>NC_143557.1:86802500-88052500 GCF_054136105.1 Typopeltis vanoorti | reverse complement strand
CAATCGCACTTCCAGTAATACAAAAGCCCAGTTAATGGATAAAATTAAAACAGTTTTTGCGGCCCTTCCCAGGGAGACTGTAGCATCAGCTTGTTCGAGGTTCCGAAGCAGAATTGAAGCTGTGATCGATGCTAATGGTGGTTATTTTGAGTAAATCTTGTTGATAGTATTGTAATTAACTCTGCCTGTAATGTTTTTTTGTCAATTCATTAAATTTAATAGATACAAAGAAGATTTTCTTTTTCCTTACGAAACTGTCAAATTTATCCCGAACACCCTGTATATATATATATATATATATATATATATATATATATATATATATATATATATATATATATATATATATATATATACTAGAGCGATATATATGTATATATATATATATATATATTGTTTTATGAAAAAAATTGAATGACTAGAACCGAGATTTAATTAAAAAGGTTTTAATATAAACACACTACTAGTTTCGGCCTGTAACAGCCTTCTTCAGGTGACATTATAAAAGAAAAAACACTAAACATTGAGGGTTAAAAGACTGAACAACATAGACAGTCTTTATACATAATTAGCATGAAAACGTTGTAGTTGTATTTGAAGCTGTTCTTTCATTTGTTGCATTGTTGGGAGAGTGCGTGCTTGCTGCATCACGTGAACGCCAGTACATGATTATATATATATATATATATATATATATATATATATATATATATATATATATATATATATATATTACCGGCAAAGTGTGAAAAGCAGGCTTTCTATAGAATGCGTGATATTTTTAGGCAAAGTATGAAACATCTGTTTTATTTTAATATTTTACATACTTTCCCTAGGCATTGTATAGAATACCTAGGCATTATATAGAATGACAAATACTATTTCGGCAAAGTATGAAAAAGGTTTTTATTGAAAAGATGCATGTGAAAATGTAAGAAGTACAAAATGTAAGATACCGGATTTTTCTATAGAAAGAGAAAAAGACCAGTGCTGAACTACTTGTTGCTACAAGTAGTTCAGCACTGGTCTTGTTGCTACAAGGTAGACTGGAATGACATTTTGAATTGCACTTAACTGCCTTTTTCATACAAAAGAGCTTCAAATTTCAGCACTTGGACTTGCAAGTACACCTCACGAACCCTTGGCCGCTACCCGTGGACAGAGCGGAAGCAGCTGACAGGAGAGCTATTTCATGGTCAGGAATGTCTCCAACTCTCAGTAAGTCCTTGGGACATAAAGTGAATAGTAATCTGGCATAGAGTTGGTTTAAAATTCCTTCAGCAGTTCCAAGTCGGTAAAAACCATCGTCTGTCACACTCATAACAACCGCCAGCAGATTGCATGAGTCACCCCGTCCCTTGTAGATGTCTGGGATAGGAACTCGCGCAGTGGCCCCCAAAGGTACAGGAGGAAATTTATTGTTGCAATCCATTTCCATTTTTTCGGCCTGTATTTCCAGATTTAATTTAGATCGAATTTTACCTTCGACAGCATTCTCAATACTGAAGCAAAGAGTACACAAAATATTAACATCTTAACCTTCTATTTTCTCATTTCCATCGTCTTTACTTTCATGTCAGAGGCGGCATGAACCTAACCTATATATTATATATTATATTAGCCAGGTACTATCAGCCCAGTGGGACTTTTGGCCTCAAGCACCGCATGTCGCCACTGGGCACGGTCCTCTGCGACTGTCCGCCACTTTCTGGTCTCCAACCCGACAGCCTGCAGGTCTCCCGATCCGCCCATTTCCTTTTCGGTCTCTCTGACGGCCTCCCTGATCGGAGTCGGGCCTCCCACACTTGTCTCACAGTCCTTTCGGGGGGCCCATACGTTACAGGTGCCCCAGCCACTGAAGACGCCGGGCTCGCAGCTCCATCAAGACGTCTGCTGAGTTGTATAAAGCGTGTATGGCAGCATTGGACCTCCTCCTCCAGGCTCCGTCTGCCATGACCCCTCCATAGATACGTCGTAGCATCTTGTTCTCGAATATAACCTAACCTAACCATTTCTGGTTAGTTTAGATTTAGGTTAGGTTAGAAAGTGCTCTGGCTCTCTGTTTGAGGCGTGCGTCGAAAGTCACGTCACTTGCCTTGCGACATTAAAAGTCACTGCCGGGAGTATTTTATGCTTTACCGATTTGCCTTTTGGTATTCTATAGAATGCTTAGGAAATGTGTGAAAATCTAAGCGTTTCATACTTTGACGTCCCACTTTCGGCATTCTATAGAATGTCGGTTTTCACACTTTGCCGGTAACATATATACATTTTTTAAAGATGCGTGTTTATAAACCCAAGTGTCGGGGAGGAAAACCTAATTTACTTGTGTCAATGATCGTCTACAGAAAGCCCTAAAAAACGTTCCTCTAGACGATTAGAATCAAACCCCCTTAGCACCATGGCAATAAACGCCGTTTCTACAGACTACATAAAAGCACGATAAAGCAATTAAGAAATCCCCTAATGCCTTTCATTCTTCCCTAAACGAAATAGGTGGAACTACTTTATCGCTGACTTTTTTTTTTTTAGAAAAATTAAGCACGGAAACTAAAACTTACGTGAAATAAATTTATTAATTGTAAAATTTTCGCCTATGTATCATAATCATTCTGAGTACATTGAAAATGGAACACCACACAAAATTACAATTAAAGAATTATTTTCAAAAAACGTCACTATAATGTTAATAGGATAACAAACGATCGGTAAAATTCAATTATAAAAAAAATAAATAATATAATCAGGAATTTGCATAAAAAGTATGTAATAATATTTTTCATAAAAGGGATAATGAAAGGTCATCCGATCTGTTTAAGTTCGGTCGGAGAAAGAGTTGGTCTCACTGCTCTCTTTATATAAACGCACTATTAGGAATCTATTTGTATGTAAAAGCTTAGTTTTCTTCACACAAAAAAAGAAAAGGAAAAAAAAAAAGAAAAAAAAAAGCCCTCTACGTTTGGCCTAGATGGCATGTTCTACTAGGCTAGACTGTTTCAGTTCATGATTAAGGATATAAGATTTGTGTTAGGCACAACGGATAGCTGCAGATCTGCCAGATTGTCCAAAATTAATCACAGAAGCATGGTATCTGGTAGACACATGGAAGACAGAGTGGAGGAAAGCTGCAGGAAGGTGAAGAAAGGAAGGTAGAAATCTTCCTGACAGGATGAAAAGATACTACAATATTAAGAGATTTTAAGCTATACTTTAGCTATACTTCAGAAATTCCTTTAATATAAGGGAGTGGAATCCTAGTGATATCCTCAGGAAGTCCAGAGACTGGTTGTCTAAAGCTGTTAAAAGCTTTCTTAATAAAAGATTCATTAAAGCCATTTTTTCTAAAAAAAAAATGTAGACTGCCATCTGGTTGATGAAGAATTAAACTATCATCATTCTAGTCAAAAGATCGGAACTATTACAACTCTGTTACATCGTGCTTATAATATTTGTTCCACTGAAGACTTTTCACAGAAAGAATTGGATTATATCAAACCTGCTTTAGAAAAATGGCTTTAATGAATATTTTTTTAAAGAAAGCCTTTAATAGCTTTAGACAACCAGTCTCCAGATCCCTTGAAGATATCACTCGAATTCCACTATCTTATATTAAACGAATTTCTGAACGTATAGCTAAAGTTTTAAAATCTTTCCTATCTTTCAAAAGATCACTTTTTTCATTCAGTCTTTCACGTGTCTACCAGATACCATGCTTCTGTGATTTGTTTTAATTTGGACAATCTAGCAGATCTACAGCTATCCGTGGTGTCTGACATAATCCTTGTATCCTTTACCATCTATCGGAACAGTCTGGCCTAGTAGAATATGCCGTCTGGAACAAACATGAAGTTTTTGTTTTGTTTTGTTTTATTTATTTATTAAGAAAGCTAAGCTTTTTACATAGAAGTAAATTCCTCATAGTGCACTTATTTAAAGCGAGTTGTGAGACCAAATCTTTCTCCGATTGAAATTAAACAGATCGGGTGACCTTTCGTTATCCCCTTTATGGAAAATATTATTACATGATTTTATGCAGATTTGTGATTATTATATTATTGTAATTTTTTATATAATTGAATTTTACTGCCCGTTTGTTGCCCTATTAACACCATAGTAGTCGAAAATGATTCTTTAATTGTAATTTTATATTGTGTTCCATTTTCAATTTACTGAGGATGCCTACGATATGTCAGAGGTATCCTCAGTAAAAATTTTACAACTAATAAATTTCTTTCACGTAAGCCTCAGTTTCCGTGTTAATTTTTCTAGGTATGTCATCTTAGACTTATTAAATCAGCTATCCCTTACTTTTGGGAATTGGTAGTCAGCTGGTCTCTAACTTTTTCAGTCTGTGACCGACAGCTGTCATCGGAAATAATTTGATATATAAATTTTTAACATCTATTTAAAAATTGAAAATTGAAAATTTCTATAACTCAGACGCCCGAACTGGAAAATTCATCGAGCTGAAACAACGGAAAACGACCAAGAAAGAATAAAGGTAGACGATTAGGAATCTCGAACATTTTAAAAGTAGCCACGTGGAATGTGCGAAGCATAACAACAAAGGAATTAGAATTGGTAAAACAACTAAAAACTAAAAATATTAACATAGCCATGATAACAGAGACAAAAAAGAAATTAATGGAAAAAAGATATAGTTTTACTATGCTATATAGCGGAATGGACCAACATATCAGAGCTTCTAGTCATTTGGCCATTTTAATCGATAATAAATGGAAAAATAGAATAAGAAATGTTTACAAAAGTACAGTTTTGTAAATGATCGCATTATAATAGTTAAATTAAAAACAAATAGACTTAACTGTCATAGGATCCCTAAAGAAGGTAGGAAAGAGGATTCGGACAATTTTATGAGGAACTACAAAAACAGTTAAATAAATGTAATCAAAATGACTATATATTAATAGCAGGAGATCTTAATGCTAGAGTTGGAGATAATTCAATCCCAGATGTCATAAGAATATATGAAGAAATTTGCACGAATGACAATGGTCAAGAACTATTAGACGTCTGTGCTTTCAATAATTTTAAAATAACCAATACTTTTTTTTTTCAAAAAAAGACTATAAATAAATATACTTGGACAAAATCTGTAATTGATTATATCATTTATATAATCAATTATATAAATGATTCTACATGTTTATAGAGAAAGTGAACTTTTTTTCAGGTCATTATTTATTATTGTTATGTGACAGTTCAAAGACTCATCGAGGGAGGACACCTGCTCTACAGCTCTCTGTCAACACCACTCAATCCAACTAAGAGCTGCAACTACACCAACGCCATTTACCCCGCACCACTACCACTAGTATTTTCACAGACACTCAAAATATCCACGCCCACGGCGGGATTCGAACCCGCAACTTTTTGAGTTGAGGGCGGATACCCTAACCACTCGGCCAACCAGTCCGGCTAAATTTAGTAATCCTTAAAATAGAAATACCAGCAAACTGGAGAAAGAAAGCAAGTAAGAAAAAAAAAAAAAAAAAAGAAACAACAAGTATACATAGTACGTCTATTACAAGAAGAAAGCATTACAATGCTATATCCATCACGATTAACAGATTTTCTAAAAGAAGCCAAATCGGTGAAGATATAGAAGAAGAATGGAAAACTTTAATAAAGATAATCGATTAAGCAGCTTCTGAAGTACTTGAAAAAAAATCATTAAAAATCTGAAACACAGATATAGAAAATGTAATAAAAGAAAGACAAGTGGTATAAAAACTACCCCTTCAAAAACATACAAAGGAAGCAAAAGAAATATAGCTAAACCATAGTATCAAGATGCTTGGACAGATCTATTAATAAAATAGAAGATAACATACATGGAAGACAAGATATAGATGTGTAATTTCCGTTGTTTAATTTCCTTAAAGTATTAAGGAAATTAAACAACGAAGAAAGAGATACAGCACAAATCAACATTATACAGGAGAAACAATGGATAGAACATTATAATAATTTAAGATATGATCCAAATTTAATAACAGAAAATAATAATAATAATAGAAATCAACACTGATATAGAACCAATAATGCTAGTCTGATTGGCCGAGTGATTAGTATCTGCTCTCCAGCCAAAACGCTACGGATTCGAGTCCCCCCCGTGGGATTCGAACCCGATTCGAATTCGTTTCTGTGGAAATACCAGTGGTGGTGGGTATTAGATGGCGTCAGTTTAGTTCTGGTTAGTTATAGTTGGTGGATTGAGTGGTGGAGACAGAATTGTAGAGTACGTGCATTTTCGACAAATTGTCGTTCGATGAATTGTTCATTCGATTAATTACCTTTTCGATGAATTATCTTTCGATTAGTTGCCTTTTCGATGAACTCTCCGGATACGGTCAGGTCAGCCAAGTTTTGGCAAGTGTTGACGTTATTAATTATAACAGCTAAACGTGAAAGATCACAGCATATATGGTCGCTTTTTTTTTTCCTCATGGAAAACAAAATTAATTTTAATGCCGGTCTGGTTGGCCAAGTGGTTAGCGTATCCGCTCTACAGCCAAAAGGCTGCGGGTTCGAATCCAGACGTGGATATGGATGTTTGTGATTGTCTGTGGAAATGCTAGTGGTAGGTGGTAGATGGCGGTGGTGTAGTTTTTGGAGACAAGAGGGTTGTAGAGTAGATTCCCCCCCCCCTATCCGATGAGTATTTGGACTCCCTGGAGGTGTCGCGTAATAATAATAATAATTAAAATTGGAAGAACTAAAAGCTCCCATGTAGCTCAGAGCACTGGTGTAGCTAAGTGGAGATGGCATGTGCCTTCCACGACGCTAAATCACCCGAAGAGAGAGCATCATAAGTTCGATTCTAGTGCCGACTAGAGGGACTTGTACTTAGCTTTTTTTCGACTGGTTCCCGAGTTAGTTAATGTCTAGCACGGGCAAACAGGTTTCTTTCTCCGGGTAACTCGGGCTTTTCGTCCCGTAAACTCAAGAAAATTGACCGTAGAACCCACAGTATTTTCAGACAGTAAACATAGTGTTGGGATTAGGGACCACGAGATGGCGGCACTTGTCAATCGCCTCTCCTCACCGGACCCCTTCTATAATCAATGCTAGTCTTGGCCCAGCTATCTCTGATTGGCTGCCTGTGGAGCTTGAACTTTTCACTCAGCCACCAAAAGTTAGATATGGCTAAACGGCCTCGCCTGCTCCCTGTATGGGAATAAAAGGCGTTAGCTAATTTTTTTAAAGAAGCAATAAAGGTATTAAAAAAAAAAAAGAAAATCCAAGCCAAATTAGATGGCATAACTACAGAGCTTTGGAAATATAGTGAAGAATATTTACATCACAGATTCTTAAAATTAATAAATAACTGTTGGAGGAAATGTGAGGTTCCATCAGAATGGTTAAAAGCTAAGGTTATATCTATATTTAAGAAAGGAGACACAGATGATTGTGGAAATTATAGAGAAAAAAAAATCAGCTAACGCCTTTTTATTCCCGTATACGGGGAGTAGGCGAGGCCATTTAGCCCTATCTAACTTTTGGAAATTATAGAGGAATAAGTTTATTAAATACAGGTTACAAAATGTACAGTAAAATCCTGGATAAAAGACTTAGAAATATTGCAAACAATCGACTCAGAAGAAAAACAACAAAATGGTTTCAGACATGTAAGATCACATATAGACAATATTTATGTGCAAAAACAAATTATTGAAAAAAAAAAAAATTTAATTTAGTGACTCATAGACCTTTTTCGATTACAGGAAAGCATTTGACAAAATGCACAGGAAAAAACTATGGAATATAATGAAAAAAAAGTTATCCAGTACATTTTATACAAGCTATACAAAGTTTATATAATGATACAAAAACACAGTTACAATTAGGTAATAAATTAACAGAGGAGATTGAAATAAATAGCTTATCTCCAACTCTGTTCATATTGAACAGAGTTGGAGATAAGCTATTTATTTGATCATTTTTATAGCAGAGTTTTTTTCACCCGGAAACTCGGGTTTTTCATCCCGCATACAGACAAATCTGCCCTTCAGAACACACGCAATTTACAGACAAAAAATACTAGTTGTGGTGGGCGGTAGATGGCGTTGATGGAGATGATTCGTAGCTGAGGTTGAGACAGTTGTAGGTATCCTGCCGCGATGAGTCTTCGGACTCCTTGGAGGTGTCAGGAATAATAATAATAATAATATATAATATTATATATATATTCACACGACTAATTTAAGCTTTTCATAGCCTTCTTCAGGTGTTTTTATAAAAGAAAAAAACTTTAAACATTGAAGATAAAAAAACTGTGAATAGCACAGGAAAGTCACACATATTTAACGTGAAAACGTTGTAGTTAACGTATTCAAAGCTGTTCCTTCGTTGGCTACATTGTTGGGTGAGTGCGTGCGTATGGCATCGCGTAAGGTGCTAGTATTTGATCACAGCAGAATGACAGTCTGGGAGGTTGTAGCTTAAATTATTATTTAAATGTACAGGGTTGAGGATGATTTCTCTAGATTCTACAATTTTTTTCTCCATTTCGTCATGCCAACGGAAAATGTTGTTAGATCTATCCCAAAGGATTGTATGACCATGGTTTTCATCATGAGAACACGCCGAAAAAAGGACATAGCTGGATAAAGCACTGGCACATATTCTCTTGTAAGTGATGTCCCTCCTGTGCTCCTTTATACGCATTTCGATAGACTTATCCGTTTGGCCAAAGTAAGGGATGTCACAGTCACACCATATCTTATACTCACCGGGATATTTTAGATTGATGGCTAGGCTTTGGACGGCTCACTAGAGAGCGGATCTTAGGAAGTGGAATAAATAAAGTTCTAATGTTATATTTTTTGAGAACCTTGGCTAATTTTTGAGAAACTGTGCTTATGTATGGAATAGATATATTGCCTTTAACATTATTCATTTCTTGAGTGTGGAGACTAGGAGGATTAAAAAGGAATATTTTAGTAATTTTTTGAGAATAACCATTCAGACATTTCTTAGAAAGAAATCAATTTTCTTACATTTCATGTAAGAAAATTGATTTCGTTACGAAGTTCATCAGGGTCGTCAAGAAGAGAGCGAGCTCTATGTGCCACAGTAGAAATAATTCCAAGTTTCTGAGGAGGGAAATGATGAGACTGACTATGGCGATATCTATTGGTGTGTGTGTAGGTTTTCTGTACATTGAAATTTTAAGTTTTTTAGAACGGGTTAGTTTCACGTCCAAGAAAGGCAAGGAGCCATTTGTTTCAAACTCAGCCGTGAATTGTATATTCGGGTGTTGACTATTGAGATGTTCAAGGAAATCCAAGAAAGAATCACCTCCATGGCTCCAAAATGAGGAAAATGTCGTCCACACATCGTTTCCAAATTCTAGGTGCTAAGAAATAGGAAGAGATAACTTGGACTTCAAAATCTTCCAGATAAATGTTGGCAAGTAGAGGAGATAAAGGATTACCCATTGATAGACCATGATTTTGCTTGTAGATGGTGTCTTGAAATCTAAAGTATCCAGACTTGACGCATTGAGTAAGTAAGTAAGGCTAACATTTTTTTGGATAACTTGTCTTTGAGAAGTGTCAGGACTTTGTCTGTAGAAATATTTGTGTACAAGGATACTATGTCAAAGCTAGCCATGATTTTTCATTTTCTTTAACAGTAATGTCCTTAATGTATGATACAAAATCCGTAGAGTTACTAATAAAAGATGAAGACTTGTCCGAAAAACATTTGAGGTATTTTGCGAGATATTTTGAAAGGTTGTATGTTGGTGAATCAATGCCCTCAATGATGGTACGAAGTGGGGTATTTTCCTTATGGATCTTGGAAACTCCATATAAGCGTAGAATAAGTGGATGCAGAGAGCGTAGAGAAAGGCGAACGTTTCTAGACATTTCAGAAGTTGTTTTTAATAAATTGTTAGCACGATTTTGAAGTTCACGAGTGGGATCTATCTCAAAACCCCACATCAACCCTAATAAAGTTGTAATTAATAAATCATCTCATATCCTTTCAGATGCAGAAAAATGTATCCTCAACAGAGGTTTAAATTTTATTCCTTTTCCGAAATCTATCCCAAAAAATCACTCTCACAGATGACACAGTTTAATTATTTATGCTACGTAATAATATATCTAAAAGATAAAGATATAGATGAAGAAATAAAGAAATTTCAGAAAATCTGCGGAACATTAACCATATAAAAAATGATAGCTAGATATTTATAACATAAATGAAAATATCTAAGAGGTGTACAGATATAAACCAAGGGGGGGGGGAGAGATGGAGACCAGCGACAAGATGGAAAGACTAGTCAAGCCGGCACAGGCAAATGCCTAATTTTTTAAGAGAAGAAGATTTTTAACATCATTTAATCAGTGTTTAAATCGTTATCGATGATTTTAAAGATATTGGATTTAGAGTACAGTAGATAACTATTGCCATCTCGTGATCATATATGGGATTAAAACCAGTGTTTCCCAATGGGGAAAAAAACAAAAGAAAAAAAAAACAAGAGTTCTATGCTGAAGATAGATTAGGGAACCGGCTAAAAAAACTTGAAAGAAAGTGATCAAAGCTTACTTCACCTTTACCACGAGTTGCCTCAGACCAGATAATATATATATATATATATATATATATATATATATATATATATATATATATATATATATATATATATATATATATATATATATAGAGAGAGAGAGAGAGAGAGAGAGAGAGAGAGAGAGAGAGAGAGAGTACACACACACACACACACACACATATATATATATATATATATATATATATATATATATAGAGAGAGAGAGAGAGAGAGAGAGAGAGAGAGAGAGTACACACACACACACACACACACATATATATATATATATATATGTTAAAGATACCAAGTAATTTTAAACCTGGTTTTACTCCATTTCCCAAGTAAACAAACAGACTAAAAGTCAAGTTTGCGCCTGCAATTGATGCAAGTCTAACTGATCCCACAGGTAGTGCAGGACCAGGGCAACTCGTGGCAAAGGTGGAACAAGCTCCGATCACTAATCTTAATATTTACCCTTAATGCCAAAACACATCTCCAAGAAGGGGATGTATGATGTTTTGTATTAAAGGCAAAAGGGTAAATATTAAGATTAGTGATCGGATCTTGTTCCACCTTTGCCACGAGTTGCCCTGGTCCTGCACTACCTGTGGGATCAGTTAGACTTGCATCAATTGCAGGCGCAAACTTGACTTTTAGTCTGTTTGTTTACTTGGGAAATGGAGTAAAAACCAGGTTTAAAATTACTTGGTATCTTTAACATATTTATACCCAAGGTAAAAATACTTCCTACATATATATATATATATATATATATATATATATATATATATATATATATATATATATATATATATATATATATAATCGAATGTGTAGTTTATTGATGTAACACTAGATAGCAGCTCAAGTATTTGCAATGGTTGGAATTGAGCACATCAATATCATTGCGCTTTTGTGATTTTCCTTCATATCTAATAAATTTACATAAATTAATTTTATGAAATATTATCAACTTTTCTTACATGGGTTTTAATAAATATAGTCTGAGAAAATGTATATATTATTTTACTTCTTTTTAAATTTTTGGAACTCTTTTTCGAGGCGCTTCATAACTTGCATTAGATGCGGTTCTTGGCGCACTCATGGCATCTACTCTGAAATATTTTGTGCTTTAAACTTACGTACAATATGAGGGTGTATTTACTGGCTATGGGAGTTATATACAGAGTTGTTAGCAATGCTTTTTTAATTAATGATATTCATTTATGTCAAATTAAACAGTTCATTAGGATATGGGTAGTTTAATGAACGTCAAGAAAAGTCAAATCCTTGATCGGAAGGCTGTTTTCTTTATTATGGTTTCTGTGTTGTATTCTAAGTGTTTATCCTTACGAAAATGAGAACTGATGCTAATCATAGTAAGAAAGATAAGAAGGTAAATATAGATTTCATTATTTAATTAAGTGTGAGAAAGTTTTTTGTTGTACTTCCCCATGATTTTGTGTAAATTATGTTTATAAGGATACGGTATAGGCATATATATTGCAGGTGCCTCATTACCCATTGGTTTCGATATTTACGTTAACGCATCGCCGGTTGTTCTAGAGGTACAGAATGGATTTAGAAAAGGACGATCATGTATAGACCCGGCTTTGCATTTGACAAAAGTTAAAAGAAACATATTATTTAACATATTAAAAGAAAGACAAATACCAAATAATATCCTAAAAGCTATCACAAGTATATATGAAAATAATCAAATAAAAATAAGATTAAATCACGAGCTATCATATACAAGAGAGATAAACCAAGGGGTCTGACAGGGATGTCCCCTCTCAGCAACTCTTTTTAATATCTACTTAAATGAAATAATAATAAAATGGAGTAAAAATTTACATCAAGGAATTAAACTTTCACCTACAGTTAACTTAAATACTCTTCTCTTTGCAGACAGCCAAATGATAATTACAAATTCTGAAGATAACTTACAGAAAGCTATTTTAAATCTAAATGAGATATCCAAAGATTATGGTACGATAATATCAACGGAAAAATCAAAAACTATGGCCTTTAAAGGACAAGATCCAGCAAGAACTAAAATAGTAATAGATAACAAGATCTTAGAACAGGTGAATTCATTTAACTACCTAGGATGTATGATCACATATGAAAATGAAAAAGATATAAACGTAAAAATTGCAAAATATTTAAAAATAACAGGTGTAATTAACTCTATATTTAAACCAAACCTAGTTCAAAACAAACCAGGCTAAAAGTATACAATACATTAGCCTTACCGGTCTTAATGTATGGAAGCGAAATCTGGACAATAAAACAAAAAGACAAACAAAGATTAGCAACAGCAGAAATGAAGTTTATGAGAAAAACTGCAAAGTATACCCTATATGATCACAAAAGAAACGAAGATATTATGAAAGAATTAAATCAAGAACCAGTAATAGAAAAAATTAAAAAATATAAACATAAATGGATGGAACACATTCAAAGAATGAAAACAGAAAGATTACCAAAACAAGCCTTAAAGTACAAGCCATTAGGAAAAAGAAAACCAGGACGTCCTCTTAAACGATTCAACGATGCTTCTAAGGCCGGAACAGGCCATACTAGGCCTAAATCCTTGATACGTACAATGATGACGATGCATCTTAGATGTGGTGTCGTGGAATTCATCTTTTACTTATGATGTACATTTCGAAGAATTTTTTTTTTTAATTATAGAAGTAGTTAAATTAAATTACCAAACATTAATGAATGATTATTTGAAGATTAGTATCTCGTTTACGTTAGACGGTGATCACACATTTTACTCAATTCTTGGAGGGGAAAAGCGAGTTTGATGACTGAAAAGGACCATATTAGGTGGACAGTTTTACTTATTAAGGCAAATGGGTGTGTGAATGGACAGAAAATGCCGACTTTTGTTCCTGAGGTAGAAAATAGAAATGGAATGCAAATACAAAGCATAAGGTATAAAGGGTATTAAGCCCACAAGCTTAATACCATTTTATGTATACTAATACCAGAAGTATTAGGAACAAGGTGGAGTTTTGGTATTGGTTTGTTCCTATTGGCCAAAAGTTATTGGTATTAGCAAGATGTTGCTGACAGAAGATATAATTATTGATATGGAATGTGAAGACCATAGTCTTTTCAGGGCAGATGGAGCACATAGAATTTTTTTTTGGGGGGGGGGTATCACTGATGATAACAGATAAATTGCATATAAATCTTAAAGAATAGGAGTTCAACAGGAGGTCAATAAAATGGACAGCAGTGCATCTGAGGCTGGGTGGTGTGAGAAATACATGATTACAGGACAAAGTATTTAGTTGGCTGCTGCTGCTATAGGCCAGGGAATGCAAAGGATGATGCAAACGATATGTATCAGCAAATAAACTTAACAGGTAGAAGGTATGTAATTATAATGGGTGACTTTAATTATGGGGATATAGATTGGAAAACAATCATCAAATGATATGGACAGAAGGAAATGAACTGTATTCAGCTTTTAAGGAATAATTACCTAATCAGCATGCAATGAAAAGTACTAGGGGATTGAGAATGTTACTTTGTGATAACATCAGAAGATTTGTTTATAACTAATGTGGTTGCATTGCTACCAGTTGGTGTGATTGTTCATTCAGTTTTGACCTGGGCAAATGGCTAAACTGGGAATTTTCATTAAAGAAGGGTTATATGTGTAATTATGAACTGCTAACTATAGGAAACAGAAGATCGCTTGGAGCTGTGATATGGGAGGACATACTGTATGGGAAATGATAAAGAGAATCAATTTGAATTGATTAATAGCTGACTGCTTATCTGGAATTAAATGAAATGACTGAATGCAGCATTAAGCAAGAGTTTAATAAAAAAAAAAAAAAAAAGGGCATGTGCAGTAAAGACAAAAGTGATCAGGAAGCCCACGAATCGTATAAAGCACAGGCCAGACAGGCGACTGGATAATAAGAAAGGCAAAATTAGAGTATAAGAGGAGATCAGCTGAGTGAGCCAGGGTAATTCAAAAGTTCTTTCAGTGCCAAGTAAAAGAAAGAATTGCCATGATAGAATTATTTTGATAAATGCAGATGAATGGGGCAATGGAAACAGACAAAATATTTGAACTATTGAGTGACCACTTTGCAATGGTCTAGCACAACCAGAACGGTCAATATTCCCCCCCCCCAAACACACACACACACACACACACACACACACACACACACACACACACACACACACACACACACACACACACACACACACACACACACACACACACACACACACAGGGTGTTTTAAAAAGAATGACCCGATTTCAAATAATTATATTTAATAATGAAAATGTAGTACAGTTACAAAATAAATTACCAAGTATGAAGTAAGGCCTGAAGTTTCACTCACCACAATTACAAATGCT
Source organism: Typopeltis vanoorti (assembly GCF_054136105.1). Taxonomy (NCBI): domain Eukaryota; kingdom Metazoa; phylum Arthropoda; class Arachnida; order Uropygi; family Thelyphonidae; genus Typopeltis; species Typopeltis vanoorti. The sequence continues at coordinate 88,037,507 of NC_143557.1, read as the reverse complement.
CAATGTGCCCTCCACCTGCTGCACGAACAACATCAAGCTGATAGTTTGATGTTGTCTGACATTCTTTTTGAAACACCCTGTGTATATATACATACATACAAACAATGCATGACAACCAAAACAGTCAAATATTTTCCTGTAAAAATATATATATATATAATATAAAGCAGTAATAAATGTGGATGTAGGGTAGAGGAAGTTGAACTGCCCAAGGTATTACAGAATCTTGATAGAGTTTGGATTATCATCTCATGTTATGAGAATGTGCTAGGGAAATTATGAGTTCCTTTTATTAGGTTGTTTCTGTTTCTACTCTAATAGAGTCCCATTGGAGTGGAAGGAGGAGAGATTAGTTTTGTTCAGCATAGAAGTACAATAAGATGGCATAATAATAACAAACTATAAAAACAGAGGAAAAGTCATATAAAAAACTTATTTGTAGAATTTTTGCCTGTTCTATAGACATCTTCAGTATAGAATTACAGAACAGTGCAATCAAGCAATAACAGAAAATTCTAAAAAGTTCTACCGTAATAGCTTCTGTAAGACAACTGAAATCGTCAATAATTTCGTAACTGGAAAAATAATAATATATATAAACATTTTTATTTTATTACGATGCAAGACAACCAGAACAGTCAATATTTTCCAAAAAAAAAAAAAAAATATATATATATATATATATATATATATATATATATATATATATACACACATATATTTAAGAAAATATTGACTGTTTTGGTTGTCTTGTGATGTGTATATATATCTACTCTATAATATAAAATGATAAGCCTTTTTATGTAACGTTTTTGTGTCACTCTGTGTTACGTTTTTTGTCAAGTTATTTGAAACTCAGGGGCTACCCTGAGTGTCGAGTCATCAGAATTCTAGGAGAACCAGCCTACCAGTCCAGAACTCGGCGGGGGCAGGGGGAAACCCTTCCTTTCGAGTCTTCAAAATTTGAGTCATCAGAATTCAAGGAGAACCAGCCTACTAGTCAGGAGCTTGGGGGGGGCGGGGCGGTGATCCCCCTTTTGAAGACTCGCTCAGGGTAACCCCCAAGTGTCGAGTCATCAGAATTCAAGGAGAACTGGCCTACCAGTCCAGAACTCGGCTGGTGCTGGGGGGAACCCCCCTGAAGACCCGACACTCGGGCTACCGTAAGTGTCGTCTTCAAAATTCGAGTCATCAGAATTGAAGGAGAACTGGCCTATCAGTCTGGAACACCGGGGGGGGGGGGGGACATAGCCTCCTAGTGTGTGTGTGTGTGTGTGTGTGTGTGTGTTGTATATAAAATAAAAAATTACACACACTAGATTCCAGTTAATTGAAACCTGTCAGGACTAAAACATTTTGGCCCAATGTTTTAGTCCTGACATGTTGCCCCAATTATGCAAAATTTTATGTTGATAGTTAAAAAAGACTGAGCAACAAATCATTTATTTGAATTTTATTACAGTAGCGAAATATGTACATATTTGAATTTTCCTCATCATCAATATCAATAGAGACATTTTTTTCTTCAATGTAATCTGATTAAAACAAAATACACAACACATTAGAAAATATTGATATTTAAACATTTAATTTATATAACTTGAATTTAATATCATGTCTATGTTAACATCAAGACAACCAACCATTTGTTGCTTTAAAATCATCATGACCCCAGTTTCTTATCTAGATCCTGTGACTTCTTTTTTAACATGGTGCACTTCTTGTCTGGTTATAATGAAGAACCACTGATTTAGGGTGTCTTCTGTTTTTGGAATGTTCCCTGTTTTCCATGGCATGTCCATTCTTCTCGCAGTTTATCTTGTTGTTGTATCATGTGTACAATTGTAGATTTTGGTACTCCAGTTATCTTAGCCAGATGGCGATGACTGGTATTGGGCAAAATGGCTTTTGGTTGGTTCAGTAAGGCAATTTTTTCAGCTAGTTACAAATCTTGTGGCATCTTGGTAAAGGTCCAAAATTTTATAAAATTTAAATTGAAAACAAAATTAGCATAAAACAAAGCTCTGAAAAATCCCTACACTTTTCTGATTAATTGTTGGCTCAGAATGAAAGATGATACAAGTGCACTCAGCTAACACTACTTAGAAATTGTCACCTGTGGATGGTAATATGCTATATAAGCTGAGTCAATGAGAGGAGTGATGAGCCATTTGTCACCCAAAAACATATGGAGGAACAAAGCTGAGGAGTTATAAGCTGTGATTTGCCGTAGTATGACCTTTCCACACCTTGTGTCAGTAAGCCTTAAACCAGCTGGCCATTTACAAGTCATTAATGTCGAGGGATAATCTTGAATGCTGCATCTCTTTTCCTAAATAAATGGCTTGTTATCTCAAATAACGAAAACCCTGGCAGTCTTCTCAATTTGAGTTGGTTCTTTAAGATTTGTCCCAATTCAATAATGGTTCACTTAACTGGATTCTACTGTGTGTGTGTGTGTGTGTGTGTGTGCGCGCGTGCGTGCGTGCGAGATGCAATGGATTTACTTGGCTTTATGATATAATAGAAGAAACTTAAATTATTAAAAGCCAAGAAAATACAATAGAATTATTTATTATATGAATGCACAACTGGTTTCATCTTCTTAGAAGTCTTCACCCAATGAAGTCTTATAAGCCTTAACACACATCTTATAATAAATAGTTTTGTCTTTTCTTGGCTTTTGGTCATTTAAATTTTTTCTAATATATATATATATATATATATATATATATATAAAATATGCCAAGAAATTACATACTTGGTTTTTAATTGTTTACCCAAGGAAGCAAAACAAAGTTTTGCTTCCTTGGGTAAAAATAATGCAAAACACACAGCTTTCAGATGTGTAAAATGCCATTCATGTGACCCTTCCCAAATAAAAACCAAGTAATATAACCAGTTTCAAAAACTTGGAACTGGTTATATACTTGGGTTTTAATCCTTTACCCAAGGAAGCAAAACAATGTTTTGCACAGGAAATATATTCACATTTGAGCCACTCTATATAGAAGCCATACATGAATTCTGCATTACTTCAACTTTGGTATCTCTCCCAGGTTTGGCTTCCACTGATGAGACTTCAATAAAGTTTGAGGCCGGTCTGGGTGGTGCCGCTTCCCATTATGCATGCCCTTTTACACATCCGAAAGAGTGTATATGCTTTGCATTTATGGGATACGTATATAATAAGTCAAGTGATGTGAAGTCATCGGCCTCTATATGCAAGTAGCTTAGACATGATGAATATATTTCATATGCAAAACATTGCTTTGCTTCCTTGGGTAAAGGATTAAAAACCAAGTATATAATTTCTTGGCATCTTTAATGTATAGCAGAACCAAAGTAAAAAACTTTCAACATATATATATATGTATATACTGTATATATGTTTTCCCCCTTTCCTCCCAGTTAGGAAAATATTAACTATTTTAGTTGTCTTACATTAGCTACTGCTGTGGTGGTGTAAAAATTCGATGTTGCACAAATTGTAATTTTTCTAATACATCGACTTTTTATAGACAGAAAAAAATCCTAAAACCCTTGTACAACTATTTCTATTTTGTTATGTTAGATTATTGTATAAAGAGTATGATAAGCCCAAAGGGAATTAACTCGCTCATTGTTTAAGAAAAAGTTGTAGGATTGCTGAAGCCAAAGGCAACGGCTTGAGATGGGTAGATTCTTTAATAGTTGTTTACAAGTTCAATCTCAGGTGACCTTCAAGGTCAATACAGAAAGGGGTGGCGTGAATCAAAAGGAAGTTCCGAAGGCCACAAAAACAGATTAAAGACGTGAAAAGGGAAAATAAGGAAGTCGGCGGAAGTTCGAGAATCATGAGTCATGAAATATTGTCTGGGGTTCTCGTAACTATATGCAAGATTTGCATGGGAACATAAGGGGTTCCAAAAACTTAACCCAAGTTTCAGGGGCGCAGGTGGATATAAGGCATGGATCTTAAGAGACGAGGACTTTTTTTTCATCTTGGGTAATCTTGACCACGTGAATTCGAGATTGAGAGGGGGTCATTAGTCAGAGGGAGGAAGATGGAGGTCCGTCCACCGAGAGCTGCTCCAGTTCACAGTCGAGGATATCCAGAGGCGATCAAATAAGGAGAAATCTAGTTGAGTCGGTCCTAAAGCTCTGCCGCTCTATCGAGCCAGCACATGCCCCGACTGCCATAGTTCTTCACCTGGCAGTTCAAGACGCCAGAAAATCTCTCCTCATATCCCACTAGCTAACACGATGCATTGGTGCTCTGTGACTCCGAAGGAAGAATTCCAAAACACAGAGCGGAGAAGGAACCTTGAAATGCCAAATCAAGCAGAGAAGGAAGGTATACACAAGGCAGGAAGAAACCCATGTGAGTCTGTCTATTCATATAATTTTTGTGATGTAAGAGAATCCCCTAATGAACTGATAAGATATTTAGAATAAGGCAATAATAACTTATGTGTAAATAATGCTAGTGAAGGTGTCTAACTATAAATGGATGTAAAATTGAGTGCAGCTAATTTCCCGAAAGGGAATTTGGGCTAAGTGATTAGATTAATAACTATATGTATTTGGGATAATTTTATGTTAGTGTGTTTACCTGTTGTTTATGTCGTAAAATTGATTAAGCTCGGAGTTAAGAATTTTGCTGATGTGATTATTAATATTTAATTAAGTGGTTATGAGAGATCACCTTGAGAGTTATATAAGGTGCATAATTAAAACTGAAATATGGTAATTGTATGCACCCGTAATATCTGTATGTTAATGAAATTATTTGTTGTTTGTGACGTAAATTTGGTTGAGAATTAAGTGAGCGAATATGAGAGGATACCTTAAGTGTTACACTTAATTGCATGATTGAAACTGAGATTTTGGAGGGCGATCTCCCTTGATTTTATGTATTGTGAATAATTATTCAATTAGTCATTAAATATGCTTGTTTATTATTATACAAAAGGTGTCGTCTGATTTATCTTTTGTAATGCACTGATCCAGAAAACTTAATTCGATCCTATAAGCAGGAACCATAAGATAAGAAGTGAGTTAAAATAGAGAACGCATTTGAAGCCATGACTGCAAACCTTGGCCAAGAAAGGATATATAACTGATTAATTAGAATCTACTGGGGGGTATGAATGTCTTCTTTTGCCATTAGAAGAACTTTAGTGGCACAGTCATAAATAAATAATAAATTTCTAGAGATCTCCTGCATAAGGAAGAAATTCCGAAGGTAGAACTTAAGGATTAGGGTAAATAGAGTAGCAAGATAATGATAAGACTAAATAAAGGCATTTTTGGAAATTATGGAGACAACTACCGTGTTTGAATAAAAACTTTAGTTTACTATTACTAAAATTTTACAATTCGACGTTTCGACCTTTATGTTAAGGTCATCTTCTGGAGCGTACAAATATACACAGGAAACAAGCTATACCACAATCATACTGGTTCGTTAAAGACACTGACTAACCGCTACCACAATTGTTGGCCTGACCTCTGGTGGGAAAAAAAAAAAAAAAAAAAAAAATTATACATCAGCGCTAAAGTCCTATTATTTGTGTTGTCTACTATATACATATATTAACATTATATTAACATCATTCCAGCCAGTTGGAGTGGAATGGTTTCTAATAATAGCAGATTGGCTAGAGTCCTGACTTGTGTTGAATCTTTCAAATTAGGTTGGCTGAATGTGTGCCATCCAGATCCTTGGAATTTTCATACCATCTTTGTTGTTGATACCATGTTTTTGTACGGTGTAAGGAGCAGGTGCTTTTCCAGTTGATTTGGTGTAAGGTGTTGAGTGCGTGGTCTGAGACCATTATGGTGAAGCAGGCCTCTCAGACCACGCACTCAACACCTTACACCAAATCAACTGGAAAAGCACCTGCTCCTTACACCGTACAAAAACATGGTACGAAAGAAAATTTAAAGAATCCTGCGAAATCCTGATAAACCACCCAAATATCAACAACAAAGATGGTATGAAAATTCCAAGGATCTGGATGGCACACATTCAGCCAACCTAATTTGAAAGATTCAACACAAGTCAGGACTCTAGCCAATCTGCTATTATTAGAAACCATTCCACTCCAACTGGCTGGAATGATGTTAATATAATGTTAATATATGTATATAGTAGACAACACAAATAATAGGACTTTAGCGCTGATGTATAATTTTTTTTTTTTTTTTTTTTTTTTTTTTTCCACCAGAGGTCAGGCCAACAATTGTGGTAGCGGTTAGTCAGTGTCTTTAACGAACCAGTATGATTGTGGTATAGCTTGTTTCCTGTGTATATTTGTACGCTCCAGAAGATGACCTTAACATAAAGGTCGAAACGTCGAATTGTAAAATTTTAGTAATAGTAAACTAAAGTTTTTATTCAAACACGGTAGTTGTCTCCATAATTTCCAAAAATGCATTCGGATCACCGTGCAAGCCTAAAAGAAAGGACTAAATAAAGGCATTTACGAAATTAAGTAATAAGTGAGTAGAGTAAAAACATTTATGATAGAGCAATTGAAATAATGAAAACCCGAAAGAACGACAACAAGAGTCAAAGAAAAGAAAACGATATATTTTACAGTGGCTTTTAGAATTTTCTGTTATTGTTTGTTAGTCATTCTATAATTCTGTATTGAAGAAGCCTATGAAACATTGGCAAAAATTTTACAAATAAGTTTTTTACATGAGTTTTCCTTTGGACAATAGTTTCATTGCATAATGGAAGTTCCAAGGCAGAGGTAGCAATTTATCAATCAACCGATCAGCATTTCAGGAGTGGTGGTCAAGGTATTAGAAAAGTTGGTAAAAGACAAAATTTAGGAATGGGATACTATATGGGGCAACAAGGTTTTGTGAAAGGTAGATCATGCTTCAGTATTTATTTTATTTTATTTTTTTTATAATAAAATGACAGCTGGGTAGGATAAAGGTAATGGCTACATGGTGATACTTCACAGAGGCATTTGACAGGATACTGGGTGGAATACTGATACATAAATTACAGCAAATGGGGATGGACACAAAGTTGGATGAATAGGAGAGTGGTTGATGGAGAGACACCAGACAGTAGTTTATTCAGGAGCAGAATCCCATAGAAGGCCTTCAATTAGTGCCATCACAGGGTCCTATACTTGAGCTACTTCTATTTAATTTATACATTAATGATATAGGAAATGATCTGAGGGGGAAATATTCAGTTGTCTGCAGACAATGCAAAATTGGGTATAGCAATAGTCAATAAAGGTGCTTGTGAAATTTTACAGAATGTTTTAAATAAATTGGCAATACAGGCAAAAGAGAACAGATGTCAGTTCAATGTGGCAAAGTGTAAGGTTATGCATTTCAGAATGTAAAGATTACCAGCTATGTGCTGTATTGATGGAACTGTACTCCAGAAGTTGATGAAGCTAGGGATTTAAGGAGGTGTTAATGGATGGATGAGTTGAAGTTCAGAGGGCATATTGCAAAAGTGACTAAATAGTACATAGGATATGCTTCTATACCTGGTTATTGAAGAACACCCTGGCAGGCAGAGATAAGCAGATTGTATCCCTTTATAACGTTTTAATAAGATCTCATTTCAATTATTGTGCACAGAACTGGTTGCCTGGGTTTCTTGGAGATGTGGAATGGATTCAGAGGTGAGTGACCAAGATGTGGGATGTTCCATATGAGGTGAGATTGAAGATTTTGCAGGTTGCAGAGGCTGTGTTGATAGGCAGATAAGGGGGGGGGGGGATATGATAGAGACATTTTTTTATGTAGCTTCCACTCATGTAAGGTTTTCTGTAAACCTATAGTACATTTGTACCATGGGTGAGCTAAGGATTTTTTTTTCTGTTTTTTTTTTTATTATTTATTTATTTATTGGTATTTTTTATTTATTTTTGACATTGTCCAGAAACCCTTCTCTAAAGACCGAACATGGAACTTTTTCAAATAATTTCAGGCCTCCAGTATGTGGGGCAGTGGTCTTACACCAAGTGGTTATCATTCCTGCTCTTTAGCCAACAGGCTGTGGATGCGAATATCACCATGGTCTTTAGGTGAAAGATGAATTTCATTGCCCAGTGTGAGACTATTGACCAGCTTATTGAAGGTGGCATTATAGGATTAATAGTGAAGAAATTTTTTAGTTTTTTAAGTACCACATCAACATAATAGGTATTACTGAAACAAAGAAGACAAAAATAGGGAGATCTTTCTAAGCAACAAATACAAGATGTTATATTCAGACAATAACAATCAGGAAAAAGGAGTAGCTATAGTATTCAACACTAAATATGATGTGTATCTTCTCGAATGACAACAATATCAACCAGAGTGATACAGAATGCAAATATCAGAATGGAGAACTGATAATGAGATTTATTTGTGCCTATGGGTTAAGGACAAAATGAATGAATTTTTTGATGCATTAAAGAAGGCAGCTGACACAATGAAAAAGGAAAAGTTTATCCTTGTTGAGGATCTAAACAGGAGAATAGGAAATGATTACCAGACATATAGAAATGTTTTGGCAAAATTTGGAGAAAAGAGCAAAGCTAATAATAACTGTAAGTGCCTGCTGGATTTCTATTCAGGATATGGACTATTACAAACATCAAAATGGGCACAAATTTACTTGTAGAGAAGATGCAAGAAATAAGAAAAGTCTCATTGACTGTGTTATTGTTGATAGTGATGTTTTCCTGCTGGTTCAAAGAGTACATAGAGGATTTAAAATTGGAAGTGACATACATTAGGTGTTGAGCAGGATAAAATTGAATTTCATATTGAAAAGAAAAGTGTGTAAGAAACTTTTAAAATGAATCAAAGTTAAGTAGCTTCTGGAGATGAAATGCAGAATAAAATGTACAAACCTCATTCAAGAAAAAATGAAAGATCTTGAAAGCAAGAACCAAACTTTGAAGATTCAGTGGCAAATCCTGAAGAAAACATTTATTGATTGGTGAGATCGTTGCAAGGATAGAAAAATCAGAACCACCTGGTGGACTCGGGGATTAATGAGGCAATCACGGAAAAGAAGAAAGCATATTGAAAGTTCCTGTGAAGTAAGTCAGCTTGTGCTCTGAGAGAATAAAAGAAAAATGTAAGAAAGCACAATAGACTATGTAAAACTAGCTAAACAGAAGTCAATGGAAGACTTCAGTAAGAACATAGAAAATAATTATCAAGAAGTTGAAAAAATATATTCTGGAGGCTGTTGAAAAAGCTCAGAAATGGGGGAAAGAGTGCTGTAAAAGGAATTACAGATGATAAAGGTAACATGAAAACTGATGAAAAGATATCCTTGATGTATGAAGTAATTACTTCGAAAAATTGCTAAATGAAACAAGCATTGACAGCATGGCAGTAGAAAACATTAAACAGGAATGCAATCAGGAATACATATCAGCACTTGAAGTAGAAAAAGCCATCAAAAGCATGAAATGGGGAAAGGTAGCCAGAGTAGATGATATTTGACCAGACATACTCAAATATGGAGGTATAAAAGTTTTACAGTGGTTACACTACATACGAGAAAAAGAGAGTTGAATTCCATATGACTGGAGTAGAGCTCTCATAGTACCCATCTATAAAAAAGGAAATAAAACCGAATATGAGAATTACAGAGGAAATTCCCTATCCTGGTAAGATTTGCAAGTATTATTATTACTATTTTATTGCTATTATCGTTTGTGGACTTGGAGAAGGCATATGACTGGGTTCCTCAGGATAAGCTTTGGCAATTAGTACAGGAATATGGAGTGGATGACCAACTATTAGCTGCCATCAAGTCCCTGTATGATTGCCTGGAGTTTTGTGTCAGGGTAACCAGCACAAAGTCTGAACCTTTCACAGTATCTGTTGGCCTCTGCCAAGGGTGTGTTCTGTCACCCCTCCTTTTCATAATATTTATGGACTGGATTGATAGGCACAGCCAAAGCAGTGAGTGTGTCAGAATTAGAAGATATAGCATTGGATGTCTGCTTTTTGCAGATGACCTAATTCTGCTTAGCTCTTCCACGGATGACATCCAGTGGACTCCTGGATAGGTTTGTAGCTGTTTGTGCAGAAGCCGGAATGAAGTTCAGTGTGGCCAAAACTGAAACATTTGTGGTCTCAAGACAACCATCCCAGTGTACTCTACATGTAAGTGGAGTCCCACTGAGGCAGGTGGAGAAGTTTAAATACCTTGGGTCCATATTCACAAGTGATGGAAAGCGGGACGTAGAGCTAGATACTCGGATTGGCTCAGCAAGCGCAATATTGCGAGAGCTTGGCCGTTCAGTAGTATTGAAGCAGGAGTTAAGCCAGAAGGCAAAGCTGGCTGTCTTCAATACAGTCTATGTCGCCATCCTCACCTATGGTCATGAGAGTTGGGTAATGACTGAAAGAATGCAGACACGAATCCAAGCAGCTGAAATGAGGTTCCTTCAAGGGGTTGCGGGGCTAACAAGACCCGACAGAGTCAGAAGCTCTGCAATTCGGGAAACCCTTAATACTCAACCATTGCTTCTCCGTGTTGAGAGATCACAGTTACTTTGGTATGGGCACCTGGTCAGAATGCCACAAGAAAGGCTCCCCCAGCATGCCCTCTTTGCCAAGTCAGAGGGTGGAAGGCCAGGAACTCGCTGGATAGATTATATCCAAAACCTTGGGTGGACACGTTTGGGAGTCCCACCAGAATACCTGAACTTGGACCATTGGAAGTTCCTCTTGCAGCTGCTGCCCCCACAACCCAAATTGGAAAGGTGGGCCTTGAATATGTATGTATGTATGTATTATTATATGAACACCTCCATAGAGTCTGAAGACTCATCATGGGAGACCCTAACTATCCACACAATCTGTCATACCTCTCCTTGAACCCATTAACAGATAAAGCACTCACAAGTGACTCTGGCAACCCATTCCACTCATTCACAATTCACCATGCAAAAAATCTAGTCCTCACACCCTTACTAACCACACCTTTATTCAACTTCCAGGGTTGTCCCCTTTTGTTCTGGTCCCTCCAGTCAAGTGCTGAAACATTTCCCCTCCATCAATCCTATTAAGCTCTGTAAGCAGCTTAAATGTTTCTATCATATCCCCTCTTTTTCTCCTATCAACCAACTTCTGCAATCCACACACCCTCAGTCTGGCTTCATAGGGAACATTCCATAGACCACACATTTGCCTCTGAATCTTCTCCACCACTTCTTCATCCCCAAGAAACCCAGGAGACCAGACTTTAGCACAGTAATCCAGATGTGGATGCATCAAAGCCTTAGAAAGCGGAATAATAACTTCCTTATCTGTACTTGTTAATGTGTTCTTCTTCTTCTAATGTGTTCTAAAGTATACTTGAGAAACGGCTAAGAAAAATTGTGGACGGGAAGCTTGGTGAAGAACAAGCTGGATTCAGGCCAACTAGAGGCTGTCAGGATCAGATTTCACTTTTATTATTATTATTATTATTATAATTATTATTTCAGGTGACTCCAGGGAGTCCTTAGACTCATCGAGGGAGACCCTAAACATCATGTCCACACAACTATACGACATTCTCACAGTATCTATCATACCTTGCCTTGAACTCGCTCGCCGTCATAGCACCCACAACAGACTCTGGCAGCTTATTCCACTCATTTACCACTCTAAAAGTAAAGAACCCAGCTCTAACACCCCTGCTAACCACACTCTTGCCCAGCTTCCGTAGGTGTCCCCTAGTTCTCCCACCACCAGTCCTGATCTCAAAAATATCCTCTGAATTAATCCTATAGAATCCCTTTAGCAATTTGAATGTCTCAATCATATCTCCCTTTTTCCACCTATCAACTAGTTTCTGCAACCCACAAATTTTCAACCTGTTCTCATATGGTTCATTCCATAGACCTGCTATCATCTTAGTCACTCGCCTCTGGATCCTCTCCACCTCCTCCCCATCAAGAAGGAACTGAGGTGACCAAATCTGGGCATAGTAGTCGAGATGAGGTCTTATAGAGGCTCGGTACAGAGACAAATAATTGGGAAATCTTATGAACATAACAAGGATTTGTATAAGTTTCATAGATCTGGAAAAAGCATATGACAAGATGCCAGCCAAGAGGAAAGCTCTTCAGAATACTAGTTATATAGTGTCAATGGGACATCATATCAAGTAATACATGGTCTCTATTTTAGATGTAAGTCAGCAGTTAGAATTGAAGGAAGTACAGGAAGATGATGTTATATCAGGTGCAGCAAGGGTGCATGTTATTTGCACTGTTATTCATTATCTATATGGATCACATTATGAAGGAAAGTGGTATTAAATCTGATTTCAAAATTGGCAATGTTGTTTTATGCAAATAATTCTATTTTTAATGTTACACAGTGGATGTAAAAACAAAAAAAAACTAATAGCAAAAATTCCTAAGACTGAAACAACAAGAAAAAAACAGACAATCCAGATGTCATGCCCAGAAGAGCAGCCAGTCACAAACCAGAGACATAAGGTGCACCCAATCAAAAACAAGTGAAGTAAGCATCATCCAACCACCAATAGACCATGGTCAAGTTATCAGCACATCCAGCTACAACATTAACAATGGAGAACTTGTGCTTCTGCAAAAAAGGCTTAAATTACGTTATCACATCAAGGTCAGTAAACAAACTAGACTTCATATACATTTAAAAGAGGTCTAAAATCCCTCCCATCCAATATAGGTGATAAAATCCAGATGGGAACATCCAGTATAGTGAATTCTAATAAACAAGTATGTTGCAATTTAACCAAAGCAGAAAAATTAGCCCTTAAATCTCTAAGAAATAACCAACAATCGTTATTTCTAAAGTGGACAAAGGCAATGCTACTGTCTTTCTTGATCAGACAGCATATCTTGAAAAAATGAACCAATTGGTATCCGAAAAAAATACATACCATTTGGTTAACTTCAATCCTACAAACCTCATCAAAAAGAAAACAACAGAATTAATCAAATTAGTGATCAAGTGGCCAGAGGAAACAACTAAAAAGCTATTACTGCATTATACCCACACTCCCAAAATTTATGGCCTACCTAAAATACACAAAGCAGATACACCACCACTACAACCAATATTTGAAGGAACTGACAGTCCCAATTATCGCTTAACCAAGAAATCTAGCAGCTATCCTCAAGAAGTTGGTAGGTCATTCTCCCTCTTTTAGATAAAAAATACACAACACTTCATCAACAAAATTAGAAAACATCACACTCAACAACAAAGATCTATTAGTCAGCTTTAACATAACTGCCCTGTTCACTAATGCCCCAATCAGTGATACTATTCTTCTCATGCAGAACATGGAGGGTGGTTGAATTGTGGAATGCATTGCCTGATAGAGTGGTGAGAGCAAGAACATCAATGACATTGTCAGTGGATTGCAGGGGATGTTCGGTTGTTTGCAGATGATGTGAAGCTGGGAAGGGTTATTGGTAATGGTGCAGATATGGTAGCCCTGCAAGAGGATTTGAGTGGGATGGGCAGATGAATGGGGTGTCAGTTTAATACAGCAAAATGTAAGGTCTTGAGGGACACTTCATACTCTATTGGAGGAGTTGTACTGGAGGAAGGAGGGGAGACAAGAGATCTGGGGATTGATAGAAACTTGAAATTCAGTGGACATATTGCAAAGGTGGTGAAGGTAACACAGAGGATTGCTGCAGGATGCTGACCTGCAGAGATAAAACAGTTATCATTCCGTTGTATAAGACCCTGATCAGACCACACTTAGACTATTGTTCTCAGATTTGGTCCCCAGGATTTGAAGGGGATAAATTACCTGTGGAAAGGGTACAGAGGTGGGTGGATAACAAAGATGGTTTCAGGACTGTACAATGTTAGTTATGAGGATTGGCTGAGGGAATGTGGAGAGTTTGGTAGATAGAAGGAGAAGTGATATGATTGAGACTTTTAAACTGTTGAGAGGTGGTTACAGGGTTGACACTGCAGAGTTCTTTCGCTTGGTTGAACAGTGGAAGGAGTGATGACAAGGGGCCATTCCTGGAAGTTACGAAAGGAAGCTGTGACAGGAGGGTGAGGAGTGGTTTCTTTGCATGGAGGGTGGTTGAACCATGGAATGCATTGCCTGATCGAGTGGTGAGAGCGAGAATGGTCAATGAGTTTAAGGAGTAGTATGATAGATTTTGTGTTTTCTAGGAAAGACCTCCCCCCCAGTGAGTCTTTTGACTCCATGGAGGCCTGAATAATAATAATAATATTTCTACTCGCTATCACAACCCTCTTTGCCCACATATTCGTTCTGGATATTTCTGAGTATTCGTTCTGGGTGTGGCAAAATAATTTTCACTTGCAAATAGATTGTATGGCCATGGGCTCACCACTTCCCCATAGCTAACTTTATGTGGAAGACTTTGAGCAGTGAGCTCTAGATTCAGCAAGCCTGAAGCCCAAAATCTGACTCCGATATGTTGATGATATTTTTGTCATTTGGCCCCATGGCTGCAAAACATTAAATACATTCCTAAGCCACCTCAACAAACAACACAAACTTATCTAATTTATAATAGAGATTTATAACAGTAACTCTCTTCCTTTTCTAGATGCACCCATGACGTCTTCCCTCAGGCTGCCTTTCATTCACAGTCTACTGCAAAACCTACATGCACAGGCCGATACATACACAAAAATTCACACCACCATCCAACACAAAAACTAGGTTATCAGCACCCTCAAGCATAGAGCCCTAACAATTTGCTGCAATGAGGAGACACTGAAGAAGGCATTAGCCAAATGTTAATAAAAAAATGGCTACAGCCAAAAAACAGTTCATAAGATCCTCTCCAACAATATCATTAAAAACAAAAAAGATTACAAGAATGCCATACCATACATTAGAGGAGTATCAGAAAATATAGGTCGAATGCTACGTAAATACAACATTAAGGCAACCTTTGTCTTCTGCAAAATTAAGTTTTTGCAGAAGACAAATCTTCTGCAAAATTAAAAAGTATACTTGGCTTATCTACAGATCCCCTTCCCTACCTTGCCCACCCAGGGGTTTACAAAATTCAGTGCACCTGCAACCTATCCTACATAGGGGAAACGGTGCACCATCCCAATAAGAAAAGATGAACACAAACGCCACATTAAATTCCTCCAGTATGGTAAAACAGGCCTGTCAGACCATGTACTTCAAACATGTCACAAAATCAATTGGAAAACACCAAAACCTGGTTTGAAAGAAAGTTTGAGGAAGCTTGTGAGATGCTGAAACATCATCCGAATCTCAACAAGAATGGTGGATTAGTAATTCCAGGAACCTGGAGGACCCATCTGCAACCTATTTACTAGGGTGGTTCCATAAGTTTCCGGCCTGACTAACGTTTCAAGGTGATAGAAAGAAAACAAGACTGTCACTTTTCAACATAATCTCCTTTTACTCCACACTTTTCATCCTTGAATTAACATTTGTATACCCTTAAAAAAATAGTTTATACTTTTGTCTGCTAAATGGCCTAAAACTGCATCTTTCACCTCATTGTCATCCGCAAATTGTCATTGAAGGTCTTTCTTCAGTTTCGAGAAGAGGTAGTAGTCACTGGGCTGTAGGGTGGGTATTCAATCTACTGGAAGCCACAGTCCTTTACTGCAGCCTCCGTAACAATAGCCATATGAACTGGAGTATTGTAAACAGGCAAACACTATGACTCATCATTCCTTGTCTCCTCTCTTTTATGGTGTTGTGCAGTTGTGAAACATAATATTCCACATTCACAGTTGTATTCCTTTCCTTGAAGTCAATCAAGAGAATTCCAGTGGTGCTTTGCCTGGTTTGCACCACTCCATGGATTCCCTTTTGGAAAGAGGATCATAATAAAGGATCATGGTTTCATCCCCAGTGACAATGAATTCCAGCACTTCTCTCTAATTCCCTTGGCAAAGCTCTAAAAACTTGCGGGAACAGATCACACGATACTCCTGAATTGAAGAGAGAAGATGGGGGCACCCACCTGCACTGATCTTTGTCAATGAAACTTCTTGTGAATGATAAGAAAGACAGTTGTTATAGAAAGAACCAACCTTGCTGAGATTTCTTTGAGCTTCAGCTGTCTGTCATTGAGAAGTTCCTCCTCAGCAAGAGAGACATTTTCTGCAGTCATCACTTCCACAGGCTGACCATCATGAGGATCATTTTTGATTCTCTCTCTCTCTAGGTGAAACTGTTTAGCCCATTCCTTCACTGTGAAATATGAAGGAGAAGCTTCCTCATAAACACCATTCAGTTGCTGTTTGGTAGCATTTGGAGAAAGTTCTTCTTTGGTGAAAAAACTTTATCACAGCATGATACTCAATTTTTAACATTACAGACACTTAGCGTGTCACGTGTTAGTCAGACAAGTACCTCCAACTGAAAGACAGAGATATAGAGTTGAAACTGGTACACTAACCTCCCCATAGATGGTGCTATCTGTCATACACAGTGTTTTAAAATTGGCACAAATTTTGTATGTCAGGCTGGAAACTTTTGGAACCTACCTCATAACATCCAGAACGTGATGGCAGAACCCCAACACAGGAAAACCTTGATATAAGAGAACTGTTGAGATTTGTTTAATGTAGTTTCACTATAAAACTTTATTTATTCATTCATTTATTTATTTTTCTTTTTTTATTTATCATCTGTATGTTATTAATATGTATTATATGTATAAGAAATTTATTTTGGAAATTAATTTATATTTGTGTATAATTTTTTATTTATTATTATTATTATTTATATGGGGTCACTCCATGGAGTCAAAAGGCTCATTGTGGGAGATCAATTCTATCCATTAACATATCTCCTTAGACTTATCTGTTGGAGCACTTGCAACCATCTCTGGCAATCCATTCCACTCATTCACCACTCTCCATGTAAAGAACCTAGTCTGCACACCCTTACTAACCACACTGTTAGACAACTTTCAAGTGTGACCTCCTTATTTTCCTTCCTACTCCCTGTGTGTGTTGAAAATTTTCTTCTCTGTTAATCTTATAGAATTCCTTTAGTAACTTATAAGTTTCTACCTTATCCCCTCTCCTCCACCTGTCAGCTAAACTGCAACTCACACCCTCAGTCTATCCTCATAGGGAACATTCCACAGACCTGTCATGGGTTTGGTCACTCATCTTTGAATCCTCTCCACCTCCTCATCCCCAAGAAACACAGGTGACCAAATCTGTGCACAGTAGTTGACATTTGGCAGAATCATAGCTTTATAAAGAGGAATAATTACCTTCTACCTTTAGTCATCAGGGTGTTCTTCAGCATCCAAATATTCCTCTGAGCTATTTTGCCAACTTTTGTAATATGTCCTCTAAATTTCAAATCTCTCTCTGCAAATCACCCCTCAGATCCCTATCCTCACCAGTTTCCTGTAATCTAGTACCATCAATATGATACAAAGTGCGTAATCTTTGCACATCCCAAAGTGCATTACCTTAGATTTTACAGCATTGAATTCACAACCAGTGTCCTTTGCCCACACTGCCAATTTATTTAAATCATCCTGTAAAATATCTACATCACCTTTTTCAACTGTTGCCCTCCCTAGTTTTGCACCATTGGCAACAACCGAATATCCCCCCCCCCTTCTAATCTTCTACTATATCATTAATGGGCAAATTAAAGAGTAGTGGTTCTAGTACAGAATCCTGGGGCATTCCACTAGTTGCCCTCATTCACCTTGATTCCACTCTACCATACATAACCCTGTGATGTCTATCAGTCACTGCCCCCCCCCCCCCATCTCCATTTGACTTTTTTTTTCTTCACCAGAGGTCAGGCTAGTAAATGATTAACAAAGCATTTTGACTTATCTTATACTCTTGTGTGTAATGTCATGTAGCCTGTGCCCTGTGCATATATATGTTTTCCTAATGATGACCTTGATACAGAGGTCAAAATGTCGAGTATTATAAGTAAAGTAAATACTCTAGCATGTGTGTTTTTGTCTCCATAAATTCTTCACAGTGAATTTATGCTGATGATGTTATACTTTGGAATAAATTGTACAAATCTGCAAGATTACGCTGACTAAATTGAATAACTTTTGTAATAAATTTGGTATGAAAATAGACAGAAACATTGAAAACATAAGCAGCATTCTGAATGGAGAACCTATAGAACAAATAAAACATTTCATCTATTTAGGCACAATTTTTTAGTGAAGATGGCAAATTGAATATTGAAATAGATTGCAGAATTAGCAAAGCTGGTATAGTAGGGAGTCAACTTAGAGAAATTAGTCAAAACACTATACTGTTTACAAGGACAGTGTTCGAACCAATTTTAACATAAGGATCTAAGAGCTGGGTTAGAAATAAAACACTTGATTAAAGACTGACGACCACAGATATGAACTTTCTCAGAAAGATTAGGAGATTGAGCAGATGGCATCAATGGCAGTATTAAAAATGGATATATTGGGAATGAACTTGACATTATTAGCATTCAGGAATGTGTTAGCAGAGCTAATCTCAGGTGGTATGGTCATTTAAACAGAATAGTAGAGGAAAGGTTATCAGTACACATGCTCTTTTCCAGGAATGCAAGAAAAAAGACCAAAATCTAGGTGGATTATTGATACAGTAAAAAGTGCCTTAGAAGAGAGAAATATGTAAGATAGAGCTGATAATATTGGAGTCATGTTAGATAACAGATTAATTTGGAGGAAAACTGTCAATAGGAAGTAATGATGCAACTATTTTTTGTAGTACTATCATAATATCTTGTACATTCCCTGAGGATATATGTCAAGAATTTATGATGATAACCAGTTAATCACCCTTATGATGATGATCAAAAGTCAGGTTTGCATATTAAAAATTGAGAGATTTTCAATAGCGTGCACTGAAAACTTCGTTTAGTTAATCCATAGAGTCTTCTTTAACTTTAAATGGGATACAGTTAAGAATGCATGCAGGGAAAATTGCCCAGAAGAAAAGCAATTCAATTCAGGAATTATTTCTTTTTCCATGGAGATTTGGACTCCCATGTGACCTCATGGGAGTCCAAAGACTCATCGAGGGAGTGTGTGACAACAGCATCGAACGATTGTCCCTTCCAACTACCTGCACTCAAACTTGCTTAACTTTTTGCTGAGCCATTAGTAGCAGAGGCTCTATCAATCGACTAACCTTTGCTGAAGAAGCGTGTCTCCAAGTCAGAAAATATGAGATGGTCTGAGGTAATTAGCTACCCAGACATTTGTCAGTAATGTCTGTGTTGCATTTTCAACCTTCAGGACAATGCCCTTAGTCAGGCAGGGAATGCAGGGTAAATACACTGAAAGTCAGTACTTGTCCATTCAGAAAACTTACTCAGAGAAAATCAGAGGTTCAATAGAACTAATCTGCATCTTCAAAGAAGCACAGTTCCTTTTCTTAAATCTTCAGGCAATGAGTATCCTTAACTAGAAAAACAACAAGATAACAGATTTCTAAATTGCTCTCTGAAACCTCGTCATGTCAAACTTAATAGCTTTTAAGCATGCTTGGGCTAAAGCATATTATGTAAGATGTCAGAGTCAAAAACAATCTTGGATCCAACTTACCTTATCAGTTAATCAAATGACCAGTGCAAAAATTATATGGGTTAAAATCTGAAAAAATGAAAGGTAGATATAGAACACACTATTTGCCTTCCTTAAACCATAATGGAAGTGTTACTGCTGATCCCAAAGCTATTGCAGACACTTTGGGAGAAAATTTTGCCAGAATCTCAGAAACGGCTTCATATTCTCCTGAATTTTTAATACTGAAAGAGCAGCAAGAGAAACAAAGGCTAGATTTTTCCCACTGGCTTCAGCCATACATCCAACCATTTGCTTAAGGGGGAAACTAAAAAAAAAGAACTCTTTTATTGTCTTGCCTTAGTGCAGTAGGGCCTGATAACATCCATTATCAAATGATAAAACATCTACCATCATCTTCTATGGATCTCTTCTTAATATATAATAGAATACTTGCAGAGGAAGAGTTTCCTGTTTCTTGGTATAAGTCAGTTGTCATTGCCATCCCAAAACCAGAAAGGATCAACACAAGCAAATAATTATCGACTTAATAGCTCTGACCAGCTGTCTTTGTAAGATATTAGAGAAAATGGTTAATGACAGACTTCTGAAAGCTTATGACACAGCCTGGAGATATGGCATAGTAGAATATAACATAGGTCTTAGAGGACACCTTCCCATATTTATGAAAACACTTTCTGTCCAGGAAAACTTAACAAATCAGAGTGGGAAGTATGCTATCAAGAATAGGGTGTTCCCCAAGGCTCTGTCTTAAGTGTGATACTTTTTGCTACCAAAGTTAACTCAGTCACTGAACAGCTTCATCCCACTGTAGACTGCTCTATATGTTAATGACCTCACAATTTACTGTCACTCGCATAACATAAGGGGAATTGAAAGACAACTTCAAGCAATTGATCATGTTCTCTATGGGCTTTTAGTAATGAGTTCAGGTTTTCAACAGAAAAAAAAAGTGTCTGTGTATACTTCTATCGAAAATGCACTCTTCATCCAGATCCTGAATTAGGAATGAGGTGAACTGTTATTCCAGTAGCAGAAGACAAGTTCCTGGGACTCATCTTTGACAGAAAACTTGCGTTCCTTGCACACATTCATCAACAAAGAGAAAAGTGCAAGAGAGCTTTGAATCTCCTTTGCACTCTATCTTCTGTTGAATGGGTGCAGATCGATCTTCATTGCTTTGTCTTTATTGTGCGTTTATACATTCAAAGCTGGATTATGGGGTCTCAAGACTATATTTTCTTAAGGCAAAATAACCTGCAATGGTTGGATCCATTGCAAATTGCACTTGTGCATTTAAAATAAAACTGCTACCAAAAGTATATCATTTATACAGACTCATTGAGCTCTTTACAGGCTATCTCCTCTCCAGTGTATAATCCACATCCAGTTCTGTATGAGATGTTACACCTGTTGTACAAAATGAAAACCCTTAATTTTGATGTTCAGTTGTGCTGGATTCCTAGCCACATTGGAATCAAGGGAAATGAGACTGAAGATGCAGCTTCTAGATCAGCTAATACCTTCTCCACATACTGTTTGACAGTACCATATACAGACTACAGACAGGTTATAAAATCAAAGCTAATTGCTCAGTGTCAGTCATCATGTCAGGATACATGTTGTGAAGACAACACAAAGGCTTCTGGGAATGATGCAGAGGACACTGATGTGTAGAAGTAGGGAGATTCTTGTTCTGTTGTATAAGGCTTTGATTAGGCCACACATGGACTATTGTGCCCAGATTTGGTCACCGGGTTTTCAGAAGGATGAAGAGATGTTGGAAAGGGTCCAGAGGAGACTGACTAAGGTAGTTTCTGACCTCTGGAATGTTGAGTATGAGGAAAGATTGAGAAGATGTAATTTGCAGAGAGTCTTGTGGACAGGAGGAAGAGGGGAGATATGATAGAGACCTACAAGTTGGTAAGGGGTTGTTATAGGATCAATGCTGAAGAAGTTTTAATGAGAATAGTGGGAGATCAGGGGAGAACCAGAGGTCATCCCCGGAAACTGTATAAAGAGGGAGTGAGTAGGGGGATTGAATGGCAGGTTTTTTTTTGTGCAGAGTTGTGAATGATTGGAATGCCTTGCCTGAGAATGTGGTGTCTGCAAAGAGTTTGAATGTGTTTAAAACATGGTATGATGAGCTGTGTGTGTGTGATAAAAGGACCTCCCAGATGAGTCGTTTGGCTCCATGAGTTCTTGGGGTGATAATAATAATAATACATTGACAAACAAATTATATGAAATTAAACATTGGCATTCTAGTCAATGTATAAAGAAGAGGTTGTATAAAAAAAGAGAGGAGAAGAAGAAGTTGTTCTTGCTAGGCTCTGCATAAGTCACAGTTATCTTACACATTCTTATTTACTGAGGGCTGATGACCCTCCCATGTGTGAAAAATGCAATAGGTAACTTACTATTTATCATATTCTACCAACACTTGACACGAGAGAGAGGAATGAATTTTTAACCATCTAGCCAAGCCATATACACTTAGGCAGATGTTATCAGACTCAGACAGATTGCATGATATTTTTAACCTTCTACAAAGAATAATTTGTACAAACACATTTGACTATAATTTTGTTTATAATGTAGATACTGCATTGCTTAACTTTTTTGTACATTCATATTATTTATTAATTTATCTTTGACTGTTTATGTACTGCTGTAACCTTTACTATGGCACAGTATGACCTTTGCTGTCTTGCACCAATAAACCAACCAATCAGGAAGATTTAAAAAAACCTAGACAAATGAAGACATGACACTCTTATATTAAAATGGCTATTTGGTGAATATAGAGTGAGATCATCATTCTAATAAGCCCTCAGTTCTCAGCACTTTTTCCACATCTGAAGAAATGAATCAATGTATATGATTGTAATTAATTAGAGATGGAAAGAGAGAAGTGCCTCTAGCATTGTCATGGTCAGAGATTAGAAGTGTTTATAATTGCAGTATGAAAAAATAGGAGGAAGCCTCCACATTAGCAGATCGCATTAGACAGCTTAAAATGCGTTGCAGGAATATGGACTCTAGAAAAGGAAAAACTCCAGTTGTTAGAAGCTTGCCTGGATTGAATCTACATATCTTCTAACCTGCCTGCAAAGTGATGTAAATTAGTAAATTACATTTCCCATGTTAACTGAATCCAAGCAAATAACATCACTGACCATGAACTTCTACTCAACTGTAACTTCAAGAATGAGGTAGCAACTATCTCATGACCCTGGAGAATGCCAGGTAGCTTTCCTGAACTATTCAAAGAGTAACTCAGCAACTTTTGTATAACATGGACATCTACAAAATGGAACTGGGTAAACTGGCTTGCCTTTAGTATACCATTTAAGCAATACTTTATCCAGTGGGGGGGAACCAAGTCCTGTCACCAAAAGAGCCATCTGAGAGAACTTCAGAGAGAGAGAGAGCTACTTTACATCAGTGTGGAAAACTGTAGAGAATAAAGAATGGAATCTAACCTGCCTGCAAAGTGATGTAAATTAGTAAATTACATTTCCCATGTTAACTGAATCCAAGCAAATAACATCACTGACCATGAACTTCTACTCAACTGTAACTTCAAGAATGAGGTAGCAACTATCTCATGACCCTGGAGAATGCCAGGTAGCTTTCCTGAACTATTCAAAGAGTAACTCAGCAACTTTTGTATAACATGGACATCTACAAAATGGAACTGGGTAAACTGGCTTGCCTTTAGTATACCATTTAAGCAATACTTTATCCAGTGGGGGGGAACCAAGTCCTGTCACCAAAAGAGCCATCTGAGAGAACTTCAGAGAGAGAGAGAGCTACTTTACATCAGTGTGGAAAACTGTAGAGAATAAAGAATGGAATTAAACTGTAGAGGCAGCATTAGGAAAATTACTGCTGAAATTTAAGCAAGGTGGGGAGAAAAATAAGATTTCAAAATTAGAGTGCATTTAAGATTAGCAGATACTGTTCCAGATGCCTTTTAACCAAATGATGAAATTACAAAATAGGATAATAGACTCTTCATAAATAACCAAGATTTTATAAATATTATTATTCTCTTTCTCATGCAAAAAAAAAAAAAAAAAAAAAAATCACCAAACCATGCCTTGAACCCACTCACAATTTTCAGCACTCAACTCACCACACTTTCAGGCAATGCATTCCAATGACTTTCTATGCCAAGAACCTGCTACTCACATCCTCCTTTTATAGCTTCCAGGGATGCACTCTTATTCTCCCCTATCTCCCTCTACCTGTGAAAAATCTCTTCCACCTTAATCTGGTAACAACCCCCCCCCACACCAGCTTATGTATCTCAGGCATATCTCCTATTTACGAGTCTCTATAAGTCACATTCTCTCTCTCTCCCTATATATGACATGACACTGACTTTGTGAACCTTCTCTGGCTCCTCTCCAATACATTCTCTTGAAAACTAGGTGACCAAGAAGCAATGTTCCCTCCGCAAACTAATCTGGAATAACTTTGTTATTCCAGATTAGTTTGCAGAAAGGTGCATTGTATTTATTCTCAATTTATTTTGTAACTGAGCATAAAAACTTTCTGCAATAAACCCATTTGGAAGAAAACTGTTGATAGGATGGTAATAATGAAATCCTGAATTTGGATGATTTTCATAATAACTTACACACTCAGAGCATATACCACGAATTGATGATAAATTATATATGTTATAAAATCATTGCACTTTTGTTGTTGTTGTTGTTAAATCTCTAGTTATAATGGGACAGCTCAAATTTTAAATAAATATGGTCATAGTTTAACTTCATAATAACAGATTGAGTCTAGATGGTTATATTGATTGTTGAAATGGGAGAGGTTAAAAAAAAAAAAGGTAAGTAGGATGGTTTTAGACTTATCTAGAAAGAAGCTAATCTACCTTTCCCATCCCACTTTATCCACTGAATTTACCAATGTTTTTTACTAAGTAATTTAAGGAAATTACAACGTTAACTAGGATATACATTAAAATAAATTTTAATATACTTCAATATTTCAAGAAACTTAAGAACAAGACACGTGCACACAGGCACAACAAACAGTAAATGAGGAAGAAGCAGGAAGCTATTATTTCTCCTAAGGTCCTGATGGTGCCCCCCCCCCCCAGCGGGCAATGTTGGTATTCTTGGGTGATTGGGCTGAACCGCCCAAGAATACCAACATTGCGTGCTGGGGGGGGGGGGGGGGGGCACCATCAGGACCTTAGGAGAATTAATAGCTTCCTGCTTCTTCTTCATTTACTGTTTGTTGTGCCTGCGTGCACGTGTCTTGTTCTTAAGTTTCTTGAAAATGGCAATGTGACATTGCCGAAATATTGAAGTATATTAAAATTTATTTTAATGTATATCCTAGATGATGTTGTAATTTCCTTAAATTACTTAGTAAAAAATGCATAACGAATGTCTAAGCCTTTCCACAAGAATTACCAATATTTATTTTTAACTTTGAATAGAATTTTTGATTTTGTTCAGTAAAATAACTCTAGTATTCATTGCATTTTGATTTCTTTCTTGTCATCTTGTTTGAATAACATGTATTTCTTTCAGATGGCCCTCTGCTTTAAAGTTCCTGGAGATAGAAAGCAGTGGAGTCGAGAAAATGGATGGTCACCACCTTTACATCCATTGCAGTTTTTGGCATGGTTTTTTTTAGCCATGTTTGGGATACTCTACTTTGGAGTAGTGACACCCAGCCTTCCATCTGGATCGTGGCAGCTAGTTGCTTATATTGTATTCTTTAAAAATTAAATAAATAATTTGGTCCTATAATACATGCTTATTTTTCTATCCATCTTTGGAAGAATAGCCACAATTTTTTTATTCTTAGTTCTAGTGCTTCTAACCATATAATCCAGTGGTTGGCGTTAGAGTAGTTGCAGTCAGTTGGTGATTGAATGGTGGAGACGGAGTTGTAGGTGGAGACGGTGCCCTCCCTCGATGAGGCTTGGACTCCCTGGAGGTGTCAGATAATAATATAATCACAGGGTGTTTTAAAATGAATCCATGACAGTTTATGCACAAGAATATCTGTAAGTTAACCTTCAATCAACACACACACACACACATGTATATAAGCAAGTGTTTATATTTCCTTTTAACTTGAAAATAACTGAATAGATATGCCTCAAACTTGCTGAAATTGATAAATAATACTTCAGGGTAATAATAATAATAATTATTAGTAGTAGTAGTAGTATAATATAGGGAACTCCATGGAGTCATAAATTGAGGGAAGCCTTAAATATCATGCCAAGCACTCTCCAATATTTGTGCAGTATCTATCATCCTTTGCTTTGAACTCATTCAGAGTCATGGCACCCACAACAGACTCTAGCAACCTATTCCACTCATTCACCACTCTCCAAGCAAAAAAGTCTAGAACTGGCACCTAAGTTAACTACACTCTTGCTCAGTTCCAAGGATGATTCTTAGTTTTTCCACCACCAGACTCGTTCTGAAAAATTTCCTCTGTATTAATCTTGTAAAAGCCTTTCAGTAATTTGTATGTCCCAATCATATCATCATATGACCATATCTCTGCGCTGTAGTGAAAATAGGGTCTTACCAAGGCTCTATATAAAAAAAAAAAGTATAATACCTGCTTGTTTCTGCTTGTCAGGGTATTCTTCTATAACCAAATAATCCAGTGAGCCACTTTAGTCACTTTTACAATATATCCTCTTTATCCCACTCTTTAATTCTCCATCTACTAACACCTCCAAATCCCTAGCTTCATCAGTTTTCTAGAGTACAGTTCCAGCAGTGTGGTACACAGCTGGTAATGTTTTCATCCCAAAAAGCATAATCTTATACTTTGCCACATTAAACTGACATTCATTCTCATTTGCTTGGCTTGCTAGTTTATCCAAATCATCCTGCAAAATTTTAACATTATCTTTATTGACTATTGCTCTACCCAATTTTGCATCATCAGCAAACAACTGAATAGTTCCTCCCAAATCCTTTCCTATATTGTTAATGTTCAAATTAAATAGCAGACCAAGAACAGAGCCCTGTGGCATGCTACTAGGCAAAGGCCTTCTACTGGACTCTACTCCTGCATAAACTACGGTCTAGTATCTCTCCATCAACCACTCACTTATCCATTTCACCAACTTTATATCCATCCCCGTGTGCTACAATTTATTAATTAGAATTCCATGTGGTATCCTGTCAGAAGCCTTCACAAAGGCTAACAGTAATCAGCGTAAACCCATTACCTCTATCCAACTCAGCTGTCACTATGTTATAAAACATGAGCAAGTTTTAAGGCACCTGCAGCATGATCTATCTTTTACTTTCACAAAACCACATAGCATCCCATTTCTCTCTATACATTCCTGTATTTTGCTCTTGACCAACTTCTTCAACTATTGATTGGTTAGTAATATGTTACATCAGTCTTGGAGTCCTTTTTATGCAATGAAACTATTTTCTCCTCTTATTTTCTCACAAAACCACATAGCATCCCATTATCCATTCCTCTATTTTGCTCTTGACCAACTTCTTCAACTGTTGATTGGTCAGTAATATGTTACATCAGTCTTGGAGTCCCTTTTATGCAATGAAACTATTTTCTCCTCTTTCCACCCCTCAACCCCCTGGATTAATTCACAGCTGAGACAGATTAAATAACGTGGTCAAAAGCACTGCCAACTCCCTAGCACCTTCTTGTAAAACTCGAGCTGGTAAACCACCTTATCTCATAGCTGTATTCAATCATAGTTCTGTAATATGCTAATCACCTCCAGTTCATTTACCTCAGTTTCCATATAAACCTTTGCATCTCTGGTTACTGCAATATTTCCACCTGAATGATATACTCTTGCAAAATGTTCACTTAGTAATTCTACTATTTTGCTTGATTCAGTTACTTCCTTACCATCGACATTGATTAACGCGTTCGCTGCCAACTACGAGTATACTCGTAGTTGGTAAACCAGCCACACAAGCCAGCTACGAGTATACTCGTATGACGCTTAACGCCGGCAACGAGATTACTGTACTGACCTTGAAGAAGTGAAAATTCTTGGCTTGTGGAGCTAGCATCAAAACTGTATATCCGCATAGATGGTATATGCTCTGCACAAGCCAACTACGAGTATACTCATATCACACTTACCGCCGGCAACGAGATTACCGTACTGACCTTGAAGAAGTGAAATTGCTCGGCGTATACGGGAACAGACTATGCCGAAGTAGCGTGGCAGCGAACGTGTTAAAACATTCTGTCATACACTTTCTTCCTTTTACTTACAACATACCGAAAGAACTGTTGGATTATCTTTGGCCTGACTGCTAACTTCCTTTCATACTCTGCTTTAGCCTTTCTTACCACAGTGGTTACCCTTCTGGCATGTGCTTTGTACTACTCATGTGCCTGCTGCTCACCTTCTCCTTGAATTCCCTCTACAAATTTTTCTTTTTTTGTAGCTCCTTAGTTGATGGCATTCATCCATTTAATTACCACTTGATTTATTCTCCTAATTCTAGGAATTCAATCTGCTATTACTTCCCTCAAACACTCTTTTACAATTTCCCATGCACTATCAAAATCCATCCCTCACATTTCACATGCCATGGCACCAATCCAAGCAATCTCCTAAGTTTGTCGAATTTACCAGCCCTGTAATTCCACAGATCCCCCCCCCCCCCCCTTGATTGAAAATTTCCACATATTTAGCCACCTCCCAGCTCAAGACCATATTAACACCCTCACCAGTTGGTGGCAATGTGGTCATATCGGTTATAGACATTCTCTGATGCAGTTGCTAGATCTAGCACGCTCAACCTCCTTGTGCATTCCATCACATGCCGCCTCAGGTAATTATTCCTTAGTAAATGCATAAATTCCATTCTCCTCGTCCTTCCAATCTATATTCTCATAGTTCATCATCATCAAATTCCTGCCATGTACCCTCAAGCAGTGTACAGGATATGATAGTACTACGTGAAAAATTTACATCGTTACTAACTTCCTATCTACAATTTTTCTCCAAATCAGTCTGTTACCTGTCAAGACTCCAACATTATCAGATCTTATATTTCTATCATCTAAGGCACTTTGTACTGTATCAATACACCTATATCTTGGTCTTCCTCTGGGTCGTTTTCCTGTCAACCTGGCAGAGAACACTTGTTTTGCTAATCTTTCCTCGCCCATTCTGATTAAGTGACCATACCACCTTAGATTAGCCCTGCTAACGCATTCCTGGATGCTGACAATGTCAAGTTCTTTCCTAATATCCTACTTTTTAATATGATATTGCCATTGATGCCATTGTTCACGCCTCTAATCTTTCTCAGGACTCTCATATCTACAGTTTCTATTCTTTGGTCAAGTGTTTTACTTCTGACCTAGCTCTTAGATCCATAAGTTAAAATTGGTTTCAACTCTGTCTATACAGCTAATTTAGTGTTCCGACTAATTTCTCTCTTATTCCATATGAATTTATTCAGTTGACTTCCTACCATACCAGCTTTGTCGATTCTATTGTCTATTTCTATATTTAATTTACCATCTTCACTAAAAATCTTGCCTAAGTAGCTGAAATGTTTTACTTGTTCCAAAGGTCCCTGTTCACAACACAGTTGACATTTTCAACAATTCTACCTATTTTCATTGTCTTTGTCTTTTTATTGCTGACCTTCATACCATATCTATTACCACAGTTATTTAATTTAGTCAGGGAATCTTGCAAACTTGTAGTGGATTTATTTAGAAGTATAACATCATCCTCATAAAGCAAAGAGCTGACATTAAAATCTCCAATTTTGATATCATGTTTAATACCACTTTCCTTCATAATGTGATCCATATAGATAATGAATAACAGAGGGGGGTAATGTACATCCTTGTCTCACACCAGATTTAACATTAAACCATCTTCCTGTACTTCCTTCAATTCTAACTGCCGACTTACAGCTCAAATAAAGATTACGTATTGCTTGATATAATACCCCATTAACACCATATAACTGTAGCGTATTGAATAACTTCTCTCTTGGCACCTTGTCATATGCCTTTTCCAGATCGACAAAACTTAAATATAGATCTTTGTTATATTCCCATGCTTTCTCAACTATTTGTTGTAAAGTGAAGATCTGATCCTGACAGCCTGTATTTGGCCTGAATCCAGCTTGTTCTTCACCAAGCTTTTCTTCCACAATTCTTCTCAACCGTTTCTCAAGTATACTTGCATAAATCTTGCCAGGAATGCTCAGTAAGGAAATACCTCTGTAATTTCCACATTCAGTTTTATTTCCCTTTTTATATATGGGTTCTATGAGAGCTTTACTCCAATCATCGGGAATTCGTCCCTCTGTCCTGGCTTTCTGGACTATGCAGTGCAGCCACTGTAAGACTTTTATACTACCATACTTCAGCATTTCTGGTCGAATATCATCTACTCCTGCTGCCTTTCCACATTTCAAGCCTTTGATGGCTTTTTCTACTTGAAGTATGGATATGTATTCCTGACTGTATGCCTGTTGAGTGTTTTTTATCACTGCTATCACTGTTTCATTTAGCAATTTTTCGAAGTAATTACTCCATACTTCAAGGATATCTTTTTCTCCCGTTTTCATGTCACCTTTATCATCTCTAACTCCTTTTACAGCACTCTTTCCTCCATTTCTAAGCTTCTTCAACAGCGACCAGAATATCTTACCACCTTCTTGGTATTTATTTTCTATGTTCTTGCCAAAGTCCTCCTATGACTTTTGTTTAGCTAGTTTTATACAGTGTTTAGCTTTCTTACATTTGTCTCTGCATTCTCTAAGAGCACAAGCTGACTTATTTGCCAGGAACTTTTGATATGATTTCTTCTTTTCCTTCACTGCCTCTTTAACTTCCTGTTCCACCACGGAGTTCTGATTTTTCTATCCTTGCAGACAATCTCATCACATGCCTCTCTGGCTGAATCAATCAGGGTTTTCTTCAAGGCTTGTCGCTGAATCTCCAAGGTTTGGTTCCTGTTCTCAAACTCTTTCATTTTTTCTTCAATAATCTTTGTGTATTTTAGTCTAGAGTTCACATCTGAGAGCTGCTCAACTTTTATTCTCTTTAAAATTTTCTTACGTGTTATTCTTTTCAATATGAAATTCAATTTTATCCTGCTCAAGACTAAATAGCGATTAATTTCAAATCCTCTGTACACTCTGGTGTAGTGCACCAGGAAGTAAACATCACTATCAACAATAACATAGTCGATGAGACTTTTCTTATTCCTTGCCTCTTCTCTCCATGTGAATTTGTGCACATTTTAATGTTGGAACATGGTGTTAGTAATAACCAGTCCATGTCCTGAGCAGAAATCCAACAGGAATTTGCCATTATTATTAGCTTTGCTCTTTTCTCCAAATTTTCCCAAAATATTTTTGTATGTCTCACAATCATTTCCTACTCTACTATTTAGATCCCCAAAAAGGACCAACTTTTCCTTTTTCATTGTGTCAGTTGCTTTTTCTAAAGCATCAAAAAATTCCTCCACTTCTACCATAGTAGAACCTTCTGTAGAACCATAGGCACAAATAAGTCTCAGTGTCCAATTCCCCATTCTGATATTTGCCCACATCACTACTTGAGACTGCCTGCCATTCAAGAAGATTAGCCTCTTATTTAGTGTTGAATACAATGGCTACTCCTTCTTTTCCTTGATTGTAATTGCCTGAATATAATGTTTTGTATTTATTGCTCAGAAAGATCTCACCAGTTTTTGTCTTTTTTGTTTCAGTCACCCCTATTATGTTGATCTGGTACTTATCTAATTCCTCAGCTAGCTTCATTTTTTTGCCATTCAGGCTTCTTATGTTGATAGTACCGATCTTTAACTCTAGTGATGTTGAGTTGGGGTGTGTTTTCAGATTTTTAAAGTTGAAGTCCATAATAATTACCTGCTTTGCACTCATTAAGGTTATTTGCTGATGTATACTATCCTCCATCATCCTTTACATTCCCTGGTCTATAGAAGCGACCAAATGTGTATTTTGTTCTGCTGGCTGTTATCTTGCACCAGATTACCTCAAATGTGCTATTTTTTATTTTTCTTAGAAATAGAAATTAATGACTACTTAGACTGACATCATAGTGTAAATTGTCTAGCCTAGGCATTATAATAAATCACTGATTTATTATGCTGTTATGCCATGACACGATATGTTTTGAAGTAATTCACTATAAATAAATTTATATCAGCTTTAATAATAAAGCAAGGTTGACTGGTTATCAATGCCAGTAATTACAGAGTTTACGTAACAATGTATAGAACGTGCAGGATAGCCCTAATAATACATGCAATTTAACTATCGATCCAGTATTTTTCAGTTTATAGAAGTAGCAACTTTTGGGAAACGTTTGACTTTTTTGTTGTGTTAAATATCTTCCTGAAGATTCTGCCAGCCATATAGACAATAAAACATTTTGGAGAAACATCAATTGTAATTAATCAAAATGTCTGTGAGTGAGACTTGGTTAATTATTAAAGATGAGATGATATGATCTTTCTCATCCATAACGGAACATGCCCATTTTGTCACAGTATACAGGTCTATGCAGAACTTGAAATATTTTATGCTGGCTCACCAATCAGACAGAAATCTCACTTGTCAGGTTGGTGTAGAGTACAATGATCACTTAGTATATCACAGTCACATACATGTTTAGTCATGTACCTGGTCATTTTATAAGCTTTTATTTAAATTATGGCGATATTAAATCCCACATTGTTTTAAAACCAAATAAGAAACTCAAAGATCGGAATCAAAGAGTTTCATTCCGAATATAGTAACAATAAACGTATCGGTGACTACTAATGTAAGCTATAGCAAGTAGTTCAAGTACGTAGTACAAACTAGGGCAACTTATTGCAAAGGTGGAGAAAGTTCTGATCGCTATTCTTAGTATTTTCCATAATGTAAAACCCATCTCCTAGGAGATGTGTGATGTTATACATTATGGTTGGAGATCACTACCCAGACCAGTTTCGATCTTTATTGAGATCTCATCAGTGAATAGCTAGACCAAGGTATAATACTAAGGGTATAGCGAAAAGAACTTATATACTCTGCTATACGAGTTGTCAAAAAGGTGCACCCATAAATTACTTAATAAATTATTTAAATAAAGAGCCAATAGGCTTCATTTCAGCGATGTAAAACATTATTTAAATTAAGGGGATATTAAATCCCACATTGTTTTAAAACCGAATAAGAAACTCAAAGTCGGAATCAAAGAGTTTCATTTCGAATATAGTAACTATAAACATATCGACGACTACTAGCCGTAGTACAAACTAGGGCAACTCGTTGCAAAGGTGGAGAAAGTTCTGATCGCTATTCTTAGTATTTTCCATAATATAAAACCCATCTCCTAGGAGATGTATGATGTTATACATTATGGTGGGAGGTCACTATCCAGACCGGTTTCGATCTTTATTGAGATTGTACTTTATTAACATCATACATCTCCTAGGAGATGGGTTTTACATTATGGAAAATACTAAGAATAGCAATCAGAACTCTCTCCACCTTTGCAACAAGTTGCCCTAGTTTGTACTACGTACTTGAACTACGTGCTTTAGCTTACTCTAGTAGTCGCCGATACGTTTATAGTTACTATATTTGCCATGAAGCTCTTTGATTCCGATCTTTGAGTTTCTTATTCGGTTTTAAAACAATGTGCGATTTAATATC
The DNA here is from genome assembly GCF_054136105.1 of Typopeltis vanoorti. Classification (NCBI taxonomy): domain Eukaryota; kingdom Metazoa; phylum Arthropoda; class Arachnida; order Uropygi; family Thelyphonidae; genus Typopeltis; species Typopeltis vanoorti. The sequence continues at coordinate 88,004,260 of NC_143557.1, read as the reverse complement.
CCCTTAATTTAAATAATGTTTTACATTGCCAAAATGAAGCCTATTGGCTCTTTATTTAAATAATTTATTAAGTAATTTATGGGTGCACCTTTTTGACAACTCGTATAGCAGAGTATATAAGTTCTTTTCGCTATACCCTTAGTATTATACTTTGGTCTAGCTACTCACTGATGAGATCTCAATAAAGATCGAAACCGGTTTGGGTAGTGACCTCGCACCATAATGTATAACATCATACATCTCAGAGGAGATGGGTTTTACATTATTGAAAATACTAAGAATAGCGATCAGAACTTTCTCCACCTTTGCAACGAGTTGCCCTAGTTTGTACTACGTACTTGAACTACGTGCTTAGCTTACGCTAGTAGTCGCTAATACGTTTATGGTTACTATATTCGGCATGAAACTCTTTGATTCTGATCTTTGAGTTTCTTATTCAGTTTTAAAACAATGTGGGATTTAGAATCCCTGTAATTTAAATAATGTTTTACATTGCCGAAACGAAGCCTATTGGCTCTTTACTTTAAATTATAAGCTTTTGTTAATTCTATGGCTAAGTTTAACTCTTTGTTGAAGCAATTTGTTAGCTTTTGGTGAGAGATGGGTTTCATTGGCCAGTGTGCTTTTACCAACCTGCTTATTAGAGGACTGAAATAGCTTAAAAAAAAATTCAGTTTGGTATCTAAAGTAGGTTTCCAAATTATGTAAAAAATAAATAAATATAAAAACATAAATGAACTTTTAATAAATAATAGAAAACATAGTCTACCCATTGTACTAATGGGGACTATAGTTGTAACCAGCTATTTGTATATTATGCCGTTATCGGTCTGTGTCATTTAAAAAATTATTTCAGTAACCTCCGTGGAGTCAGCAGACTCATCATGGGAGACCCTCTCAACCAGCAACATGTCTGTCACAATGAACTTTGAAATTATTTATACACTCTGCATTAACAGTGCACTCCAGTGATGCATTCCGCTCATCAACAACTCTCCACATAAAAAATCTACTCCTCACAAATCTTTATATAACTTCAGGGATGACAACTCATTCTTCTCTTCTTAGTATCCACTCTTTTTATAATTCCTTCTGTATTAATCTAGTAAAATCTCTTAACTAACTTGAAGGTCTCTGTCATATCTCTTCTTTTCTTCCTATCCACCAAACTTTATAATCCACGTTCCCTCAAATTCTCTTCATGATCAACACTTCAGAGTCCTGATATTATTACTTTGGTCATCCATCTGTGGACCTTCTCTAGTGTTTCCACATCACAACAAAAATTAGGCAACCAAATCTGAGCCTAATAGTCCATGTGTGGTTGGACCAATGCCTTATATAGAGACATCACCACCACCACCTCCTTATCCCTTACATGTCAATGTACGTTTTATTATAGTAGCAATATGATGTGGAACTGTCTGCCATCACCCCAAGAGCCCAAATCTCCTTAACTTCCTGAAGCACAGCTCCACCAATACAGTATGTGGTCTTATATCTCTGTACACCAAAGTGGTGCAACACCTTGCATTTATTAAAATTACAACCTCAGTCATTTATCCAAGCTAAAAGTTTATTCAAATCTTCCTGTAGAGAATTAACATCAGCAATATTCCTGATAATTTTACCTATGTATCATCAGCAAACATCTGAAGATCCCCAGTCAATCCACATGAAATATTATTAACTAATAAGTTAAACAGTAGGAGCCAAAGAACTGAATCCTGAGGCATGCCTCTGGTCACCTTCCTTTTCTATGACACTGCTCCATCATACACAACTTGCTGGTATCTTTCAGAAAGTCAGTCTTCAATCAATCTAACCAATCTGTTATCTAATTCCATCTTCTGCAACTTATACACAAATCTGTCATGTGGTAATCTATCAAATGTCTTTGAAAAATCCAAGAAGATCACTTTATGAATCTCCCTTATCCAACACATTTGCCACTTTATTATAACATGTAAGCAAATTGCTAAAACAAGATCCTCCATTCACAAACCCATGCTGACCATCATAGAGAATCCTGTATTCTATTCCTAACCAATTTTTCCAACACTTTGACCAGAACTGCAGATATACGGACCAGTCTAGAATTGGAAACTTCTGCTGTAGAACCATTCTTGTGGAGAGGTATTATTTTGCCTTCTTTCCTCTCCATACATGAACATTTATTTGTTTATTACTGATCATGTCAGTTTTACATTTTCATTTCTAACACTTAGTCTTGAATCACTTTATGAAAAAAGTTGAATAATTTGCCGTTATAAACAAAATTCAAGAGGAAAATGTTCAAAACCATCATAAAAATTATCAATAAATACCACTGTAAGGACTACATATGCATTAACTACATTACTAGGTTATCTGTAGTGGCAAATGAGAAAATAGTTGAAAACATTTAGGTTCCTTTTTTAAAATCATTATAAAGAAATTATGTATTTTGGAAAAATAAAGATCAAACTGCAGTAATTCTTTCTGAATTTTCTTTATATTTCATCTTAGGTTAAATAATAAGTTAATTACCTATCCTGTCCACAGTGCATCTCTTTAGTTAATGGTGTTGCAATTAGTTGGATTCTTTGTGATGCTTGAGCACACTTTCTAGAGATAAAATGATGTATATTCTCTCCTGTCCTCATATTGGTCACATTCCATTATCACTGCATTGTTCGTTATCCATGATAATTAACCAGGCCTGGATTAATGCATGTCAGCACGCTGGGCAGATGGATGGTTGGCATCCTCCATATTAAGAAATAAATTTAAATTTATTTCTATAAAAAGACTTTTGTTTTAGGAAATCGTACATTTAATCATATATCTGTTTTTATGAAAAAGGCTTCTTTCTCAATTTAGCATACAGAGGTATTAGTTATTCTGAGAAATTCATTTTTGAAGTGATGTCTTTGTCAGAGCAAATAGCACACAAGTAGCAGTTAGCTAATGAAGCCAAAAAAAAAAAAAAATCCTAGGAAGTTCTTTTTAATATGTAGCCAGCAAAAATAAAAATAATTATGGTAGGTTGGCATTGATTGGAGAAAATGGTATAAGGACAACTGCAGTGAAGGATATAATTGAGATATTTAATGAGCAGATCATAAAGGTCTTTCATTCTTGTGAATGTGACATCATGGAGGGTTTGAGAGTAATGGGTGATGACAAGGAGAGACTGACTGTGAGTGAGGAAGAGGCATATGAGGAATTAAGCAAACTTGATATTAATAAGGCAGTAAGACTTAATGATATATCACTGCGTATTTTGAAGGAATATGCCGGGGGGGGGGTGACATCTGCCTTGACATTGGGTCAAGTTCCAAAGGATGGAAGAAAGGCAAGATTGTACTGCTTCATAAAGGTGATAACAGAGTTCAAGCATCAATTTGTGTGTCAGTTGTCATGGTTAAAGTGTTGGAAAGAAAATAAAAAAATAAAAAAAAAGTGTGCTGGTGAAATCAGGTTACAGAATTGGGTTGACAACAGTGGTATTATCTTTGATTGACAGCATGGATTTGCTAAAGGGAGGAGGTCATGTTTTAGTAATCTACTTATTCATTAAAATAAGATGACAACAGTATTGGTTGTGAGAGATTGATGGACAGTAGCATACTTAGACTTTGCAAAGGCTTTTGATAGATTACCGCATGATAAGTTGATAGTCAAACTAGAGCAGATTGGGCTGGATTGGCTGTCTGATAGATATCAACAAGTTGTGTATAGGGGAACAATGTCCCAGAAGAGGAAAGTTACTAGTGATGTGGTTGAGGGGTCTGTTTTAGGGTCATTGCTGTTTAACCTGTATGTTAATGATATTGGGGAATATTTGAATGGGGTTATTCAGCTTTTTTGCAGATGATGCAAAGTTGGGATGAACTGTGAGGAGTAGAGCAGATGTGGTCTTATAAGAAGTCTTGAATAGACTGAGTTAATGGGCATGGGAGTGGGATGGCAGCTCATTGTTGCAAAATGTAAAGTTTTAAAATTTGGAAACCAAAGATGAGATAGAATTTACCCTTGGTGGGAATATATTGTGGAAGGTAGAGGAAATAAGAGATCTTGGAGTGGTGGTGGATAAGGATCTAAAATTTAGAGGATATGTTGCCAAAATTGTGAGGACAACATAATGGATTCTGGGAATGATGCAGAGAACACTGACTTATAGAAGTAAGGAGATTCTGGTTCCATTGTATAAGGCTCTGATTAAGCGACATATGGACTACTGTGCACAGATTTGATCATCTGGCTTTCAAAAGAATGAAGAGATATTGGAGAGGGTCCAGAGGTGATTGACCAAAATCTGATCTCTGGAATGTTGAATATGAAGAAAGGTTGAGACGATACAATTTGCAGAGTTTAGTGGATAGGAGGAAGAGCGGTCATATGATAGAGACATACAAGTTGGTAAGGGGTTGTTATAGGATTAACGTTGAAGAGGTTGCTCATAAAATGGTGAGAGATTGGGAAAGAACAAGAGGTCATATTTGGAAGAGGTGATAAGCAGGTTTTTTGCATGGAGAGTGTAAATGATTTGAATGCATTGGGTGTCTGCAGAGAATTAGAATGTGTTTAAGGTGTGCTATGATGAGCTGTGTATGACAGAAGGGACCTTCTAGATGAGTTTGTGACTCCATGGGTGTCCTAGTATAATAATAATAATAATAATACCGAGTTTACTTTATCCTTTCTAAGAACTGATCTTTTTTGTAGTTTTCACTTAGTTTAGAACTGAAAAATGACATTACCTTGAAAAAGATCTCATTTATAAAAAAAAAAAAAAAAAACTTCAGACAAATTTCACTGGCCTCAAAAAAGTAGCCCCTTTCTCTTTCTCTCTCTGTCACACATATACCTTCTTTTTCTCAGTGAAATAAAGAAAAACTTCTCTTAGCTGTGCAGTTTTTAATTGGCAGCTTTAGATAAATCCTTAAAGCAAACTCTAAGTTTGCAAAGGTATTTTCTTGGGATTAAATGTGAATTTTCCTGGAATTAAATGTGAATGTGAAATATAAGAATACATTTAATGTTGATAATGATTTGCATTATCAACATAATGTTGATAATGATACTCATGCAAATACCTGATATGCTTGTGCCTTCACCACAGCTCAGACTGTTATACACAAACTCTTTCTTTTATATATTAAATTTATAATATAACAATATATTTTTAGAAACTTAAATTATTGTTGATATAGTATTGATTTAAAGTGTAAATAGAATTAATGAAAATTGTTTTATCTTATTACGAAAATGTGTATGAATGAATTATTTAATGATTTGTATGTGTAAAAAAATATTCATTTGCTAAAGTACAATTCATCTAAAAAAATCAAAACATTTTTGTGCTCTTTAAAACCATTTGTCCTGGCAGGTGCCCAGTTTGCCCATTTATAATCTAGGCCTGTAATTAACAAAGGGTATTTGCAATGTTTCAACAGGTGCAATAAATAAAGTTTAAAAAAAGTGTGACATTTATATCATTAATTTATTTTTTTTCGTATTTTTTACCACATACCACAGAATCTACGTTACATAAATAAAAAGTAATGATTAAACAAACTCCTGTTCTGATTTTTTTTTTTTTTTAAGTCAACTAGAAATTCTCTCTTGTCATCGACGAACAGACAAGCATTTTTTTTTTTTTTTCAAGCCTTGAGTATATGTAATGTAGGAAGTGCAATATTCTGATGGAACACGAAACTTGTTTAAATGTGAGTAGAGAACATGACATAAGTGAAATTATAGTTCAGGAAGATTGTGCAAATTTTCTGAAATTGTGTGGAAGAGATAGCAAGGAAAAGAGTTTGATGGATTGTGTGATAATGATTTTGAAAAAAAAAAAAAGCCAAGTGCAATTAGCGATAAGATGGTGAGCAGGATTGACAGTGAACAAGCTTGTGTGACTGACGATAAGATAGTGAGAGTGAATGATAGTGAAAAAATGATTCAAGATTTGAAAGCTGAGTTGGTGAAGATGAGGCAAGAGATGAAGCAAATATGGAATGAAATGAAGAGAATTGTAGATATGTATGGAAGAGTGAAGAAGACTGAAATGAATGATGTTGGTATGAAAGAGATAATGAAAGACTCACAAATGACATTGTATGGGGATCCGATTCAAAAAAAAAAAAAAAAAAAATCAGCTAACACCTTTTTATTCCCGTTTATAGAGAGTAGGCGAGGCCGTTTAGCCCTAACTAACTTTTGGAGACTGAGTGGGCAGTTCAATCTCCACTGGTAGCCAATCAGAGATAGCTGGCTCAAGGCTATCACAAACTAAGCGGCACGCAGCAAAGAGAGATGGCTTAACAAGTGGTGCCATCTTGTGGTCCCTAACCCTAACACAATATATTTAATGTCTGAAATAATGTGGGTTCTACGGTCAATTTTCTTGAGTTTACAGGATGAAAAACCAGAGTTTCCGGGAGAAAAAACCCGCTCGTCCGTGCCAGAGATTGACTAACTCGGGAACCGGTTGAAAAAAGGCTTAGAAAAATTTCCTCTAGTCACCGACTAGATTCGAAACACCAAGTCTTCCTTTGTGCGGTTAAGCGCTGTGGTGTGCAAACGGCACATCCACTGAGCTACACAGGCTCGTGGATTCGATTATTAGAGGAGTGAATGAGAAGATGGACAAGGTTTGTTTTCCAGGCAGTAAAATTAATAGTAATAGGCATTGGATGCAAGGAGCAAGTGCAGGGCCACACTTATACTTTTCCCAAGGTGAGTGGGGCCTGAGGCACTAGAGTTGGGGATTCTTAAATTGGCCCTCATTTTTTGTCCCCCCCCCCAGCAATAGGAAAAAATGACTTGACAGGAAACAAAGAGAATGTAAGACTGGATATAAGGGGCTTGTTGAGAAGGATGAAAGATAATAGTGTGATATTATCTTTCATCACACTATTAGTCAGTGTATTGCCCAGTTATGACAGTGATGAGATGAGGTGGCGAGCAAGGATGATGAATGATATGCAGAAATGTGTGAAGAGAAAGGAGTGCAGTTTGTTAATGTGTGGAATGAGTTTTAAGGATGAATTGAAACCATCACTCTTATGTGATGGTTTCAAACCATCACCAAAACCATTCAAATGCAGTCCTGAATGGACTGCATTTGAATGGTTTTGGTGATGCATTTGAATGGAATTAGAGAATGGGATGGCCTGGAATGTAGGAGGTTCTGGGAAGAGTATACAGAGAAAAAGAAATGGCTCAAGGAAGGTATGTAGGTCACATCTAATGAGTGGTATCAGTGAAACTTGTTATAGATCTAGGAATGAGCCGTTATATTTGTATACAAATGCTAGAAGTATCAAAAACAAGGGAAATTAAATGGCTGTGTTAATTGAGTTTTATTCATTGTTGGGAAACATGGTTGAATGAGGATGAAAATCCTGATAGGAATAGAGATAAAAGGGTATAATATTTTTTTGTAAAATGGGAAGTGGAGTGTTATTGATGATAGAAAATGAGTTATATCCATAACAGGTAGATATGTAAAGAAGAAATAGTGGCAGCGGGTATGAGGCAGTATGGTATGAGATAAAGGTGATTAGAATGAAATACTTAGTTGGTTGTTGCTATTGACCTGGTAATGTTGAGGATAGTGACTATGAAATGTATAAGCAAATAGGAAAAGGGTGATCATTATGGGTGATTTTAAATATGGCAATATAGATTGGGATGACAAGATAGCAACCAGAAGTAAAGAAAATTAATTTCTCGAGTTTTGGAGGGACAACTACCTCAAAATTAAACTTGAAGCAGTGTGTAATAAAGGGCATGTGAGGATTTGATGGTCTTGGATTTGATCATCTCATCAAAGAATGTCATTACAAATGAGATATCAGATCTAATTACATATAGCAAGAGTGACCATGAAGTGATTACCTGCATGGTTGCTAGCCATGAGGACTTCTGTGAGAAAAGGATATATATGGAACTACAAACCTAGTTATTTTGATAAGTTCAGGAGACAGCTTGCACCTGTAGCGTGAAATGAGGAGGTGGCTATAAAGGAGATCTGTGATGCTTGGGTGATATTTAATAACTATTTAGTGTAAGCAATGTCTGAATGTATTCCAAGAGTCAGAAGGTTAAATAACATAGGTGTGAAATAAATGAATGAAGAGATTAAGCATGGAGGCAATGTAAGATGAGTGGCAATAATCAATTCCATGAGGAGTACAAGAACAGGCAAGGAGAACGACTTGGTAGAAAAAGGTAGAAAAAGTGCAGTATGAGAAGCACAGCAGTTGGCTAATGAGGCAAAAAAAAACAAAAAAACTGGGGAATTATTTCAATATCTCCATAAAAAAGATTTAAAAAAAATGATTATGGTAGGATGACATTGATTGGAGAAAATGATATAAGGATATACAACTTCACCTCAGACTACTTTCTGTCAAAGTGTGAAATGTCTCAACAAATTAATTGCAGAAGTAAGGTTCTAATATATTTGGGAGAATCTGTTAGATATTTGATTGAATACTTTATATAATGTTGAAAATGAACTTATGGATTCTTTTTTGCATTTATTTTTAAAGTATGAGTACATTTCATCATAGTTCTAAAATTATTTCCTCTTCTCCACTGTGTGTGTATCATTTTCCTTGTGCCATCCTCAAAAAATTAATTGATACAAAACCTATATTATACTTAGTTGTAGAATTGGTGTATAGTAGTTGAGTATAATATTTTAGCCTGAATACTCTGAATGCCTCAATTAACCTAGTGATTAAAAAAAAAATTGCAGTATTATATTATTGTACTATATATAATATTTTAATTCTTTTTATATAAATTTCAGAATTTGATATTTATATATATAACTTAGTTTTATATAACCTTTTCCTTAACAAATAATGCAGATCAATGGTATGATAGTTTTCATCCATGTCATCGTCCATATAATAAGTATATCTTTGAATCCTGCTGATTCCAGTGTCCGTGCCAAAAAGAATAAGGGTCCTCTGCCATATTTTGACCATAATAAACATGCTCATGTAATAGAAAATCAGTTTTGTTATATATGTGAAGTGAAAGTGTAAGTAAGAGGTACTTTTAACTGTGTGCGTGTGTGTGTGTGTGTGTATATATATATATTTTTTATTTATTTATTTATTTATATATGAATTTTACTATATACTATATTTGTAATAACTGGGATCAAGAAATAAATGTTTGAAATTATTCTGAAATGATATATATTTAAACTTATTAAAGAAAAATCCAAATAAGTTTTTGCATTTTTCTTTAATTCAATAAATATATCCAAATTAGAAAATTCAGCTTGAAATCTAATTAAAACTACTGATAAGAAAATATTCTAGCATAACTATTAACAACCAAAAAAAGGCACTGTTATTAAAATATTCCAATACATAACTACAAGAGGCACTTTCTTAAGTAATCAAGAACTTTTTGGAGGCTTATTTTATTGCTATTTAAACTGCATGTTTAAAGTAAGAAATAAAGTGAAGTGTAAATGTTTACAAATTAAAAAACTGATGAAAGAATAATTTAGTATATACTGTATGGGAACACTCAGAGCTGTTCAGCTTAGTAAGAATTGCATCAATAAATGTTTTTGTAATGAACCCAAACAAGGTCATTAAGTCTATAGGACAGCCGATAAATGGTGAAAAGATATATACAGGTATCCCTTGCTTAATGTTTTGCTTCACATTAGATTTCTATACCTGTAAATTGTAATTTTTCGAAATACATATAAAAACAAGTTATTTCCTTGCAACAGTTCAAAGGAATGAATGAAAATGACAAATATATTCTGTAAGTATGGAACTGAATTGCTAGTGGATGGTGACTGTCTGTTGAATGTGCCAACATATCTAGAGGAAGCGAGGGAAACAAACCGATGAGGAGTGAATTTGTTAAAATATAGGTCATTAATGAAATTGATTGCTCCCTTCTGCACGTGCACGCACACACACACCCAAAAATTACATAGCTCTCAGAGATGCACCAAATGCAAGAGCACAACAACATATTATGGTTAATTGGATTTTCAACAGTTTGTACGACATTAATATTGTTCTTCAGAGTTAAGTCACCTAAAATTATATATATATAATAATGTAAATTCTTCCCATGAAGGATTGTAAGCCAAATACAGTTGGTACTGTGAGTGTATTTGCAATCTTTGCTATTCTATTTATTAAAAAAAAAAAAAAAAAAAATCTTTGCTATATTCCACTTCCTCTCTTCTAAACTTCCAAGATCCCTATCCTGATCACTTTTTTTTTTTTTTTTCTGTGATGATGTCACCATTATAACACAACATTCAGCATCTCACTACACTGAAGTGCATAACTTTATGTTTACTAACATTGACCTGATAGCCATTTTCTCATACCCACAATTCCAGTCTATTCAGATCATTCATTTGTGTTGTAATAGATTTCACGGTATGATATGAACACATATGGATAAGAAAATAACTATTTATTAACTTAGAAGCTAATATTTTGCTGGTATTATATCCAGCATCTTCAGAGCACACAACACAAAGTTTGTTACAAAAGCAAGACAACCACAATCCGGTGTAACAGTGGGGCTAGTATAAGTAATTGCAGCATGCAACACAAGACTAAAGTCCTAATATGGTGCCATCTAGGTTAAAAAAAATAAAAGAAACTTCAAAGTTTTGAAATACTACTACTACGGACATATTTATTATTATTATAGATTTTGTTCCCAACACCACCGCCTCTGAAACCATAAAACACAGCTTCATGTCAGACGCAAAACCTATCCAACAACTAGCAAATGACTTTAACCAATACTTTGCAGACTCCATCCAAGAATTGCACAAAAATATTCCCCCAATCACAAAACGAGACCTTCCACTTGGACCACAATCAAAACAGACATTATGGTTCCCAACCATAAAAGAAGCAGAACTTCTCTCTGCAATACATCAAATCAAACCAAACAAAGGCCCAGGAATTGATGGTATCAGACCTAAAGATATAAAGCAACAGCAACTAGTTTAAGTCCTATCCTACTAAAATTAATAAATAAAATATTTAAAACAGGACAGATACCAAGTATGCTAAAGACCGCCATAATCACACCCATATACAAACATGGAAAAAGAAATTTAATGAGCAATTACAGACCCATAGCAACATTACCAATTATCAATCAAATTATGGAGCAGATCATACTGAAGAAACTCACAGCATACACTGAGATCTTTCATATTATCCCCAAAACACAATATGGTTTTCAGAAAAATAAGGGAACAACATCTCTCTTGGAAGACTTTACAGACGTAATTAATACTGCCTTAGACAAAAACAAAATTGCCATGGTAGTCTTTATTGATCTAACTAAAGCATTTGATACACTTACACATCAAACCTTGTTAGAAAAGCTGAGGCATGTTGGAATAGACGGGCCTCTTCACAGGTGGTTTACAAACTACCTTCAAAATAGAAAGCATATCACAAGTATCAGGTTAAACCGAAGCAGAGAGCTACCAGTAACCTGTGGAGTACCACAGGGAGCTGTACTCTCCCCAACTCTATTCAACATTTACATGCATGATATTAATCAGCTACCACTCAAAGGTAAGATATTCCAATACGCAGACGATACAACAATAATATCCATCCATAATAACTCAAGCATAGCCCAAACAAATATGCAACATGACATAAATCTGATCATAGACTGGCTCATGAAAAACTCCATACACCTAAACTCAGAAAAGACAAAATTAATGATATTCAGAAATCCACTGACTCGACCAGTTGATAACAAATATATAGCCATCCAACATCCACTTTCCAACATAAAAAACACACAAAACCACTACAATCACTCAGGTTGAAACAATACGTTACCTTGGAATTTGGAATTTACTTCGATGCAGATATGAACTGGAATAGCCACATAAACCATCTACACAACAAACTCTGAACAATAAGTGGCAAACTCTACAGGTTAAAAGACATAGTTCCCATATGCCTAAAAACACTAATATACAAAGCACTATGCCAAAATATACTATGATACGCTATAACAACGTATGCTTTCTGTGCACCCTACAAATTAAATAGATTAATGTCACAACAGTACAAAATGATAAAACTGATCTTTTGGTAACAAAGAGAAAATAACAACCTTATATACATTGCAATGTCAGAACACAAAATACTGACAGCAAAACATTTATTTCACTATGTAGCTTTGCTAAAATATTATTTCGATGCCAACTACAGGACATTCAGAAATACATATCGTATAACAAGACCCCAGACTACTAATTATATCACATATAAATACAATAATCACTACGGAAAGGCCACACGAAACTTCTACATCCCAGACATGATAAACAAATTACCTTTTGAATACAGAAACCTTACAAACTACAATAGCCTGAAAAGAGCTCTAAAGACATACTATGAACAAGAAACACGCACCCAAAATACCATACAAACTTAATGAAACACAATATATTCGTTCAGGCTTCCAGTTCAGCGACACATCAATACATTCCAAGTTATTGTGTGTGCGCACGCGAATTTCTCAATCATAGATTTCCTAGCTTCCCAATCACATATAAATACAATAATCACTACGGAAAGGCCACACGAAACTTCTACATTCCAGACATGATAAACAAATTACCTTTTGAATACAGAAACTTTACAAACTACAATAGCCTGAAAAGAACTCTAAGGACATACTATGAACAAGAAACAAAATACCATACAAACTTAATGAAACACAATATATTCGTTCAGGCTTCCAGTTCAGCGATGCATCAATACATTCCAAGTTAGTGTGTGAGTGCGCGCGTGAGAATTTCTCAATCATAGATTTCATAGCTTCCCAACACAGCAAAAAAAAAAAAAATAATAAATAAATAATAACCAACTGGTGTCATCCTCATATAAGCTTCGAGGATGAAAGCAGAGAAATTAGTTCTCATCAAAGATGTATCATATGTAACCAAGTGCATGTAATGTATGTATCACATGTAAATCAAAGTATTCAATGTATGTATTATATATTACTTACATATGTAAACAAATGTAAGTAATGTATTATGTAATCAAATGTATGTAATAACTGTAACAAAAGTATGTAATATAGAGTGATTATATCCATTGATATTGTATATATAGAGTGTAAAATTGCGAAGAAACATCTAATAATCATCATTATGAATATTATAATAATATATGTTGTAAACAGTTAAAAAAAATTACATATCTATTATTATTACATATTGATTACTTTTATTTTATTTTTTAAAACTTTCTAAGACTATCATTTGGACTATTTCAAAACTTTGAATTTTTTTTTTTTTTTAACCTAGATGATGCCATATTAGGACTTTAGTCTTGTGTTGCACGCTGCAATTACTTATACTAGCCCCACTCTTACACCGGATTGTGATTGTCTTGCTTTTGTAACAAACTTTGTGTTGTGTGCTCTGAAGATGCTGAGTTAATAAATAGGTTAATAAATAGTTATTTTCTTATCCATCTGTGTTCATATCATACCGTGAAATCTATTACAACATGTCTGACGAACACATAAGCCTATCCACACGTATAGATCATTCATTTGTTTCATACCATTCACATTCCTAATTACCTTGCCCATCTTTGCATCATCAGCAAACAGGCAGATCCAATCTCTTCATTTCTTTCTATCCTCCCAAATTCTTCCTTCATGAGCACTGTGCCAGTTTGGGGTTTCTCTTTTCTCGATCTTCTATTATCTGGTCTCTCTACCTTTTTTCTTGGTATCCTCTCATCAAATTTCATTTCATGCTAGTTCATAAGCCTTTCTTCAACACTTTTTAGCCCTAAATTATTCCTAATGTCCACATTTCTTATTCAATCTTTCCTTGTTTTGCCCACATTGTTCTTAAGACTAATTTCCATTGCTTGTATTCTTTCATGTCTCTTTTTGCTAGTCTCCATGTTTCTGCTGTTCAGTTATATCATATCATGGTAATATACTAACAATTTGCACTTACCTATTATCATTCTACCTATGAGCAAATTAGCCAGAGAATATACACAGTTAATAGACAAAAATGCTGTATGTGGTGTAGTGTATTGATGGTGGACTGTGTAGTATATTAGTGGATTTTTTTATTTTGTAGATAGTGGATTAAGTAGTTTGTATATATAAGTTGTGCAGATAGAGTGCTCTTGTGCAATGAATCTGTGACTCCATGGAGAGGGGTCACATAATAAAATATCCCATTTGTAAAGAAAATAGATATTAGTTTTGAAGAGATGATTTGTCTTTACAAATGGGATACTTTCTTAGCTGAAAGTTCAGCACCTTTCAGGTGTATACTGTACACAGTATATAATTCCCTGCCTTCATTGGGGTGGAGGTTAACAGCTCGACTTTAGAGACAGTCATTATCATATCCTCGCATGCCCTGAGGGCACAGAGGTCTGACATACGTCAGTTTACAGTCCAAAGTCAACCCTGTGAGAATGGCCAGTTCTCAGCAGCATCGAACAGTTGATCTTCTTCCAACTACTAACCATGCTAAGATTTGCTTAACCTTTTGTGTGAGCCATTAGTAGCAGAGACTCTACCAATTAACCAACCTTTGCTGGCTCACTTTAGAGACAGTATCACACTGAAATAAAAATTCATTATATCAGTCCAGTAAGCAGGTAGGAAATTGCAGCAAAGATAGAAAAAACATAGCTCTGTGGTGGATACATAGTTATGATTGGAACCATGTAACTCTAATTCCCAGTGCTGTAACGAGGGTGCCCGCCACTGGTGCAACTAGGTTTGGGGCGCAAAATGTAAAAAATAAAAATAAATAGATATAAAAGTCTGCTATTTTATATTGTATTTTTAAATTTCAGCAATATGCTACTTTAGACACACAAATTCTGCAACTCATTTTGATGGGGTTAATAGTAAGTATTTAACATATTGCATTTAGTAAAATTTAACTTGTTACATTTAAATTTTTCACAATTTTTGTCATTTTTGGGTTGGGGGGGCAAGTTAGATTTGCATTGAGTTAGGGGGGGGGGTGCAAGTTAGACACTTGCCACAGGCATTTCATACCCTCATTACTGCTAATTCCCATCTATAAAAAAGGCAACAAGGCAACTACAGAAGGATATGTTAACTAACCACAGGTTATAAGCTATTTGCTGAAATTCTGAAGAACAGAATCAGTCCTAAACTAGAAAAAATTATAAATGAAGAGCAGAATGGCTTTAGAAAAGGAAGATCCTGTATAAATCCTATATTCAGCCTCAAAGTATTAATTGAAAAAAAGAAAAAAATTCAACTTATAAATGCATCTAGCATTTATAAGTTGAATATACTTAAAAACCACTTGCCTATAATTTATTAAAATCACTCAGCAGAGAGAACCATAATAAGTTTAAAAAGAGGCAAGAACAGAACCAAAACATTTGAACTAACAGGAGTTCTTAGACAAGGATGCCCCCTTTCTCCAGTATTATTTGGAATATATACAAATGAAATAATCAAAGAGAATGGAGGTTAAGCAACAAAAAGGAATTCATCGGAAAGTAATTTTATTTTAGATACCTTGCACTTTACAGATGACCAAGTGATATTTGGAACAGTTGAGGACAATCTACAAAAAACTGTGTAAACTGAATTTAATAACAATTTAATTATTGTTTTATTATTATATATACATACATACATATATATATATATATATATATATATATATATATATATATATATATACACACACACACACACACGAGGGTAGTCTGAAAAGTTCTTGGCCTAACAATAAAAAACAAAATTATAATTTCAAAATTATTTTTATTTTTTAACATAATTCCCCTTAAGACTAATGCATTTCTTCCAGCGATGCTCCAGCACCAATATCCCGTCTCTGTAGTGGCTCTCAGTAAGATCTACAAAATGCTCCTCTACAACTGCATTCACCTCTTGATTCGAAGAAAAATGCTGTCTAGCGAGGAAGAGATAGAAGTCAGAGGGAGCCAAATCTGGGGAATTGGGTGGATGTACCAACAATTCATACTGCAGATTCCTTAATTTTCCCATTGCCAAAACACCTTTATGGGCAGGTGCATTGTCCTGATGAAAGATGATTTTTTTCTTTTCCAAACTGGGTCTTTTCTCATGAATGTTTTCATCTAGTCTGGTTAAAAGATCGGAATAATATTCCCCGGTTATTGTTTTACCCTTTTCAAGATAATAGACAAAATGCCTTCAGCATCCCAAAACACCAATGCCATGACCTTTCCTGATGATGGAACCGACTTTGTCTTCTTTGACACTGAACAACTGACTTTTCTCCACTGTTTTGACTGCTGTTTGGATTCTGGTGTGTAATGGTGAATCCAAGTCTCATCCATAGTAATAAATCGATGCACAAAAATCGATTTTATTCTTGTTTTAATGCTCCAAGCAGTGTGTTCAGAGATTTTCATTTGAGTGCGTTTTTGATCTGCTGTGAGCGAGCACGGCACCCATCTTGCATAAAGCTTTTTCATTTGCAATTCTTCATGCAAAATATATCTTACGCGTTCGTTTTTTTGAAATCCCTATAGTCTCAGCAATTTCACTCACTTTTATTTGCCGGTCAACCAATACTATATCATGCACTTGATCAATGATTTCTGGTGTTGTTACACTTTTCAACATCCTTCACGTGGATCATTTTCGAGGCTGGTATGGCCACGTTTAATCTTCGCAGACCATTTCTTAATTGTCGAAAACGAAAGAGAAGAGTGCCCATAAACTTTTATTAAATATATTATTCTATTATTAAACATAAAATTTTTTGAATGATTTTCTTTTGGCATTAAACCTTCTTTCACAAAGAATTTTTTAACTGCATGATAATCAATTTTTATCCATTTCAAGTTATACAGACAACACTTTTGCTTCAGACAGCTGTATAAAACAAACTACATGATAGAATGACTTGCAATTTCACATGGATGCTTATGACAGATGTACCAACTTAGGGGGAAAAAAATCTTGCCAGTGGTGTTGCCATCTATGGTCGAAGCCGAGAACTTTTCAGACCACCCACATATATTGTTTTATTTAAGAAACACAAAAGCCATGCTATTCAAAGCAAAATACCTGCCTGAAGTGTATATAAGATGGACAGGGGAACACAACAAGAGAAAGGGTGATGCTCTAAGAGGATGTGAATGTGTGTGTAGACAAAAAGGATAGGGAATGACCTGAGATATAGCAAAAATAGTTAAATTTGAAAAATATTCTGGGATGAGTAGGGAGAAAAAGAAATGGTTCAAACAAAGTATGGAGAAGTCGCATCTGATAAGTGGTATTCATGTTATCGATCCAAGAATGAGCTGTTATGTTTGTATACTAATGCTAGAAGAATTCAAAACAAGGGAAATGAACTGGCTGCATTGATTGAGTTCATTCACCCAAAACTTGGAATAAGTGAGACATGGTTTGATGAGGATGACATCCTGACATGAGTAGAAATGGAAGGGTAGGATGTATTTTGTGAAGATAGAAAGAGTAAAAAGGGAGGTGGAGTGCTGTTCGATGATGAAAAAGAGTTATGTCATACAAGGTAGAGATGCAGCTGTAGCGTGGAATGAGGAGCCAGGTGGAAAGGAGATCAATGCTGCATGGGTGATATTGAAGAACTATCTATTAGAAGCAATGTCTAAATATATTCCAAAGGTCAGAAGGTTAAATAAGCTAGGTATGAAATGGATGAATGAAGAGATTAAGCATGCAGTATGAGAAGAAAAAAAAAGGCATTCTGGAGGCTATATAACAGTAGTGGGAATCAATTCCATGAGAAATACAAAGAACAGGCAAGGAGGGTGACTTGGTTCGTAAGGGTAGCAAAAGTTCAGTATAATCAGTAGGTAACCAAAAAAAAACAATCCCAGAGAGTTCTTTTGATATATATAGCTAGCAAAAAAAAAAGAAACGAATGATTATAGTGGGATGGCATTGATTGAAGAAAATGGTATAAAGTATAGTGACCAGATTATCCAAGGACCAATGCTGGACACGTTCCACTGGTTGCATAACTTTTGTTTCCTGCTTTGCAGGTTTGCCTTCCTTCCAGGCGTATATTCTAAAATTGCTGTATTTCTTCTTATCCCAACAGAAACATAATCATACCTTTTCAATAAAATATTTTGTTTTTATTGTTGTTATTATTACTAATTAATAATATTGTTACTGCTAAACTATCAAGAAATTTTTATTTAAATTCTCAATAATGGATGTAAAAGTAAATATCCCAAAAAAACTTATTTTATTTATACAATGAATAGATATTTATTAAAAGCAACTTTTATTTAAATTCTTAATAATATATGCAAAAGTAAATATCACACAAAACTTATTTATCTTATACATCTATTAAAACTCTCTAAATGAACAATTTAAACATATTTTTCGAATGAATGAATTATTTTAAATAATTCATCATACTCTGATATTTCACTCATCAAATCTTCACAGGAATCAACCATATTATATTTCACAATAAGAATGGCCTTTATGGTCTCAAGTTTTAATTGTGTTTTCTCTGCAGTCCATAATTTATTCACAACTGAAAATACTCTTTAAAAGTTTGGCATATAATCAAAAAATAATTTTACATGAAAAAGTTCCTCATAATAAACAACTAATGTATGTTCATAGTTTACTCTTTCTGTTAAAGTGAATAAAATATTTCAAATGCTGTATGTTTTGCTGTATACATACTAATGCTGTACACATACTAATGCTGTACAGGACCGGTAAATACTGTACATCTGGTCACATAAGTATAAAGACAACTGCTGCTGAGGATATAGTTCAGATATTTAATGATCTGTTTATGAAGGTTTTTCATCCTTGTGCATGTGACGGCATGGAGAGTTTGAGAGCAGTGGATGATAAGGAGAGGCTGACTGTGAGTGAGGAAGAGGTATATGAAGAATTAAGCAAACTTGATATTAATAAGGCTGTGGGCCTTGACATATCACTGCATATTTTGAAGGGATTTACCAAGTTAACATCTGCCTTGACGTATTTATTTAATATGAGTCTTATATCATACCTTACGTTAATTAATATAATTAATTAACGAAATAAATCACATGAATTAAATAAATAGTAGTTTTATCTGTTCCAACTTTAAAAATAATTTATATGTCAAAGGGTTAAGGTTGGTTGGTAGAGCCTCTGCTAATAATGGCTCACAAAAAAGTTAAGCAGGTTTGAGTGTGGTTAGTAGTTAGAAGGGGAAACAATCGTTTGGTGTTGGCACATTCTCCCTCGATGAGTCTTTGGACTCCCTGGAGGTGTCAAATAATAATAATAATAATATTGGGTCAAGTTTTAATGTCACCCCTTCATAAAGGAGGTGACAGAATTCAAGCATCAAATTATAGGTTGTTGTTGTTGTTAAAGTGTTGGAAAGACTACTGAGAATAAGGATACAGAATTGGGTTGACAACAATGGTATTATCTTTGATGGACAGCACAGATTCGCTAAAGAGAGGTCATGTTTTAGGAATCTGTTGACTTATTACAATAATGTGACAGCAGCATTGGATGTGGAAGATGGATACATAGTAGTATACTTACACTTTGCAAAGACTTTTGATAGATTACCTGATAAGTTGATAGTCAGACTAGAGCAGATTGGACATTAGACTAATGCATTATATTTGGAGATTGACTGTCTGATAGGTATCAACAAGTTGTATATGGGTGAACAATATCCCTGTTTTAGGGCTGTTGCTGCTTAACCTCTATGTTAATGATATTGGGGAAGGTTTCAATGGGGATATACTTCTTTTTGCTGCAGGTAATGCAAAGTTGGGATGAACTATGAGGAGTAAAGCAGATGTTGTGGCCTTACAAGGTCTTGAATAGACTAAGTCAATAGGTAAAGGAATGGGATGGCAGTTCAGTATAGCAAAATATAAGGTTTAAAATTTGGAAACCAGAGATTGGATGTAGAATTTATTCTTGGTTGGGTTTTTCTGATTCCAGTTTTTCCAGTTTGTGATTTCTGGAATGTTGAATATGAATAAAGGTTGAGACGATACAATTTGCAGAGTCTAGTGGATAGGAGGAAGAGGGGAGTCATATAATAGACATACAAGTTAGTAAGGGGTTGTTTTTGGATTAATGTTGAAGAGATTTTTCATAAAACAGTGGGAGATTGGGGATGAACAAGAGATCATCCTTGGGAGCTGTATAAGGAGGATGTGAGCAACAGGGTCAGAAGCAGGTTTTTTTTTTTTTTTTTTTTTTTGAATGGGGAGTTGCAAATGATTGGAATGCATTGCTTGAGAGCATGGTGCCTTCACAGAATTTGAATGTGTTTAAAACATGGTATGATGAAATATATGAAAAAAGGGACCTAGATGAATCTCTGACTCCATTGGGTTTTATAATAAGTATTATTGTTATTATTATTTGGGCTATTTCTTACAAAATTAACAAATTCTTCAATGGCCTGTCAAGTGTCATCTCTATCCTGGAGGTTGACTATTGTGGATCTAAATCTGATATTCATAATGTGTAGCAGAAAGATAAGATGGTGAGGCTGGTGTGTCTGTTTTTGAGGGACAAAAAAACCCAAGTTTCCACCTTCTTATTAGACTGGATAACTCACCATTTCATTGAAAACACCTGATAAAGGTTCCTCTCATTACAGATGGGATTCAAACCTAGGTATTTCCAACCAAAGGGTTTATTTATCTATACCAGCAAAGCTATGTAAGCTGCAAGGCCATGGTCATGAAAAAAGCAGACTAAGAATGGATAATATTTTATCATAAGCAACATTATTGTATGGCAGTGAATCGTGGACAATAAGAGAAAGAGATAAGAAAATAATTATTGCCACAGAAATGAAATATATGAGAAGAACAGCAGGTTATACAAAACTAGATGAAAAAAAAAATGAAGACATACTGGAAAGAACTCAACCAAACACCAATAATGAAAACCATAGAAAAATACAAAACCAAATGGAAAGAGTATCTGCAATGAATGGCATATGATAGAATATCCAGGAAGGTGATGGAACTACAAATCAAAGAAATAAAGGCAGACCAATGAAACATTGGGCCAGGACCAAAACAGCCCACCTGACCTAGATTTGTGAAAGAAGGAAGATGAAGAAAATGAGTAAAAGTAGTTAAAACGAAGTCATGGATACATTTCCCAAATATCTCGATCTTTCAGATTCTAATAAGTACACTTAATCATGGAAGAAAGATAACATAAAAGGAATCAAAGAGAAAAGTGATATTAAAACTGAAGGATATTCTGGATATCTAGGGTACTTTAAAAACTTATTTAAATGAAGTGACAAATGATAGAGTTATAAATGAAAGAAAATACAATCAGGTATACTCTAACCACTCGGCCAACTGGCCTGGTTGGCCGAGTGGTTAGCATATCTGCTCTCCAGCAAAAAGACTGCGGGTTCAAATCCTGCCGTGGGCATGGATGTTTGTGATTGTCTGTGAAAATACTAATGGTGGTGGTCGGCGGTAGATGCAGTTGGCGTAGATGATGAAAAGTAGTTGCGGTTGGTGGAGACAGAGTTGTAGAGCAAATTTGAGGTATCCTCCTTCAATGAGTCTTTAGACTCCCTGGAGGTGTTATGTAATAATAATAATATATTTGAGAAAAATAGAAAAATCATCAGAAACTCAAAAGGTGGAAAGGCAGTTAGAGCAGAATATTCCATATGAAATTCCCAAGAATTGTAGTATAAAAGTTTTGAATTGGCTAAAAGGCATGATTCAAAAGGTAAAGCAAAATTACAAGTTGGAATTCCTGATGATTGAAAGAACTCATTTTGTTCTGCTTGATAAAAAGTGAAATAAATTTGGGAATTATAGAGGAATTTCTCTACAAAATATTCCAGGCTTTTGCAAGCATACTGAGAAAAGGTTAAGAAAAATTATTAAAGAGGAAATTGGTAAGAACAAGCTGGAATTAGGTCAAGTGGGCTTCAGCACTAGACTTTTATTCCATGATAAGTGGTCAAGAATCTGTGGACATATATATATGATAATGATCTCTGAAGGTTTTATTTATTTATTTTTTAATCTCAAGAAAAGCAAGGCTACCTAAGGATCAAAGTTACATAACTGGGAAGTGACATTCATGTGACCTTTGAAGGAATGCAGAGAACTGACTGGGACATTTTAACCTGATGTATCAATCCTTCCCTTTTTATGATTCATCTCATTTTTAGATATCATTATCAGAGAGTTTAGAGGTGAATAACTGAGACTGTCTCAGGACTCTGAAATGTTGAGTATAGGACAGATTAAGAGAATGTCGTCTGTAGATTTTGATAGATAGGAGGAGAATGATATATTTGAGATGTATAAGGTAGTGAGAGGAGCCTATCCAGATAGATACAGGGGAGTTATTGCACAGGCTAATGGGTGATGGGAGAATGTGAGGTTGTCCCTGAAAACTGTGCAGAAGTCATGTAAGGAAGTGAAAAATAAATTTTGTTGCATTGCACGATAAGTGGGAATGCATTGCCAGAGTGGGTGGCTAATTCTCTAATGCTTAATGTCTTCATGGAAAGATATGATTGTTATTGTGGTCTGTGAGTTTTCAGTCTCCTGCAGTTAGTCTTCATACTCCATTAAGACTTGGAAGTAATACTGATATTACTGGAGATGTAGAAAGTTTTTTGCTTGTTTATAAGTTATATTCTTGTTTTAATTCTTTACCCAAGCAATTAGCAAACAAAGTTTACACCTGAAAATCTTCACAACTAGACCTTGACTTCTAATCAAAGTGCTCTAGTATCTCATAATGCAAAACACATTTCCTTTTGGATGTATATATTGTGTATTATGAGACTGGTTTTGACTTTTATTTATGTCTTTGTCTATCTGTGGTGTATTAGAGTGGTTTATTAACTTTTTCTGTTCAGTTAATAACACAGATTCATTCGGGATTTTAGTATGAAAATACAGTTAGTTCACTTAAGAATTAAAGAGAGTGAGTGAGAGGAAAAGTAAATTCAGAATTAATCTCCCTACAGCCAATGTGGATGAAATAGTGGCACCAAATTGCACTTCTTATCCATGTTATTCAATGGGTTTTAGAGCTTCGTATCCAGATTTAGCTGGACATCGTGGACAGTTGGGGGGTTAATACCTTTATATATACAAAGAAATAATATTAGCATTAATTTAGGTATCATCGGTGTAACAGTGTGTGTGTGTGTGAAATGTTTGTTTTCCAAGTGCTGTGTATAAATCTACATTATAAATAAAACTTATAAAGAGAAAAGGACCCATAAACTTAATATCATACATAAAGATAATAAAATAGGAAAATAAACGTCACACAATCTCTTCAAGATCATAGGATTTGATTCACAAACAGAAGCAGTTAACTTCAAACTTATAAAGCACAATTTCTTCTGCTCTCAACAACAGTCTTGAAAATGTCATTACTTAATTCATACCTGTTTTTCTTTGAAAACAAAAAAATAATTTGGGCACAATCTTTCTTGAGTAAAGTAATATTTTTCTTTCATGTCTTCTCTAACATATCAGTTGTTGCTTTTTTTAATTCTTTGGATGTGCTAACCACTTGGCCATTTTTGGCCGAGTGGTTAGCACATCCGCTCTACAGCCAAAAGGCTGCAGGTTTGAACCACGCTGTGGGCATGGATGTTTGTGATTGTCTGTTGTGAAAATACTAGTGATGGGTAGCGGGCAGTAGATGCAATTGGTGTAGATGATGTGGTTTATTGTAATTATATTGAGTGGTGGAGACGGAGACTTGTAGAGTAGGTGCCCTCCCTCGATGAGTCTTCGGACTCCTTGCAGGTGTCATGTAATAATAATAATTTTAAAGTTCCTTTTTCTTCTGGAAAGCTATTTCTTATCCTTGAGTACAAAAAATTTATTACTTTTGAGTTTACAATGTTTAACTAGAATAAGTTTACTGTTTAATGTATCTAAAAGAACTGTCCATGACTTTGGACGAAATTATCTAATTCTTTTTATCATTTTTATCTATTCTGAAAGAAATTCATCCATTAATTTTGGGATAACAGTTTGTTTCCCTCATTCATAATACCCTTTTCCATCTTTTTGGCATAAGAAATGTCTTTTTCTTTAAACTATATTTCTTCTCTCAGCTTCTGCATTTCAGAATGTATTCTGTTCTAATCAACGCAACTGTTCTGTTTTTTTCTCTCTCTCACACTATATTAATTTCCTATTCAGAAATGCAACCTTTGCTCAAGCACGCTACTGTCTGCTGCAGCAGATAACATGGTGGCAAAAACAAAAGTAAAATTATTGACTTCAGTTCTTTATTAGTGTGAAAACTAAATTTGAGGTAAGACCTTTTATACTAATATCGCAATTAAACAGCTTGTGGTAAACTATACAAAGATTTCTTTTATACAAAACATTACTAATTACAATAAATAATGCATTATCATATTACACTTAATTTTTTAATGATACTTGTAACATAATGATTAGAAATATATACACATTTGCACAAGAATAATGTTTAATTTGCCAAATATTTCGGTCTAAATTCTTCTTCTTTATGTGCTATGCTTCTAATGTTCCATGTAGCATATTTCACCACATTTTTCTTTTTCCAAAGTTTCTTAACCTTTTCCAGTTTGTGGTCGTTTCCCATGTTTTCTGTCCGGTTTGGATTTCGATGGGACTTGAAAGTAATATGTGTTTCCCTATGTCAGGTGACTAGCATGACGATAGGTATCCTAGTGGTGGGGCTGCCACCTTATGACAACTAGGCTTGCCTCATTTTTTTTTTTTTTAGTAGATAGTGGAAACTACAGTTTGAGAGGAAAGAGTCACCCCCTCGCCCTCAAGTTGCTCTAATAACACTGGGGGAAGGAGTAAGAAGTAAGAGAGAGGGAAAGAAGAGTAGAAGACCAGTCTCCAGATATGATATCATCATCATCATCATGCGTATCAAGGATTTAGGCCTAGCATGGCCTGTTCCAGCCTTAGAAGTCATCGTTTAAGAGGATGTCCTGGTTTTCTTTTTCCTAATGGCTTTTCAGAAAGTAGGAATGACAAAATATTTGCAGAACTTGATAAGTTAAAATGTACAACATGAGAAAGGTGTTGAGAATGACGTGAGCTTCATTCTCAATGAAGTTATGTGAATTTAGATATGTACAGCTGAAAATGAAACATAAATGGATAACAAATTTTTTTCCCACAGAATGGCCAGCACACCATCATGTTGCTGCTCCTGTATATTTTACTAGTTTTTTTGTTGTTGTTTTGTTTGTTTTCTTTTATTCTCTAATTTCAGTTTTTCCAAATTTTAGGTTGAAACCTTAACTTTAGTTTCTAAATCTGTAGTTCATTCCATTCATCATCTTGTTTACTGTTTATATTCATGTTTTATTTTTGGCTGTTCAATGTACATATCTAAATTCGTATAATTGAACTTCATTCGCTATGCCTTTCTCATGTTGTAGTTTCGACTAATCAAGTTCAGCTCCAAGTATCTTGTCATCTCTACTTTCTGATATTACACTATATGTTCTTTTAACTATTTTAAATTGTCTGAATTTTATATTAAATGAATTTTATATTTTATAAAATTATATTCTGGATAATCACGTGTTCTTCCAAAATGTTTTTTGACGTCTGGGGGTTTATTATGCATGGAAGGGCCAGATAACCATAAAGTTAATGTAGAGAAGTCAGTGAATTAGTACTCAAAATGACTGTCTCCCAGATCTTCAGTAAATGAATGCAATCATACTTGAGGTTGGGAGAGTGCTTCATAGCTGATTCTAAAAATTGTTTCTCAGACCTATTATGACTTCTATGTAATATCAGTGTCTTCTTCTATCTAATCATATATGATTAGATTGAAGAAGCATGTTCTGCCAATCCCATTTGCCATACAGATGATCATGGATGTAATTTTTTGTTTTTCAAGGGAGATATTAACTAATCTACCAGTCTGTCCAAATGTGCTAAACTACAGGTACAAGGAACTTTATGCAGTCCAGAATGTGCAAGAAGAAGTTGATCTTTAGGAAAATGGATCAAGGTAGCTAGTTGAATGAATGGTTTGATGAAAGTGGCACTTTGCATTTGCAGAGAACTTGGGGATATTTTTTCTAATGTATCTTTAATATACAAGATGGGAGTAGATGAGTGTTAGTTGCATGCAGTATTTTATCTGTTTTATAGGAGTTATAGCCAATGACAATAACTCCTATAAAGATTGTGAAGGCACCTGAGCTCAGTTTCAAGGCTGTGTTATTTGAACAAATAACTTTGGCTTTGTAAGTCAGTATTTTGAAGATGCCATACTTGGGAAGGGTAGTGGTACAATTGCTTATGTAAACATCTTCCTACTTGAGTGGGTTTTCTGTAAATGGAGAAGGATAATTCACCATTGGGAAGTTTTGTCACTAGTGTATCTAGAAATGGAAGACAATTGTTACTTTCTGTGGTCAAGTTTATTTTAGGACGTGTTAAAAATGTAACCAGTATATCTGGACGACCATGAGGCCAAATAGCAAACACATCATGAACATAATATAGCTAAACTATTTGTTTTAGTTTGTTGTGTTAAGTCAATAAATGTAATTTTCCTCTTCTGGCATTGTTTATACCATGAAGCACTATTATTAATTCTGGGTTTGTTTTGAGGAAAATATATTCACAATTAAGGTAGATAACAGATGGCTGTATTTAGATAACCAGTATCCTTTAATAACTATATATAAAATTTAATATATGCGAATATTTTTGTTTTATTCAAAAACAAGCATTACTTTTCAGTCCGTGTTTTCTGTTTATTTTATTTTAGTCATGTGCAAATTGAAGTTGTTTGCCGAGTAAATAACATACCTGCTCTCCAACCCAAAGGCCATGGGGTCGAATCCCATAGGCATGGATGTATGTAAAACCTTGGATAGCTTGTATAGTTCTTTGAGTTTATAAGGCTTGTCTTTTAAAAATTAAAAAAAAAAAAATTAGTATTCTTCTGTTTTTATTAGGTCTAATGGCCTGTTACGGAGCTGTCCTAAACCCTTCCAAACCATACCTGTCCCGAGGATAAGGTGGTTAGCCCTATGCTTCCCTGTGTGTCCTATGTCTGTAGATGTGTGTTCGTGTGGCCGATTTGCCTGTTCTGGAGGGTGAAAATCCTGAGTTTCCAGGTGAAAAAAACCCTACCTCTGTATAAGACCGGCTAACTCAGCTTTAGTCGAAAGGTTCATCACATCACTGACAGGAATCAAACCCAGGTCTTTCCGACCAAAGGGCTTCGTCTGTACCAACTGAGCTATGGAGGCTCGTAAATTACATATTGTCATCCCCAGTAAAACCAGAATTGATAACACATGTATGGAAGAAAACTGTATCATCTTTTTTTTCCTTTGCTTATAAGAGGTAGCATTATTAGTATAATTAGGTATGGATCTGAAATGCTTTTCTTTTTAACTGAAAGAATACTATGGGAACTTCAAATCATAATAATAATTGAACAGTGCTATGTTATTTTATTTAATTTGCTTAACTCATTCAGCTTCAGCCACTAATTAAAGAAAATAATATTTTTAAGTACAGTTGATTGTCAAACTATTGCAATATAGTACATATGTTCATCAAGATCACAGAAATTAAAAGATTCAAGAATTCTTTTGATATTGTCATAAAAGGGATGAAGTCTTGGCAGTCATT
Organism: Typopeltis vanoorti; assembly: GCF_054136105.1. Classification (NCBI taxonomy): domain Eukaryota; kingdom Metazoa; phylum Arthropoda; class Arachnida; order Uropygi; family Thelyphonidae; genus Typopeltis; species Typopeltis vanoorti. The sequence continues at coordinate 87,976,517 of NC_143557.1, read as the reverse complement.
GCATGACTGATAAAAACCAAGCACAAATTATTCCTGTTAATTTGAAATCCAAACTATGTAGAAAAACGCATTATCAGTTCTGTTTTTGAAAAGAATAGCAGAAATCAAATTAAATCACACTAATTTTTAATGTGATTCATTTTGTGAAGCTGTTTTGTTTCTGAGGTAAGCATTTGTTTCAAACATGGTTTAGATGCTTAGTTTTGCTATTATATATATATATATATATATATATATATATACACACACACACACACACATACCATATTTGCCTGCGTATAAGACACTTTTTTTCTTTGAAAATAGGTCGTCTTATACGTTTATACTGAATTTATTACTTTCATTTCTGGAAATTTTCTCTGTTCCGAGTTACGCGATTTCTTTCTTGTGGTGTGTGAGAGCATTCCAGTTATGCAGAGTTCAGTGGATGCGCATACGCTGTCATCGATGATCACAGCTGTTAAATCACAGATCTGCCATTAAATTTTCTCTAAATTTCTTGGCAAATTATGGCTGAAAAATGTCAGCATTGCTACAATATTGCATACAAGCTACGTGTGATTGCGTATGATAAAGAACATGGAAACAGGGCTGCATAGAGGCATTTCTGGCCACCTCCAACTGAGAAAATAACTTGGCGAAATCAGGAAGAGGATCTAAAAAAAAGCAACTCACAGTAAACATAACCTGCGAAGTGGAACTGCAAAATGGCCAGAACTTAAGGCAGAACTGAATACTTGGATTTTAGACCACAGAAAAGCGGGACTTTCAGTGTCTACAAAAATAATTATTCATCAAGTGAAAGCAATAACCACTAACAGAGGGGGTTGGCAACTTTACTGGATCAACATCATGGTGTTCAAGATTCATGAAGAGAAACCAGCTATGTATGCGGACTAAAACAAAAATATCACAAAAGATGGCAGCTGAATGTGAAGAAAAAATTATTGAATTTCGTCGATTTGTCATTAATGCAAGGAAACGAGAAAATTTTGAACTTGCGTAAATAGGAAACATTGACGAGGTTAATAAACTCAAGGAGGTCTAACTAGTCAACTTCAACCTTTAGATGTCTGTATTAATAAACCATTTAAGGGATTTATGAAGGAGAAGTGGAACAGTTGGATGCAGTCTTCAGATTTTGAGGTTATGCCATCAGGAAGAAGCCTAGCGTTTTGCAAGTTTGTGAGTGGGTCAAAGCTTCATGGGATGCTGTGAAAACTGAGACAGTGGTTAAATCATTTAAGAAGTGTGGCATTATTAATGCACTGGATGGTACAGAGGAAAATTTGTTGTATGAAGACTCGGTTTCAAGTGTCTCTTCATTTAGCTCTGGAGATGAATTTCTGGGTTTTGACGAAGAAGATCTTTCCTAGTTAGATTAGGTATTTGTTGAAAGTATACCTACTTATTACTTTATATTTGAAATACTGTAAATTCATTATAATATTCAGTGATAAAGTTTTTTTCCTCAAAAATGTGTACAGAAAAGGGGGATTCGTCTTATACGCCTGCAAATACGGTGTATTTTAACTTGGACTTTTTTTGTTCTCTCTGCATAGCCATATAACTTTTTTGAAATTACAATGTTGATAAATATTTTGAGATTAGTGATAAATGATAAATGCATTTTGTAAAATTGTCTGCACTATTTTATGAATCTAGCGGCATATCTATTGTTTCTGAAAAAAACGACTACAGTAGCTATAGGCAGAGCTGTGAATGGTTGCCAGTCACTTCAGGGTTTTTGTTTTACTGCTACTCTGCACAGATGTTTGAATCTCACTGCGTATTTCATATAAACATTTTGTAGGTAGTGGAAAAAATATTTATACTTTGAAAATAATTTGGAAAAAAAATTATAAAAGAATTAACAGTTGAACGAGTTGAATAATCTCACAAAACTTTGATTTGTGCAATGATTTTATCATTGTATTATTTCAGTGTAAGTGGTTCATCTGTGGGAAACTGCTTACTCCGATCACTGTTTTTTGAATCCAAGGATGAAGTTTATTGTGTGAGAAAGAACTTAAAAAACTTTGAAAACAGATCATGTTAATTAATGAATAATGCAGTTAGCAACAAAAACAAAGTCAAATCATCATACATCTAGTATTCAAATAGTTTGCTATGATGTTGCTACTGTTGAAAATGTAGAATTATCAACACATTAGCGCACAAGAAGAATATTTAATACATTGCCAGATATTTCAGTTTGAAAATAACAAACTATCATCAGTGGCTTGACAGGAAATAGTCTTTTACAAAGTAGACTACAAACATTTGATCATTCAAAATTTTAATTCAAAATTGAGCCGTGTGATGTTACATCGCTAATCAAGATATCATTTCACTGAAGAAATGTAAACATAATTTAAGCGCCTCTATAGCGCAATTGGAAGAACGACAGTATGTTCTCCCTTCGATTGGAAAAGGCCTAAGTTCGATTCTTGTCATGACGAGAGGAATCTTTATATGGACGTTTTCAGTCGAAGGTGAGTTAGCCGATCTCATACGGAGGTAGCAGAGTTTTTCCTCCCAGAAACTCGGGTTTTTCATCCTGAGTTTCCAGGAGAAATACAGAAGGAAGAGAATACAGACAAATCGACCCTTCAGAACACATGCAATTTACAGACAAAAAAAATACTAACTGTGGTGGTGGTAGTAGTGGCCAGTAGATGGCGCTGATGTTGATGATTGGTGGTAGATGTGGAGATGGAGAGTTGTACAATAGGTGTCCTCCCGCGATGAGTCTTCGGACTCCTTGGAGGTGTCACGAATAATAATAATAATAATAAGAGTGCAGAAGTAAATTACATGTATAAGTTCACAATGGTATACAAAAAACTTAATTTATAAAATCATATTAAAGATATTATTAGACAGATGTAGTATCTAGAAGGTATTAAAATAAATAAATAAATATATATATATATATATATTAACGTGCTATTCGCATCAAACTTTCCCATATTTTTGACAAGGATATGCAGTTATTTCGGTTCAAGTTAGGATGTTGAAGTAAGGCTTCAGCACTCTTTGAATAGGTTCAAATTTATTTCGGTATCTGTGTAGAAGGCGAGTATTAGACCAAAGAAAGTTGTAGTTTGTCTCTATTCCATGTTGTGCCAATCCAGACTTATCAGATTTGTTGTGAAGAATATAAGAATGATGTTTTTGTATTCTTATTTCTATAGAGCATCCGGTTTGTCCAAAGTAAGAAAGATGGCAGTCACGTGGAACTTGGTATACGCCAGGAAGAGACATAATAGAGCATTTATCTTTAGACGATGGGAAATAGGTGGATATTTTACTGATAGGAATATAAGTAGCTGTTAGATCATATTTCTTCAGAATTCTTGAAATTGGTTCTGAAATTCTGGATATATATGGGATTGGAACTCAACGTACAGATTCTTTTTTTTTTTTTTTTTTTTTTTTTTTTTTTTTTTTTTTTTTTTGGCTTGTAGGATTCAAAACAGATGTGTGGTCCTTTCAGAGAAACCATTTAACTTTATGTATGTTTGATAGTAGAAAGTTCTTTCTGTAACTGCTGGGGAATTGAACAATTAGTTCTAGCTCATCGAATTAATTGATGGTGAGTGGAAGAGAAGGATGTCTAAAAAGGATAATTTGTTATCTTTTTCAATTTCCATGGTGAACTTGATACGAGGGTGTAAAATATTGATTTTGGCTAAAAAGGGAGGTAAGGAATCTCTGTTGTGAGGCCACATTGCAAAAATGTCGTCTATATATCTAACCCAGAATGGAGGTTGTGGGTATATAGATGAAAAAAGGATGTCTTCTAAATGCTCCAAATAAAAGTTGGCTAGAGCAGGGGAAAGTGGACTTCCCATGGCAGTTCCTTCTGTTTGCTTGTAGAATTTGTTTTAACACATGAAATATCCCGAGTGCATTATGAATCTGAATAATTTTACGATATCTTTTGGGAAGGTGTCAGTAAGTAATTCTAAAATCTCTTGGAGAGGTACATTGTGAATAGTGATTCTACATTGAAGCTCACCATAAGATCATTAGGTTGTAAGGAGACATTTTTTATTTTATTTAAAAAATCTGAAGTGTTTTTCAAAAAAGAGCGAGATTTGTCTATATGGCTGGAACTCCTGGTGTGTGTGTGTGTGTGTGTGTGTGTGTGTGTGTGTGTGTGTGTGTGTGTGTGTGTGCTTGACGTATACACATTTAATGTAGGCATTAAATGCTGTCAGTTTTTGCAGATTTGCAGCCTTTCAAAACCCTCAGTTTTTTAAAAAGCTAAAAATCACAGGGGATCAAATCTGGAGAAAAAGATGGTTCTGTTTTGTGTATCGGTTTCATGGCTAGAAATCTGATATTTAATGTACCTGTTCATCTCCCTCATCATTTTGTTCATCAACAAAAATAGATGAACCTATTTTTGTTGTCCAGATCATCTGTCAATATTTTCCTCATGGTTTTACTATCTACATAACTTTTTTACCATCATTTTTCTTGAATGTCATTTGGATTAAACATATGTCCACAATCTTTCAATATTTCCATAAGTTATCAGTTTTCAGTCAATAACTTCTTCCACCCATATTTTCACATCTTCCAGTCTTTAAACTGCTACATCACTTAAAAACAACTCATCGTTTGTATTATTAAATATAAATAAACTTTTGATAATATCTTCATATTTTCACATGCATTTTTGTCTAACTTTACACTAAACTTGATATTGATTCATTGTTTTAAGCAGAAGTTATTCAGTTTTGTGATAGGACAAAAATATGCTCTCTTGCTATTAAAAAACTACTTTTCAGGAGCTGGCATGTTTGTTTTACCACTGCGGTATGAACAATTACAGATGTATTGGAATATGTCTATTACATAACAATGCTTAGGAACCTCACACTGAATAACTTCTGGGAACTTTATTGTCACATCTTGCATATAAATGGATAATGATGTGCAATTTTTGTTTCCAGGACACCTAAAAGCAGAATTTAAATTTAGCAGTAAATTTCTGTACTAAATTATTGATATTCTTAATTTTAATGGTTGTATGTATGCACCCTCATTAATCTAAACGTTTATTCCTTCCAGTGGACCTCGATCTAAACATTGTAGTGCATGTAACAAATGTGTGTCTGAATTTGATCATCATTGTAAATGGTTAAATAACTGTGTTGGAGGAAGAAATTATGGGTAAGGACTTTCTATAATTTTCTTTTCCATATGTAAAATTTCTAAACAAAAGTAAAAAATATAAAATTATATTTCAGTATATGTTAATTTATTAAAATATACTGAAAAGATAATCCTTACTGATATGTAACAGTATGGTGCATGCATTGATGTGTGGACAATGATATAATTATTATATCATTGCCCACACAACTTAGTTCAACAACTTTTGAAGATTGATATTTTTTATTCTGCTGTTTTCAAACTTTTTATATGGATCACTTGAGAGCTATCAATGTGCAATATATAGTATTAAAATAACCACTCATAGTCATATCAATCCCACTTTCTCATGGTGTGGAAGTCTGTTTTCACAAACAGTGCTCTGGCATATCTATTTGCTGCCACAGAATACCTTCTCTAGTTTGAAGAAATGCCATATTATGCCTCTAGATAATAATCTTTCATTGTGAAATGCCACCACTCACCTGGAGACCTGAAGTGGCTTGTTATGATATTTAATCTCCAGAGCAAGGGCCAGCTTCTGTTTCTTCCCTACCCTTCATAGATGTCAGTCATGCTATAGGAACTCACACCTTTCCCCATTTCAGGATACAACAAAATGGTTATGCAGGCAGATTGCTAGGTGGTATACACCAAACTAAATCTGGTAATAATGAATCTGAAGTTTTTCTGATGAGATAGTGATCAATCCTGCTGCCACTTACTCTGTCAATTTATGCATCAAGGGAGTCCAAGTATGGTGGCATGCATGGGAACTATCAGGGCCATGCTTGGACAACTTGTGTTCCCTCTGTGTGGATGGTACGTTTACAAGTTTTCTACATTCCACTGCATGCCCGTGTTCTTTATTTATCTTTCTCTCCCCTCCCTACATATAATGGACAGCTTAATGAAACATAGTTTTTTTCCTACAGATCACAAAAAAATCTCTCGCAAAACACACACACACCCCCCAAAAAAAAGCAACAATAACCCAATCAAAAAGACCATTAATATTTAATAATTCTTAAAAAAAAAAAAAAAAAAAAAGTTTTCAGATCCACTTTTATCAACATCCATGGTCCTATCACTACTTAGTCATTCAAAATCTGATTTATTATTATTCCTAACAGAATCTCAGGTGGCAACCACTGTCAACTTCAGGCACATCTCTTGGTAACTCAGACAGCAACAATCTCATCCAAGTTTCCTTCACACTGGAACAGGCTTCACCTAACACTTCTTATTGTCCTTTGGCATTACAAGGAAACCAAATGGGACAGTTTCCCTGACTTGTTCAATTCCATTCCATGGTCTGACTGCTGTGTTGCCTCCCCCCCCCCTAATCTGCCAGAAAGAAATCAGATGAATTCTGAATAACTTGGACATGAATGAGGTATCTGGTCCTGGCTCTGTCCCTTCCCTATTGTGCTGAAAACTTGTGCTTCTGAACTAACATCCACAATTAGCATTACCCTACTACATGAACAAGCCTTCATTCCAAAAAAGAAAGGGGGGGGGTAAAGTCAGTCAAAACTATTCTAATTGCTTCATCCAAATATTTCCCATTGTTAATTTGACATACTTTTAGTACTCAATTATTAGAGATTTCAGTGCCCTATGGTTGGATCTCTTTGCTGTACTTCAGGTGAGAGTAAGGAGAATCTTGTAAATTTTAATGCTGCCAAAACTCAGTTCCATCTAATTTCCTACAAGAAAGATCTCATGTCACTTCCCCCAACTTTCGATAATATCCAGATACCTAAACATGATCTTCTTGGATTGACTTACACCTCCAGCCTTTTCTAGCACTAACACGTGATAGCTTCTTCAGCTTCCAGAAACTCCGTGAACTTTTCTGCCTAAGACACTACTTTTCACTTGTACAGTTGCCAACACTGTATAAATCCCAAATCATCTCTAAGATTGCCTGCTTGATATACAGAAGTGAGCATTCTGGTTAATTGACAATCCCTCTCTCATGGATCTCTCTCTCACTCACTCACATGTTTAGGTTTTGCCTTATGCCTGTTCTTCACATAATCTGTGGACATTGCTCTGCTGGTTAGACGATTATTCTGTCTGCTTTTTTCCCCCAAACCTAAGACCAACTGTTATCAATCAACACCCATTTACAATCCAACTCTGCACTTACTGAACCAGCTGCCCTTTTTTTTTCTCTTTCATTCTATTAATCTTTGTTTTTTGGAACAACCTCATTCATTTTGTCTTCTCTGAAGACAACACAACCTTCACCTATTCAAAGAAACATATCAACTGATTCCTCCTTTTTGCTTATCCGTACATGATACTGATGTGCTATAGTTTTTGTGACCTGTCATGTGGCTCAAACATAAAGATGCTGGCACAGACAGAAACTTTTTCTTTCTTAATCAATCATCCACTTGGTTATAAATCTCATATTTAGATCATGATAGTCATATTAGGATTCAGTCTAATTTTTAATGGTTTCATGCAATGATTGAAATTTTTTCATCTGTATTGAACTGAGTATTGCAAACATTTTAAGATTCTAGTGTGAAAAAAAAAAAAAAATTCAGTGGAACAGAAGCAGTCAGTGCTCACAGTTAGAGCTGGGTACAGTTCTTTAGGAATTCATATTACCTACCAATTTTAAATGGTAATTTTAATTTTTTGTTATTACTGACATAAGAAATTATCACAAAACTTGACATAAAAGTTCATGCAAAAATAAATCGTATTTCTAAGTTGTCTTCATAAATGTGTGGCTCACTGATATAGTTTCAGTCATATCAACTGAAAAGAAACATCTAACAACATTTTTGACCTGTTCCTCTTATTATCGCTTCATACTTAAGAATGTCAAATCTTTTATTTGAGTAGTGACACTGAATTATATCTGTGCGACAACATTTATACATTGTACTGGATGTCATATATTTATATTGAATAAGCTGGGAAGTCATTATCAGAATCATGCAATTCAAGGTTGTGAATATGTTTCTCTCTCTCTATATATATATATAACCTAGTAAAAAGGTATGATATTGTAACAGATGCATTGTTTTGTTGCATGTACTGATCAATAAATTATTTATTTATTTTTATTTTATTTTATTTTTTTGTAATTGGAATTAATTTAGATTAATCAGAATGTATTTTTGATTATTTCTGCATTCCAAATAATTCCATTACCTAAAGTTTTTTTAAAAGATATGTATGCTTTTCATAGATTTTTGGAATGTTTAATCATGAATTCCAATAGTAATAATACTAAATTTTTAAATAATTGCTCCTTTCATTACTCCTTTGGTAGTGAAGTCGTGTAATAATAGGTAGTAGTTTGTAATTGAATTGAAGAAGGGGGGCGTGGTTTAATAGGTTTGGACTTGCCTTACATCAAGGAATATACTGTAATGCAAACTTGATCCTACTTACTTGTACTCAGATATCCCTGAATCTCTCATTTGTTTACAGATGAAACAGCCATTCATCAGTTGCATGCTTAAACACATCTGAATCTACCTTACATCTAGGAAATAGAATACAAACTCAGTTGTGTGCTCAGATATCCTTAAATCTCTCATTTGTTTAACAAGTGTGAACTGTTTTTTATTATGTGTGGGTGGTTTACAAGTGTTTAACAGCCACATTACTTTCTTGGTAAGACGACATACATTCATTACATTGAGTGTAAAATAAAGGACTAAGACAAAAGTGAGCTTCTCATTATTGTTACTTATCTTTCTCTTGTTTTCATATATGATGTAGAGGATGCAACTAACTAAAATAATTTAATGATTATTTCTTATATTTTAATTACTTAAGGATCAACTCTAGATAACTGAGAGGATTCCAGTGTCCATTCCTAACATTCTCATGGTGCATCTCCATTATTAGGTACCCACCCTGAATACTGAATGTGAATGAATGAGTATATTGAGACAAAAAATTTCAAAATTGGCTTAATTCACAAATATGATTATACACCATGATCAAATATTATGCCAACTGGAGTGTTGCCTGATTAAACAAAACCCTTCTCCATGATGTTCATCAAGATTCTCTGGAGAGGGTGAAATACAGATTGAACTAAAACAGGTGGAGTACTTTTAAATAATAACTATAAAATACTATATTCTGACAACAATGATTGTTGAAAAGAAAGAGTAGTTGTAGTATTCAACACTGAACATAAAGATAAATTTTTTGAATGGTGGACAATTTCAAGTAGTGTGGTGTGAGCATATTTCAGATTGGGAAAGTGGACAGTGAGATTTATTTTACCCACAGAAGGTTCTAGTAAGGAAGAAAGGGAGAATTTTTCTTGTCATTAGAAACAACAGCTGACAAAAACTGATCTGTTTGAAGACCTAAAGTGCAGAGTGGGAAATGAATTCTAGACTTTTTTTTATTTGTGAATATAAAAATGTTTTGAGAAGATTTGGAAAAAAAGTCAGTAGAAACACTATGTTTCGACGTGAAAATATGTATATTGAGAGAACAAGAAGTAATAATACTTATTGACAGTATAATTGTATATTTTCAAACTGGCACAGGAGATTTGAAATAGGAAGTGTTCACTATTCAGTTTAAGCAAGATAAAAATTATCATCAGATTGAAAAGGAACATATATAAAATAGTTGTAGAAAGAATCAGTCAAGCAACTTTCAGTGTAAAGTGTAGACTCGAACATAATTGAAAAAATTGGTTCAGGGTTATATTGTGAGTAGTTGTGTAGTTTGCCACTCATGTGAAATTAGTGGTTTTTATCTCTGTTTTATTGTTTTTTTTCTTAGAAAATTAGTGTTTTATAGTGTATTGGTGTAGATGTTTGTTTTTAGAGTATTTAGTGTCTTTATAATATTTATATTATGATATTTATTGTGATATTGTTGGCATGGCACCAATGCGACGAATAATGGTGGCAAAGACCACATTGTTGGGTGATTTGAATTTGTGGGATTTTATTCAGTGTAGTGTGAAATGTCTTTGTCAAAAAAATTAAAGAATATGTGGAAGGAAATTGAAACTAGAGAGAGAGAGAGAGAGTATGCATTAAGTGTTTCAAAAGTGTCTGTCTGTTAGATGACGAGAACACAGCAAATACTAACGGTAAGATGATGTCATTAATGTTGAACTGCTGCCATGGAAATAGAGGAGAACAAAATGGACATTTCGTTCTCCTCTATGGACGCTTAAATGTTATCCTTCATAGGACAAAGTGTGAAATTGAAAAATTGCAGAAGCAGCAAGAGATTAGTAGGGCTGAAAAGAGAATGAAGCAGGTGTCCTGAAGGAATAATAAAGCCCAACTGAACAAACAAGAAAAACAAGTAAAGGAGAAAATTATGTACAGAGACTCAATAATCAGGGGAGTACTTAATGAAAGTGTGACAAAATCGTGTTTTCTGGTGCAAAATTTCACGATATTAGCCGTGCAATCCAGATGCAAAAAGGTAAGTCAAAGGAAATGATTGTCTTGGTTGGTACAAATGATTTGAGTGGCAAAAAAGTATTCTATTAGGGAGAACGTAAAGAACAGTTGCTTGTGACCATCCCTATCAGAGGCAGCAGTGGGGGGGGATGTTGTTAAGGGTAGCTGAACAATGAATGGATACAGTCTTACTCGTATTCGGATCAGAAGGGTAGAATAAGAAACAGTCATGTGCTCTTAGAACTATGAAAATGAAGAGTAAATTACTCAGAAAAGTCACTGTACCAGTTATTAGTTGGTAATAAATTCATCTAGTTTTCCTGTTCGATACCATGCAAAATCAGGCTAGGAGCGATCACATGCACATCTGATCACTCAAGCTCTTTGTGTGTGTGTGTGTGTGTGTGTGTGTGATGTGCATTTATGCACATATTTTAAAATTAAGCATATGATGTATGAAATCTTTATGTTATGTTACTTATGTAAAATAATATTTTCATGATGTATATCAAAGAATAAATTTGTTTCTTCTTTTTTAGATTATTCATATTGTGTGTCACTTCTGCCCTTTTGGGTTGTTTAATGGTTTTTATATCCTCACTCATACTCGTTATTTCATATTTTGACATAGACAGTTGGTTGTATTCATCTGTTGAATGTAAGTTATATTTTGAAATTTTTATTAAACTTTTATTTCTTTGTTTATTATTATTAAAAAGAGAATTATATGTTACAAATTGTTCATTATAAAATCTATGAAAATGCATAAATTAATAATTATATTACTGAAATGAGATCAAGTATGGGGGGACTATTGTTGTTGATAGGCAGGATGAAGAAGCAACTACCTCATAGTAGCATTCATGAAAGGTACATACTTTTCTGAAGACCACACTTATACTAGACTTTTTCTTGCTTAAGTTGTATATTTTCTAGCTCTTGTTCTCACATGCTCTAGAGAAAAAAAAAATTTTTTGCTTATGTGACATTGCACAGAAACCCTACAAATCTCAAAAGAAGAAATTTTCCAGGTTAATAAAAAAAAAGGTAAAAACATGGCCTGATATAACCAAAAACTTATATCCGCATCACTGGGACTTGAAAAATATACACTTGTCTGTGACATGAAGAATTTTTTGTTGACAATCAAAAAAAAAAAGGTTTTGATTTATTTGTCAGTTTTATTTACATAAGACCAATTTTGTTTTATGTTATAAATAGTTTATAATATGTTTGCCTTACTCATTGCATCTATTGGAGAATGCTGGTCATTACAAATGAAGGTTTTGTTGATTATTGCTAATTTTGTTGTAATGGAATATGATAAATGAGAAGAGACTACACATGCACCAATTTTATCTTATAGAACTCTCATTTGCCATGAGGTAACTAGTTAATCATGATATGTCAACCTGAAATAGATGCACAGTGAAAAGTGATAATTAGCTTATTTCTTACCCAGTGATGGAATATGCAGAATTTGGCTGTTAATAGTGGATATTAAAATTTGAAAAGCTGAGAAATAAGTATTTATTTCCTGAAAAATATTTGTTATAACAAATATCCTAAACTAAATGTTCTTAGATTGTTTTCTAAGTTGCTGCTGGGTCATATGCCATCACTGGTCCTGTTCATTCAACAATGTTTCAGTGCCACTCAGAATTCAGAAACACTGATGTAGTTAATTATATGTTAAAGACCTAAGCTTTTATTTGATTGTGTGTTTTTATCACAGTGGAAGTTTTCAATGCTTGCTTATAATGGCAAAAAATAAATTGTTTGCTTATGGTTTTTATATCATCACTCATACTCGTTATTTCATATTTTGACATAGACAGTTGGTTGTATTCATCTGTAGAATGTAAGTTATATTTTGAAAATTTTATTAAACTTTTATTTCTTTGTTTATTGTTATTAAAAATAACAAATAATAAATAAATAGTATCACTCAATAAATGCATGCATTTTTTGTTCATATACTGATAAATACACTAATACATAAGTAATTAACATATTTGCTTCAATACTGGTTGTTGTTTATATACACATAGTTGTACAGAGTTAAAATTAGCCAAAAGCATTAACAAAATCTTACAAATTGATCAGATCCAGGAATAAACATGTGACTATGATATATTAGCAACTGTGGTAGAATACAGCCAGGCTCACATGTGACAGATGAGATGTTTGCCTGATGGGTGAACAGTACAAAATTTAATAATTTTAATGGAATATGTGTGCTAGATATATTTGAATAACTTACATGGCTTACACATATAACAAAAATTATATAGAATTTTATTGAATTTTTAAAAACTCCAATGTATTTCTCCAATGTAAAATTCCAATGTATTTCTCATCCTGCATTACATGAACATTGTCAGGGAGACAGACCATTAACTACATTCAAAACAGGAATCACAATAATGAGTCATAAGTCATGTGTATATTAGCTCATGTGTCGGTTGCAGCTGAGGTATATGGTTATATTATTAGAGTTCATAGGAACAATTGTAAAAAGCCGTGTAGATAAATAAATAAATTTAACACGTTGACTGCCACGGCAATTTTCAGGATTCAGGTCTCAAAAGCCAGTTTGATTTAATCATATCATATTATTCAAAACTCTAATTATAATGCATAGTAATCACCAAAAAAACATACAGAATGTTTTTTGAAAAAAAAAAGGGTCTCATGAGTTATCTCGTAGTTGGCATATGCAACAGAAAGTTTTCTTTGCAGTAGCCAACTATGAGTTAATTCATACTCAGACATGCTTCGACTTGTCATTGTTTTGCTAAAGCAGAGTTAGCGATATGTGCGTAAATTCGTCAGTAGTGAATCAAACTTAGTCGAGTATGTTACATTTACTTCTTTCCTGGGTATTTTGTTTTATAATTATTATTGTTTTTATAACCCCACAATATGGATAAGAAAAGACCAATGAATAAATTTTCTTTCATGTACGCCAGCCTTCATTTTTTGTTCTCTTCCCAGAAGCCAGCTATCCTTAGTTATGCTTATATACTACAAATATACTTGCAGCTGCCCGAAAAAGGCAAGTCCAGCAACTACGAGTTAATTCGTAGTCGGCCCTCTTGGCCAGATCGCCTACTATGAATTATCTCGTAGTTGGCAGTCAACATGTTAAATAAAATTTATAAAATTAAAAAAAAAAAAACATTATGAACAATTAAGAGTAATCACTTTCCCAAAACTTAGTGATTGGCATATAGTCTAGTGGTTAAGGTTTGATCAATTTTGTAGCATTCAAGGAAAAGATTGAACCTGCTGGAATGAAGAATCTTTGTATAGTTCCAGAGAAGTCTGTGCCTAGTGTCAGTAACATGAAAAGCAAAGCCAGACTTGTTGAATTGCAATATAGTCTTGATGTTCTTCAATTCTAATCAAGGTAGAATGGCCAGTCTGTCCAAAATAGCAAAGATGACATGAGCAGGGTACTTAAGAGACACCTGGTAAGGAAAGAGGTGATAATGTATCCTTTGTAAATGGTAGGTTGGAAGACAGTTTCTAAGCTGGTTTGAAGGAAGCATGTAGATTGAATTTATGAAGAATCCTTGCTATTTGTTCTAAGTTCCTTTAAGGTAAGGTATTGAAATTCTTTTCACATCAGATTGTAATCTGGTAGAAGGATAAGTATTGGATGCCAACCTTTACTGGCAGATACATTCATTCATCACAGAAGACTAGTTTTATCAAGAATATTATACATAGAGCTTATATGACTGCTCTTCTGATTCCCTTATGTTAAATGAACTGAATAAAATTAAAAGCAATCTAATATGTAACAGATGTAACAACAATACTACCATTAAAACTTATTGATAAATAAATAAGTACAAACTTTTTCTAGCCCTGTGCATCATCCATTCACCCCTTGTATCTATAGCCTTCCAAAAATACACAAAAATAATACCTCTCCAGCCCACAGTCAATAATAGAGATAACTGTACATATAATTTTTACTAAATATTTAGTATGGACACTAACACAACTGATAGGACATTCATCTTCATACATACATTAAAAATTGTATTCATTTCCAAATTGTTAACTGAAAAATTGAAAGCAGAAGAATATGACCTCTTAGTTAGTTTTTCTGTTTACAAACATCCTACTTATTGAAATATTAATTTAAAAATATTTCTGCACTCTTTTGTTATGTGATGCAATCAGGTTATTCTATTTGGCATAATAAAATTTACCTCCAAATCAAAAGAATAGCAATAAGCTCGCTTCTTTCACTGCCGCTGCTGCAAATTTTCTCATGGAAACTTTTGAAGAAAAGTACCAAACTCCTTTCTGCTGAAACCCTCTGCCTAAGATCTACCTAAGATCCATAATGTGCAGTAGAAAGATAAGGTGGGGAGGCTCTAATCGCTTCCATCTCGTAGTTAGTATCCTATATATATATTGTAGATAAGCATGTTCAGTGGGGCCATTTATTTGCCTGTTTTGAGGGACAAAAAAAATTAGTTTCTAGGGGAGAAAACCCACCTTCATATGAGACCAACTAACTTACCTTTTGATTGAAAACATCCAGTAAAGGTTCTCCACGTCAGAGGCTGGATTCAAACCTGCGTCTTTCCAACCAAACTCATCTTCCAACAGAATCTCGTCCAATGCCACACTTCAAAAAAAGTGATCGAGTTCCTCAAAAAATCACAACATCCAATTGCTTCAGTGCTTTATCCTCTTCAAATCCCAGTGACCAGATCTGGGCAAAATAATTACTTCAACAATCTTAAAGTAAAAGTTATAATGCTGTGTTAAAAGAAATTCATTGTCCACTGTAACAAACTGCTCTATTATTCCTTTACAAGTTTGCTATAGTGAGAGTCAATTGTAATTAACATCATTTATTGATTTATTAACATTTTTCTTAGTGTGAAATTGACACTTAATTGTTGCTGCTTATCTTCGGTACTTCAAGTATATTTGTGCAAATTATAATAACATATATGGAAGTTGAGGATCTGGATATTATTACTTTTAAAACTATGTCCTGAACCTTATATATAACTTTTGGAAAGTCCTTGTATACCCCCAGAGAAGATGTCTTGGTCTTCATGACAGCTAATCCTGGTCACTTTCAGGGTGGACAGAAATAGTAATACTGGTTACATTAAAAGAACCAGCACATTATTATCTGTCGGTTTCTTTAATGTAAGTGTTCCTTTTATTGTCCACTCTTAAAAGATGATCTTGGATAACAGGTTGAAAATATGTTTATTCATTAAGTGCTTTCTGTTTTCAGTATATTAATAGTATATTGCTCATTATGTAACTCTAATATTAATAAATGCCTTATGACTGTAGAGGAATTATTTATATTCTTATGCTATAACATTCATTAAACTGTCGCTCTCATTAGGCCAGCCTTACTCTAGTTTGGAATTTGATGTTTTTGTGCAACATCAAAATAATGTTCTGTAATATGCATTATAAAGAATCTTGGAGAATTCCCCCCCCCCCCTGTAGCTTGCTGCTTGCTTGTAAGAAGCATTTTATAAAGGTTGCATTGAACAAAATTTTGTGTAACTCATATGTAGCACATGCTTATAATAAAATTCTGCTTTCAATTGTTTGAATTTTATAATTGCATTGTAAAGTAAAAGTGAATTAATGAATCTCTAATTTTAGAGCTTTTTGTACTGTTGTAACTTATATAAAAATTAAATAGAAAATTCCTGATATGAAATTTAATTGATTTGATGCTTTTTTTTTTTTTATGATCTAATTCAAAATGCTTAAACAGTTTAGCTGTTCTGAAATAATTTATGCTGAGAAAATCTTAGATTCCACGTTTTAACTTTTTTCTGCTAACACTATAGGGAATGTCTCAGCTGCAGCAGAAGTGACTTCTCCGGCCTCTACTTTATCCAATACCACTTTAGAGTCTTCTATCTCTCCTAGAATTCCTGTATCCTTACCAACAACATTCCCTTCTACTACTACTACTACTACTAACAGTACCAAATCAGGTAGTGTTTATTAACCTACAACAGAATATACACAGTTTTTTTTTTCTTCTTTTTCAGTTCAGACTACATTTTTAAATGAGGCTTATGCTCCACTTCTGTTTCTGTACATTAATCTTTCTTCCTTATATTTTCTTCCATGCATTTTTCCCAGTATTTATAATTTCATTTTATCTATGTACATGGCTTTTTTTTTTCCAGTCTTAATATATAATTTCTAATCATGATAATGCATGTGTTTTATGCTTTTTTAATAAAAAACCACATTTAAGTATGAAATAAATTATGCAAAACTGGCGTTTTCTGAGCTTACTAATAAAAATGATTCATATTGCTAGATTATTTGAAATGAAGTTTGTGTTTTATTGGCATTATAACTGCAAACTACAAGAGCAACCCAATTTTTGGGAATTTTTTATCTTCATATTGTGTTTTTAATTTTTTGTTTCATATATAGTCTGTATACCAAATCAAGAGTGTACTTTTTGAATGCAAATGATATATGAATAATTTAATATAGTCATTAACTTAATGCTAGATAACTGACAGGAGACCTCTACATAGCCATGTTACTGAGTGAGCACTTTGCAAGAATATATCATCTAGGTGGTGACATTGCAGAAATGAACCAACCAGTAGATTATACAGGAATTGTGGTGAATGAAGTGGAGGTGAGTAGGCTATTGCATAACCTCAATGTCAATACATCTGTGGGATTGGATGGTATACCAGCTCATGTTGTACGAGAAGCAGCTAAACAATTGTCAGGACCTTTGACCATTTTGTTTAATTTGAGTCTCGGGTCTGGGTTAGTCCCGAGGGGGTGGAAAGAGAGGAAAATAGTTCCACTGCATAAATGTGGTTCCAAGACTGCTGTTGTAAATTACCGACAGATTAGCATATCAGAAATCATTGTCAAGGTCTTAGAGAAATTAGTCAAGAAAAGAATACAGGATTGGACAGATGAAAATGGGATATTGTATGGGGGAACAACATGGTTTTGTGAAGGGTAGATCATGCCTCAGTAACTTGCTCACGTTTTATAACACAGTGACGGCTGAACTGGATAGGGGTAATGGGTTTACAGTAATACTACTGGACCTTGCCAAGGCTTTTGATAGGATACCACATAGAACCCTAATCAGTAAACTGGAGCAGATGGGGATAGATATAGGGTTGGTGAGATGGATAGGAGTGTGGTTGAAGGAGAGATACCAGAGAGTGGTTTATTCAGGAGTGGAGTTTAAAAGACGGCTTATGACTAGTGAAGTGCCACAGGGCTCTGTTCTTGGACCACTGCTTTTCAATTTGTTCATCAATGATATAGGAAAGGATTTGAGAGGAAGTGTTCACTTGTTAGCTGATGATGCAAAGTTGGGTAGAGCAATTATGAGTGCACAGGATGCAAAATTTTACAGGATGATTTGGATAGTTTGGAGGACTGGGCTAGGAAAAATGGATGTCAATTTAATGTGGCAAAGTGTAAGGTTATGCACTTAGGGGTGAAAAGAATAGCAGCAGTATATCGCATTGGTGGAACCGTACTCCAGGAGATTGATGAGGCCAGGGATTTGGGAGTGTTGGTGGATAGGGAATTGAAGTTTCGGGGGCACATTGCAAAAGTGACTAAAACAGCTCACCAAATCACTTGGCTTCTGAAAAATACTTTAACATGCAGAGACAAACAAGTTGTTGTTCCTCTGTATCGAGCCTTGATAAGACCCCATCTGGACTACTGTGCCCAGTTATGGACACCAGGGTTTCTTCGTGATGGGGAGGAAGTGGAGAGGATCCAGAGACGAGTGACCAAGATGATAGCAGGTCTGTGGAATGAACCTTATGAGAATAGGTTGAAGATTTGTGGGTTGCAGAAATTGGTCGATAGGCGAAGGAGGGGTGATATGACTGAGACATTCAAATTACTGAAGGGTTTCTATAACATTGATCCAAGATATTTTTGAAAATATGACTGGTGGTTCGAGGACTAGGAGCCATGAATGGATGCTGGGCAAGAGCGTGGTTGACAAGGGTGTTAGAACTAGGTTTTTTACTTGGAGAGTAGTGAATGAGTGGAATAAGCTTCCAGAGTCTGTTGTGGGTGCTACGACCGTGAATGAGTTCAAGGCAAGGTATGATAGATACTGTATGAATGTCGAATAGTTGTTCTTGACATGATGTTAGGGCCTCTCTCGATGAGTCTGTCGACTCCTTTGAGTTGCCCGGAATAATAATAATAATAATAATAGCCAGTAATAAGAAATGTAGAGAACTAGTAGAACTTTTGACCTACTCTCCAATATTAGGTGTTCACCTAAACATTAAACGAGACCAACCAGATTATATTCTGTAGGGACTTAATTAAACATGAATGATAATATGTCAAACCAGGTATGTAGTGCAAATAGCACTTAAGTGGTAGATGAACTTGATTATTTGGTGTGAGACCCCTCTCCAAGTTTATTGGAATCCTGAGGCTGCTTGAAAAGTTCCATGTTTGGCTTCTAGAATAGGTTTCTGGATTATCTAATCCTTAACCCCTCCATAGTACTTATAAAGTACTATGGACTTAAAAGCCTTTTGTGGATGGCATTCACATGAATTGAAGTTAGGCTCCATTGATGCATTTTGCATCACTGGAAAGGGGAAAAGTTAGCAGCAGAATTATAAAAATATATAATTGGTACTGAGAAAGAAACTAAACAGATAGGTACTTTTAAATAATAATTAGATGGTGTTATATTTTGGCATTAGTGATCAGCGATTAGCTACAGTACTAAACATTAAACTTGATGATAAACTTCTTGAATTGTGGACAATTTCAAGTGGAGTGATGTGGGAAAAGGGCAGAGGTAACTGGTTATTATGTTTTAAAAGAGGTAAACTGTGAGTAGACATATCGGTACACAATAAATAACGGAAAAAACTTACGTAGAAAGATTATTTATTAGTATAATTTTCGCCTGTGTGTCACAGGCATCCTCAGTACATTAAGCTCAAAATTAAACACTAACTGACAATTCCAAAAAGCGCCACCTAAGTAGCTGGTGTAAGATAACTAAAAAGGTCAATAAATTTCCTTAAAAAAAAAAAAAAAAAAAAATTAATATAATAAAAAGTTAGGAAAGATTAGCTGATTTGTAAAGTACTATCATATATAAAGGGGACAGACGTAAGCCATCGGATCTGTTTAAGTTAGGAGAATGAAGTAGAGTTTCACATGTTTCTTTATAAAGGCGTTCCATGAGAAACTGACGTTTGTGAAGAACTCTTGTCTTTCTCCAATGAACTCTATGTCTAGTGAAGATGGCATGTTCAGAAAGCCCAGACTTTTCAGGTTTAAAGTATTCAATATAAGATTGGTGTTCTTCTAGCCGAATAGAGGCAGATCTTCCCGTTTGTCCGAAATAAGATAATCCACAAGAGCACGGAATCTGGTAGACACCTGGATGATTAAGATGTGGAAGCTTGTCCTTAGGAGAAGTGAGAAAGGTGGAGATTTTTTCTAAACGGTCGAAAGGCAACAAAAATATTCAGTGGTTTTAAAACTTTTGCTATACGTTCACTGATGCCTTGTACATAAGGGATAGTAATGCGCGTTATTAATACTTTATATTAAAAGTTTTACTTCACAAAAGTCAGTTTCTCATGGAATGCCTTTATAAAGAAACATGTGAAACTCTACTTCATTCTCCTAACTTAAACAGATCCGAGGGCTTATGTCTGTCCCCTTTATGGGAGATAGTACTTTACAAATCAGCTAATCTTTCCTAACTTTTTATTATATTAATTTTTTTTTTTTTTTTTTTTTTTTTTTAGGAAAGTTATTGACCTTTTTAGTTATCTTACACCAGCTACTTAGGTGGCGCTTTTTGGAATTGTCAGTTAGTATTTAATTTTGAGCTTAATGTACTGAGGATGCCTGTGACACACAGGCGAAAATTATACTAATAAATAATCTTTCTACGTGAGTTTTTTCCATTATTTATTGTGTACCAATTGGTTATTATGAACCAAACAGATTACAACAGAAAAATGAATTATCTTCTTAAAGACGACCCCTCTACATATCAGATCATAGATTGGGATCCTACAAAAATCCCAAAAGGGAAAAAAGTGTATAAATTGTTTTAAAGAAAAGAAAAGATTACCTCTTGGCCCAGAGAAATTATCAAAAATCTCAAATCTTATGTCAAACTATCCTAGATACACAGGGCCTCAAAAATTCACAAAACTTAATACTCCCTCCTTCGTCCTATAGTAGACAGCATAGACAGCTCCACCCACAAACTGGCTAAATATTCATTCAAATCACTTTCCTCCTTTACAGACAACTCTCCACCATATATTAAAAAACTCTCTGTACTTTAAAACATTAACAAAAAATCTAACTTTGACAGATTCTGAAATTGTGGTCAGTTTCAATATTACTTCATTAATGTACCTTTGACAGACACCCTTAACCTCTTAATCCACATTGTCCTCCTGACATAATTGAATTATTCAGATTCACTGTATGTGCAGATTATTTCCCATGGAAAGGGAAAATATACAAACAGCTGACTTCTATGCAGAACATTTTGAAAACCAAGCCCTCAATAGTTTGGCTACGCTGTGTATGGGCACATCTTAA
Source organism: Typopeltis vanoorti (assembly GCF_054136105.1). NCBI lineage: Eukaryota > Metazoa > Arthropoda > Arachnida > Uropygi > Thelyphonidae > Typopeltis > Typopeltis vanoorti. The sequence goes on along the minus strand of NC_143557.1, from coordinate 87,955,296 downwards.
TAGTCAACTGCCTAGTCCTCCCTTTTGGATACATTAGTGATACGATTTCCTAATGGCTCATTACAGAAAAGCCTCATTCAGGAAGTGACATATATGATCACACCACCAGTTTAATCAGTTCCTTATCCTTGCTATTGGTCTTAGTTCAACAAAATTCATTTTCTGTTCAAGTTGATCTCCTCCATTTATTTTTAGGAATGCCACACTTTCTCTTTCCTTGCGGATTCCATTCCAGTGTTGCATGATAGATTTCTTCATGATCTTTCCTAAGTGTATGTCCAATCCATCTGAATTTTTATTTTCTGATTTCAAGGTTGACTTTTTGCTGATTTGTTCTTTTCAGGAGGTCTTTGTTAGTAATAATTTGACCACCAAATTCGTAGTATGCTCCGCAGACATCGGTTTATGAATGTTTGTCCCAACAGTATGGCATCCTCAAATCACTTACTCAGTGAGCCAAGTATACACAGTTTGCCTAAAACTGAAAACTTTATTAATAAGAGACCATATGATTTAATGAATAAAATACAAATTGCCAACCAGTTTCACTAGCTACTGTCTAGCATTATCGAGGCTGTACTGGTGTAAATACAAATGCACCAAGTTGCATGAATAAAGAAGCGTTAGTACCTATTAGGCCGTTACATTTGATAATTCTCGTTTGAGCATGCGTTAGTCAGAATCCAGTACATGACCCCGTGTTGTGTGGTTTTTCGCGAATTGTAGTTCTGTTAAGCTGAGAGAATTGATGAAATTTTTCCATATGTCTTTAAGAATAGCACCCTGATTTCTATTTAAATTGCTGCCTGTGCATAGTACCACTGCTGATTCTTTAAAAGTTCTGTGTCTGTAGTCATCCTCGATGTAAGGCATAGAACTGTTTTTCCAGTTTATAACATGATTGGATGTTGAAAAATGGTGAGCTAAACCTGATGTAATTATAGACTGGAAAAATAGTTCTATGCCTTACATGGAGGATGACTACAGACACAGAACTTTTAAAGAATCAGCAGTGGTACTACGCACAGGCGCAATTTAAATAGATATCAGGGTGCTATTCTTAAAGACATGGAAAAATCTCATCAATTCTCTCAGCTTAACAGAACTACAATTCGCGAAAAACCACACAACATGTGGTCGTGTACTGGATTCTGACTAATGCATGCGCACGTCCAAACGAGAATTATCAAATGTAATGCCTAATAGGTACTAATGCTTCTTTATTCATGTAACTTGGTGCATTTGTATTTACACCAGTACAGCCTTGATAATGCTAGACAGTAGCTAGTGAAACTGGTTGGCAGTTTGTATTTGTATTTTATTCATTAAATCGTATGGTCTCTTATTAATAAAGTTTTCAGTTTTAATACATTAGACCAAATATGAACAATTTAACTACACAGTGTGCCTGTTAAGTAATGAGATTGATTTTTTTTACAGGAAAGCCCTTTGAATAACAGTAACAAGCGTGTTTATAGTGTTGATTGTTAGAGCGTGTTGAAATCGCAGGCACAACTTTCGAGTTGGGTGATGTAGCTTTTTCATGTGCCAAGTTAGAAGCATGTTAGAAGTTGCATCATGGAGTAAAGAGTTGTGATAAAATTTTACTATAAATTAAGAAAAACTGCTAGAGAAGTGTACCAAAAGTTGAGACATTAACTGTCTGAGGTCTGCACAGGTGTTCTGCTGGTTTTCATCCCTGGAGGATGAACCACACTGTGGATGATTTCTGTGGAGTTTCTGTGTGGACAAATGAAAATGGGGTGAAAGCTAAGGAAATTGTTGCCCATGATAGGCAAATAGCCACTAGGCTACTGCCTGTATAGCTTGGTCGGTAAGGAAACAGTCAGATTAATCTTAGAAAGAGATTTGCACAAGAGGAAGATTTGTTTGAGATTTGTGCCACACACACATTGACACATGAACAGAGAAAGCACCAGGTTTCATGTTGTTATAGTTTTTTTATCCATGCAGTTGATCAAGATCATGATGTGTTGCAAAGAATTGTCACTGATGATAAAAATTGGTGTTTTTCTATTTGATCCAGAAATGAAATGTGAGATCATGGAACATCTTCTCCCCAGGAGAAGAAAGGTTGCAAAAATCGCGTGTCAGGACAGTGGTCATTTCTTTTATGATGCTACTGAAATTATCCACCATGAATCAGTATTATTTAGGAGTAATGCAATGTCTGTATGCCCACATGCAGCATATCAGGAAAGAACTGTTCCACAACAGCAATTGGTTTCTGTTGCATGACAATGTGCCCACACACACTGTGCACTCCCTATGAAGCAGTTTCTAGCTTCAAAGTCTATCTATGTGATCGAACATCCCCACCCCTATTTGCCAGCCTCTTCCCAAAGATGAAATATATCTTGAAACGGGAGTGCTTTAGCGACATTGAGGACATCCAATGCGGTGTGACCCAGATATTGAAGGAGGTTCCCATTCAGGACTTCCACCATGCCTTCGAACACTGTACAACAGATGTAAACATTGTTTGGAGTTGGAGGGAGATTATTTTTAATGTGTAATTGACAATTCAAAATATAATTATTTGTTTTGATATAATAATTGTTGTTTTACTGTACAACAGATGTAAACGTTGTTTGGAGTTGGAGGGAGATTATTTTTAATGTGTAATTGACAATTCAAAATATAATTGTTTGTTTTGATATAATAATTGTTGTTTTGTTACTTAAATATGCACTGTATATTTGTTCAAATGACCAGTCCTTGAGGCATTTGAACAAATGACGAAATTAGGCTCAGAGACCTTCGCAATACCTTTTTAGCCAGTGGCTACAGACCGTATAAAATTGATAAAATATTGAATGCACTCCTTAATCCTTACAACACCTAACACACAGGATTCAATACAAGCAAAACCATTCTCATCCCATAAGTTAAGGCTCATCATCATCAAATTTGTGACGTGTACCTTCAAGGGGTGTACAGGATATGATAGTACTACATGAAAAATTTACATCATTACTAACTTCCTATCTACAATTTTCCTCCAAATCAGTCTGTTACTTGTCAAGATTCCAACATTATCTGATCTTATATTTCTATCGTCTAAGGCACTTTGTACCGTATCAATCCACCTATATCTTGGTATTCCAAATTTTGCTAATGTTTAGAAAAATTTGCTAAAGATTAGAAAATTTTGCTTTGCTTTGTTTTGCTAAAGATTAGCTAAACAAGTGTTCTCCTGCCATCCTGGCAGAAAACACTTGTTTTGCTAATCTTTCCTCGCCCATTCTGTTTAAGTGACCATACCACCCGAGATTAGCTCTGCTGACACATTCCTGGATGCTCACAATGTCAAGGGGGTGCTTAAGGGTCAAAGCTGTATAACTGAGAGGAGACCTCCACATAGCCTTTAAAAGAATGTGGAGAACCAACCAGGGCTTCTGACCTAATGTCCAATCCTCACCTTCTCGTGGTGCACCCTGTTGGGTATCTACTTGGATACTGAATGAACGAGGATGGGCTGGCAATTTGGGATTTAGCCGACCAAATTGTATTCTTATTGGTTAAACCAAAATAAAAAATGATGGTATGACATGACAAAATTTCATGCAGGCTGGGTCGTCGCCCGGTTAAACAAGGCCCCCGTTGTTTTCGCCAGGGAACCAGGGCAAACAGCGAAAAGTCAGCTACTGGAACAAATCTGAAAACAAACCCCAACTTAAAATCACCAGAGTTAAAGATCGGTACTATCAACATAAGAAGCCTGAATGGCAAAGAAATGGAGCTAGCTGAGGAATTAGATAAGTACCAGATCGACATAATAGGGGTGACTGAAACAAAAAAGACAAAAACTAGTGAGATCTTTCTGAGCAATAAATACAAAATGTTATAATCAGGCAATGACAATCAAGGAAAAGAAGGAGTAGCCGTAGTATTCAACACTAAATACGAAACTAATCTTCTTGAATGGCAGGCAGTCTCAAGTAGAGTAATGTGGGAAAATATGACAATTGGGAACTGGAGAATGAGACTTATTTGTGCCTATGGTCCCACAGAAGGTTCTGCTAAGGTAGAAGTGGAGGAATTTTTTGATGGTTTAGAAATAAAGCAACTGACACAATGAAAAAAGAAAAGTTGGTCCTTGTTGGGTATCTAAATAGCAGAGTAGGAAATGATTGTCAGACATACAAAAATATTTTGAGAAAATTTTGAGAAAACAGCAAAGCTAATAATAATGGCAAATATCTGTTGGATTTCTGTTCAGGACATCGACTGGTTGTTATTAACACCATGTTCCAACATAAAAATGTGCAAAAATTCACATGGAGAGAAGAGGCATGGAATAAGAAAAGTCTCATTGACTATGTTATTGTTGATAGTGATATTTTCTCCCTAGTGCAGGAAACCATAGTGTACAGAGGATTTGAAATTGGAAGTGATCATTATTTAATCTTCAGCAGGATAAAATTGAATTTCATATTGGAAAGAAGAACATGTAAGAAAGTTTTAAAGCGAATAAAAGTTGAGCAGCTTTCAGATGTGAACTGTAGACTAAAATACACAAAGATTATTGAAGAAAAAATGAAAGAGTTTGAGAACAGGAACCAAACCTTGGAGATTCATTGGCAAACTCTGAGGAAAACATTGATTGATTCTGCCAGAGAGGCATGTGGTGAGGTTGTCTGCAAGGATAAAAAAATCAGAACTCCTTGGTGGACACAGGAAGTTAAAGAGGAAGTAAAGGAAAAGAAGAAAGCATATCAAAAGTTCCTGGCAAATAAGACAGCTTGTGCTCTTAGAGAATACAGAGACAAATGCAAGAATGCTAAACACTGTGTAAAACTAGCTAAACAAAACTCATGGTAGGACTTTGGCAAGAATATAGAAAATAAATATCAAGAAGGTGGTAAAATATTCTGCAGGATGTTGAAGAAGCTTAGGAATGGAGGAAAGAGTGCTGCAAAAGGAGTTAGAGATGATAAAGGTGACATGAAAACGGGAGAAAAGATATCCTTGAAGTATGATACTGAGTAATTACTTTGAAAAATTGCTAAATTAAACAAGCTGTGATGACAACACAGTGGTAAAAAACACTGACTAGGCATGCAGTCAGGAATACATATCCATACTTGAAGTAGAAAAAGCCATCAAAGGTTTTAAATGTGGAAAGGCAGCAGGAGTAGATGATATTCGACCAGAAATGCTGAAGTATGGTGGTATAAGAGTCTTGCAGTGGCTGCACTGCATAGTTCAGAAAGCCTGGACAGAGGGACGAATTCCCGATGATAGGAATAGAGCTCTCATAGTACCCATATATAAAAAGGGAAATAAAACTGAATGTGAGAATTACAGAGGTATTTACCTACTGAGTGTTTCTGGCAAGATCTATGCAAGTATACTTGAGAAACGGTTGAGAAGAACTGTGGAAGAAAAGCTCGGTGAAGAACAAGCTAGATTCAGACCAAATAGAGGCTGTCAGTATCAGATCTTCACTTTACGACAAATAGTCGAGAAAGCATGGGAATATAACAGAGATCTGTATTTAAGTTTTGTCGATTTGGAAAAGGCATATGACAAGGTGCCAAGAGAGAAGCTATTCAATACACTACAGTTATATGGTGTCAATGGGGCATTATATCAAGCAATACTTAGTCTTTATTTGAGTTGTAGGTCAGCAGTTAGAATTGAAGGAAGTACAGGAAGATGGTTTAATGTTAAATCTGGTGTGAGACAAGGATGTACATTATCCCCTCTGTTATTCATTATTATTTATATGGATCACATAATGAAGGAAAGTGATATTAAACATGATATCAAAAAAATCTGCTACAAGTCTGCAAGACTCTCTGACTAAATTGAATAGCTGATGTAATAGATATGGTATGAAGGTCAGCAATAAAAAGACAATGAAAATAGGCATAGTCATTGAAAATGTCAACTAGGTTGTGAATGGAGAACCTGTGGAACAAGTGAAACATTTTAGATACTTAGGCACGATTTTTAGTGAAGATGGTAAATTAAATATAGAAATAGACAACAGAATCAGTAAAGCTGGTAGGGTAGGAAGTCAATTGAATAAATTCATATGGAATAAGAGAGAAATTAGTCGGAACACTAAATTAGCTGTATACAAGACAGTGTTCAAACCAGTTTTAACTTATGGATCTGAGAACTGGGTCAGAAGTAAAACACTTAACCAAAGACTAGAGACTGCAGATATGAGCGTCCTGCGAAAGATTAGAGGTGTGAACAGATGGCATCAATTGCAATATCATATTAAAAATGAGGATATTAGGAAAGAACTTGAAATTGTCAACATCCAAGAATGCGTTAGCAGAGCTAATCTCAGGTGGTATGGTCACTTAAACAGAATGGGCAAAGGAAGATTAGCAAAACAAGTGTTCTTTGCCAGGTTAGCAGCAAAACAACCCAGAGGAAGACCAAGATATAGGTGGATTGATACGGTACAAAGTGCCTTAGACGATAGAAATATAAGATCTGATAATATTGGAGTCTTGACAAGTAACAGACTGATTTGGAGGAAAATTGTAGATAGGAAGTTAGTAATGATGTAATTTTTTTTATGTAGTACTATCATATCCTGTACACCCCTTGAGGGTACATGGCAGGAATTTGATGATGATGACAATGTCAAGTTCTTTCCTAATATCCTCGTTTTTTAATATGATATTGCCATTAATGCCATCTGTTCACGCCTCTAATCTTTCTCAGGAATCTCATATCTGTGGTCTCTAGTCTTCAGTCAGGTGTTTTACTTCTGACCCAGCTCTCTGATCCATAAGTTAGAACTGGTTTGAACACTGTCTTGAATACAGCTAATTTAGTGTTCTGACTGATTTCTTTCTTATTCCATGTGAATTTATTCAATTGACTTCCTACCATATCAGCTTTGTTGATTCTGTTGTCTATTTCCATATTTAATTTACCATTTTCACTAAAAATCGTGCCTAAGTAGCTGAAATGTTTTACTTGTTCTGCAGCTTCTCCGTTCAAAACGCAGTTGGCATTTTCAACGATTCTACCTATTTTCATTGTCTTTGTCTTTTTATTGCTGACATTCATACCATATCTATTACAACAGTTATTCAATTTAGTCAGTGAATCTTGCAGACTAGTAGCGGATTTATTTAGAAGTATAACATCGTCAGTATAAAACAAAGAGCTGACATTAACATCTCCAATTCTGATATCATGTTTAATACCACTTTCCTTCATAATGTGATCCATATAGATAATGAATAACAGAGGGGATAATGTAGACTCTTGTCTGACACCAGATTTAACATCAAACCATCTTCCTGTACTTCCTTCAATTCTAACTGCTGACTTACAGCTGAAATAAAGACTAAGTAGTGCTTGATATAATGCCCCATTGACACCATATAACTGTAGTGTATTGAATAGCTTCTCTCTTGGCACCTTGTCAAATGCCTTTTCCAGATCGACAAAACTTAAATACAGATCTTTGTTATATTCCCATGATTTCTCCACTATTTGTCGTAAAGTGAAGATCTGAACCTGACAGCCTCTATTTGGCCTGAATCCAGCTTGTTCTTCACCAAGCTTTTCTTCCACAATTCTTCTCAACCGTTTCTCAAGTATCCTGGCATAAATCTTGCCCGGAACACTCAGTAGGGAAATACTTCTGTAATTCTCACATTCAGTTTTATTTCCCTTTTTATATATGGGTACTATTAGCGCTCTACTCCAATCATCAGGAATTTGTCACTTTGTCCAGACCTTTTGAACTATGCAGTGCAGTGCAGCCATTGTAAGACTTTTATACCACCATACTTCAGCATTTGTGGTCGAATATCATCTACTCCTGCTGCCTTTCCACATTTCAAGTCTTTGATGGCTTTTCTACTATTTAGCAATTTTTCGAAGTAATTACTCCATACTTCAAGGATATCTTTTTCTCCCATTTTTATATCACCTTTATCGTCTCTAACTCCTTTTACAGCACTCTTTCCTCTATTTCTAAGCTTCTTCAGCAACGACCAGAATATCTTACCACCTTCTTGATATTTATTTTTTATGTTCTTGCCAAAAACTCCTATGACTATTGTTTAGCTAGTTTCGCACAGTGTTTAGCTTTCTTCCATTTGCCTCTGTATTCTCAAAGAGCACAAAAACGGACTTATTAGCCAGGAACGTTTGATATACTTTCTTCTTTTCCTTCACTCCCTCTTTAACTTCCTGTTCCACCATGGAGTTCTGATTTTTCTATCATTACAGATAACCTCATCACATGCCTCTCTGGCTGAATCAATCAGGGTTTTCTTCAAGGCTTGTCGCTGAATCTCCTAGGTTTGGTTCCTGTTCTCAAACTCTTTCATTTTTTTCTTCAATAAGCTTTGTATATTTTAGTCTGCATTTCACATTTGAGAGCTGCTCAACTTTTATTCGCTTTAATACACTCTTACATGTCATTCGTTTCAACATGAAATTCAGTTTTATCCTGCTGAAGATTAAATGATGATCACTTCCAATTTCAAATCCGCTGTACACTATGGTTTCCTGCACCAAGGAGAAAATATCACTATCAACAATAACATAGTCAATGAGACTTTTCTTATTCCTTGCCTCTTCTCTCCATGTGAATTTTTGCACTTTTTATGTTGGAACATGGTGTTAGTAATAACCAGTCCATGTCCTGAGCAGAAATCCAACAGGTATTTGCCATTAGCATTAGGTTTGCTCTTTTCTCCAAATTTTCCCAAAATGTTTTTGTTTTTCTGACAATCATTTCCTACTCTGCTATTTAGATCCCCAACAAGGACCAACTTTTCCCTTTTCATTGTGTCAGTTGCTTTTTCTAAAGCCTCAAAAAATTCCTCCACTTCTACCTTAGTAGTACCTTCTGTGGGACCATTGGCACAAATATGTGTCATTGTCCAGTTCCCCATTCTCATATTTGCCCACATTACTCTACTTGAGACTGACTGCCATTCAAGAAGATTAGCCTCATATTTAGTGTTGAATACTATTGCTACCCCTTCTTTTCCTTGATTGTTATTGCCTGAATATAACATTTTGTATTTATTGCTCAAAAAAATCTCACCAGTTTTTGTCTTTTTTGTTTCAGTCACCCCTATTATGTCGATCTGGTACTTACTCAGCTAGCTCCATTTCTTTGCCATTCAGGCTTCTTATGTTGATAGTACCAATCTGTAACTCTGGTGATGTTGAGTTGGGGTGTGCTTTGAGATTTGTTCCAGTAGCTGACTTTTCACTGTTTGCCCTGGTTCCATTGCGAAAACAACGTGGGTTTGTGTAACTAGGTGATGCCCCATCTTGTGCCATCATTTTGTATATTGGTTTAAGCCAATAACAATACAATTTGATTGGCTAAATCCCAAATTGCCAGCCAATCCTCGTTCATTCAGTATCCAGGTATCAGTGCACCCTGTTGGGTATCCAGATACCTAACAGGGTGCACCACGAGAAGGTGTGGATTGGACATTAGGTCAGAAGCCCTGGTCGGTTGTCTGCATTCCTTTAAATGCTATGTGGAGGTCTCCTCTGAGTTATACAGCTTTGACCCTTAAGCACCCCTAAGTTAAGGCTTCATCAGAAAAAATAGCCAAAGTTCTTTGCAAATATAATCTCCATGCCACTTTCAAACCTTTTATTCAGCTGGCTACCATCATACGTTCTCCTAATAAAGATCAACTGCATCCTCTTGAACATCCCAGAGTGTTGTATAAAATTCCTTCTACCTGAAGTTTGTCCTACTTTGGAGAGACTGGCAGTTAACACCTTCCCTGACGATCACAAAAATTGCATCTGCAATCACCTGTATTGCAAGTCGGAATTGGCAGACCAGCTCCTTCACATAAAATCAGATGGAGGAAAACATATTTATTACATAGAAGCTGTTATTGGTCTAAGAGAATAAGAGAATATTTTTACAATCAGCATAAGCTATGAAGCACTCTCCCAACCTCAAGTGTGGTTGCATTAATTTACCAAAGATCTGGGAGCCTATCATTTTAAGACCTGATAGCTTGACGTTTCTAAATTAAGTTTGTGGTTATTTGATTCATAGATGGCACCATGTAAGGCCATTAGTTCTGTTGTCAGTTAAAATTTAAATTTTTCCTCAATTATGGAGTTTAGTGCTGTGTGCCTTATCACAGTTATAATTGTGCTCTGATGCTAGTTAGAAAACCAGCAAAATATTAGTGAGTTTAATAAATATTTTTTTCCTCTCTCACTGTTGTTTATAAGCGAGAGAGGAAAAGAAAGTGATACAAGGGCTAGGGCATACCCCTTAAGTGACATGCAGCCACATTGCCCTGCAGCTGTGAGAAGTGGATGAGGGCTATCGCATCAAGGGTCGGTGCGATTGAAGAAGTGAGCCCAGCAGGCGGAGAAAATGTTGCAAGTGGGAACATTGAATGTTGGAAGCATGCCCTGGAAGAGAAAGAGAGGTGGTAGACATGATGAGGAAGAGGAAGTTGGATATTTTATGCGTGCAGGAGACAAGGTGGAAGGGGGAAAAGGCAAAGGAACTGGGAGACGGGTATAAATTGTTCTACTCTGGAGCGAATAAAGAGGTAAGAAACTGTGTTGGAATTGTGGTGTGTGTGGCAGAATGAAGGGCGAAGTACTGGAAGTGGGTAGAATAAATGTCAGGAAACTGGGTCTTGGAGAAGAGCAACTGGTCGTCTTATATGTATACACCCTGCAAGTTGGCTGTACAGCAGAAGAGAAAGATGAGTTCTGGAACATGCTAGATGAAGAAATGAGGAAACCGGAAGAAAACGAGATGGCGATTGTCGGAGGAGACCTCAACTGACATAGAGGGAGACAGAATAGGGACTATGAAAGGGTGCATGACGACCATGGATTGGGAATGATGAACCAGGAAGGAAAGAGGATTTTGGACTTTGCTATAGCATATGATCTGGTAATTGTAAACTCCTTTTTCTGCAAGAGGAAGAACATTTGATAACATTTAGAAGTGGCAACAACAGTTTACAGATTAACTACATTTTGACTAGAAGAAAACATCTTAAGGCACTAACAAATTGTAAGGTAATCCCAACAGATCAAGTGGCACAGCAACACCAGCTGCTGTGCACAGACTTTAAAATAAAGTCGAAGATAAGAACCTTTGGAAGCCAATTAAGTGGTTTTGCTTAAAAGAAGAGAGTGTGGGGAACCATTTTATGGAGGGGGGTGTTGGAGAGGATTTTGGATGGACTAGAAAGTGTACAAGATTGGTGGAGACATAATCCAAAAGCAATTCTAAGCTGTGTAATTGAGGTGCTTGGTGAAACATCCAGAAAGATTAGAGAGCAGAAGGAGAGTTGATGGTGGAATAATAATGTACAAGAAGCAGTGATGGCGAAGAGGAAGGCAAAGCAGAAGTGGGACAAGGTGGAAGAGGACAAAGAGGAGTACAGAGAGAAAAAGCGAGAGCCAAGAGAGTTGTTGTGCAGGCGAAGGCCATGGCATATCAAGATTTTTATGATCAATTAGAAACAAAGGAATGACAGAAAAAAATTTATCGATTGGCAAAATGTAGAAATAAGGCGTCCAAGAACATCTTACTTGTGAAGCAGATCAAAGACTCTGGAGGAAGGGTATTAAGGAGGGATGTAGATATAAGAAACAGATGGAGGATATACTTTGAAGGGCTTTTGAATGAAGAAATTGTAAGGACTCACAGAGAAGATGGGCAGCCTTATCAGGGGATTGTGCAGAACATTAGTAGAGTGGAAGTGAAGGAGACCATAAAGAAGGTGAAGAATGGAAAATTGGTGGGCCCCTGACAGGATCCCAGTGGAGGCATGGAAGGCACTGGGGAATTGACCTGTTGTGGGACCTGTTAATAAAAGGAAAATACGAGGATTGTTCCATAAGTACGTGCAAAAATGAAAAAATCATAATTTTTTTGGGACAAACATTTTTTATTTTTTAACATAGTCTGCTTTGAGGTCTATACACTTAGTCCAATGAAGCTCGAGTTTTTTGATCCCGTCCATGTAGTATGATTTGTCCAACTCTTCAAAATAGGCAGTTTTTTTGGCAATCACCTCATCATTTCATGAAAATCTCTTTCCTGTCAGCCATTTTTTTTTTTTTTTCATGTTTGGAAACAGATAGTAGTCCGAGGGAGCCAAATCTGGAGAGTGGGGGGATGCAAAAAGACTTTGTAGCGTAAATCAAACAATTTTGCAGCAGTTCACACATTGATTCTTTTGATCCAGTGTGAGCAAACGCAGCACCCATCTTGTGGATAGTTTTCTCATATGTAAATGTAAAATATTATGTAGCAGTCATTTGAGATGCCCACAGCCTTGGCAATTTCATGCACCTTCACTCTTCTATCATCCATCACCATATCATGGATTTTTTCAATAATTTCTGGAGTAGTGATCTCAACAAGGTGTCCAGAACGTTCAGCATCACTTGTGCTCATATGGCCACTTCGAAAGTTACTAAACCACTTATAAACTGTGCTAATCGAAGGTGCAGACTCACCATAATGTTTATCAAGCTTAGCTTTGGTTTTCTGAGCCGTTTTGCCTTTCAAAAAGTAATGTTTAATCACAATACGAAATTCTTTCTCGCCCATTTTTCACAAATCATGGTACTTGATCAATTCAAATGAATGCCAAACACAGAGTAATAGATCTATCTGACTGAAAATTAGTGTGTGAGCCTCCAATAGTTGTCAGCAACTAAAAATAACCTCCATACGTACTGGTGGCGCTGTCTCTTAGACTTTGCACGGACTTATCGAACAGCCCTCGTATACCCGAGGAATGGAGGGAAAGTACTCTTGTCCCCATCTACAAGGGTAAAGGGGATGCACAAGACTAAGAATTACAGAGGAATAAAGTTGATGTTCCACACAATGAAAATCCTAGAAAGGGGTTCTTGATGGAAGATTGAGAAAGGAGGTGGAGATTGCAAAGGAGCAATTTGGCTTCATTTTGACAGATGTTATCTTTGGGTTAAGGCAGATGTTAGAAAAGTTTTGAGAGAAGCAACAGGAGCTGCATCTGGTACTGGTATTTATTGATCTGGAGAAAGCATATGATAGAGTGCCAAGGCAAGAAGTCTGGAGGTGTCTGAGGGAGAAGAGGGTACCGGAGAAATATGTCAGGTTGGTGCAGGAGATGTACAGAAATGTGAAGACGAGCTCGGACCTGCCTGGGACAGACAGAAAATTTTCAAATGACAGTTGGCTTGTATCAAGGGTCGGCATTAAGTCCGTTCCTGTTTAATATTGGGATGGAGGAGGTGAGAGAAGATGCGCCTTGGATTATGTTGTATGCAGATGACATCGTGCTGTGTGCAGAATCAAGAGAAGAGGTGGCAGCTAAACTGGAAAGTTGGAGGAAAGTACTGGAAGAGAGGTATAAGACTGAGCAGAAGTAAGACAGAGTATGTGTTGCAAAGTGGATGGCAGCCAGGAGACAGATCTGGAGCTGGAAGGAAATGTCATCAGGAAGGTCATTGACTTTAGATACTTAGGTTCAACAGTGAAAGAGGATAGAGAGGCTGAGAAGGAAGTAGGATGGAGGAACTGGAGAGAAAGAGAGAGATGGCTGGAGTGCTATGCAATAAGAGGGTGCCGATCAATCTAAAAGGCAAAATTTACAGGACAGTACTGAGACCAGTTATGACGTATGCTATGGAAATTGAGGCCCTGAGGAAAAATAACATCAGCTGGATGGAGGTAGCAGAGATGAGAATGCTTAGGTGGATGTATGGTGTGACCAGAAAAGATCATCTGAGAAATGACTATGTAAGGTGAACGGTGAAAGTTATGAACTTAGGAGCAAAGATACAGGAGCAAGGTTGAGATGGTTTGGTCATGTGATGGGGAAGGAGGAGGACGAGTATGTAGGAAGAAAGGTCATGCAGATAGATGTGCAGGGGAGGAGGAAGCATGGGCAGCCAAAGAAGAGATGGAGGTAGATGGTGGAGAAGGACTTGAGGATGAAGAACTTGGATGTGGTTACAGCCCAAGATAGGAGGATGTGGAGGAGACTCACTACAAACAGTGAGTCTCCTCCACAGGGACAAGCTGCAGAAGAAGAAGACTTTTGTTTATACAATAAAGCATCATTATGAATCACCAGCGACACCTAAGCATTTCTATATTATTATTATTATTATTCAGGCCTCCATGGAGTCAAAAGACTCATCGTGGGAGGTTCTTCCTAAGAAACACAAAGTCTATCAAGACTCATAGAGGGGAGGTCCCCCCTCCCTAAGAAACACAAAGTCTATCATACCACTCCTTAAACTCATTGACTGTTCTTGCTCTCACCACTCCATCAAGCAATGCATTCCATGGTTCAACCACCCTCCATACAAAGAAACCACTCTTCACCCTCTTGCCCACAGTGTCCTTTCGTAACTTCCAGGGATGGCCTCTTGTCATTACTCCTTCCCGCTGTTCAACCAAGCGAAAGAACTCCCCAGTGTCAACCCTGTAACCACCTCTCAACAGTTTAAAAGTCTCAATCATATGATCTCTCCTCCTTCTATCCACCAAACTCTGCAGTCCACATTCCCTCAGCCGATCCTCATAACTATCATTGTACAGTTCTGAAACCATCTTTGTTATTCGCCTTTGTACCCTTTCCACAGTTAATTTATCCCCTTCAAAACCTGGGGACCAAATCTGAGAACAATAGTCCAAGTGTGGTCTGATCAGTGTCTTATACAACAGAATAACTTTTATCTCTGCTGGTCAGTGTCCTTCTCATTATTGCAGCAATCCTCTGTGTTACCTTCACCACCTTTGCAGTATGTCCCCTAAATTTCAGGTTTCTATCAACCATCAATCCCAGATCTCTTTTCTCCCCTATTTCCTCCAGTATAACTCCTCCCATAGAGTATGCAGTGTCTCATCGATGTTTCCCAAACCTCAAGACCTTACATTTTGCTGCATTAAACCAACACCCCCATTCATTTGCCCATCTATCTAGCTTATTCAAATCCTCTTGCAGGGCTACCACATCTGCACTATTACTAATAATCCTTCCCAGCTTCACATCATCTGCAAACAACTGGACATCCTCCTGCAATCCAATGACAATGTCATTGATATAAAGGTTAAACAATATAGGTCCTAGTACTGAGCCCTGTGGGATCCCACTCGTAACCCTCTGGCTCCTTGAAACTGCTCCACCATACATAACACTGATACCTATCGGACAGCCAATCCTGAATCCAGTTGACCAATCTGACATCCAGACCCATGTGCTTCAACTTAAATATCAGCTTATCATGTGGCACCCTGTCAAATGCCTTCGCTAAGTCTAAGAAAATGGCAGTATATGCATTTCCCTCATCTAATGCTCTTGTAACTTTATCATAAAAGGCTAACATATTGCTAAAACAAGAGCGCCGCTTCACAAATCCATGTTGACTCTCACAGATAACATTACCCTCATCTGCCCAATGCTTTATACGGTCCTTCACTACTTTCTCCAAGATCTTACTAACTACTGATGACACACAAACTGGTCTATAATTAGACACTTCCAGTCCGAAACCACCCTTATGCAATGGCACTATCTTACTTTCCTTCTATTCCATGGGCACTTTCCAGCAACCAGACTTTCATTGAAAAGCCAGGTTAAAGGCACTGTCAGTTCCCTAGCACATTCTCTCAAAACTTGTGGTGAAATATCATCCAGTTCCACAGCTTTACTGACATCCAGAGTACTCAGTATTTGAAACACACATTCTCCTCCTGTACCTCTAAACCTTGAACCTGCCCTATCCCTCTACCATTAAAACTGACTCCTCCAGGATGAAATACTCCAATAAAGTGTTCATTGAACAATTCTACTATGTCCTCTGCATCAGTCACTCTATTCCCATTTTTATCCCAAAATATCATTCTTCCACAGTCATTTCTCCTCCTACTGGCCACATATCTAAAAAATTCCCTAGGATTTTCTTTGGATCTTAGGGCTAATCTCCTCTCATATTCCATTTTTGTCTTCCTTACCATACTAGTCACTCTTCTGGCCTGTGGCTTATACTCTCCATGCATCTTCTCTTCTCCTGTCTCCTTATATCTCTTCCACAGCCTCTTTTTTGCATGCAATTCCTGTTTAATATTTGTCATCCACTTTACTCCAAATTGTGTCCTCTTGTTCACTCGTGGTATACAACTTACCATTGCTGCTAACAAATATTCTTTCATAATTTCCCATGCACTAATGATATCCCGGCCTTCCAATTCCTCCCTCCATGAAACTTCCCCAAGTTGACGTCTTAGACTATTATAATCACCTGCCTTATAATTCACACATACGTTTCCATCTCTTTGATACTCCTGCATGTCTATTCATTTTCCAAGTCAAAACCATATGGTCACTCTCTCCAACTGGTGGGAGAGATGTCATCTCAGTTATTATCAACTCTTCTGATGCTATAACCAAATCCAAAACTCTTGAACCTCTTGTTCCCTCTATTACATGTTGTCTAAGACATTTGTCCATCAAGAATTCTAGAAATTCTATTCCCTTATTGCTACATGCATCTTCCTCTCCCCAGTTTATACTACTGTAGTTAAAATTTCCCATAACAATCATTTTTCTTGCACTTGCCAAACTCAACTGTCTAAACATTTCCTGGTCCCCACCCTCTGTAGCAACACGCCACTAAATATCCTGTCTTTCCCACCTCTACTTCACACCATATGCTTTCAAAATCATTAATGTCACTGCCTTCCAAAGTCTCCACTCTTAGAGGACATAGGTCGTCACTTATCATAAGCAGTACTCCACCACCACGCTTTCCCTTCCTATCCTACCGAAAAATGCTGTACCCAGTGACTTCTATTCCTGTTATTATATCCTCTTCTGTCAACCACGTCTCAGTGATCCCAATAATTTTTGGCCAGGCTGATGCTATCTGTGCCACCAATTCCTCTCTCTTATTCTGGATACTCCTGGCATTAGTATATAGCATATAAATGTCTTGTTTCTATACCCAGGATTATCTCCCTCTAGACTCCACTGGGCTCAGTGTTACCTGATGTAGTCCCCCTTCTCCCAAGTACCCATTCCCACATGAGGCCACCCCTGCTACTATCCTCCTTGGGACACACTGACTTTTTCAGAACAGCAATCTCTCCAGATGCCTACGTCCTTCCTCATTCAAATGTAAGTGGTCTCTTGCATATAATTCCTCTCCGTCCCCAAACGCACTCCAAGCATCCACATATTCCATTCCTTTCATCACACATTCTAGCTATTATGTCATTCAATATGACCGCTCTTCTGTCAGTTCGTCATTATCATACCTAGGCAACACACACACACACCAGCTTTTGTCTTTGTGTCTTCTTTTGTACCACCTCAAGCAAGAATCTCATATCTCTTGCTGCCCTATTTACACCACCACTCAAGTCATTTGTTCCCACCATCACAATCATCTCATCCATCCTTTCTATCGTTCCTCCTGGCAAACACTCCTCACGCATCCTGTCTTGAACACCATGGATCTTTGAGTCCCCATACATTATACTTCTTACCATTCCCTCTCTCCTATTGTTTCCATTTTCTCCTCTTCTTTCATTCCCATACCTCTCTCTCATTCCATTCTCTCCTCTTCTAACACTGCCATACCTATCTCTCCTACTGTTTCCATTCTCTCCCCGTCTAGCACTTCCATGCCTCTCTCTCATTTCGTCTCTCCTCTTCTAGCATTCCCATACCTCTCTCAATCCGTCTCTCCTATTGTTTCCATTATCTCCTCTTCTGGCATTCCCATACCTCTCTCTCATTCCCTCTCTCCTACTGTTTCCATTTTCTCCTCTTCTAGCACTCCCATACCTCTCTCTCATTCCATTCTCTCCTCTTCTAGCACTGCCATAACCTTTCTCTCATTCCATCTCTCCTACTGTTTCCATTCTCTCCTCCTCTAGCACTCCTCTGCCTCTCTCTCATTCCGTCTCTCCTACTGTGTCCATTCTCTCCTCTTCTAGCATTCCCATACCTCTCTCTCATTCCGTCTCTCCTACTGTTTCCATTCTCTCCTCTTCTAGCACTTCCATACCTCTCTCTCTCTCTCCTGTTTCCAGTCTCTCCATTTCCATATCCAATTCCATTCTCTCCTCTTTTATCATTCACAAATTTCTCTCCTCTCCTATCATTCCCAAACTCTCTCTCTCCCCTACTCCGATTTGCCTTGCATTTATCTCTTCCATTCTTCTAATTTCATCTTTCATACTTATCATACTTCTCCCAAGACATTCCACCTCCTCTTTCAGCTCCTCTATCTCCCTCTGCAGGTCAGTCACTCTAAATCGAAATTCACTCTCCAAAACAATACCTTCTAAACTTTCACAGTCACTCACGCCTTCTACACTGTCAACTATTATTTTCTCATTTACATTTTTTTCTTCATTCTCTCCTATCACACTACTCGTCTTCCTGTATTCATTTCCTGTTCCTGGAGCAACAAGGTCGGTTATTGAGATATCTGCTGCATTTATTTCCTCCCACTGCCTGCACTTTAAACACACAAGCACCCTATCCTCTCTCACAAGCCAGATATCCTATCCTGCCGAAAAATGCTATACCCAGTGACTTCTATTCCTGTTATTATATCCTCTTCTGTCAACCACCTCTCAGTGATCCCAATAATTTTTGGCCAGGCTGATGCTATCTGCACCACCAATTCCTCTCCCTTATTCCGGATACTCCTGGCATTAGTATATAGCATATAAATGCCGTTGTGTCTATACCCAGCATTATCCCCTCTAGACTCCACTGGGCTCAGTGTTACCTGATGTTGTTCCCTTCTCCCAAATACCCATTCCCACAAGAGGCCACCCCTGCTACCATCCTCCCTGGGACACACTGACTTTTTTCAGAACAGCAATCTGGGGAGAGGATATGTATGACTTTTTTCTGTGTTGATTGTTTTAAAAAAAAGAGAGCACTTGCTGGACTCTTGAGGGTATGAACTGATCATTATAACCACAAGATCCATGTTTAAACATAAAGATGTGCATAAATTCATTTGAAAAAAAGACAAGAAATAAAAGTCTTCTTGACTGTTATTGTTAACGATATTTTCATACAGGTCAGGATGAGTGTATAAGAAATTGAAATAGGAAGTGATTAGAGTGAGCAGATAAAATGAGTATCATATTGAAAAAGGAAAGTACAAGGGTAGCCTGAAAAGTTCTCTGCCTAACAATGAAAAAAACGAATTTATAAGTTCAAAATTATTTTTATTTTTCAACATAATTTCCCTTAAGACTAATACATTTATTCCAGCGATGCTCCAACGCCATTATCCCTGTCCCTGTAATGGTTCTCAGTAAGATTTGCAAAATACTCCTCTACAGCTGCAGTCACCTCTTGATTTGAAGAAAAACGCTGACTAGTGAGGAAGAGTTTTAGGAAGAGATAGAAGTCAGAGGGAGCCAAATCTGGGGAATAGGGTGGATGTTCCAACAATTCATAGTGCAGAACCCTTAATTTTCCCTTTACCAAAACATCTTTGTGGGCAGGTGCGTTATCCTGATGAAAGATGATTTTTTTCTTCTGCAAACCGGGTCTTTTCTCACGAATTTTTTCATCTAGTCTGGTTAAAAGATCGGAATAATATTCCCCGGTTATTGTTTTACCCTTTTCAAGATAATTAATAAACAAAATGCCTTTAGCATCCCAAAACACCGATGCCATGACCTTTCCTGCTGATGGAACCGACTTTGTCTTCTTTGGGGCTGAACAACCACTTCTGTCCACTATTTTGACTGTTGTTTGATTCTGGTGTGTAATGGTCAATCCAAGTCTCATCCATAGTAATAAATCGACACACAAAATCAGTTTTATTCTTTTAAAATGCTCTAAGCACTGTTCAGGGATTTTCATGCAAGTGCGTTTTTGATCTGCTGTGAGCAAGCGCGGCACCCATCTTGTACAAAGCTTTTTCATTTGCAATTCTTAATGCAAAATATATTCTACACGTTCTTTCTTTTGAAATGCCTATAGTCAGCAATTTCGTTCACTTTGACTCGCGGGTCGTCCAATACCATATCGTGCACGTGATCAGTGATTTCTGGTTTTGTTACCCTTTTTTGACGTCCCTCACATGGATCATCTTCAAGGCTGGTACAGCCACGTTTAAACTCAACAGACCATTTCTTTATTGTCAAATACAAAGGAGAAGAGTGCCCATAAACTTTTATGAACTTTGAATGAATTTCTTTTGGCTTTAAACCTTTTTTTACAAAGAATTTTATAACTGCATGATATTCAATTTTATCCATTTCAAGGGATGCAGACAACATTTTTGCTTCAGACAGCTGTATAAACCAAATTACTTGATAGAATGGCTTGCAATTTCACATGGATGCTTATGACAGATGTACCAACTTAGAAAAAAAAAAAAAAATCTTGCTGATAGTGTTGCGATCTATGGTCAAGGCTGAGAATTTTTCAGACCACCCTCGTATATAAAGTTCCAAAAAGAATCAAATTTGAGTAGCTTTCAGAGGTTAACTGTAAGTTCTGATACGTAGAAATATTATTGAAGAAGAAAAGCGTTTGAAAATAAACAGACCTTAAAGACTGAATTGCAAATCTGAAAAAAAAAAAGCGTTTCACTTGTGGAAAGTTATGTAGGGAAACTTTCTGCAAGAATAGAAAAAATCAGAACTTCAAGATGTAAATAAAAAAGTTGGAGACAGTATTTGAAAAGACGAAATCCCACAGCAAATTTCTGGCAAATGAGTCAACTATACATCTTGAGAGAATAAAAAGAAAAATGTATGAAAGCTAAACTGTGTGTAAATGTAGCTAAAGAAAAGTCATTCAAAGACATAGATAGGAATATATAAGATAAGATATATAAAGCTGCAGAATGTTGTGTTCTATTAAAAAAAGTTTAGCAATAGAAGAAAAGAACACTATAACAGGAAACAAAATTGACCAGGTGTTATAAAAACTTGAATATATAGATATTCTGGTGTTTTGAGTAGTTAATTTAAAATATTTAAAATAACTTTAAATAAGATTAGCATTGACAAAAGAGCAGTAGAAAATATACAGAAACAAGTAAGTCAGGAAATAATGGAAATCAGATAAGTGACATTGTTTGTAAAAAGGATGATATTTTGTATGGTGAGTCTATAATGAAACATGCTATTGATGAGCAAGTTATTAATTCGAGTTTTCCCAGAATGAAAATTAAGAATATAAAGGAAGGAACTCAAAAACAGAAAAGAAAAGGAAATGAGATCGTAATTGTAGTAGGTACTAGTGACTTAACTAGTGATAAGTTCAGTATCAGAGAGGACATGAAAGGGTTGTTGGAAGTGTAAGAGTGAGAAAGTGAAAATTGTCAGTATATTACCTTGATATGTAAAAATGAATTGAGAAGGGCTGTGATGGCAAACGATTTGATGTGTAGGCTGTATAGAAGGAATGGATGTCAGTTTTTGGATGTGTGGAGTGAGTTTGAGGGAAGATTGGATTTGTATAAAGAAATGGCCTACACCTAAATGTGTTTGATATCAGGATTCTTGAAAAACTAATAACTGGTATGAGACCTAACACAGAGGGTCAGGGAAACTAAATTATAAAGGGAAGAATGATGAGAATATGAGTTTAACAGCGACAATATTATATAACTGTGTTAATGATGGGAATGAACTTTATCATGGAAATTTTGACGAGGACAGAACAATTTCGACTTTGTGTTTGTCCAGTTCTGACCCATCAAATGTGTGCAAAGATGTCTACATGTATAAGGCATTAGAGAAGAATAGAGAACTGCGAGTTGTCTAACTGCATCATGCAGACTGCAGACAAGGGTATACAAACGACAAGGGAATGATGAGAACATGAGCGTAACAGCAACAATGTTATATACTTGCATGTTCTTTATACAAATGAATGTGCAGGTAGATTATTGTCTGTACACAAATGCCAGGAGTATCAGAAACAAAGGAGTAGAGTGCCTTGATCAATATGTTGGGAACCTCAGATTGTAGGCATTAGTGAGACCTGGATGTCAGAATCAGACATGCTAACTGGTATCGAGTGTAAAGGGTACAGTATTTTTAGGAAGGATAAGAGAGGAGGGGGGGCATTCTGCTAATGATATTGGATGACATGAATCCAGTTAGAGTTGAGACCTATGATTGTATTGCTACTACTACTAACAGTATTTCATGTGACAGTGAGTTTGAAGCCATCTGGTGTTAGGTGGAATCTAACAAGATCAATTACATAGTAGGGTGTTGTTATAGACCTGATGGATTGGTTGCTAGTGATTAAAAAATGCATCACCAAATAGAAAAGATGAGAATGAAAAGAGCAGTCATAATTGTTAAGTTCCATTGAGTCGTTTTTGACTCCTGGTGATTCTATGAATATACGCTCTCCCTCTGTTCCTAGCCATATCTTTCAGAATTTCCAAGCACATTCCAGTTGCTTCTTTAACTCCATCCATCTAATTCTAGGTCTTCCTCTTCTCCTGCTTCCATCAACTTTAGCAAGCATCATCATCTTCTCCAGAATGTTGTTTGCTCACATAATATGTCCAAAGTATGACAATTTTTGCTTGATGATCATAGCTTCGAGGGAGCAATCAGGCTTTATTCTGTCTATCACTGATTTATTGGTTTGCTTTGCAGTCCATAGTATTCTTAATAAGTGTCTCCAAACCCATAATTCAAATGCATCTATCTTCCTTCTTTCACTCTTTCTCAGGGTCCAACTTTCACATCCATACAGTACCACAGGGAATACCATTGCTTTCATGATTCTGATTTTTGTTGCAAGGCTAATATCTTTATCTTTAATGATCTTGCTTAAATTTGTCATTGCTTTCTTTCCGAGTAATAATTTTCTAACTTCTTCAGTACAATACCCATCTTTATCAATTCGGGATCCTAGGAGCACAAAATTGTTAACTACTTCCATTTTCTCCCCATCTTCTTCAAAATCATTAAGTTCACATGCTGCCATAACTTTTGTCTTTTTGTAGTTAAGTTTAAGGCCATATTTAGCACTTTTTTTCTTTAACTTTCATAATAAGTTCCTCCAAATCTTCTTTGCATTCTGCTAGCAAGGTGGTATCATCTGCATACCTCAAATTATTATTTCTTCCACCAATTTTAATTCCAACTGAAGACTCCTCCAGCCCTACCATTCTTGAAATGTATTCACTTGTACAAGTTAAACAGGCACGGAGATAAAATACATCCTTGTCACACCCCTTTACCTATTGTGAAATACTCAGTTTCTCCAAGATCTGTTCAGAAAGTAGCTTCTTGTTCATGATAAAGATTCCTTAGAAGGATAATGAAATGCTCTGGTACTCTCATTGTTCTTAACACATTCCACAGTTTCACATGATCTACAGAGTCAAAAGCCTTGCTGTAGTCAAGGCAACAAAGGTAGACATTCTTTAGATATTCCTGTGCTCTTTCTATTATCCATCTCACATTGGTAATCTGACCTTGTTCTGGTCTTGTTCCTATGCCTTTTTGAAATCCTGCCTGTTCATCCGGCATTTCTCTCTTCATGAATGGTTCCAGTCTTTTCTGAATGATCTTAAGTAAGACTCTACTTGCATGAGAAATCGGTGCCATAGTTCTGTAATTTTCACACTCTCTTGCATCGCCTTGGTTCAATAAAGGTATATAAATTAATTTTTTCCATTCCCTAGGCCATGTAGTTGTGATCCAAATTCAGTGACATAGACTGTTAAAATTTTAACTACCTCTCAGGGCTTTGAGCAGCTCAATAGGTATTCCATCTCCTCCTGGTGCTTTCCTTACTGGATAGCTGTTGCAGTGCCACCTCACTTCACTCTCCAGTAGTCATAATGGGAGACTTTAATTATCCAAATATTGATTGGATAGCAGTAGAATCTCATAAGAAGAATGAAAATGAATTTATTGAGCTGTTGCTGGACAACTTTCTCAAGCAGTATGTGACTAGATGGGCTAGATTTTTTTTTCATAAGGTGGTGAGTGATTGGAATGGTTTGTCATTGGATATTGTGAGTACAATCCTTGTACTCACAATATCCAATATGTGAGTGCACTCATTTCTTGAATGAATGCATGAATAAGTATGATAGCTAGTGTGTGTGTGTGTAGTATGTGGCCTTCCTTGATGAGTCCATGACTCCATGGAAGTCTCTCTCTTAATAATAATAATATCAGAACCAAAATGTTGAAAGGCAGCTGAAAGATATTCAACTGGTAATGCTCAAATATATGAAGGTATAAAAGTTTTACTGTGGTCTGCATAATTCTTCATGCCTAATCAGAAGGTTAAATTCCACATAATTACAAGGAACTTTCTTGAGTCTTGTAGAGCTCTCCTTGTGCCCATCTGTGAAAAGGGAAATAAAAACCGAATGAGAATTAGAGGAATTTTCCTACTAAGTGTTCTGGGTAAGTGTTATTTAGCATGCTTGAGAAGAGACTAAGAAAAATTCTGGCTGATAAACTTGAAAGAGGACAAGCTAGATTTAGGCTGAAGAAAGTTGTCTAGATTTGATTTTTACTTTAAATCAAGGTCAATATTACAAGGAACTTTCTTGAGTCTTGTAGATCTGGAAAAACTGCCAAGAGAAAAGCTCCTAAAAACAGTACATATATGGTGTAAATGAGACATTACACAAAGCAGTAAATAGCTCATATTAAAGTATTGCAAGCCAGTACATTAACAGTGGAGACATCATGCCCCCGTGGAAAAATGCCCTTGTTGAATAAGAATAACGACAGTGGAGACATGCACCCTTCATCTTCCACAAGGGTATTCTCTCCACTGTTGTTTATTTTTGTGGATCACATTATGAAGGAAAATAACATTAAATCTTGATATCAAAAGTAGAAATATTAATTTAAGTTCTGAAGATGATGTTTTCACTCCTGCAAAATCCGATACAAGTATTTAGGACTTATTAAATAACTGCTCTGAAATTTTCTATGAAAATCGCAATTAAAAAAAAAAGTAAAAATTGGAAGGAAGAACAGTATTTTGAATTGAGACCCTATAGAACAAGTAAAATGTAATTAACTATGGAAATAAATTATAGTGTAAGTATAATTTATTTGATAGTATACTGGGGAGCCAGTTGAATAGATTTATATGGAATAACAGAAAAATTAGCCAAAGCAGTAAACAATCTGTATACATTAACAGTGTTCAAGCCAATTTTAACTTAATGGATGGGGTTGAGGGGGACATAGAAATGAGTTCTGAGGGGAGGGGATGAATGTGACAGTAAAGAATCGTATTAAAAATGAAAGAAAGGAGATTGATATTGTTAGCATTCAAGAATGTGTGAGCAGAGCTAATCTAAGTTTTGGCATTTATTATTTATTCTTATGGTAGAAGGAATACAGAACAGCTACAGGTCAATGTCCAGTCTGGAAAGCCAATCCAAGGCCTCATATATCACCTTGTGGATGTCCTGTAGACCATCACCATGAAATTGCACCTTGGACAGTCGTTCACAATATGAGTAATCGTCTGAGCCATGGGAGAACAATCACAAATAAGGGTGCTCTAACAGCCCTCATTTATGTAGTAGGTAACCACATCTGCCCTGGTTAGTTCTGATCCTGTTGATTGATGACCAAATCTTCCTAGGAAGAGCAAAACCAGGCTGCAGAGCACAAGGATCTTCTACCAGGGAGCCGTTTGTTGGGAGATTGTTGAACTAGTATCCTCTCCACATGTCAGGTGTTGATGGCAGGGCAGCTGAAGAGAGTACGTCCATGGACCAGAAAGGCTTTCTAGATTTAGGCAAAGACTAGGTGGATTTATGAGAGTGTGATGCAAGAGCAGGATTGCTCATTGCTTTATTAAATTCTTTAATCAAGGCTTGTCTTCTCCATATGTTTGGTGGAGCAATGTTAGAGAGGACAGGCAGCCAGGAGAGAGGGGTGCTTCTCACTGTCCCATTAATTGTGCGCATGGCAGAGTTTAGCTGGGTGTCTATAATGTTAGTGTGTGCACTTTTTCCCAGACAGGGGCACAATATTCTGCTACAGAGAATGCAAGGGCTAGTGCAGATGACCTTAGGACTTCTGCACTAGCCATTACTAATACCATGTTTCAACATAAAGATGTGCATATATTCACATGAAGCAATGACACAAGAAATAAGAAAAGTTCTGATATCCTGAACCAGAATGGTTCAGGACATGAGAAAGTATACAAAAGATTTGAATTAGGAAGTGATCACTATTTAGTTTTCTTTTCAGTATGATATTCAGTTTAATAAAATCGAATATTGTACTGAAAAATGTAAGAAAGTAAGTTTTAAAAAGAGTTAGTCAAGCAGCTTTAAAGGTGAACTGTAGACTCAAATGTACAAATATTCTTAAGGAAAAAATGAGATTTTAAAGAAAAGAATAAAACCTTGGAGACTCGGTGGTAAACTCTGAAGAAACATTGATCATCGATTAATTCAACCAGGGAAACATGTGAAATTGTCTGCAATGACAGAAAAATAAACTCCATTATAGACCCAGAAAGTTAAAAGAGGCAGTCATGAAGAAGATGAAAGCATATCTAAAGTTCCTAACAAATAAATCAGCATGTTCTCTGAGCGACAGGAGAAAAATGTAAGAAAGTGAAGCAGGATGTAAAAGTAGCTATACAAAAGTCATGGAAAAAAGACTGGTAAGAATACAAAGGCAAGTTGGAATGGCTTAATGTGGATGGATTGCATTTGATTGGGTTTGATGTTGGGCATTTAAGAATGACTATTGTTTACTGAGAAGGCACATAATCAATGAATTAATGTAGCTAATGATCAAAGGGTACTTGTGAAGCAGGAGAGCACAGCCAGACAGGTTGTATGACAGGAGGAAGATGGATACAAGGTTGATGCGGTTACGGCAGGACATAGTGAAATTCATAAAGGTGAGGATGAGACAGGTATGAATGGCAGTCATAGTCAGGATCAGGAGAACAGAAATGGTCAGACTAAAGAGAGAGAGGTATGGTATAGTGGCTAGAATAGAGAATATTGGTTGATTGTAGAATAGCCACAGGAATTACATTTGTATACAAATGTAAGGAGTATTTGAAATAACAGAACTGAGTTTGATTGAGTCAACATGCCTGAAAGATAATTGGTTTAAGTGACATGTGGTTGTCTGAGGATGATATGATGTTGTGAATAGAAATGGAAGGATGTACAATTTTCCAGAAGGGGAGTACTGTTAATGATTGCAGAGGAATTGTGTTCACAAAGTGGAAGTTGATAGTATATGTACAGATTTTGAATCTGTGTGAAGTTGAAATTAACAGGCTAGTATGTCTAATAGGATGCTGTTATAGTCTAGGGCAGGGGTTCCCAACCTTTTTGTTTCCTAGAGTACATTCAAAATACTGGTAGGGCGACGGGCACCATCTATTTTTTCAAGCAAATTTTTTGAATTCTTTTGTTAAATGAATACATACAAAGTTTACATTATAATCAAATGTTTTATTACTTAAAAGTTTACATTATATAAAAATTTAAATATATATATATGTAAGTTAGTGTGATCTTTGGCATTGCATTTCATTGGCCAGTGCTTCATAATTAGGAGAATATGATGATATTCCAATTCTTAAACTGGAATGAACAACTTCGAATGCGCGCATACATTGTATGTGTTTAATACTCGTCATGTGCCATTAACGCATGCATCATATAGCATGCCATGAATTGTTGCATGATTATTTCAAACTATACGGCACACGGTTGAACAGCGGCAGGCACACACAAATTGGTCGACAGGCGCCATGGTGCCCACGGGCATAGGGTTGGGAACCCCTGGCCTAGGGAATGTAGAGAATAGTAATGATTGTGAAATGTTTAGGCAAATTGGTTGAGCATATAAAAAGAAGGTGATCTTGAGGAGACTTTAATTACAGATATATAGAATGGAAGGAGGAGATAGTGCATAAGAAAAAGGAGAGTGAGTTAGTTGAATTTATGAGGGATAAATATCTTAAGCAGCATGTGACTGAAACAACTAGAGGCTTTAGTGTTTTGGATTTGGTGATAACCTCACAAGATATAGAAGAACATATAGAAGATAACAACTTCACAAGAAGTTGTTAATGGTATTAACACTGCAACCAGTTGGTGAGAGTGGTCATTAGGCACATGTTTGGAAAGTGGTGAAACAAGAAAAGGTTACTGCCAAAAAAAGGATACATGTGGAATTATAAAGTGTGTGCTTATGGGAAGTTCTGTAGTCAACTAGCATCACAACATTGGATAGATGAATTGTGCAGAAAAGATGTTGACAGTGCATGGAAATTCATAAGGCAGTATCTAACACGGTACAATGTATACCCCATACCAAGAGTTAAGTGAGTAAAAAGAGTAGGAGTGAAATGGATGAATAGTGAAAACAAGCAAACTGTGTTTGGGGGGAAAATGCTATGGAGGAGGTATCTAAAAAAGTAGATGGTTGTGATCAGATCCATGAAGAGTATAAAGTGTAGGCTAGGAAGGCGACGATCATGGTAAAGAAAGAAAAGGTGCAGTATGAGAGGCGGTTGACTGGTCAGGCCAAGGTTAACAATGGAATTCTGCTGTATGGCAAGCAAAAAGAAGAATAATGATGGCAGGTTGATACTGGTTGATAGCAGGAAGAAGTATTATCGGAATATGTTGTTAATGCAGGAGGTTAAGGATTTTAATATTCAGTATGATAAATATGCTGTCAATTGAATGAACCTCTGATATGAAGTCTGCGAATTCTATGGAGGTTGTAATAATAATAACATACAGCAGCAAAAGAGCAGATCAAAGAACAGTTTTATTGAGCCCTAACATTAGTTGTACTTGAAAGAATTATTAAATGATTATGAAAATTCAGTGATGAGTAGCCATGGATGATGATTATATGCAAGTGCATATTTTGTGTTGCAGTCAATTATTACTGTAAATTCACTATGTGAATTTTTGTGCCCAGTTGGGAATCACTTCACTGGTAAACAGGACTGTTGTTTAATTTTGACGGTATATATCAGAACACAGAATTAAGTAAATAATTATCACTTATATATAAGATATATTCCGTCAAAATTAAACAACATGTACGACGAACACATAAGCCTTTCTACACGGTAAACATGACTGTTATTGTATGTCCATTGTAAAAGTAATAAGCATATAAAATATATGTTATAAGTAATAAGTATATTGGTTCAGTGTAATAAGATTACAAATATTGTGCATAAAAGTTTTAATGCCTTTGGCAGAAATCATATGTAGTATTGCCATTAAATAAGCACCTCCGTAGCACAATTGGAAGGACAACAGTAATTTGTGCCCTTTGATTGTAAAAGACCTGAGTTTGATTCTCGTTATGATGAGAGGAATCTTTATATGGGCTTTTTCAGTTGAAGGTGAGTTAGTCAATCTAATACAGTGGTAGCAGGGTTTTTTTTCTCCCGGGAACTCGGGTTTTTCATCCCGCATACAGACAAATTGGCCTGAGAATACACACAATTTACAGACAAAAAAAATACTAGTGGTGGGCAGTAGATGATGATGATGGTAGTGGCGGTTTGGTATGGTTGATAATCATTGTAGAAACAGAGAGTTGTAAGTACTTGAGGTACCCTCAGGGGAGCGCACCTATCTTTTTTGGACTCCTTGGAGGTGTCGTATAATAATAATAATTAATCAAGCATTATTGTGATTCCCCTCCCCCCCCAAAAAAAAGAATGGTATATTGTTCATTCAAGAGTGGGGGGGGGGGGGAATAATCAAAAGGCTCCACTAATGAAGTAAAATCAAATAGACAAGCCATTTAAAAAAAAGGGAGGAAAAATGTTGAAAATATGACTGCTGAATAAGTAGAACACAACAAAACTTTGAAGTGTCCATAATATGTTCTGGAGGAGTTGATTGAACATCATTAACAGATGTCATAGCTGGCGTCTACACAGTATTGCCGCTATAACAAACAATGATTGTCTCCAAACACTGCAAACTGGCTGTCTCAGTGGTGTGGACATTCTCAGCATTTTTTCACTCCAAACAGTCTGTTCACAGTCATTACCATAACAGTCTGTAGTAGTTAGGGGATCATCACAGTAGAGTTATATTATTATTATTATTATTATGACACCTCCAGGGAATCAAGGGAACACAACAAAACTTTGAAGTGTCCATAATATGTTCTGGAGGAGTTGATTGAACATCATTAACAGATGTCATAGCTGGCATCTGCACAGTATTGCCTCTATAACAAACATTGATTGTCTCCAAACACTGCAAACTGGCTGTCTCAGTGGTGTGGACATTCTCAGCATTTTTTCACTCCAAACAGTCTGTTCACAGTCATTACCATAACAGTCTGTAGTAGTTAGGGGATCATCACAGTAGAGTTATATTATTATTATTATTATTATTATTATGACACCTCCAGGGAATCAAAAGACTCATCGATGGCGGGAACCTACTCTACAACTCTTTGTCTCTGCTACTCAATTCACCAACAACAGCAAACAGCAGCTACCATCACCACCACTAGTATTTTTACAGACAATCACAAACATCCATGCACGATTCGAACCTGCAGCATTTTGGCTGGAGAGCAGATACATGAATTATTCTCATCTGAATGTTTTTTTGTAAGATAACCACAAACAGCTCTAAGAGAAGATTGGAACAGCTGTAATAGAGATTTTTAAGTAGAATAAACTTGGGATAAAAGTTATTGGCAGAATGATTAGGTTTTATAAGTCAAAAATAAGGGTCTTGGGATATGTGAGTGCCTTGAGGTTGGCTGTGTGTAATTTTTGAGATAATTATAGTTGAATAGCCTTTTTTAATCTGTTGGGCTCTCATTACTATACTAAAAGTGTGGAATTTCAGAATGGTTCTATAAAACTGATGAAAAGCTAAATATTGATATGCTGCTGTCTATAAATGAATATAGTACAATAAGGCTTCAATTAGCAAACCATATAAATGTTTACAGTTGTAGTAGCTAAATTATTGTAGTCTTCCTGAATATAATAGGTCTAGTTTTGTACTCAATCTTGCTGGTAAATGTCTTGGTATGTTGCATGGGTAAATTGATGCCATTCACTTAGTTTAATCCTATTCCTGACTTCATATTTAAGAGGCTGTGACAGTCAAGAATGGTGTAGTTATTAAACTTAAGGTAATGAAATTATAAATTATGGCATCTACAATGCTCGTATAGTGTACTAGTTCAAAGAATATATTTTTGTGCACACATTTAGCAAATAGTGTACTATGCTTTATTGTATTTGCTAAATGTATGCAAAAAAAAAAAAAAAATGCTGTTTAATAACATTTACAGTCTGTTAAGAAATATTTAGGGTATTTTACATTTGCAATACTATTTAGTATGATAAAGTTCTCCATGTTTTTTTTTGTTTTTTTTTCAGGATCTGTTTTTTTTGTGTTTGTTCAAGTAAATGGAGTAATTTGGCTTACTGTGAACATTGTAACAGCTTCTCTAGCATTGTTAGCAATTGGACTTTTGGGACATTTATTAGGATTTCACATTTTTCTGAGTAAGTATAGCAGAGCCAGATTTCTTATATAGAGAGGCGTAAGGGGAAAAAAAAAGAATGAAAAGATGTAACTTGTGCAGTTGCAATATAATGATTTTAACTTGCAAACATTTAAGAATTTTTCCTTATATCTCTTATATAGCATTTGTACTTTAAAATTTGAATAGTAAATGGTAACACATTGGTAAAAATTTGAATTTTTACCATTGTGTTAAACACACACATAAACTGTCAGTAACAGTTAATTTTTTTAAAAGAAATATATTGTTTTCTTGCTTCTAACTTTTTTTTTTTTTCATTTAGTTCCTGAAAAGTTTATGTAAATCTATAGTACATTTGTACTACTAGTGGGCCAAGAATTTTTTCTTTCTTTATTTTATATTATTTTTTATTTATTTATTTTCGCTTTTTTTTTTTTTTTTTTTTTTTTTTTTTTTTTTTTTTATTGCTTACAGAGACCAACACAGCCCTTTTTCACACTAGACAATGAAATTCATCTTGGACAGTCACAAATATCCATGTCCATGATGAAACAATTGTTTGGGACTCTCCAAATACACTGACTACTAAGCCAACCAGACAGCAAATTTTAAATAATTTTAAAATGTATAAAAAATAAAATAAAAAAATAGCATGATGGATCTTGTTGGTAAATATATTTGCACTTTCTCTACCTTTCAGTAGAGAAAGTGCAAATATATTTACACTTGACATATAGATGCCCATGTCCAAACATCTTGTTTTGAGGTCTGTTCCTGATTTTGAAGTCACGATGAATTTCCAGGATGAATTTGGTACTTGATTGTTGCAAAAGTAAGTTGCAAACATTTAAACACAGTTGAATAACTGCTGTACATCTCAAAGGGCCCAACCAAAATTTTATCTTTTTATGAAAACGGAAAGCTGTATCCTTAACCACGCTACCGGCCAAGACGTCTATAGACGTCAAGTTTATCATGGATACGAAGTGCATATTAAAATTTTAATACCATTGATATTACATTGAAATATGTGATGGATATGAAGCTTATGCGTATCCGTATTTGATCCATAATGGCTGGTGAGGTGGTTAATTAGATGGTTGTAATTCATATTGTGCACATATTAAAACATTATAGTTCAGAATTCTAATACTCTCTCTCTCTACTATTGTAAATTTTGCTGCTCAGAGGGTTGTCACCCCCCCCTTCCCACAAAGTTCTATGTTGCTTTAATAATGATAACAAGATTTATCCTAAATTTGATAGCTCCGGCAAATGCATAAGCCCTATAGTGTGAGACCTCAGGAGTTCATTCATCAAATTCTTATTCTGTTTTAATTTATGATAAGAGGAAGCTGTATACCAGATTAGTTTATCAGAGCTCTTACCATGAGAAGTCCTTTAGCCAAGTAAATTCTAAAATATGCACTGGTTTGAAACTAGTTTAGCATACTAATAAACAGAGATAATAAACATTCAGAATAATTTACATTTAAAATCAATAAACAATGAAGTTATTTGGAAGTATGCACATGAAAAATTCCCAATATTAACTGATATTGCTCGAAAAATTCTGTCGTGTTTCGGATCGACATACTTGTCAGAATCTGCTTTTTCAAATATGACTGTCATAAAAAATTCATTAAGAAACCAAATTATTAATTATCATTTAGATAATTGTCTGCGATTGGCCACTTCTTCATATCAACTTGACTATGAAAATATTGCGAGGTCCAAACAATGCCAAATTTCACATTAACTTTTTTTTTTAATCAACCAGCATTTCCTTAACTTGTGAGTTTGTAATCAATCTGTTGTTTTTTCTAACTTTGGTTTTCCAAAATAGAGAAATAAATATTTTATTCCAATATATTTGTTTTGTTTTTTTTTGTTGTTTAGTTGTTTATTTGTGTGTAATCAGATATCAGGTTGGGGGAATGTGATCTATATAAGAGAGTAGATCGTCGAATAATTTATAAGAGAGTAGATTGGCGAATAACTTTTTATAGAAAGTAGCTTGCATAGTAAAAAAAGGTTGAACACCACTGGTATATTTTGTCTTACTGGGCTTAATATCACACCAGACTGCTTCAAATGAACAACCACCCTCCAGCCTATCTCCTATTCTTTTGGCTGCAATTCATCTGCTATCATCAGCAGTATCCCTCCTCCACATCCTATCTTCTCTGAAAATACTAAACCCTTCACATTATCCCTGTAGCTACATCATCTTCTGTTAGCCAAGGCTCACTAACCTATAACTTTTGCCGAGGTTGCACTAACCAAACTCAAAAACTTAATTTGCTCAAGAACTATTGAATGATAAGTGTTAGTATCACTAGATCTGATTTGCAGCTTATCATTACTTAAAGCACTAAGTATGGGTTTGGTTGTTATTTCCATATTGCAAAGATCTATGATATGGTATTCTGTTTTACCTTATTCCTTTTTCAGCATATGACATAAGCTAGCAGCTTTTATCATATTCTCAAAAAGAGGCATATTCTGAGATATATTCCTGATGTAATCACTTGTTTATCATTCAGTCTGCAGCTGAAAGCTGACTTCCTAAATTTTAACAAGTGTGTACATTTACAAGAGCACTTGACCACATAAACGTCTCTTCTATTGGGTAAATGTTTATTTCATTTTATATTCATTGTTTTGATTCTTACCACACATAATGCTTCCTTTTTTTTTTTTACTAATACTTATTGTCCCCCCCACACACACACACACATACTTTTATGTGTGGACAGTAAGTTAGTGTTTTGTACAACTTGTTTCACAAAAGGTTTGTTCCTAGAAAGCTGTTCACTGAGTGAAACTTCATTAAATGAACATGAATTTCTCTCTAATTAATACATCATAATTAATGATATGGCAGATTAATACAATACATGTCTGTATGCATGTGGAATAATAATAATAAAGAAAAGTAATAAAAATTAATAAAGGAAAAAAATATTGGCCACTAGGTGGTGGAGAGAGAGAGCTGTGTTTGCTAAAATTGCTATGAAAAGATTTAAATTTTAAAATTATGTGTGGCAATAGCAATAATTAGTTTTTTGAATATCGTAGTATGATACCTGTGATCAGTATGCAGTGTTTGGTATAGTTAAAGTTCTGTATTTATGAAATTTCATTGTGTTTATTGTGTTCAGCTGCAAGTGCATGTAAAATGGTACCAATATGTGGATCGTAGCAAAAAACAAATACAAGTGGCATAGATTTTTTGAAAATGGTGATATGCAGTATATACATTTGGGGAGAGGTTGAAGATATTTGTGTGGAGAGGATTAATAACGGAGTTTGGATATGCAAGAAGTGTAGCATACTTATAAATTATGAGATATCATGGATGTAGGGGGGAGTAAGTGTAGTTGATAGTATGGCAAAAGATCATGAATGTAGGGAAGTAAGTTTAGTTGACAGTATGGCTGAGTGATTGAATGGTAATGGGAAGACAGCAGGCAAAAGTAGCTGTGAATTAACAACATTGATTTGTAAAACAGTATGTGTAGATGGTGGCTGTTCAGCAGTGGTGAACTAGCAGATGTTCAAAGTGGTGAAAATGTGATTTGCATAAATGGCAGTGGGAAAGTAATTGAAGAGATGAAAGCAGAGTTGGTAAAGATGAGGCAAGAGATTAAACATGTGAGGTATGAACTGAGGAGAATTATGGAGGTGTGGTGAGTGCAAAGGGGCATAAGGTCTTTTTCTGGGAGAACAAGACCTTATGAGCAAAAGAGTTGGTACAAATGATTTGTACCAACTCTAGGCTGTTGAAGAGAGAATGAAAGATAGCAGTGTGATAGGTAAGGTAGTGAGCGTGTTGTCTAAGTATGATAATGATGAGTTGAGAAGGCAAGCGAAGATTGCGAATGGTATGCTAGCAGAGTTGTGTGAAGAGAAAGGAGTTCATTTTGTGCATGTGTGGGATGAATTTGGCAGACAGATAGAGCTGTATAAAGCAGATGGGTTATATTTAAATGGATTTGGTGTGAGTCAGTTGGAGTTGCTGTATAAGAAAATGACTGAAGTGAATGGAAGACCTGAGGAAGCAAGATAGGAGACTTTGCAAATGGTGATGTGAGTGACATGAGTGAAGAGAATGAGAGTGAGAAGCAACACAAGACTGACAGAGAAATTGGGAGGGGGGATGTCATGGTGAGCAGGGAGACAATGCATGAGAAGTGTGAATGATGGTTTCCGAAGTAGATGTTTGAGTGCACAAGAAAGAATTGAGATAGTCAAGGATGTTGGGGTGACATTTAGGTCTGGGGAGGGGGTGTAATATCGTTGATGATAGACAAGAATAAACGGGTGTGTGTGTGTGGAGGAGTTATATCCAAGGAGTGGGATTAGTGGGACTTATTATAGAAACAGAAATGAGCTAATAGTATATGTGCACAAATTCTAGGAGTATTCGAAACAAGGGGAATGAAATTGTAGTATTGGCAGAGTTTGTTTGCCCAAAAATTGTGGGTGTAAAAAACATGGTTGAACGAGGAAATAGATATTTAGATAGATAGATATATATATATATATATATATATATATATATATATATATATATATATATATATATATATATATATATATATATATATATATATATATGGTCTTTCGTGAAGATAGATAAGGCAGAAAGTGAGGAGGAAGGGTGCTATTGATGATGATGGCAGTGGATTTG
The DNA here is from genome assembly GCF_054136105.1 of Typopeltis vanoorti. Lineage (NCBI taxonomy): Eukaryota > Metazoa > Arthropoda > Arachnida > Uropygi > Thelyphonidae > Typopeltis > Typopeltis vanoorti. The sequence goes on along the minus strand of NC_143557.1, from coordinate 87,919,078 downwards.
TGTGCCCATCTAGGATGGAGGTGCAAGGAGCAAATAATGGCAGTGATTTTGAAGCAGTATGGTTTGGAGGTGGACAGGATGAAATGGTTAGTAGGGTGTTGCTATAAACCTGATAATGTGGAAGGCAGCGAGAAGGAAATGTTTATACAATTGGTCTGATTAATAAGAAAAGTGTGATCATTATGGGCAATTTCAATTATGGTAATATAGACTGAAAATTATTATTATTATGTGACACCCCCAGGGAGTCCAAAGACTCATCAAGGGAGAGTGTGCCAACAGCATCAAATGATTGTCCCCTTCCAACTACTAACCCTTCCTTAACTTTTTTTGTGAGCAATTATTGGTAGAACAGATTCTTGATTGGTAGAGCAGAGGCTCTACCAATCGACCAACCTTACTGGCTTGAAAAGAGCATTTGAAACAAGAGAATGAATTTCTTGAGTTTTTGAGGGACAACTACCTTAAACAGTACATAACATAGGCTACATGTGCATTGAAGCTCTTGGATTTAATTATCTTATCAACAGGCATTGTTAATGAAGTGTCACATCTTCCTCTAGTTGGTGAAAGCGACCATAAAGTGATCACTTGGGTGGTGGCCAGCCATATTCAGGACCTTTGTGAGAAAGGATTATATGTGGAATTATAAGCAGGTGATTATGATAAATTCAGGAGGTGGCCTGCAGCGATATCATGGAATGAGGAATTTTGGGAAGGAAATCAATGCTACTTGGTCTCTACTCAGGAAGTATCTGGCAGAGGCAATGACTGAGTGTATTTCAAAGGTTAGGAGATTAAATACAGTAGGTTTAAAATGGATGACCGAAGTGAAGCATGCAATCTGGAAGAAAAAGACATTGTGAAGGTGACACAAGATGAGTGGCAATAACCAGTTACATGAGGAGTACAGAGAAAGCAAAGAAGGTGACTTGCTTGGTAAGGTTAGCAAAAGTGTAGTATAAGGCAGTTAGCAAATGAGGCTAAAAGAAATCCTGGGAGTTTTTTCAGTATGCGGCCAGTAGAAGGAAGAATGATTGTTGGTCATTTATAATGAGAGAAAAAAGATCAACACTGGGGAGGATATGCAGAGTTGTTTCATGAGTAGTTCGTTAAAGTATTCCGTCCTTGTAATTGTAACATAATGCAGAACTTGAGAGCAGTGGGAATGGGGGAGGAACCAATGATGGTAAGTGAGCAGAGGTATATGAGGATGTAAAGAACTTTTATCAGCACTTTTCAACTGAAGGTGAGTTAGTTGATCTTATTTGGAGATGGCAGGGTTTTTTATCTAGCAAAACAAGCAAGAACGAGAACCCATGAGTTTTTAACATCTGCAATGTCATAACAGACATTGCAAATAGGATTAACCTCCCTATCATAACCAGTAAGCAGGTTTCTAAGCCAAGTTTCTTGGCTGTAACAGGCAAGTCTAACACAAAAAGGAAGTTGGTTGGTTGGGTTATATTTAATTTGCCATCTTCACTAAAAATTGTGCCTAAATTTTTGAAATTTTATTTGTAATGTATTCTCCCCTTAGAAAACATCAGCAGTTGATGTTTTTCATGTTCCTGCCTATTTTCATAAGATTTTTTTTCTTTTTATTGCTGATTTTCATATCAGATTTATTATAGGCAGTATTATCAGTGCATGCAAGTCTGTTAGTAGATTTATCAAGGATATAAAATAAAAAAATGAATATATCAGATTTTGGTATCATGTTTATCAGTGCTGTAATGAGGATGTGGCAAAAGAGGCGCCCATGTCACAGGCACAACTAGGTTTGGGACACAAAACACAAAAAATGTAAAAAATAAAAATAAGTAAATAGATATAAAAGTCTGCTATTTTATATTGTATTTTTAAATTTCGGCAATATGCCACTTTAGACACAAATTCTGCAACATACTGCAACTCATTTTGTGGGGTTAAATGGGGTTATTTAACATATTGCATTTAGTAAAATTTAACTTGTTACATTTAAATTTTTCAAAATTTTTGTCATTTTTGGATTGGGGGTGCAAGTTAGATACTTGCCATAGGCACTTCATACCCTCGTTACTGTAATGATGTTTATTTCCACTTCATAATGTTATTCATATAGATAACAAATAACAGTAAACCCATCATGTATTTTCTTATAAAATCTTACATTGATTTTACTTCTTGTATCTTACAATACTTTAATTATAAGTTATTCTTTAAGTAGTTTTGGTGCTTTATCATATATAAAAGACAAAATTTAAGTACAGATCCTTATTATATTTCCATGATTTTTTAACTATTTGTCTTAAAGTAAACACTCTTTAACCTGAAGTCTAGCTTATTCTTTCCAAGTATATCTCTCACAGTTTTTCTTGTCAGCTCTTGTAGTATGCATACATGAATCTTACCTGAAACATTCAATAGGGAAATTCTTTAGTAATTCCTACATTGTTTTTTTTTTCCTTTTTTAAAATATGAGAAATTTTATTTAAAATAATTTTTAAAAAATTAAAAATCATTAGAGTAAAAGTTAGAATAGAAGTAGTTCGAATATTATGAGTGTATGTGATTTTTATAGATTAGCATGTACTTGTCATACTCACACTACTTCAATCTGGAGAGTAGAGAGAATCTTGGGTTATGTATAAGTTTCATCTGACTACCAGAATGTGATGATTAATGTATCGTTCATCTGCTGCTGTTTTTTTATTTAAATTTTCAGCAAAGAGAGAGTATTTGGATTTAATTTGATTAACGTGGCGAAATTAATTGCAACAATCCCTTGATATACGCGGCAAGAGTTTTAAGTAACGCACCTTTAAATTTACCAAGATTCCACCAAATATGATATCATTGCTACAACCCATGGACATGGGTGTCACTGCAACTTTCAAATCCTATTTTCTTAAAAAGACATTCTCAAAGGCAGTAGAAACAACAACAGGAGAAAATGCGATTACACTCCAAGAATGTTGGAAAAATTTTAACATTAAACATGCAGGTGAAAACATTCATGACTTGTGGGAGCAAGTGTCTTCTAGCTGCATGAGAGCTGTTTGGAAAAACCTTTTGCCGGAATGCACTAATGACTTAGGTGGTTGAAGAAATCTTTGCAATTGGTGAAGACCTTGTTTTTAATGGCGTTGATGCAGAAGATGTTAAAGAATTATTGGATTCAAATTCAAAAGATTTCAGTGACAACAACCTTTTGAAATTGAACAACAACACACATATAAAGACAATGAACAAATGGAATGTGAAGATGAGGTTCCAAAGGAGATAACAATTAAAGAACTGGATGGAATATTTTGCAGTTTAGAATCGCTTAAGCAGTAAGTAATGGATACAGATCCAGATGTTAATCGAAGACTGCTTGTTTGCTGAGGTCTAGAGAGTCATTTTGCTTATTATTGTAGAACTTATGCTGATAGGAAAAAACTAAAATGTTCAAATGACTCTTGATAACTTTTTTTTGATAAAAAATTGCAGTAACTAATGTAGGTACAAACATTTATTAAACATTTACTTTGCATTCATTGTTTATCTTTCCTAAAAGAGTACCATATAAAACGAATTATTAATATAGTAATCGATCATGGACGAATTGTAATTTTTACCATTGATTATTATATTGATTAACGCGATTTATATAGGCAGTAACATTGAAGAATTAATTAATCACGTTAATCAAGGGATACCTGTATATATATTTCATATGACTACCAGGATGTGGTGATTAATATATGGCTTGCTTGCAGTTTTAAATTAAATTTTTAGCACTCAGTTAGCTGGCCCTTGACTGTGATTTTGAGCACAGCTATCCATTAACTTTAAAATATTACCATTAATAGTAGGAATTGGGTTTGTGGATATTCTTTCATACAATTCCCCAAATAATAAAATAAAATAGACATGCTCATAGTATGAAAAATAAAATATTAGTTTATTTAGTTGTTGATTGAAGGAACAACAAATATTTCGGAATGATAAATTCATTTCATCCTTAATGTGGATAATAAGAGTTAGGTTTAAATTATATTTTATATATAAAGATAACTATATGCAGCAGTTGATAACAGTTCCAAGGTCAGTGTTGCATATCACAGTATGTGCTTTTTGGGATCCTTTCAACTAGATCAGGGGTTGCCAAAATCATTTGCCCGTCGACCCCTTCAAGCGTTTCTTGACTTTTTATCGACCCCCTATATTTTACTATTACGTAATTATAATAGGACAAGCAAGAAAAGACTCTTATGTGAGTTTTTAGATTGTTTATTTTATAGTTACAGTGTTTATTGTATGTATAATATAGTATATATTATTATATTACTATTACTATCTAGTAATATCACTGGTATTACTAGTGATATTAATAAACTACTGGTATTAATATCACTGGTATTACTACCAGCGCTGCTCAACTCTTCAACATAGAGAAGTTTAGTTTGTGAATGAATAATGATTGAATTATAATATGTATGTTGATTAATTTTAGAACATTAACACTCACTTGTATGTCGATGCGCAAAAATGAGACTGGGATCGAATACTTGTAAGTGTCAGTAAATAAGAACCACGCACGTGTTGCAATCTCGCTCCCACTGCGCTAGCCGGCAGGAACCACCAACATCCGTTTATTGGTAAATTCGTCATTTTGGCCTACTTAATTGGCCTCAGTAACTATTTTCATGACCTTACTCCATCTTACAGGTCCTATTCATGGACCCGTACTGATCCCATGATTCACTCTTAATTGCGTTGTCATTACCTCCATGTCTTTTGTCATGGAGGTAATCCAAGTTAACCGAATTAAATATTACCCATACAATGATGTCTTATATTTTTCTGTCGACCCCTAACAATGTCATATTGACCCCTTTGGCGACCACTGAACTAGATAGATATAAATTGGGAGAGGATAGCATTTGTGTCTGAGAAATTAAATAGACAACACTACATGTGAGGATATTTACCTTCATCTACAATGTGTGTGAAATGTGCTAGAAATTCTGACATGATCTCTCCTTCAGCTATTGTACTTTTCCTGTAAATTTTTAGCGTTGTGAATTTTGGTTCAATGTTTGAACCATCTTTGTCTTTCAGTAAAACTCATTTCTTTCTTTCTCACTATTGAACAAACCCCTGTCTTATTCATAATTAAGCCTCTGTTATGGGGATGTCATAGCCTTAACCCATCACATGAGCAGTTTTTTTCATTATTGCTCACATATAAATACACCATCTCAGAGGCTGAAGTGAACTGATAATTCAAGGATTTTTTTTATTTTTATTTTCTCAGAATTCTTTGTTATGGATGTAGCAGTTGATGGGCAAAGTTTAGAGCACTATATTAGGTGTTTCTTTCCATTTTTGTTCCATTCCAGCAGGTTATGTATGGATGAGTGGTATCCCAAAAGAGTAAGGCCACTAGTCATATATAAAAAGTCATCTATTTCGGAATCATTATTGTTTAACTTGTATGTGAATGACATTGGGACTGGGTTATCTTGGATGTTTGTCTCTAGATAAGCAGATGTCGCCTTGCAGGAGGATCTGAATAGACTATGTGAGTCACAAGTGAATGGAGCTATCAGTTTAATGTGGCAAGGTGCAAGGTCCTGAAATTTAGAACAGCGTATACAATTAATAGGGAAATTTTGAAGGAGGTGGAAGAGAAGAGAGAGATCTGTGAGTGATGGTGGACAGAGACTTGAAGTTTAGCTGTCTCATTGCTGAACTGGTAAGAACACAATGGATTATGACAATAATGAGAAAGACATTGACATGCAGAAGCAAAGAAGTTATGGTACACTTGTATAAGGCTTTGATCAGGCCGCATATGGACTACTGTGTGCAAATTTGGTCACTTGGTTTTCAAAGGGATGATGATGTATTGCAGAATGTTCAGAAAAGTTTTATGAAGTCCATTTCAGGTCTATGGAATGTCAGATATGAGGAGAGATTGAGAGAATGTAATTTGTTGAGCCTTGCGAATTGAAGATGAAAAGGGATATGATTGAGACATATAAGTTGATGAGGGGTTGTCGTCAGATTAATGTGGAGATTTTTCAGAGAGGGACAAGTGTAAAACAAGAGGCTATCTCTGGAAGCTGTATAAGGAAGATGTGAGCAAGGGAGTGAGAAGTAGGTTCTTTGCATGGAGAGAGTGATGGGTGAATGAAATGCACCGTCTGAGAGTGTGGTGAGTGTAGAAACTGTGAATGGGTTTAAGGTACAGGTTGATTATCTTTTTGTATGAGAGAGTATGGACCTCTCTTAATGAGTTCTTTGACTCCATGAAGGTCAGATAATTTTTGAGGAAATTACAACATATATTGAATATTAATTACAGTAACTTTGCTTAAAATTAATTAAATTTAAAGTTATTTTAATTAATATTCAGCATATGTTGTAATTATACAGTTATGGATAGTAGCCAATGTATAAGTCTTACCACCAGAATTACTCTTAGCAGTCTCCATAATTTTACCATAATGAATGCTTTATCACCTTGTAACATTAAAAGGAAGGATAATATTTTTTTTATATATACTATGAGAGTGTATCAATTGAACATTGTCAAATCTGCAGATTAAAACTATGAATAATAAAAAGAAATCAACTGCTAAAGAACACACTTATTGATAGACTATGAAAATATGATTAACTCCATCATTACTAAAATTAGGTTTATAAAAAGTCAGTGGCCTAAGATTGTGGCAGAGTACTTGGTCATATGCCTTTCACCAAATATGTAAAGAAAGATAGGATTCATAAAATATCAAATATCTGCTTGGTTATTAACATACTGACAGATACATGTTAACCATATTGTAGATATGAATGGTTTAAGTTTGAATTTGTAAATTTACATTATTCATTTTTCAGTGTGTCAGGGGCTATCTACATATGATTATATAGTGCAGAAGAGAGAAGCTGCTGTTCGTACTGTAAATGGTACAGAGAAATCTTCTACTTTACTTCCTAATTCTGAAGAATGCCATCCTCAATGCTTTCGACAGCTTTGGTCCAAAAAGGTTTGTTTTGTTCAAGAAAAGTATATAATAAGTAAAGAATTTTATCATTTTCATAAAACTATTATATATAAGTTATAAATATGAACTTTTTGTTTCACATCAAGTAGGTCACCAGGAATCCAGAATTACTTTGTGCAGAAAATCAGCTGGATTAAAATATTTAGAGTTTTTAAAATTTGCATGATCAGAGATATGCAGTTTTTTAAAATTTAATTAATAATATTAAGTTAATTTGTTGTATTTTTTTTCCTTTCATAAATCTTTTACTTTTCATAATGAATATGTTTGACACACTTACACTGTATAAAATCTCACATCAACTTCCCACCCCAACAAACATGTCTTGGTTGCTATTGTCAGTAGTATTAGCATTAATGTACAATAGAACAATGGTGGCCAAGACATCTTTGTTAAGGGGTGAGGATAACATGCTAGATTTTGTGCAGTGTTAGTGAAACATATTCATTATGAAAAGTAAAAGATTTGTGAAAGGAAAATGAGACTGGGTGAGATGTATGGGAAATCTTTTGAGTGAGTGCCAGTTGTGTGGGGAGAGTAAAGCCATGATAGTGGAGTTGAGAATATTGACAAAAGCTGGAGAAATGCATTGGTGAAATTGATGAAAGAAGAGTGATGGAAGGTCAAGTGTTTGAAGAGGACCTCTTAAAAGAAATAGCACACTTGCATTAGGTCCTTCACAGGACGAAGTATCAAATATGACTTGAAAGGTGAAATATAAATATACTGTATGAGAGAAGATATGAAAGCGTTATTGGAGAAGATGCAAAAAAGAAGAGGGAGAAAGTAAAGATTGTGTCTGCTGCTACATTATAATAGAAGCAAGTTGAGGAGGAGGAAGAAGACAACAATTGCAAATGAATCAGTTCATTGGTTAAGCTGAAGGATTGGGTTGCAATTTTGTAGACTTATGGACTGATCGAGAGATGGAGATATAAATTGCAGCCAAAAAAAGTAGCTCATCAGATAAAAAATGTGTTCATGTGAGATAATTTGGTAGACAAGCAAAGCAGGTCAGTAGAATAAAGTATACAGTTGGTTGCTTCGATAAATGAAGTGAAACTTTCATTTTTTCAAATTTTTTATTTGAATAAATTTAAATTATTCATTGCTGTATTTTTATTATATTTATCAGCAAATTGTATTCCACAGCTTAGTAGACTGAGTGTTTCACACTATTTAAGAGTGTGTGTCCTTAGCTTGAATTATTTACACACATATATGTATAGATAGATATAGATATCTATTTTTTAAGTAATACTTTTGTCATCTTGCAGGCCAATCAGGTTTCACCTGTAGAGCAAGAAAACACAGTAAAAGCTGAAGAAGAAGAATGGGAACTTCAGAATACTCATGTAAGGTAAGTTCAGTGTATATTTCTTGAATGATTATTCAAGTAAAGTACACATAGTCATCTATGAATATTTTATTTTCATATACATAGGTATTGTAAATTTTTGGTAATATAAGAGTGGCAAAGACAATATATAGAGATATTTGGAGCATATGTAGTGTAAGTGCTTACCATTGTTGGAAGCAGAGCAGGGGAATTCCAAAACCAGTTTACTTCAGGGCATGGAGGATTTTTAGATGCATAGAAGAAAATACTAAAAAAAGGTCTGAATATAATATTTCAGTGAAGTTTTTAGAAGATATTTACCTCTGGACAAATGCACATTTTGACAAAAATATTGCCAAGCATAGAGCGAGGAACCTAGATGTTGACTATTGCAATCCACATGATGTCATGCAGCATTTGTTTTGGTTAGAAGCTGACAACATTAGAGAATAACAGCTAGGTCACTGAGAAGGTGAGAGTAGCATGAATGAAATCACAGTGTGAATCCAAAATTTCCATAAATTTATTTAAGTGCACAGACATACAGCCTGTTAACAGCAACTGATATATGATGATATTTTGAATGTATGTCTTACAGCAGGAGTGTCAAACTCAATTGGACTGCAGGCCATTTGCTATAAAACTGTATCTCAAGTGGGCTGCAAAAAATTTTCGACTAAAAAAACCTGCACTAATTAGAATCGAAGGGAAGTGAAAAAATGAGTATAAATAAATTGGAAAATTAATAATAAAAATTTTATTTATTCTAAGTCATTACAAGACATAAAATAATAGTATAATGATTATGACAACTCAAAAAAAAATATATATAAAGAATATTTTTATTATATTAATATTTACAATAGATAGCATTTAATCCAAATTAAACCGAAATTAAATTTTATTTGAATAAATCAAATATTTATATATTTATATATTCTAAAAAAAAAAGTATAAACTCTCATTAATAACCATCACAAAAATTTACAGAGCCTCCTGTTAGTTCGAAATTTTTTGTGTTTGTGTTGAAATAAAATACTTCTATATTTTTTGGGGGTGGGGGAGTCTATATTTTGGGGAATTTTTTAAATGTTACTGAAAATATTTTTGGGGAAAATGATAATATTCTCAGGTTAAAATAATTATAGTAAACGTGTGGACAGACTTATGTGTTCGTCGAACATGTTGTTTATTATTTTAACGGTATAATAGAACACAGAAACTAAGTAAATAATTAATTTATTCACTTGATGCTGATATTTCGCTGGTATTATAACCAGCATCTTCAGAGCACAAAAACACTGTTTGTCACAATACGCGAGACTAAAACAACATGGTGTACATTAACAAAATTGTAGCAGCAACACAAAGACTAGAGTCCTGATTTTGGCGCCCTCTATCTGAAAAAAAAAAAAAAAAAAAAAAAAACGCTATCATATATTGCTAGAGTCCTAGAAAAGTGCTAGTTTTTCCTTAATATGACTGTCTCCCAGATCTTCGGCAAGTTAATACAGCCATATTTGTTGAGATTTGGGGTGTGTTTTAGGGCTTCTGTCGCCTCTAAGAACAATCTCTCTGATTTATATGGGTTTCTGTGTAGTACTTTTGTGTTTTTCCAGTTGATCCTGTGTGCAGGGGTATCCAGAGCATGGTCTGCTAGGCCCGACTTCCCATAATGATATTTCCGGACGTATCGTTTATGTTCGCTGATGCGGATATTCACAGTTCTTCCTGTTTGACCGTAGTAGGCTTGATTCAAGGACAGCATTCCTCCTTTATCACATCCAGGAGTCTACCAAGTACCCTGCTCATGCAATCAAGCCTACTACGGTCAAACAGGAAGAACTGTGAATATCCGCATCAGCGAACATAAACGATACGTCCGGAAATATCATTATGGGAAGTCGGGCCTAGCAGACCATGCTCTGGATACCCCTGCACACAGGATCAACTGGAAAAACACAAAAGTACTACACAGAAACCCATATAAATCAGAGAGATTGTTCTTAGAGGCGACAGAAGCCCTAAAACACACCCCAAATCTCAACAAATATGGCTGTATTAACTTGCCGAAGATCTGGGAGACAGTCATATTAAGGAAAAACTAACACTTTTCTAGGACTCTAGCAATATATGATAGCGGTTTTTTTTTTTTTTTTTTTTTTTTTTTTTTTTTTTTTTTTTTTTTCAGATAGAGGGCGCCAAAATCAGGACTCTAGTCTTTGTGTTGCTGCTACAATTTTGTTAATGTACACCATGTTGTTTTAGTCTCGCGTATTGTGACAAACAGTGTTTTTGTGCTCTGAAGATGCTGGTTATAATACCAGCGAAATATCAGCATCAAGTGAATAAATTAATTATTTACTTAGTTTCTGTGTTCTATTATACCGTTAAAATAATAAACAACATAATTATAGTAATTTAATTTCAGTATTTTATTTTTTTCCCAACACTTGACAAAGCTTATTATTAACCAGCCTGCCAAAATTTGGACTCAAAGATCGTGAGCATACGATGTTCATTATGGCAGAAAGGTTGACGTCAGTTAATCTTGATCTGTGGGCTGTTTTGTTACCTTTCATACATGAGAATAATTGTTCACATAAATAGGTGTTTCCAAAATAACATAGAATATTTGCTGCAAACTTTTTTATTTCCAGATATTTTTGACCTAAATAACTGTATATTTTTGGTACACTAACTTCTTGGTATTTCGCTTTTAGAATGGAATCATTTTGGAAATCAATAAGTTCCATTTGAATACAAATAGGAGCTTTTTCAAAATTAAAGGAAAAAGGATCTGTAAAAAGCAAAAAAACTTCTTCTTGCTCCTTAAAATCTTTAAATAGTCTATCAAATTCTTCTTTTATCTTTTCTAGTTTGGGACAATATTGAGAAAAGATAAAACTTTGATTCTTATTGTTCAACTGTTCACACATAGGAAAGTAATTTAGAATATTCTCTTTTAAATGATTTTGAAACAAAACTAACTTACATCTAAAACTTGCCAGTGCATCATACATTGGTTTTTCATTTCTAGGGACAATTTGATCTCCTCTAAAAGTTAAAAAAAAGCTTTTTAGAACCTTATGACAAGATAACCAACAAATCTCTGTGTAATAAGATAGCCCTTCAAATTCACTCTCCAAGTCTTTTAGAAATTGTGCAAACTGACAGTGATTGAGGCCTCTGGATCGAATGAAGTTCACAGTATTTGTCACAGGCTTGAGTACACTGCTCATTTCCAATACTTTGGAGCACAGGACCTGCTGATGAATAATGAAGTGGAAAGATTACAGTTTTGGAATGTCTGGATACATTTCCTTTAACTTTGCTGCAAGTCATGACACAAAACCTTTATTTTTGCCTGTCATTGCTGGAACACCATCGGTTGTCACTGCTACGAGCCTGTTCAGAGGAAGTTGGTATTTTTCCAAAATGCCCCACATGGCATCAAAAATGCCTTCCACTGTAGTGGTTCCATGGATGGGAACTTTTCCATGAACTCTTCAGTAATATTCATATTGTTATCACAAGCCTGAAGAAACAAAGCAACTTGAGCCACGTTGTCAATATCAAAACTTTCGTCAAATACAATTGAAAAGCACTGTATGTTTGCGGATATTTCTTGCAACTGGTCATGCAGATTATCTGCCATTTTGGTTATTCTTTCGATCACAGTATTTCTGGACAAAGAAATATCGCGAAATACTTGCGCATTTTTGGGACATACGTTTTCGGCTGCTTTTATCATACACTCCTTAACAAAGGAACTGTCACTAAAAGGTTTGGAATGTTTCACCAATAAATAGCTGATTTCATAACTGGCTCTCACTGTTGATTCATTATCTTGCATAATTTTTGAAAATACTTGTTGTTGACTTTGAAGTGAATTCTTCATACTTTTTAATTTTTCTTCTCTCAGTTTACCCTCAAAGTGTGAATATTGTTCTTTGTGAATTTTATCATAGTACCTTTTATATTATATTCTTTGATGACATTAATTGTTTCGTTACAAATTATGTACACAATTTTGTCCTTTGTTTCAGTGCAGAATTCAATTCCCATTTTTCTTGAAATTTTCTCCCCTCATCAGTAATTTTTCTTTTTCTTGTTGGCTTGGAAAGCGACATTGCCTTGGTGAATGATAAATATATTATTAATATTATTAACAATTTTTATAAAAATGCACAAAACTGTAGACCACTACATGATACTGCAAATAAAAATAAAAAATAATAATAAAAGGGATTCTCTCACTGCTAGGTTGTCGTTGAATCGGGTTTGGTGCACTGACTTCAAAGATCATTGATTGACTGTAGCAGGCAATTATAAACTCATAGTTGGATTCACACAAGTGCATATGCTGCGTGTCACATGAACAGCTAGCCAATAGAATTCGACTTTTTCAGCACGCTACCAGCAGCTTGCTATAAATTAACGATGAAAGCATAAATATAGTTTACGATTGATTAGGATCGCATCTAACATTGAAATTGCGACATAAATTTTTATTATTGCAATTATATTATAGCAGATTGTTGCATCCATATTGTAACTATATAGTTTATGATTGATTAGAATTGGATCTAACATTGAAATTGCGATATAAATTTTTATATAGGTCGTTGCATCCATATTGTAACTATAAATGTCATATGAAAACTAATAAATCGATACCGTATTTACTCGAATATAACTCGCACTTTTTTCCCCAAAATTAAAGCTAAAAAAATCATGGTGCGAGATATATACCGGGATTTTTAGAAATTAAAGTTTTTAGAAGAAAAAAAACTGAAAATGGGGGATAACTTACCAAGAATCTCCTCCTTATAGCTACTTTTGGCCTCAAGAGTGGTTTTTCTTGTGTGCATTGTCGGTCATCTATCCAAATAGCATCATTTTCTTTCCCATTATTCCAAGTAAAAATTATGAGTAATTTACAAGATTTTAGATACATAATGAACATCCTTCATGAATGTCTGAGAAGTGAAAGCAGAACATGAAATAGACAGCAATGGTAGTCCAATAGAGATAGAACAGCTATGAAGATGTTGATATGATTGGTGCAGTATTAACAAAAGATCACGTTACCAAAACACAAAGGCAAGCTGACATTTTTGAGCTGAAACGCTAATTCTCTTCAACCAAATTCCATAATATCTGAAACTGTCATAACAACATTCACTCTATATGTCTTAGTTTTAACACGTTTACAGATTTTAGTTAGATACTGTGTTTGCCGGTGCAACATATGGTTTTGCTTGAGTTTAAACAGCATGGTTAATGTGGGACGGGACATGTGATTCGTTAGTTAGTGCTGTTTCTATACCAGTTGTCTCTAATCGCACTAAAGAAATATGTTACACAGACAGCAAATGTCTCTGTACTTCATTCAGTGGTACAATAAAACTACTTGATTTTCTTACATCTGCAGTATAGTGGTAGTTGGGGAGGGCGTGTTGTTTACCATGGGGAGCGAGTTATCGTCCCGACGTGAAAGTGGTTAAACTTTATTTTCGTGTCCGATGTACGTGTAAAACTTTTTAATTTCTTTTTTCATAAAGTAAAATCAGGGTACAGGGGAGTTATATGCGAGGGCGGGTTTTATTCGAGTGAATATGGTATTTCTATTTTATTATGAAAAGCAACCATCCTTTTTTTTTTTAATCTTTCCTTGAGGTGTTGGGGGACGCATGCAGGCTTCCAGTTTGACACCCCTGTTTTATACATTTGAAGAGGACACAATATATCTTCTTTGATAAATTTTATGAAATGAAAAACCTCATCTTCAAAATATTTGATGTCAATATCGTCTTTGTAACTATTTGATAATGTCTTAATATTTTTATTTCTTCTTGGGCAATGTCATTATCGCAAAGTATTTGCAAATTCTCCAAGACTTTGTTGTAAATAATAATTCTCTTGGAGTGAAATGCGTTTCATTATTTGTAGTTTCGTCAAAAAAAGTTCACATTTCTTTTTTTCAGTTTTCTTTAAAATCATGGTTTTCTGTAAGCAAGTTTGCCTCTTTTATAAGAAAATCAGATAGGGAGTTTTTTTTTTTTTGCTTTTGATAGGCACATTTTTCTTTTTCTCTTCTTAGTTTTCATTTTTCTGCTCCCAATTCAAATCGTCTTTTCATTTTAATATGTTCCTAATTTGTTTCCTATATGCAATAAAAAATAAAATAGAAAATGAATATTAGCTATCTGCAGAATATATTAGAAAATAAATAAATAACAAATATAAACATTCACTAAATTTTTAGAGGCATATTATCTTTTTTTTTTTGCTATGTAATTTTTGAGGCCCTAGGTACTTGCCTATTGGGTAATCCTCCACTGATCAAAGCCTTGTAAAGAGGCAAATAACAAATATAAACATTCACTAAATTTTTAGGGGCATGTTATCTTTTTTTTGCTATGTAATTTTTGAGGCCCTAGGTACTTGCCTATTGGGTAATCCTCCACTGATCAAAGCCTTGTAAAGAGGCAAAATAACTTCCTTATTCTTCATGTCAGTGTTCATTTCAGCACTGCAGTTATCCTTTGATTGTATTTATGATCTTTGTTATGTGATCCCTGAACTTCAACTCCTTATCTACTTAAATCTCCAAGATTTGTTCTATATTCATTCCTTTAACTTTTCTCAGAACTCTTCTATCTGTGTGGTCTCTGGTTTTTTTAATCATCTGCTTTATTTCTAACTTAGCTCTCAGATCCATAAGTTAAAACTGGTTTGATGCAGCTTAATTTCTTTATGTAATAATTTTTATACCACAAGCTGGTGTTTGGTTTCTAAACATTGTGCATTAATGCACACGCACACATGTGTGTTGAACGTAATACTATTCAAAGGACACTTTAATATTGAAATTTCCCCTTCTGCTAATCCAACACTTCACTTATTGTTATTTGGAATATCCTTCCTCTCTACATCCATTCACTTATCATAAACATCCCTTGGTATCATATCTAAATCTTTTAATAACATTATAGATTTTATAAAATCATCATTATTTTGATGGATACCATGCTACCAAACCATATCCAGTTATCAACAAAGTGACTCTAAAAATTAATGATTACAATAACACATAAATTATTATGAATCAATTTGTTGTCAGTTAATACATTTTTATCTTGCTCTGAAAAATAGATAGTGATCACTTCCAATTTCAGTCTTCACTTTTCACTTTTATATTTCTTGAACTGATCTGAAAATGTCTTTATCCACAATGATATCAGTATGCATTTCCTTTTATCATGTGTGTTCTTCTCCCCTTGCAGATTTCCACATTTTTATATTGAAATAGTGGTGTTAATAATGACTGTTTCTCTAAATTTTCCTAAAACATTTCTGTAGGTCTTTGATTCATTTCCTACTCTACCGTATAGATCTTCAGGAAGAACCAGTTATTACTTCTTTTTTTTTATTTGCTGGCCTTTCTGGTGCTTTGACAAATTACTCTTTTACTTTCCTACTGGCACCCTAATTCCTTGAAAAATTATTCTGTTTTTCTGCTGGTACCTTAAGTTGGACCACAGGCACAAATTAATCATTGTTCAGTTTTCCATTTGGAAATTTGCGCACACTACTCTACCTGAAACTGCCTCTCGTCCATGAAGAATATCTTCATGTTTAGTGGAATATGTATGGATTTTTTTTTTTTTACTGATATAAATTTTTACTAAATTTATTAATTAGAACTCTTTGATATAACTTTTTTTCTTTACTTAGTATAAAAATTTCATTAACATTACTTTTTTTATATAAACATGATAGACCTTCAGAAATATCTAAATCACCAATGCCAGTAGCATCAGAAAATGGTCACATAATTAATGCAAATGATGAATGTTCTTTAGAGCATTATGTTGGAGATGTATATATTGGTAGTCCTCAAAGACGACGTCATTATCTTGAACCATTGTATATACATACACGGCAAAAACCAGATGAGGTAGTATCTGATGATGAAGGTGTAAGTATAGAATTTTAATTTTATTGTTTTGACTGTTAATAAATATTATAATGTAAATATATTAATAGAATTCAAAAATGGATTGTGTATTTTTGTTTTCCCTCCTAAATGATTATTCGTGTTTTGCAAATTTTATTTATTATACTGAATCTTGTTCAAATTGAACAAAATATCCTTTTGATGTTGAAATATTATTATTTCTATTTATTTTATTATTTATTTTTTTGTAATTTCCATGTAAATTTTCATGTCTTTTTAAGTATCTATTTTTACTGAATACTTAAGGAGATATGGATATATGTACACATACACACAATGGCCGGAGAAAAGTATTGTAGAAGTTAGATCATCTTCAGCCTTCACTCAAACAGAGGTCGCAGTTCAGAACCAATTTAATGAATTCCGTCAAACTCTTTTCTGTTGGCATATCTTTCAATTATGTTGTGCTTGTTGGTTGTTCCTGCTTGCGTAAACTTCTCTCCAGAATACACCATACATATTAAATAGGATTTAGGTCAGAGGATTATGCTAGTCAAGACTTATATGGAAAGTTATTGTTATTATTAAAGTCTCAAAATGTATTGTTATGTTATCTTCCAAGAAGATTCTATCACCTGGAATAGAGTTTTATTATGTGGTCATCATAGACTTTACATGGACAGTGGATTTTTATGAATGTTTTTTAATGCTCATAAAGAGCAGAAAATTACATTAATTAAACACAAGAATCAAAATGAAGGGAACAGCAAATAAGAATGGTTATTGAGGCCAGTTTTAAAAATATACATGCAACTATGTTGAGGATCATTGCAAAAGTAAAGGTAAACTGTTTCTCAATTATGAAACATACTTTCATTTGAAATGTTGCCAAATTTAAAATGGGATAAAAGGTGTAAACCTTGTGTTGTAAGACAGAAATTATATTTTTGCTGTTGGAAGCCCATTCAGATAATTGAATTCCAGAATTTAATAATGAATTTTTGAGACTTGAAACTACATTTTGCCATTTTTTTTTAAATTTATTATGATACATTTGCATCATAATAAATTAATAATATTAAATTATCTTGAACACTTAGATCAAAGACTCATACAGGAGATCCGCACTAACCATTATTCACATAGTAACTGTCATACCTTTCTTTAAACTTAATCACTGACAAAGCACTTGCCACTATCTTTGGAACACATTTCCATTCATTTTCCACTCTCCAAGCAAAAAATCTAGCCCTCACATACTTGCTAATCACACTCATATACATTCTTCAGGGGTAACCACTTATTCTCTCTCTCTACTTGTTATGTGTTAAAAAATTCCTTATTTTTTCAATTACTTCAATTCAACTGGAGTTGTAATTCTTTTGAAGAATTACAACTCCAGTTGATTATTTTATTCACAGAAGCAATCCATAATGACCTGCTTCCTATTAGAACAATTTGGAACTTTATTTAATTGAATGGAGTGATATGGAGCATTATCAATTATAACAACAGCATTTTTAGGAAGGTTTGGAATCGGTTTTTCTTCTGCCCACTTTTCAAAGATCATAGAATTCATTTGCCCATGTAATCTCCAGTAGTTGAATTGGCTTTGTAAAGCAAGTTTGAATTTGGTAAAAAACCCATTTCTCCACAGACACACAAAATTATTATGTGTTGCAAGACATTTCCGGTTTGTAACACTCCAAATTCTTCTTTAGATTACCAACATTTTCCATAAGTTATATTACTGTCAATCCAAGTTTTATCTAGATACACAATCGGTCATTTCTCCTCCCTGAAATGTCATATTGCTCTCAAATACTATGTTCTATATAAAACTTGGAAATGTTTTGGAATAATTTGGAAGAAAATTGTTAATAGGAAGCTAGTAATAATGTAAACTTCCTTGTATAGTACTATCACAGCTTGTTCACTGACTGAGGATACAAATTTGGAAACGATGATGATTGTGCTGTTATAGTTTATGCATGATAAAAAGATATATTCTTGGATTTATCCTTATTGTACCCAAACATAAACAACCAAAAGTTTGCACATGAAATATATTCATGCCTAGGCTATTTGTGTGTGTGTGTACATAGAAAGTGCAGTATGATTTCACATAAATTTTACTGTTATCCTATAATACACCAATATAAATGAAATAACATGTGAATTTAACTGCTATCTATATACATATAGTGTGAGTTGTAAAGATATTTCATGTGCAACTCTTGTTTGCCATATTCTCAGGTGGTTATATATACTTGGACATTGAGTAATCACATGATTAAATTCTTGAAAAAAAGACAGACAACATTTTTATTTCATCATCATCAAATTCCTGACATGTACCCTCAAGGGGTGTATAGGATATGATAGTACTACATGAAAAAGATTACATCATTACTAACTTCCTATCTACAATTTTCCTCCAAATCAGTCTGTTACTTGTCAAGACTCCAATATCATTATCAGATCTTATATTTCTATCGTCTAAGGAACTTTGTACTGTGTCAATCCACCTATATCTTGGTCTTCCTCTGGGTCATTTTCCTGCCAACCTGGCAGAGAACACTTGTTTTGCTAATCTTTCCTCACCAATCCTTCAAGTGACATACCACCTGAGATTAGCTCTGCTAACGCATTCCTGGATGCTGGCAATGTCAAGTTCTTCCCTAATATCCTTGTTTTTAATATGATATTGCCATTGATGCCATCTATTCACGCCTCTAATCTTTCTCAGGACTCTCATATCTGCGGTCTCTAGTCTTTCGTCAAGTGTTTTACTTCTGACCCAGATCTCAGATCCATAAGTTAAAACTGGTTTGAACACTGTCTTGTATACAGCTAATATAGTGTTCCGACTAATTTCTCTCTTATTCCATATGAATTTATTCAATTGACTTCCTACCACCACAGGTTCTCCGTTCACAACGCAGTTGACATTTTCAACGATTCTACCTATTTTCATTGTCTTTGTCTTTTTATTGCTGACATTCATACCATATCTATTACAACAGTTATTTAATTTAGTCAGGGAATCTTGCAAACTTGTAGCAGATTTATTTAGAAGTATAACATCGTCAGCATAAAGCAAAGATCTGACATTAACATCTCCAATTCTGATATCATGTTTAATACCACTTTACTTCATAATGTGATCCATATAGATAATGAATAACAGAGAGGATAATATACATCCTTGTCTCACACCAGATTTAACATTAAACCATCTTCCTGTACTTCCTTCAATTCTAACTGCTGACTTACAACTCAAATAAAGACTAAGTATTGCTTGTTAAAATGCCCCATTGACACCATATAAGTGTAGCATATTGAATAGCTTCTCTCTTGGCACCTTGTCGTATGCCTTTTCCAGATCGACAAAACTTAAATACAGATCTTTGTTATATTCCCATGCTTTCTCGACTATTTGTCGTAAAGTGAAGATATGATCCTGACAGCCTCTATTTGGCCTGAATCCAGCTTGTTCTTCACCAAGCTTTTGTTCCACAATTCTTCTCAACCGTTTCTCAAGTATCCTGGCATAAATCTTGCCCGGAACACTCAGTAGGGAAATACTTCTGTAATTCTCACATTCAGTTTTATTTCCCTTTTTATATATGGGTACTATTAGAGCTCTACTCCAATCATCAGGAATTTGTCCCTTTGTCCAGGCTTTCTGAACTATGCAGTGCAGCCACTGTAAGACTTTTATACCACCATACTTCAGCATTTCTGGTCAAATATCATCTACTCCTACTGCCTTTCCACATTTCAAGCCTTTGATGGCTTTTTCTACTTCAAGTATAGTTATGTATTCCTGACTGTATGCCTGCTGAGTGTTTTTTAATCACTGTGCTATCGCTGTTTCATTTAGCAATTTTTTGAAGTAATTACTCCATACTTCAAGGATATCTTTTTCTCCCATTTTCATGTCACCTTTATCATCTCTAACTCCTTTTACAGCACTCTTTCCTCCATTTCTAAGCTTCTTCAACAACGACCAGAATATCTTACCACCTTCTTGATATTTATTTTCTATATTCTTGCCAAAGTGCTCCCATGACATTTGTTTAGCTAGTTTTACACAGTGTTTAGCATTCTTGCATTTGTCTCTGTATTCTCTAAGAGCACAAGCTGACTTATTTGCCAGGAACTTTTGATATGCTTTCTTCTTTTCCTTCACTGCCTCTTTAACTTCCTGTGTCCACCATGGAGTTCTGATTTTTCTCTCCTTGCAGATAACCTCATCACATGCCTCTCTGGCTGAATCAATCAGGGTTTTCTTCAAGGCTTGCCACTGAATCTCCAAGGTTTGATTCTTGTTCTCAAACTCTTTCGTTTTTTCTTCATTAATCTTTGTGTATTTTAGTCTACAGTTCACATCTGAAAGCTGCTCAACTTTTATTCTCTTTAAAACTTTCTTACATGTCATTCTTTTCAATATTAAATTCAATTTTATCCAGCTCAAGACTAAATAGTGATCACTTCCAATTTCAAATCCTCTGTACACTTTGGTGTCCTGCACCAGCGAGAAAACATCACTATCAACAATAACATAGTCAATGAGACTTTTCTTATTCCTTGACTCTTCTCTCCATGTGAATTTGTGCACATTTTTATGTTGGAACATGGTGTTAGTAATAACCATTCCATGTCCTGAGCAAAAATCCAACAGATATTTGCCATTATTATTAGCTTTGCTCTTTTCTCCAAATTTTCCCAAAATATTTTTGTATGTCTCACAATCATTTCCTACTCTGCTATTTAGATCCTCAACAAGGACCAACTTTTCCTTTTTCATTGTCAGTAGCTTTCCCTAGAGCCTCACAAAATTCCTCCACTTCTACCTTAGTAGAGCCTTCTGTGGGACCATAGGCACAAATAAGTCTCATTCTTTAGTTCCCCCTTTCTGATATTTGCCCACATCACTCTACTTGACACTGCCATTCAAGAAGATGAGCCTCATATTTTGTGTTGAATACTATGGCTACTCCTTCTTTTCCTTGATTGTCATTGCCTGAATATAACATTTTGTATTTATTGCTCAGAAAGATCTCACCAGTTTTTGTCTTTTTTGTTTCAGTCACCCCTATTATGTCGATCTGGTACTTATCTAATTCCTCAGCTAGCTCCATTTCTTTGCCATTCAAGCTTCTTACGTTGATAGTACCGATCTTTAACTCTAGTGATGTTGAGTTGGGGTGTGCTTTCAGATTTGTTCCAATAACTGACTTTTCGCTGTTTGCCCTGGTGGCTATGCCCCATCCGGCATGAAATTTTGTCATGCTGTACCATCATTTTGTATATTGGTTTAAGCCAATAAGAATATAATTTGGTCGGCTAAATCCCAAATTGCCAGCCCATCCTCGTTTGTTCAGTATCCAGGTGGATACCCTACAGGGTGCACCATGAGAAGGTGAGGATTGGACATTGGGTCAGAAGCCCTAGTTGGTTCTCTGCATTCCTTTAAAGGCTATCTGGAGTTCTCCTCTCAGTTATACAGCTTTGATATTTTTAGTTTTCATGCTAAAATATGTTTGCATCAATGTATTACTACAATGAGAAGTTTAGACAGGAAATAATGTATTCTTGAAATTTATATATACAAAGACTAATTATCTTCAACATCATCATCATCAAATTCCTGATATGTACCCTGAAAAGGTATGCAGGATAATAAAATGAAAAGTTTACATTATTACCAACTTCCTGTCAACAACTTTTCTCAGAATTGGTCTGCTATCTGTCAGAACTCCACCATTATCAGGATCTTATATTTCGGTCTTCTGAGACATTTCTTACTGCATCCGATTCTATCTCTATTTGATACGAACCCAGGAAAAAAAAAACTACACACATATTCCCTGCACCCTCAGTAAAACAAAAAATACCAGAAAAGATGCTATCTCTCAGTTCGGATTAACATTTACCTCCAGTTTCTTCTGGTTGAAGTTTCCTTTTGAAAATTTTTCTTAGCCTATTTTCAGATATGCTTGCATAAATTTAATGTGAATCCTCTATGGAAATTCCTCTAATTCTCTCATTTAGATTTATATGCTTTTTTATAGATGGGTATCTGAGAGATGTACTCCAATAATCTGTAATTGTACTTTCAGACCATGCCTTCTGAATTATACAATGCAGCCAATGCTCCATATTTGAGCATTTCTGATCGAATATCACCTAATCCAGCTGCTTTCCCATATTTCAAGCATCTGATGCTTTTTTTTTTCTTCTTACCTCAAGTGTTGATATCTGTTTCTGACTGCATTCCTGTTGAATATTTTTTACCACTGTTCCATCACTACCCTTTTCATTTAACAGTTTTCAAAAGATTGCTTCAGATATCTAGAACATTTTTTGTTACCTTTGTAATCTGTGATGCATTTTGCAGTACTCTTTCTTTCTTTCATTTCTGTTTTTTTGTTATCAGTGGCCACCAGAGCAACTTGGCACCTTTATGATATTAATATCCTCTGTTTTTACCAGTCTTTACATGACTTTTGTGTAGCTACTTTTATCATTGTTTTCTTCAGAGTTTGCCACTGAATCTCCAAGGTTTGATTCCTGTTCTCAAACTCTTTCATTTTTTCTTCAATAATCTTTGTGTATTTTAGTCTACAGTTCACATCTGAGAGCTGCTCAACTTTTATTCGCTTTAAAACTTTCTTACATGTTATTCTTTTCAATATGAAATTCAATTTTATCCTGCTCAAGACTAAATAGTGATCACTTCCAATTTCAAATCCTCTGTACACTTTGGTGTCCTGCACCAGCGAGAAAACATCACTATCAACAATAACATAGTCAATGAGACTTTTCTTATTCCTTGCCTCTTCTCTCCATGTGAATTTGTGCACATTTTTTATGTTGGAACATGGTGTTAGTAATAACCAGTCCATGTCCTGAGCAGAAATCCAACAGATATTTGCTATTATTATTAGCTTTGCTCTTTTCTCCAAATTTTCCCAAAATATTTTTGTATGTCTCACAATCATTTCCTACTCTGCTCTTTAGATCGCCAACAAAGACCAACTTTTCCTTTTTCATTATGTCAGCTGCTTTTTCTAAAGCATCAAAAAATTCCTCCACTTCTACCTTAGTAGAACCTTCTGTGGGACTATAGGCACAAATAAGTCTCATTGTCCAGTTCCCCACTCTCATATTTGCCCAGATTACTCTATTTGAGATTGACTGCCATTCAAGAAGATTAGTCTCGTATTTTATGTTGAATACTATGGCTACTCCTTCTTTTCCTTGATTGTCATTGCCTGAATATAACATTTTGTATTTATTGCTCAGAAAGATCTCACCAGTTTTTGTCTTTTTTGTTTCAGTCATGCCTGTTATGTCGATCTGGTACTTATCTAATTCCTCAGCTAGCTCCATTTCTTTACCATTCAGGCTTCTTACGTTGATAGTACCGATCTTTAACTCTGGTGATGTTGAGTTGGGGTTTGTTTTCAGATTTATTCCAGTAGCTGACTTTTCGCTGTTCACCCCGGTTCCTTGGCGAAAACAACTTTTTCATACTTTTTCTTTGGCCAGTGGCTTCAGCGTGTATAAAGTAGATAAAATACTATGTATCTCCCCTCCTTCAAAACACACTAGCAAAGCATCACTATTCTTATTTCATATATCCAGAGTATATCTGAAAAGATAACCAAAGTACTAATAAAATATAACTTACACAACATTTAAACCACATATCAAATTAGCAACTATGATCTGCTATCCTAAGGACAAATTCCATCCTCTAATGGAAGGCTCAACAAATATACTCACCCACCAACCCATGGCAACTAGATTTAGCTAACTGACGAATACGAGTAGTATTGTTTTTTTAATAAAAAATAACTTCTCTAAGCATGGCACAACACTATTAATAATTTTGTGGAATGCCTATTAACTAACTTATTGGTATATGTCATTAAAATGCTGGGTGATCTTGGATGAGGAAATGTTTTGCATGGCAAGTAGGGTTTTGCATAAATTGTCGATCCCTGCTCTAGCACATCCTGGAGTGTATGAAGTGCACTTGGGCTGCTGTTAACTTGCCTTGGAGAAACATAAGAAATACATCTACTACCATTATTATAACAATTCAGGACTTGCTAGCAGACTGTACGTTGGACACTGCTTCATACAGGATTAGATAGAAGAGAACCAGTATGCTATATAGAATTTGATACAGGTCAGAGAGACTATCCAACCTTAACAAGTGTGGCTGCATTAATCTGCCAAAAATTTGAAAGACAGTCATCTAAAGATCAATTTCTACACAACTGTATAAACCTCTTTTATAAAATATTAGAGGATACCAAATTAAGTCTTAAGATCTTTTGTTTGTTACAATTTGAATTGCTTCACTTACTCATTGTGTGTGTACTGTAACATGTTGTTCTCTAAGGATGCTGGTTTGAAGTTCAGCAAAATATAAGCTAGTCAAACCTTTCAACAAGAATAAAACATTAAAAAAAACTTCTTTTTTTTTTTACTTTTATACTTAGTCTCACATTGCTCACATAGTAACTTAGCTATGTGAGCAATGTAATTTCATATTGCTAGGGTTTGCAGTAAACAGGTGCTCTGCAGTTTGAAGTAATTATAAAATTTTGTTCTATTTTAACAATTTTACTTAGCTGGATAATAAAATTAATTGGTACTCACTACTTAAGTGTAATATATTTTTCCAAGGGATATGTATTTTCTTGTTGTCAATTTTATTAGTTAATATTATAAACACAGCAGATATAATCATTCATTCATGGTGAAATGATTTCTGCTCAAGTTACTGCAACAACTTCAAAGCTCTCTGAAGCAGAAAAGTAGTGAACAGCGACATTTTTCTCAACTGGGACATATCTGTAATACATTCCTATGCTGTCAGTTTTCTCTGCTTTTTCAAGTCTTTCTTTAAGCAGCTTGTTTTCATTGGATGCAAAAAAAAAAAACAGCATTGTTGGTATAAATGAGTTGAATTTTTGATACATGTCAGTTACAAGTTCTGCAGCCTCCATGATTCTTACAGGTTTGGATGTATATATTTGTGTTTCTGTTCATTTTCTATTCTTTTCTTGATTAAATTATTACCATGCCTAATTTTAAACCAAACAGGTCCATATAACCCTCAGTGACTATTATTTTATCACTTAATTATTAAAATGCTGTGTTCTCTTGAAAATGAAATGGAGTGAATTGGGGGGAAAAAAATACAGCATTAGAGTTCCTTCAATTATAAGTTTGATATCCTATATGTCAGTACATAAATGTTAATTTTTTTTTTAATTTCCTTTTTGCATGTTCATTTATTTATTTTTTCCTCTCCCATTTGCTGTTGTCACTTACTGTACAATAGCAAATTGTTCAGCAAACTGCCAAAAGGTGCAACAAAAAAATTTCAGTTTCTTTATTTTCAAAACGCTTTCTAAGTTGAAGGGATGAAAATAACAGAATGGGGCCAATTTTACTTTATAGCCACTTATCAAGGGTATATGACAAAAATTCCAAATTTTTATTTTTTCCCCACATAACATTTTGGATGAAATTCAATCAGCCATTTTTAATTTTTGCAAACTTCAAAGTAATTTTTTTTCAAAGAAACACTTCATTCATGTCAATTTTGAGCATTCCAATGAAATGCCAGCCTAGTTGGCTAAGTGGTTAGCATATCCATTCTCCAGCCATGATACTGCGGATTCGAATCCCACCTAGGCATGGATGCTTGTGATTATCTTTCACCATCATACATTCATTCAGATAAATATGTATACAATCCCCCCCCCCCAAGATGGAGTGGGTCACCATGGGAGTAGACCCAACCCTCCCGCAATAGGCGAGGCCTTCACCCAGTAGTGAAGAAGTTACAGGTTGTTTTCACTCATCATTCATTCTAGTGAAATATACATAAAATTAGATTTGTAGATTCAAATTAAGGCCAATAAGATAAAGTATAAAATGGGGAAACAAATACCTAAAGCAGGTAGCTGCCATCTTGAATAAAAATTGGTTTGTCTGAAAATATAAAAAATAAGAGACCAAAAAAGCACACACATTGAACATCAAAATGGCAAGGGGGTGGGGGGAATATCAGAAATTGAACAATCAGGAAATAAGCTGAGATTAATTTTAAACATCTGAAATTATAAAAATCCTGTGCATCTGCCAGAATAAAAATGACTACCATAATTATTAATATAGGATGCCAGGAAAAAGCTAAGAGAAATATTTTCTTTCATCTAAAAGATAGGGTAACACCAAATAACTCACTTGCATTCAAACACAAAGTTATGCATCTTCATTTTAACTTTTAATCAAATGATTTCAGAGATCCCACAGGAATGGAAAGAATGTATGATAATACCATTGCACAAAGATGGTGCATCTAATTATCGACCTATCAGTATCTCTGGAGTAATACAAAGTCCAAATCTGCCCAGCCAAGGAATATTGCTCTCATATTTGGGGTGGTGCATCAAAATCCTCTCTAAGGTTGCTTGATTCTATCCAGAAGAGGGCAATCTGGCTAATTAATGATCCCTTTCTCACAGGCATTCAGAAACTGAATGCCTGTGAGAAAGGGATCATTAATGTGAGAAAGGGATCATTAATTAATTAGGCACAAGGCTAATTAATTAATCATTAATTAGCCTTGTTCCTCTTCTACAGATATTTTCATGGACAGTGTTCTGCTGAATTGGGCATTGTTATTCCTCCACTCTCTCTCTCCTCCAAATCATTAAAACAAGAGCCACTGCTAACCAACTTCCTTTTACAGTCCATCTTAAAACTCACTGAACCAACTTCACTACCTTCCCCAAAGATTACAACCCTTAGCTGTTCAAACAAAATATGAACAGACTCCTTTACACACATAGCACTAGTGTGCTATAGGTCTTGTGGCCTTTTGTGTGTAGATCAGATATTTAAAAAAAAATCAAAAATTTTATAGAAGTTGATAAGAACTCACATACAGAAATGGGTGGACAAACAAGATATACTTTCCAAGGAACAGCATAAGTTTACTAAACGGAGGTCATGTCTGAGCAATTTGCTCATATTTTATAATAATGCTCCGGATGAGTTGGATAAAGGGAATGGACACACTATGATACTGTGGAACTTTGCCAAGACATTTGATAGGATACTACATGAAAGGCTCTTGCATAAACTAGAGAATATGAGATTATAATATCAGTTATTAGCTTGGACAAGTAAGTGACTGATGACAGGTATCAGAAAGTGGTATATGTGATGTGAATCTTCCAGATGTAAGGCGCGACCAGTGGTGTGCCCCAGGGATCAGTCCTTGGACATTGTTGTTTAATCTGTAATTGATGATATTGGAAAAGGGCTGACAGGAAATCTTCAGTTGTTTGTTAGTGATGCAAAGATAGGCAAGGCAATCAGAGATGCAAATGTCCTCCTGACTTTCAATAGGATAAAGAAGGGGAAAGTCTGCAAAGATGATTGGGATTATGAAATACAGATTACAGGGATAGATTTGAAAGTATGTGGACAGCAGACACTGGTAGACAGAAGAAAGAGGGATGGTATGATTGAAGTCTATAAACTTTTGGGAGGGCATTATAGGAGATTAGTTGATAAAAATTTTTCATTATATGGAAGGTGTGGGAGAGGACAAGAGAGCATCTGTGGAAGTTAAGTTTGCATGCAGTTGAGAAAAGGGGTAAGAGCTAGATTTTTCTCTCATAGAATCGTGAGTGAGTGGAATTAGTTTGTCTAAGATACTGTGTAGTGAGTGCATTTAGTGTTTAAGAGAAAGTATGACAGCTGGTGTAGGTCATGTTTGGCCTCCCTAGATACGTCCTTGACTCCCTGGAGGTCTAATCTAATAATATTAATGATAATTGCTACAAATTGTCACTAGGAATTGATGGTAGATAATTAAAATTTAGGGCCATATTGCTAAGGTGGCTAGGTTATCGTATCATGTAACCACAGTGTTGATGAGGACACTAATTTAAAAGAATAAAGAAGTGTGGAGATGAAGAAACAATTATCCCTCTGCTGGATCTTGTTGAAAAGATTTAGCATAGGATAACCAAGACAATATCTAACCTGTGGAATTGTGCATGTGAGGAATGGCTAAAGAAATATGGTCTTCAAAGTTTGAGAAATAGACAGGTGAAAAGAGATATGATACATACAAGTTGATAAGAGAGTCTTGTTGAACTCCTTATTCTTTCTTTTCATAGTCTGGAGTTTGCCTTCCTCACTGGCTATTACCTTTATAGCTTGCTTTCTATACTGGCCATCGCCTTTTTCCCAGTGCTAGATCTATAACATTTTCTTTTAATGTAACTCTGTAGTATTAGTCATCTGTTGACCTCTCATTGTTACCCTAATTCTAGGGATGCAAGTTTCTTAAGCTGGGGCCGCTTCCAGCTACCTTCTCAGCTTGTCACAATCAAGTCTTGTAGTTTCATACCCCTCCCATTTTAATCAAAGCTCTCACATGTAATTTGTTGCCTCAAAAGTCAAAACTATGTTAATCACTCTCACCATTTGGAGTTATACAGTCACATTATGTATAGAGAGAGAGATTCTCAGATGTCATTTCTAGATCCACTTGCACCTAGAGTCAGTCCCTTCTGTCACATGCTACTTAAGGTGGTTATCTCCTCATTAGCTATAAATTCTCTTTCTTTCTTCTCTGATAGTTGAAATCACCCACAGTGATAGCCCTTCTTGTATATCCATGAGGTTTATTTGAAGCCCCCAAGAGCCACTGGGTTGGAAACTGGTGTTTCCAACCCAATGACTGTATTATTACTCATACTATCACCACTGCTTAAGATTTCTACTCTGGATGTATTTAAATCATCTGCTTAAATTCAGTTCTTGAATTTAATTCTGAGGGGATAACAACCAGCATGATTGTTATCCCTCAGAAACTGAAGATTTTCTTCCCATAGACCAGCAAAGCAAACAGATCAAGGGACATGCATTTTCAGACATAATACACAAAACACTAACAGTTTGGTCATCAGGTCGCAAAAAGAATAGGCTGAAAAATTACTCATTAACAAGTGTTGATCCAACAGTTAATAGCCAGAACAGAAGGGTGAATAATGATATGAAAAAAGTATATTATCTAACAGAAATATATAAAACATTTTTTTACAACAGCTTTCATACTGTATATTCTATGAAATAGTAATTGCTATTTTTAATGCATCAAATACTGTTATGTAAGTACATGATAAGGAAATAAGATTTGTATTTAATCATTTTTTTAAATTTTTATTTTTGTTAGACTTTAAAGAATGTAAACAGTGAAGATAGTGTTCCACAAGACAGCGATGAAGAGGGAGAACAGCCAAGTAAAATTCACAGGACTGAGTCAAACGAACGCATTAGTCCTTCAATTGCCCATGGTGAGATTCAATCATTGTTAAGCGTGTATTCAAATAAATTTCATTATAAAAGTATTCCAAACTCAAAATCACAATCTGTAGTAAGCAATGTTTCAGAGCTGATGAAAATGATAATCGTAATACATAAATGATGCATAGTTTATTTATTTATTTAAAATTTTATTTAACTGTTTATACTTACAATAAATGCTGAAACTCCATTGCCAGTGTCTGCTCTCCACAAAAATATTCTTCAGTAATTCTGAGCTAACTTGAAGCTTCATGTTCACTTAATTTCTTTTCTTTTCATTATGGCAAATTAATGTTTTGCCATTATTTCAGAGAAATAGCAGAGCTAGATACATTTGATGAACCGAGATCTGTAACAGGATAACAAATCAGCCATAAAACCCATTTATCATAATACTAAGATCAACTGAAAATGTTATATGACTCGGGTGAGCTGAGAAGAGTGGCATTTAAAACTAAGTTCCCGTGCATTAAGTAGCTAAGCTTTCAGAGGTATTATAATATGTTTTTTATTCCTACTGCGAATAATTAAAGGTGAGTCTCAAAACATGAAACTCTGTTTACAAATATTATTCAAGGTCTGTTTCAGATATTAGCAATGGCATCATCATCTTGTGGAAATAGTAAACAGAATCAATAACAAACACTGAACTAGCTTTGTCAATTACACAAGACATTATAATGTCATCTTTGTCTCTCATAAAGAGAAATACATTGGGTTTAATTTACTATAATAATAATAATAATAATAATAATAAAATATAACAATATAAAAATGAAACTGACTAGTTTTACCACAGATACTTATGGCTTCTTCTGGGTTAGAACAAACAAAAATACAATAAAAAGCTAACGCGAGCACAGAACATGTAGAAACCATCATAATATACGTTGAAACAGAAACCACGTGGAGTGGGAGAGCTAGCATGGGTTAGCTATTGTTCAGTGATATGTGTAAGAAAGTTGACTGAAAAGTTAAAGTCTGATGTGCAGAAAGATCTAATGAGCGATTTACAAATATCACATAGGGTCATTCCTTGGTTCCTATTCAGCATGCCTTGTGAATGGATGACCATAGTAGATTCTTTTATGTTACAAGTAGTGAAGTTGTCCTCTTTGTAAGGCATGGAGCTCTTATCCCATTCAGTGTTATGATGTGTGTGGGTGAAATGAAAAGTTAGGCTCCAAGATACTCTGCTCTTTCTGTCTGATTTTCCAAACTCCTAGATGTCTGCCCTGGGTAAGAAAGGCTGAAAGGAAATATAAACCCCAAGATGTGTGTATAAAGGGCTGTGGTCTTTAGGTGAATGAAGTAAACCTTGTTTAGTTAAAATGGGCTTAAAGGCCACTCTTATGTCACAAGATTTGAAGAGACTAACAATCTTGAGTGAAAAGTCTACCAGTGTAAGGGATGGAAACATAAATTCTGTAGAGAATGTTGGGATTTTGTTGTGGAGCAGGAGTAGAGAATAGTATTTTTGCTGAGATTTTTTTAGAATATCTGTTGCGCACAAGTATTGGAGTAGAGACTAATTCTTCTTTCAGTTTTTTTTCATCTCTTATGACATAGATCATCCTTTTTTTTTCATTTCACTTTTTTTTGGAAATTAAAGCATCTAGGAAAGATAGTTTTCTTTATCTTCAAGTTCCAAAGTGAATTTTCTTTTTTGCTGGAAGGAAATAAACAAAAGAAAATTGTGCAACTTGGCAACACTGTATTTCCAGATGATAAAGATTTCATGTACATATTTCCACCAAATTGAAAGTTTTTTTTGTTTGTAGATGTGAGGAAATGTTATTCCATTTTTCCATGAATAAGTTGCCACATGGAGGAGACAGGGCTTCCCATTGCAAGATCAGATAGCTGCTTGTAAATTTTCCCATTCCATCTAGAAAAATCTATGATCAGCCAAAGAGCAATGCTAGCCTTGTGTGCTCAATATAGTCATAGGGTTACCTTACCTATCCTCTTCACTCGCTGCAGAGCATAAGGCCCTCAACCATTGACTTCCATTTGACTCTATTCAGTGCTTCTTTTTTTTTTTTTATCTCTTTCCAGGAACATCCTAGCCATCCTGCCTCTGTCTCTAGTTCTCTTCTCCATGTTATTCTGGGTCTACCTCTTGTCCTAGGGATTCCATTCTAATGCAATTTTTGCTATTTCTTTATCTGGGTTCCTAATTGTGTGATCTATCCAATTCCATTTTCTTTTAGTGATTTCGTTTGTGATGCTGGCTTGACCTGTTCTCTCCCAAAGTTCTATATTTGTCATTTTATTTGGCTAGTATATTCCTAATATCTTCCTCAAGCATTTGTTTATGTAGACCTGTATTTTATTTATACTTTCCTTTTTTAATGACGATGTCTCTGCTCCATATAGCAAAAACTGGTTTAACATTTGTGTTATAGAGCCTAATTTTGGTTTTTAATTTTATTTCTTTGGATCCTCAAATTTTCTTCATCATACTGGTGGCAATCTTTGTTTTCTGAATTTTTCTTTTTGGTATATCCTGTGTAGTTCCTCCTTGTGTGCTGATCACTGAACCCAGGTAGACAAAGTTATCTACCTGTTCCAGTGTTTTCCCTAGTATTTCAAAGTTTAATTCTTGTTTGGGGTTTATCTTCATTACTTTGGTCTTGTTATGATTCATTTTCAGTCCACATGCCTGATTTAAATTATCTATTTTTTTTGGAGGCATTAGTGTTTTTGTGCCAAAAGACATATATCATCTGCAAAATCCATGTCATTGATTTTATTTGATCATCCCCCATTGAATGCCAGTTCTTTCTTCAGATGTTTTCCTAATCACTCAATCAGTAACAATCCGAAAGTTTGTCAGGGAGAGTATACATCCTTGTCTTACTCCTGTGTTTGTTGCAAATGGTTCTGATAGTTTGCCTTTATTAACCCTTTGACATATAAATTATTTTTAAAGTTGGAACAGATAAAACTACTATTTATTTAATTCATCTGATTTATTTTGTTAATTGTTACCTTATTATAAAGAATATTAATAATTTTGCAAGGTATGATACTTTTCGAAGCACTTAGATAAATGTAACGGTATCAAACATTTTTTACATTGCCATGTAGTCTCACTTCTTACATTATGCTTGGCACATACATGGCATCTCTTTGCTGGATGTTGCTTTTCATCAGTAGGGGATATATGTTCAGAGAAATGTGCCCAACTTTTTGCCTGCAGTCTAATTGGGCAGTCCTTCTGCGATGGACGTTCACGGGTACTATAATTAGATAAAGATATATTTGACAACATATCTTCTGTTACATTTAAACGGAAATTGACTATTGTTAGTTTTGATGTATTGGGTAGTTTGGAATATAAAATATAAGCATTGTAAATAGCGATATCCATCAAATAGAAAAATATTTTCTTGTAACCTTTGATGCATTTTCACATAATTGGAAAACAAGCAAGTAGTTGGTCTTGCCTATCGACACCACCCATTCTGCAATTGTATTCAAGAACACATTTAGGTTTTATTACTTTTTCTTCATCACCCCTCTTACTTCTCCTTACTTTTCCTGTATCTACCATTTCTTCTTTTGAATGCTTTGTGCTTATCATGTAAACATCCTTCTTATCGCACCAACGTAATGACAAAATTCCTCAACAAGATAAAGTTTTTGATTCACCTTTTTTTATTTTATATGTCGTCAATTTCTTAGGCATATTCTTGCGATTTTTTCTAACTGTTCCCCACAACATTTGTACTATTTTTTCTCAGGAAATAAAATAATTCTGGTGACGAATACCAATTATCTAAGAATAACGTATATCCTTTTCCTAAAATAGGTTTGGCCAACTCCATGATGACAATTTGAGATGCAAGCGTATCGCTTCTCGGAATTTTATCCTTTCCTGTATAAATTTTGAACTTTGAACAATATCCAGAGTCTGATTCACATAGCTTGTAAAATTTTATCCCAAATCGTACTCATTTGCTAGCAATGAACTGTACATAATTTAGCCGACCTCTATATTTCATAAGGGATTCGTCAATTACTACATTTTTATCTGGTGTATATAATTGCTGAAACTTATTATTCAGGTAGTCGACTATATTTCGCACTTTACATATGTTGTCGTCTTTCTTTATTGTTTCATTATCCATGAAATGGAGAAAATGAGATATAGCCAAGAAGCATTTACGAGGCATAATTTTTGAATATATGGGTGTCTCGACCACATCCCTCTTTGACCAATACATACATATCTATATTAGATTTTTTTACCTGTGACATAATTATACATAATGCAAAATATGCCTGCAATTCGTCACTTGTTATTGGATACCATTCTTCAATCTTTTTAGTAATTTCCTCGTTTATTGCTTGAGCCACATATCTATTAGTTTCTGTAACTATCATGTCAAAAATCATCACAAAGTATTTGTTTCAAAACAGAAAGAGGTGTCAGATTTGCACCAAATCTTAGCAAAGTAATTGCATTGATGCCGGGAATTTCCGTAAATGGTTTTATAATAGGAATATTTTCCTTTTCTTGCCAATTCCATTCATTTTCTGTTACATCGGAATCATTGCTACTAGACAATATCGGTCTCGAACGTTTATGAACATTGCCTTGAACCGAACTTCCACTGCTACTGTCGCTATTGTCACTTGACAAGTCAAAAATGCCAACACTTTGATGATATAAATTTGTCTCGCTGTTTTTATCCAAACTGTCCTCTCTGCTTTCAATATCGCTTTCAGCTAACATATTAAATATTTGCAGACATATTAGGGACGATAATAAATTGCAACACAAACTAACTAGTGAATAGAGTTTATATGCATATATATTCACTGTCTAACACCCTAAATTCGTTTGAAATTGACGCGAACTTCGTAACGTCTGTGATACGTCAAAATCAATTTTGGTGCAATAAACAAAATACATGTCACAGACATCTTTGTATGTTAACTCTAAATTCGTTTGAAATTGATGCGAACTTCATACCGTCTGCGATACGTCAAAATCAATTTTGTTGCAATAAACAAAAGACTCGTCACAGACATCTTTGTATGTTAACGGGTTAATCCGAAAGATTGTTGGGGAGAGTATACATCCGGCCTGGTTGGCTGAGTGGCTCTCCAGCCAAAAGGCTGCAGGTTCGAATGCTGCTGTGGGCATGGATGTTTGTGATTGTCTGTGAAAATACTAGTGGTGGTAGTCAGCAATAGATGGCGTTGGTTCCTGTATTCCAGTCTTCTGGCCATTCGTCCTTTTCCCATATTTCATTAAATAGGGGGTGTATCATTTCAACAGTAGTGTTTATATCCGCTTTCAGTAGTTCAGCCTGTATATTGTCACTCCCAGCAAGCTTTACTATTTTTTGTTTTCTTTACTGCCCGAGTTATTTCTAGTTTAGTAATAGTTCCTATATTTATTTTAAGTATTTCTTCTTCTGTTTCTGGTATTTTTTGTTCTACGTTTTCTATCTCTCCATTTAAAATTTCTTGGAAATGTCCTTCCCATCTTCTTCTTTCTTCTTTTTTTTTTGTCTGCTTCTTTTGTAACTTTCCTTGTTGATTTTTTACAGGTCCTTCTCTTTTAAAATTCTTCCCAACTAGTTTTCTTATTATCTCAAACAACCTCTTTGAATCAAATTTACTTGCTGCTGCTTTGGCCTCTTTACACATTTGCTCCAGGAAATCTCTTCTGTCTTTCCTTGCACTTTTTTTTTTACCTGTCTATTTTTAAGCCTGTATCTTTCATTTGTCCTATTTCTTTCATTTTCTTCTGTACTTTGCAGAAGTGTATTCCATAAAGCTTTCCTTTCTTCACAGAAGTTGATGTTTTTTTCAGAGATCCATTGTTTGTGATTCTTGCTCTGCCTTCCTAGAACTACTTCGGCAGTATTATTAAATATATTCTTTATTTTTCCCCAGTTCTCTTCTTTGGCTATTTCCTTAAGTTGTTCTATAAGGCTTCCATATTTATTTCTTAACGTTACTTTATATTTGTCTTCTATATCCTTGTTTTTCAGTTTGGATATATTGTATTTATTTCTTTGGTTCTTCCTTTAGATATTTTTCTTAGTTTCATTTTTATTTTTGTAATCAATAAGTGGTCTGTAAAGGCATCTGCACCTCTCCAAACTCTTACATCCATCAAAGAGGCTTTCCAAGATCTGTTTATTAAAATATTGTCTGTTTGGTTTTTGGATTTCTTATCAAGTGCTATCCAAGTCTGTTTAAGGATGTTTTTATGTTTAAATAAGGTTCCTCCTATGATCATATCATTGAAAGTGCAAAAGTCTTTTAGGATTTCCCCATTTTCATTACAGTTTCCTAAACCTTTTTTTTCCATTATTCATTCATATCCCATGTTACTATCTCCTACTTTTGCATTCATGTCCCCTATAACTAAAAGCATATCTTTCCTTTTTTACTTCATCCACTTCTTTTTGTAGCATATCATAGAAGTCTTCTTTCTCTTCTATTTTTGTATTGTTTGTTGGTCCATATATGTTTATTATAGTCACAATTCTGTATTCAGTTTTAAATCCAGCTTTGATGATTCTTTCAGAAACTGGTTTCCATTCACTTAGTGCTCTTCTGGCATCTGTTGTTAACATGAAAGCTGCACCTTTGCTATGTGTGCCATCCTTGTTCTGGTTTCCAGAATATAAAATACATTTGCTTGTTGTTAGTTGGATTTCTCCATTACCGTTCCATCTTGCCTCGTTTAGACTTAGTATTTCTATTTTGTATCTGTCCATTTCTCTGGTTAGTAAATTAGCTTTTCCACTTTCTTCCATAGTCTTAATATTCCAGCATCCAACTCTTCAGCCCAATTTCGGTCAAAAGTTTTGGGCTGAAGAGGTTTTTTTCTTGGAGTTTTCCACCTGTCAGCTCTCCCTCCCCCCCCCCCCTCCCATGGGGCTTTCACTGACTTGCTTCATTTCCTCCAGTACTTCTCCCTCTTGGTTTTTGTGTGTCTGTTTTCCAGCAGTGGTTGAGGTTTCTGTAGCAATTGTGGTTGCTAGCCACAAGTACAACCCTCCTCCTTTCTGATCCAGGCACTAGCAGAGTTAGTCATGGGGTGGTTAAAGGGTACATTAAAGGGAACCATAACAGACATGTGGACTCCTTCATTAAAAACTCACAACATTTTCTGCAAAAACTATGGGAAATTTCCATCTTGCCATCGGATATTCTAGCTAGTCTAGATATTGTATCTTTGTTCACCAATGTTTTCCAGTAGCTGAAGTCATGGAATTATAGATGGTCTGTTCTGTCCTGACACCTCACAACTTTTTTGACATTGTCTGCACTCTAATTACTTCAGATGGAATGGGAAAATTTACAAGCATCTGTCTCTGACCTTGCAATGAGAGGCCCTCTGTCTCTCCACATGCCAACTTATTCATGGAAAAATTGGAAAAGCATTTTCTCACATCTACAAAAAAAAAAAAAAAAACTTCAATTTGGTGGAATGTGTACATGAAATCTTTATCATTTAAAAATACAGTGTTGCCAAGTTGCATGATTTTCTTTTGTTTATCATCTTTCAGAAAAAAAAAAAAAAAATTCACTTTGGAATTTGAAAATAAAGAAAACTATCTTTCCTAGATGCTTTAATTTCCAAAAAAGCTGAAGGAGGCTTCTTAGTGTATGCTGCAAACCCACTCACACAAATCATTATCTACACATATCCTCATTGCACCATATATCACAAAAACCAGGTATTATACATATGCTCAAGGGAGGGGGGGGGGTGATTTCTCATAAGAGATGAAAAAAGACTGAAGGAAGAATTGCAGTCTCTACTCCAAGTACTTGTGTGCAACAGATATTCTAAGAAAATCATAGAAAAATACTATTATATACAGAACTTATGTCTACATCCTGTACATTGGTATTTGCTTTGTTAGCCAGTTTCTTGCCTTTATAACCAATTTCTTTTCATAACCCCTCTCACTCTTTTTTTTTTTTGCACGACATTCCTTCTACATCATCTTATGGATCTCTTGTTTAATAAGATGGCACATCCATTTTATTCCTATCCTATTTGTTCTTTGAACTCTAGAGACACAATCAGATGTTGCTTCATTTAAGCACCGTTTCAAAACTTCCCATGCACTGCTGATATCCTTTCCATTCAGTAATTGATACCATAGGACCAAAGATAATATTCTCCTGAGTTTGCCATAATTTCCAGCTTTGTAGTTCATCATATAACCTGTCCTTATCACTGTGAAAATGTGAATGCATATTAAAGAACTTGAAAGACACTGTACAATACTTGATTAGAATGATGAGCTCACTTGTGGATGTATTTGGTTAATGTTTGGATTTGTTTGATAAAAAGCAGGTGTTTTTTTATCGCAGTACCTTGGTACTTCAACCTAACAGTGCAGCTACATGGTGATGCAAGATTGCAGAATAACAGTGAGTTAGATGTCATAGGTTTTAAAACATTGACTCTACCTAAAACTACTTAATGTCAGTTACTGTTTTATTTTGTGAATTTTGTATTTCTTTGGATGCTTTTTATGCTTATTTAATTCATACTTTAGTTTTTGTATCCCTTCCTAACAAAAGCAGTTGAATTTGACTATTGAAGCCCAAAGAAATAATAATAAAAATTTTGGCTAGACATAACATGGAAGCTTTTTAATTATGCTTTAGCATTTAATACAACTTTTTTTTTTTCTTTTTGTTTGTTTGTAGCACAAAGAAGGCACTTACGAACTCCATCTCCTGCTCCTCCTCTGTTGTCACCCATTTTAGAAGCAGAAGTTATAACTGGGACTGACATCATTACATGGAAGCATCGATCGGTTTCTCAGCAGTCCTTACAAACTCTAGAAGAATGTGAAGAAGATGAAATCACATCTGATTCAGTATTAAGTACAAACATTAATCAAAATAATTGTGAAGGAAGAGGAATCAATCGAGACTTTAGTGGAAGCCTGAGTAATTTGTTTTTACCTTCAAGACAAGATGAAGTTGATGAAGTACAGATTGAAAATAATAATTCTTGTGACAACATACAAGATAACTGTGTTCATGAAGTACACATTATTCCATCACAATCTTATC
Source organism: Typopeltis vanoorti (assembly GCF_054136105.1). Classification (NCBI taxonomy): domain Eukaryota; kingdom Metazoa; phylum Arthropoda; class Arachnida; order Uropygi; family Thelyphonidae; genus Typopeltis; species Typopeltis vanoorti. The sequence goes on along the minus strand of NC_143557.1, from coordinate 87,880,236 downwards.
AAATCTATAAAGAAAATAGCATTCTTCAAGCTTCCGAAATAAATGATAATCAAAGTGCTGCAACATTAGATGATGAACAGTGGGCTTTTTCTCCAAACACTGAAACTGATAATTTTAAAAATAACACATTTCCCAGAAAATTGAGTATGCAAGACAACTGTAAAACAACACACAACAAACTCACAAGGTGTCAGTCAGAAAATGAATTAAAGTCGTTTCACAGAGTTGCCACGCTCCAGCGAAGGTTATCAGAGGATTATGACGTATGGATGTTAAGTGAAGATGATATTGCATCTTCTTTAAATTCTCAGTTATATTCTGATTCTTCAAAAGGTTTATCTGCTACAACTTTATTTTGTGCAGAATATTCAAATGACCAGACTGAATTTCCTGAGGTTTCATTTATAGACACAAAAGGCTTTAGCCATCATGTTCCAAACCATACATTTGTTCACCATCCCAATTCACTGATCACAGATAAGAGGACATCTAAGGTGCTTAGTCATAGGGCTGTAAAATTTCCAAATGCTTTTCATGCATAATGCAATAACTGTGTGCAATGTTGGATACCTAAGGTAGTTCATTTATTATCAAATGAATGGTTTTTATACAAAATATATCTTATCTTGAAAATAGTGAATTAGGTATTTAAAATGTACTGCCAATTCAAGCAACAAGTAACATTTTATTTGCCTGTTCAATGTTATAAAAGTCCTTTTGATTGTAAATCATTTTTTTTTTAAATCTTGTATATTTACATGAGATAAATGAACAGCAAATAAATTTACATTCTTCTATTATATGTCATGAAAGATAACTTTGATTGTATTGTGCTGAGAGAACAAACAGTAAATTTTATACATTAAGTAGTGTAAGTGTTTGTCAAAATTCTGCATACTTTTAATATTTAAAGCATCTACAACTAATTTGAACTAAAACATAAAGAAAAAAACTATTATGCATACTCAATAATAACATACAAGTACTTCTAAAAATATTTCTCTTTACTTTCTCCAGATTAGTGTGTTTTTTATGGATTATTGTTGTGTACATTAATATTTGAAATTTTCTGGCCATTCCTACTTAAGAGAGGAGAGGTATAAATTCAAGTTGTAATTTTTATATGGTCATTTTTGAATAAAAAGTCATTTCAGTACATATAGTTAGTTCAGCATTATTATCCTTACTTATAGGGGAGGAAAAATCATGTTATCAGTGAAAAGAAATTGTTTCATTTTAATAGCTTTCATTACAACAATAGAATCATAAAATACTGAAAACATTAATGCACATTTACTTTGAATGTTCATGCCCACAGTAAAAAAAAAAAAAAAAAATATATATATATATATATATATATAGCTAAATCCAACCTTAATGTTAAATCTAACTCTTCAGTTTGGAGCTGAAATAATTAAAACAAAATCTTCCTTGAAATGGAAATTTGGATGTTCAGAATTCTATAAGTACATGATGATACTAACTATAATTAACACACCCTAAAACAACTTCCTAATAGGCTTACCATTTCTTGATATACCTCATTACTGGGGATGCACTGATGCACCAAGGTGAGATGGCAATTTTAGACTTCATTCTCTTTTGGTAAAAAATAAAAAACTATACATGTTATGAAGGTTTGCAGTGAGATATCATTCTGAGCAGGATGTGTCCAATGTGTCCCCAACCTTTTTTTTAACCAGAAAACCAAGATGAATAGTAGAAGATTACCTTATTTATTCAAATATAACTCACCCTCACACATATTTCACACCACTGATTTTATTTTAAGAAATAGTGAATGTTGTTATGGCGGTTTCAGATATTTTGGAATTCGATTGAAGAGAAAATCAAGCATTTTGACTCAACAATCATTGGCTTGCCTTTGTTACTGAGTTGCACGAACTTTTGTTAATATCGCACCAGTCGTGCATAGAAATGAAAGAAAATTGAAGAGAATATCAAGCATTTTGACTCAACAATCATTGGCTTGCCTTTGTTACTGAGTAGCATGATCTTTTGTTAATACTGCACCAGTCATATGCATAGAAATGAAAGCAATCAGTAGAGGATATGTCGGAGTGAGAGCATTGACTTCTACTCAATCTTGATTTGTGCAGGGGTGGATTATCATCATCATCAAATTCCTGCCATATACCCTCAAGGGGCGTACAGGATATGATAGTACTACATGAAAAAAAATTACATCATTACTAACTTCCTATCTACAATTTTCCTCCAAATCAGTCTGTTACTTGTCAAGACTCCAACATTATCAGATCTTCTATTTCTATCATCTAAGGCACTTTGTACCGTATCAATCCACCTATATCTTGGTCTTCCTCTGGGTCGTTTTGCTGCCAACCTGGCAGAGAACACTTGTTTTGCTAATCTTTCCTTGCCCATTCTATTTAAGTGACCATACCACCTGAGATTAGCTCTGCTAACGCATTCCTGGATGCTGACAATGTCAGTTTTCTTTCCTAATATCCTCATTTTTAATATGATATTGGCATTGATGCCATCTGTTCACACCTATAATCTTTCTCAGGACTCTCATATCTGCGGTCTCTAGTCTTTGGTCAAGTGTTTTACTTCTGACCCAGCTCTCAGATCCATAAGTTAAAACTGGTTTGAACACTGTCTTGTATACAGCTAATTTAGTGTTCCGACTAATTTCTCTCTTATTCCATATGAATTTATTCAACTGACTTCCCACCATACCAGCTTTGCTGATTCTGTTGTCTATTTCTATATTTAATTTACCATCTTCACTAAAAATCGTGCCTAAGTAGCTGAAATGTTTTGCTTGTTCCACAGGTTCTCCATTCACAACACAGTTGACATTTTCAATGATTCTGCTTATTTTCATTGTCTTTGTCTTTTTAATGCTGACCTTCATACCATATCTATTACAACAGTTATTCAATTTAGTCAGAGAATCTTGCAGACTTGTAGCAGATTTATTTAGAAGTATAACATCATCTGCATAAAGCAAAGAGCTGACATTAACATCTCCAATTTTGATATCATGTTTAATACCACTTTCCTTCATAATGTGATCCATATAGATAATGAATAGCAGAGGGGATAATGTACATCCTTGTCTCACACCAGATTTAACATTAAACCATCTTCCTGTACTTCCTTCAATTCTAACTACTGACTTACAACTCAAATAAAGACTAAGTATTGCTTGATATAATGCCCCATTGACCATATAACTGCAGCGTATTGAATAGCTTCTCTCTTGGCACCTTGTCGTATGCCTTTTCCAAATCTACAAAACTTAAATACAGATCTTTGTTATATTCCCATGCTTTCTCGACTATTTGTCGTAAAGTAAAGATCTGATCCTGATAGCCTCTATTTCGCCTGAATCCAGCTTGTTCTTCACCAAGGGGTGGATTAAGAGAGTTATATTCAAGTAAATACAGTAGTTTCCAAAATTACACAGAAGATATGTATCATGAATATACAAAAAGATGGGACTATATTTTTATGAGATCTTCAATGGGATAACATATGCAACTGTAATAGAGATTCAGATTTCCTGTTATAGAGAATTAAGAACTTCACACAAATTGTTGATGTCTATAAACAAATGTCATTCATCAAGATGCTATTTCCTTTCACCCATATCAATTGACAGTGCAAAATACAAAGTCACTGCTCATAGAAAAAATTATTCTAAATTTTGCTGATGCTTTCAAAACAAAGTAATTTTCATTATTTTCTTAAGGAGGTTCTAAACTTGTGTCTTGATAAGAATCATTTCTCTCACAAGATCATTCAACTTGGTAGGTTATCAAATGAGATGATTGCATAACTGCTGAAAAAGCATCTCTCCAGTTTCCTATTATATGATGCTGTACTGGGTCTATTGGTAGAGTTGTCTTTATCCACAGTGCTTGTCTTAGATAGTAGGCACTGGCAACATACTATCATGAGGTATTGATCTTATAGCTGATAGTAAGTTTGGATATTTTATTACATGTTTCAGTTTTAGAAGACATCACGTTCATTCTCAATGAATGTGATATTTTACTAAAAACTGTGTTTGTATTTTAGCTGTTTATTATTTAAGGTATCTCCATGGAGTCAAAACCTATTGCAGGAGATCCATTATTCACACAATACCTATCATACCTTTCCTTAAACTCATTCACTGACTAAGCACTCACAACCCAACTTCTGGCAACCCATTTCATTGATTCACCATCCTCCAAGAAAAAAATCTCGTTCTAATATTCTTTCTAACTATGCTTACACAATTTCCACTGGTAACTCTCCCTCCCCCCATTGTCCCCCTTTCTGCCACATACTGAAAAAAACGTTCAGTGTCAATCCTACACAACCTCTTCAATAACTTATATGCCTCTATCATGTTTCCTTCTTTATGCCTATCAGCTAGTTTTTTTAGCCCACAGATTTTAAATCTGTTCTCATAGGGAACATTCCATAGACATGCCACAATCTTTGTCACTTGTTTATATTAATGGAATCTGCATGACCAGATCAGCATGCAGTAGTCCAGATGTCCTTATTTAAAACCTTATAAAGAGGAACAATAACTTCTCTATTCATGCGTGTTAGTACATTCTTCAACTACCATTTAATTTGATGTTCTGTTTTGGTTACCTTTGCAATATGCCCTCTAAACTGCAACTCCCTGTCCACAGTTACCACCAAATTCCTGGCCTCATCAGTTCCTTACAATTCAGCTCCATCAATATAGTACATGCAAACCTCACTTAACACGATTAATTAATGCGCACTGAGTGAAATTGCATCAAACGAATGCAATAAACAATAGGAATAATATTAATTCATTCATCAGTTAGCAGGAATTTGGAGAAAAAAAATTACAGTATAAGCTATATTAGAAGATAAAATCATCAAAGTTAATAAAAATCAATTGCTTAAATTTTTTTATTTAATGTCTAAATATTTGATTGAGCTACTTTTTTTACAAAAAAAATTAAGTAAAGATGTTTGAATCGTGCTCGACTTTTTCATCTTGTCATGCAATTTGCGATAGCTGGCGACCACTTTTATCAAGATTTCTGCAGACTTCGAAGCTTTGTTCCATATCAGGATCAGCATCAAACAAAATTCCTTCAGCATACTCAATATGATTGAAAACTAGCTCAAGTTCTTTCACAGTTAACTTCTTAGTCGCAATATTCTCTTCTTGTTCGCACTCCTTATCTTCTTCTTCTTCTTCATATGCACGCTGTTCTTCTAGTTGAAGGAGATCATTCTTGCTTAACTGTTCTAAATGGGAATTGAGCAAGTTTCTCACATCTTTATTATCCAGTTCGTTAAATCCAAGTTCTTTTCTAATAGTGATGATTTCTTCAAAATATTAGATCTTGGATTTTGCACACAATAAACTAACACAGGCTTGAGTTTAAAGTCACCTTCTGCATTGCCTCCTTATAAAAATGTAACAATCTTTAGATACTTTGTATTCTGGTTGAGATGTTTTAGTTAGGAAAGTTTTTATTGGCATATGCTTCCAAAAGAGACCAATTTCGTTGATGTTGAATATTTGCCGATCGTCATAATCACCCTCCTGAATTATTCTTTGCAATTCTTCATAAACTTGGCTACAGAATCTTTATCAGCACTAGTAGATTCCCCAGTTATTCTTACATTATGCAGTCCAGTTCAATTTTAAAAAGGGTCAAGCCATTCTAAACTTGCAATAAAGCTTTCACATTCCTCTTGAAATTTGGTCTCTTTCAATGACGTAAAAACATAGAGAGCTTTTGCCTGAACTGTACTAGGAGGTATTCTTTTTTGGTTATAATCCTCAATCCAGAGTGATAGAAGACGCTCCATCTTGATCAGTAAATGGCTTCTATTTCAGGTGATCTACATGCTTAAAGAAGCAGTAGCAACTTTTCCTTGTTCTTTGTATTCTTAGTTCTTATCTAATATAGTCCAAATTGTAGACTTGCTGTATCCCAGGTCTCGCACAATCATTGTATTATACGCTACTTTCATATCTCTTAATGACTTCTAGCTTTTCCCCTCGCTGCAGATTGGCAACAAAAAATTTCACGTAATGTAAAAAAATCGTGTTAATTGATTAATCACTCGCGTAAAGTGGGAAATGGTATCATTTCACTCAATCACACTAACTGGTTATCGCACATATTGAATTTGCATTAAGCGGGGTTTTCTTGTACATAGTTTGTGATCTGTTCTTCCCAAAGTGCATCGTCTTATACTTGGCCACATTAAACTTGCAGCCTTTGCTCATGCTGTTTGTTATGTTATATTTATCATATAATATTTGTAAATCATTGATTTACAGATTAAAGAACAGAGGACCAAGTACTGAGCCTTGTGGTACACCACCAAGCACTTGCCTTCTCCTGGACTCAGCTCCTCCATAAACCATTCTTTGATGTCTGTCTATCAGCCACCCTCTAATCCAAATCACCAGATTCATATCCATCTCATTTGCTCCAATTATTGCAACAGAATTCTATGTGGAATTCTGTCAAATGTCTTTCAACAGTGGCAGATGGAAGCGGGACTATAACCTCAACGTCATATTTGTTAGCTCAAAAATAACCAACACTTGTGTTAAAAAGGTTTTAAATTCCATTCAACATACTCAACGCAGACCTATAATGTTTCAATTCAACCCAGCCATTTTTATAAGTCATGGATCCTTCTCTGTGAAGCTGAAAATAGGAGTTATGAAAAAAGTGATGTTAAAAAACTTATGCAGTTGCTTCACAAAGATGGCCCCTTTCTTCAGCATGTTCCATATCTTATGGGCCACCCAGTAAAAAGTAAACAAATTACTAAGGAAATCCAAGTTTCAGGTGGGGAAAAAACCCTACCTCCGTATGAGACTGGCTAACTCACCATTAGTCGAACCAGATAAAGGTTCCTCATGTCACTGACAGGAATTGAACCCAGGTTTTTCAGACCAAAGGGCTTCATCTATACTGACTGAGCTACGAAGGCTCAAGAAAGCTTACCTCCTCCAAATAGGATGCAGACCCTAGTACACAGATCTTCTGCCTTGGCCCTTTGCTCTTGTTCTGGTGAATATGCCTGCCCTGTATGAGCCAGATCCTGCCATGCTGAAAAAACTTGATCCAACATTGAATGATAGCTGCCACAATTACAGGATACCTGAAACCAACACCATTAAGAGACCTGTATACTTTGTCTGTTATTGCACCCCCCCCCCACTTCAATTCGAAAATCTGCATTCTCAGCTGATGAAAGAAGTAGACAAATGATGAGCACCACCCTATTTGGCCAGACTATGGTGCCCCAAAGACTAAGATCCCAACATAACTTTCTAGCAACCATTAAACCACCTAAAAACCTCTAGAGACAAGACTTCAACAATGGTTTGCACTATACCCCGAGAATAATACTGGTATTCCAACAGCTGAACATCTTCCATGTGGTGCCCACTTGGACTGGAAAAGCCTCAACAGACTGCGAATGGAATGCAGCAAACAAAACCTCATCAAATGGGGCTACCTCACTGGACCAGATAATTGTGAGTGTGGGACAACCCAATCCATGAAATCCTTTCTTTCCTGCCCCCTTCTTCAATCACCTTGCACAAAAGAGGACCTTATATCCTGCACAGAAAGAGTAGTTGATTGCACAAGATACTGGAGAAACATCTGACCATGTTTATTGTATATAACTTATGTATAGATTCCTTTCCTTCATATTTTACTTATTATGCCCTGTATAATTTACCTATTAAATTTAAGCTATTCTCATTTATAATGTATCCTAATTGTAAATAATGTTGTACCAATTATTTACTATTGTACCACTTGTGTTTGGATATGAAATAAATAAGTATCGTATTACCCATTTAGGCATAAATTTTAGTGAAGATGGAAAAGACAATAAGCAAAACTGTTATGGTGGAGAGTTAGCTGAATAAATTTATATGGAATAAGAGAGAAACTAGCCAAAACAGTATACATGTGCCAAAGCAATTTAACTTATGGATCAAAGAGTTGGATTAGAAATAAAGTAGTTAATCAAAGACTGGAGAAAGCAAATAGAGTTTTGAGTAAAATAAGCAGATAGTATCAATGGCAGCAGCGTGTTGAAAATGAAGATATTAGGAAGGAACTTGACTATTAGCATTCAAGAATGTGTGAGCAGAGCTAATCTAAGATGGTATGGTCACTTAAACAAAATGGAAGGTTAGCAAAATGGATGTTTGCTTGATGCAGAATGCAGGAAAAAGACCCAGAGAAAGACCAAGATCTAGACAGATTGATGCAGTTAGAAGTGCCCTTGAAGATTGAAATTTAAGATTTGACAGTATTGGAGTACTGACAAATAACATTAATTTGGAGTAAAATTTTGGATAGAGGTTAATAATAATTTATGCTTAATTATGCAGTAATGTCATGGTATCCTGTACACCTTTGAGGATACTTATCCTCAAAGGTGTACAGGATACCATGTTTGATTATGAGAAATCTAAGCATATGTACTTATCATACATGCTCAAATTTCTAGTCATCGCATAGGCTAGTGATTGCAATCCAACATGAAAATGCATAAATTCACAGAAAGAGAAATTACTAGCCCATGTCCTGATCAGAAATCCATTCTTATCAATTATGTTATTGTTGATGGCAAGATCTTCAAATGGATTCTATGCAGAAAAGAGTATAGAGTATTTGAAATGGAGAGTGTTATCCATCTAGTTTCGAGTAGAATAAAATTACATATCACCAAGAAAAAAATAAAATAAATATATGTATGCATGGCATACATACATTTATTCAACCAGAAAGTTCCAAATGGTTGTAAATGAATGAAATGACATTTCATTGTGACAGTATGTATAAACTTGTCACAAGTTTACACATATTGTCAACTAGTTCCACATATTTGTCCCTTTCATTGAGACATTATGTTGGGCAAAAGTATTTGTATCGTCTTGCCAAAGGAATCTGCTGCCAGTGTTCTGATCCAGTCCTTCATTGCCATCACTGCTGTTGAAATGTTGAGTTGCTAAAAATCTCTTCTAGTGGTGAAAAAAAAAAAAAAAAATGAAAGTCAGATTGAGGTGTTGGAAGACTTCCCAGTTGAACTAATTGTTTGAACAGTTGCATGTTTTGAGCGACAATTTGAAGTCTGTGTTGTCATGAATCAAAACAATTCCAGAGCTGAGGAGACCTTGTTTTTTGTTTTGAATAGATTTCCACTATTTTAGCAAATGCAGTAAACATCCATGTTTGTTGTTCCTTAAAGCATCAAATCAATGAGCAAAACACAGTACATTCTGAAGGAAAACATCTTGAATTTTTTTGTCTTTGGAAATTCACTATACTGCCATTGTAATAACTACTGCTTACTCTCTGATGTCATATGAGAAACCCAGGTTTCATCTTCATTATGGTACCATTCCAAAAACTTCAGTGCTGCCATCATTTGTTTTATGATCATCTGCAAGCATTTTTAGCATCCATCTTGCACTCAGCTTTTAATAATGTAAGTACTCCATGATGATTTTTTGTAGTAAAGAGCAAGAAATATGGGGGAAATGTAGACCCAACTCAGAAATGGTGAAACTTCCCTTTCCTCCCTTCACTGAACATCTTACACCATCTTATCACCATTCCCTGCCATTTTTTCCATATCTGTCACTAACTTGCAAATAAATTTCAGCTGGGCAAACATTTTTAGCATTCAGAAATTTTTCTATCCCTGACTGAATTTTTATCTCGCAACTGATAGAATTTTTTACCTTCTTACTCATTTTATGACACTATAATAAACACAGACTGAAAACTGATAATGTGTCTGTCATCCTCTTGACTCTTGCAATATTCTGGCAGAACCCTGGTTGTGCCACAGTATGCATAATTGAAACTTGGTTCTGGTCAGGTTTTGTATATATAATGAAATTTTGATAATGAAATGTACAATCAAATTAGCCAAGAAATAAGAAAAGGGTGATCATTATGGGTGATTTTAATTATGGCAATATAGACTGGAATGATGAGATAGCAACTGGAAGTAAAGAAAATGAGTTTCTTGAGTTTTTGAGGGATAACTACCTCAGACAGTATGTAACAGAGGGCACACAAGGATTGAGAGTCTTGGATTTGGTCATCTCATCAGAGGATGTAATTATAAATGAGGTGTCAAATCATCCACTAATTGGTGAGAGTAACCATGAGGTGATTACCAGCAGTGTGAGGACCTCTGTGAGAAAAGGGTATATGTGGAACTACAGGGGGGGGGGGATTATGAAGAGCTCAGGAGACAGCTTGTGGGTGTAGCATGGAATAAGGAGTTAGCTTGGAAAGAGATCAATGTTTGGGGATTTTCAAAAACTGTTTAGTAGATGCAATGTCTAAATGTATTCCAAGGATGAGAAGGTTAAATAAGGTGGGTGTGAGATGGATGAATAAAGAGATTAAGCATGCGATACAGAGAAAAAGGGCATTGTGGAGGCAGCATAAGAGAAGTGGAAATAACCAATTCCATGAGGTCTACAAAGACCAAGCAAGGAGGGTGACTTGGTTGGTGAGGGTAGCCAAAGAGAGGTATGAACAGCAGTTGGCTAATGAAGTGAAAAAGAATCCTAAGGAGTTCTTTCGATACGTAGCCAGCAAAAGAAAGAATAATTATGGAAGGATGACATTGATTGGAGAAAATGGTATAAAGACAGCTGATGCAGGATGTGTGGTGGAGATACTTAATGAGCTGTTCATAAAGATCTTTCAATCTTGTGAATGTGACTTCATGGAGGGATTGAGAGCAGTTGATGATGGGGAGGAGAGACTGACTGTAGGTGGGCAAGAGGTGTATGGGGAGTTGAGTAAACTAGATGTTAATAAAGCTGTGGGACTTGATAATATATCACCACGTATTCTGAAAGAATGTGCTAGGGAGTTGACATCTGCCTTGACATATTTTTTTAATATGAGTCTTGCACTCGGTCAAGTTCCTAAGAAGTGGAAGGAGGGAAAGATTGTGCACTTCATAAAGGAGGTGATCAAACTCAAGCATCAAGCTATAGGCCTATCTGTGTGTGTTAGGTGTTGTGGTTAAGTTGTTGGAGAAGCATGTGAGAACTAGGATCCAGAGTTGGGTTGATAACAATGGTATTATCTTTGATGGACAGCATGGATTTGCTAAAGGGAGGTCATGTTTTAGTAATCTATTTACTTATTACAATAAAGTGACTGCTTCCTTGGACAGAAGAAAAGGATACACAGTAACATACTTGGATTTTGCAAAGGCTTTTGATAGAGTACCTCATGATAGGTTGACAGTCAAACTAGAGCAGATGGGGTTGGATATTAGATTAGTGCATTGGATTGGAGACCAGCTATCTGATAGGTATCAACAAGTTGTGTATGGGGGAGCGATATCCAGGAAAAGGAAAGTCACTAGTGGAGTGCCTCAGGAGTCTGTTTTAGGTCCATTACTGTTTAACTTGTATATTAATGATATAGGTGAAGATTTGGATGGAGATATTCAGTTATTTGCAGATGATGCAAAGTTGGGACGAACCATGAAATGTAGTGAAGTGTTGTGGCCTTACAGGAAGACTTGAATAGATTGAGTGATTGAGCACGGAAATGGGGATGTGAGTTCAATGTTGCAAAATGTAAGGTTTTAAAATTTGGAAAACAAAGAGATGGGATGCAGAATTTATGCTTGGTGAGAATATATTGTTGGAGGTAGAGGAAATAAGAGATCTGGGGGTAATAGTGGATAAGGATCTAAAATTTAGGGGATACATCACCAAAACTGTGAAGACAACACAAAGGCTTCCTGGAATGATGCAGAGGACACTGATGTGTAGAAGTAGGGAGATTCTTGTTCCGTTGTATAAGGCTTTGATTAGTCCACACATGGACTATTGTGCCCAGATTTGGTCATCGGGTTTTCAGAAGGATGAAGAGATGTTGGAAAGGGTCCAAAGGAGACTGACTAAGGTAGTTTCTGACCTCTGGAATGTCGAGTATGAGGAAAGTGAGAAGATGTAATTTTGCAGAGTCTGGTGGACAGGAGGAAGAGGGGAGATATGATAGAGACCTAGAAGTTGGTAAAGGGTTGTTATAGGATCAATGCTGGAGAAGTTTTACAGCGAATAGTGGGAAATCAGGGGAGAACCAGAGGTCATCCCTGGAAACTGTATAAAGAGGGTGTGAGTAGGGGAGTGAGAGGCCGGTTTTTTTCGTGCAGAGTTAGATATTTCTCTGAGTGTTCCAGGGAAGATCTATATAAACATATATTTACGGTTTGTTGAACTTGAATCAACCTATGATAAGGTACTAAGAGAGAAACTGCTCAACATAGTGACAATTTAAACTGGACCCTATGTGCCGTGGTGCTCTGATATCACTAAGTATTTATAAGAGCTGTTTCTCTATAGAATGAGCTGTGTTTGCAGATGATGTGAGGAAAAGGCCAAGATGAAGACCACAGGAAAGATGGAGAGAGACAAGATAAGAAAAGATATAGAAATTAAAAAAAAAGAAGAAAGAAGCCCATGCTGGAATGATGTTCATGAAGATAACTTACATTAAATAAGTTTATTAAATACATTAATAACTGCAGAAGAAAAGAAAATATAATGGCCGATCTATGTGTCTCTGGGGTTGTTATTAAGGCAACAGAGAAGTTGGTGAGCACTAGGATTCAGAAGTGGGTTGATGATAGCAGTATTCTTTATGATGGTCAGCATGGTTTGTTAGGGGAAGGTCATGCTTTAGCAATCTTTACACGTTGCAACATGGTGACAAATTTGCTTGATAAGGGAGATGCACATGACTTGCACTCGTGTACTGATTTTTCAAAGTCCTTTGATAGACTGTTACATGACAAGTTAGTAGCTAAATTGAAACAGGTGGGATTAAATAACAGACTAGTAAGTTGGATAGCTATTTTTCTGTCAGATGGGTATCAGGAAGTTGTGTATGAATTGGTATCCCAAAAGATGAAAGTGACTAGTGGAGTGTCTCAGGGATCTGTTTTTGGACCAATACTGTTTAACCTATATGCTAATGACACTTGGACCAGCTTAACTGGAGAAGTGCAGCTGTTTGCCAATGATGCAAAATTGGGAGGAGCTATGAGAACAAACATTGTGGCCTTGCAGGAGGAATAGACTATGTGAGTGGGCAAATGAATGAAGCTATCAGTTTAATGTTGCAAAGTGCAGGGTCTTGAAATCTGGTAGGCAAGGTCACGATACAGAGTATACAATTCATGGACAAATTCTGAAGGAGTTATAAGAGACAAGAGATTTTGGAGTGGTGGTAGACAGAGACTTGAAGCTTAGGAGTCACATTAGCTAAAAAATGTAAGAATATCTCAATAGATTATGGCAATAATGAGGAGGACATTGACATACAGAAGCAAAGTGGTTATGGTTCCCTTACATAAGGCTTTGATGAGGTCACATGGACTACTATGCACAAATTGGTCACCTGGTTTTCAGGGGTATGAGGATGTATTGGAGAAAGTCCAGAGAAGATTTACTAAGTTAGTATCAGGGTTATGGAATGTCAGATATGACAAGAGATTGAAGGAATGCAAGTTATGAATAGAAGAAGAAGAGGGGATATGACTGAGACATATAAGTTGGTGAGCGGTTGTTACCAGATTAATATGGAGGAGGTGTTTCATAGCGTAGAAGGAGGCAAGGGTAGAACTAGAGGCCATCCCTGGAAGCTGTATAGAGGAGTGAAAAGCAAGTTCTTTGCATAGAGAGTGATTGGTGAGTGGAATGCATTGCCTGAAAGTGTAATGAGTGCAGAAATTGTGAATGAGTTTAAGGCATGGTTTGATGATCTTTTTGCATAAGAGTATAGACCTCCCACAATGAGTCTTTTGAGTATATGGAGGTCAGATAATAATAATAAACAAAAAAAAAAAGATAATTGTAGAAAAATTAACATAATTGACAGAAAATAAACCAAGAGAAAAAAACATAAGTGGATTGATGCACTTAATATTGCCCTTGAAGGCTGAAAGTAAGAATTATTATTATACAGGCACCTCCATGGAGTCCGAAGACTCATCACATGAGACTCAATCTATCATACTTTAAATCCATTAACAGACAGAGCACTCACAACTGACTCTGGCAACCCATTCCACTCGTTCACAACTCTCCGAATAAAAAAAATCTAGTCTTCACACCCCCTACTAACCACACCTTTATTCAACTTTCAGGGATGACCCCTTGTTTTGGTCCCTCTAGCCAAATGCTGAAACATTTCCCCTGCATCTATCTTACATCATATCCCCTCTTTTAATCCTATCAACCAACTTCTGCAATCCACACACCTTCAATCTATCCTCATAGGAACATTCTGCAGGCCACTCACCTCTGAATCCTCTCCACCGTTTCCTCATCCCAAGAAATCCAGTGGACCAGACTTGAGCACAGTAATCCAGATGTGGGTGTATCAAGGCCTTGTAAAGGGGAATAACATATTCCTTATCTCTACTTGTTAATGTATTTTCAAATAGCCAAGTAATCTTATGGACAACCTTAGCAATATGTCCTCTAAACTTTAACTCTCTGTCTACCACCATCCCTAACTCTCTAGCTTTATCTATTTCCTGGAGTACAGTGCCATCAATGTGATTCACGACTTGTAATCTGTTTATCCCAAAATGTACAACTTTACATTACTCGACACCCATTAACTTTTGCCCATACTGACAGTCTATTTAAATCATCCTGTACCTTCACATCGCCTTGATTAACTATTATTCCACCTAATTTTGCATCATCAGTAAACAAATGAATATGTCCTTTCAGGTTATTTCTTATATTATTTATGTACAAATTAAACACCAATGGTTTTAGGACTGAACCTTGCTACACACCACTAGTTACCTGTTTTTTTGCCTCAATTCTGCCCCTCCATATATCACTTTTTGATATCTGTCCAGCAGTCACCCTCTTATCCACTTAACCAATGTCATATCCATTCCCATTTGTTCTAATTTGCATAACAGAGTTCCATGTGTCAAATTAATCCAATAATAGGTCATGATGAAGAAATAAATATAAGGTCGAAACTAGTCTGGGTAGTGGCCCTTCCCTTAATGCATAACATCAGACATATCTGCAAGGAGATGTGTTTTGCATTATGGGAGATACTGAGATAGGAGTGATGTTAGCTTGCTCCACCTTTGCAAGGAGTTGTCCTGGTGTTGTACCACCTTACCTCAGTCCTGAAGATACTTTCAGGTGCAAACTTTGTTTGCTCACACTTGGATGAAGGATTAAACTAAATTTATTACAATAATAGGTCAGTTTTGAAGAAAACTTTGTTAGGAAATATGGCATTATATTGTGTTATAATTATCTGGTAAACCCCCCCCTTGAGGGGTATGATGCACCAGGAAATAATGAGCAGTCAGTGCATATGTGAGAAACTTCAATGAGTAAAGATAACTTCTTCTACTTCTTCCTTATACCCTCTTTTACCTTGCGGTGTCGAGGGTCCATTGATCATCGGACCTCACTCCGTTTACAGGATAAGGTGGTCAGCCTTATGCCCTGGTGTATCCTATGGCCTGTAGTGTTGAGTTCTCAAGGCCAGTTTGCCTACTTTGCGGGCTGAAAAAAACCCCAGAATAAACTGGGGGAAAAAACCCTGCTGTCCACGCCCAAGACTGGCTAACTTGGCTATGGCTGAGGAAGATCCTTCAGCTCCTCACGTCACCGACGGGAATCGAACCTAGGACACTCCTTCCCCAGGCATATGGTTGCGAAGTGCATAGCTACTAGGCTAACCGCGCGGACTTAAAAATAACTATACTTTAAAAAAAAAATTATAATGATCACATCATGCAGAATTAGAAATACTTCTGCAATCATAATATATCAATTTCATGATTTATAGTTATCAGTAGCAACAATAATAAATTTAGTTTAATCCTTTATCCAAGTGTGAGCAAAAACAAAGTTTGCACCTGAAAATATCTTCAGGACTGAGGCAAGGTGGTGCCTCTGTTGGCAACTCGTAGCAAAGGTGGACAGGTGCTTACACTTGGATAAAGGATTAAACTAATTTATTATAGTCTAACCAAGTGCAAAATAAACTTCCAACATCTTTCTCTAAATCCAGAGTAATTTAATAATAAGATGGTACAACGGTTGGCAACTCATATAGGTAAATATGACCTCTCCATTGCTTCTGCCTTAGTGTCACATGATATATTCTGCTTTTGGCTTTTGATGAGAACGGATGTATTATTTTAGACTGAGCCTGATTAGATTGCATACAAGGTTTCTCAGAAATCTCACATTGCACTGACACAGTTTGATTCCTACTGTCTCCCCCTCTGCATGAAACATGCAAGAGGTCAAATGGCCGGCAGGCCCCCACCTGCAATGAGGACCAGTGGTGAATTTAAGGTGTTATAGGGAGGTAGGTTTATAAATCTGTGGCCAAGTGAGACACTGATACTCCTTTCCCCATTTAGTAGGATAGGACACTACAAGACTAAATATTGCTAGTAGACCAACTCAGTCTACAGGACTTTTGCTGGCAGGCCCCTAGCCCTGCAAGATTACATATACTGCTGTCAAACAATTTCTGTCGGCAGGAGATCGCCGCTCGGATATGGAAAACATCAAGGAGCAGATCCTTAATAAGAAGCAGTCCCTAGAGGTATTGAAACTCATAATAGGCAAGCTTGAATCTGACTGGCCAGGTTTTATAAAGCAGTACATTCGAACTAACAATCAGGATGGAGAGGAGGAAAAGGAGGAGATATCACAAGAAGAATTCATTACTGCTCTGTCACCAAAAACAACTCAAAAGGGGAACATTCTAACAAAAGATATAGAACTACAGAGGACCAGATGGATGAAGACTCACCAACACCAGATGTCTCAAGGAACACTAAAAAGGTTCCACCTGTTATACTAAGAGACAAGGACAAATGGACCACTATCACATCAGCCCTTAAGGAACATAAAATCTCATATTCCTGGGCTAAAAATCAAGATGAAGGAGTCAAAATTCAGCCAGCCTCAGTCACTGACTACAGATAAATGACAAAACTAATGGATAACAAAAGTCTTCCTTATCACACATTTGCTTTACCCAGTGAAAAGAATCTGAAAGTAGTACTTCGCGGGGTAACCAAAGGTGTCACCTCTGAAGAAATCACTGCTGATGCATTTTTGAAAATTATGGAGACAACTACCGTGTTTGAATAAAAACTTTAGTTTAATATAACTAAAATCTACAATTCGACGTTTCGACCTTTATGTCAAGGTCATCTTCTGGAGCGTACAAATATACACAAGAAACAAGCTATACTACAATCAAACTGGTTTGCTAAAGACACTGACCAACCGCTACCACAATTGTTGGCCTGACCTCTGGTGGAAAAAAAAAAATACAAATTAAGAATAAAAAATTATACATCAGTGCTAGAGTCCTATTATTTGTGTTGTCTACTATATACATATATTAACGTTATTCCAGCCAGTTGGAGTGGAATGGTTTCTAATACTAGCGGATTGGCTAGAGTCCTGACTTATGTTGAATCTTTCATATTAGGTTGGCTGAATATGTGCCATCCAGATCCTTGGAATATTCATACCATCTTTGTTATTGATATTTGGGTGGTTTATCAGGATTTCGCAGGATTCCTTAAATTTTCTTTCGTACCAGGTTTTTGTGCGGTGTAAGGAGCAGGTGCTTTTCCAGTTGATTTGGCGTAAGGTGTTAAGTGTGTGGTCTGAGAGGCCTGCTTCACCATAATGGTTATATTTAATGTGTCTAATGTATTCTTTCTTGCGTATAGGGATTGTCCGTCCTGTTTCACCAATGTACTGTAAGTTACAGGTGCAGCAGATGCAATAGACTCCAGGATGTGCTAATGGGAGGAGAGGATCCTTAGAGGAGCTGAATATGGTTTTAAGTTTAGTGGGTGGTTTAAAGGTGGCATTGAGGTTATAATGTTGTAGGATTCTGTTGATTTTTTCCGATAACCCTTTAATGTATGGGATGGCTATGGTTTTACTGTAATCTAGATTCGTTTTTGTTGTGGTTTTATAGAGTATTTTATTGACAGTAATTTTGTTATAGCCATTATTTATGAATGTGTCACTAATGATTTTTAGTTCTTGTTTCAGGGCTTGCTGGTTACAGCAAATAGTTGTGGCTCTGTTTTTAAGGCTGTTAATGACTCCATATTTTTGTGTTGGGTGGTGGTATGAATTCGCATGTATGTATTGGCCCGTGTGTGTCGGTTTTCGGTAGACCGTGAAGGATAGACTGCCTGAAGGAAGACGTGCAACTAGTGTGTCTAGGAACAGGAGCGAATTTTGGTTTTCGATTTCGATGGTAAATTGTATGCGTTCGTGTTGTTTGTTTAGGTGGCTGAGGAATGTGTTTAGCGTTTGTCACCCGTGCGGCCAGATCGCGAACACGTCATCGACGTATCTGAGCCAGATTGTCGGTCGTAGCGTGGCGGAATCAAGAGCCCTTTGTTCAAAGGTTTCCATGTAGAAGTTAGCGATTGGGGGGGGGGGATATTGGTGAGCCCATGGCTGTACCTTCCTTTTGTAGGTAGAATTTGTTTTGCCACACGAAGTAACCGGACTTTAGTATGTGGGCAAAGAGGGCCGTAATGTCGGACGGAAATTTGTTCTGTAGTAGGAGAATTGTGTCATTGATGGGGACATTAGTGAAAAGGGCAGAAACGTCAAAACTGACTAATAAGTCATCTTTGTCGAGTGTTATGTTTTTGATTTTGTTTATGAAGTGTTGTGTGTTTTTTATGTAGGAGGGGGAATGACCTACCAACTCCTTGAGTGTTGCCTCTAATTTCTTGGCTAGGTGGTAATTGGGACTGTCTATTCTTTCCACGATTGGTCGAAGGGGCACATTTTGTTTGTATATTTTCGGAACCCCATATATTCTGGGGGGTCGGGCATAGTGGGGTTTGAGTTTTTTAACCGTGTCTGGTGGCCAAGAAGTGACGGACTTTAGTAGTTTTTCTGTTTTATCCTTTATCCTTTTTGTTGGGTTATAATTTACCATTTTATATGTGTTGTTATCGGCTACTAGTTGGTTCATTTGCAGTATGTATGTTGACCTGTCAAGGACAACAGTGGCACTGCCTTTATCCGCTTTCGTTATTATTATGTTTTGTTTGGCTTTTAATGATTTAATTGCTGCTAATTCTGTTTTAGTCAGGTTGTTCTGTATGGTTTTCTTGGTATTTAGGACATTACTGGTTTCTAGTCGTATTTTATCTGCTATATTGTTAGGTAGGGATCTGATGCCTCTTTCAATGTGGTAGATAAAATCCAATTTGTTTACCTTTTTCGGTGCTATTGCGTAGTTCCACCAGAGGTCAGGCCAACAATTGTGGTAGCGGTTGGTCAGTGTCTTTAACGAACCAGTTTGATTGTAGTATAGCTTGTTTCTTGTGTATATTTGTACGCTCCAGAAGATGACCTTGACATAAAGGTCGAAACGTCGAATTGTAGATTTTAGTTATATTAAACTAAAGTTTTTATTCAAACACGGTAGTTGTCTCCATAATTTTCAAAAATGCATTCGGATCACCGTGCAAGCCTAAAAGAAAGGAAAAGAAATCACTGCTGACCTTATGAGTCGGTGCCTGATCCCAGTAAAAGTGAGCAGAAAAAGATATATAAACTGACTGCTATCTGTGGCCTCAGAATTTCTACTGAGCCACTAAGGAAAAAGTTGTCAGCTGGGTAGTGCCATAGGTGCCAAAGGTTTGGCCATGCCCCAAAACTTTGCAAGGCAAATTTCAGGTGTCTAAAATGTGGTGAGAGCCACCAGACCATCATGTGCACCAAGCCAAGATCCACACCAACTGTGGAGGACCTCACCCTGCCAACTGCAAGGGATGCATTACACACCCAAAGAACTGCGAGTCAGTAAAAACTGCCCTTCCAACACACTGCAGTGATGCTCAAAGCAGCATCCCGGTCCAAATAATCTCCAGCTCGACAACTCAAGGAAGAAAACAAACTGCAGCAATGACCAAAACTTATGCAGAGGCTGCATGAACTAAGGCTGTTCCATCCTATGAACAAATAAGTTCTGATATAACATCAGTATTAACTGCCTCACTAGCTACCATGTTACAAGAATTTAGCATGGCAAATCCTTCGCCATCCTCCACAAAAAGATTCCTACAAGACACCCACTCAATTTTGACAGCCCTCAATAACGAATAAAAGAAAATTCCATCCCAACTCTCTCATGATCACTGCATGGAACGCAAATGGACTGAGTAACAAAATTCTGGAATTTCAAGAGTTTACTCACAGACACAATCCTGACATAATATTAGTAAATGAAACACATCTTAGGCCAGCTAATAACCCCAAATTACGGAACTATATTATGTACAAAACAGACTCACCAGCAGTGGAGGAGGTACAACCATATACATTAAAAACTACCTAAGCCACAATGTTCTGACAAATCCACAATCCAAGAACCTAGAGATAAAAGGTGTTGGAGTTCATACCAACAATGCTGGCAGTATCAAAATCTATGCTGTATACAATCCACCCAGAATTCCATTACTAGTATCTGACTTGGACACCATTCTCGGCTTCACAGACTCCATCATGGCTGGTGACTTTAATGCCAAACATACAGCCTGGTATAGCTCCACAATCAACGGCAAAGGTCGAACTCTAAATCATTACTCAATACAAAATTCTATTGTTGTAGCTGGACCCACAGAACCCACCCATCACAGCTCAGATGTACTTGACATAGTTATCCTCAAAAACATCAGATACCAGTATCAGTTGGAAACATTAAATGAACTTTCTTCCGACCACAACCCCATTCTGCTTAAACTCGGTACACAAGAGCAATTCTCCCCTCCGCACTCTTTCTTGTCTTGGGACAAGCTCTCCAGAATTCTCCCTGACTACATTGGCCCAGTCCCTGTTATTCACACTAAAGAGAAGATAGATTTTGCTGTAAACAACCTAACCAGTCAAATCAAAAAAACAATAAAGTCAGTCACCCAAACTATAGTCTTTCACCCTAGTGGTCGGATCCCTGAGGAAATCATGGATCTAATCCGATTGAAAAACAGAGCCAATAGGAGGTACCATAACACAAGTGCCCTACAAGATAAAACAAATCTGAATAAACTAAATAGAAAAGTCTGTCAAGCTCTCCAAAAACATCGAAAACAAGATTGGGAATCCAAGCTAACGAAGCTAAACCCAGAGGACAACTCCATTTGGAAGTTCTTGAGAACCCTCCACACTAAAAGGCAACTTTTACCCCCAATTCAGACCAAGAAGGGAATAGCCCATACTGACAAGGAAAAGGCAGAGGCTCTGGTGGATAGCTTGGAAACTCAATGTAACCCCCCTCTTATGAAAATTTGAACATCAATCTTATCTACAAGATTCACTGCCGAGTCAAGCATAACACAACAAAAGGATGACCCAGAACCTGTCACACCCCACTTCTCCAGCAGAGGTTATAAATATCATACCCCCCCCCCCCGAACAACAATAGGGCTCCAGGTCCAGACGGAATCACAAACAAAATAATCAAACTACTCCCTGGTAAAGCCATTGTGCATCTAGAGTCAACATAATCAATGCCATCCTCAGACTCAAGCATTTTCCCTTAACATGGAAGATGGCAGATATCATGCCAATCAAAAAGATTGGAAAGAACACCCAGCTCCCCGAAAGCTACAGACCTATCGGTCTTCTGACCAGCATCAGAAAGATTGTGGAAAAGGTCATTCTTACAAGGCTTCAATCAAAAACGGATAAAATAGGTATTATTCCTAATAAGCAGTTTCAGTTTCAGAAAAAACCACACTATCGTACAACAGATTCACAGACTGGTTGAATTCATCACCAAAGGCTTCAACTAGAACCTCCACACAGCTGCAGTCTTCATAGATGCTGCGAAGGCTTTTGATAAGGTGTGGCATCAGGGTCTTCTCTACAAGCTCATCACATTCAATATACCAACTAATCTAGTAAAAATAATTCACTCATACCTCAAAGACAGATTCATGCAAGTCAAAATAAATGAAACTGTGTCAACCAGATGCAAGATCCTGGCAGGTGTGCCACAGGGCTCACTCCTGGCCCCCCCTGCTGTTTTCTATCTACATAGCTGATATCCCTCAAAACCCAAGCTCAACAATGCATTATATGCAGATTATACTGCGTTATTAGCCCCAAACTAGCCATCAAAAGACTCCAAAGCAGTATTCACACATTAGAGAAATGGTTGATGGACTGGAGGATCCAAGCAAACCCACAGAAGAGTTCAGCCATACTGTTCACTAGAAAGAAGTTTCAGATCAAGGAAGACATACATCTACTAGGAGTTAAGATCCCATAGCAGAGTGAAGTCAAGTATCTTGGCATAATGCTCAACAAAAAACTAAAATTCACCAGTCATATAAAACACATCAGCTCGAAGACATCCAAAGTAATTGTGCAGCTCGACCCCATGATCAACAGAAAAAGCAAACTGGACACTCAGAACAACAAACTACTAATATACAGGATGGTAATATGCCCAGTCATTACTTACACATCTCCTGCATGGAGCCATACCTCGAATACAAATATTCAAAAGCTGCAGAGAATACAGAATAAATGCCTGAGAATGAGTTTAGATGCCCCATGGTTTATCAGAAACTCCCAGATTCACAGAGAAGTCAACATTCCCTACATCACATCCCTCCTCCATGACTTAGCAGTAAAGTTTTCATCAAGACAAATAATCATCCGAACCCACTGATCAAGCAAGCTTTAGACTACAATGAAGCAGAATTCTGTGAAAACAAAAGACCCAGGTCAATTCTATGCTCAGCTGAACACAGCTAATCTCACTGTCCTTTCAGGGCGAGCTTAAAGCTCGATAATTCTCCACTCAAAGAACTTTCCTTCTCAGACAAAGGGGAATATGAAAAGCATTTATGCTTCACCCATCAAACCAATATTATTCTGCATTTCTGCCTTAGTGTCACCACTTCTGGATCTGCCTCCCACTGACGAGATCTCAAAAAAGGTAGAAACCAGTTTGGGTAGTGACCCTTCCCTTAATGCATAGTATTATACATGTCTGCAAGGAGATGTGCTTTGCATGGTGGGAAATACTGAGACAAGGAGTGATGAGAGCTTGGTCTAACTTTGCTACAAGTTGCCAAGAGAGGCACCACCTTGCCTCAGTCCTGAAGATATTTTCAGGCACAAACTTTGTTTGCTCACACTTGGATAAAGGATTAAACTAAATTTATTATAGTCTAACCAAGTGCAAAATAAACTTCCAACAGCAGCAACAATAGTTATATCAACCTTCTATAGTTTAGTAAGTATATGTTTTTAATCTGTGTGGGATGTAGGATTATTAATTGGGAAAATTATACAGTGTTTGCCTACTTCCTATCCTTTAATTACTTGACTCATTAAGTTGCAGAAGGGATGTGAATATGGAAAAGATATTTAATTGCTGTGATCTGATCTTTTATGTATTGTGCACACTTTTCAAAACTATTTATAAATGTTGAGAGATGTTATCAGCAAAAACTAGGAAAGTTTACAGTATATGGGACTGATAGACTTTCAGCTAGGTGTGATTGTTAGCATTTAAGTGTCAGTGCAGACTATTACAAAGTTACTGGTTTTTCCTAAATCAGCCATCAGCTTTATTTAGATAAGATGCCATGTTGGCAGTGATACAGCAGCCCAGAAGTAATGCATTTGTCTGTGGCAATTTACAATTGGAGACAAGCCAGTTGCTTAATACAGGATGGTTTATGCTCTTCATCTTTGCAAATATTAGTCAGAGATTCAGCATCCAAAATTTGTTCATAAGTACAGGGGAGTTACTGTGCTGAAACTCCCTGCAAATTAGATGCCACAGAACTGTAATTAACATGAATAGTTAATTCATGAATATTGTTGAAAGTTTATTTTTCACTTGGTTAGAGTATAATAAATTTAGTTTAATCCTTTATCCAAGTGTGAGCAAACAAAGTTTGCGCCTGAAAGTATCTTCAGGACTGGGGTAAGGTGGTACAACACCAGGACAACTCGTTGCAAAGATGGAGCAAGCTACCAACACTCCTATCTCAGTATCTCCTATAATGCAAAACACATCTCCTTGCAGATATGTCTAATGTTATGCATTAAGGGAAGGGCCACTAACCAGACTAGTTTCGACCTTTATTGAGGTCTCTTCAGTGGGAGCCAGGCCCAAGTGGAGATACCAGGCAGAAGCATTAGCAGGTCATCTCTACCTATAGGAGTTGCAAATTGGTGTGCCACCCTTTTTTAATAAATTACTCTGGATTTAGAGAAAGATGTTGAAAGTTTATTTTTCACTTGGTTAGAGTCTAATAAATTTAGTTTAATCCTTTATCCAAGTGTGAGCAAACAAAGTTTGCGCCTGAAAGTATCTTCAGGACTGGGGTAAGGTGGTACAACACCCTCTTGCTCACAGTTTCCTTCCGTAACTTCCAGGGATGGGCACTTGTCATCACTCCTTCCTGCTGGTCAACCAAGTGAAAGAACTCCCCAGTGTCAACCCTGTAACCACCTCTCAACAGTCTAAAAGTGTCAGTCATATCACCTCTCCTTCTATCCACCAAACTCTGCAGTCCACATTCCCTCCGCCGATCCTCATAATTAACATTGTATAGTCCTGAAACTATCTTTGTTATCTGCCTTTGTACCATTTCCACAGTTAACTTATCCCCTTCAAATCCTGGGGACCAAATCTGAGAACAGTAGTCTAAGTATGGTCTTATACAATGGAATGATAACTCTTTTATCTCTGCAGGTCAGCGTCCTTCTCATTTGGTGAAAGAATTGATAGTAGTAGCAGGAACAAATGATTTGAAAGGAGACAAAATGGCTATGAGAGAGGACTTGAAGGAATTACTTGAGGTAGCAAAAGAGAAGAGTGAGAGAGTCAGGATGGTGAGTCTGTTGCCACGGTATGACAGTGAAGAGTATAGAAGGAGGGCCATAATTGTTAATGACTTTATGCACAGATTATGCTGGAGAAGTGGTGTGGAATTTGTGGACGTGTGGAGTGAGTTCAATGGGCAAAAGGATTTATATAAGATGGATGGTTTGCATTTGAATGGATTTGGTGTACGGAGACTTGAAAAGTTGTTGTTGAATGAAGTGGAAGTGGATGTGCTGAATCAGGGAAACTAGAGTTATTAAAGAGGGGGGGAGTAGATATGCAGACTTTAGGGAGACAGTTGAGTGTATGAATGTGTATAATATGCCCGAGCAAATACGAAGGACAACAAATCAGAATGGGATAGTTAGTATAAGACATCAAAATAGGGATGGGACAAATGGGCTTCTGCAATTCATGTATACTAATGAATTGTTCCTAATACTAATGCCAGAAGTATTAGGAACAAGAAGGAAGAATTTTTGGCTTTAGTTGGCACTTTCAGGTAGGTTATTGGCATTAGTGAAACATGGCTGACAGAAGATGATATAGCAAGTGAGATTGAATGTGAGGGGGTATAGTGTGTTCAGGAGTGACATGGAGAATAAAATGGGGGGGGGGTGTTACTGATGATAGCTGATGAGCTGCAGCCAAGGAGAATAGAAGTTGAACTGCAGGATAGAGAAAAGAGCACATTTGAGGCTATTTGGTGTGAGATTGAGGCTAGCAGAACAAAATATACAATTGGGTGTTCCTATATACCAGGTGATGGAATAGATGATGAAGATAGTATGCATAAAATTATCATCATCATCATCATCATCATCAAATTCCTGCATGTACCCTCAAGGGGTGTACAGGATATGATAGTACTACATGAAAAAATTATATCATTACTAACTTCCTATCTACAATTTTCCTCCAAATCAGTCTGTTACTTGTCAACACTCCAATGTTATCAGATCTTATATTTCTATCGTCTAAAGCACTTTGTACCGTATCAATCCACCTATATCTTGGTCTTCCTCTGGGTTGTTTTGCTGCTAACCTGGCGGAGAACACTTGTTTTGCTAATCTTTCCTCGCCCATTCTGTTTAAGTGACCATACCACCTGATATTAGCTCTGCTAATGCATTCCTGGATGCTGACAATGTCAAGTTCTTTCCTAATATCCTCGCTTTTAATATGATACTGCCATTGATGCCATCTGTTCACGCCTGTAATCTTTCTCAGGACTCTCATATCTGAAGTCTCTAGTCTTTGGTCAAGTGTTTTACTTCTGACCCAGATCTCAGATCCATAAGTTAAAACTGGTTTGAACACTGTCTTGTATATAGCTAATTTAGTGTTTCTGACTAATTTCTCTCTTATTCCATATGAATTTATTCAGTTGACTTCCCACCATACCAGCTTTGCTGATTCTGTTGTCTATTTCTATATTTAATTTACCAACTTCAGTAAAAATCGTGCCTAAATAGCTGAAATGTTTTACTTGTTCCACAGGTTCTCCATTCACAACACAGTTGACATTTTCAATGATTCTGCCTATTTTCATTGTCTTTGTCTTTTTATTGCTGACCTTCATACCATATCTATTACAAGAGCTATTCAATTTAGTCAGAGAATCTTGCAGACTTGTAGCAGATTTATTTAGAAGTATAACATCATCTGCATAAAGCAAAGAGCTGACATTAACATCTCCAATTTTGATATCATGTTTAATACCACTTTCCTTCATAATGTGATCCATATAGATAATGAATAACAGAGGGGATAATGTACATCCTTGTCTCACACCAGATTTAACAATAAACCATCTTCCTGTACTTCCTTCAATTCTAACTGCTGACTTACAACTCAAATAAAGACTAAGTATTGCTTGATATAATACCCCATTGACACCATATAACTGCAGCTTATTGAATAGCTTCTCTCTTGGCACCTTGTCATATGCCTTTTCCAGATCGACAAAACTTAAATACAGATCTTTGTTATATTCCCATGCTTTCTCGACTATTTGTCGTAAAGTGAAGATCTGATCTTGACAGCCTCTATTTGGCCTGAATCCAGCTTGTTCTTCACCAAGCTTTTCTTCCACAATTCTTCTCAACCGTTTCTCAAGTATACTTGCATAAATCTTGCCAGGAACACTCAGTAGGGAAATACCTCTGTAATTCTCACATGCAGTTTTATTTCCCTTTTTATATATGGGTACTATGAGAGCTCTACTCCAGCCATCGGGAATTCGTCCCTCTGTCCAGGCTTTCTGAACTATGCAGTGCAGCCACTGTAAGACTCTTATACCACCATACTTCAGCATTTCTGGTCGAATATCATCTACTCCTGCTGCCTTTCCACATTTCAAGCCTTTGATGGCTTTTTCTACTTCTAGTATGGATATGTATTCCTGACTGCATGCCTGGTCAGTGTTTTTTACCACTGTGCTGTCATCACTACTTGTTTCATTTAGCAGTTTTTCAAAGTAATTACTCCATACTTCAAGGATATCTTTTTCTCCCATTTTCATTTCACCTTTATCATCTCTAATTCCTTTTATAGCACTCTTTCCTCCGTTCTTAAGCTTCTTCAACAACATCCAGAATATTTTGCCACCTTCTTGATATTTATTTTCTATATTCTTGCCAAAGTCCTCCCATGACTTTTGTTTAGCTAGTTTTACACACTGTTTAGCATTCTTGCATTTGTCTCTATATTCTCTAAGAGCACAAGCTGACTTATTTGACAGGAACTTTTGGTATGCTTTCTTCTTTTCCTTCACTGCCTCTTTAACCTCCTGTGTCCACCAGGGAGTTCTGATTTTTTTATCCTTACAAACAACCTCACCACATGCCTCTCTGGCAGAGTCAATCAATGTTTTCTTCAGAGTTTGCCACTGAATCTCCAAGGTTTGATTCCTGTTCTCAAACTCTTTCATTTTTCCTTCAATAATCTTTGTGTATTTTAGTCTACAGCTCACATCTGAGAGCTGCTCAACTTTTATTCACTTTAAAACTTTCTTACATGTTATTCTTTTCAATATGAAATTCAATTTTATCCTGCTCAAGACTAAATAGTGATCACTTCCAATTTCAAATCCTCTGTACACTCTGGTGTCCTGCACCAGGGAGAAAACATCACTATCAACAATAACATAGTCAATGAGACTTTTCTTATTCCTAGCCTCTTCTCTCCATGTGAATTTGTGCATATTTTTATGTTGGAACATGGTGTTAGCAATAACCAGTCCATGTCCTGAGCAGAAATCCAACAGATATTTGCCATTATTATTAGCTTTGCTCTTTTCTCCAAATTTTCCCAAAATATTTTTGTATGTCTCACAATCATTTCCTACTCTGCTATTTAGATCCCCTACAAGGACCAACTTTTCATTTTTCATTGTGTCAGTTGCTTTTTCAAAAGCCTCAAAAAATTCCTCCACTTCTACCTTAGTAGAACCTTCTGTGGGACCATAGGCACAAATAAGTCTCATTGTCCAGTTCCCCATTCTCATATTTGCCCACATTACTCTACTTGAGACTGACTGCCATTCAAGAAGATTAGCCTCGTATTTTGTGTTGAATACTATGGCTACTCCTTCTTTTCCTTGATTGTCATTGCCTGAATATAACATTTTGTATTTATTGCTCAGAAAGATCTCACCAGTTTTTGTCTTTTTTGTTTCAGTCATCCCTATTATGTCGATCTGGTACTTATCTAATTCCTCAGCTAGCTCCATTTCTTTGCCATTCAGGCTTCTTACATTGATAGTACCTATCTTTAACTCTGGTGACGTTGAGTTGGGGTTTATTTTCAGATTTGTTACAGTAGCTGACTTTTCGCTATTCGCCCTGGTTCCCTGTTGAAAACAACAGGGGCCTTGTTTAACCGGGCGATGCCCCAGCCGGCATGAAATTTTGTCATGTTGTACCATCATTCTATATTTTGGTTTAACCAATAAGAATACAATTTGGTCGGCTAAATCCCAAATTGCCAGCCCATCCTCGTCCGTTCAGTATCCAAGTAGATACCCAACAGGGTGCACCACATGAAGGTGAGGCTTGGACATTAGGTCAGAAGCCCTGGTCGGTTCTCCGCATTCCTTTAAAGGCTATGTGGAGGTCTCCTCTCAGTTATACAGCTTTGACCTTAAATTTGACCCTTTGCATAAAATTAAGACATTCAAATTACTGAAGAGTTTCTATAAGATTAATTCAGAAGATATTTTTTGAGAATAGGACTATTGGTGGGAAGGACTAGGGGCCATACATGGAAGCTGGACAAGAGTGTGGTCAGCAAGGGTGTTAGAGCTAGGTTTTTTACTCAGAGAGTGGTGAATGAGCGGAATAAGCTGCCAGAGTCTGTTGTGGATGCCATGAGTGTAAATGAGTTCAAGACGAAGTATGATAAATACTGTGTGAATGTCGAATATTTGTTCTTGACATGATGTTAGGGCCTAACTTGATGAGTCTATGGACTCCTTGGAGTTGTAATATTAATATTACAATAATAATAATAATAATTATTATTATTATTATTATTATTATTGCAGCAAGCTTCTGTTACCTTCACCACCTTTGCAATATGTCCCCTGAATTTCAGGTTTCTATCAATTTAGAACAGTGGTTCTTAACCTAGGGTGTGTGCACCCCTGGCGGTGCAAGAAAGCATTTCCAGGGGTGTGAGAGAAGTTTCTAAATTTTGACCCACATTCAATGGACGACAGCTATTTAATAAAAGACGATCTTATTGAAATACGAGCCAATGCAAGTATTCAAATGGAATTTGAAAAACTGGACTTAGAAAATTCTGGTGTACACAGTTAGAACCTTATCCACAGCTGGCTAAAGCAGCATTGCAGACACCCATTTGCCATCACCTACCTGTGTGAAATGGGATTTTCATCACTTTTGCACATATAAACAAAATCCAGAAATCGCTTAAATGCAAGTGATGACTTACACGTGGCTCTTTCAAAAAAGGAACCTCGCTTCAAAAGTATTATTATGAATAAACAATAACAACATAGCCATTAAAAATTGAGATATTGTTTTGTATGTATATGTAAATGGATGTGTTTATTTTTCAATAAATAAATTATCTTGCAATAGATGTAATTTCCTAAATAAAGAAATAGAAACACATTTTTCAAGGGGGTGCGAGAACTTATTTTTAGATTCAAGGGGGTGCCGATCACTAAAAAGGTTAAGACCCACTGATTTAGAATAACATGCCTGATTGCAGTTGACCAGTGCAATCAGGTCAACTGCAGTTGACCAGTGCTTTAAAGGATCAGAGGAAAATATCAACTTTCTCATATCTGTAAATTTCTTACCATCATCATCCTTTCAGAGGTTTAGGTTTGGTGGCTGTTACAGCTTCATTCCATCTTTTTTTTTTTTTTTTTTTTTTTTTTTTTTTTGTCATCCCAGCTGTTAATTATGGCAGTATAGATTGGAATGAAGAGATAGCATTTGAGAATAAGGAGAATGAATTTCTTGAGTTCTTGAGAGATAACCATCTCAGGCAGGACGTAAAGGAAGGCATGCAAAGATCAAGAGTTCTAGATCTGATCATTTCATCACAGGATGTAACTGTAAGAGGGGGGTTTCACACTTTCCTCCAGTTGGTGAAAGTGAGCATGAAGTGATCACCTGTGTTGTGGCTAGTCACGTGCTGACTTTTGCGAGGAAAGGATATATGTGGAATTATAAGGCTGGTGATTATGACAAGTTTAGGAGACAGCTTGGAGCTACAACATGGAACGAGGAGTTGAGCAGTAAGGAAATAAATGCTGCATCAGAACTGACAAAGAAATACATAATAGCATCAATGTGTGAATATATTCCAAAGGCCAAATAAGGTAGCTGTAAAATGGATGAATATGGAGCTTAAGCACGAAATCTGGAAAAAGAAAGTACTTTGGAGAGTGCAAATTACATTGCCAAGTGGATAGAAGGAAGACAGGAGACATGATCGAGACGTATAAGTTGATAAGTGGTAATTACCAGATTATCGTGGATGAGATTTTTCATAGAATATCTGGAGACGGGGAGGAGAACAAGAGGCTATCCCTGGAAGCTGTATAAGGTGGGTGTGATAAGGGGGGGGGGTGAGGAGCAAATTCTGTGCATAGTGAGTGCATAGATTGGCAAGTGAATTGCATTGCCTGAAAGTGTGGTGAGCACGGGGATAGTGAGTGTATTTAAGTCGAAGTATGATGAGAAGTGCGTGGACTACAGGATTTTTCTCCCCATTTATGTGGGGGGTTTTCATCCTGCAAGCAGGTAAACCGGCCTTGAGAACTCAACGCTTCTACAGGCTTAGGATACACTGGGAGGCATAGAGCTAACCATCTTATCCTTGAGTACGGTTGCGGTTAAATGAAGTGAAAACCCTCGACGCTGCAAGGGAAAAAGGAAGAAGAAGATCTAGATAATTCTCTATTATTCACACTTCAATAATAAAATCCTTGATTTGAAACACTTTTTAGCCATAAGACGTCTTCAGAAAATTCACACAATAATGTTTCTTCTTTGTTCTTCAAGATTACAGAACAGACGTAATTCACGGACAAAAAAAATACTAGCTGTGGTGGTAGTGGTT
The DNA here is from genome assembly GCF_054136105.1 of Typopeltis vanoorti. Classification (NCBI taxonomy): domain Eukaryota; kingdom Metazoa; phylum Arthropoda; class Arachnida; order Uropygi; family Thelyphonidae; genus Typopeltis; species Typopeltis vanoorti. The sequence goes on along the minus strand of NC_143557.1, from coordinate 87,848,650 downwards.
GTGGGCAGTAGATGGCGTTAATGTAGGAGATTGGTAGTAGAGCTTCTGTGAAGTAGTGGAGATGGAGAGTTGTACAGTAGGTGTCCTTCCGCGATGAGTCTTCGGACTCCTTGGAGGTGTCACGAATAATAATAATAATATTTTTTTTTCTCGCTTCCTGTATGAAGAATTCCAAGGAAAAATTATCAGAAAAAAAAATCAGCTAACGCCTTTTATTCCCATATAGGGAGTAGGCGAGTTTTAGCCCTAACTAACTTTTAGAGACTTAGTGAGCAACCTCCACTGGTACCCAATCAGAGACAGCTGGTCCAAGGCTATCACTAATTAAGCGACACAGTGAAGAGAGATGGCTGAACAAGTGCTGCCAACTCGTGGTCCCTGACCCTAACACAATATATTTAATGTCTGAAAATAATGCGAGTTCTACGGTCGATTTTCTTGAGTTTACGGAACGAAAAACACGCGTTTCCAGGAGAAAAAAACCGCTTGTCAGTGCCAAGGATCGAATAACTCAGGAACCTGTCGAAAAAAAAAGGATTAGAAAAATTACCTCTAGTCGTCAACTAGATTCGAAACAAAGTCTTCCTTCGGGCGGTCAAGCGCTATGGTGTGTAAACGTCACATCCACTGAGCTACACTAGCTCATAAGGAAGGAATAAAAAAAAAAGCAGCTAACGCCTTTTTATTCCCATATATACAGGGAGTAGGCGAGGCCGTTTTTAGCCCTAACTTTTTGGAGACTGAGTGGTTAGTTCAATCTCCACTGGTACCCAATCAGAGATAGCTGGCCCAAGGCTATCACTAATTAAGCGGCATGTAGTGAAGAAAGACGGCTCTATAGGCGCCGCCATCCCGTGGTCCATAACCCTAACACTCGTATTTAATGTCTGAAATAATGTGGGTTCTACGGTCGATTTTCTTGAGTTTACGGGACGAAAAACCCGAGTTTCCGGGAGAAAAAATCTGATTGCCCATGCCAGAGATCGACTAACTCGGGAACCGGGTGAAAAAAGGCTTAGAAAAATTTCCTCTAGTCGCCGGTTAGACAAGAGGAAATTTTTCTAAGCCTTTTTTCGACCGGTTTCCGAGTTAGTCGATCTCTGACACGCACAAGTGGGTTTTTTCGTCCGGAAACTCAAAAAAATCGACCGTCACACCTCACTATTTTCAGACATTAAAATAATGTGTTTGGGTTAGAGAACACGAGTTAGTGGCACTTGTTAGCAGTCTCTTCACTGGTTGCTGATTAACTTAGCGATAGCCTTGGGCCAGCTATCTCTTCTTGAACTCATTGACAGATGACGCACTCATAACGAAGTCAGGAGATGCATTCCATTCATTTACCACTCTGCAAGCGAAATTTCTAGTCCTCCCACCTTTGTTAACCACACTCTTACTTAATTTCCAGGAATGGCCTCTTGTTTTTCCACCGCTGTATCACTGCTGAAATATTTCCTCTGCATCAATTTCAAATAAACTTTTCAGTAACTTGTTTCTGCCATTTCTCTCTGCTCTGCCTATCTACGAACTTGTGTAACATACAAACTCTCAATCTATCAATGTAGAGAGCATTGCTTAGTGTGTTCTTCAAAAACCAAATAATCCTATGAGCTATCTTGGACATCTTAGCAATATGTTCTCTGAACTTCAACCCTCTGTCTATCAATACCCCCATGTTCCTAGTCTAATCAATCATTTGCAGTACAGTTTCATCAATGCGGTATGGAGCTTGTAATCTTCTAAACCCAAAATGCATAACTTTAAACTTTTCCACGTTGAACTGATATCCATTATATTTTGTCCATACTGGCAGTTTATTTAAATCATCCTGCAAGCTCTCGTTATTAGCTTGATTAATTATTAGACTATCCAAGTTTGATTCATCAGTATACAATTGAATATCTCCCTTCAAGTCATTTCCTATATCAATGTATAAATTAAACAATAGTGGTTCAAGCACAGAAGCATACCTCTGGGCATCTGCTTCATCCCTGATTCTGCTCCTCTATACACTACGTTTTGGTATCTGTCCATCAGTCATTCTCATATCCATATCACCAGTTTAATATAGATCCACAATTGTTCTAATTTGCATAAGAGTATTCCATGAGTATCCTGTCAAAAGCCTTAACAAAATCCGGCAGTATTAATGTGTAGCCATTCCCTTTGCCCAACACATCCGTCACTCTGCTATAAAAGGAGTAGAGCTTGTTTTCAATGAGGTACATATTGGTACCTCATTTTGGCATCAGTGAGCCCTGGCTATCAGAAGCAGACATACTAACTGATATCGAGTGCAAAGAGTGCAGTATCTTTAGGAAGGATAGACAGGAGAAGAAGCGGTTTGCTGTGATTATATGAAATGTCTTGAATCCGGTTAGAGTTGAGGCCTATGACTGTAATACTAGTAACAATTTTTCATATGGCAGTGAGTTTGAACCATCTGGTGTGAGGCGGACACTAACAAGATTAAATACACAGTGGGATGTTGTTACAGATCTAGTGGATCAGTTGCTAGTGATGAAGAAATGCATTAACAAATAAATACAATGAGTGCGAAAAGAATAATCATAACGGGGGACTTTAATTATCCAAACATTCAGTGGGTACCTATGAAATCACACGAGAAGAATGAAACTGAATTTACTGAGCTGTTGCGAGACAACTTCCTCAAGTAGCATGCGACAGAAGCAACTCGAGGTCAAAGAGTGTTAGATCTGATTATAGTGTCAAACCAGGTTAAAGATTGTGCCCCTGGTTGGTGACAGTGATCATGCAGTATTCACTTCTGAATGGAACATTCACTTATGAATGTTCCATTCAGAAGGGGCGCGCCAGTAGTGTCCGGCGCCTATGTGCAAAACTTTAGTTGGCGCCCCTATACCCCCCAATAAAAAAAAAAACTTTATGAAAACGTTATTTTTAATATTTGATGCCAATAAAGTGAGGGCATATTTTTAAAGTCAGGATCATTAGCTACATGTCGCGTGTGTTCCGACATAAAAGGATCAAACTTTTCTAACATTTCAATGCATTTTAAAAAAATTGCCATTGTTGCGATCGTAAAGTTTATTACTTTTACCACGAAGAGCTAGATTTTGTTTGCCTAAAAACTGTGCTACAAAAATTATTCTTTTTATAACTTTATACCAATGTTTCCTTTCATTATCTAAAACTGTTTGTTGCAAATGATCAATACAAGGTTTATTTTTTAAGGATGTAATTAATTTTGTCCATTTTTTGTAATTGTTCAAATGATTTAAATTTTTCTGATGACGATTCAGGTACATTGCAAGATGTTACCTATATTCTGCTGTTATCATCAGAATATAGAATAAAAATAAAAACTGCATCAGATTTTCTTATCTATGTTTACAGTAAATGCGATTTTGAACAAGATTAAACAAATTCAAACGCGCGTCATCCTGTAAACAGTAAACTCACACCAGTTCAAGCTTTTACTTGTTTACGCGAAACTACCTGTTAGAACTAGGATCAGAATAAAATAAGATCTTAAGAAATAATAACAAATAAGTGATTATAAATAATTTGTTTAAGACAAATCTATAAAATATAATTAAAATTTAAACAAAAATGTAATTTAATTTAATATAATTAATGAATAATTTTAAAAAAATTTTTTTTTTTTTTTTTAATAATTTTAGTTCCTCCTTGCCTGAAATCTTTGGCGTCTTGACTAATCTGGCGCCTGTGTGCATCGCACACATTGCACATATGGCCGGCGCGTCCCTGTTGGTAAGACGAATTACAGTATTCTATAATATTAACTGCTATTAATATTATAGAATACCATCTATAATATTAATAGCAGTTGTTAATTTCAACCAAAATTTTGCCTGTCTCTTTTCATTAGAATATGGGAAAATGACCAACACTCCTTCAACATATTGAAGATAAGTAAAGGGAAAAAGAGTAAGAGTCGAGAGAGAAGAGTCGCTTCAAAGTGTTCCATTAAATAATTTGAAAACAATGAGACTCTGTAGCTCAGTTGGTATAGACAAGCGCTTTGTATGGAAAGAGCCGAATTCAAATTCCGTTTATAACGCCAGAAAAACTTTTGCCAGGTGTTTTCAATAAAATGGTGAGTTAGTCGGTCTCATACGGGAATAGGGTTTCTTTCTTACTAAAACTCGGGATTTTCATCCCTCAACCAGGCAAATATGCCAAGAGAACACACACAGTTGATGGGGGGAAAATGCATTAAAACTCATTGCTTCATATTGGTCGCATATGATAGTGCTGTACTACCGTATGGAACTTACGGCCGTTCTATCATCATACGCTAATAATACGAAAACAGTGATGAATGTGGGAAAACTCAGAATACAACTTTTCACCTGGATGAAGAATTTGTCCTTCAATGAAAAGTAACCAGAATTCACAGAATACACAGAATAATCGCAATTTACAGACAAAAATGGTGTTGGTGAGCGGTAAATGATTTAGGTGTTGATGCTGTAGAGTCGTGCGTGGTTGGAATTAAGTGGTAGGAGAAGACGGTGATGTGTGTAGAGGAGCAAAGTAAAGTGCTCTACTGCGATGATTCCTGGGAGATGTCTCGTAATAATAATAAACCACCACAAGAAAGTATTGAAATTATAAGTTTTAACTTTTTGTTACCGATTAAAGAAACCTGAAACTAAAGACTTGAAAAGGAAACTTTTTCTGTTGGTTACTAAATAATCGATGTTTAGGGAAGGAAGGTGTAGATTTTCTCTGGGAAACTGATGTTTTTAACATGAATCACTGAAAAGTGACCAGAGAACTCATTTCACTTTATAACAAAATGACCTATTCGAATTATGTATAATGATATAGCTGCAGTTGTCTGCTGTTTTTTTTTTTTTCTTATCATGATTGGGTTATAAGATAACCTTAATTAAGTCTGGAAACTGGCCGTTTTCCAAAACTTGGAGCCTGATCTCCACGTTTGAAAAATAGAAGACGTCAGGGGATTTTAGAAAAAATAATATTTAAACAGGTTTTTTCCTCACGAAAGCTGGTGTATCTGTCGTTCCGTAAACTGAAGAAAGTCAACCGCAGAATTCAGACAAATAATATGCTGTTTTAGTCAGAAACCAAGTGACGGTGACTGTCTCCCTTCATCGAATGCCGTTTATAATTAGTGATAGTTTTGGACCAGCCACTTCTGATTGCTTACCGATCGAAATTGAACTACTCCCCGAATCTCCAAAAGTTCGATAGGGAATAAAAGTCATTAGCGGATTTATTAATTTTATTTATATTTAAAAATGCAACCGATACAATCAACCACTAAAAAAAAAAAATAATGCCTTTTGGAAGTTCATATAATTTAGGAATTCTAGCATGGAAAATCCTTAACTTTTTGAGCAAATGACAACATCCAGAGAATTAGAGTTAGCTAAGAATTGATTTAATTTATTTATATGTGATTTGGTGAGGTCATCTGCGCATGGGCCGACATATGGATCGTCATTAGATGCAGAAAACTCGGGAGAACTCGACATCTGTTCGACTCCATCCTCTGAATCGATAGAAAAATTCCTTCGGAGGTTCGGGAACGGGAAGTACTTCGCTGTATGGAACTAGTCGGAGAGCAAATGATATATTGTACGCTATTGTCCACTTCTTTTCCCTTTTGGTTCCTCCCGAAATAGATGGTACCATACCGAAGTAGCAGCCGTTTGCTTGATTGCTTTGCTCACTCCAAACCAGAGGATCAGCAAACGGCAGACACTTTACCGCCTTTCAGCCGCTTCGAAACATTTCTCGCACATGTACCAGAGGAGGTGTGGGTTCCAGGCCTTGTCCCAGATCTTGCATCCGAAATAAAGCTGATATGCCTTTTTTCACTAAAGAAGAGATGGCCTTTTTCTGGCTTGCAAACTCACTTTTCCCTCAAATGTAACAAAAGTTATTTGCACTATTAACACAAATACAAGGTATCACTACTGCTGGATTTACACTCCAGCACTTGTGTGGTATCTGATGCAGGAGTAAATGGGAGTATAGCCCAGGAAGTCGCACAAACACTTACTCGCCTTACGAGACTTAACTTTATGCTAGTGATTGGATCATCTTACGACAGAGATGTCGTCACTCAACTGCATTGCATCATCCAATGATGCAATAACTACTGGAGTATTGCATATGATTGGCTGATGTAATATATTGTAATCAGGCAATTGAAATGTAGCGTTGCCAAATGCTACCTATGTATGCAATGCGGACTGTCTCCCCTAAATAAGAGCCAATCAACAGATTTTATTGTCATTTTCGTTGTGGTTAGCGTATCCGCTCTCTATCCAAGGGGATGTGGGTTCGAATCCCTCATAGGCATGGATATTTGTGATACACTCCAAATATAGACTGGGTCACCATAGGAGTAGTAGACCCAAAACCTCCTGCAATGGGCGAGGCCCTCATTTGCAGTGGTTAGAAATATAGACTGTTCATTTTTTTCCATATTTATATACATATATGTAATTAATTTTTTAACTTGGGGATACTGTATATTAGTTATATAGGTAAAGTTGATAAGGCTCTGTATTACTAAACCTTGGTATTTAGGGTCTAGCTACTCACTGAGGAACCTCAAAAAAGGTTGAAACCGGTCACTACCCAGAAGATGTATACTGCAATACATTATGGGTCTCCACCCATAATGTATTGCAGTATACATCTTTTAGTGAGATGTGCTTTACATTATGGGAAAATACTAAGAATAGTGATCAGAGCTTTACCCACCTTTACAATGAGTTGCCCTAGTGTTGTACCATCTTTAGACTTGAACTATGTTTCAGGCGCAAACTTAATTGTTTGCATACTTGGGATTAGGAGTTAAATAACCAAGATTATAAAATTACTTCGTAACCCTATATATATATATATATATTAAAAAAATCAACTAACGCCTTTTTATTCCCTAATAGGGAGTAGGCGAGGCCTTCATACCCTATCTAGCTTTTTTTGGAGACTGAGTGGGCAGTTCAATCTCCACCGGTAGCCAATCAGAGATAGCTGGCCCATGTCTATCACTAATTATAGCAGCCGCCGATGAAAAGGCTGGCAAACAAGTGCTGCCATCTCTTGGTACCTAACCCTAACAAGATATGTCACTGTCTGAAATAATGTGGGTACTACGGTCGATTTTCTTGAGTTTATGGGACGAATAACCCGAGTTTCTGGGAGGAAAACCTGCTTGACTGTGCCAGAGATCGACTAACTCGGGAACCGGTCGAAGATAGGCTTAGAGAAACCTAGGTCTAACTTCAAGCGGCCAAGCGCAGAGGACGCAAGCGCCACTTCCACTGAGCTACACAGGCCTTATATATATATATATCCATATATATATATATATATATATATATATATATATATATATATATATATATAGCCTGTTTTACTATTTTTTTAAATTATATATTTTTTTTAAAAAAAAAAAAAATCAGCTAACGCCTTTTTATTCCCGTATACGGGAGTAGGCGAGGCCATTTAGCCCTATCTAACTTTTGGAGACTGAGTGGGCAGTTCAATCTTCACTGGTACCCAATCAGAGACAGATGGCCCAAAGCTATCACTAATTAAGCGGTACGCAGTGAAGAGAGACGGCTCAAATGTGCCGCCATCTCGTGGTCCCTAACCCTAACACAATATATTTAATGTCTGAAATAATTAATTTTTTCAGACAAAAAATAATTCTCTTGAGTTTACAGGACGAAAAACCCGAGTTTCCGGAGGAAAAACCTGGTCGCCTACTAGACTCGAAATGAAGTCTTCCTTCGTGCGGCCAAGTGCGGTGGGGTGCAAACGCCACATCCACTGAGCTACACAGGCTCCTATCGTTTTATATTATATATAAAATATATTTTTTATATATAATTTAAAAAAATAGAAAAATCCTTTGCTCATTTATGGTACGAATATACTAATAGGCTTCGTAGGCGGGAGTCATATAAAAAAAATAATAAACTCATATGCTCCATTAACCTTTGCAGTTTGGTTATACTGGGGGAATCGCCATTTTTTGATAGCTAAAGTATTGAAGCTAGAGGTAACTAAATTTCACGGCAAACTAATAATTCTGCTCGATTGTACACATGATTTATTTAAATAATTCACTCCATATGCTGTCGTACATAAAAAAATACGTAGTTTTTTATGGCTATTTAGCCTACTTTTGTTTAGGAGTGCTACTTTTTATGTCATTGGCTTTTTACTCAAATTTTAGGGCATTACTGAGGTTTTATATAGACAGATATATGAAGAATATATAGGAGGAATAATTCAAACATACCTTTGTAGGATGTTGTTTACTGTATTCTTATTCAGCAGCATCTCGGCATATGGCGATATACATTTATCTGCTGTTAAAGGAAAAAAAGTATGATTGAAAGAAGGGTGGGTGGAAAATGTGGGGATAGAGAGATGTGGGAGAATTATTGGTGAGGCAAGGGGTATGTGAACTTTTTTAAAACTGGATTTTGTATATTATTAAAGGTGGGCAGAGAATACTTTTGGAGGTAGAAATTAGAAATCCCATAATATCCTTCCCCTTTCCCCAAAAATTCTATTTTTGGGGTAGAGGAAGGATATGATGGGATAAGATCATCGCTGGGAGTAATGGGATGTGAACCGTTTTGACAGTTGAATATATAAATATTCAACTTATATATTCAACAATTTATATTTATATATACTAGAATACCAAATTGAGGTATTCTAGTATTTTTTTTTTTGTGTGTGTGAGATTTTGTAGGCTTTAGAAGTGTTGGCAATTTTTGGTTCGTGGTGAACACCAGCTTATAGTCGATGTGTTTGAAAATGCATTTTTAGGCTTTGTATGTGTTCTAGATGTATGGCAGTTTGGTGATTTTTTTGTGTTATTATTATTATTATTAGTGACACCTCCAATGAGTCCGAGGACTCATCGCGGGAGGACACCTACTATTATACAACTGTCTCAACCTAGTACTACACCGAACCTCAACTACCAATCATCTCCACCACCACTACAACTAGTATTTTTTGTCTGTAAATTGCGTGTGTTCTGAAGGGCCGATTTGTCTGTATACGGAATGAAAAACCCGAGTTTCCGGGAGAAAAAACTCTGCTTCCCCCGTATGAGATCTGCTAACTCACCTTCGATTGAAAAAGTCCACATAAAGATTCCTCCCGTCCCGACGAGAATCGAACTTAGGCCTATTCCAATCGAAGGGTGTAATGTACCGCTGTTCTTCCAATTGCGCTACGGAGGTGTTGGGAAGTTTGTTTTGGTTGTTGAATTATTTTAACGCGTTTTTGCTGTTGGCGTAATTTATTAGCTTAATTATCGTAATTTATTAGGAATTTTCCCGGAAATAATACCTATACCTTACTTTGCGATATATAGGGTATAGGAAAATTAAAAAAAATTCACATTTCGTTCACTGATGTCTGCTATACGAGGGTATGGAGAAATAAAGAGCATTTCGTTCAAGAGTACTTAGAATATTCTGCAGAGATTTGTGGTGATATTGGCTGCTTTGAGCACATTTATATTTACAATGATTTCTTTGCTGCGTACGATTTCACGTCAGAATAACCAGATTTTAAGAAACGTTTGTCTCCAGAAGCGAGGAATAATTTCTGGGCCTCCACAAGTTAGAATTAATTTCTATGAGAAAGCCGTCCACGGCGTAATAATTTTTGTCTCTATATTTGCAGTTCCTGCTTGGGTAATGGTTCACCTGGATGACTACAAGGGTGTTCGTAAATAAGATCTTTACATAAGAAATGAGGTACAATATTATTTCGTTATTAATGTTAAATAAAAATTGTTTAAAAGTTGCTTTTTAAACAGCTGCACGAATATAATGAATAGACTATTGTTTTACAAATTTTTTCCGTATGTAACAAAATACATGCTGTGCAAGGTTAGATGGAATTATTCACTCGCAAAGTTTCCAAAATTTTAGATTTAGCAATTGCTTGCCTCTGCACAAGTTCAAAACAACCAAGGAAATTACTGAGTGATCATTAGTACCAAGCAAAGGATGTATTTCGCATTCGCTCTGAGCTGAGCTAGCAGAAATTTTAGTATGAGTGTAATCTCTAAAATCGTGTCTATTTTGCATGCACAGGTCGAGTTTTTACGTTGAAACCATCACATATTTGAAAAGTAAACAAGACTGAAGCTTCAGGATGTGACAAAGTGAAGTTTTTGAAGATAGATATTAAGAGGAATCTTCATAATATTTGCTGTATCCATGAGCTGAAATTGAATATTGGCATAACTAATGGATTATGATAGCTCTGCTAGTGATTTGCATGTATTGCCAGAAAACATTGCAACATGTCGAAAAGAATTTTGTCATGAGCTATTCAGTTTTTTTTTCCTTTTTCTTCTTTTTTATGGTAAAAAAAGAAGAAGAAAAAGAATGGTATTGTTAATTTCACAGGCTTTTTGACTTCTGGTGGTATATTATTACCCTGTATAGATAGAAAGATGAGAACATTGGATTTGAAGATCTTTCCCCCCCCCCCCCCCATTGATTGAGAGAGGAAAGGGAGATTGTTCAATGTGTTTATAGTTGAACTTTGAAGAGACTGCTACTATTTTTTTTATAATTGGAGGGGATTGTTGGACTCACCATTGCCACTTCTGATGAACAGTGATCATGGGAAACATCTAGAAAATCCACACAGCAGAAATGAAATGACCATGTGAAATAGTGGAAGGAATTGATGAGAAATTGAGTACTTAAATATAATTGTATTCTATATACTCAAGTCGAGGATTATTGGGAGTTTTGAGATAGTTGTTCAAAGAAAAGTGATATTTTAAGCAAAAGGAGAGAAAAATTCAGTTTTTTATAACACGAAATAATGCTTGTGATATGTGCCATCTCAAATCTGCAATCTCAAAATTCTATAAGTGCACAAAAGAACTGAAAACAATAAGTGGAAGAAAACCCTACCGACCATTAAAGATCAAATATGCACCCTCAAAAGCTTGGTATCCATCATAAATTTCAATGTAATATCAATGGTATTACAATTTTAATATGCACTTCGCAACGGAAATGTGGACATATATATATATGTCCTGGCTGGTAGCGTGGTTAAAGTCCGATGAGGGGCACCTCTATTGTTGCTGTTGGGCAAGAGGGCTAAGGATTAAAGTTTTCCAAATCTTGATAAGTTTAATTCATCCATATTTATTAAAATTAGGCTGGTTTAACAAATCTGCTGTTGATTCTAAGAAAAATCTTTCAAGTTTATATTTGTTGCAGTGAAGCATAGTTTATTTCATTTGATTCTGTGCAAAGCATGATCAGCTAGACCAGCTGAGGTGGATATATATCTTGTGTTCTATAGGTAGATCCATGTGTAGAGGCTTAAGTGCTGTAAGGACATCATGTTGGAGGCTTAATGGATTGTATACAACACTCAGAAAGGATTAAAACAGAATTTAATTCTTCCTATATTTCGTCTCAGTCAATGAGACATCTTCAGGGATTACAAAAAAACTAATGTAACATAAATACAAATAACAAACAATGCTAAGTCCTACCACGTGGATGATACTCAAGTCCTATCTAGGTGGAACGCTCTCTAAGGGCGGTTGTAGGTGGCCTGGAATGTAAAGTGGGACATCTGGTGATAAGCGTTTCCCAAATCTTAGGAAGCTTAATGCAGCCATATTTGTTAAGAATTCCTGAGAGCTGCTGCTGATTCTAAGAATAGTCTCTCTCGCTTTTGAATTTGCTGTGGTGGAGCATGGTGGTTTTTTTCCATGAGATCCTGTGGGTTGTATCCAAGACATGGTCAGCCAGGCCTGACTGATCATAGTCGTGGTTGCAGGTGTATGACTTATGTTCCTCCAGGCAGATAGTAGCTGATCTGCCTGTCTGTCCAAAGTATGCCAGTTTACAGAAACAAGATAGTTTATAGACTCCAGGCACTGAGATGTGGGAGCTGATCTTTTTGTAGAGCAGATAAGGGTAGCAAGTTTGCAGTGGGGCTTAAATGCTGTGTGTGTGTGTAGGTTGTACTTTTTTCACCAAATCAACCAAATCTTAACAAATATGGTTGCATTAAGCTTCCTAAGATTTGGGAAATGCTTATCACCAGATGTCACACTTTACATTCCAGGCCACCTACAACCGCCCTTAGAGGGCACTCCACCTAGATAGGACTTGAGTGTCACCCACGTGGTTGGGCTTAGTATTGTTTGTCATTTGTATTTATGTTACATTAGTTTTTTTGTAATCCCTGAAGATGTCTCATTGACTGAGACGAAATATAGGAAGAATTAAATTCTGTTTTAATCCTTTCTGAGTGCCGTATGCAATCCATTAAGCCTCCAACATGAAGTTCTAGGCAGATCTCCCACTTTAACCATAATAAGATCATTTCCAAGAACAAGCAACCTGATATCATTGTATCATTGATCCTTTCAATTTAGCCTTCTTCTCTATGAAAGTTACTATATATAAACAGATAGTTATGGTTCTCTCCTCATAGATCTAGCCAATTTCTTTATGGAACATTTTGAAAAACATGCCCATGATGCTGCCATTCTCAAACTTTCTATCTGGCTAAGATATGCTGATGGTTTTCTATATTTGGCCACATAGCTCAGACACCTTACTCCTTTCTCCACCTGAATAGCCAGCACCTCAGAATCCAGTTCACTACAGAAAAAAAAAAATAGTAATAGCTTGCCTTTTCTAAATACTCTACTCATGCATCTTCCCAGTGGCACCTTTTTTCCCCTCCATTTATAGAAAACCCACCCACACAGTTAGATATATACATAAACTTTCATCTCTCCCTCTCAACAGTATGGTGCTATCAAAACTCAAAGCCAATGGGTTACAATGCTAAGAAGATTAACAAATTGGTTTTTTCTCCCTTCCCCTGACATTCTTATTGTTGAACAGACTATAGTTAATGTTGAATTATGTTGTTACTATTTCCTTTATCTGGGGCACCTCAGAAAAAATAATCAGGACTCTTAAAAATATATATATATCTTATTATGGTCAAACTGGGAAATCTGCCTAGAAGAACACAAGAAATTCATCTGCTACCATAACTATGATCTGTTTGGTCTAGCTGACCATGCTTTGAATATAGAATCAAATGGAAGAAAGCTACTACAATAAATATAAATTTGAAAGATTTTTCTTAGAATTAACAGCAGGTTTTTTAAACTAGCCTAATCTTAATAAATATGGATGTGTTAAACTTCCCAAGATTTGGAAACTTTAATCCTTAGGTCTCCTGCTCAACACTAAGGCTAGCCAATACCATCTATAGAGGTTGTCCCTCATAATAATTTAGGCTTATAGTCTAATTTCTTCCATTTATTGGTTTGAGTTCTTTTGTGTGTGCTTATAGAACTATGAGATTGTATCCCATGATGTCTCTGAGACAGACAAAATTATACAGAAATTGAAAGTTCTAGCAAATAAGTTGACAGATGTTCTAAAAGAAAGAGGAAAATGGTAAGAGCTATTCTATGTAGATAGCAAAACATTCTGGTGACTACTGAAAAAGCTTAGAAATAGAAGAGTACTCTCAAAGGTAACTAATAATTAAGGAATTGACGGCGTACACTAGAAATATAAATTCTTATTATGGTCAAACTGGGAAATCTGCCTAGAAGAACACAAGAAATTCATCTGCTACCATAACTATGATCTGTTTGGTCTAGCTGACCATGCTTTGGATATAGAATCAAATGGAAGAAAGCTACTATGCTTCCCTACAATAAATATAAATTTGAAAGATTTTTCTTAGAATTAACAGCAGGTTTTTTAAACTAGCCTAATCTTAATAAATATGGATGTGTTAAACTTCCCAAGATTTGGAAACTTTAATCCTTAGGTCTCCTGCTCAACACTAAGGCTAGCCAATAGCATCTATAGAGGTTGTCCCTCATAATACTTTAGGCTTATAGTCTAATTTCTTCCATTTATTGGTTTGAGTTCTTTTGTGTGTGCTTATAGAACTATGAGATTGTATCCCATGATGTCTCTGAGACAGACAAAATTATACAGAAATTGAAAGTTCTAGCAAATAAGTTGACAGATGTTCTAAAAGAAAGAGGAAAATGTTAAGAGCTATGCTATGTAGGTAGCAAAACATTCTGGTGACTACTGAAAAAGCTTAGAAATAGAAGAGTACTCTCAAAGGTAACTAATAATTAAGGAATTGACGGCGTACACTAGAAATATAAATTCTTATTATGGTCAAACTGGGAAATCTGCCTAGAAGAACACAAGAAATTCATCTGCTACCATAACTATGATCTGTTTGGTCTAGCTGACCATGCTTTGGATATAGAATCAAATGGAAGAAAGCTACTATGCTTCCCTACAATAAATATAAATTTGAAAGATTTTTCTTAGAATTAACAGCAGGTTTTTTAAACTAGCCTAATCTTAATAAATATGGATGTGTTAAACTTCCCTAAATTTTGGAAACTTTAATCCTTAGGTCTCCTGCTCAACACTAAGGCTAGCCAATAGCATCTATAGAGGTTGTCCCTCATAATACTTTAGGCTTATAGTCTAATTTCTTCCATTTATTGGTTTGAGTTCTTTTGTGTGTGCTTATAGAACTATGAGATTGTATCCCATGATGTCTCTGAGACAGACAAAATTATACAGAAATTGAAAGTTCTAGCAAATAAGTTGACAGATGTTCTAAAAGAAAGAGGAAAATGTTAAGAGCTATGCTATGTAGGTAGCAAAACATTCTGGTGACTACTGAAAAAGCTTAGAAATAGAAGAGTACTCTCAAAGGTAACTAATAATTAAGGAATTGACGGCGTACACTAGAAATATAAATTAAATAAACTTTAATATATACTTTCCGATATTTCGGAAAGTATATATTAAAGTTTATTCAATTTATATTTCTAGTGTACACTGTCAATTCCTTAATTATTAGTTATCATGTATAACCAGCGTATAAGCCTCTCAACAAGAATAACTCTCAAAGGTAACGTGAAAACTGAAGATAAAAGATATTCTAGATCTATGGAGTAATTACTTTGAAAGACTCGAATGAAACATACAGTGGTAGGAAATATTCAAGAGGAATGCAAACTTAAGTAGGAAATGAATTTCATTGTTTGGTGTGAGACCACCTTTCCTACTTATTGGAGACCCGAAATGGCTTGAAACAGTTCCATATTTGGTCTCTAGAGCAGGGTTTCTGAACTATATAAAAAATAAATATAAACAAATATATATATATATATATATATATATATAAATAACATTATCTACCAAGTAAATATGTATGCCAATATAGTGTTATCAAAAAAACTTAGCATGAGCTGGAATAATCTGTCTACTTTCCAATCAGCTTTCCCCTTCACAAAATGAGAACTCTCTACCTATCCCCAATCCTCTCAAAAATCCAGAACAGCCACTGTCATTCCTTACTTCTGCAGACACTTAAAAAAAAAAAAAAAAAAAAAAAGTAATAGTAAGAAAGAAAAAAAAAATGTTTTCATAGTGAAGAATTTAGGGAAATAAAAACACATGTCGGACTTAATAGAGACTTGATATATGACAGGGGGTATTCAACCCGTCGATCGCGGAGCGATTTTTGGTCGATCTCTTGTGTATTCCTCCTTACTTACAAATTTAATTAAAACTGAAAACATAATATTTTATTTATCATTATCTTGTATTATTTTTAATTTTCTTTAAGTGTATTGCTATTGTTTATTTATTTTTTGTTAAAATTGTCAAATCAGTAATTTTCTTATAAGTCCGGGTAAATGAATTAATTGGGATCTGTGGAAGTCAAACAGCGAGCCGAGTGAATACGATTATAAGCAAAGTGTAAAAATTCGATTGTAGCTTAAATATTAAATATTCCAAAGCACATTACATCGATTTTTTACTTAGGTTAAGTCCCATGTGAATATTGTAAAAAATAAACTTTGTTTGTCTCAGTATAGTTTGTATTAGATGTTTTTGTAAATAACTCTTTTGAAGCTAACTGTATATACTGCTTTAATAAGAGTATGTTAGAGTGTTAAAAACAAAGGCAATGTTTTTGTCACCGAAGCTGTATATGGCAGTATTAGAAAGATTATTATTGAAACTTGCATGTATGAGAAAGGCTTGCAGGCTCTAAGTGTAAACATCTCCGAAGTCAATCAGAAAGAATTCAAACAACATTCCGATGGCCGGCACACCATCTTTTGATTGTAACTTAAGGCAACTTACAATCAAAAGAAAGTGGAGGAGAACAAAAGGCATGCCGAACTTGAAACTTAAGATGAAAGACTCGTACCGATTCTTTGGGGGTTGTCAAACTTCATGCGAGGTCTCAGAGGAGGCCTAATAACTGAAGCAAGCAGAAGGGGTCCCGGTTCCAGAATTTCTGTCAGAGAGGAGGCAGCCCGGTCCAGAGTCTCCGTCAGAGAGACTGCCTGGATCCACGTTGCTCGAGAGAGGAGTTTCCCGCTTCCAGAAAGGAGTTTTTTCTCGGTTTGAGATGTCGCTAGAGAGAGACTACGTCTAGGCTGCAGACAAGGTTTCAAATTGCTGGGGAAAAGTTTCGAGGCCAGGTTAATGTCAGACATTCACCAATGTTTTGTGTTTTCATTACAATTTGATGAATCAAACGACTTCACTGATATTGCTCAGTTAATGGTATTTATTCGCATGGTATTTCAGGATTATTCAAGTAAAGAAGAACTTTTGAAAATTATACCATTATTGGGAAGGACTAGGGGAGAAGGTATTTTTTCGGCATTTGATGAATTTGTGAAACAACACGAAGTTCCGCTTTTTAAACTTGTATCTATTACTACTGATGGTGCTCCTGCAATGATAGTTAATAAATCAGGCTTCATTTAATTATCCAAAAACGATGACAAATATCCAGATTTTTTAACATACTGCTGTATTATTCACCAACAAGTACTGTGTAGTAAAAGATTAAACACAAAAGATGTTTTGGATATTACATTTAAAATTGTAAATTCTGTTCGAGGAAAAGCCTTGCAACGCCAGTTATTTAAATTACAGGCAGGTGATGATAGGGAACTTCTATTGTACAATAATGTTCGCTGGCTCAGCAGAAGTCGATGAAGAAGATGTGAACATCACAGAAATTTCAAATAAAATTAGTGGGCTGTTTGATATAAACCAAGCTGAAGTAGAACTTGAGATAATAAACATTCAGAATAGCTTATATTTAAAATCAATAAACAATGAAGTCATTTGGAAGCATGCACATGAAAAATTCCCAATATTAACTGATATTGCACGAAAAATTCTGTTGTGTTTTGGATCGACGTACTTGTCAGAATTCGCTTTTTCAAATATGACCATCATAAAAAATCAATTAAGAAACCAAATTACAAATGATCATTTGGTTGATTGTCTGTGATTGGCCACTTCTTCACATCAACTTGACTAAAAATATTGCGAGGTCCAAACAATGCCAAATTTCGCATTAACTTTTTTTTTTTTTTAATCAACCAGCATTTCCTGTACAAAGTAGAGATAATATATTGGAATAAATATTTTATTCCAATTTATTTGTTTGTTTGTTTTTTTTGTTGTATTTCCACAAACCTACCACAAAAAGCCTTTCTCATTTCTCAAATATTAAGAAACTAGTTTATTATGAGAAGCTAAGTACTAATTTCAAGGATGGAAGAAAAACATTGTCTCCTGTGCATGCATGCGTGCGCGTGCACACACAGGGCTTTAAATGTAGAATGCTCAGTTGCCATCTTTTGAGACAGTAATTTATGATTTGAAATACATTAGACATTCAATAAGGATAAGTGTGGACAGACTTATGTGTTCGTCGAACATGTTGTTTTATTTTAACGGTATAATAGAACACAGAAACTAAGTAAATAATTAACTTAAATTAAGGGGATATTAAATCCTGCATAGTTTTAAAACCGAATAAGAAACTCAAAGATCGGAATCAGAGAGTTTCTTGCCGAATATAGTAAACTATAAAGTCTCTGATTCCGATCTTTGAGTTTCTTATTTGGTTTTAAAACTATGCGGGATTTAATATCCCCTTAATTTAAGTAATGTTTTCATTGCCGAAATGAAGCTTATTAGCTCTTTATACTTAAGTAAATAATTAATTTATTAACTTGATGCTGATATTTCGCTGGTGTTATAACCAGCATCTTCAGAGCACAAAAACACTGTTTGTCACAATACGCGAGACTAAAACAACATGGTGTACTTAAACAAAATTGTAGCAGCAACACAAAGACCTGACTTTGGTGCCCTCTATCTGAAAAAAAAAAAAAGCTATCATATATTACTAGAGTCCTAGAAAAGTGCTAGTTTTTTCTTAATATGACTGTCTCCCAGATCTTTGGCAAGTTAATACAGCCATATTTGTTGAGATTTGGAGTGTGTTTTACGGCTTCTGTCACTCTGATTTATACGGGTTTCTGTGTAGTACTTTTGTGTTTTTCCAGTTGATCCTGTGTGCAGGGGTATCCAGAGCATGGTCTGCTAGGCCCGACTTCCCATAATGAAAATTCCGGACGTATCTTTTATGTTCGCTGCCGCAGATGTTCACTGTTCTTCCTGTTTGACCGTAGTAGGCTTGATTGCATGAGCAGGGTACTTGGTAGACTCCTGGATGTGATAAAGGAGGAATGCTGTCCTTGGGTGAGCGGATGAGGGTGGCTAATTTGCTACATGGTCTGAATGTAGTGAGTAGTTTATGTTTATTGAGAATTCTTGAGATCTTTTCGGATGTGTCTTTGGGAGTGAATGAATTGTCATGAATGGCAGAGTCTTATTAAAACTGAAGATAAAACTCCTGGAAAAATAGCAGAATTCGAATACAACCATGTTCCTTTAAAAATTAGGTGGCAAGAAAATCTTACTAAATTTGTAGAAAAAAGAGGCAACTTTCCACATCATAGAACAAGCGAACTTTTTAAAAAGTGGCAACCAACAAACAGAATAAAGAAAAAATTGACAATGCATAAAATCATGGAAAATAAAATTCCTTTGGTTTGTCCAAATAAAATAGCCAACTATCCAGCATTTCCTCCAAATCAAGACAGGAAAAATATAGTTATTAATTTTGAAATAGGGAAACACAAGTAAAAAAAAAAAATGTAGAGAACCCTGAAATCTTGAGATCATTACCACTTTCAAAAATGATAATATGGACCTGTCTCAAAGATCTACACGGATGGCTCAAAAATCCAAATGGCAATTCTGGGAGTGTCATACTCATCTATGGCTCTCAAAATATAGAGTTAAAAACAACCAACAGTATAGAATGCAATTCAGACCATGCAGAATTAATAGCCACTGCACTTCAGTTGCAGTGGCTATTAATTCACCAAATTTTGCAGTGCTGAAACACAGCACTGCAACATTTGGATAAACAAAACCCAAAGGAATTTATATTTTTCACAGATTCCTTAGCAGCCTTTCAAGCTATTAAGAACTGCTACACTAGCTATCAAGAAATACTTAGAGACATAGCAAAAAACATAAACTACATAAGGATTCCGAAATAATTTTCCACTGGATTCCATTCCATGTAGGATTAAAGGGAAATGAAACTGCAGATGAAGTAGCAAAAATGGCTGCAACATCAAGTGATACCACAGATTTTGATCTTTTTAAAACTACTCAGAAAGAAAATGTAAAAAGAATGATTGATTCTCCAGGACATGACTCACAACTGATATTCAGCAGAAAAATCAGGAGCTACCATCAACTCCAAGTTTAATCGCTGTGATACTACCTGCCTCAAGACTGGCGACACAGTACCGATCAAGTTTAGCAACAGTGACAAAAAAGTCTTCCCCATCTGCAAAATCTGTAATGTCAAGGAAGCATCACCCCACTGCATTTACTGACTTGTATGAATATTTCTAAATGTGAACTTTATGACAACCCAGAAAAGGTGCTGTACAAAATACATGAATTTGACCACTATGATCTGGTGTAATAATACCATGGGATAATAATAATAAAAAAACTGAAGATGTTAGGATGGAACTTCATTGTTATTTTCATTGATGCTAAGGTTGCAGGAAAAAGATCAATAGGAAGACGAAGACTCAAACTGTTTTGTAAAAGAAGAGAGAGCTAAGATTCGAGTCATACACATTCGAAGTCACTGGGGTCCCTTGACCTACCCATTCTGCTCGTACTTCTTATCAGTGAACATACAGCTCCGTGCCTCCTTTTATACTGGAAATGGGGTCATAGTGATATCTAGACATCAGTTTACGAATTACAGAGGGGTGTCCGGATACTTTTGATCAGATAGTTACAAGACAGTGTTCAAACCAGTTTAAGTCATGGATCTGGGGGTTGAATTATGAATAATGCACATCGCTGTGACTTCCTTCTATCCTCGCGAAATATTTCGTGAGGATAGAAGGGGTAAAAAGGGAGTGGGAGTGCTATTGATGATAGAGAAAGAGTTATGTCCATACAAAGTAGAGATGCAAGATGTGTCTAAGAAGAGTTCCTGATTGAGATAAGTTATTCTAGGAATAATTAAGTATATATGCGTAATTGTTTGAGTAAGAGTGGCTGTAAACATTGTGCGCTACCGGTATTATTAGTGTGGGGGATTTTTCTTGCTTAAACTTAATTACGAAATTGTTATTATTAGACCTAGTAACCTGCATGGGGAAAAAAAAAAGCGGTGTCTTTGTCATTCCATGACTTTAATTTAGATTTCTGTCATTTCATTAAGTGTGAGGTCTGTTATATGTAATCTTTCGATTACATAAATGATTTGTGGATGGAAGAAGGGTGTGTGCGAAGTGTGACCTGAACGAGGAACTGGTGTTAGTAGCAAGAATGTCGCAGGGAAAATGAGTGCACATTTGAAAGAGAAGGATGGTGAGAAAGAGAGGCAAAAAAATGTTAAAAAATCAGTAAAAAAGAAAAAGAGATTTGAAAACCGTAACGGATGTTAAAAGGGACGAAAGTGAGGCGAGAGTGGCGGAAGGAAACGAAATTGAGAGAACGAATGAAACTAGAAATGGCGTGACACAGAAATCGAAAGAATGAATGATGGCAAAAGTTGGAAGCATGTTGGACTGAAAGTATGGAAACAAAGAAAGATGAATGAGAGTGAAAGTGAGAAGAATGATAGCGAAAGTTGGACATATGTTGGACCGAAAGTACGGAAACAAAGAAGGATGAATGAGAGTGAAAGTGAAAAGAGGGGGTCGAGAGTTAGAAAGATTGAATGACAGAAGAATGCGTCGCGAGATTCGGAAGTTAAATTGGATTGGACGAGGAATGAAATTAAGAGAATTCAGGTCAAAACTATTAAAATAAATCATGATGACATGAAAGATGAGCGAGTGGCATTATATGGCGACTTCATTATTAAAGGTGTGCTAGAGGATAGAATGCACAAGGTATGTTTTCCAGGCGGTAAAATTAGTAGAGTGATTGAGGCATTGAATATGAGGCAGGAGTGAGCAAAATAGTTAATAGTATTAATTGGTACAAATGATTTGAGAGAGGACAAAGAGTGTGTCAGAATGGATATCAGAAGGCTGCTTGGAAGGATAAAAGAGAATAGTGTGACAGAAAGGGTAGTCAGTGTGTTGCCTAGGTATGACTGTGGTGAAATGAGGCAGAGAGCAAAGGATTATGAATGATATGCTGGCTGAAATGTGTGAGGAGATGGGAGTACGTTTGTTAATGTGTGGAATGAGTTTGAGGGATGAAGTGAGCTGTATGGGAGCGATGGACTGCATTTGAGTGGTTATGGTGTGAGTTGCTTGGAGAGCCTGCTGCTAGAAGGTAGAGAAGTGAATAGAGAGAATGAATCAGGTCAAGAGGGGAGTGATGTGGAAGAGAAGGAGAGATTGAAGAGGTGGATATTAATGGGGAAGTGAGTGGTATGAGTATAGAAAATGAGAGAATGGGTGTGCAAGAGGAGCAGGGAAACAGGGAGGCTCTGGGTGGACAGGGGTACACAGCGTGAGAAAGGTGGATGCTCCAAGAGGAGATGAGAGCATGTGTAGGCAGTAAAGGAATGCGATGACCAGGGATCAAGAGGAAACAGTTGGAATTGAAAAGGGTTCTAAATTGAAGAAGCAGAAAGGTAAATGGCCCCAGTTGAGCATGGAGAGATCACATCGAGTGAGTGGTATCAGTGGAACTAGCTGTAGATCCAGAAATGAGCTATTGTGTTATACAAATGCTAGAAGTATAAGAAACAAGGCAGATGAAATGGTTGCACTAATTGTATCTGTTCAACTAAAGATAGTCGGAATAAGTGAGACATGGTTGGAAGAGGATGACATCCTGACAGGAATAGAGATGGAAGGGTATGATGTGTTTCATGAGGATAGAAGGGGTAAAAAGAGAGGGGGAGTGCTATTGATGATAGAGAAATAGTTATGTCCATACAAAGTAGAGATACAAGACGGAAATAGTGCCAGTGGTTTTGAGGCAGTATGGTGTGAGATAGAGGTGAATGGAATCATATACTTGGTTGGATGTTGTTATAGACCAGGTAATGTGGATGGTGGTGATAGTGAAATCTATAGTCAAATTAGCCAAGCAAATAAGAAAAGGGTGATCACTATGGGTGATTTTAATTATGGCAATATGGACTGGAATGATGAGATAGCAACTGGAAGTAAAGAACTTGAGTTTTTGAGGGATAACTACCTCAGACAGTATGTAACAGAGGGCACATGAAGATTAAGGGGTCTTGGATTTAGTCATCTCATCAGAGGATGTAATTATAAATGAGGTGTCAAATCATCCACCAATTGGTGAGAGTGACCATGAGGTGATTACCTGGATGGTTGCCAGCAGTGTGAGGACCCCTGTGAGAAAAGGGCATATGTGAAACTACAGGGGGGGGGTGATTATGAAGATCTCAGGAGACAGCTTGCGGGTGTAGCGTGGAATGAGGAGTTAGCTGGAAAAGAGATCAATGCGGCTTTGTGGATTTTCAAAAACTATCTAGTAGATGCAATGTCTAAGTATATTCCAAGGGTGAGAAGGTGAAATAAGGTAGGTGTGAGATGGATGAATAAAGAGATTAAGCATGCGATACAGAGAAAAAGGGCATTGTGGAGGCAGCATAAGAGAAATGGAAATAACCAATTTCATGAGGTCTACAAAGACCAGGCAAGGAGGGTGACTTGGTTGGTGAGAGTAGCTAAAGAGAGGTATGAACAGCAGTTAGCTAATGAAGCCAAAAAGAATCCTAGGGAGTTCTTTCGATATGTAGCCAGCAAAAGAAAGAATGATTATGGAAAGATGACATTGATTGGAGAAAATGGTATAAAGACAGCTGTTGCAGAATCTGTGGTGGAGATACTTAATGAGCAGTTCGTAAAGATCTTTCAATCTTGTGAATGTGACTTCATGGAGAGATTGAGAGCAATTGATGATGGGGAGGAGAGACTGACTGTAAGTGAGCAAGAGGTGTTTGGGGGAGTTGAGTAAACTAGATGTAAATAAGGCTGTGGGACTTGATAATATATCACAGCGTATTCTGAAGGAATGTGCCAGTAAGTTGACACCTGCCTTGACATATTTTTTTAATAAGAGTCTTGCACTTGGTCACGTTCCTAATGAGGGCAAGATTGTGCAAATTCATAAAGGAGGTGATCAAACTATAGGCCTATCTGTGTGTCAGGTGTTGTGGTTAAGTTGTTGGAGAGGCTTGTGAGAACTAGGATCCAGAGTTGGGTTGACAACAATGGTTATTATCTTTGATGGACAGCATGGATTTGCTAAAGGGAGGTCATGTTTTGGTAATCTACTTACTTATTACAATAAAGTGACTGCTTCCTTGGACAGAGAAGAAGGATACACAGCAATATACTCGGATTTCGCAAAGGCTTTTGATAGAGTACCTCATGATAAGTTGACAGTCAAACTAGAGCAGATGGGGTTGGATATTGGATTGGAGATGGCTATCTGATAGGTATCAACAAGTTGTGTATGGGGGAGCGATATCCAGGAAAAGGAAATTCACTAGTGGAGTGCCTCAGGAGTCTGTTTTAGGTCCATTACTCTTTAATTTGTATATTAATGATATAGGTGAAGATTTGGATGGAGATATTCAGTTATTTGCAGATGATGCAAAGTTGGGACGAACCATGAAATGTAGTGAAGTGTTGTGGCCTTACAGGAAGACTTGAATAAATTGAGTGATTGGGCTTGGAAATGGGGATGTGACTTCAATGTTGCAAAATATAAGGTTTTAAAATTTGGAAAACAAAGAGATGGGATGCAGAATTTATGCTCGGTGAGAATATATTGTTGGAGGTATAGGAAATAAGAGATCTGGGGGTAATAGTGGATAAGGATCTAAAATTTAGGGGACACATCACCAAAATTGTGAAGACAACACAAAGGCTTCCTGGAATGATGCAGAGGACACTGATGTGTAGAAGTAGGGTGATTCTTGTTCCGTTGTATAAGGCTTTAATTAGGCCACACATGGACTATTGTGCCCAGATTTGGTCACTGGGTTTTCAGAAGGATGAAGAGATGTTGGAAAGGGTCCAAAGGAGACTGACTAAGGTAGTTTCTGACCTCTGGAATGTCGAGTGTGAGGAAAGATTGCGAAGATGTAATTTGCAGAGTCTGGTGGACAGGAGGAAGAGGGGGGGGGGGATATGATAGAGACCTACAACTTGGTGAGGGATTGTTATAGGATCAATGGTGGAGAAGTTCTACAGAGATTAGTGGGAGATCAGGGGAGAACCAGAGGTCATCCCTGGAAACTGTATAAAGAGGGTGTGAGTAGGGGAGTGAGAGGCTGGTTTTTTTTTCATGCAGAGTTGTGAATGATTGGAATGCCTTGCCTAAGAGTGTGGTGTCTGCAAGGAGTGTGAATGTGTTTAAGACATGGTATGATAAGATGTGTGTGTGATAAAAGGACCTCCCAGATGAGTCTTTGACTCAATGAGGTCTTGGGGTAATAATAATAATAATAATACTCATTTAGAATATATGATGATGATTAGCAAGTTATTGAGAATAAAGATACCAGAAGATTACACCAAATTTAGAATAAATCAAAAAGAGGTAGCAGAAAAACAAAGGAGCCTAAGAAAGGTAGAAATGGAATTAAGGATGAAAAAAGCAATAATACTTGCTCTTGTAGATGAACAGAATATTATAAAAATAAAGAAAGAAGAGAAAATGAAAAATTATTACAGTAAGCTCTACTAATCCATGTAAAGTTAACTGAGTACAAAGAAGACCAAAAATGCCAGAAGAGGTAAAATATGCAGTCAGTATCAGATGAAGGTAGATATTGTACCAGGGATAGATGAAATAAGATAGAAGATATCAAGGCAGGGATTAATATTCTTTATAAAGCTTTAGCAAAAAAAAAAAAAGTTTGCTTGGTACTTTAAAAGAAGTAGAATTCCTGAGGAATGGAAATCATCTAAATACATCCACATCCATAAAAATGAAGAGAGAATATTAACAACTACAGCCCAATGTCTCCTCTCCTACCTTTATAAAATATTCAAAAGAACCATACTAAATAGAATAAAAAAAAAAAAAAACACTATGAATATAGCAGCAAAGAGTAAGCAGGATTTAAGAACTGATTCTATACATTCGATTATATTATATCCAATATGGTTCTGATATCAACCATCTGAATTAGAAACCGTCATTTTACTTGTGGTTTAAGCCACTAAGAATACAATTCAGTCGGCTAAATCCCAAATTTCAGCTTATCCTTGTTCATTCAGTATCCAGGTAGATACCTAACAGGGTGCACCATGAGAAGGTGAGGATTGGACATTAGATCAGAAGCCCTGGTAAGTTCTGTGCATTCCTTTTAAAGGCTATGTGGAGTTCTCCTCTCAGTTATACAGCTTTAATCCTTAAACACAAGGATGTACAAAACACTGAATTAGCTGTATACAAGACAATGTTCAAACCAATTTTAACTTATGGATCTGAGAGCTGGGTTAGAAATAAGAGAGTCCTGAGGAAGATTAGAGGCATGAACAGATGGCAATATTGTAGTAAAAAAAAAAGGATATTAGGAAAGAACTTGACATTTTTAGGATTCAGGAATGCATTAGCAGAGCTAATCTCAGGTGGTATGGTCACTTAAACAAAATGGGAGAGGAGGAAAGATTAGTAAAATAAGTGTTCTCTGTCAGGTTGGCAAGAAAAACACCCAGAGGAAGACTGAGATATAGGTGGATTGATACAGTAAAAAGTGACTTAGAAGACAGAAATATAACATCTGATAACGTTGGAGTCTTGACAGACAAATTGATTTGGAGGAAAATTGTTGATAGGAAGTTAGTAATGATGCAAGTTCCTCATGTAGTACTATCATAATATCCTGTAACCCCTCCCCTTTGAGGGTACATATCAGGAATTTGGTGGTGAATTAGAAACAATGTTGAATGAAAAACATTTGCACTGTAGAATGGCAGAATTACAAACCATCCTAACAAGACAAAATGGGTGAAAAATGAATACTTTCACGACCATCAATCAAATTGTAAAATAAAGTCATAGATTGGAGAGATAGTTATGTTTGTTTAGGACAAGCAATCAAAATGAACAATGATATATCAGATGACAGAAATAGATGCAAAACGGCTGCTTGGAAATATTTTAACCAGATAAGACACTATCACAAACCAAAAAATAGATATTAAAATGAAATCAAAATTTTTTAACAGTATTGTTCTATCATCAATAACCTAAGGCAGCGAGACATGGAACACACACTCAAAAAAAGAACAAAGCCGAATAACAATCCAAGGACAATAGAAAGAAGAACCTATAATATAAACAAGAAAGATCATATAAGACATACTGAAATAGGGAATCTGGATTCATATATGTAGTAGAACATTTATATCTATAATCTATGACAAAGAGGGCAGGACAATATTGCATGCATGCAAGACAATAGATGCACTTCAAGAATACAATTGATATCTCAGACACAAAAAAAACCCTAGTAGACCACCTAGGAATTGGAGGAGATTGGCTCAGGATTAAGAAAATTGGTATCTTTGTAATTGGCATTCATGGAGAAACCAAGACTTGAGTGCACAGGTCCATCGTGGGATTCTTTACTATCTTTGCACTTGTAAGAAAACCAAAGCTTAGATGATAGATGAGAATACAAGATGGAATGGGGTATAATATTCATACCATTAAGAATAATTTCTTTAATACATTCTGAGCATAGTCAGCAGTCTGAAACTAAAAGCAGCAATCCATCCATGGAAAAATGTGAAGTAGAGATTGTAAAGATAATCTTGCTTAGTATTTATGTAGCACCCATGACTTGAGGCTGCAAATGATGAGGTGTGCTGTAGAGAAAGAGGACTATCTGAATTTAAATAAGGTCTTTTTTAGTGAAGGGCAAATGTTGCATTGTTCTTGCTGCATGTATTACCTTTGACATGAATTACTGTGGCAATGCATTACTTATATAAGTCTTCTAGAAGACTTATAAGTAATGTCATGTGGTACAATTTTTTATCTTCCTGTTAGAGTTTTAGATGAAATTAATAAGTGCCTTAAGGTACTTGTTTTAACTAAAACAAGTACCTTAAAATTACATGCATGCAAGAATTTTTGTTTTTTGTTTCATAATCTTTAAAATACTGAAGTTATTAAATTTTAATGATTGTTTTTTTCCTCTGTCTTATCAACATATATTAGTGCTTTAGACATCTAAATGTTGCAAGCATTGTTAAACCTCATTTAAATCTCATCCAAACAATACTGACCTGGATAACATTTAAGAATTAAAATTCCTTGAATATCTATCATTTGGGACATTAAATGAAGGCTGTGAATTTTGATTAGCAATTTCGATTTATAAACACATACGGAAATGTTTCATGAGCGAGTGCACGAAATGCGAGTCGTAAAAAGCGGGAGATTGAAATAGCTGATGTAGATGTAAGGCAGGATTGTGAAAGTGTTGCAGAGAATGTAGTGGAAGTAGTGAATAATGGTATGTGAAATACAAATGAGAGTATGAAGGTAGTAGAAGAAAGTAATGTGAATGATGATGTGACAGGACGGAAAGAAATTGCACACTTACACAGACTCCTTTGCAGGACAAAAACTGAGCTTGAGTGGCTGGAGAAATGATTAGCATGAGGCACAGCAGGAGAAAGAATGAAAGAAAAAGTGAATGGGAAAAGTATAAATGTGAGAAACTGGGGGTCTAGAGAAATTATTGTATGGGGATTTGATAAGAAAGTGATGAAAGCATATTTCCCAGGTGTGAAGATCATGGATGTGAGTGAAGCTGAAATAGTTGATTGTTTTTGGCAGTCAAATGATTTAAAAGGCGAGAAATATGCAGTGAGATAGGATATGAAAGAAGTAAAGATTGTGAGTCTGTTGCCTCAACATGATAGTCCAGAATTGAGAAGGGTCGTGATTGCTGATGAGAAGATCATGCAGGAGGAATAGTGTATAGTTTATAGATGTATGAAGTGCATTTGATGGATGAAAGGAATCATGCTTGATGAATTACATTTGAATGACTTTGGAGTAAGATGTTTGTAGAAAGTGTTGTTTATGAGAATTTAAAGTGCAAAACCAGGGAAACTAGAAGGGGGGGATGCAATCAAGCATGTGTCTGGAACAAATGAGTGTGAATGTAGAAATGTGTGAATGGTTGGGTGCATTTGCTTTCCCAAGTTTTGAATCTGAATGGACTGGTAGTGACATTATGCAAGGGTAACTGTGAGCTCAAGGGAATGATTAAATTCGTGTATACGAATGTCAGAAGTATCAGAAATAAAGGAGAAGAGTTTTTGGCATTGGTCAGCTCAACTTGGCCAAAATTATCAGCATCAGGAAGACCAGACCTGGTTGGAAGAGAATGATGTAGTTACAGGGATAGAATTTATGGTATATTGTATTTTCAGGGAAGATCTAGAGAATAGGGCATGAGGAAGGAAATTACTAATGATAGCCAAAGAACTTCGACAAACAAAAATAGAAGTTAAGGAGGATCATGGGAGACTAACTATTGGTGATGTAGATTGGAAGGAGGAAAAAAAATCAAGGCACATGGCAAGATGGAAATGGAATTTATACAGTTAAGATATATTTACCTGAAATAGCATGTGGCAGAGGGAACCAAAGGTTTGAGAGTGTTGGATTCTGGTAATAGCATTAGAAGGATCTGTAATGACAGTAGTAGTTCACCAGAGAGTGGGGAAAGAGACCATGCAGTCTTGTTCTGGAAGGTTGACATCATGTGGAATTCTCATTCAAGAAAGGGGTTTGGAGAACTATTAAGCTGGTAATTATAACAAACTTGGTGGCAGCTTGGAGCAGTGCTGTGGCATAAGAAGCTACAAGGAATGAATCTCAGCAGTGCATGGAAAGTAAGTGGTCAAGGATTGCTTGAGACAGGCAGCTTGAGACTGCATACCCAGTTTCAGGATAATAAACCAAATAGAGATTAAGTGGATGAGTAGTAATATGAAGTAGAAGCATCAAGAAAAAGAGAAGGCATTGTGGAAGGAATATAAACAAAAAGGTGAAGCATGCTCAGGAGTGATACAAAGGAGACAAGAAAGGTAATTAGTATGATAAGGAAGGCTAAATCAGATTTTGAGAAAAAAATTAGGTAAGCAGGCTGAAGTAAATCCTGAAATTTTTTTTCACTATGCAGCAAGTAAGAGAAAGAATGATTATGGAAGGATAACCCTATTCAGTTGCAGATTGTGGGAAAATGACAGAAGCACAAGAAATAGTTAAGGGATCACTTTGCAACCAGGTGGAGACTGTAGTTACTGATGTGACAGAGGATGATGTAAGAATTGAGGTTGATGAACTGGAGGTCCTCAGCATAATGGTAAATATCTGTGAATATAGCAGTGGGACTAGACAGTATGCAAGCTTGTGTGCTATGCGCAAGAGAACTGGCAGTGCCTCTCACGAAATCGTTTAATGTCTTAGCTCTGACAAGGTTCCAAGGGAGTAGGAGGATAACGTAGTTCCATGACATAAAGGTGACGTCGCAAATTACAGACAGTATTTCTGTCTGTAATGGTTAAAGTTAAAATACAGGAATAGATGGCTGGGAATATTATGCTTGATAATGGGCAGCACAGTTTTGTATTTTTGGTGCAAAGGCATTGGATAAAATACCACTTGGAAAACTATTATGTAAGTTGGAACAAATGGGAATGCTTATGAGGCTGGTGGCATGGCTAAGAGGGTGGCTGGCTGACAGACATGAGAGGTGAGTGGTGGGATGTAATCAAGGCAAATGAAAATAACTAGTGAGTTCCCCAGGCTCTGTGCTGAGGCTACTATTTAATTTGTATATTAATACTATAGCAAAAGTAAGAGTATATTCAGTTTGCTAATGATCCAAAACTGGAGAGGGGGGAGGGGGCAATAATTGATATAGGTGATATAGCTATCTCATTTTTCTCAGTGTGGTTTGCCTCCCACTTTTATTTTCCCCTGGAATGAGAGATTATAGTTCACTATAACATATTTGACATTCTCTTGAAAGGTGTTACCTGCACTGTAATGGAGAAGTGTGGGGGGGGAGATACTAGATCCCTTGTTCTGATTTGTGTTCTCCACTTCTCTCATGTGGTGGTGTAAAATCAAGTCAAATGAGAGTAATAAGTGGAGTACCACAGGGCTCTGTACTAAGGTCGCTATGCTTTAATTTGTATATTAATGCAACAGTAAAATATTTAAGGAGGATATTCAGTTGTTTGCTGATGATCCAAAATGGGGTGGGGAGGCAATAATTGGTATTGGTGATGTAGCTGTCCTACAGCATGATTTAAATAAATTGGCAGTGTGGGCAAATTACAGTGTTTGTCAATTGAATGCTGCGAAATGTAAGATAGTGCACTTTAGGGTGAAAAGAATATATACTTTGTATCATATTGAGGATACTGGATTGCAGGGCTAGGAATCTTGGGGTGGATATATATTTGAAATTCAGAGGACATATTACAAAGGTTGGCAAAATAGCTCAAAAAAAACTTATGAAAATGCTGCCCACACAAAAAGGAATCCATTCTCCTATTCACACTTTGGATATAAGACTGAGTTCTCCTCAACAGATCTAATTGTTAAGGGAGAATCCAGTTCTTCTTGCATACCGCCATATTCAGACTCCCTCTAGGCACAGTCTGGCAGTGAAAATATGGTTCTTCACTAGCTGGTCAGGAAGCCTCCTGATTTGGTCTGCCTGCCAAACAGTTTTATTGTACTATTGAATGAGAGGTTATGGTTCACTATAACATATTTGGCATTCCCTTGAAAGGTGTTGCCAGCACTGAAGTGGGGAAGACAAATCAGAGTCCTTGTTCTAATTTATCTCCTCCACTTCTCTTATTAACATATATTTATACTTACACCAGATATGGTAACACACACCACTTCAAGCATCCAATAAGCATAGTGGTATTTCACTGGGAAGTGGAAGTCATCTACTGCCAAGTTTGCATAAGTTGACACTCACTGTATTCACTTGATAAGTGTCAATTTCTTCTGAATACTTGGCAGATGTGTGATCTGCCAAGTATTCAGAGGAATGTTTTTCAATTTACAGATAATACACACGCCTCATAGTCTTATTTAATTTGGCTGTAATTAAAGCCATATAGACAATCTTTTGTGTGGTTATGGGACAAAAAAAAATACTGGATGGACAAGCCCTGGTGAAGGTTGTATCCTAGACATCATACAATGTTTACTATGGCTTTGTCTAAGC
Source organism: Typopeltis vanoorti (assembly GCF_054136105.1). NCBI lineage: Eukaryota > Metazoa > Arthropoda > Arachnida > Uropygi > Thelyphonidae > Typopeltis > Typopeltis vanoorti. Next base: position 87,816,898 of record NC_143557.1, on the reverse strand, counting down.
CCAGCTGAGGTATAGAGCCTCTGTTACTATTCTAGGATTAAATATTTACTTACATAGGCAAAGTGGATATTAGATCCAACATTATTTCAAAGTTGAATGTTTGTAGAAACTATGAAAGTTTCATAAAATTGACCAGAGAGCTTACAGGAATACAATATCCTCAGCATCAGAGTTGCCTTAGCTTGTACCACTTAAAAGACATGAGTGCTTCTCAAGCGTCCATGTATTCACCTTTTATTAGTGCATTTTTTAAGATTTCATTGGCCTATGGTTTTACATTGATGAAATGAAGCCTTATGGCTTTTTTTTTTTAGTAATTACTTTAATGCACTGACTGAGAGTTCACACATTTCTCTGACATTTGATTTCCTTAGTACTGAATGAGAGATTTTGCTCTCTGAAGAGAACCAACCAGTTTGAAAGAGCTGTCAGGTCAATGAAACCTTTAAAAAAATGTATACTAATAAAAGGCAAATATATGGATGCTTGGGCAACATTCATGTCTTTTAAGTGGTGCAAGCTAAGGCAATTCCGATGCTGAGTATTGCATTCTCGTAAGCTCTCTGGTCAAGTCCTTTATGAAACTTTCATAGTTTCATAAAGGATTTTTTACAACACTCAAAAAGAATTAAAATAGAACTTAATAGTTCCTATATTTCGTCCTAGTCACTAGGACATCTTACGGGGATTACAAAAACAATTAATGTAACATGCACACACAAATCTTACAATACTAAGCCCAACCACGTGGGTGACACTAAAGTCCTATCTAGGTGGAGCGCACTCTAAGGGCGGTAGTAGGTGGCCTGGAATATAAGGTGGGATCTCTGGTGATGAGTGTTTCCCAAATCTTCGGAAGCTTAATGCAACTGTATTTATTAAGATTTGGTTGGTTTCTGAGAGCTGCTGCTGCTTCTAAGAAAAGTCTCTCTTTCTTGAATTTGCTGTGGTGGAGCATGGTGGTTTTCTTCCATGATACTCTGTGGGTGGTGTCCAAAACACGGTCAGCCAAGCCTGAATGGCCATAGTTGTGTTTACAGATGTAAGACTTGTGTTCCTCCAGGCAGATGGATGCTGATCTGCCTGTCTGTCCAAAGTACGCCAGCTTACAGGAACAGGGTATTTTGTAAACTCCAGGCAGCGAGAGAGAGGAGGGAGCTGATCTTTCGTAGAACGGAAGAGGGTAGCAAGTTTGCGGTAGGGCTTATATGTTATGTGTAGGTTGTACTTTTTTAGTATCTTGGCTATTTTTTCAGATGTGCCACAGATGTAGGGTATGGTGATGGCATTTTTAAAATCTTGTTGACGAGAAGGACGGGGAATGGGGGAGGAACTGATTATTTTTTTGATACTGTGTTCGCTGTAGCCATTGGAGAGGAAAGTGTTGTGTATGTGGTTAAGCTCAGTAGTAAGGGTGGTTCCACTGGAACAAAGATTGTGGGCTCTCTTAGTAAGAGTTTTGATGATGCCATATTGTTGTGAGGGGTGGTGGTGGGAGAGTTTGTGAATGTATCTGCCTGTGTGTGTGGGTTTTCTGTATACAGTGAAGGCAAGTGTATCATTAGGCAGGCGTGTGACTAAGGTGTCTAGGAAGGGTAAACAGTTGTTCTTTTCCATAGTAAACTGGATTCTTGAATGTAGGCTATTAAGATGACTGAGGAAGGAGTCTAACGTGTCTGGGCCATGAGGCCAAATAGAGAACACATCATCTACATATCTTAGCCAGAGACGTTTTGACTCCTTTCTTGCAGAAATGAAACTTGAATACCCCTGATACATCACCCTTACCAAACCATCACCGATGTTGGGTAATGACCTCTCTGAATCCTGAATGCAATAGCATGTGCTGTGCAGCCATCTAGGGCATATACCCAATCATTTTGGCAGTTAAATGACTTTTCAATGGTGAAAATCTTCTCATCTGTGAAGAGGATATTTCTGTGTCTGTTGTTCATGTATTACCGGAGAAGTGCCTTTGATTTATCACCCACTGCTGCATAGGTTGTGGTTACATAGGAAGTGTCTGGTAGAACAATGATAGGCTCTCACTTCCAGGCCATCAGTTAGTGACGGGGAATGGAGGAGGAACTGATTATTTTTTTGATACTGTGTTCACTGTAGCCATTGGAGAGGAAAGTGTTGTGTATGTGGTTAAGCTCAGTAGTAAGGGTGGTTCCACTGGAACAAAGATTGTGGGCTCTCTTAGTAAGAGTTTTGATGATGCCATAATGGCTCGTTTTTCGAAATCTTCCATATAGAAATTGGCAGGGGGGGTGAGAGGGGGGAACCCATGGCGGTTCCCTCTATATGCTTGTAGATTTTGTTCTTCCAAGAGAAATACCCAGAGTTAATGGCAAAGGAAATGAGATCTAAGATGTAAGAGAGATAAGGTGTCAGTTAAGGGAATATTGGTAAACAAAGAGATATCAAAGCTTACCAATATGTCTGCATTATTCAAGGCTAAATTTTCTGTGAGGGCTTTAAAGTGGGTCGATTTTTTTATATAGGAAGTGGACCTTCCGGTTAGGGGGGTCAGAGAGTTGGCCAGTGGTTTGGACAGTCTGTAGCAAGGTGCATTGGTGGCATCTACTATAGGTCTGAGTGGGGAATTGGGTTTGTGGATTTTTGGTAAACCGTATATTCGGGGGTGGGGGTGGGGGAATGGAAAGGTTTAAGTTTTTTCGTGACGTCAGGGGGCCAGGAGGTTACTTTTTTAAGTAAGATTTTTAATTGCTTAACTTTTGTTTTTGTAGGGTCATGTTCTAGCGGGATGTAGGTAGTGCAATCGCGGAGGATAATGTTCATTTTACGATTGTATTCACTGGTATTAAGAACGACTGTGGCATTACCCTTATCCGCTCTGGTGATGACGATACTTTTTTCTTTGCGTAGTTTCAGGAGAGCCATGCATTGGGCATACGATAAGTTGCTTTTTGGAGGCGAAGAATGAGCGAGGATGTTGGCTACATCAAGTCTGATGTTGTTGGCTATCTCCGACGGTAAGCGACCAATCCCCCGTTCGATGTTAACCATAACATCGAGCACCGGTACTTCCTTCGGAGCGACGGCAAAATTACGGCCTAGGCAAAGGGCGCTGACGACATCGTCGTTCAGCCTTTTGGAAGAGAGGTTTACTACTGTCTGGAGCGGTTGAATTTGTGGTTGTGGTTTATCATTAACCAGGTTGCTATATTTCTTGACGTTTATTTTTTATTTTTTGAAATTCTCTCTGTGCGGAGGTTTCCGAAATGCTAGAGAGAATCGACCAAAGTTCAGGGTTAAGAACGGTGGAGAGCTCTGAATGTAAGGAGCCAATGGCGACGTTCGTCACTGAGACGGTGGCACGAGTAGAGGCGATTTGCTGGCGTAGTAATGCCAGGCTGGCATGGTTATATATACGGAGTGCTTTTTTGGAATGGAAATTGATCTTCATTTTAACGCAGTTCGGTATCCCGACATCTTTTTAGAAAGGCCAGCCTATTTAGTTGCCTAGATAGTCATAGTTTTGACTTACCGTATTGCTTGGATTTGCGTGCTAAATCTTCTCCATGAATGATTAGAATTTGTGTGTAGAGGCTTAAGTGCTGTGAGGACATCATGTTGGAGGCTCTACATCCAAGAATCCAGTTTACTATGGAAAAGATCAACTGTTTACCCTTCCTAGACACCTTAGTCACACGCCTGCCTAATGATACACTTGCCTTCACTGTATGCAGAAAACCCACACACACACACAGGCAGATACATTCATAAACTCTCCCACTACCACCTCTCACAACAATATGGCATCATCAAAACTCTTACTAAGAGAGCCCACAATCTTTGTTTCAGTGGAACCACCCTTACTACTGAGCTTAACCACATACACAACACTTTCCTCTCCAATGGCTACAGCGAACACAGTATCAAAAAAAATCAGTTCATTCCCTGTCAGTAAAACTCGGACTCGTGATGAATGGTAAGGCTGGTGAAAGTCTTGATCATTACGCAGAATGAATGCTCGCTGAAGTTAACTCATAGCTCTTTTTTGCAATGCCGATGACCTATTATACTGTAGTATATGATCTAACTAGAAAATTATATTTGCTTTCAAACACTAATGTTGTACTTGTTCTGTCACTTCGGGCATATTTTTAAAAAAAAAATGGATACCACTCTTTGGAAACTTTGCTAAAAGAAGTCCTAAGCGTCGTCTGCTTCGGTTGTTACGACTGCTGTGCCTCCTCGCCACCAGTACACAGTTTAAAGAGAATTCGCAAGTCTTCGTGACAAAAATCCTTACAACTCCCTTTGGGGGAAGCACATCCGTCACAGGAGTGTCGATGTTGCATCTAAAAGAAAACTCAGGCGAGTAATTGACTCTAAAATACAAGAAATGAGGTGAGAGCTTTATGGTGTGATGCAGCTCCCACAAACAAACAAAACAAAAAAAACTATATAATCATCATTAACTAAACATCAAGAAAATATATAATCATTATTAAGAAACAAGCCAATAACATTAATTAATTATATCAGTTTTTAATCTGGAAAGGGCATCGGCGTTACCATGACGACTACCCTTTCTATATGTAACGGTCATATTATAACGTTGTAGGGCTAAAGCCCATCTTGACAACTTGGCACCATGAGGGGCACTTTTAGTTAGATAGGTCAGAGGGTTATGATCTGAAATTACCTGTATTTCAGCACCAAATACCCATGTGTCAAACTTTTTCAACGCCTCCACGACGAAAAAAGGTTCCCTTTCAATGGTTGACCATTTCATTTGACAGGAATTTAGTTTCTTACTGAAGAAAGCAATGGGCAATTCTTTTCCTTGTTCGTTGTTTTGAGCTAAGCATGCGCCAATTGCTGTTGCTGATGCATCCGTATACAACTGGAACGGCTTGTCGAGATCTGGAGTATGCAAAGAAGGCATTTTTATAAGCTCTTCTTTGAGTTTTGCAAAAGCTTCATCAGCATCAGTAGTCCAAGGAATATTGTTTGGGACACTTTTCTTAGTCAGATTTGTCAGTGGTAATACAATTTGGTAGAATCGTGGTATGTAGTCACGGTAGTAGCTAGCCAGCCCAAGTAGACTTCTTACTTCCTTCTTTGTCACTGGTGTCGCTAAACCTTTTATGACCTCGACCTTCTCTGGGTCCGGGGAATGTTGACCGGATCCAATCAAATGACCTGGGAACTTCACTTGATTTTTCCTGAATTCGCATTTTTCTAAGTTTACTGTTAAACCCACCTCTCTTAATGTTTTGAAGATTTCATCTATATGAGTGAGATGTTCAGACCATGTTTTAGAAAATATAGCCAAATCGTCAATATAAGATCGGCAGTATGCCTTATGAGGAGCTAGTGCTTTATCCAATGATTTCTGGAATGTACTTCCAGCGTTCTTCATTCCAAACGGTAAGACGTTCCATTCATAGTGACCAGAATGTGTCACGAATGCAGTGAAGGGCTTTGCTTCGTTTTCCATAGGGATTTGCCAGTATCCCTTGGTGAGGTCAACTACAGTGATAAATCTTGCTTGTCCTACCTCAAATAATTAATCTCTAGCTATTTTCATTGGATAAGCATCTGGAATAGTAAAACTATTTAGCAATCTAAAGTCAATGCATAGTCTGACACTTCCATTTTTCTTAGCCACACAAACCACGGGATGAGCCCATTCACTGACACTTGGCTCAATGAGACCCATATCTAACAGTTCTTTGACTTGTCGATATACTTCCTTTTGTAGAGTGATTGGCACCCTATAGGGTTTGAGTCTCTTAGGGGAACAGTTCTCTGTAACTTTGATGGAGTGTCCGTCAACTTTAGCATGACCAGGTTTGGAACTAAAAACATCTGCATATTTCCGGAGGATGTCAAAAAGTTCTTGTTTTTGTTCTCCCATCAAGAGAGCTTTCATATCCTCAAGGTGTTTCCTAATATCTTCGACTGATTTATTCATCTTGTCAGCGGGTGCATAGTGGAGTGTTCCGAAATCTTCATCTAGCTCGAAAACTAGACCGACATGATCAATTCTTTGAATATATGGTTGAAGCTTATTTATGTGGAGCTCCCTGATACTTCCATCCTTCATCTCAACCTTCGCAGAATGTGGTCTAGTAAGTTGGACGACTGTAGCAGGTCCTGTCCAAGTATTTAGAAGCTTATGAGAGGATGAGGGTAACAATACTAAAACCTTTTCACCAACAATGAAGGATTTTTCTTTGGAACGAAGATTATATCTGGAGGAGTATTGTTCTTGAGACCCTTTGGCGTTCTCGGATGCAATTTCATGAGCTTTTCTTAGCTTTTCAAGAAACTCTTGTAAATAATTTTCAATCGAGCGAGAGGCAGTGGTTGGGATGCCTCGTCCACCAGTCCAAATTTCCTTTAACAAAGATAAGGGGCCTGGAGGTAATCTTCCATATACCATCTGGAAAGGTGATAACCCAGTAGTGCTATGTGGTACTTCTCGGTATGTGAATAGAAGATAGGGAAGATGTAAATCCCAGTTTCTTCCATGCTCCTGTATATTCTTATTCATCATCTCTTTTAAAGTTCTGTTCCAACGTTCGACAGCGCCCATACTCTCAGGATGTCCTGGAGTGGAAAAACGTGGAGCTATGCCTAGCAGATCTTCAAAAGCTTGAGTGAGTTTAGATGTGAAATTCGTACCTTGGTCAGTACAGACCATTTTAGGAAATCCCGTCTGAGTAAAAATCCTCATCAGAACATTACATGTACTTTTAGCACTTATTTCCTTGACAGGTATGGCTTCGGCCAATCTAGTGCATAAATCAACAGCACATATTATGACACAATCCGACACACTCCATACCTCAAACGGAGTTTCTGGTCTAACGATAGGTCGTATGGGGATTCTATCTCTATATGTAGCAGTCCTCATTTGACATTCCTTGCAGCTTTCGCAATATTTTTTCACATCTTGTTTAATGGTAGGCCAAAAGAATGAGTACTTGATTCGCTGACGGGTTTTCTTTTCGCCGAGATGGCCAGCAAGAGGGATTTCATGTGCCATCTTTAAGACATTTTCTCGTTTCACACACGGTAGCACTACTTGTCTAATATTCTCGCCACAAATATGTTCGTTATGAAGCAGAACCCCATTGTCAAATGCATAGGCATTTTTCTGCCTTTTTGCCCATTCAAAACACCTTCGGAGCGTCTCATCATCCTCTTGAAGTTTGCCAAATTCGAATTTTGTTTTTTCTGGTATATACTCATTTTCTGCACCTGGTGGAGACTCTATCATACTGACTGCCAATGCTGTACTACTGGTTATTTTCGAAGGCATTTCTTTGTCTTCATCATCTTCTGACCATTTATCACTTAAATCTTTTGATTTCAGAACTGGTGTCTCCCAATGATGACTACTCTCATGTAGCTCGACGCTTTCGACCAGTATTTCATAGGCAGAGGAGCTCAGTAGCAGATCGGTAACCAGTCTTCTTGAGACGGCACATGTGACTGGAACATTACCATGTAAATTATCATCAATTTTCATTTCAAAAATTCTCAAGGGTGTTATTTCATTTTCTCCGAAAGCAGAAGATATTTCTATCTTACTTTCTCCATCATGGGGCATATCTGCCACTAAATCTTTGCGCACTACCGATATTTGCGCTCCTGTATCTATTATTCCATTTAAAACCATACTTCTGCATTTGATTTTGACGACCTGCAAATCATCTACGTTTCAACCAATGTCCATGATTTGGATACTGGAATGGAAATTTTGGCAGTCAGCACACCTGATTTATTGTCATCCCCAGTGGTAGACGTTTGAACTAGATTACTGTGTTCTGTAGCAGGAGTACCTTTTGGCTGACTATTTTTCATACAAAACTTTTCGATATGACCTTTCTTTCTACAAGTAAAACAAGTTGGTTTGTAGTGAGGCTTGTATGAATCATCAATTCGCCGTGGCTCGTACCATCTCGGTGGACTTTGAGAGGGAGATAATAACTTATTCTTGAATGTTCGCCCAGCAGGTGGAGTATAAGGTCTAAACTTTTCAGTAACCTTGTCCTTCGGAATAGCTCCAATGGGCTTCCTTGATGTACTACGAACACTGTCGTATTCGTCCAATCTGTCAGCTTACTTGGTTGGAGAAACGAATTTTGCCCAGTCGTCTAAGAGATGTTCTCTCAATTCATGTGGTACTTTCTTCTTCAGTTGATCCATAATAATTAGATCTTTTAACCCTTCAAAATCCTTGATATCAAGGCCACCAATCCACTCTTCGAAATAATTAGTTATTTCATAACAGAAATCCCTCCAAGATTTTTCAGCAACCTTTTGGTGCATCACAAACTTTCTTCTGAAACTTTCAGCATTCAGTCTAAATCTCTTTAGTAGAATTGTTTTAATATATTCATAATCTTCGCAATTTTCTTCCAACTCTCTACCAATTAATTGGACAATCTCAAATGGTAACAAAGTCAAGAGACATGATATCCGGTCTTTAACATCTATTTTGGTTCTCTTAGCTTGTCTTTCAAACAGGGATAGGTATATCACAATGTCATCCTCTTGTAATCTAAACCTAGGCATTAGCTTAATTAGTTCAAGACAATATGGTTTATTGTCACTGGATACTGCAGTTGAGGTTGGTTGAACACGTGCTTCAATTTCCAGTTTCTTCAACTCGAACTCCATTTGTTCTCTTTTCTGTTGGGCTCCCAATTCATCTTTCCGGCATCGGGCTTCTAGTTCTTCCTTCCGCCATTGAGCTTCTAATTCTTCTTTCTTCATTAGTTCTTCCTCGAGTGTGGTACTAATAATAGTCTCCAACATCCCTTTAACAAATTCTTCTTCATAAAATTTACTTCCTGAAATAATCATTTTAAGATCTATCACTTTCATTTCAACAGTTGGCTTCTCTTCAGGCAATTTACGTAAATCTTCCTTTCTACCTTTGGTTAAATAAGCCATGGTGCTTAACAATAACTCTCTTTACTGATAAAAAAAAATCACCCTTAAAAAGGAATCATTTGCATTTTTTTTTTTTTAAATGCCCAGAAAGAGATGTATATATTTGACGATTATGGGACTCATAACTAAATTCAACATATCATTTGTAAACATAGATAAATCTTACAATATTATCAGATAAAAAAAAAAAACTTCAACTACACAATTTACTACACTTTCATATACACAAATATATATATATATATATATATATATATATATATATATGTGTGTGTGTGTGTGTGTGTGTGTGTGTGTGTGTGGATATATAAAAACAAAACTAAAACAAAAAAGAAATAGTTTAGATTTTACACCGCTACCATATAATAACTTAAATCTTGAAACAGAACTATCAAAACAGTATGCAAAAATGAACTATGATAACACTGTCGTGTTCTTTCTCTGGTGAGAAATCACAAGTACTGACTGTTCCAAGATGGAACAAACATGCAAAACAGGACAAATCGGTAAATGCAGAACAGAACAAAATAAATTTAAAATGAAAAAAAAAAAAAAAATCGGTTCCTACCCCATTCCCCGTCCTTCTCGTCAACAAGATTTTAAAAATGCCATCACCATACCCTACATCTGTGGCACATCTGAAAAAATAGCCAAGATACTAAAAAAGTACAACCTACACATAGCATATAAGCCCTACCGCAAACTTGCTACCCTCTTCCGTTCTACGAAAGATCAGCTCCCTCCTCTCTCTCGCTGCCTGGAGTTTACAAAATACCCTGTTCCTGTAAGCTGGCGTACTTTGGACAGACAGGCAGATCAGCATCCATCTGCCTGGAGGAACACAAGTCTTACATCTGTAAACACAACTATGGCCATTCAGGCTTGGCTGACCGTGTTTTGGACACCACCCACAGAGTATCATGGAAGAAAACCACCATGCTCCACCACAGCAAATTCAAGAAAGAGAGACTTTTCTTAGAAGCAGCAGCAGCTCTCAAAACCAACCAAATCTTAATAAATACAGTTGCATTAAGCTTCCGAAGATTTGGGGAACACTCATCACCAGAGATCCCACCTTATATTCCAGGCTACCTACTACCGCCCTTAGAGGGCGCTCTACCTAGATAGGACTTTAGTGTCACCCACGTGGTTGGGCTTAGTATTGTAAGATTTGTGTGTGCATGTTACATTAATTGTTTTTGTAATCCCCGTAGATGTCCTAGTGACTAGGACGAAATATAGGAAGTATTAAATTCTATTTTAATTCTTTTTGAGTGTTGTAAAAAATCCATTAAGCCTCCAACATGATGTCCTCACTGCACTTAAGCATCTTCACATGAATAGTTTCATAAAATTGAAACTATGAAACATTGTGTTATACAACAAATTGCCTTGGCTTTGAAATAATGTTGGATCTAATATCAGCTTTGCCTGTGTAATTTTACATCACCAAAATGAAGCTGTAATGATCTTTTTTTTTTTTTTTACTAATTAAATATTTATTTTTAAAAAAACTTTCTTAGTATTGCATTAGAAAATATAGTTCATGTACCAAGGCAATTTGTTAGATAACACAATGTTGAGAAATTGGTAAAACCCTAGATGGTTGTTTCAGTAATAAGTCTGTACTTTTAATTCACAATCTTTGGCAAAGCAGTTTTATCCTCTTACATTTCATTATTTTTTAAAATATTTTTATGAAAAATATCTGAATCCTCTTGTTTTAAAGCTGATTTTACAAAGTTCAAGTTGTCTGTTGTTAGAATTCAAATTACATTTCTTAAAATTACTATATAAATCTTAATTTTTTTTTTTTTCCAGGAATCACCATATGATATGGAGTTCATTTAGATTGAGAAGAAGTTTTGAATTTAAAAAGTATAAATACAAATGAATAGCTTTAAAGTTGTAGATATTCAGATGTACTCAAATAAAATTATTTAAACTGTATTACCAGAGGACTTTAGTGTCACCTGCTGTACATTGAAGGTATTTTTAATTTCTCACGTAAAATGATGAAAAAAAATAGGTTTGAACTATTAAAGCTTTGACATTATTGGAACTTAAAGGCACCATAATATCCCATTTTAGCTCATATAGTTTTATAGTTTGCTGTGCATCTTTGTTCTTGTTGTGTGTCACTCCCCCCCCCCCCCAACCTATTGCACTTTTCAGTACTGTGATGGAGTAGAGATGAAAATCTTGGAATATTCTAAGCCTCCAATAAATGATATGGTGGTTTGGCACCAAGCTATGAATACCATATACCACCTAAAGTCATTCACAAACATCCATGCCACACAGGGCCGGTCTGAGAGTATCTGATGCCCCTAGGCAAAGAAAATTTAGGCGCCCCTATACATTGTCTCTCTGTATATATTTTGTCATACTTGCACACGCACACCTATACATGTGGATAGTTATAAAAATATCATTATGAACATTAAAAACATTTTTTAATCAAAACCAATACATTTGTATACATATGATTACTCCTAATATCTGTATAGCAAGAAAATTATTACATCTTAAATAAGTCTTAGCGCCCCTAGGTGATTGCCTAGGTTCGCCTAATGATAAAACCGGCCCTGATGCCACAACAGGATTTAACCCACTGCATGCAGGCTACTAGATAGTATCCATGCAGCCAACATATGACATTTCTATCATGAGACACAGAACCTGTGGTCCAACAAGTAATGTGGATAGGCCAAGTGGGAAAATTATTAATTTTTTTTATCGGATTTCAGTTTCTTGAAATTAGTGTTGGTTTGGTAGAAGTCGTATTGAATTTGTTAATTGTATGTGATAACGGGGTGTCCAGACATTTATTGGTAGATAGTTGTGTGTGTGTGTGTGTATATTTTTTTTTTAAAAGAATTGAATGACATAAACCGAGAGTGAAGGAAAAAGGTTTAATGGTATCACACGACTAGTTTCGGCTTTTTACAGCCTTCTTCAGGTGTTTTCGTAAAAGAAAAAACATTAAACATTGAAGATAAAAACTGTGAACAGCACAGGAAAGTCACTATACATATTTAACGTGAAAACGTTGTAGTAACGTATTCATAGCTGTTCCTTCGTGGGCCACATTGTTGGGTGAGTGCGAGCATGTAGCATCTCGTGAGAGCCAGTATGTGATCACAGCAGAATGACAGACTGGGAGGTTATAGCTTAAATTATTATGTAAATATACAGGGTGGAGGATGATTTCTCTAGATTCTACAATTTTTCTCTCCAATTCGTCATGGCAATGGAAAATGTTGTTAGATCTATCCCAAAGGATTGTATGACTATGGTTTTGATCATCAGAATCGGCAGAAAAAAGGATACGGCTGGATAAAGCACTGGCATGTATTCCCTTGTAAGTGATATCCCTCCTGTGCTCCTCCATATGCAATTCAATAGACTTATCTGTCTGGCCAAAGTAAGGAATGTTGCAGTCGCACCATATCTTGTATACACCGGGATATTTTCGATGAAATGAATAATGTTAAAGGCAATATATCTATACCTATACGATTGTGATGGCTAGGCTTTGGACGGCTCACTAGAGAGCGGATCTTAGGAAGCTGAGTGATTAAAGGCTATGGGACCAGTTATTATTAAAAAATAATAATAATAGTAATATAATTTTATTATTATTTTCCTTAAAATTGCATTGCTTTTCTTAGGTAACCCTGCATCTTGTACTTATAATTCTCTGGCTAGGCTAGGCTTTGGACGGCTCACTACAGAGTGGATCTTAGGAAGAGAAGTGAATAAAGTTCTAATGCTACATTTTTTGAGAACCTTGGCTAATTTTTGAGAGACTGAGCTTATGTATGGTATAGATATATTGCCTTTAACATTATTCATTTCTTCAGTATGGCAACTAGGAGGATTAAAAAACTATTTTTTGAGAATAACCATTCAGTCTGAAAGTAGATCTAAGAATCTACATCTAAGAAAGTAGATCTAAGAATCTACATCTAAGAAAGTAGATCTAAGAATTTACACACACCAATAGATATCTCCATAGTCAATCCCATCATTTCCCTCCTCAGAAACTTGGAATTATTTCTACTTTGGGACATAGAGCTTGCTCTCTTCTTGACGACCCAAATGAAAATTGATTTCTTTATTTCATAAAGAAATCAATTTTCTTAGATCTACTTTCAGACTGAATGGTTTTCTCAAAAAATTACTAAAAAATACCTTTTCAATCCACCTAGTTGAAGAAGAAATGAATAATGTTAAAGGCAATATATCTATACCATACATAAGCTCAGCCTCTCAAAAAATTAACCAAGGTTCTCAAAAAATATAACATTAGAACCTTATTCACTTCTCTAGTGAGCCGTCCTAAGCCTAGCCATCGCAACCTAAAATATCCCGGTGTATACAAGATATGGTGTGAATGCGACATTCCTTAATTTGGCCAGACGGATAAGTCTATTGAATTGCGTATGGAGGAACACAGGAGGGACATCACTTACAAGAGAATGCGTGCCAGTGCTTTATCCAGCCGTATCCTTTTTTTCTGCCGATTCTGATGATCAAAACCATAGTCATACAATCCTTTGGGATAGATCTAACAACATTTTCCATTGCCATGACGAATTGGAGAGAAAAATTGTAGAATCTAGAGAAATCATCCTCCACCCTGTATATTTACATAATAATTTAAGCTATAACCTCCCAGTCTGTCATTCTGCTGTGATCACATACTGGCTCTCACGAGATGCTACATGCACGCACTCACCCAACAATGTGGCCAACGAAGGAACAGCTTTGAATATGTTAACTACAATGTTTTCACGTTAAATATGCATAATGACTTTCCTGTGCTGTTCACAGTTTTTATCTTCAATGTTTAAGGTTTTTTCTTTTTTTTTTTTATGAAAACACCTGAAGAAGGCTGTAAAAAAAGCCGAAACTAGTCGTGTGATACCATTAAACCTTGTTTAATGGTATCACACGGTTCCTTCACTCTCGGTTTATGTCATTGAATTCTTTTAGAAAATATGTTTAACAACCGAGTAAATCAACCTCAGTGCATATATATATATATAATTAGGGTTACCAAGTAATTTTATAAACTTGGTTATTTTACTCCTAATCCCAAGTAAGCAAACAGTTAAGTTTGCACCTGAACGTAGTTCAAGTCTAAAGGTAGTGCAACATCAGAGCAACTCATTGTAAAGGTGGGTAAAGCTCTGATCACTATTCTTAGTATTTTCCATAATGTAAAGCACATCTCACTAAGAGATGTATACTGCAATACATTATGGGTGGGGTCACTACCCAGACCGGTTTCAACCTCTTTTGAGGTCTCCTCAGTGAGTAGCTAGACCCTAAATACCAGTGTTTTAGTAATACAGAGCCTTATCAACTTTACCTATACAAGTTGCTACAAGGTATTTTCAAGGAATAAGAATCTCTGGAGGAGATATAGATGTAAATAAATATATATATATATATATATATATATATATATATTAGGGGTGCTTAAGAGTCAAAGCTGCATAACTGAGAGGAGACCTCCACATAGCCTTTAAAGGAATGCGGAGAACCGACCAGGGCTTCTGACCTAATGTCCAATCCTCACCTTCTCGTGGTGCACCCTGTTGGGTATCTACTTTGATACTGAATGAACAAGGATGGACTGGCAATTTGGGATTTAGCCGACCAAATTGTATTCTTATTGGTTAAACCAAAATAAAAAATGATGGTACAACATGACAAAATTTCATGCCGGCTGGGGCGTCGCCTGGTTAATCAAGGCCCCCGTTGTTTTCGCCAGGAAACCAGGGTGAACAGCGAAAAGTCAGCTACTGGAACAAATCTGAAAACAAACCCCAACTCAACATCACCAGAGTTAAAGATCGGTACTATCAATGTAAGAAGCCTGAATGGCATAGAAATGGAGCTAGCTGAGGAATTAGATAAGTACCAGATCGACATAATAGGGGTGACTGAAACAAAAAAGACCAAAACTGGTGAGATCTTTCTGAGCAATAAATACAAAAAGTTATATTCAGGCAATGACAATCAAGGAAAAGAAGGAGTAGCCATAGTATTCAACACAAAATACGAGGCTAATCTTCTTGAATGGCAGTCAGTCTCAAGTAGAGTAATGTGGGCAAATATGAGAATGGGGAACTGGACAATGAGACTTATTTGTGCCTATGGTCCCACAGAAGGTTCTACTAAGGTAGAAGTGGAGGAATTTTTTGAGGCTTTAGAAAAAGCAACTGACACATTGAAAAAGGAAAAGTTGGTCCTTGTAGGGGATCTAAATAACAGAGTAGGAAATGATTGTGAGACATACAAAAATATTTTGGGAAAATTTGGAGAAAAGAGAAAAGCTAATAATAATGGCAAATATCTGTTGGATTTCTGCTCAGGACATGGACTGGTTATTACTAACACCATGTTCCAACATAAAAATGTGCACAAATTCACATGGAGAGAAGAGGCAAGGAATAAGAAAAGTCTCATTGACTATGTTATTGTTGATAGTGATATTTTCTCCCTGGTGCAGGACACCAGAGTGTACAGAGGATTTGAAATTGGAAGTGATCACTATTTAGTCTTGAGCAGGATAAAATTGAATTTCATATTGAAAAGAATAACATGTAAGAAAGTTTTAAAGCGAATAAAAGTTGAGCAGCTCTCAGATGTGAACTGTAGACTAAAATACAGAAAGATTATTGAAAAGAAAATGAAAGAGTTTGAGAACAGGAATCAAACCTTGGAGATTCAGTGGCAAACTCTGAAGAAAACATTGATTGATTCTGCCAGAGAGGCATGTGGTGAGGTTGTGTGCAAGGATAAAAAAATCAGAACTCCCTGTTGGACACAGGAGGTTAAAAAGGCAGTGAAGGAAAAGAAGAAAGCATATCAAAAGTTCCTAGCAAATAAGTCAGCTTTTACTCTTACAGAATGCAGAGACAAATGTAAGAAAGCTAAACAGTGTGTAAAACTAGCTAAACAAAAGTCATGGGAGGACTTTGGCAAGAATATAGAAAATATTCTTGCCAAATATAGAAAATATATCAAAAGGTGGCAAAATATTCTGGAGGTTGTTGAAGAAGCTTAGGAATGGAGGAAAGAGTGCTGTAAAAGGAGTTAGAGATGATAAAGGTGACATGAAAACAGGTGAAAAAGATATCCTTGAAGTATGGAGTAATTACTTTGAAAAACTGCTAAATGAAACAAGCAGTGATGACAGCACAGTGGTAAAAAACAGTGACCAGGCATGCAGTCAGGAATACATATCCATACTTGAAGTAGAAAAAGCCATCAAAGGCTTGAAATGTGGAAAGGCAGCAGGAGTAGATGATATTTGACCAGAAATGCTGAAGTATGGTGGTATAAAAGTCTTAGTGGTTGCACTGCATAGTTCAGAAAGCCAGGACAGAGGGACGAATTCCCGATGATTGGAGTAGAGCTCTCATAGTACCCATATATAAAAAGGGAAATAGAACTGCATGTGAGAATTACAGAGGTATTTCCCTACTGAGTGTTCCTGGCAAGATCTATGCAAGTATACTTGAGAAACAGTTGAGAAGAATTGTGGAAGAAAAGCATGGTGAAGAACAAGCTGGATTCAGGCCAAATAGAGGCTGTCAGGATCAGATCTTCACTTTACAACAAATAGTCGAGAAAGTATGGGAATATAACAAAGATCTGTATTTAAGTTTCGTCGATTTGGAAAGGCATATAACAAGGTGCCAAGAGAGAAGCTATTCAATACGCTGCAGTTATATGGTGTCAATGGGGCATTATATCAAGCAATACTTAGTCTTTATTTGAGTTGTAAGTCAGCAGTTAGAATTGAAGGAAGTATAGGAAGATGGTTTAATGTTAAATCTGGTGTGAGACAAGGATGTACATTATCCCCTTTGTTATTCATTATCTATATGGATCACATTATGAAGGAATATGGTATTAAACCTGATATCAAAATTGGAGATGTTAATGTCAGCTCTTTGCTTTATGCGGATGATGTTATACTTCTAAATAAATCCACTACAAGTCTGCAAGATTCTCTGACTAAATTGAATAGCTGTTGTAATAGATATGGTATGAAGGTCAGCATTAAAAAGACAAAGACAATGAAAATAGGCAGAAACATTGAAAATGTCAACTGTGTTGTGAATGGAGAACCTGTGGAACAAGTAAAACATTTCAGCTACTTAGGCACGATTTTTACTGAAGATGGTAAATTAAATATAGAAATAGACAACAGAATCAGCAAAGCTGGTATGGTGGGAAGTCATTTGAATAAATTCATATGGAATAAGAAAGAAATTAGTCAGAACACTAAATTAGCTGTATACAAGACAGTGTTCAAACCAGTTTTACTTATGGATCTTAGAGCTGGGTCAGAAGTAAAACACTTGACCAAAGACTACAGACCGCAGATATGAGAGTCCTGAGAAAGATTAGAGTCGTGAACAGATGGCATTAATGGCAATATCATATTAAAAATGAGGATATTAGGAAAGAACTTGACATTGTCAGCATCCAGGAATGCGTTAGCAGAGCTAATCTCAGGTGGTATGGTCACTTAAATAGAATGGGAGAGGAAAGATTAGCAAAACAAGTGTTCTCTGCCAGGTTGGCAGGAAAACGACCCAGAGGAAGACCAAGATATAGGTGGATTGATACGGTACAAAGTGCCTTAAACGATAGAAATATAAGATCTGATAATGTTGGAGTCTTGACAAGTAACAGACTGATTTGGAGGAAAATTGTAGATAGGAAGTTAGTAATGATGTAATTTTTTCATGTAGTACTGTCATATCCTGTACACCCCTTGAGGGTACATGGCAGGAATTTGATGATGATGATATATATATTAAGGATACCGAGTAATTTTATAAACTTGGTTACATACATATATATTTTTTTTTCACTATATTTCACTATACATATTTTTCATGCACAACTTAACTGTTTTGCTTACTTCAGAGAAGGAGTAAAAAAACCAAGTTTATAAAATTACTTGGTATCCTAAATATATATTATCCCCAAGGTAAAAAACATTTTACACATATACACACACACACACACACATCCCTAGTAATCAGCTGCAACCCTCTCAAAGAGAGGAAGCCACAGGATCAGATCAGATATATATACTAATATATTGAAATATATAAATTACACATACACACACTGCTTGGAAAGAAGTCAAGTTTCTTACCAGTTTTCCGGTTTTTTTCATATCAGAGACCTAAGTTTCCAGGAGGAAAAAATACTGTCATCTCTATATGAGACTGATTAACTTCACTTGAAACATTTTGTAAAGGTTCTTTGCATACTAGATGGCAATTAATTAGGAGCCTGGTTGGCCGAGTGGTTAGCGTATCTGCTCTCCAGCCTTTTGGCTGGAGAGCAGATACGCTAACCACTGTTCGAATTCCGCTGTGGGCTTGGGTGTTTGTGATTGTCCCTGAAAATACTAGTTGGAGTGGTGGGCGGTAGATGGCGTTGGTATAGTTGTGGTTCATTGTAGTTGGTGGAGATGGAGTCTTGTAGAGTAGGTGCCCTCCCTCGATGAGGCTTTGGACTCCCTTGGGGGGGGTTAAGTAATAATAAGAACGAATGTGCAGTGAGTCTAGCATTTAAAATTGTTTGATTGTTGGCATGTTTTTAGAATCATAAGTACAAGATGCACGGTTACATAAAAAAAGTAATGCAATTTTAAGGAAAATAATAAAATTATATTACTATTATTTTTTTTAATAACTGGTCCCATAGCATTAGTTCATCGGCCATAATTCCAACTCACAATAAATCGTTCTTTTCTTTTCTTTTTTTTTTATTCTTCCAGTTGAGTATAATGAGAATCTGTTTCATGTGTATTTTAAAATTCTAAATTGTTTAACTTCAGTTAGTCTCCACTTTTACTGCCACAAAATGTTGTTTAATACAAAAAAAAAACAAAAAAAAAACGAACACAACAATGCTAAGTTCTTATCAAACTTAGCATTGTTGTATTCGTCTGAACCTAAAAGTTAATTAAATACTGTACAAAAAAGTATGAAGTAATCATTGTCTTTATTGACCAATATTAATGAGTTATATATTTTTTGTAGAAACATAATTGATCCCATAATAAAATATATCTGACAGTAATATCATTACTGTCAGATATATCGGAAGAATCCTTTAGCTGCAAAAAAACACAATTTGAATGTATCACTTTACAGAAATGAAAGAAGGAGAAAATGCAGTGAGACAAGATAAGAAGCCATGGCAGTGACTCATCTCTTTCCAAAGTTCTCTTTGTAACTCCACTTCCTAAATTTGAACAAAATTCGGTTCCAGACTGAATATTACCAGTCATCCATTCTTGTTCAACAGAGGTGTTCATACAGCAATCTACCAGTTATTACATCGAACTGATGAAAACATTAGAACACTTTGTAACCAGCACAAAATACCCCGAAACACTTCGTTTTCTTATTATCTTTTCTTTTCTTCCTTCTCCCTCCCCTACTGATTTCAATTGACCAGTTTATTCTTAATGAATTCATTACAGTTATTCCTTAAGTTATTTATTCTCTACTACGAATTTCAGTGGGCTGAAATGAAAGGAATATGGTTGGCTTCTCCCCTAGCTTTGCCAATGGTGACGCCAACTGGATTATTAATTAAATCTGCTCTTTTCTGTACTGAATGAGGCACACTCCAAATGTGATAACAGCAGGAAAGGTTTGCGATTTGTATTCAAAGCTAATAGTTCTTGAGAAATGAATAACACCTTGCATGAAAGAGAAACCTAACCTATTGAATGGTAAGAGGTGATGTTTGGAATATATTTATGACAAAAAATATCACAAAGGTTAGAGCTATTTCTTCTTTATATGAATATATACATCTTTTCAGAAATTTGAATGCAGTGAAAAATAAAACTGAAAGTAATGGTTCTTTTCTGCGAGAAATAAGACAGGATTGGGTTTTACCAATATTGAAATTAACGAAGCTAGCAGAACCACAAGTAAAAATTATTTGGAGATCAGGATTTATGGTTGTAAACATTGATATTCTGAAAGTTTTGGTGGCTAGTATAGTGTATAAGGTTAACCAAATGAGAATTAACAGTGTCTGCAGAACTATGGAGAACAGGAAAAGGTCACTTGAAAGGAATAGAGTAAGTGAAAGAACAGAGTTTGCAACATTTGAGTATAAGGATCCATCTATCATCATATGTAATGTGTCCAGACAGAAAGTTGGCAACCAGTTGCAGAAGGCAGATCATATGATACGAGCTTGCTTCAGATTCCCTGAATATTTTCATCGCATTTGTTGAAAGTAGGTGACAAAGGCAATAAGATCGCCATGTGATCGAAAATAGAATCTGACTGCCAGATGGCATAGACCTTGTGTGCAAATGATTTTCTCCATCATTTTAGAAAGCAATGAAGTGAGATAAATTTGTTTCTCTCACTTTAACAATTTAATGTTAAAAATATTTCTCGTTTCTGAGGAATGAGGTGAACATGGCCAGATTTCTAGATGTCATAATAGATACAAGTGGAATGGTAGAGAAAGAAAAGACAAGATCTGCATGAATTAACCACACACATACAAAAAAAAAAAAAAAAAACGCTCCTCTAATGGCTTTTATTATCTAAAAAGAGCAGGCAAGGCTGTTTAGCCTTGAGGATTGGAGGAGAAAAAGCAAATATACCTTAGTTAATAACATAATTGGTTAAAGGCTCAAATGATTTTAATGGGTA
Source organism: Typopeltis vanoorti (assembly GCF_054136105.1). Classification (NCBI taxonomy): domain Eukaryota; kingdom Metazoa; phylum Arthropoda; class Arachnida; order Uropygi; family Thelyphonidae; genus Typopeltis; species Typopeltis vanoorti. The sequence goes on along the minus strand of NC_143557.1, from coordinate 87,796,214 downwards.
TTATAACAGTAAGGCTAGGGATCATCTCGCGTTCCCTAACCTTAATATATATTATTGTCTGAGTGTGCTTTCGCAATTTACAGACAAAATAATACTTGTGGGCATAGGGCTAACTACATTATCCTAGGATTATAGTTGTAAACTCTAAGTAAGGGGCATTTGGAAGGTTATGAGCACTGAAACGCCTGTTAGATCCCCTGATAATGATGACAGTGTGCTCCAAGTTCAATTTTTCTTGTGTTACGGGCAGGGCTGCCGAGAGAAACCTTCGGGCCCCACTTAAAAAAGTGTACAATAAATTCAAAATTCGATACATTACATATACAAAATACAAACATTAAATAAAAAGAGAATTTTTTAAATTTTTATTGGCTCATCCACTTCCTCACTTTATGGTTAGCGAAATCTTTAATCATCTCGTCATAATCAATTTTCATTGCCAGGTCATGTTCGATTGATAGCAAAGCTAAGCCGTTTAATCTTTCCTGGAGCATTGATGATCTACAGAAGCTTTTTATTGCTGAAAGTTTACTAAAGTTTACGCTCTTTTACCTTCGGCAACTGCAAAAAATTCTGATTGAAGTACATATTTCGGGAAAAACACCGTGAAGTTGAAATTTATAAATGCTATTTAATAAATCTAGTCCTGGTATAACATTTTAAACGTGGCGTTATAAATCTCTTTTATGTGATAGATTTCGTCTTTCAGAGATGATGTTAAGTCTTTCGAAAATGTATTTATTAAATTATTGCACGAGTCAAAATTCTTGATGATTCATTGTTTGAAAATTTAATATTGGTGAAAATAAATTCTGAATGTTTTTTAAAGATGTGAAACGCATGTGAAGTTGCGAAATAATTGTATCCAGTATAACAAAATATAGTTATCTTAAAATGTCCTTGTGTATCATCCCAATCTGCTAGCTTTATTCTGTTTGCTTTCGATCGTTTTTCGACATACCCAATTCAATTGCAACAAATGTAGCTTCAGAGAGAACATCTTGCCACTTATTTCTAAAATGTTCAAGTTCTTTCAGAAGAGACTCAACATTTGCTGTTGCAATATCAGTCGATATGGTACTAGATTGCAATATTTTATTTCGTTCGTCAATGGAAGCTAAAATTTTAAACCAAATTGTTGCAAAAAGTATTGCTTTGAAACGTGAAAAATATCGTTTTAGAGCAACAGCTTCAGAATGACTTTCATTTGATAATTTCCCAGTCAAAATTATGCCATCTAAAGCTTTTAAAACACTTGGAAGCTTCTGAGCAACCGGTCTAACTGCGTCGATTCTACAACTCCAGCGAGTTTGAGATAGACCATGAAGAGAACAGCGAGTTTTTTCTAATAAAATTTGCCATTTCATTGGGCTTGAGCTAAAAAAATGTAAATAAACGCTCCAGGTTTCCAAAATATATTGTACTTTCCGAACAACATTTAGCTGCATTTATATCCACTACATTCAGTGAATGTGCTGCACATGGAAAATAAAGAAAAGTTTCATTTTCTTTTTCAATAAAAGCCCGAACACCTTTTAATTTTCCACTCATATTTGCAGCATTGTCATATCCCTGACCTCTGCAGTCTTGTATGTCAATTTCTAGTTGATTGAAGCGTTCTAATAATTTTTTTGCTACTTCTCCAGTTTTATGATAAAAATCAAGAAATTCTATAAACCTTTCAAGAATTATCCAATTTTGAGTTAAAGAATCTCTGAAAACATATCGTAGTATTAAAACATTTCGTTCGATATGTGAAGAATCGGGAGTTGAGTGACAAATTATTGAATAATAAATAGACTTCTTTCTTTCGCTTAAAATTTTGTTTAATACAAAATTACTGCAAATGTCAATGAATTCATTTTGAGTTTGCCATGATAAATAATGGATCTGACGTCATTGGCCGGTGTTTGGAGATTCTTTTAGTATGCGATCATAATGCGCAACTAATTTTAATATCCCCAGAAAGGTCCCACGAAATGATAAATTTCTGGACGCTAAAAATAAAATTACATGAAGCAACCTTTTAAGCAATTCGTAAAATTTTTTTGTTTTTAATAACTAAATTTTCCATTTTGTTGTTTACTCCGTTACCAGTTAGAGATCGTTCTAATTGCCTCCAGGATAAGTAGCACTCTTTATGAGATCGCGATTTTTCATGATCAGGCAAACGTGTATATAACCTGCCACATTTGTTTTGGAGGACAAAACCCTTCTGATTTACTTAAATCGCTGACAAGTTTACTTTTTGTGTCATTGCTAAATAATAGGCAGGTAACACAATATAAGGCTTGTTTGCTTCATGTAACCAGTCTCGAACTAACTGATCACGGCCATTTGTTAACTGAGAATAAAGTAAATATGAAGAAATTTTTCTACTTTACAATCTTTTGGCATTAACTTGACCATATCATTTAATTCAGATTCGGATTTTAGTCCTTTAACAACTATTAATTGCCGATTTACATCACTAAAGAAATCTAGTCAAGTACCTGGATCTTCGTAATTTATAACTTCGGTAGCTTTTAAGTTGGTAGTCGCTTCAGCTTCACCTCCAGTTGAAGAAAATTCTTCATATATTAAACGTTGTTATCAACTGGATCGGTTGCAGTGCTGATTGTTGCTTCAATTCCAGGTCCAAACAACTTTTTTTCTTTATCTTGAAGGTTTAAATTGTCCGTAGCGTCTATTTCAGTGTTCACTTCAGAGTTAGCTGCTGCAGGTCCAGGTGAAGAAGATTCTTTATTGCTTTTGTCAGCAGTTAAGCTATTAGCACATTGTTTACTTGAAATTTCAATATCTTGGTGTTCTTCCATCTTCAAATATTTCAGTAGTAAATGCTTGTTTTTTAAATCTTCTTTTGCCTTCTCACGATCCCTTTTCTCCTTTCGTTTTTAATTTCCAGATTTATGATGATACATTTCTGTTGGTCAAATTTTTATTATTAAAAATATACTTTTAATTAAAAAATCAAATTAATAAGGATACGTAATTTTATTTTTTAACGCACGGCCTACACTATACAGTTGCACACTTTACAAACAATCACAAAACCTTCGTCTATCAAAATACTAACAGGAACGAAGCGTTCTGGCAGGGAACATTACTGTGAATGCAATTACTAGCTAGCGCAGCCAACTGCAAAACAATTGTGCACGAACGCCTATTGACGTCATCACCCGCTATAACTACAGCGATCCGCGCTGAGAGAATCAGTGTCTTCCGGACACTCACGGCGAGCTAAAGAGTATAGCCATCTGTCTAAAACAAAACACAGTATCATTCTCGATATGCCATTATTATTCATCATTGTTGTATTATTACGAGAATTAAAACCATGCATTATAAACACAGTTATGTGACACGTCGGGGCCCGACGGTCGGCCCCTTTTCGATGCCGAGCCCGTGACAAAAGTCTCAGATGTCACCCCTTCTCGGCCGCCCTGGTTACGGGCTTTAGCCATCGACCGGGTATTGTTCTAAGTCACCTGTCTATAGTACATTCATCTTTAGTAATGAATACCAACAACATTGCTTTATCACAAGCTGTACCTACCCGCGTTTGTAATCAAGAAAACCCAAGTAACCCTCGCGCTTTTAATGAAGGAAACCTAAATCTCCTTGGATACCCAAGTGATCCTTATCTGCCCACAAATGAAAAGTCTCACTGCTCTGTAATTCAACTTCCTTCTTCACTCACCAGTCTCAAAAATCGATTGAATATTTCGTGACCCCACGGACTCTCTACTTTAATATGAAACCATTTTCCAGTGGGTGGAAGTGGATTTCCAGAGAAAGATTATTGGAGCTAATAATTATACGTGTTTACAAATAAGTGGTAACCGTTGCTAACAAAAAGGGAAGATTCAAATTTATATCACATGTGATCAAAAATGTCCACATGGTGTTTTGTCTGCAATATAACGCATTCGCCTTCTATTCCATGCAGTGCCTTTGACATTTTAATTTAATACAATGAACTTACTGTCCTTACCATTCACTGATTTACAAATATGTAAATATTTGTACATTTATAAAACTCCATGTTATGAAGTCGACGATGATTACCTCAACTTTTTAATTTTGAAAATATTTTGCCTTTCGATGCTAAATTAAGTTTCTTTTAAAAAACATTAAAAAAAATATATTAAATAACAAGGAAATGAAACTAACATTTTGTAGTTTTTTTTCCAGATAATTAACAAACAATGAAATAGCAGAAGCATCGTAGTGATGACAAAACAAAACTAACTTCAGTATTCCACTGTTTGAACGTTTTGTTCGCATATATTCCTCAAGTGTGACTTATGTTTTCATGCACACGTTCTTGGATAGTGCACACATTTTGGTTATCAATAGAAGCCCTAAATGTTCATTATCATCAAAAACACCATAGCAATTTCGAATTGTGAAAACAAACAAAATGTTCTTTGTTCTAAAAAGATATAATAGTCTGAAAAGAAGCTTTAACATCTCAAGGTTTCGGAAAATATTTTTAGTTTGACTCAATGCCAGTGTTGCTCTTTGAAGTCTGTCGTTTTTTACGAAAATGAAATCGCAGAGGAACCAAACGCACAATCACACTCGACAAGGTATTTTACAATAACGCAGGCTAACTTGAAATAAATGGCGAATTGTGAAAACCATTTAATATGAGGATCTTTGTACTAATTGCACCACTGTAGCATCAACGCATAAAAATATTTGAACAAGTTCGAATGGAAGGTATTTGGAGAAGTGACAGCGCCGGAAACAAACTTCTGTTCACTATGATGGGGGGGAAACAGTGGAGCTTATAAAATTTAGTGATTTCGCTAATCGAAAACTCAAAAGAATTTTAGTTTTAATTTAAGCAATTGAATTTTGATAAAAATGTCAAATTTCATAAAAATCATTGCAGCAACCTGAATGTGCATTGTAAAATGATCTATATTTCAGCAGTAATTTAAGGATATATCTTTAATCTGTACCTAGTAAGAATCTCTAATTTATTTTCTTTCCGATTATTTTTCTATATTTGCTGGCGATCCCATAAGTAACTGCTTTGTTTATGGTCTTCCATTTCAGCCGTGTATTTCTATACATGTAATCACTGGAAGTGTTTCGATTATTTCATGCAGTCTATTCAAGGAAAACGATTATTTACAGTTGAGAAATGTGACTGCTGCAACAGGAATCGTCCCTTACAACAGGAATCGTCCCTTATTTTTACTAGTATCAGTGATAACACAATGGGATTTGGTTCCGAGAGAAATGAGGATGTCTGAACGTTTTGTGTATCCATATTTGCATCTCTAGGCGGATAAGCTGCATCAGGAAACTTACATCGGTAGTGCATAAATCCTACAGGAAACATATTAGAAGCAAGGATTGTTCACAAAAGTAGTATTATTAAAAAGTCATAGGAACCTAAAATATAGAAAAATGTACAATAAAATATAACAAAAAAGGGCGAAAATATTAACAATGTGTGCACTAGTGACGCTTGTTTAATAAACTGGTCCTGCAAAACCAATTAGAAATATCTTGGCTATAGTAAGGTGGAAAGTCTTATGCAAACTGTATATACCAAAAAAGAAAAATGGAAAACATGCCTTGGCCAAAGCAAAAAATTTTATACCGTGCCTTTTCTATACTATTTTTCTTCAATTTTTTCTCCTTACCTTTTAGTACACAAAAAGTTTTCTAGATCTACGTATACTAATTATTATACCATATAATAATTCCTGAGCAGAGCGAGACATACGATTATGTAGTTTCCAACAACTTTGCTAGAGGTGGAGGCACTGCCATCTTTGTGAAAAGATGGCAGTGCCTCCACTTCTAACAAAGCATCTGTCTGTACGGTAAGTGCTATAACCGTTGATTCTGATTTTGTCACTTAAACGAAGATGTGTTTCATTTACAGGAGCTGCAAACTCCTGCAGCTCCTGTAATTTGATGGATAAACCATTTGCGTTCCATGAAACAATTTGTAACGATTTCGATTTTCTTTTAGACTTATCCATATTATCCATTTTAAGAATTTCCATAAGGAGTGATTGTGTGTGTGTGCCTTAAGATGATATCCTTGGCTTCTTGAGTTGGGTTGGTTTGTCGGAGTTCAGCAAGCATTTCACCTAAGTGGCTTGTTATGTTCACTAGGATAGATTTGTTAGTTTGCTGTGACTGATTTGGGTTTGGGTATTTTTGGAAGGTTGATATTGTAACTTCAGCATACGATCTTCCATCCGTTGTGGAGACTATGGTTTGATGAGAGGACGTGTGTTCTTGAAGAGGTTTACTGGTTTTGAGTTGTATCTTTTGGTTTTAGGGAAATGCTATACAACCCTTGATGGATCACCCTTAGGGGTGATGCATCTTGCTTCACCCCTAAAGACAAATGTCAATAGTCAATTTATTTTGAAAAATTTCTTTCAGTTAGCAGCAGATTATATTACGGAATATTAAACAAGAATGATGTTGTCACCTTATTGGATTGTTTTTGTTCGTTAAGCAATACACACTGTAGTATATTCATCAAGATATCACTTGAATTTTTCATCTTGAAAACTGGTTTATCATCCAAAAGAAAAGAGAAAAACTAGGCAAACTGACCTGAACATATGCAGACATATCTCATCAAAACAGTCCCCACAAAAATAATAAAACTAATTATTCTTCTTAATGAGGTACAACAGCTCAACTAAGTCAACCATAAGCATATCCAAAATTGAGTCTTATTATGAAGAAGGTTGGGCCTCTCTATCTTCTATAAATGTTATGAATGCTTTTTGTACTTATTGTTTAAAATGACCATTTCCCCCTTCTATCTTTCAGTTTTCCATTGGATCTGAAGACGGTTTACATAACTGAGACTTTATTACGCATTGTGGGATGTTTTAACCAAAACTGGTGCACTATTTCGGCACACTGACACTTACATTCATGGCTTATTTCTGTTGGAAAACGCTACCTACGATAAGAACAGTTTATTAGATGAAAAGAAATGCTTTTAGTCAGTATGGTATTACGAAGATTTCATCGAAAGAATTTATGAAGAAAAAAAAAAAGAGAGAGTCAGTTGAAGATAATGCGGGATTATGTTGTTTATGTAGGAAGTAAGATTTCGCCAAAGAAGACATCGAAGACACACCGGGCGAAGAACAGAATTGCAAATAAGAGACTGCGAAAATAAAACATCAGATAAGAGAGAGAAAGAATGAGGGAAATGTCATTTATTTTAATTGGCAAGCTAAATATTCAATCTTAGAACATTTCTTCATTGAATAAAGTGAATTCATGCTGTGGCTATTAAGAGATATGTCATCTTTCAGGGCCTCTAGTTTCTCATCGAAGTTCCACCTTTCAGGTGGAACTTCCCTGAGAAACAGAAATCTTTAATCTGCAGTTTGCCTATTGAGCGTTCTCTCTCCTTACTTAAATTAAGGGGATAATAATTCCCACATAGTTTTAAAACCGAATAAGAAACTCAAAGATTGGAATCAGAGAGTTTCTTGCCGAATATATAGTAAACTATAAAGTATCGGCGGACACTAGCGTTAGCCAATGCAAGTGATCCTAGTACGTGGTACAATCTCGGGCAACTCGTTGCAAAGGTGAGTAAAGTTCAGATCGCTACTCTTAGGTATTTTCCATAATGTAAAAACACATTTCCTAGGAAATGTATGCTGTTATTACATTATGGAGGGAGGTCACTACCCAGACCGGTTTCAGCCTTTTTTGAGGCTTCATCAGTGAGTAGCTAGACCCAATGCCAAAGTGTATAGCGAAAAGAACTTATGTACTTTGCGAACGAGTTTTCCAAACAGGTGCAACCATTAAGTTACTTAAGTATAAAGAGCTAATAAGCTTCATTTCGGCAATGAAAACATTACTTATCTAGATGCTAAGTAATGTTTTCATTGCCGAAATGAAGCTTATTAGCTCTTTATACTTAAGTAACTTAATGGTTGCACCTGTTTGGAAAACTCGTTCGCAAAGTACATAAGTTCTTTTCGCTATACACTTTGGCATTGGGTCTAGCTACTCACTGATGAAGCCTCAAAAAAGGCTGAAACCGGTCTGGGTAGTGACCTCCCTCCATAATGTAATAACAGCATACATTTCCTAGGAAATGTGTTTTTACATTATGGAAAATACCTAAGAGTAGCGATCTGAACTTTACTCACCTTTGCAACGAGTTGCCCGAGATTGTACCACGTACTAGGATCACTTGCATTGGCTAACGCTAGTGTCCGCCGATACTTTATAGTTTACTATATATTCGGCAAGAAACTCTCTGATTCCAATCTTTGAGTTTCTTATTCGGTTTTAAAACTATGTGGGAATTATTATCCCCTTAATTTAAGTAATGTTTTCATTGCCGAAATGAAGCTTATTAGCTCTTTATACTTAAGTTCTCTCTCCTTGTTTAGATTCCAAGATTTTATATTGGCGTCAAACTTATCTCTTGATGACGTCATTGTTATTGATATGTCGTCACGGAGAACAAAGATTTTGCCGTTACAGCTGTTTAGCCTATTGTAACTGCTAATGGGGAGATAAGGAGAGAAACGAAGGTCATACCTTGAAGAAAGGACACACACACACGAATGTTCCCCCCCCCCCCCCTTCTATATCGAAGGAGATTTAAATGACTTAGTTTTTGGGTTCACTCGTGACCTTTGTTTAATGATCGTCTTTACTCTGCGCTATTAAAGAACATCGGGATCATCCAGCTGTTGCGCAGTCTTCCATCAGACGAACTCTCCTCCTTGTCCTTTTTCTTCAACAACAACAAAAAAAAAATCTTCAGGAAGTAAGATTGGATATAATCTAGTTACATATAATATAAAAATTATTCAAATTAAGTGAATATCGAATACAACATTATTTCAAATACGATAGAGAAACTACAAGAGTTTTGTGCTGAATATATAGAAAAAAAGTTTCGGCGGATCCAAGCGTAAGCAAACCTTTCATGACATGGCAACTCCTAGTAAAGGTGGAGTAAGATCTAATCACTTTCTTTAGTATTTCCCATAATTTAAAGCACATCTCCTTGCGGAGATGTATGATGCTATACATTGTGTGTGTATGGGGGGGGGGGTCATTGCCCAGACCGGTTTCAACCTTTCTTGATGTCTCATCAGTGGATAGATAGACCCAGATGTAAATACCCAGGATGAAGTGATGGAGAAGTTATACTTTACAAATACGAGTTGCCAAAAGGTGTCACATCACAAAAGGCATCGTACATGTCCGCAAGGAGATGTGCTTTATCTTATGGAAAATACTAAGGAAAGTGATCAGAGCTTACTCCATCTTTACCACGAGTTGCCCCTGTCATGAAAGGTTTGCTTACACTTGGATCCGCCGAAACTTTTTTCTATATATTCGGCACAAAACTCTTGTAGTTTCTCTATTCCGCTTGGAAATAATGTTGGATTCAATATCCATTTAATTTGAGTATTTTTGCATCGGCAAAGTGAAGCCTTTTGGCTCTTTATTTCAATAAAAATAATCGATTATTAAAATTTATTAGATAATTAAAAATAATGCATTTTTAGTCCCTAACTATTATAAAGACATACTTTATAAAAGTATTAAAATGAATGGTTATTTTCTTATTTTTATATACTTAAGAGTTTTATATTCCTTCATATGATCGCCATTTCTCATAATGATGTTTGTAAATAATCTGGCAGATAACTTTGCTGGCTCGAATGGCCGAAGATATATTATAGCGGTTATAAGATCTAATCTCACTATGGGAAAAAGTTTGTGAAAGCCTTAGAGTGGAATATGACATGGTCACCTTAATCATCTAAGGCCCAAAGACTGATCTCTAGAAATGCTTTTCTAGAGACCAAATTTGGAACTTCAGTTTCAATGTAAACAGGATGGTAATCTCACAGCGGACGATAAAATTCATCTCCAACCTAAAGTGACATTAACAAATATCCATATCCGTAGTGTAATTCGGACCCATTGGTCGGAGAGCAAAGACACCGTCAACTCAACCAGTCGGGTCATCGGCTTAATATCGGCTCAGAAGATTGAGCTTGAAGTTTTTCAGAAAGATTGGAAACGCGATTCTCAATAGAAGTGACTAGAGATGAAGTGTAAGTTTGCATCAGAATTAACATTATATCACATTAGCATAGTGATTTTATACCCGCTAAATTAAACTGAAGATTGATCTGTCGTGTTAATCAAACAATGCAAAAATGGCGTCTTAAACTATATATTCTTTTACAGGTGTCCTCCAATTATTCTACTGTTGTCTTTCGTAAAGTTCGCAACATCGGCTCTCACATTCTGTAATAATACTATTAGAGAAAATTAAATATTTTGAATTTTGTTTCCGAACAAGTTTATCTACTATTGGATTGATAAATATACTGTCCTACAATTAAATACAATTCTATGCGCCTATTTTTTGACTCAGGGTATATCATACAGAGAATGATTATACAAAACGTGGTTATATCTTAATGTTATTACTCGTAAAATGAAAGACTTCACGCTTGAGAGAACTACTTATCCAAATGAAGTCGGATAATTACTTTTCTAACATGTTTAAAATGTCCTTGGCATAATTTGGATAAACATCCTTATTTCGGATCAATTAAATACCCGTTCGGGCCATTTCAAGGAAGTTTTTTTACATCGGCCCTACTAAGTTTAACTCTTCAAAGATGTGGCTCAAATATTGCACTACATCTAATACTACAAAATAATTGCGGAATCATTAATGAAATGTATTACATTAGCTATTAAAAATGTTTCTATAAAATGTGGAACAGAGAAGTTCAGGTAATCCTCTGCAGAATATTCCTTGTCTTCAGTGGGATCAAGAGCAGAGGATTATGTTGTCAACGCATTATTTTGGGGGGAATTTAACCCAAGAAAAGTCCGAACTGATGTATGACGTTGTAAAACAGGTGGAAGAACAGAAAATGTTCCATAATACAGAAAATGAAACCAAACAGACGGCCGATAAAATTCATCTCCCAGCTCAAGACATTGATAAATATCTACAACCTTACCTGAATAATGATGCTAGCAGTTCGTCAAATCAGGCCATTTGTCTCAAAATTCATTCTACCCCTCGTAATTATCGTGAACTTTTCTTTTCTTTCATATCGTATTTTTGTTTTGTTTCATCACTTAACCAGAATGGAATTTCTCCCTTCCACTGGTATAATAATAATATTGACCAGAGTAGGTAAAGGTTATTGGAAAGTCTAAGAAAAGATTCAATTACCATTAAGCATAGATATAAATATATGCGCAGATTCCATTCAGTTAGAACGATGACAAGAAAGTGGGTTATCAACTGGAGATGTCCGTTTCTTGTATGTTTCACCAGTTCGGGCTTTGAAGTACTGTCTTTTTTTATTATTATTTTTCTTGCTCCCCCTACATTTTATCATTTTATGAAGTCGTTTATGTGAAATTGTAATGTGTCTGTACTATGAAAATGGGTCAGAAATGAGTCACTGCATGACTCTTAATTAACTAGAGGGAAAAAAAAAAAAGGAAAGATAGAGGTGAACGCAGTTAATTTTATGTTCGGCCAACTAGCTAAGGTCCATCTAAACCAAATAAGCTGGTCATGTAAATTTAAGAGAATTTTTTTTTAAAATAATTATCCTTCTGTATATATCATATGGTTTTTTGGGATGAAAAAAAAAACATTTCGAAAGTTATTATTAGGCAAATGAAACTAAAATCAGTGGTGTAGCTAGGAGGGGTGGTCCTCCCCGGGAGGCACTTTGAACCTTACCCTATACGTCTTTTTGTAGTATTTTTGGTGTGTATCGAGAGGGGCGGCAAAAGTCAGCAACGCCGCTGACTAAAATACACCAATAAAAGGCCAATATATTGTCCGACTTCATGTCTTAAGTACAATAATATCTCGCCAATCCGAACTAATAAAAATCTTGCTCGTTCGGACTAGCGAAGTGTCCCCCCAAGAGACAACAATAACTAGTGTTTAAGACAAAAATAATCAGATTCTAATGGTACATCAATTTAATTCTTTAAATAAATTAACTGATAGAAAAAAAAGCTGCTGTACTGTAATTTAAAACAAAAAAATAATACAGTACACAAGTTTATTTTATATGTATTTGTATTGTTGAGGATTCTGATTTAATAAAATTGCATAGTTCAGTACGTAACTTAATTTGCGTAATAAAATATCACTTTCTTGTTCACAACACAAAAAAGGTTTCACAAAATAACACACAAAAAAGTCAGATTTTTTTTGCTTCTTGGAAGCTAAACTTTTTTCGTATGCTTCTTCTCAGAGTTGCATTAGCAATAAAATTTTGTGGAATGGAGTATCACTGTCAGCTGCCTCTTCATGTTTTACTTTTTTTTCTTCGTCGTCATCAGTCTTCTAATTCATTCTGTAGCGTCATATTTATAATTTCAGCATCTGATTTGATTTCGAATTAACTTTCGGTTCTACCTGTTATGCATTCCGTAATATCTGTTTGTGAAATTTCAACATCCTGATTTATATTTTTAACCAAATTATGCACGTTTCAAATTTCCTCTTTTTGTGTATATTTGTGATTCATGCCGACAATACAGTATAAAAAAAAGCAAACGTGTAATAGGCCTCCAGTATAAGCATACAATCGACAGTATGAAAAAAAATACTGTACTGTAATAATTATAAAATAAAAATACGTAATGTATTAAATAAAATAAAACTTTTTCTTTTAAACCGCAGTTCGAATTACTAGAGGGTTCGGATTAGCGAGATACAACTATAGCGTAAACAAGGCAACTCGCTAAAAGTTATATTCTCATCAACTCTCACGAAAATGTTAATCTCATAAAATTAAAATGAATATATAATAATACCTTTTTATAAATAACTTACTTCCAACAAAATGAAGCATTTTAGATTAAAGTTTTAGTAGACATCCCGCGATGATTTTACTGACCATTTATAATAAAATAAACAAATTATGCAAGAGCAATACCATAAATGCTATGATTCGTTACCCTCCAAACATAAATGCTTCCTTAAAACATTAACAAATATAAGTCATTAAAAGGACTGGCTAGATGGGCAAAGCAAGAATGATTTTCATATTACCCGTTATCTGAAAAGGACCAGTGAAGGATAGGGTGTTTTAAGCTATATATATATATATAAAGATCTGATCACGGCAGGAGGATAACAGCAATAGCCTAGTCTCAGAACTTCATTGGCATCCATTACCCTCCCAGGATACCCATTTTAGTCGCCTCGTACGACATGCATGAATTAACAAATATACGCATAACATTTCTGGCTAGATGGGTGAAGCAAAATTGCTTTTCATATTCCCCTTTGTCCGTAATGAAAGAACTTTGAATGGAGTGTTTGTGAGCTACATGCTCGCCCATTGAGGGTAGTGAAATTAGCTCTGTTCAGCTGAACTTAAAATAGACTTGGGTTTTTTAAATTTGCAACTTTCTGCTTCATTATATTGCGAAGCTTCCTTGATTAACGGTTTGGATGGTTGGTTGTCTTGGTAAAGAACTTCTGAGCTAGATCTAGGAGAAGGGAAGATATAAGGGATATTAACTTCTCTATGGATCTGGGAGTGTTTCTAATAAACCAAGGGGAATCCAGAATCATCCTCAGGCACTTATTCTGTAATCTCTGAAGTTTCAGAATGTTTGTATTTGTGGTGTGGCTCCATAAGGGGGATGCGTAAGTGATGACTGGTCGAATTATCATCTTGTAAATTGTTAATTTTGTTTGTGTCCAGTTTACTTTGTCTGTTGATCATAAGGCAAACCTGTGCTAAGACTTCGGATGTCGTCGAGGTAATGTAACTTATGTTTGCTGAATAGAGTTTATTATCACGAATCACTCCAAGATATTTAACTTCAGTCTGCCATGGAATCTTTACTCCCAACAAATAAATGTCCTGCATGGTATGGATTTTCTTTCTAGTAAACAGTATGGCTGAGCTTTTCTGGGAGTTAACTTGGATCCTCCAGTCTGCCATTCACTTTTCTAAAACGTGTATTCTGGTTTGAAGTCTTCTAGTTGCTAGTTTTGGGCTCAGAGATCTTGCCATCCAGTACCATCTGCATATATAATGCAGTGAATGTTGTTCTCGGGTTCAGAGGGATATCTGCTACGTAGATTGAGAACAGGAGAGGGGACAAGAAGAGATCCGAGGCACGCCTGCCGAGACCCTGAGTCTGGTCGAAACCGTTTCACCGACCCTGACCTGCATATGTCTTTCAGGTAAGAGTGGACTATTTTTATTAACTTGATTGGCAAGTTAAATTTTATCAGTTTGTAGAGAAGGCCTTGATGCCATACTTTGTCAAACGCCTTGCGACGATGAAGATGGCAGCTGTATTGAGTTTCCAGTTACAGCCTTTAGTAACGATTTCTACCAGCCAGTGTACTTGAGCTGTACTATGGGCCTTACGGAAGTCAAACTATTCATTAGGCAAAAATTCCTAACTTATCTGTTTCTGCTTGGAATCTTGAGAGGATCACTTTCTCTGTCACCTTTCCGAGGCTGGACAACACACTTATGGGTCTGTAGCTTTCGGGAAGGTGAGGATTTTTTTCCTGGCTTCTTCAATGGCATGATGGTGACTGTTTTCCATGTAGTAGGGAAATGCTGGAATCTAAAGATACCATTTGTAATGTTGATGAGATGGACTATGGCCTTTCTTGGGAGTAGTTTTTCTATTCTTTTAGTTATGCCATCTGGTCCTGGAGCTTTTTTGTTTAGATGGGTGATGATATTTATCATTTCTGCCGGATTTGTAGGAGTGATATGTTCAGAGTTAACAGTGTTCTGTCGTAAGGTTGTCCAACATGACGGTGAATCTTGTATATAAGGTTGATATTTAGATTTGTATAAGATGGATTGCACTGAGATTCAAGGTTATCTACTAGTGCTTCAGCTTTCTCTTCATCTTTGTGAATTGTCCCTTTCTTGGTTTGTATAGGGGGTATGAGTTGCTTTTTTTGGTGCAGATTGCTCTTAAGAATTTCCAGACAGAATGATCTTTAGTATTAACGTTAGCCAATTTGGTTTCCCACTGATGGTTTCTGTGTTTTTGAAGAGATTCCCAGACCTGTCTGTTTAGATTGTTCAATAATTGTATAAATAAATTGGAGAATAAGACTGGATTATAAAATATTAGTGAATAAGAGGATGGTTGACCGACATATCAAAAAGTGGTATTGGAGGATGTGAGTCTGCATAAGGTAACCAGTGGTGTACTACAAGGATCAGTCCTTGATCCACTGTCGCACCTTCATGTTAATACATTAGGAAAGATTTGACATGCAACATACAGATATTTGCTGAAGATAGGACAATCAGGAATGAGGCTAATATGCAATACTTGCAGAATGATATGAATAGGCTGGAACCGTGGGCATGGGAAAACGGATGACAGTAAATGTAAAGTCATGCATCTTGGTATTAGATATCCAATGTATTATATTTTAGTGGGATTATGCTAGAAGAAACTAAGCAGGCTGGGAGTATTAGTAGATACGAATTTCAAGTTCAGGGGCCATGCAGCAAAGATTGTAAATACAACTCAAAAGATAATTGCAATGCTGAAACGAACTTTGACATGTAAAGATGTCATGTTGCATCTTTACACAGCCTTGATAAGACCTCACTTGGACTATTGTGCACAAGTCTGGTCTCTGCTGCAATTCTGATACAGTGGAGAGTTAAAAATGATACCAAGATTGTGGAATGCTGATTATGAAGATACATTAAGTATTTGTAGACTGCAGACACTAGAATACAAGAAAAAGAAAGTGATATATGAAACTTCTGAACGGGTGATACAGGATTGTATGACTCTTTCAGAAGACCACATACAATTAAGACAGCTGGTGCTTGTAGTATGTGGCCTTCCTCGATGACTTCAATTCCCATGAGAGATCTCTTAATTAATAACAATAAACCTGTAAGTACTCTAAGTGCACTATAATACTTTTTATTCACATAATATCAGTCAAGTGCAAGCATACGCTAATGCCTATTGTAAAAAACATACGATGATGGCAGTAAAGCCCAATAACAACAGAGTACTCCGGGCATGTCAAAGCGCAGCCTTCCAACACTGATAAACCCAAGGCTGGCACCAATTGTTGCAGCTGTAGACTAGACAATAGAAACAAAAAGGCATTCGATGCAATTTCTGCCACCAACGGTGGCATGCTCAGACATAAAATTCGACGAATCAGCATGTAAACTTCTTGTGAAATTGAACCAGTCTTTCTTCTGCCCACTGTGCCTCCCTTCAATGAAACAGATCTTAAACTTAGTAAAACGCATTGAAAGCTTGATTTTTTTTTTTTAAGCATATGATGATATAACTGCAGTGAGGCCCCTTTTATGAGGAAGTACAGCACCATGTTAATCTCCCCAAATTTTATCCAGGCTCGGGACCAGCATAGCTGATGAATCAGGCCTATGGCTGGGGCTTAAGTATTCCTGACTGTAACCCATGTGTGCCTCACGGGGCCGGTTTATCTGCTTGAGGGAGGAAAAACCCCAGATAAACTGGTTAGAAAAATCCTGCTGTCCATAAAAAACATAGATGGCAGTAAAGCCCAATAACAACAGAGTACTGCGGGCATGTCAAAGCGCAGCCTTCCAACACTGATAAACCCAAGGCTGGCACCAATTGTTGCAGCTGTAGACTAGACAATAGAAACAAAAAAGGCATTCGATGCAATTTCTGCCACCAACGGTGGCATGCTCAGACATAAAATTCGACGAATCAGCATGTAAACTTCTTGTGAACTTGAACCAGTCTTTCTTCTGCCCACTGTGCCTCCCTTCAATGAAACAGATCTTAAACTTAGTAAAACGCATTGAAAGCTTGATTTTTTTTTTTTTTAAGCATATGATGATATAACTGCAGTGAGGCCCCTTTTATGAGGAAGTACAGCACCATGTTAATCTCCCCAAATTTTATCCGGGCTCAGGACCAGCATAGCTGATGAATCAGGCCTATGGCTGGGGCTTAAGTATTCCTGACTGTAACCCACGTGTGCCTCACGGGGCCGGTTTACCTGCTTGAGGGAGGAAAAACCCCAGATAAACTGGTTAGAAAAATCCTGCTGTCAATGCCCAAGACTGGCTAACTTGGCTATGTCTGAGAAGATCCTTAAGCTCCTCACATCAGCAATGAGAATCGAACCTAGGACACTCCTTTCTCAGGCATATGGTCGTGAAGTGCATAGCCACTCGGCTAACCGTACAGACAAAGCTTGAAGGAGTAGCACCTCGCTACTATCGACCAAACCTTTTCCCACAAAATTCAATTAATTGAAGCAAGTTAGATCAGATCCACGCTCAACGCTTAGACGAAAAAATCAGTCACGATCCAGCTACATAGCCTTATCACGTTAATGGTGCACGACTCAAAGACGAAAACAAAAAAATATATAACACCATCATTCTCAACTCCACACTGAAGGAAGATATCACCAACTAATGGCAAAATCCAATTTCAACCGCAGCTAAAAATTGGTGAAGTAACTAGCATCACATCTAAAGGCACTAAAAAAAAAAACTACCTCAAAATCAATTTACCAGAATCATGTATAAAGCTTGGCCTGGTTGGACCTTCCCTTCACTAAGTGTGAATAAGGCCAACTTTGCAAACAACTGAAACTAAAACGTTGACAAACCTGGTACAACAACTACAAAAAAAACTGCTTCCTCAACATCAAAAAAAAACTAGGATTTTCCTCTTTTGTTCAAGTCATTACTTGACGCCCAAACAGCAGCGAACCCTATACAAATCACAAATCTATCCATCCATCGAGGTCTGCTCATACTTCTGGGGATGTACCCTAAGAGCTCCCCCTAAAAATACTTGATGCAATACAGAAGAGAGCAGTCATATTAATTAATGACTCATCACTTACCAACTCACTCCAACTCTTGCACAGGCATCTAGTATCTACTGCATGCATCTTCTATATTTCCATGTTAAATGCTTATCAGAACTATTATCAATAATTCCTCCCCTCCATCAAAACATGTTCAGCTACGACCCAACATCCCTGCAGTCAAACTCCATATTCATAGAACACATTTTTCTTCCTGTACCCTGAGACTGTTGCTGTATTGTGGAACAACATTGGATTACAATGCACAGGCCTTGAAATCCAATGTGAACAAGTTAGTTTCCCAATTCTCTTCCCATGCACAGTACTAACGTACTATATCTTGACCAGCCAACCTCTCATGACCCCACATATATAAAATAAAAAACTAGTTTAGAAAACACTGACAACCACCCAAAGGGATTGAATAATTTTTTTTTCAGACATCTGAGAAGAGTATATAGAACTACCTCCTGATGTCCCGTCTGAAATAGCAAAGCCTTATTGCCAGTTTTGAGAAGCAGGAAGTGAGAACTAACAAGAGAAAACACCCTAGTTGCATGTTCTGGAAATCACTGAAACAGTTTGAAAAAACTAGCAGTTCCTCTAGTAAGAAAGTAGACTTGAATTTGTTTTTCTTCTGGTGATCAAAGTATTATTGAAGCAGACTACATTTCTGCAGGGTTACGCAAGCACTCATACCATAGCAAACAGTTAGCGTTAGGGCAATAAAACAATTGCAGCTGTTTACCATACTTTCTCTAAAAGACATGATTCACTAATAGCTTGGGTACTTTCATTTAGACTTCAAGGATGGAAACTGGTACTGTATTACCATGAAAAGCTTAGTTAGGGCTAAAGGAGCTGCTTCCTGCTGGGGAACAAAAAAAAAAGGCACTAGAGGATTTTATTTTTATATATATTATTGTGTCCTTTCAAGGACTCATTGCAGGAGTGCACTCTATTGTACTCCTCTATATACTTCTGTCTTCCCTACAAACCCTCCAACTACATACAGGACACTAGTATACCATCAACACCATTTACGCTCACTGCTAACAATAGTAAACCAGAGTTTTCAGAAGTAAAAAAAAAAAAACCCTGCTACCTTCATATGAGATCTGCTAACTCAACTTCAAATGAAAAAGTCCATATAAGATTCCTCGTATCGAGATGAGAATAGAATGGGTTTCCATTGTTCTTCGAATTGCACTATGGAGGTGCTGATGTGTATATGAGACAAGCTCTGATAGAAAATCTCTAAAAGAAACATGAGCATGAATGGAGAAGCAGCCAGATGATATACTTGATTTAAAATGCTTAAAAATGGTGACACTGAAAGTTAACACAATTTGAATTTTTGCTGGCTTAGTTGGCCAAGTGGTTAGCATATTTGCTCTCCAGCCAAAAGCTCTCGATATACATTAATTAAGAGACTACATCAAAAATAAAAAAGTTCCTTACTCCACCCATGGTTATAACATACCATAGGTACCTTCTGTAGGTGAGAGACAAAAATCTAATGATGGTTTTTATTTTATTTATTTTTAGTTTAGGAAATTGCAGGAGTCATATTGAAAGTAAGTCTTATCTTTAAAATTTCAAGGGAAATACTGAGTTACCAAGTAAATTAACTAGCAAGCCCTTAAAGTAAAATTAAAACATACTGTAAATATTTTCTTGTTGGACAAGTAAGTACTGCCTTAAGTATAGCAGGCAAATTAAGAATTACTGAGATAGAGAGAACTAAAGTATGAGCTGAGTGCCAACTTTGTCATAGGAAAGCAGTCTCAATGAGAATCTCAAAAAAATTTTTTATTTCAGGTTATGTTTCTACCTTTTGAAATTTCTACCATTTACAAATTATTTCATGATTTTGCAAGTGCAAAAAACATGAAATAATTTGTATCTGACTGAATGAGAGAAATGTAATCTACATGACTACATTTCCCTCATTCAGTCAGAACAAAGTTAAATTGCTACACAGTTAAAATGATTCCCACCTGTGTTTCATATACAACCTTCCATGTAGAGAAAAACCTCAAAACACTTCAGCCTTTACACATGCAATTGGTCTTCTCCTAGGTTTTAAAATTTGATTTACAATCATATTGAGATTATGGTGCAACTTGCACACAGTGTTATGATTTTTAAAATTTTAATTTGAACCCACTTTTAGTATGATGTAACAAGAACTTACCTTTAGTCTTTTTTTTTTTTTTTTTTGCCCTTAAGAAATCAAAACTATTTTCTGCAATGCATTTCACTTATATTTCTATATATGCAATGTTTCATTAAACCAAACTACACTTCTGTATAAATGAACATTCTTTATCCCTATAGAAATACTCACCTATCAATCGTGTTCATCATCAGAAAGCCTTATTTTTACTGTTGTAAAAAACACAAAGTACAGAAAAAGTATTTGTAGTCACCTTGCATTTGTTAATTTTCAATCTACTTTCTTTTGTGTATTATTAAGCATAGAATAAAACAATATTGTTCTTTCCTCTCACTTCTGCATAAGTGATTTCAAGAAAGTTTGTTCACATCATTCCCCATTTGAAAAGAAGAGCAGCGAAATATTTCTCACATGCTTGGAATTAATAATGTTAAGTTTTTTTATCTTTTAGATATTTAAAAGTAAACATGTATTCTAACATAAAATTCATAAAGATGCTTCTTTTTCAAACACTAAAGGCAATAAACTGTACAGATTACAATCCATAGCATTTGGCATGTTTTCTACAGATCCGACCACTTTATTGAATTCAGCTGAAGTTATGAGAAACATTTAAATGCTCTATTCAAAATACCATATTTTTTTTAACTCCATTAAAATATTACCTAGGATATTAAAATATGAATCATTGTAAATTCATAAGCTAGATGGCATTTTAAGTTATTCATTAGAAAGAATTTATTACAGTTCTAGAGCAGTAGTTCAATGAGATATATCCCACTCCATGCTTTTCCAAAAAAGTGAATATGATGGAATCTTTGTAAGGGGAATTTAAGAAACAAAGTACATAACATGATGGTAGGGTAATAAACTACCAATGTTCTCAAGACTTAGGAATATAATAAGCATTACCATTAGTATAGCAGTATAAATAACAAACATTCGAATGCATGTATTAAACATGCCCCCCCCCCACAAATTAGTACAATTAACTAAGAAATAGATGAAGTAGCAGGTTGCAGTTGCTTGCTGCTTAAGCAGGATTTATGCCCTATCCAAAATTTCTAAGAAAGAAAAGACTATTGCTTACATTTGCTGTAAACTTTTTATTTTAATAGGGCAAGTTCCATCAAAAAAAAAAAAAAAGAACTACTGTTCTAGAATTTTTAAATCTCAAACAGGAACATTTCTACTATCTCAGGATAATATATTTGCAAGATGCATAAATGCTAACATGTGGCCAAACATAAATGCATAAAAATGATTTAAACATGAGATAATATGAAATGCACATGTGCATGCACACACACAAAGATCTAATGCAATTAAAGTTGAACCGTTTCTCATTTTATTAAACATCAAGATACAAATTTCAGGTAGTCACTCAAAATAAAATCGAACTAAAACTTTTTCACCACCCTAAGAAAATTAATCAAATTCAAATTTCACCTCCTTCACTTGATTTTGTAATAAAAATAAAACAAAAAAAACCAATTATGCCCACAGTAAGATGCTTTGGAACAAATTTTTAAATCAATTTTTAAAATATTACAATCAAACAATGCTTGAAGCAGAGTAGGAAGTCTTTCCCTTCTTTCCAAGAAAACTTTAAACCATAACAACACCTCAAGACAGTTTACCATTTACAGTTTATCTCCAATGGAGATAAACCACCATCCACTCCCATCCTTATCCCGCTTCAAGCACTGACTAGAAAATGAAGAGTAATAAAATAGAATAATGATTTTGCAATTACGAATTTGTTAAGATTTCAAAATTCTAATATATATATATATATATATATATATATATATATATATATATTACATACACACAAGTCACATATATTAAAAATTCCATTTCATCAAATAGCATTTCAGGCAAATATGGTTAAGGCATCCCATTTTCATTAGTCAATAAACCTAACTACAGCCAACCATGTGACCACTTTAAATTCTCTATAGAGCAAGAAAATCATCTAGTAGAATCCTTTCTGAGTCAGACTAAAATTAAAATATTAAATAAGAATTTGAATTCTTAGCCAATATCTAAAGAGGGTTCATGGTCTCAATTTCAAGTAAAGAAATAAAACTTTACTTCCAAGCAAGTAAAGTCATTTGAAGCTATATACAAAAAAACTTTTACTGAATATATATTTTTATGACACCAACATTGACTTAACAGCACTCTCTCTCTCTTTTTGCACAAACAGATAACTATACTACATACCAGAGGAGGGGGGGGGAAGAAACCTCAGTTCCAATTCAAGTTGGAATCAAATCAATTATAATAAAACAACTACATAAATTTTGAGGTGGGAGTATTATCACTGAGCTAAACAAAATGGCTATATAACGGTTGGTTTCATAATGTTCATAAGCCTTTTAACAGCTTTATCTATGTACAAATTATTTTACAATCTTCAATATAAATTCCATTTCATACAACATCTGAAACTTTAAAGAATATCACACTATACACTTTCTGGTTGAATGTCAGGAAGGTATTTTCATGAATTAAGCAGTCTTTACTATTGTAGATATAGTCTTACAATTAATATTGTATTTATCCACTTTCTGATGGACACAAAAACATTTTGTCTACAAACACAGGCCTTTTATTGTGCATAGCATATTTTAAAGTCCACTGACGAGCAGTAAAATCAAATGCTGCCTTGTTTTCTTGATAGAGTCTACCTAGTTCTGGTTCCATACACACATGACAGTAAGGATCAGTTAGGAGTGACTGGATGCTAATAAGAACCTGAAATAAGAGTAATAATGTATTTAAAAAAAAAAAAAAGATCAAGTATACAGATGCATGTATAGTGGTATATAGCAAGCAATATCATAGCCATACTATGGCCTTGAGAGTGGGTGTTATGTGGAAAACATATAACACACACTCAGGCCATAGTATAACACTTTCGACAAAATGCAATAAAATAATTTTTTAAAAAAAAAACATACAAGAATCTTCACATCCATTTTACCAATACTTGTGGTTGAAATACAAATAAACAATATGTGCCACCACTTCTAATAGAACTTTGAGTAATTCCATTTCACTCCAACCTCTTTGAATTTTTTTATTCCTGAAAACTGACTTTCTGCAGTCCAACTACCAAAAAAGTAGAGTTATCCTCCTTGTGGACTTTAATGTTCATAATTCAAAGTGCCCCCACCTTTTCCAATTCTAGTGACCAAGCTGGAGAAAATGCTGATGGTTGTTTACCTATTCAATAGAATACCAGATAATCAACATCTGCCTAACACTCTTGACAGTTCTCTATGTATACTGCAGATGTTAAATTCTCTAGGTAAGGGAGATCATAAATCTTCTCCAAGTTTCCTTCTCTACCATGATTTCTCTGAATGGTTTCCATATGGAAACCAGATGCAATTACACTACTAACTATTCCTTGATTACTGAAGCTAAGATTAAAACAAGTGAGATCCTATTAAATAATGAGCAGATAATTATTCAGAATTAGGGATCAGGAAAAGAGGAAGTATCTACAGCATTCAACACAAAACATGAAAACTACTTGAATGGGAGAAAATTAAGAAATGGGAAAATTTTCTTAATTTTCTCCCATTCAAGTAGTTTTCATGTTTTGTGTTGAATGCTGTAGATTTGAGGATGAACAGTGCAACTAAGCTATACTTACTGCAGTTACTAGTAATGTAGTAGGCATCCTTTCAGTCAAATAGAGAGGACAGTTAAAAACAAACTGGTGCTTGTTTATTTTTTTTTTAACAAGGATCAGTTTAAAAAAATATGAAAATATTTGGAGAAAAGGGCTGGACTAATGCTGAGATCTAGTTTTGAGGAGAATAAAAACAAGTATTACACTGCTAAAATGAAAAATCACATACAAAAGTTTAAAAAATAATCAAAATTGGGCAATTTTCAAAAAAGAAACGTGGTTTAAAATGTATAAATATAAATTGCAATTGTACATAAAATGGATAAGAGTGAGACAAGGAACAAAACCAAAGAGACCCAGTGGCAAAACTGTTTACACGAAGAAGAAAAACCAGAACTTTATATTCTGCAACTACCTTACTGTTTTAAAAGTTCTTAAAAATTAGCTGGTACCCCAAGTCAAAAAAATGTAAAGTTATGTGTTGTTAGTTGAGACATTCGGAGTGAGAAAGTAGAAATTTATATAACAATTTATTTATAAAGTCTGAAATTGTTAGTTACAGCCACATTCAGAACCTAACCTGCACCAAACATGACATGAAAAATAAGTGACACTGTTGACTCTCACTATAGCAGACAAACTCAATCGGCATCACTTATAATGCTACAACTATAACAAAACTGCTCCAAGGTTCCAAACAATATGCAAATAGGTACAATACTATGCTAAAAGAAATTCACTATGGCAAACTACCTACTATAAGAGAATTACTGTGGTGCTTATGAGTTGGCTACAGTGAGAGTTGACTGTATGTAGATTTTGAAAAATTATTCATTGAGCAGTTGTAATAAAGGTATTTTTCTAGGAAAATTCACAAATAACAATCATCAGTTCATTTAATGTGACAAGCTTAACTATGGCTATCTTTATGCAGAAGAGTATAAGGTTCAATGCTGCATGAGGTTTGTCGTGCCACTCAACTATCAAGACTGTTCAACTCAGCCAAAAGGAGATTTCACATGGCAGATGGTGGGTTTATATAGTCTAAAAACTGTGGTGCTCCAACCCATACACTGTAGTAGCCAACATGATACAGAACAAGCATGTATTCAAAAACTGTGGAATTCTTCTAAATAATTCAATAATGAACTATTCAGAAGAATAGTTCAATTTGTATAGTGATTCTTCTAATCACTTACAAATTAGATTACTTGTCTCTGTTCCAACCAGAAAAAATGTAAAAAATAAACAAAAACAAATAATTTCTGGCTTTGGTTTATTTAGAATTAAGGTCAATATATTTAGCATCACATTCTGATATATAACTTCAAAGATGTACTATATATGACGGTAAAAGCAAGTAAAATCTCGTGACTAATTCCTGAACAACAATTTTCTTCTAAATTGGTGTATTACTTGTCATATCTGATTTAATCATCTCAATGTTATCTATTTTATTGAAATGACCATAAACATAAAAATATTAATAATGAGAATTTCTCATTTGATATGGTTCTGCCATATCAAAAACAGCTGGCCTAGAAGGGAGATAGATAGTTGATCATCAACTGTCATTTCTAGGCAAGCTTTCAGATCCATATGCTAAAAGTGATTTAAACACCATCTTATATGCTGCTAGCCTGGTCTTTCTCTTCTTCCATACAAGTTTGACTTCCTGCTATACTAACCATATTTATGCAGCTGGCTAACTATAACGAATCCCTAAGGACCACAGGAATAGTTTATAGTGGATAATTACTATAGAGAATTTTTCTTTGGAATAGCATTGTGCTTATTAAGCTTCAGTTGGGACTTTTTGGTTGTTTGTTATAAGTGAGATTGTTATAATAGTGTTTGCTAAGTGAAAGTCAACTAGTTTTTAGGCTTTTTATTGCTATAAAAATGCTACTAGTTATTAATTAATTAACTAGTGATTAATTAATCACTAGTTAATTAATCTGGCTAAAGACTCCTGAAAGCCTGGCAGATTTAAGATGATAATGTTATCTGCATCATTTTTTATGATTAACAAAGCTTAGAAATCCTTATTTGTCATTAGGTAAAACTGAAGTCTTAGCAATTTTTTTAAAAAAATCTTTCATTATTGAACTATTTAGCCAAAATCTAGCTTGTTCTTCAAATTTTTCATTGAACCATTTTTCTTATTCTTTTCAAGTATGCTTTCTTGGAGGAATCTTTACTGAAACTCAGTAAGGAAATTTCTCTTATAATCACTCATGTTTACTTTCATTCTGTTTCTTATAAATTAATAAAGCAGCACATCTGCAATCATCTACATTTCAATATTGTGATTAAGCAATCTGTATTATACAAATATAGAATATTAGGATTAAATATATATTCTATGCCTTTCCATTTCAGATTTCTGATGCAGTTCTACTTCAAGTATCAATATGTATTCCTGACTGTATTCCTTCTGGAAATTTTCAACTACTTTTCAAATTTTTCAAAGCACAGTGAACTTTGCATTATCTAAACTTCAATTAACTGAGTACCTTGTAGAACTGAATTACAAATTTCAGAGCAGCCTAGGTTCTATTTTTTGTCACTGAAGGAGCTATGCCCATGTCAGTTATAATTTCTTTGTTTTGTGTATGCAGAATTGCAACTTTTCACCCCCCCCCATTTTTTTAACAATTCATTTTTAATTTTCCTCCCTATATTAGAAGTGTTAAAGTATACCAAATGAAGTATACTGCAACTAGTTTAAAAGGCAAGAAGACCGATGTGAAATTTTTTATTTATTTATTCCATTTATACTTTTTTTAAAATACAAGGTGCAAATGATAGTGCACATTTAGGTCCAAGAGTATTTCTCTGTAAAATTTTTTTTTTACAGTGATATTTTTTAGTTTGCATTTGAACCTCCATCTGAATTTACTTCTCTAGAAAAAGAAAATCTTATTGAGCTCTCTTGCAACAATACACTGAAGACAAAATTTGGGCATGGAATTAACTGACTTTTGGATATCAGTAAAAAATAAATATCCACTGTTAAGTGGTAAAGCTCAGAGAATCTTAATTCCATTTGTGACGTCATATTTGTGCAAAGGGTTTTCAGCAGTCGCTATGATAAAAAGCAAGTATCATGCGAAAATCAACATGGAACAGGAAACGAGGGTGGCTGTGTCCAGTTTGATTCCAAGATTTGAGAAGATGTGCAGTGAACAAAAGGCTCACCCATCCCACTAATTACAATTTATTTATTTAATGATTTGATTGTTCAAAATATGTACTTATTTAATACTTTTTACATAAATTGTTTGTGAATTTGAAATATGTGTTTCACACAAACTGCACACTGCAACTGTTAGGTATGCCTATGTTCTGATTTTGGGTGCCATGGAAAAATCCTGATCCACTAAGGGAACCGTGAACCAAAAAAGTTGGGAACAACTGATTTAGCCCACTGGATTTTTCACTTACACAGCTATAACCCCATGATTTTCACTGAATAAACAGCTTGTCAGTCTCGTCAATACCTTAAGTTCTAATTCATTTCCTACCTACAACTATTTATCTTTGTATTAAATAAACAATGCACACTGCACTCCATGTTTATTGATGTTAAGTGGGAGCACTTTTATTTAACGTTGTCTGTGGAATTAATTATCCTAGGGTTTGATTGCGAGGTCACAGCATAAGCATGTGTGACCAACAGCAGCAACTGAGATATTTAAATTGTTTCCATGTATCATATTTTTCGTGTTAATGAAAATAGTTCTCTAATACACAAATTATTTTTTAAATCAGGCTAGTTCTAATGAAAAAAAATTGAGAATTTTATTGTTTAAAAATAAAAAAACAAGAAATTTTGTTTCATTGTAGTATTTTGAAGTAAAGTAAGATAAACTTATCCCCTCCCAACCTTTGATGAGTATTGCTCGCAATACTCATCAAAGCTGATGAGTACTGCGAGCAATACTCATCAGCTTTGCTAAAGTTGCATCTGCAAGTATGCAATGCACACATAACGGAAGTGCTATGATGGTTGAAATGGAAGATCTGTTGATTATTTGGCTGGAAGACTGCAATCAAAAGAGAATTTCAATTAGTGCCTATAATATCAAGCCAAAAGCTCTAAGCCCGTTTTCAAGACTCAAAGAGACTAAATATAAAGAAGACAATTCAAAATTCGCAGCTAGAAAAGGCTGGTTGAAAATTTTAAATCTAGGGCTGGACTAAAAAATGTGAAAATAACAGGTGGAGCTGCAAGTACCGATGAAGATGCTGCATCCACATTTCCTGCTGAGCTGCAGAAAATTATCGAAGAAAATTATTACGATTACCACCAAATTTTCAATGTAGATGAAACTGGCCTCTAATAGAAAAAAATGCCATCTAGAACTTTTATATCAAGATCGCTTAACTGTTATGCTTAGAGGGAATGCTAATGGAGATTTTAAATTAAAGCCGCTGCTTGTCTATCGAACTCAGAACCCAAGGGCTTTAAAAACAATGTCACAAGAACTCTTTAACTGTAATTTGGCAGGTGAAGGGTTGGGTTACCCAAAATCTTCGTTTAAGTCTTATTTTTGCCCGGCAGTTGAAGCTTATTGCAAGAGAAATAACAGCTTTCAAAGCTCGTTTGCTTTTAGATAACGCACTTGGTCATCCAAATTCTCTTAATGATCTGTGTGAGAATCTGAAAGTTTTATTTTCCCCACCAAATATGACATCACTGCTGCAACCTATGGACATGGGCGTCATTGCAACTTTCAAAGCCTATTTTCTTCAAACGACATTCTCAAAAACAATAGAAACAACAAAGGGAAAATATGCGATTATGCTCCAAGAATTTTGGAAAAAATTTAACATTAAACACGCAATTGAAAACACTCATGACTCGTGAGTGCAAGTGTCTTCTAGCTGCATGAAAGCTGTTTGGAAAAACCTTTTGCAGAATGCGTTAATGACTTAGGTGGTTTTCAAAATCCTGTGAACAAAGTGGTTGAAGAAATCGTTGCAATTGGCGAAGACCTTGGTTTTGAAGGTGTTGATGCAGATGATGTTAAAGAATTATTGGATTCAAATTCAAGAGATTTCAGTATCTTCTTGAAACTGAAGAACAATGCACATATGAAGACAACGAACAAATGGAATGTGAAGATGAGGTTTCAAAGGAGATAATAATGAAAGAAGTGGATGGAATATTTCGCAGTTTAGAATCGCTTAAGCAGCAAGTAATGGATATGGATCCAGATGTTAATCGAAGAATGCTTGTCTGCCGAGGTCTGGAGAGTCATTTTGCTTATTATCGTAGAATTTACGCAGATAAGAAAAAAAACTAAAACTGTTCAAACGCCTCTTGATAACTTCTTTTGATAAAAAAATTGCAGTAACTAATGCAGGTACAAGTATTTATTAAACATTTACTTTGAATTCATTCTTTATCTTTCCTAAAAGAGTACCATATAAAACGAACTATTAATACAGTTATCGATCATGGACGAATTGTACTTTTTTACCATTGATTCTTATATTTGATTAACGCACTTTTGACATACGTGGTAAGATCGGGTAATTAATTAACTGCGTTAATCGAGGGATACCTGTACAAGCAGACAATATTTATAATAATCACATAAATATTGTATCTATCTGGAAAAGTTAATCTCAGAATTATATTATTGTGTTAATTTTGTGTAATTACACTTAGCTAAAGTGTGCATTTTTTTTGTCCATAAAGAATTTTATTTCAGTTAATTATGAAACAATTACACAGTCCAACACAATTTTTGCTGACTTTTATATGAGACTTGTTTTTTACTAATTTGGGTGCGCTGATTTCAAATATCAAACGATTTTTTTTCTCTATCACATCAGGTTTTTCCTCTATGGCATTTTCTTTTTGCTAATTTGTAAATTTTTGATAGTTTTAAGGAGGCAGTACTATTTAGAGAATCAAAAAAATCGATTTTTTAATATTATTTTCTGAAAGTATGTACTTTTAAAAATCTGTTCCTAACTTTTTATCAAGAAATTCAAAAAATTCCCGAAGATATAGCCTATTATTCAAAGCGGTGTGCAGATCAGAATCGGAGTGCTCACCGCTCTGGCTTGTTAGTAAACGAATAAATTTGTAAGAACCTGCAACGGCACATCCTGGCGCTTTGAATGCGAGAGAGGCCGATAATTAGATACATAACTACTTAACAATATTCATTAAAAATTACAAGAATATTTATAAAAAAATAACAAATTTACTTACACGAGTTTCAGGGAATAAATTTTTGTTTGTAGCAATTTCTGCTGTGTGTTCTGTTTTGGCAATATCTTTGAATACTCCAACAGTAGTCGGCCATCATGTGAGAATCCCATCTTCCTTAGTACCGATCTTACATAGTTTTTAAGTCTTGATGAAATCTTTCACCTTGTTCATCGCTTACAGCACCTAAATTCTTGGGAAATCTATCAAGATGACTATATGGAAAATGAAGCTTTATGCTCATGTGCAACCTAGGCACTAGAAATTTTCAAGCATTGTTTCCACTAGATCTTGGTAATTGCACGCTTTTTTGTTTCCAAGAAAATTATTCGCAACCATCGTAAATGAAGACCAGGCCTCTTTCTCAATTTCGTTCATAGAGTTGATGAAATTTGGGTCTCTCATTAAAGTTCTAATTTGCGGTCCCATCAAATACACAGCTTTAATTTTTTAATAACTAAGTCGTGGAAATTTTTCACATATGTATTGAAAACAGTCACCTTGTAAATCTAAAGCTTTAACATACTGCTTCATAAGACCAAGTTTGATGTGTAGAGGTGGAAAAATGATTTTTTCTCTGTCGATTAAAGGTTGATTTATAACATTCTGTTCTCCAACATTTAAGGATATTCTAAGAGGCCAATGTTGCTGACTCCAGTGTTGGTTTCTAGCTCGACTATCCCAGAAGCATAGAAAACATGGAAACTTCATATATCCTCTTTGATAGCCAAGTAAAATGTTCACCATTTTAAGATCCACACAGATGATCCAGTTATGGTCTGTATATTTTAAGAACTTCAGAACCTTTTTTAATGTCCTCAATATATTTCCTTTAAGTGGACTGAATAGCCAATAGGAATTGAGCCATATACATTCCCATTGTGTAGTAAGACACACTTGAGACTTCTGCTTGAACTGTCGATAAATAAACGCTACTCATTTGGATGATATTGTACAACACTCATTTCAGTTAGTAAACCTGACACGTTGTTACAGTAAACAAACCCACACTCGTGTTTAAAATATTGTACAAGATTACTTTCCCTGCTACGATAAAAAGTTATCTTCGTATCTTGCTCCAGCAAGTTTTTTTTCATTTAATCTTGAAGCTAACAATTCCGATGATTCCTTTGATAAGCCCAAATCTTTTACTAAGTCATTCAATTCCGCTTGAGTAAAACGTTGCAGTCCAGAACTAGAAATTAAATTTTCATTGTCTAAATCAACATCTGGGTCTTGCTCCTCAAGAACTGGCATATCCCGATCATGCTTGTTCTCAAGTAAAGGAAGTTCTTTATAAATTGGCAGGGCTATTTCATTGGAATGAGCAACTGGTCGAATTGCTGAGTCAAGATTTGGATACACAATTTTTTTCTTATTCTTCTTATTATAACCAGAAGTCTGAACTAAACAAAATAGCAATCATCTACGTGATTTTTTGGTTCACGTGAAATCATTGGAATGCCAAAAGCTCATTTTTGGTGTTTTCCCTTGTTCCACTATAGTAAATTTTCTACACATGACTTACACACTTCATTTGGAACCTATGACTTGTCCTGATCTGCAATTTTTATGTCAAAGTATGCCCAAAGATAAGCCCAAATCTTTTACTAAGTCATTCAATTCCGCTTGAGTAAAACGTTGCAGTACAGAACTAGAAATTAAATTTTCATTGTCTAAATCAACATCCGGGTCTTGCTCCTCAAGAACTGGCATATCCCGATCATGCTTGTTCTCAAGTAAAGGAAGTTCTTTATAAATTGGCAGGGCTATTTCATTGGAATGAGCAACTGGTCGAATTGCTGAGTCAAGATTTGGATACACAATTTT
Organism: Typopeltis vanoorti; assembly: GCF_054136105.1. Taxonomy (NCBI): domain Eukaryota; kingdom Metazoa; phylum Arthropoda; class Arachnida; order Uropygi; family Thelyphonidae; genus Typopeltis; species Typopeltis vanoorti. Next base: position 87,764,431 of record NC_143557.1, on the reverse strand, counting down.
TTTCTTATTCTTCTTATTATAACCAGAAGTCTGAACTAAACAAAATAGCAATCATCTACGTGATTTTTTGGTTCACGTGAAATCATTGGAATGCCAAAAGCTCATTTTTGGTGTTTTCCCTTGTTCCACTATAGTAAATTTTCTACACATGACTTACACACTTCATTTGGAACCTATGACTTGTCCTGATCTGCAATTTTTATGTCAAAGTATGCAAAGTACTTTCTTAACGAAATCAGTGATATTTGTCCTTTGACTTGGAACAGTAAAGCTGCCACAAGAATCTACACTATTGACACAATTTCGAGTAGTAGACATGATGTATTTTCTTCACTGCCGACTAACATGCAATTAACAAGACAAAAAAAAACCAGACTTTATTGAAACGTTATAAGCGCTCATCATACTTTCACGATCGATTAACGATTGACCGATTTTGATCGTTCTTTGTCTGCTATGACGCATATAGCATTCATTTGTTTTAGGCAGTTGTCATAGCCTACTTTTCATCACCTAAATGTATTAGGTCAGTTATCGGCCTCTCTCGCATTCAAAGCGCCAGTACGTGCCTTTGCAGGTTCTTACACATTTATTCGTTTACTAACAAGCGAGAGCGGTGAGCGCTCCGATTCTGATCGGCGCACCGCTTTGAATAATAGGCTTTCTTCGGGAATTTTTCGAATGTCTTGATAAAAAGTTAGGAACAGATTTTTAAAAGTACATACTTTTAGAAAATAATATTAAAAAATCGATTTTTTTGATCCTCTAAATAGTACTGCCTCCTTAAAAATATCAAAAACTTACAAATTAGCAAAAAGAAAATGCCATAGAGGAAAAACCTGACGTGATAGAGAAAAATGGGTTTGATACTTTAAATCAGCGCATCCAAATTAGTAAAAAAAAAACAAGTGTCAGATCATAATCAGCAGAAAAAAAATTTTTTTTTTTTTTTTGTTGGCCAGTGTTATCATTTCCCCAAATTAACTGCATGTGTTCAAGTTCTAAAAAGTTTACTATTTATTCTAAATAACATTTTATTTATTGTAATTCAAAATCTCAGTTAAAAATCATTAGTTTCTGCAGTCGGTTTTTCTCTGTAGAAAACAAATCTTCAGACATATTACAACATATTTATAATAACTTGGAATGCTAGAATTTTATGATCTTATATTTTTACTTAAGTTTCATCCTCTGAAGTCAGCCAGGCAATAATGCCTGTTTATACCAGCTGCCTCTCCATGGCATGCAGAGCTGTGTATTCTGTAAACATGGTTATACTTTCCCATATTTTTGGATACTATGCTTATATGAGAACAGTAAAATTTTATGTGGTGAGTATGATTAGCGATGTAACATCACATTAGGTAATTAACTGATATTTAGTCTGAAAAATCTACTGACAGATACCTATACATTCTTTAAGAATAACAAACTTGGCAATCTTTTTCAACTGCAAAATATAGAAACACATTTTGCTGTTTCCCTTATACTTAGGAAATAGTAATAAATCATCAAAGCAGTAAAAATGACTCCAATGTTAACATTTGCCAATAACTTATTTATATTTTTTAAAAAAATCTGTTTTTGTATAGGGCATTTTTTGTTTTACTTGATGCTAATGGTATAATAACGTTGGAAATTATCACTTTTTTGCACTTTTAGTAGAAAAAAATGAATAATACTGCAATCATTTCAGGATAAATAGTATTTTTTATTACTTATTTTTTTGAATATTTTGAATGTCCATGCCACATCAGTTAAGCATGGTTCTGTTATATTAATAAGAATAAATAATACAGAGAAAAACACGTGACTAATGAAGTAAAAAGATGCCAGAAGTGTGAAATATTAGTTTCTTACAACTAATATAGAATCTTAACATCATCAAACATGTACATAAATATGAAGGAAACCAAGGTGCAAAAAACATATTGCTTACATCTTGCATTTGGTAAAATAACAGCAAACCAAAATTTGCACTATGAAATGGGGAATTTTTTTTTTTTTGTTCACCAGTGCATAAATGACAATTATCACTGCTGGCAACTTGTCGTGTGTGTGTGTATTTTAATTTTTGCAAACTTGTAATTTAGTTTATGGCAGCTGACAAAGGTTATGCTTTCGGAGTTAGATATTTGGAGCGAGTATTGTTCACTGAGAGGTTGGAGTAGCAAAATCAGGGAATCTAAAAGTATAGGAAGTGAGGGAGAATGAAGTCAAGTGTTGAGTAGAATAAATATATCTTTCTATATCAGTTTACATTGTGATAATTAATTGATTTATGTCAATTTCATAAATACTGATGAGTGAAAATACTACATATTTCATAATATGTCATCATTTGTGCCAATACCGAAGTAAACACATTGAAAAAAAAAAGAGATGATAATTCTTTGGAATTAAGTGCAAATACAGCTGTGGCAAGATGCACGGTACTATCACTAATCAGTTTTTGTAAAATTGATATAAATCAATGAATCATCAGTGTTCATTTCTACAATTAGAACCCCCCCCTTTTTTTTTTTAGTACAAGCTGTTCTTTGCTCACTTGATCATGAAATATATTTATTCCTCTTTTACAAAATGTCAAACAGAGAAATTAAATTGCATTTAATTTCTCTGTTACACAAATACAATATGGTGAGGTTCTAACAGACCATCATTTGTGCACCATAGGAAAGAAATTCCCATTTCATAGTGCAAACATTGTTTGCTGCTACTTCACCAAAATGCAAGATGAAAGCGATGTTTTTAGACTGTTTTCTTTATGTCAAACAAATATATATATTAATCTGACCTAAAGTCCAAATCTCACCTTCTCGTAGTGCACCCTGTTAGGTATCTACCTGGATACTGAACGAAACAGGATGGGCTGGCAATTTGGGATTTAGCCGACCAAATTGTATTCTTATTGGATTAAACCACAATATTGAATGATAGTTGAGCAGCTCTCAGATGTGAACTGTAGACTAAAATACAGAAATATTATTGAAAAGAAAATGAAAGAGTTTGAGAACAGGAATCAAACCTTGGAGATTCAGTGGCAAACTCTGAAGGAAACATTGATTGATTCTGTCAGAGAGGCATGTGGTGAGGTTGTGTGCAAGGATAGAAAAATCAAAACTCCCTGGTGGACACAGGAAGTTAAAGAGGCAGTGAAGGAAAAGAAGAAAGCATATCAAAAGTTCCTGGCAAATAAGTGAGCTTTTACTCTTACAGAATACAGAGACAAATGTAAGAAAGCTAAACAGTGTGTAAAACTAGCTAAACAAAAGTCATGGGAGGACTTTGGCAAGAATATAGAAAATAAATATCAAGAAGGTGGCAAAATATTCTGGAGGTTGTTGAAGAAGCTTAGGAATGGAGGAAAGAGTGCCGTAAAAGGAATTAGAGATGATAAAGGTGTAATGAAAACAGGAGAAAAAGATATCCTTGAAGTATGGAGTAATTACTTTGAAAAACTGCTAAATGAAACAAGCAGTGATGACAGCACAGTGATAAAAAACACTGACCAGGCATGCAGTGAGGAATACATATCCATACTTGAAGTAGAAAAAGCCATCAAAGGCTTGAAATGTGGAAAGGCAGCAGGAGTAGATGATATTCGACCAGAAATGCTGAAGTATGGTGGTATAAGAGTCTTACAGTGGCTGCACTGCATAGTTCAGAAAGCCTGGACAGAGGGACGAATTCCCAATGATTGGAGTAGAGCTCTCATAGTACCCATATATAAAAAGGGAAATAAAACTGAATGTGAGAATTACAGAGGTATTTCCCTACTGAGTGTTCCTGGCAAGATCTATGCAAGTATACTTGAGAAACGGTTGAGAAGAATTGTGGAAGAAAAGCTTGGTGAAGAACAAGCTGGATTCAGGCCAAATAGAGGCTGTCAGGATCAAATCTTCACTTTACGACAAATAGTCGAGAAAGCATGGGAATATAACAAAGATATGTATTTAAGTTTTGTCGATTTGGAAAAGGCATATGACAAGGTGCCAAGAGAGAAGCTATTCAATACGCTGCAGTTATATGGTGTCAATGGGGCATTACATCAAGCAATACTTAGTCTTTATTTGAGTTGTGAGTCAGCAGTTAGAATTGAAGGAAGTACAGGAAGATGGTTTAATGTTAAATCTGGTGTGAGACAAGGATGTACATTATCCCCTCTGTTATTCATTATCTATATGGATCACATTATGAAGGAATGTGGTATTAAACCTGATATCAAAATTGGAGATGTTAATGTCAGCTCTTTGCTTTATGCGGATGATGTTATACTTCTAAATAAATCCGCTACAAGTCTGCAAGATTCTCTGACTAAATTGAATAGCTGTTGTAATAGATATGGTATGAAGGTCAGCAATAAAAAGACAAAGATAATGAAAATAGGCAGAATCATTGAAAATGTCAACTGTGTTGTGAATAGAGAACCTGTGGAACAAGTAAAACATTTCAGCTACTTAGGCACAATTTTTACTGAAGATGGTAAACTAAATATAGAAATAGACAACAGAATCAGCAAAGCTGGTATCGTGGGAAGTCAATTGAATAAATTCATATGGAATAAGAAAGAAATTAGTCGGAACACTAAATTAGCTGTATACAAGACTGTGTTCAAACCAATTTTAACTTATGGATCTGAGAGCTGGGTCAGAAGTAAAACACTTGACCAAAGACTAGAGACCGCAGATATGAGAGTCCTGAGAAGGATTGGAGGCGTGAACAGATGGCATCAATGGCAATATCATATTAAAAATGAGGATATTAGGAAAGAACTTGACATTGTCAGCATTCAGGAATGCGTTAGCAGAGCTAATCTCAGATGGTATGGTCACTTAAATAGAATGGGAGAGGAAAGATTAGCAAAACAAGTGTTCTCTGCCAGGTTGGCAGGAAAACGACCCAGAGGAAGACCAAGATGTAGGTGGATTGATACGGTACAAAGTGCCTTAGACGATAGAAATATAAGATCTGATAATGTTGGAGTCTTGACAAGTAACAGACTGATTTGGAGGAAAATTGTAGATAGGAAGTTAGTAATGATGTAATTTTTTCATATAGTACTGTCATATCCTGTACACCCCTTGAGGGTACATTGGCAGGAATTTGATGATGATGATGATGATGATGATTGAATGATCGTACAACATGATAGAATTTCATACTGGTTGGGACGTCGCCCGATTAAACAAGGGCCAGGTTTTTTTCACCAGGAAACCAGGGCGAACAGCGAAAAGTCACCTACTAGAACAAATCCTAAAACATACCCCAACTCAATATCACCAGAACTGAAGCTCGGTACTATCAACTTAAGAAGCCTGAATGCAAAGAAATGGAGCTAGCTGAGGAATTAGATAAGTATCAGATCGACAAAATAAATACAAAATGTTATATTCAGGCAATGACAATCAAGGAAAAGAAGGAGTAGCCATAGTATTCAACACTAAATAAGAGGCTAATTTTCTTGAATGGCAGGCAATTTAAAGTATAGTGACGTGGGCATATATCAGAATGGGGAACTGGACAATGAGACTGATTTGTGCCTATGGTCCCACAGAAGGTTCTTCTAAGGTAGAAGTGGAGGAATTTTTTGAGGCTTTAGAAAAAGCAACTGACACAATGAAAAATTGGTCGTTGTTGGGGATCTAAATAACAGAGTAGGAAATGATTGTCAGACATACGAAAATATTTTGGGAAAATTTGGAGAAAAGAGCAAAAGCTAATAATAATAATGGCAAATACTTGTTGGATTTCTTCTCAGGACATGGACTGGTTATTACTAACACCATGTTCCAACATAAAAATGTGCACAAATTCACATGGAGAGAAGAGGCAAGGAATAAGAAAAGTCTCATTGACTATATTATTGTTGATAGTGATGTTTTCTCTCTGATGCAGGACACTAGGATGTACAGAGGATTTGAAATTGGAAGTGATCACCGTTTAGTCTTAAGCAGGATAAAATTGAATTTCATATTGAAAAGGAGAACATGTAAGAAAGTTTTAAATCGAATAAAAGTTAAGCAGCTCTCAGATGTAAACTGTAGACTAAAATATACAAAGATTATTCAAGAAAAAATGAAAGAGTTTGATAACAGGAATCAAACCTTGGAGATTCAGTGGCAAGCTCTGAAGAAAACATTGATTGATTCTGCCAGAGAGGTATGTGGTGAGGTTGTCTGTAATGATAGAAAAATCAGAACTCCCTGGTGGACACAGGAAGTTAAAGAGGCAGTGAAGGAAAAGAAGAAAGCATATCAAAAGTTCCTGGCAAATAAGTCAGCTTGTGCTCTCAGAGAATAGAGAGACAAATGTAAGAAAGCTAAACACTGTGTAAAACTAGCTAAACAAAAGTCATGGGAAGACTTTGGTAAGAACATAGAAAATAAATATCAAGAAAGTGGCAAGATATTCTGGAGGTTGTTAAAGAAGCTCTGAAATGGAGGAAAGAGTGCTCTAAAAGGAATTAGAGATGATGAAGGTGATATGAAAACTGGAGAAAAAGATATCTTTAAGTATGGAGTAATTACTTCGAAAAATTGATAACTGAAACTAGCAGTGATGAAAGCACAGTGATAAAAAAAACACTAACCATGCGTGCAATCGGGAATACATATCCATGCTTGATGTAGAAAAAGCCATCAAAAGTCTGAAATGTGGAAAGGCAGATGGAGTAGATGATATTAGACCAGAAATGCTCAAGTATGGAGGTATAAAAGTTTTACAGTGGCTACTGCATAGTTGAGAGGGCCAGGACAGAAGGACGAATTCCAGATGATTGGAGTAGACCTCTCATAGTACCCATATATAAAAAGGGAAATAAAACTAATTGTGAGAATTACAGAGGTATTTCTCTACTGAGTGTTCCTGGTAAGATTTATGCCAGTATACTTGAGAAATAGTTGAGAAATATTGTGGAAGAGAAGCTTGGTGAGGAACAAGCTGGATTCAGGCCAAATAGAGGCTGTCAGGATCAGATATTCACTTTACAACAAATAGTTGAAAAGTCATGGGAAAGATCTGTATTTAAGTCGATCTGGAAAAAGCATATGACAAGGTGCCAAGAGAGAAGCTATTCAAAACGCTGCAGTTGTATGGTGTCAGTGGATCAATATATCAAGCAATACTTAGTCTTTATTTGAGTTGTAAGTCAGTAGTTAGAATTGAAGGAAGTACAGGGAGTTGGTTTAATGTGAAATCTGGTGTCAGACAAGGATGTACATTATCACCTATGTTATTCATTATCCATATGGATTACATTATGAAGGAAAGTGGTATTAAACCCGATATCAAAATTGGAGATGTTAATGTCAGCTCTTTGCTTTATGCAGACGATGTTCCACTTCTAAATCAATCCGCTACAAGTCTGCAAGATTCTCTGACTAAATTAAATAACTGTTGTAATCGATATGGTATGAAGGTCAGCAATAAAAAGACAAAGACAATGAAAATAGGCAGAATCATTGAAAATGTCAACTGTGTTGTGAATGGAGAACCTGTGGAACAAGTAAAACATTTCAACTACTTAGGCATGATTTTTGGTGAAGATGGTAAATTAAATATGGAAATAGACAACAGAATCAACAAAGCTGGTATGGTAGGAAGTCAATTGAATAAATTCATATGGAATAAGAGAGAAATTAGTCGGAACACTAAATTAGCTGTATACAAGACAGTGTTCAAACCAATTTTAACTTATGGTTCTGAGAGCTGGGTTAGAAGTAAAACACTTGACCAAAGACTCGAGACCGCAGATATGAGAGTCCTGAGAAAGATTAGGGATGTGAACAGATGGTATCAATGGCAATATCATATTAAAAACGAGGATATTAGGAAAGAACTTGACATTGTCATCATCCAGGAATGCATTAGCAGAGCTAATCTCAGGTGGTATGATCACTGAAACAGAATGGGCGAGGAAAGATTAGCCAAACAAGTGTTCTCTGCCATATCAGGAAAAAGACCCAAAGGAAGACCAAGATATAGGTGGATTGCTATGGTAAAAAGTGCCTTAGAAGATAGATATATAAATATAAGATCTGACAATGTTGTAGCTTTGGCAGGTAACAGATTGATTTGGCAGAAAATTGTAGGTAGGAAGTTAGTAACGATGTAAATTTTTCATGTAATACTATTATATCCTGTACACTCCTTGAGGTAAGTGTCAGGAATTTGATGATGATGAGATTTAACATTTCAAACAATAAAAGTAACACTTCATTTTTCTTTTTCAGTCATTTTGTTTTTCTATATACATTATAAATTAATAGTTTTTTAATAAAATTTGTGATGCTAATAATAAAATTCACATACTCAACACATGCCCAGACATCCTAGAAAAGCATGATTTATGCAAAAAAAGCATCTTCAGATGCTGTTTCCACAAGCTATTCAAGATAGCACAGTGTTCATTATATTTACCTTAGACATCTGCAAACATCCTTATCTTCAGTTCTTACATTAGCTTTATAATCAATTCTTTTCTAGTGTTATTTTCTCTACTTTCTAGGTTTCTCAGCCTCTGAAACATTATATACCATCAGTATGACATTTATTTTCTATATTCTTTTCAAAATATTTCCATTTTTGTTTAGCTGTACAAAAATACTGAACTTACTAGCAAGCCTTTTAAATGATTTCTTTTCATGGATCATTTGTATATGCATGTCTACTATAAAGTTTTTATTTAATTTTTTTCTATCTCAGCACACAATTCCAAACATAATAATAAATTTAGTTTAATCCTTTATCCAAGTGTATGCAAACAAAGTTTGCACCTGAAAATATCTTCAGGACTGTGGTAAGGTAGTGCAACACCAGGCAACTCCGAGCAAAGGTGGACCAAGCTCTCATCACTCCTTGTCTCAGTATCTCCCATAATGCAAAGCACATCTCCTTGCAGACATGTATACTGCTATGCATTAAGGGAAGGGCCACTACTCATACCAGTTTCAACCTTTATTGAGGTCTCATCAGTGGGAGGCAGACCCAAACGTGGAGATACTAAGGCTGAAGCAATAGCTTCAGGACTGAGGTAAGGTAGTGCAACAACAATTTCAGGTGCAAACTTTGTTTGCATACACTTGGATAAAGGATTAAACTAAATTTATTATAATCTAACCAAGTGAAAAATAAACTTCCAACAGCTTTCTCTAAATCCAGAGTAATTCAATAATAAGGTGGTACACCTGTTGGCAACTCCTATAGGTAAATATGACCTCTCCTATTGCTTCTGCCTCAGGAGTGATGAGAGTTTTATCCACCTTTGCTTGGAGTTGCACTACCTTACCTCAGTCCTGAAGATATTTTCAGATGCACACTTTGTTTGCATACACTTGGATAAAGGATTAAACTAAATTTATTATAGTCTAACCAAGTGAAAAATAAACTTCCAACAATTTCAAACAGTAAAAGTAATGCTTCATGCAACCTTTTTTTTTTTTTTTTTTTTCATTTTCCCTTTTCAGTCATTTTTTTCTGTAGTTCTGTAATTCTTCCCTGAATCAATAAATGATTCCTTTAAATTTTGCCATTCAGTCTAAGGTTTGTTTCTTATTTTCAAACTCACTTTTCTGCAATAGCATTTGTATATTTGAGTCAATAGCATCTGAGGACTAGATTCTTTTCAAAACTTTTTTTTTACACATTCGGTTTTGATGGTTATACTATATGGTTATATTGGTCATTTTCTATATCAAATCTCCTATAAACTTTTCTCAATTGGAATTCATCATTAATAATAATGTAAAACTCTGCTCTAAAGGTTTTTTTGTTTGTTTTGTGTAAGGTTTCTCTCTCTCTCTCTCTCTCTAAATAATTGCTATTGCTCCCATGTCTGGACCAGACATGTCCCAAACATTTCTATACATCTGGAATCAATCAAGTTTTGCTATTTAAGTCTTTTAGAAGATCCATCTTTTCTTTATATCAGTTTCCTTCTGTAATGAAATGAAAATTTACTATTCTCCTACTAGAATCTTCCAGAGGACTAGATTTAGAAAAGCACAGGTGCAATATTTTCACCTGGGGCTTGTTCAATAAGCACCATATTTGTGCTATTAATAATAAGTTTAATAATCTTGAAGAATAATGAACTGCTTCTAAAGTAATGAAAAAATGTTACCATAAGATAATAATATACTACTGATCTCACGTTTTAAATATTATAAATAAATGGTGTTAACCGTTTAAAGTATTCACTAATGTAGCAATTTATTATTTACCTTTGAAATAGTAAGTGCTAAACTCCAGTTATGGTGGATTGAATCAAGTCCAATATCACCATGACGACTAACATTAGGATGGAAAATTTTGGTAACAAACCTTACAATTGGTGGATGCATGGGATAGCTGCATAGAAAAGAAAAGTTCCATTAGTTTTATTTATTAGCTTTATAATATTAGTTTTTAAAAAACATCAGTAGAGGAAATTTATGCATATTTTATGACCATTTTGAATTAATGGACTTACTATTATTATTTTAAATGTGAATCCCAACCACAAAAAGTTTTAAATATACTTTACATTTAGTACCTTGGGTGAGAAAGAATTCAGTAATCTGGAAACCATGGTTTCTAGTGGTTTAGAAATGGTGAACAGTTTCTTTTTCATTAATAAAACTGATACTAGAGTTTGTATATCCTGCTAAAAACCACTAATGAAAATCAAGTTAAATATTTTCTTTTTGAAATAAAGTATGAAGAGTTTTTTTTTAATTATTTTTTTTAATGTATGATGGGATATGATCTTAACTAACGAATTTTGCAATTTTACATGAACACATGGACACACAAATCTTCCATAAATTCTTGGAGCTATTCATGAAAGGCACACATAGTTCAGTCAAAAAATGTTTATCCTGAGGTATGATACTGTCAAAAATTTTATTCAGTTTTCCCACTTCAGCTTTAGTAGGATCTCTAAAATAATTTATATGATTCCATTATGTAATAAGAGGACATTTTTCAATTTTTAGAAGAAATTCATGACAGTTTCTCATCAGTCGTAATAATAATACATAGAAGCTAGCCTCTGAATAGCTAAAGATTAAATTTTAATGTTCCTGTTAAGGGATACTTGTGCAACATTAAAAACAATAGAAATCTAACTTTGAAATTTTTCCAATAGTACAAGTACTGGGAACACCAATAACCTGCTATCCATATTAAAGATATTAGATGTATCTTTTTTTTTTTTTTTTTTTTTTTCCCTTTTAAACTGGAGAATAAATGGCCATTTCTCCAGAGATGATGTATACAACAAAGTTTTTCACCAAGGTTATTTCATATTTTTTAAAAACTTTTTGTTCAATAATGCTAAGTTATGTTTAGTAATATGCATCAATTTATCTTCAGACATAAGTAGAACATCAGCACCTCACTGTTATAGGAATGTGATTATACTTGGAAATGAGCTATGTTTCGGTAATAGTTACTACAGTCTTATCTGTTTCCAGATTACTCCTCCTTTAAAAAATTAAATGTTACTTTTTAAGCTCACATACAGTCATAACATAATTGTAATATTTTGCAATAAAAATTTAAATATGCATTCAGTAAAATACACATACCAGCCACTGCATTAGAAACCTTTATGTAGATGTACATACATGTCACTTATGCAGTGTAAATGCTAAATACTTGGTCATGTGCATCACCACATATTCATATTCTAGGTAACTATTTAAGAATGCTGTTGCTGGTCAGTAATTGTCAAAAGTGTTGATCACAATGGGAAAACAAAGGATCTATCAGCATTTGATAAGAGCTTATTGCAGGTGCCCACCTGGCTGGAGCCATGATTTGAAAACAGTACAGCTGACTGATTCTTCAAAAAGTGAGATATCCCAGGTGTTTAATCATTGGAAAAATAATCCGCATTGTTTGTCTTAGAGGTGGAACAAGATTGCTGTCATCTGAGAAGGTCTGTATGGACAAACAGAACTTCCCGTGTGCAGCAATTGACTAAAGCATTTAATGAAGGCTGTTTCCTACCCATATCTCACTGAACTATGTGCAAGGAATTGATGAGAGTAGTGGCAGTTGCATGCCTGTACAGAAACGACTAATTTCTGAAGAACTGGAAAGTTTGTCTACAGTAGTCAGGAACATCGTGACTGGCCACTGGAAAACTGAAAAAAAAGTTATATGGTATGATGAGTCATACACCTTGTTCTGTACTGACAGGATTTATTCCTTCATGGTGAAAGCCCCATGAAGCAATAAACCCAGTTTGCCTTGTAAATACAACTCACAGTTCTGGAGGTGCTGTCAGGGTGTGGGGCATGTTCTGTTGGTATGAAATGGGATCCTGATATTACTGGAAGTTTGGGTGTCCTCCAAGGAAGTCCATCCTGCAATGTTGACTTTTTATGCAGCAGGTGAGAGTTGTTTCTTGGATGACAATGCTGTCTATCATGCAATTGTTCAGCAGTTGTTCAGCAAGCATGACAGCAACTTCCACATCTTCCCTCGCTAACCACAAAGCCTGGATCTGAACCTATTGAGAATTTATGAGACATGTTAGTAAAACAGATCTGGGAGCAAAGTCCTCTTCTGTCAAATCTGAGTGAACAACTGGTATGCTGCCAGACATAGATATAATCCAACACCTTGTAGAATCTATGTCAAACCATGTATGTGCTGTAATTCAGGCTAAAAGAGATCCAACAAGGTATTACATAGAAGTTTCTAAGAGGCCAGTATGTGTATAACTTGTAAAATATATATTACATAATTCAGAGGGACTGGTCAGAAGGTCAAATTCCAGATGATTGGGACAGAGTTCTCATAGTGACCATCTATAAAAACAGGAATAAAAGCTGAATGTGAGAATTACACTACTAAGGAATTTCTCTACTGGGTAGGCCAGTAGAGAAATTCCTGTAAATCATTTTTCACTTTATGACAAATAGTTAAGAACTAATGGGGTTGCATTATGAAAGAAAGTGGCATTAAACCTAATATTAGAACAGGAGATATGAAACTTGGCTCTTTGCTTTATGCATATGTACTCCTAAATACATCCAGTGCAAGTCTCCAGGATTCTGTAACTATATTGCTATAACCTATAGACGAAGTAAAATATTTCGGCTATTTAAGAACAATTTTAACAAAAAATGAAATTTGTAAATAGACCAGGGAATAAGCAAAGCTGGTATAGTGGGAAGCAAACTGAATTTATATGAAATAAGAGAGAAATTAGCTAAAACATGAAACTAGAAATATAGAGAGGCAGATGAAATAGATGTTGGACTTGGCAGCTACCACAGGCCCCAAGCTCCAAAACCGGAAAACTATTACTACAACTTATACAGGATCTTTTATATAAAATACACAATAATGACATACTTTCTTTTGAAAGTTCATGGTTAGAACTTTCAAAAGAAAGTATGTCATTGTGTATTTTATATAAAAGATCTTCAATTTTAAACAGAATTGATACTAATTTATTGCAGCAGAGAGAACATGAAGAGAGTTATTGGAAAGAAGTGTTGAGAAGAATAATATGAACTATAAAATTAATAAGTCGATTAGGACTAGCATTTAGAGGTCTGGATATTACACTTTGTTGAGGACAAACATATAACAATGCTGTGAACATGTCAGGAAAGTACTCAGGATTAGAGGCATGCATTAAAGACTACAGCACGAGTACAGTCTATATCCCTTGCATTAGTCACTCTAATGCAAGGGATAGTTGGCAAAATTGCCAACTATATTTAGTTGGCAATTTTGCTGCAGAAAGTTGTAGCACTGCACTTCAATATTTTATGTTTACCCAAAACTTATTTGCACCAGGCTGTAAGAGAAATGTCATCAACTTTTCCAAACGTAGAAATTATTAAAAAAAATTATTTTGACTATTCCTATTTCTAATTCATCATGAGAAAGATCTTTCTCTGTCTTAAAAAGGATAAAAAAAAAAAAACTACCTAAGAAGTACAATGTCAGAAGAAATGTTAAACAGTATGGCGCTATTGTCCGATTATTATAAAGAAAAATTTATTGCAATGTTTTGAAATAAAATATTAAATCACATATTATGTGTGTTTAATTTTTTGTTATAATGCAGCCCTAATTCTCTTTATAGCATATACATATACACACACTTTTTTTAGAGACCCTATAAATTTTACCACCAAGGGTCTCCAGCTAGCTTAAACAATCCCTGACAATATAGTATTTGACCAGGTTTAGTGCTGTCATACATAGGTTTAGTGCAATCATAGTAGCTATGATTGCACTAAACTATGACAGCACTATATGTACATGGGTACATATCAGGAAATGGATGATAAAATATAACTTTTTCAAAAGTTAATATTATCTTAATACTTCATATGGATGTTTGCGATTGCCTGTGAAAATACTAGTGGTGGTGGTGGCAGGTGGCGTTAGTGTAGATGATGATTGTAGTTGGTGAATTGAGTGGTGGACACAGTTGTAGAGCAGGTGCCCTCCCTCGATGAGTCTTTGGACTCCCTGGAGGTGTCAAGTAGTAGTAGTAGTAATAATAATAATAGCAACTCAATAAAAATAAGCACATTTCTGAAATTACTTTAAATCTATAAAGATGCCTGTTTCTTCTTTCACGAATCTAGGTCAGGTGGCCTATTTTGGTCTCATCACAGCATTTCATCAGTCTGCTTATGTTTCTTCAACCGTTTTGTTTGTAGTTCATCATGTTATTTGTTCTAGGTTCTTTTTCCATTTGGTTATATTTCTATTGTTTCCATTATTGTTGTTTGGTTTAATTCATTCAGTTATATCCCCATAAATATGCCTGCATTTGTTGAAATATCTTTTATAATTTGCCTTTAGATAATTTTGTCTTCAAGTGATATGATTTCTTAGTATGTTATATGAAGCATTAAATGAATTTTTTTTTTTTAGACTTGATATGTTAAAAAAGATTATGTAAATAAACTGTCCGTAATGTAAGGTAATTTTTGTTTTATATTATTACCATATGAAATAGCTTTAGTTTTGTTTTTAGTAATAAACCAAGAAAGTATTTTGTAATGTCAGAACAGTTGACAGAGAAAATTCCTAAAGTTTCAAAAATCAGCATCATGTTCTTGCTTATGACTTCAATGAAACCCGATATCAAAACCTAAATAATAGCTAAATTTGCTAGAAATATTGATCCTGTCGTGTAGCCTCAGTATCGAATATGGCTAAATGATACACAAGTGCAATATTCAGAAATGGAATATAACTTGGAGATACAAAAAGGGATGCAAGTTTCCATAGCTGATGAGGAAACAAGATGTTAAAAACTATAAGAAAGGAAACCTCCATGTAATGGAAACTGCATTTGTTTAAAAACTGGTTTGAAATAAAAAGAGAAAGGCTTCTAGTTGCTTACTGATGAGTATATAAGAGTTTACATGACTTGTTATACTTAAAATCTGAATAAACAAATCAAATGAATATTTTTTTCATTAATTGCTAGCAAAAACCATGTAAAAAATGTAAAATACTTTAATAAAATGATTAGTTTCACACAGCCTTATTGTGTACTTCTTCAGGCAGAAACAAAATACAAATATACAGGAGTATTTTAGAACGGGATTTCTGAATTATAAATTATTTTTTTTTAATTCATTGAACATGCGACAAATGTCGAATGTAGAAATGAGATATCATATGCATATTCATTGTTACAAGTTAACATACTTGTATAAGTCTATTTCATTAATGTGTAGATCCTTTATGTATGCTGCCCTGAGTTGATTTAAGATAAGGCCTTAGTTTTTATTACACTGAGTCAGACATCGTTTCATCTTGCTTGCTTCCTTAAATTAAAGTACATAATTATTGAATTCTATGTATGGCATTTTTGTTAAGTTGAGATTGACTTGATAGTTTTTCATTGGTAGTGTAAAAAGCTAGTCCAGATGATTATGCTTGCTTTTTTTTGTCAACTGTTCAAATTGCTCCAAACATTTAGGATATCTTTATCTTTCCCTTTACCTCTATATCTGAGTCTCTGTAGCTCTTGGTTTCAACAATGCCCTTCGGATGGAAATGCCTGGGTTCAAATACTGTCTAGGATATAAACCTTTATCAGGGATTTTCAAAAAGGTGAGTTAGCTGGTCTCATACAGAGGTAACAAGGTTTTTTCCTCCTGGAAAATCTCCCCCTCCCCATCCCTCATAGAAATAAACCAGTCAGGAGAATGCAGATAATTTATGTACAAAATATACTATAGACACATTGCTAACCACTCTATTTGGGAATAACAGTTTAGGAAATCCAAGGATGACTTGGACAGTCATATTTATGAGCCTGTAGAGCACCACTGAAGATCCCCCCCCCCCCCCCATACCTGAACATTTCTGGTCAAATATCTACTTCGGCTGTCTTGACACATTTTGGATGGTCTTTTCTACCTCAAGTATTGATATGTATTCCTGATTGCATTCCATCTGAATATTTTCTACCAGTGTTCTCTCATTCCTTGTTTCATTTAGCAAACTTTCAAATTAATTACTCTTGACATTCAGAATATCTTAATCTTCAGTTTTTATATCACCTGTATCATCTGATTTCTTTCTCAGTATTCTTTCCTCTATTTTGAAACTTTAATATCCTCCAGAATATTCTGCCACTTTCGTGATATGACGTCAGCATTCTTAACAGTCTTTCCTCAACTTTTGTTTAGCTACTGTTACAACTACATAACATAGCTCTCAAATTTTTTCCTGTATTTCTTTCTCTATCGCTCTCTCTCAGGGAAAATACAGACTTACTTAATAGGAACTTTTGATATCTTCTTTCTGGGACCATCTACATTGATAAATAGTGAAGCTGCATCAAACAATTCATCTCTATTTTGAATAATGAAAAACATTTAGCCAGAGAGAAGATGGATTGGTTGGCTGGCTTGTGGTTTATTGGTGTAAGGATGGCAAACGTAATACTGTGCCATTACAAAGGCTACAGCAGCACAACAAGGCAACAAAAAAAAAGTTAAATAATTTGTACAAGAAAAATAAATTAAATTGAGTAATGCTGTATCTACATATAAACTGCATGCATAAATTAATTATTTGTAAAAAAAAAATGAAAACTTCATGCACTTTGTCCAAGTGTGATAAGATTTGCATGAGTGTATACGGCTCAGTCAGATTAGTAAAAACTGCATTCCTCTCTCAAGTGAAGCTGCTACTCCTCCAAAACATATGGTAAAATGAGTGTTACATTGTTCACACATAGGTGGAGCATCAACCCTCAACATAAGAATGTCTAAGATGACTGACCTGTACAGAACCTAGCAAGCAAAAGAAACTTAGTTTCTTTTAACTGGTAATTAATTTACGGAATTAACAACGCAAATGAAGTATATTAATTAAAGATAACTTTAATGAATCACTTCTATATTTCGGCAATGTCACATTGCCATCTTCAGGAACATAAAGATATGGTATGTGCACTAAGGAACTAACAAAGCAAATGAGGAAGAAAGTAATGAACTAATTTTGTTCCTAAAGTCCTAATGGTGCCCTCTTGCGGGCTAATCTGGTAGTCTTGGCAGTTGGGCTGAAGTTCTCATAATGAAAGTCTCCCAAATTTGGGGCAGTTTCATGCACCCAAATTTGTTGAGGTTAGAAATGTTTTTTAGAGCTGCTGAAGATTCTTTGAATAATCTTTCGTATTTATACTTGCTGCGATGGATTATTTTTGTTTTCTTCCAACGAATTTTATGGTGGGTATCTAAGGCATGGTCTGCCAACCCAGAGCGGCTGTACTGGTGAAACCGGATGTAGTCTTGGTGTTCTGAAATCCTGATATTTGTTGTTCTGCCTGTTTGGCCAAAGTAGGACAATTTGCAGCTGCAAGGGACCTGGTATACACCAGGTAGGTCTAGGGGAAGTGGTTGGTCTTTGGTAGAGCGGATAAGGGATGCCAACTTTTTATATGGTCTGTAACAGGAAGTAAGGTCATACTTTTTGAGGATATTGGTTATTTTTTCAGAGGTGCCCTGGATGTAGGGGATAGTGATAGACTTGGTGTAGTCTTTATCGTGGATGGGGGGAGGGGGGTTGTGGTTTACAGGTTTTAGTATTTTTTGGATTTTTTGGGGGTTATAGCCATTGGCTAAGAAAGTGTTGAGGATGTGGTTTAGTTCCATAGTCAGGGCCTTGTCATCTGAGCAGATTAATTTTGCCCTGTTATATAGTGTTTTTATCACCCCATATTGTTGTGAGGGGGGGGGGATTGTTGGTGAATGTATCTGCCAGTGTGGGTGGGTTTTCTGTAAACAGAGAAAACCAAAGATCCATCAAGTTGGCGGGTGATTAAAGTGTCTAGGAAGGGGAGGGTGTTGTTTTCCTCTTTTTCTAAGGTGAACTGGATTCTGGGATGTTGGTTGTTTAAGTGTGTTAGGAAGGAGTGGAGTGTGTCTGAGCCATGTGGCCAAATAGCAAACAAATCATCCGCATAACGAAGCCAAATAGTGGGTTTTTGTGGGGCGGAGTTTAAGGCTTTCTCTTCAAATGTCTCCATAAAGAAATTGGCCAAGGGTGGGGAAAGTGGTGAACCCATGGCTGTCCCCTCTATCTGTTTGTAGAACTTTCCTTGCCAAACGAAATAGCCTGAGTTCATTGTGAACTGAAATAGGGCTGAGATATCGGGAGGAAACTTGGCTTGGATGAGCTCAAGGGTTTCTTTGAGTGGGACATTAGTGAATAGGGAGGAGACGTCAAAACTGACCATTATGTCAGTGTGTTGGAGTGTGAGGTTTTCTATACTGGCTTTAAAGTGGGCCGAGTTTTTTATGTGTGATGGTGTGTTGCCAGTGTAGTGTGTGAGCGTTTTAGCTAAATGTTTGGCTAATTTATATGTGGGGGAATCAATGCCATCCACTATGGGACGCAATGGCACATTTTGTTTATGTATTTTTGGGAGTCCATATAATCGGGGGGGGTCTAGAGTTATAAGGTTTAAGTTTGTTGGTGACTTCCACAGGCCAAGAAGTGACTTTCTTAAGGAGTCTGTGGATAGTTCTAATCTGAGAGCTGGTCGGATTATATTCAATGGGGAGGTAAGTAGTACGGTCTCGTATTAAAGAATTTAGCTTACCTTTGTAGTCTTTCTGATTGAGTACCACAGTGGCGCTTCCCTTATCAGCTTTGGTGATTACTATTTTTTTGTTGTTTTTTAATTCTTGTAGGACTGTATATTCGTTTTTGGATAAGTTGGATTTTGGAGGTTTGGCTTTAGTGACAACACCGACTACATCCAGTCTCACGTTGTTGGCGATATGGTTAGGCAGGTTGCGAATTCCACGCTCTATTTGTATCATGATTTCTTCAGCAGGTATCCCTTTTGGAGCTAGGGTGAAATTGTGACCACGTGATAGTGCGGTGAGTGCTTCAGGCTTTAAAACTGCCGACGAGAGGTTGACTACTGTGTTAAGTGGTGGCTGTGTTGCAGAAGTAGAAGTCTTTGTCAGGTTTTCGTATTTTTTCACGTGCCGACTACGTATTTTTTCGAATTCCTTTCTTGCGATGTGCATGAGATGTCATGAAGTATAGACCATAGATCAAGGCCAAGTGTGT
Organism: Typopeltis vanoorti; assembly: GCF_054136105.1. Classification (NCBI taxonomy): domain Eukaryota; kingdom Metazoa; phylum Arthropoda; class Arachnida; order Uropygi; family Thelyphonidae; genus Typopeltis; species Typopeltis vanoorti. Next base: position 87,744,862 of record NC_143557.1, on the reverse strand, counting down.
TAGAAAGCTCTTCCTCTAGCGCCCGTAAGGTTTTGTTTTCGTCGGCAAGGAGAACGCGCGTCGCGGTAATTTGCTATTTGGCCACATGGCTCAGACACACTCCACTCCTTCCTAACACACTTAAACAACCAACATCCCAGAATCCAGTTCACCTTAGAAAAAGAGGAAAACAACACCCTCCCCTTCCTAGACACTTTAATCACCCGCCAACTTGATGGATCTTTGGTTTTCTCTGTTTACAGAAAACCCACCCACACTGGCAGATACATTCACCAACAATCCCCCCCCCCCCCCTCACAACAATATGGGGTGATAAAAACACTATATAACAGGGCAAAATTAATCTGCTCAGATGACAAGGCCCTGACTATGGAACTAAACCACATCCTCAACACTTTCTTAGCCAATGGCTATAACCCCCAAAAAATCCAAAAAATACTAAAACCTGTAAACCACAACCCCCCTCCCCCCATCCACGATAAAGACTACACCAAGTCTATCACTATCCCCTACATCCAGGGCACCTCTGAAAAAATAACCAATATCCTCAAAAAGTATGACCTTACTTCCTGTTACAGACCATATAAAAAGTTGGCATCCCTTATCCGCTCTACCAAAGACCAACCACTTCCCCTAGACCTACCTGGTGTATACCAGGTCCCTTGCAGCTGCAAATTGTCCTACTTTGGCCAAACAGGCAGAACAACAAATATCAGGATTTCAGAACACCAAGACTACATCCGGTTTCACCAGTACAGCCGCTCTGGGTTGGCAGACCATGCCTTAGATACCCACCATAAAATTCGTTGGAAGAAAACAAAAATAATCCATCGTAGCAAGTATAAATACGAAAGATTATTCAAAGAATCTTCAGCAGCTCTAAAAAACATTCCTAACCTCAACAAATTTGGGTGCATGAAACTGCCCCAAATTTGGGAGACTTTCATTATGAGAACTTCAGCCCAACTGCCAAGACTACCAGATTAGCCCGCAAGAGGGCACCATTAGGACTTTAGGAACAAAATTAGTTCATTACTTTCTTCCTCATTTGCTTTGTTAGTTCCTTAGTGCACATACCATATCTTTATGTTCCTGAAGATGGCAATGTGACATTGCCGAAATATAGAAGTGATTCATTAAAGTTATCTTTAATTAATATACTTCATTTGCGTTGTTAATTCCGTAAATTAATTACCAGTTATGTCTAACCAACGTATAAGTCTTACTACTAGAATTAGTTTCTTTTGTTTCTACATACACTGCACCATCAATTTCAGGCTTAATCTCATGCAGTTTGTTAGTGCTTCTATCAGGATTAACTGCTACTGATTACTGTATTTGCAGTGTATAAGACACACTTTTTCCCTCTGAAAATAGGTCAGAAAAACAGGGTGAGTCTTATATGCTGATACCCAGTTTTTTTTACTTTCATTTCTGGAAATTTTCTCTGTTCCGAGTTACACGATTTCTTTCTTGCAGTGTGTGTGTGTGTGTGTGAGAGCTTTCCAGTTACGTAGAGTTTAGTGGATCAAAAGCTGGATGGATGGAGGAGGAATGAAGTTATGGATAGATAAAATTTGGTCTAGGCACACTGTTGAAGAAGCCTGCCCTGCTAGTATGGGATTAGTTTCATTCTCATGGAACAGAAGATGTTAAAAATAAACTCAAGGAATTGGAAACTCAGTTAGCTGTAATCCTAGGAGGTCTAACTAGTCAGCTTCAACCTTTAGATGTCTGTATTAATAAATCATTTAAGGGATTTATGAAGGAGAAGTGGAACAGCTAGATGCAGTCTTCAGATTTTGAGGTTATGCCATCAGGAAGAAGGAAGAGGCCTAGCATTTCACAAGTTTGTGAGCGGGTCAAAGCTTCATGGGATGCTGTGAAAACTGAGACAGTGGTTAAATCATTTAAGAAGTGTGGCATTAGTAATGCACTGGATGGTACAGAGGAAAATTTGTTGTATGAGGACTCAGATTCTGATTTATAAGAGGTTTCAAGTGTCTCTTCATTTAGCTCTGGAGATGAATTTCTGGGTTTTGACGAAGAAGATTAAAAGATGGGTACACTTTCCTTGTTAGATTAGGTATTTGTTGAAAGTAGACCTACTTATTACTTTATATTTGAAATAGTCTAAATTCATTATAATATTCAGTGATAAAGTTTTTTTCCTAAAAAATGTGTACAAAAAAAGGGGGTGCATCTTATACGCTGGCAAATACGGTAATTAACTTTACTCTTATAAAGTGTTCAGCCTTAGCAACACCACTGATGTCTTACATGTATACAGGACTGACAAAACAGTACATGAATGAAGCATGAGCTGACCTCGCTCATTGTCTTTGATTCCAATGTGATTGGGTATTCAGCACAATCTTCTTTCACTATTAAGCCTAGTTGCTTGTAGCACTACTGTTAAAGACCAATCCTGTCATCTCCTGAGTCTTATTCTATTTCTCTTTTCCCTTATATATTAAAAAAAAAAAAATCTACATAATTTTTTCTTTCTTCTTTAGATTTTTGGATCCCATTGTTTATTGGCTTTATTTTACAATTTTCTGTGATTTGTGAATTCCTGATTTTGTTTAATATTGTTACACCTTCAATTTGTTTTTTAAATCAGCACAATGAAACATAAAGGGTCCTCATTTGATACAATTATTTTAGAACACAGGCCAGCTTTCATGGGTGCACTTAAGGTCATGTGTTGCAAAGGAGCCCCATGCTTGGTAAAGAACATAAATATAAAAAATTGGGAGGTTTGTGGTGGCAATTGTAGTTGCTGGAATTGGATTAACACAATAATGAAGATATAAGAGCTCTCAGGCTGGCAATGACATCATTAAGTATTTGTATAGATAATCACTTGTACCACCGCGCGGTTAGCCTAGTGGCTTTGCGCTTCGCAACCATATGCCTGGGGAAGGAGTGTCCCAGGTTCGATTCCCGTTGTAGACGTGAGGAATTTGAGGATCTTCCTCAGGCATAGCCAAGTTAGCCGGTCAGTAGGGTTTTTTCCGCCAGTTTATCTGGCGTTTTTCATCCTGCAAACAGGCAAACCGGCCCCGTGAACATACGCCTCTACAGTCAAAAAATATATCCCCCCCAGCGTCAGACCAGGCGACGGGTCGGTTGGGAGTAGTACTAACATGAAGTCGCATCTAAGTAACACGCGGACCCTGCATGGGAAGCGGGAATAACGCGTAGAAGAAGATAGATAATCACTTGTCATTACTTCGATTATATCAATTAAAAATGAAATAGCTAAAATTTTAAATTTTGAGGATGTAACTATTAAAAACAAGTACAACTAAGTAAAATTGTTTAACTGTTTACAAAGTTGTAACAGGTAAAAGATTTAATAAATGTAGTTTTGTATCTATCTACTGTACGCTCACGGATGCGAGATCCTTTGACACTTCTGTGCACATCAAAAGAAGGAGAATCCATTCTGATATTAGGGTAATCAATTCGTCTTGTGGGATGAGTTGTTTATTATTACACATTGAAAAATTAACTTTTCTTTTATGAACATTGTAGTTTTTAAAGTGGTAACTATTTTGCTTGTATAACAGTTGGAAAATTTTACGTATAAAGCACCTGATTTCGTGTGTTGGTGACCAATTCGTACATCCTTTATTTCTTTGTCCCTTTCAGCATGAATTGATTATTCTTGGCACAAAGCCAAGGTCAGCTCTATGAAGTGTGGGTGTACATTATCTATCTATCTATATATATATATATTTTTTTTTTGGGCAAGAAATTTGAGGCAAAATATGAAGTCGATCCTGGCAGAACATCATTGAGCACTGGATGTGGGTTATACACAGGAGAGAGAACCTATAAATAAAAAATAAAACTTCACAAATCTGTATAAATCACAGCTCAATATGACTGGAGATCATGTAGATAGGAAGAACAGCACAACTAATGGAGGTGCAGATTTTGAACCATTAGAACAGCCAGTAAGAAATCAGAGTACTCACTTCTGTGTGTGTGCATGCACTGGTTGCATGAATAAAGCAGATCCAAGATTGTTTCTGACGCTGATCAATGTGCATTGGCCTGAGCAAGTTTAAAAGCAGTGGATTTGATGTAAGGTATCCCCAAAATATATTGCATGTGCTATCTTAATATTTTTTGGCTACTTGGCTTCCAAGGTTTCACCATAGTTTTGGATATTGTGGAAAGATAATGTTTTGAGAATTTAATTTTGCAAGATGTTATTACAGACTTCTAATCACACTAAAGAAAACTAAAAATCACACTAAACAGACTTCTATCACAGACTATTAATTTGTAGAACTGCAGCATAAACTAGGTTGATGTCATTAAAAGATGGAAATGTGATGGTGCAAGAAAACCCCGAGAAATAGCCAAGTAGGCCATATAAATTGAGATGAGTTACTCCACATGTTAAGTGTGACAGCAGCAGTGTCAATAGTGTGGAGAGGTTTCTAGTTTGGAATGAAATCACGTGCTGAAGGGATGACAAAATAAGCAGATGTTAGATTGATATTCTGAACCATTTGTGTTGTCAGTGGTGTGGGAGTTTTAAACAGACAACTTAAATGATTAATAATATAATAATGCACCAGGCCATACTGTAAGGGCTGGTGACATTTTTTGATGATAAGGCAGTGCAAAGTTACTGTTTTGTTTTTCATGACTCCTATTCACAAAAGAGTAAACCTGTAGCATGCTGGTATTGTAGGTGAGTTATAGATTTTTTTTTTTAAATTAATTTTATATATATTTTCTGTATGTTTTAAGTGTTTTTACATCGTCTGGAAATCCTGCTTGAGAGACCAAACAAAGAATTTTTTTCAAACCATTTCAGCATTCTAATAAATGGGACCAAGTGGTCTCACACTTGGGAAAAAATTAATCTCCTACCTAAAGACAAACATCCATGCATATGGGAATACAAACCCTGCTGAAGAGCAGACATGCTAATCAGTTGGTCAATTTCACATCAACTAACTATTCTGGTGAAGGAATGATCAAAATGTGTCTATTAATATTTAATGGAAATGTCTGCCCAGGAGAGTGGTAACTGTAATCACAATCAAGTCTGCAGAATTTTTGCAAGAGAATCTTCAATATATTTAAAATTATATGTAGTAAATTTGGGATGCTTCAGGGTCAAAGCTGTATAACTGAGAGGAGACCTCCACATAGCCTTTAAAGGAATGTGGAGAACCGACCAGGGCTTCTGACCTAATGTCCAATCCTCACCTTCTCGTGGTGCACCCTGTTGGGTATCTACCTGGATAATGAACAAACGAGGATGGGCTAGTAATTTGGGATTTAGCCGACCAAATTGTATTCTTATTGGCTTAAACCAGTGATGGCAAACCTATGACACGGGTGTCAGCACTGACACACTTGAGGGTTTCAGGTGACACATCTTGGATGTTGAAAAATATTGGTATTCTGTTGAAAAAACTAATTTCAATAATTTCAGTTTATTAAATTAATTGTATAATATGAATTCATAGATTGTATATCAATGTCCTATTAAATAAATAGCCTAATATGATATGTATAAGTCACCATCTATTAAGCAGTTAAATTTATAAGGCATGCATGCAAGTGGCACATCAACAACGTCAATATTTAAAAAAAAAAAATAAGATGCTTGACACACCTGGGTAAAAATGTTCGCAATCACTGGCTTAAACCAATATAGAAAATGATGGTACAACATGACAAAATTTCATGCCGGCTGGAGCGTCGCCCGGTTAATGCCCCCCGTTGTTTTCGCAAGGGAAACACGGCGAACAGTGAAAAGTCAGCTACTGGAACAAATCTGAAAACACACCCCAACTCAACATCAACAGAGTTAAAGATCGATACTATCAACATAAGAACCTGAATGGCAAAGAAATGGAGCTAGCTGAGAAATTAGATAAGTACCAGATCGACATAATAGGGGTGACTGAAACAAAAAAGACAAAAGCTGGTGAGATCTTTCTGAGCAATAAATACAAAATGTAATATTCAGGCAATGACAATCAAGGAAAAGAAGGAGTAGCCATAGTATTCGACACATAATACGAGGATAATCTTCTTGAATGACAGGCAGTCTCAAGTAGAGTAATGTTGGAAAATATGACAATGGGGAACTGGAGAATGAGGCTTATTTGTGCCTATGGTCCCACAGAAGGTTCTACTAAGGTAGAAGTGGAGGAATTTTTTGAGACTTTAGAAAAAAAAGCAACTGACACAACGAAAAAGGAAAAGTTGGTCCTTGTTGGGGATCTAAATAGCAGAGTAGGAAATGATTGTCAGACATACAAAAATATTTTGGTAAAATTTGGAGCAAAGCCAATAATAATGGCAAATACCTTTTGGATTTCTGCTCAGAACATGGACTGGTTATTACTAACACCATTTTCCAACATAAAAATGTGCACAAATTCACATGGAGAGAAGAGGCAAGGAATAAGAAAAGTCTCATTGACTATGTTATTGTTGATAGTGATATTTTCAACCTGGTGCAGGAGGACACCAGAGTGTACAGAGGATTTGAAATTGGAAGCGATCACTATTTAGTCTTGAGCAGGATAATCGAATTTTGTATTGAAAAGAATAACATATAAGAAAGTTTTAAAGCGAATAAAAGTTGAACAGCTCTCAGATGTGAACAGTAGACTAAAATACACAAAGATTATTGAAGAAAAAATGAAAAGAGTTTGAGAACAGGAACCAAACCTTGGAGATTCAGTGGCAAGCCTTGAAGAAAACCGTAATTGATTCAGCCAGAGAGGCATGTGGTGAGGTTGTCTGCAATGATAGAAAAATCAGAACTCCCTGGTGGACACAGGAAGTTAAATAGGCAGTGAAGGAAAAGAAGAAAGCATATCAAAAGTTCCTGGGAGTTCTCTAAGAGCGCAAAGTCAGCTTGTGCTCTTAGAGAATACAGAGACAAATGTAAGAAAGCTAAACACTGTGTAAAACTAGCTAAACAAAAGACATGGGAGGACTTTGGAAAGAACATAGAAAATAAATATCAAGAAGGTGATAAGATATTCTGGAGGTTGTTGAAGAACCTTAGAAATGGAGGAAAGAGTACTGTAAAAGGAGTTAGAGATGATAAAGGTTACATGAAAACAGGAGAAAAAGATATCCTTGAAGTATAGAGTAATTACTTTGAAAAATTGCTAAATGAAACAAGCAGTTATAGCACAGTGGTAAAAAACACTCAACAGGCATACAGTCAGGAATACATATTCATACTTGAAGTAGAAAAAGCCATCAAAGCTTGAAATGTGGAAAGGCAGCAGGAGTAGATGATATTCGACCAGAAATGCTGAAATATGGTGGTATAAAAGTCTTACAGTGGCTGCACTGCATAGTCCAGAAAGCATGGACAGAGGAACGAATTCCCGATGATTGGATTAGAGCTCTAATAGTCCCATATATAAAAAAAAGGAAATAAAACTGAATGTGAAAATTACAGAGGTATTTCCCTACTGAGTGTTCCTGGCAAGATCTATGCAAACATACTTGAGAAACGGTTGAGAAGAATTGTGGGAGAAAAGCTTGGTGAAGAACGAGCTGGATTCAGGCCAAATAGAGGCTGATCTTCACTTGACGACAAATAGTTGAAAAAGCATGGGAATATAACAAAGATCTATATTTAACTTTTGTCGATCTGGAAAAAGCATATGACAAGGTGCTAAGAGAGAAGCTATTCAATACGCTACAGTTATATGGTGTCAATGGAGCATTATATCAAGCAATGCTTAGTCTGTATTTGAGTTGAGTTGTAAGTCAGCAGTTAGAATTGAAGGAAGTACAGTAAGATGGTTTAATGTTAAATCTGGTGTGAGACAAGGATGTATATTATCCCCTCTGTTATTCATTATCTATATGGATCACATTATGAAGTGGTATTCAACATGATATCAGAATTGGAGATGTTAATGTCAGCTCTTTGCTTTATGCAGACGATGTTATACTTCTAAATAAATCCGCTACAAGTCTGCAAGATTCCCTGACTAAATTGAATAACTGTTGTAATAGATATGGTATGAAGGTTTTATGGTATTAATTTTATGGTTTTATGGTATTAATTTACCATAAATAGATATGGTATGAAGGTTTTATGGTTTTTATGGTTTTATGGTATTAATTTACCATCTTCACTAAAAATCGATTTTTAGTAAAGATGGTAAATTAAATATGGAAATTGACAACAGAATCAACAAAGCTGGTATGGTAGGAAGTCAATTGAATAAATTCATATGGAATAAGAGAGAAATTAGTCGGAACACTAAATTAGCTGTATACAAGACAGTTTTCAAAGCAGTTTTAACTTATGGATCTGAGAGCTGGGTTAGAAGTAAAAAACACTTGACCAAAGACTAGAGACCACAGATATGAGAGTCCTGAGAAAGATTAGGGATGTGAACAGATGATATCAATGGCAATATCATATTAAAAACGAGGATATTAGGAAAGAACTTGACATTGTCAGCATCCAGGAATGCATTAGCAGAGCTAATCTCAGGTGGTATTATGGTCACTTAAACAGAATAGTGAGGAAAGATTAGCCAAACAAGTGTTCTTTGCCAGGTTGGCAGCAAAATGACCCAGAGGAAGACCAAGATATAGGTGGATTGATACGGTACAATGTGCCTTAGACAACAACAGAAATATAAGATCTGATAATCATAATATTGGAGTCTTGACAAGTAACAGACTGATATGGAGGAAAATTGTAGATAGGAAGTTAGTAATGATGTAAATTTTTCATGTAGTACTATCATATCCTGTACACCCCTTGAGGGTACATGTCAGGAATTTGATGATGAACATTTTTACATGCTGAATAAACCTTTGATTTACTTAAATTAGTTCCATTCAAAAACTTTCTGGAGCTGAATCTGTAGCTGTATAAACTCAAAGAATTACACAATTCCATTTGACATTAGTTAAGGACTAAAAACAATGAAAAAATAACCATCACCATCAATATCCATATGATGCAAACTAATAGGATTAAACAGCAAAGAATAAAATATCTAAAAATGAAAGCAGCTAAACAACGAAAACAGATTTATGATATAACTGACAAAGCATTTCATAAGTTTATTTTATTTTATTTTTTAACGACAATCTCTCCTATGAAAGGCTGGAAACCTCTAGTATAATATGCTATATGGTTTCCAACCTTTCATGGAACATAAGTTAACTAAAGCATATACCCACTTTGTGAGCAAAAGTTAGAAAACTCAGGAATACTCACTAGAAACCAAACATTTCAGTCTCCAGTAGGCAATTTGATTTAGTAGAGAAGTCATACCAAATAATGAAAGTAATTCACCTAAATAATTTATATCACAGATCAATTATTCATCTACAAACTGACCAAATTAAAAAAACAAAACAAAAAAAAAAAAAAAAAAAAAACCAAACCTTAGATATTAACATACTTATAAATATGAAGTTTTAATCAAGCCATAAGAAATCATAGGAGAGATTGTCATTGTAAAAACACATAAATATAACATACCTATGAGGAATTTGTAAGTAGAGAAAGAAATTGCCACCTTCATAAGGGCTATCAATAGGACCAGTAATAGAAGCTTGCCAATGACTACATGATTTATCAAGTGGAATTGCTTCAATTCCTTCAGGTGGATCTGCATGCAATGACTTTAGTTCATTCCGCAACCTAATTGTTCTCCAAGAACTATCAACTGGTGGTGGTTGTGCCTAATAAAAATTATATTACAGAAATGTATTGCAACTGTAGGATAAATTTTTAAATTACAATTAAGCAAAAGGCTCTCAAAATAAATGTCTCTATACTGTCTCATATAAGAGAATGGCTACAAAGTCAGACAAGTGTGTAAAGGAGATTCCAGTCCCGACAGTACAGCCATAAATTTAAATTTAGACTAGCATCATTCACATAAGTCCTATCCAAAATTAAGAAATAAAAGGTAAAATTGAAACCCCTTATTTGAATATGAAAATATGTAAGCTAAATATTGGTACAATTTGACTGGTGATGAATGCAGCATCAATCTCCTCATACAAGTTATGAACTAAGTTTCACACGCTGACTGCAACTCATTTATGACAATGTCCCCAAGGCTATTCAGAATTACCTTTCTGTAGTGCCTACACATCCAAACAATTCGACCACCCAGGCCAGAATGAGTTATGTAGCACAGAATACGTGAGTCTTATAAAGGTGAGAAGCAGCAGTGGCACATAAGCAAATATCAGTTTGATGCTCTACAGCAATGGTCTCCAAAGTGTGGTAGGTACCCCAGGGGGTATGTGAGTTGATACGTGGGGGTATATCAAAAAAGTTTTATATTGATAGGAAAAAAAATTAATTAATTAAAGATAAAGAATATTACTTTCTTTCATCAATTAAACATATATCTAATATAGACAAAGACGTTATTAAGATCCTGTAAACTTAAATTTGCAAGTAGCGCACATTGGGCGACTTTGCACACATAATGTCCATGGCAAAGCTGTCATGTTTTTTAAAACCAGGGAGTAAATCTCTTACTTCTTATCATTGCCATTGTTTGTAGAGCATCCTAGTGTTGACAAGCCCAACAATGTTAAGTGTTAAGACGATAAGTGTTAATGATACTATGCTACTTAGCTGATATTTTTGAAAAAGTAAACATGCTTAATTTGTCTCTTCAAGGAAAAGGTAACATTTTAACAATGAATGAGAAAATAACTGCATTTCAAAAGAAAATGGAGCTGTGGAGAGAGAAATTTGAAAAGGGATGTTTAGAAATGTTTCAATCTTTATCTGATTTCGTTACAGAAAATAATGTAAATGTAAAACAAACAAAGTCTAATATCTGCACATTTAAAAAGTTTAGAGACATATTTTTGTAACTTATTCATAGATCTTCCTGGCAAAGAATTTCAATGGATTTTATACCCATTTGCAGAAAATGTAAAAATTGACTACCTTCTGATTATTTTTCAAGAGATTAATTGACATTAGATACAACATAACTTTGAAAAACTAATTTCAACAGAAATCTCTTCACAATTGGTGGATGGGACTGAAGTCCGAGTATAGCAATTTAGTAAACACAGCAAATGATGCACTCCTACCGTTTGGTTCTACTTATTTATGTGAGGTATCATTTTTTGCAATGACAGGTATTAAAACCAAATATCGAAATAAATTAAACTTGGAACCAGACCTTTGTATCGCGGTATCAGAAGCAATCAAACCAGAATTTCAAGAAATTATGAAAGAAATGCAAGGCCATTGTTCACATTAAATATTGTAATAAATATGTTTGTAAGCTGTTAATAATAAAAATAATGTGTAAAAATATCTAGCTTTTTTAATTATTATATGATGATACAAGGCATATTTCCTCTTTATAATACTTATTACAATAGATTTTTGCTCAATCAATTGGGGGTATGCGCTATATATTTTTTCTGTCTTGGGGGTACGCAATCAAAAAAGTTTGGAGACCACTGCTCTACAGCATCAGTGGCACTGGATGTGTTAAGGCCTTTGAAAAATGCTTTTGCTTAGCTAGTTATATATGAGATGCATAGTAGTTTCATGTGCAGCCAAATAATAATATATAAAGGGTTGAGAATTAGGTTTTCAACATATCATTGCTCTTCAGAAAAGGTCTGCAGAATTGTGTAAGTCAGCTGCTCAGTCTTGGCTTCATGAAGTTTTCCCAAAGTCTCTTTCTTAGAACTGAACTTCTAACATCTTTTATTTCTATAGGGGGTGGGCAAGGTTGTTTTAGCCTTAACTTTTTGGAGACTGAAGGGGCAGCCAATCAGCTGGCCCAAGACTATCACTAATTATACATGGTCTGGTGAAGAGAGACGACTGATAAGTGCTGCCATCTCGTGGACTCTAATCCTAACACTATATATTTATTATCAGAGATAGTGTGGGTTCTACAGTCAGTTTTCTTGAGTTCACTGGAGAAAAAACCCACTTGTTTGTGCCAGAGATCGACTAACTCGGGAACCAGTTGAAAAAAGCTTGGTAAAAGTTCCTCTAGCCGATGACTAGAATTGAACTTACAACACTTCCTCTCTCTTTGGACGATTTAGCACTGTGGAAGGTGCATGCCATATCCTCTGAGCTACACAAAATAATTAAGAGAATTTTAACTTTAAATGGATCTGAAAAAATGGGACGTGGATAGTATCAATAGCAAAATCATTAAAAAGGAATATATTAGAAAGAAACTTGACAATGTTAGAATTCAGGAATGTGTGAGCTAAGTTAATCTAATCTTCACTAATGGTATGGAACAGAATGGGAAAGGTTATTACCAAATTGATATATGATAGGATAGCAGGAAAAAGATCCAGAGGAAGACCAAGATCTAGATGGACTGCATAGTAGTGCCTTAGGAAACTGAAATATAGGATCTGACAATACTGGAGTCCTGACAATTAATAGAGTGATTTGGAGGATAATTGTCAACAAGAAGTCAGTAATAATAAGAAACTTTTCATGTAGTACCATTACAGTATCCTGTACCCCATGGAAGATAATCATTCTATTCCTGCTTTAAGATAATTTTAAGGGTCTTCCAATGTTTCAATCCTCTTCCTCTGTGATATACAGTGAGTCAGTATAATATGTACACCTCCCCTCCCAATTATCAATGGAATCTGCCATTGATGATTGTGTGTGTGTGTGTGTGTGTGTGGAGAAGGGAAACAGCACAAATTATCAGCAAACTGGCATAATGGAATACAAAATAGGTGTGCTGTAGTTGATAGCCGAGTATACAGAAAAAAGATGATGTCACCAAGTTCTATTTTCATCAGCAAAAAACAAGCGGCTAAGTTAGTACAGATTTAAAAGGGATATTACTTAGTCAAATGAATCCTAATGCCAGCTGCTCTGCTGTTAATAGCAAAGTGGCAGGGTATGGTAACAAGAAAATGAATCAAACAAATAATGACAAGTAGTAATTGAAATTTGGTGCATCTAGATACCAGTGAAGCAATTCTAAATACCTCAGCATATTCAGTTACATCAGTTATAGGTTAATCTATCATATAATTATATAAAGCCCTCATGCTGGAATGTTTCCAGCATGAGGGCTTTATATAATTATAAAGTAGCCAGTCTCATAAGGAAGTGGAGGGTTTTACCTCCCCGAAACTCAGGTTTTTAATCCCTCAAAACAAGCAAATCAGTCCCATGAACACACGCCTACAGACACTCCTGAAATAAGATTAACCAACCTATTCCATAGGATTTTGGTTTTGAATGCCTACAAGGTGAAGTGTGGTTCTACACATGAGCATAAATCAGGATCCGAAATAATTTGAGCTAAAAGACAGTAAAACTGAGTTCTTTAAAACTGATACCTGAGCAGCTAAAATCATAAAGAAATAATTGGTTACAGTGTATAAAAATAAAAACCTCATTAATCAACTCACTCTCATCAAAAGAAAATATATCTGCAGTAACTGTTTTCTCCTCAATTTCAGGAGTTGAGGATTAATTCAATGCATATGAAACATTTTCATTCATCATATGTATATGATCATTATCAGATTACACACAAAACACTGCAAAACCTAATAGCATATTGGTGCAGTGCATGTGTAGGCAAGAGAGTAAGAAAGGAAATTTTTGACATATTACTTGAACAGAGATAGAACAAATGAAAGAAGGAAGCAAAATTTGGATCAGTAAGTTTGAAGCTGGATAGTAAATGGATGTTGATAAGCAGAATACTCTCCATTAAAAAATGCCTACAGAAGAGACACAAGGCAGAAATATGTCTACGAGAGTGACTGGAATGAATTTGTGCTTGTGTGAGAGAGAGCAAGAGATTATCAATTAATAGGACTACTCTTCTCAATAATATCAAGCATTCTTAGAGAGTTTTAGGTGCATCAATGCAAGTAGTATTTCAACATTGGGCATATATGGGATTTTGTACAGTGTTAGTTGTACAGGTGAGAAGCAATGCCTTGCGTAGGAAAATACAGTTTTTGTAGGCCAAAGAAGCTAAGGCTGATGTGGGCTTGTACCAGGAAAGGCTAATGGAGAAAGTCATTATAAGAAGAGAAATCTGATTCTGATCGTGTTTGAGAGCCAGGTATTAACAAAAGAGGAGATGTGAGATTTTTTTTTTTTTTTTTGTAAGAAATAAGACAGGACTGTTTTGGTAGCACTGAAGTTCATAAGATTCTCCCTGTCCTAATGAATGATAGCAAGGATATTAGAGTTTAAAGAACTGGTTATGGAAGGACTGGAAGCTTCTAATGACTGCATTACAAAATTTGTCAAATGAAGCTAGAGGCATACTGTCATCAGTAAAATTATGGATAAGATTTGCAGTCAACGAGAAAAAGGTGAAAAGGTTATGAGGGTATGCTGAAAAGTTATGATAATCACCATGAGGAATAATGTAACTTACACATTCTACATATTCCCTACAAAGTGTTACACACTTGTTACAAAGCTGCTGCATCATTTGCACTTTGAGAAGTCTTTTCCCTTGTTGCACAAACCAGTCCTCAGCAGCAGATATGACTTCATCTGTGATACATTTTGTTCCTTTCCAGTGTTTCTTTAAATTTGGAAACAGGAAATAGTCAGTGGGGCCAGGTATGGCAAATAGGGTGGGTGAGACAGACACTGAAAGCCCAAGTTGTGTATTGTCTGTTGGGTTTCATGAGCAGTGTGAACAGGTGCATCGTCCTGCAAAACAACACACATCTGCTCAGTTTCCCACAGCGTTTTTCCTTCACAGCTGTTGTAACAATTTCACCTTTTTTGAGGTACTTGGTAAGGATTACACCATCCATATCCCAAAAGACAATGATGACAAGAACCTTCCCTGATGACTTTTGGGTTCAGAACTTCTTTGGCCATGGAGAACCTTTGTCTCCATTCCATTGACTGTTGTTTAGTCTGAGTCATAGCAATGAAGCTATGTTTCATCAACAGTCACAATACAATACAAGGTATAAAAAATTTGCACCTGATTTCTCAAAATAACCCAGAATTCCTTGAGATGAAAGCACGCATTCTCTCTTTTGGTCAGTACTGAAACATTTGGGGACCTACTTCGCTGAGAGCTTCTGCATGTCCAGATGTTGGTGGATAATGACTCTAACTTATTCACTGGATATCCCCAGAGTCTTTGCAATATTTTTGGCTGGTATTTGTTTATTATCAAGGATTATTGTTTATTATCATGCACTACATCAATGTTTTCAGGTGTGATCACTGTGAAGGGTCTTTCTAACCTGAGGGCATCTGTTGTCTCAAGATATCCAATTTTAAACTTGGCCATCCCATCTGGCAACTGCTGGATATGCAGGGGCATAGTTCTCTAAAGTCTCACATAAAGTTTGGTGAATCTCAGTTGCAAACTTTTCTTGCAGCATGAAAAACTTGATGATCTGCGCCTCTGTCTTAGAATTTCTTCAAAATCTCTGACATGTCATTTTATATATCCTAAAAGAAAAAAAAAAACATATTATTAGAATTTGATGAAACATGGTGGTTAAAGGGCTTTAAGATATGTTCTTTCTTGTGGTTATATTAGTTGCATTAATATCATTTTTGTTCTAGATGTTTATCATAACTTTACAGCAACTCTTCCCCCACCCATATGTTTAGAAACAAGAGTGGGTACAGGAGTAAAGTGGAGTATTCCTGTATTTGTAAGGAAATTTGAGGTGATAAAACCATCTAGTGGGCAACCAGGGAGGAAACTGAGACCCAATTACAAAAGGTAGAAGGCAGACAAACTTAGTATGCCTCTACTAGATCTAATCAAACACTCTGAAAATGTCAAGTGACTATATGAAATGAGTAGAAAAATGTATGCGTTGGCAAAACATGCTAGTTTAATGGTATTGATTACAACAGAATGATAAGAAAATATTTAAATTATTAGCTGATATTTCACTGGTATCATATCCAGCATCTTCAGAGCACAAGAACAGTGTCAAAATACACGAAACAACAATTTGGTATAACAGTGGGACTAGTTGAAAAAAAATTGTAATGGACAACACAAGACTTTTGTGTTGTTTTCTTAGACTATTCTATGAAATTTCACTTTGAATCATCTGAAAATTTCAATCTACATAAACAGAATCAGATCATCATCTTTTTTCTGGATAAGAGTATCCCGATATCTACAATTTATTGAAGAAATTTATAAATTGTAGAAATCTTCCATCAGCTGGCAGGGATGGAAAGTAGCTATAACTTGTAGATCAAGTTTTTGTAAGTAGTTGCAACTTACTGCACTATAAACAATAAAAAGCTACTGTAAACTAGTTAAGCCTCTGTTTAGAATCTGTAAAGTGGATTATCAAACAATCATAGCCACATACTTCATGAACTACATGTGGTTTCATATAGTGTTTTACTAATTGGTGTCAGTAACAATTTAATTTTGAAATCTTCAGCAACTTCCATCAACTTATAACTGAGATAAATAACTGTACACCTGTGGTAGCAAACGACTGAAATGTACAGTGGATTCTGTATATACTGTTTAAATAAATGACAAACACAATTCACTCATAGGATCCTTTCCTAAGAGTGAATACTTGAAGTTTAATGCAGCTATATGTACAGTTACAGTTATAAATTTTTGTGGCACTCATTTAAAAGCTACAGAGAATAAATTAATTGTTCTTTATGAGAACAATCGAAGAGAAGTATTTTACAGCCATAAAGAGTACTCTATTTTTAGGGAGAAAAAAAAAATAAGGAATCTGCATTTTTTTTTTTTTTTTAAAATATCATTCAATGAATTTTCACTTCACTGAAACCTATTATAAACCACCTAAAAACGTAAATGGATTTATTCTAGAAAAATTTCCAATTGTCTGAATATTAATTTGGATACTTGGATTATAATCTTTGGAATATAAAAATATAATTACTGAAGAAGAAAATATTTCCAGAAAAAAACTAGGTATGTCAAAATATTCAAATAATAGAAAGTTGTTTGAATTACATAGATCATTTTAATGAGCAAAGTATAACAACCCTCAAAGAACAGTTAAAATATTTACAAAAATTATTACTTTATTTGTTAATCCATGTTTCTGAAGAACTTATTCTGAAAGATATGATTTCTGAATTAACATTTTTCTGTATTATAAATTGGGGAAAAAAAAAGTTCTTGGAACATTTTATAAATGACAGAAGTGTTATTAAAAACAAAGTTAAAAGATTTCTCTAAGATTATAATGAAATTGCCATTTATTAAATAATGGCAAAATAATATGCAATTGCATTAACTATTATTTCACTGGTCGATGCTGTTACTACTGCTGTTGAATCTGAAATGTCCTAATTTTCGCAAGACAGCCAGTTTGCTTCAAGAGATACTGTTTTGCAATTTCTAAATTGCTAAATCAAACAATCAGTGACAGCACAGTGGTAATAAACACTGACCAGACATGCAATCAGGAATACATATCCATACTTGAAATAGAAAAAGCCATCAAAAGCCTGAAATGTGAAAAGGCAGCTGGCGTAGATGATATTTGACCAGAAATGCTCAAGTATGGAGGGTATAAAAGTCTTACAGTGGCTGCACTGCATAGTTCAGAAGGCCTGGGCAGAGGGACGAATTCCAGATGATTGGAGTAGAGCTCTCATAGTATTTCTCTACTGAGTGTTCCTGGTAAGATTTATGCAAGTATACTTGAGAAACGTTTGAGAAGGATTGTGGAAGAGAAGTTTGGTGAAGAACAAGCTGGATTCAGGCCAAATAAAGGCCGCCAGGTCAGATTTTCACTTTACAACAAATTGTTGAAAAGTCATGGGAATATAACAAAGATCCGTATTTAAGTTTTGTTGATCTGGAAAAGGCATATGACAAGGTGCCAAGAGAGAAGCTATTCAAAACGCTACAGTTGTATGGTGTCAGCGAGACATTATATCAAGCAATACTTAGTCTTTATTTGAATTGTAAATCAGCAGTTAGAATTGAAGGAAGATGGTTTAATGTTAAATCTGGTGTCAGATAAGGATGTACATTATCCCCTCTGTTATTCATTATCTATATGGATCACATTATAAAGGAAAGTGGTATTAAGACTGATATCAAAATTGGATAGGTTAATCTCAGCTCTTTGCTTTATGCAGATGATGTTATACTTCTAAATAAATCTGCTACAAGTCTGCAAGATTTTCTGACTAAATTGAATAACTGTTGTAATAGATATGGTATGAAGGTCAGCAATAACAAGACAAAGACAATGAAAATAGGCAGAGGCACTGAAAATATCAACTGCATTGTGAATTTACAACAAGTAAAGCATTTCAGCTACTTAGGCACGATTTTTAGTGAAGATGGTAAATTAAATATGGAAATAGACAACAGAATAAACAAAGCTGGTATGGTAGGTACTATCATACCAGCTTTGTTTATTCTTTTTTTTTTTGTTTATTGAGGATACATGTCAGAAATTTGATGATGATGTTTCTCAATTTCTGTTTCAAACTAATTGTACTTTTTAAGGATATTACAGCACACACACACACACACACACACTGAATATTAATTAAAATAACTAATTAATATTTATAATATTTTGGTAAGGTCAAATTGCCACCATAAGGAACACTTGATTTTTATCATCTCATATTCAATCCTTCAATTTCGTGAGATGTGCCCTCAATGGGTGTTCAGGTTACTATGACAGTAATCTCCTATCAAGAATTTTCCTCCAAATTAGTCTATTACTTGGCAGCACTCCAATATTGTTGTATGTAACATTTCATTTTTCTAAGGCACCTGACTGAATCAATCAACCTAGATCTTGGCCTTCCTCTGGAAATCTCGACATCAGATGCCTGTTTTTGCAAACCTTTTCTCTTCCATTCTATTTAAATGACCATACTACCATAGATTGGTTCTGCTTACACATTCTTGAATGCAAACAATAATCAAGTTCTTTCTATTATGATTCTGCCATTCATGCCATCTGTTCAGGTTCCTAATTTTTCTAAAAACTCATTGGTCTCTAATCTTTGATCAAGTGCTTTATTTCTAACCAAACTATCAGATCCATAACTTAAAATTGAATTGAACAATGTCTTATATACTGCTAGCTTAGTGTTTTGGCTAATTTCTCTCATATTCCATATAAATTTATTCAACCTGTCCTAACTGGTTCCCCATCAAACCAGCTATGCTTATTCTGTTGTCTATTGCCAGATTTAACTTACCATCTTCATTAAAAAATATGCCTAAATAGCTGAAATACTCTTGTCTATAGACTCTGCATTCAGAATGCAGTTGATGTATTATTCAATGTTCCTATATTCCTAGTTTTGGTCTTTTTTTTTAGTGGTAATTTTCATGCCAATTTGTTACAGCTGTTATTCAATTTAGTTAGAGAATCCTGAAAACTTGCACTGGATGTTTAGGAGTACATCATTTGGATAAAGCAAAGAGCTAAGTCTGTTATCTCTGATTTTAATATCAGGTGTGATGCCATACTCTTTCATAATGTGATCCATATAGATGATGAATAAGAGTGGAGATAATGTGTATCTTTTCTTACACTTGATTTTACATCAAACCATCTTCCTGAATTCCTTTCAATTCTAACTGCTGTTTTTCTAGTTTGCATAACAGAATTCCATGTCATATCTTGTCATGCACATTTGCAAAATCCAGCAGTATCCATTGTGCATCCATTTCCTTTACTAACTCATCTGTTATTTTCACTTGGTTATATTTTAAATTAATATAATGTTTAGTATGTTTTATTTACCCCATATAACTGTAGTGTCTTGAAAAGCTTTTCCTGAACACCTTGTTATATGCCTTTTCCAGATCTACAAAACTTAAGTACAGATCTTTGTCATATTCCTATGATTTCTCAACAATTGTTTGTAAAATGAAAATCAGACCTGACACCCTCTATTTGGCATGAATCCAACTTGTTCTTCTCTCAGTTTTTCTTCCATAATTTTTCTCAGCTTCTTTTTGAGTATGCTTGCATATATCTTTCCCGGAACACTCAGTAGAGAAATATCTCTAATTCTCACCGCCTTACCCACACCCGTTTTTTTTTTTTTCCAGATGGGAACTATGAGAGCTTACTCTAATCATCTAGAATTTACCCTTCTTACCAGGCTCTCCGAATCATGCAGTGTAGCCACTGCAAAACTTTTATACCTCCACATTTGAAACATTTCTGATCAAATATCATCTACTCTAGCTGCTTTTCCATATTTCAAGTTTTTCACAGCTTTTTCTAATTCACGCATTGATAAGTACCTGTCTGCATTTCTCTTGAAAATTTTACTATGGTCCTGTCATTGCTTGTTTCATTTAACAGTCTTTCAAAGTAATTACTTCAGACATCTAGGATATTCTTATCTTCAGTTTTCATATCACCTTTTATCATTTTTGATTCCTTTTATAGTATTCTTTCCTTCATTTTCAAGCTTGTTTAGTAGCTTCCAGAACATTTTGTCACCTTGTTGATATTTACCTTTCATATTCTTCCCATTATGTCTGTTAAGCTGCTTTCACGCATAGCTTAGCTCTCTTACATTTTTCTCTGTATTCTTTTAAGGTATCTGCTGACTAATTTGCTAGAAACTTTCGGTATGCTGTCTTTTCCAGGACTGCTTCTTTAACTACTGATGTCCGCCATGAGTTCTTATTTTTCCATTCTTTCAGACAACTTCATCACATGCCTCTGTAGGTGAATCTATCAATGTTTTTCTTCAGTTTGCCACTGAGAATCCAAGGTTTGGTTCTTGTTTTCCAACTGTTTCATTCTTTCTTCAGTAACGATTATATATTTGAGTCTGCAGTTTACTTGTAGACTCAATTAAAGCTGTTAAATTTGAATTCTTTTTACAATTTTTTTTTTTACATACTGAACTTTAATGTGATATACAATTTTATCCTGCTTAAAACAAAGTGATGGTTCCAATTTCAAATCTTCTGTACGCTCTTGTATCCTGAACTAGCATGAATATATCACTATCAGTAATAATATAGTCAATGAAGCTTTTCTTATTTCCCGTGTCTTCTATCGATGTGAACTTGTACATATCCTGAATAGAAATCCAGCAAACCCTTTCCATTATTATTAGCCTTGCCCTTTTCTCTAAATTTTATCAAAACATTTCTATATGCCTGATGGAATTCACTTCCTATTCTGCTATTTGGATCTCCAACAAGGACCACTTTTTACATTTTATTTATGTACTGCCAGCACTAGACTCAAAAACTTCCTCTAATTCTTCCTTAGGAGAACCTCCCATGAGACCATAGGCACAAATAAGTTTCATTGTTGATGTCCCCATTTTGAAGTTTAACCACATAACATTGCTTGCAACTGCCTTCCAATCAAGAAGTTTTATCTTCATGTTCGGTGTTGAATGCTATCACTACTCCTTCCTTTCCTTGATCATTATTGCCAGAATATAACATCTTATGCTTATTATTTAGTAAAATAATGTCAGTTGTGTTTCGCCTTGTTTTTGTGATGCCAATTAAGTCCATGTGGTACTTTTCTAGTTTTTCTGCAGGCTCAATTTCCTTTCCATTAATACTCCTTATATTGATGGTTGCCATCTTTAGGTCTTCAAACACTGGATGTGTTCTTCTATATGATACACTTCAGTCTGTTCCAGTAGATGACTTTTCGCTTGTTACCTGATGAAAACACCAGGAACCTTGTTTAACCAAGCAAAACCGCTGCTTGCATGAAATCTCATTTTGTTGCACCATCATATTTGTGGTAGAGTACAAGTTGGTTAAGTCCCAAATTGCCAGTCCATCCTCATTCGTTCAGTAACCAGAGGATTTCTACTAACAGGATGCACCACGTGAAGGTGAGGACTGGACATTAGGTCAGAAGCCCCAGTCGGCTCTCCATACTCCTTAAAAGTGATTGGAGATCTCCTCCCAGTTTTTGGCTTTTACCCTTTAGAAACCTTGATTTTTCTATATAAAAATATTAAAAATTATATGCATTTTACTCATTTTTTTATATATTCATACAATAAATTTATGCTTAATCAACAATGTGTTACATACTTAATTTGTTATTCTTATTCCAATCACTCTAGAAAGTAAAAATCAGTATAATGTTTTAGTTTTCATATTTCAATTTTCAAATTTTCCTGAGTATGAGCACCTATTGTTTTACAAAAAATTGCAGGTGGAATTCATTATGAATAGCAGTCACACGTTGATTGGTCATCTTGTAACTATTTTTGTAGATATAATTTTTATGACTATTTAGCTTATTTTTTTTGTTTAGGAGTGTCTCCTTTTTATAATGTCACTGGCTTTCTACTCAAATTTTAGGACATCACTGATGTTTTATACAGACACATGTATGAAGAGTATATAGGAGGAATAATTCGGACATACCTTTACATGTCCGAATTATAGGATGCTGCTGGCTGTCTTCTTTTCAGCGGCATCCTGGTGTGTGGCAATATACATTCATCTGCTGTTAAAGGAAGGAAGTATGACTGAAAGGAAGAGGGGGTTGGAAAATGTGGGGAGGGGGGGTAGAGGAGATGTGGGAAAATTATTGGTGAGGCAAGGGGCATGTGAATTTTTTCAAAAACCTTAGTTTTTCAAAAAGTTCACATACCCATTGCCTCACCAATAATTCTTTCACATCTCTCTCTCTCTCTCTCTACCCCTCTTCCTTTAACAGGAGATGAATGTATATTGCCACACACCAGGATGCCACTGAATAAGAAGACAGCTAGCAACATCCTACAAAGGTATGTCCGAATTATTCCTCCTATAGTATCTATTCGTTTTTGAAGAACTGCAACCTGTCTCAATCCTTATTTCCACCTCACCCTTCCACAATTCATATTTTGATCAGTATAACTAAACTAGCTTTTTAACTACAGCAGTTAAAAAAAAAAAAAAACTACAACATCTTATTCACATTCAATACATAAAACCTATGAAGCTGTTTTGAATTATGGCTAAAGCAAGCAAGACTATACAAGATAGTATACAATATCTATTAACTGTATCATTTTGACAGGATTGACTGTTTTGTGAGTGAAAAATAGTTTCTGGAAGGTAAAAATCTGTCACCTCCATGTGAAACACTATTATGACAATTATGTGGTTCTAAATTTTAGCTATATGACAGGAACACTTTCATTCACCTAATTTAATAATATAACTTACCTGTTCAGACATTTGGTGAAGACAGAGTAGACAAGGAGCACTTTGGGCACTGTAAACATAAAATACTTATTTACTTACACTTTTTTTTTTTAATTAGAAATCTCTACTTGTAAGTTAAAACTGATTTTAAAGTTTTAAATTACAACATAATTTAGCTGCAAAAAGCCTCCAATTTTATGTATAGAATTAACAGCAAACTTGGAATGTGATTACATATTTTGAACATGAGACACAGTAATTCAGTTGATTTTGGTCAATCAGGGTTTCTACCGAGATGCTAGTAACAGTCAGAGATCTAAATTGGCCATCTAGTCATCATATTCCAATGTAAACTATCCTACCAGAAGTCATGGAACACATGTAGATATAAAACAATATCTGTCATTATTGACATAAATTAATGGGTTGTGTATGATCATAATTTCTTTAGTGTGCTATGGAATGTTTTTTTTTTTTAATAAATAATTTTTGGTATAAAATTAGTATTATTGTGTTCTGCTTTCCTTTTAATGCATTAGCTGGTTCTATTAATGGAGATTTTGTCTGGCCCATGAACTAATTTTGGTCAGGCTCGGAGAAGGCCACTGCACTGTGACAAGCATTAAGGAATTAATGTGTCATAACTATAGAATCTAATCCATACCACAAGAAGCAACATCCTCCACACCTGACTATGACTACCATACTGGAAAGGCAAGTAGAGACCTCCCTCCCCCCCTCATCATTCCAACCAGATTTCTATTGCTCTACAATTCAAGTTCTGAATGCCTTGGCTGATGCTGACTGATTATAGTTGTCCTTTAGCAAAGCTTGTAGAGTTCAGTTCTATGAAACCGAGCATGCAGCTCAGTGTCATGGAAACACTTGTGTATGATCATTTCTTTAGTGTGCTATGGAATGTTTTTTTGTTTTTTTTAATAACTAATTTTTGGTAGAAAATTAATTAAATCCTATTTGTATCATATAAGCAGGTTGCAAATGTAAGCTCAAAAAAAAAAAGAAAAAAAGTTAACTTGCTGAGTAAAACCACAGATATTTTCTCAACAGATACATCTGTTGCATTTTCCTGCAATATGATAGCATATACTATAAGTGTACATATCTTAAAATCCTTTAAACCTCCCCCCCCCACCACCACCGTTTCATCAACTTGTAATAATTTGTTTTTTTTTCTTTTAAGATATATAAGACATGACATATTTTAAGATATATATATAAGACATGTCAGAGGTTTTGAAGAAATTCGAAAACACACAGGTGTGAGCAGTCAAGTTTTTCACACTGCAAGAAAAGCTCGTAACTGAGATTCACCAAACTTTGTGCGAGACTTTAAGGGACTATGCCCCAGCATATCCAATAGTTGCCAGATGAGTGGCCAAATTCAAAACTGACCACAACAATTCCCCTCCCCCCAGGTCAGGAAGACCTTCCACAGCAATCACAACTGAAAACATTGATGCAGTGCATGCCATGATCTTGATAATAGACGAATACCAGCCAAAAACATTGCAAAGACTCTGGAAATATCCAGGGAATGAGTTGGGGTCATTATCCACCAACATTTGACATGCAGAAGCTCTCAGCAAAGTGGGTCGCCAAATGTCTGAATGATGACCAAAAGAGAGAATGTGTGCTGTCATTTGGTTATCATCTCATGGGATTTGGGGTTCATTTTGAGAAATCAGGTGCAATTTTTTTGGCTTGTATCATGACTGTTGATGAAACATGACTTCCCCACTATGACTCAGAGACCAAACAATAGTCAGTGATGTGAAGACACCAAGGTTCTCCATGGTCAAAGAAATTCCGAACCCAAAACCCCGCAGGGAAGGTTCGTGCCATTTCGGGATATGGATGGTGTAATCCTTACCAAGCACCTCAAAAAAGGTGAAACTGTTACAGCAGCAGTTTATTCGACAACTCTGAAGCAACTGAAGGAAAAATGCCATGGGAAAACTGAGCAGAGATGTGTTGCTTTTGCAGAACAACGGACCTGTTCACGTTGCTCATGAAATCCAACAGACATTACATAACTTGGGCTTTCAATATCTGCCTCATTCATCCTATATACCAGACCTGGCCTCATCTGACTATTTCGTATTCCAAATTTAAAGAAACACTTGAAAGAAAGAAAATTTAACACAAATGATGAAGTCATATCTGCAGCAGAGGACTGGTTTGTGCAACAAGGGAAAGACTTTTTTCCCCCTCAGAGAATTGCAAATGATGCAGCAGAATTGTAAGAAGTGTATAACACTTCGTCAGGAATATGTAGAATAATGTGCAAGTTACATAGTTCTACCTCCATTTTTTCCATGGTGATTATCACAACTTTTGAGCACATGAGGCTAAGTCTACAAGAACAGGGTTACCTGTATCATTACCAAAATTAGGTTTATAAGAAGGAAAGTTACTTGGTATAACCAAGTACCTATTAGGATGGACCTAATTACATATCAGATTTACGTGGATCTAAAAATGAAGATGGAGTTGGATGTTGTTATAATAATAAAAATTCAATGTGCAGCCCACATTGAAATCATGAATGTTCATTATAGCAGAGCAAATTAAGACCAACTTTTGCTAAAACTGATCTAAAAGTATTTACAAAGCAAGCACAAATACCTCGCCTAAATGTTTCAAAGGAAATAAACCTTTTGGTCACTATAGTTTATAATGCAGTATACAGAATTTATTCTCTGACAATCTCTTTTAATTAACTTTAATTCTCTTTCGCTAAAGTTTGGAAATCTACAACACACTTTAGTGTCATGGGCAGGTCTAAGATTAGATACTATGGCAACTGTATTCTAAATACTAAACATGGAACGTTTTCACTTGAGGCCTCCAGTAACCATGATGGTGGTTTTCATATTAGACAAAATTCATCATCATCAAATTCCTGCCATGTACACTCAAGGGGGTGTACAGGATATCATATTACTACAAGAAAAATCTACATCATTACTAACTTCCTATCTACAATTTTCCTCCAAATCAGTCTGTTACTTGTCAAGACTCCAATTTTACCAAATCTTATATTCATACCACCTGAGATTAGCTCTGGTAATGCATTCCTGGATGCTGACAATGTCAAGTTCTTTCCTAATATCCTCATTTTTAATATGATATTGGCATTGATGACATGTGTTCACGCCACGAATCTTTCTCAAAACTCTCATATCTGCGGTCTCGAGTCTTTGGTCAATTATTTTACTTCTGACCCAGCTCTCAGATCCATAAGTTAAAACTGGTTTGAACACTGTCTTGCATACAGCTAATTTAGTGTTCTGATTAATTTCTCTCTTATCCATATGAATTTATTCAATTGACTTCCTACCATACCAGCTTTGTTGATTCTGTTGTCTATTTCCATATTTAATTTACTATCTTCACTAAAAATCGTATCTAAGTAGCTGAAATGTTTTACTTGTTCCACATGTTCTCCATTCACAACACAATTGACATTTTCAATGATTCTGCCTATTTTCATTGTCTTTGTCTTTTTATTGCTGACCTTCATACCATATCTATTACAACAGTTATTCAATTTAGTCAGAGAATCTTGCAGACTTGTAGTGGATTTATTTAGAAGTATAACAACATCCGCATAAAGCAAAGAGCTGACATTAACAGCTCCAATTTTGATATCATGTTTAATACCACTTTCCTTCATAATGTGATCCATATAGATTACACAGTCCAATACAATTTTTGCTGACTTTTATATGAGACTTTTTTACTAATTTGGCTACACTGGTTTCAAATATCAAACCCATTTTTCTCTATCACGTCAGGTTTTTCCTCTATGGCATTTTCTTTTTGCTAATTTGTAAGTTTTTGATATTTTTAAGGAGGCAGTACTATTTAGAGGATCAAACAAATCAATTTTTTAATATTATTTTCTGAAAGTATGTACTTTTAAAAATCTGTTCCTAACTTTTTATCAAGACATTCGAAAAATTCCCGAAGATATAGCCTATTATTCAAAGCAGTGCGCAGATCAGAATCAGAGCGCTCACCGCACTTGCTTGTTAGTAAAAGAATAAATGCCTAAGAACCTGCAATGGCACGTACTGGCACTTTGAATGCGAGAGAGGCCGATAATTAGATGCATAACTACTTTTCATTAAAAATTACAAGAATATTTATAAAAAAATAACAATTTTACTTACACGAATTTCAGGGAATAAATTTTTGTTTGTAGCAATTTCTGCTGTGTGTTCTGTTTTGGCAATATCTTTGAATACTCCAACAGTAGTCGGCCATCATGTGAGAATCCCATCTTCCTTAGTTTTTAAGTCTTGATGAAATCTTTCGCCTTGTTCATCGCTTACAGCACCTAAATTCTCGGGAAATCTATCAAGATGACTGTATGGGAAATGAAGCTTTATGCTCATGTTGCAACCTAGGCGCTGGAAATTTTCAAGCATTGTTTCCACTAGATCTTGTAATTGCACGCTTTTTTGTTTCCAAGAAAATTATTCGCAACCATCGTAAATGAAGGCCAGGCCTCTTTCTCAATTTCGTTCATAGAGTTGATGAAATTTGGGTCTCTCATTAAAGTTCTAATTTGCGGTCCATCAAATACACCAGCTTTAATTTTTTCATAACTAAGTCGTGGAAATTTTTCACAGATGTATTGGAAACAGTCACCTTGTAAATCTAAAGCTTTAACATACTGCTTCATAAGACCTAGTTTGATGTGTAGAGGTGGAAAAATGATTTTTTCTTTGTCAATTAAAGGTTGATTTATAACATTCTGTTCTCCAACATCTAAGGATATTCTAAGAGGCCAATGTTTCTGACTCCAGTGTTGGTTTCTAGCTCGACTATCCCAGAAGCATAGAAAACATGGAAACTTTATATATCCTCTTTGATAGCCAAGTAAAAAGTTCACCATTTTAAGATCCACACAGATGATCCAGTTATGGTCTGTATATTTTAAGAACTTCAGAACCTTTTTTTAATGTCCTCATATGTTTCCTTTAAGTGGACTGAATAGCCAATAAGAATTGAGCCATATACATTCCCTTTGTGTAGTAAGACACACTTGAGACTTCTGCTTGAACTGTCGATAAATAAATGCCACTCATTTGGATGATATTGTACAACGCTCATTTCAGTTAATAAACCTGACACATTGTTACAGTAAACAAACCCACACTCGTGTTTAAAATATTGTACAAGATTACTTTCCCTGCTACGATAAAAAGTTATCTTCGTATCTTGCTCCAGTAAGTTTTTTTCTTTTAATCTTGAAGCTAACAATTCCAATGATTCCTTTGATAGGCCCAAATCTCTTACTAAGTCATTCAATTCTGCTTGAGTAAAACGTTGCACTCCAGAACTAGAAATTAAATTTTCATTGTCTAAATCAACATCTGGGTCTTGCTCCTCAAGAACATCTGGCATATCCCGATCATGCTCGTTCTCAAGTAAAGGAAGTCCTTTATAAATTGGCACGGCTATTTTATTGGAATGAGCAACTGGCCGAATTGCTGAGTCGAGATTTGGATACACAATTTTTTTCTTATTCTTCTTATTATAACCAGAAGTCTGAACTAAACAAAATAGCAATCATCTACGTGATTTTTCGGTTCACGCCAAATCATTGGAATGCCAAAAGCTCATTTTTGGCATTTTCCCTTGCTCCACTGTGGTAAATTATCTACACATGACTTACACACTTTATTTGGAGCCCATGACTTGTCCTGATCTGCAATTTTTATGTCAAAGTATGAAAAGTACACTTTCTTAAGGAAATCAGTGATATTTGTCCTTTGACAGGGAACAGTAAAGCTGCCACAAATGTAGCAGAAGGGATCTATACTATTGACACAATTTCGAGTAATAGACATGATGTATTTTCTTCACTGCCGACCAACATGCAATTAACAAGACAAAAAAAAACAGAGACTTTACTGAAATATTATAAGCGCTCATCATACTTTCACGATCGATTAACGATTGACCGATTTTGATCGTTCTTTGTCCGCTATGACACATACAGCATTCATTTGTTTTAGGCAGTTGTCATTGCCTACTTTTCATCACCTAAATGTATTAGGTTCGGTTATCGGCTTCTCTCGCATTCAAAGCGCCAGTACGTGCCGTTGCAGGTTCTTACGCATTTATTCGGTTACTAACAAGCGAGAGCGGTGAGCGGTCCGATTCTGATCTGTGCACCGCTTTGAATAATAGGCTATATCTTCGGGAATTTTTCGAATGTCTTGATAAAAAGTCAGGAACAGATTTTTAAAAGTACATACTTTTAGAAAATAATATTAAAAAATCGATTTTTTTGATCCTCTAAATAGTACAGCTTCCTTAAAAATATCAAAAACTTACAAATTAGCAAAAAGAAAATGCCATAGAGGAAAAACCTGACGTGATAGAGAAAAATGAGTTTGAAATCAGCATAGCATACCCAAATTAGTAAAAAACAACTGTCAGATCATAATCAGATGAAAAAAAAATTTTTTTCGTTGGCCAGTGTTATGAATAACAGAGGGGATAATGTACATCCTTGTCTCACACCAGATTTAACATTAAACCATCATCCTGTAATTCCTTCAATTCTAACTGCTAACTTACAACCGAAATAAAGACTATGTATTGCTTGATATAATGATCCACTGACACTATACAACTGTAGCATTTTGAATAGCTTCTCTCTTAGCACCTTGTCATATGCTTTTTCCAGATCGGCAAAACCTAAATACAGATCTTTGTTATATTCCCATGCTTTCTCAACTATTTGTCGTCAAGTGAAGATCTGATCCTGACAGACTCTATTTGACCTGATTCCAGCTTGTTCTTCACCAAGCATTTTTCCACAATTCTTCTCAACCGTTTCTCAAGTATACTTGAGTGTTCGTGCAAGCTCCTGATAAGATAAGTATTATTTTCAGTTATCGTTGATAAAATTACTTAATATTGCGTAGTTTTGTTTGCCTTGAGTATTTTAGAGCGTCTGTTTGTGTGTTTTTGGTGTGTTATAACTTATAATTTGATAAAACATGTTGCAAATAAGTATGGCACCTGTACGAAGGAAAATGGCGGCCAGTAATGATGGTTCGCCATCTTTATCAAAGAACGGTAGTATAAAAGAAATGAGTCGGTGTACTAGCTGTGAAATGTACGCTTTGTGGAGTGCGGTCGGAGTGTGGTTAGAAGATAATAAAGGATTGAATGTGTGTAGAAAATGTAGGGAGAATGAGGAATTGAAATGTATTTCGGATCGTGAGTGTGATATTTTTGTCAAACTTCAGAATGAAGAAAATAGGGATATGACAAGAAACGACAAGGTTGTACATGAGAAATGTGAGAGTGTGAATGTAGAAAGTGTGAATGATAGTATTAATGATTTCTCAGAGAATAAAAAAGATGAGATAGATGCATTGAGTGGGATCGCGTTGTTGAATGGTGCAATAGAAAGGGCAAAACAGCAGCTAGAGTACATGAACAAAAGTCGACTGAATGAACCAACCAATAATAAAAGGTATGACAGGAAAAATAGATGTATGAATGTGAACATGAACAAAATGAAGGATAGAGTGCTGTATGGAGACTCGTTAGTACGAGGTGTTTTAGTAGAGGATTTGACAAAATCGTACCAACCTGGTGCGACCATAAAGGATGTAACTGAGTCTATTAGAGAGCAAAAGGAAAGGGTGAAAGAAATGATTGTTGTGGCAAGTACGAAAGGAGATAAAATGGAAATGATAGAAGACCTGAATGAATTGTTTGAGGTAGCAAAAGAAAAGAGTGAGAGAGTTAGAATGATTAGTCTTTTGCCACGGTATGACAGTGAAATGTTTAAAAGGAGGGCCATAATTGCGAATGACTTCATGCGTGGGTTATGTATGACGAGTGGTGTGGAATTTGTGGATGTGTGGAGTGAGTTTGATGGGCGAAAGGATCTGTATAAGACGGATGGCTTGCATTTGAATGGTTACGGTGTAAGAAGACTTGAGAAAGTGTTGCTGAATGTAGTGGATGTGCCAATTCAGGGAAACTAGATTTGTTAGGGGGGGGGGGGAAGTAGATATACAGTCCTTAGGGAAGCAGTCGAATGTAAGAATGAATATAATATGCCAGAGCAAATAAGGACAACAAATCAGAGTGGGATAGTTAATATAAGCCATCAAGGTAGGGTTGGGGCTAATTGGGGTCTTAAATTCATGTACACTAATACTAGGAGTATTAGGAACAAGAAGGAAGAGTTTTTGGCCATGGTTGGCACTTCCAGACCACAGGTTATTGGTATTAGTGAGACATGGCCGACTGTAGATGATATAGCCAGTGGGATTGAATGTGATGGGTATAGTGTGTTCAGGAATCACAGAGAGAATAAAATGGGGGGGAGGAGTATTGTTGATGATAGCTGATGAGCTCCAGCCAAGGAGAATAGAAGTTGAATTGCAGGATAGAGAAAAGAGCACATTTGAGGCCATTTGGTGTGAGATTGTGGCTAGCAGAACTAAATATACAATTGGGTGCTGCTATAGACCAGGTGATGGAAAAGATGGTGGTGACAGTATGCACAAGCAAATAGAAGAAATGAGTGGAAGGAGGGTAATTATTATGGGAGATTTCAACTATGGTCGCATTGATTGGAGTGAGGAGAGGACACACGGGAGGAAGGAATTGGATTTTATGCGGTTATTAAAGGATAACTATCTGCGACAGCATGTAATGGAAAATACTAGGGGTCAGAGAGTGCTTGACCTAGTAATTACATCTGAGGATTTGGCTGTAACAAATATGACCATATTGCCACCAATTGGTGAGAGTGATCATAGGGTCTTGATATGGGAGGTGGCTAAAGGTGTAGAATTTTCAATTAAGACAGGGTACATGTGGAATTATCGGGCTGGAAAGTATGACAAGCTAAGGAGCTTGATTGGTTCAGTGCCATGGCATGTACAACTGCAAGGACTAGAAGTTGATAGTGCATGGGAGGTAGTTAAGAAGTGCCTGCATGAAGCAATGGCTGCCTGTATACCTAGAGTCCGAATAATAAATCAAGTAGGGGTTAAATGGATGAATAACACCATTAAGCTTGAGCTGCAAAAAGAGAAACAACTATGGAGGGAATTTAAGGAGAAAGGTGACTGGCAGGCACATGAACGGTATAAAGCGCAGGCCAGAAGGGTGACGAGTGTGGTAAGAAAAGCAAAAAAGGATTACGAAAGAACATTGGCCATGCAGGCTAAAGAGAATCCTAAACAGTTTTTTAGATATGTAGCAAGTAAAAGGAAAAATGTACATGGCAGAATGATTTTAAAGAATGCCGATGGTAGGGAGGTAACAGAATCAGTTGAGATAGTTGAGTTACTGAGTGAGCACTTTGCAAGAATATATCATCCAGGTGGTGATATTGCAGAAACGAATAAACCAGTAGATTATACGGGAATTGTGGTGAATGAAGTGGAGGTGAGTAGTCTATTGCATAACCTCAATGTCAATACATCTGTGGGATTGGATGGTATACCAGCTCGTGTTGTACAAGAAGCAGCTAAAGAATTGTCAGTACCCTTGACCTTTTTGTTTAATTTGAGTCTCGGGTCTGGGTTAGTCCCGAGCGGGTGGAAAGAGGTGAAAATAGTTCTACTGCATAAAGGTGGTTCCAAGACTGCTGTTGTAAATTACCGACCGATTAGCATATCAGGAATCATTGTCAAGGTCTTAGAGAAATTAGTCAAGAAAAGAATACAGGATTGGATAGATGAAAATGGGATATTGTATGGGGGAAAACATGGTTTTGTGAAGGGTAGATCATGCCTCAGTAACTTGCTCACGTTTTATAACACAGTAACGGCTGAACTGGATAGGGGTAATGGGTTTACAGTAATACTACTGGACCTTGCCAAGGCCTTTGATAGAATACCACATGGAACCCTAATCAGTAAACTGGAGCAGATGGGGATAGATATAGGGTTGGTGAGATGGATAGGAGGGTGGTTGAAGGAAAGATACCAGAGAGTGGTTTATTCAGGAGTGGAGTCTAAAAGACGTCTTGTGACTAGCGGAGTGCCACAGGGCTCTGTTCTTGGACCACTGCTTTTCAATTTGTTCATCAATGATATTGGAAAGGATTTGAGAGGAAGTGTTCACTTGTTTGCTGATGATGCAAAGTTGGGTAGAGCAATTGTGAGTGCACAGGATGTCAAAATTTTACAGGATGATTTGGATAGTTTGGAGGACTGGGCTAGGAAAAATGGATGTCAATTTAATGTGGCAAAGTGTAAGGTTATGCACTTTGGGGTGAAAAGAATAGTAGCAGTATATCGCATTGGTGGAACTGTACTCCAGGAGATTGATGAGGCCAGGGATTTGGGAGTGTTGGTGGATAGGGAGTTGAAGTTTATGGGGAACATTGCAAAAGTGACTAAAACAGCTCACCAAATCACTTTGCTTCTGTGCCCAGTTATGGGCACCAGGGTTTCTTCGTGATGGGGAGGAAGTGGAGAGGGTCCAGAGACGAGTGACCAAGATGATAGCAGGTCTGTGGAATGAACCTTATGAGAATAGGTTGAGGATTAGCGGGTTGCAGAAATTGGATGATAGGCGAAGGAGGGGTGATATGATTGAGACATTCAAATTACTGAAGGGTTTTAATAAGAGTGATCCAGAAGATATTTTTGAAAATATGACTGGTGGTGGGAGGACTAGGGGTCATGCATGGAAGCTGGGCAAGAGCGTGGTTGACAAGGGTGTTAGAGCTAGGTTTTTTACTTGGAGAGTGGTGAATGAGTGGAATAAGCTTCCAGAGTCTGTTGTGGGTGCTACGACCGTGAATGAGTTCAAG
The DNA here is from genome assembly GCF_054136105.1 of Typopeltis vanoorti. Taxonomy (NCBI): domain Eukaryota; kingdom Metazoa; phylum Arthropoda; class Arachnida; order Uropygi; family Thelyphonidae; genus Typopeltis; species Typopeltis vanoorti. The sequence continues at coordinate 87,710,857 of NC_143557.1, read as the reverse complement.
GCAAGGTATGAAAGATACTGTGTGAATGTTGAATACTTGTTCTTGACATGACGTTAGGGCCTCCCTCGATGAGTCTGTCGACTCCTTGGAGTATCCCGGAACAATAATAATAATAATAATACTTGCATGTATCTTACCAGGAACACTCAGTAGGGATATACCTCTGTAATTCTCACATTCAGTTTTATTTCCCTTTTTATATATGGGTACTATGAGAGCTCTACTCCAATCGTCTGGAATTCATCCCTCTGTCCAGGCATTCTGAACTATGCAGTGTAGCCACTGTAAGACTTTTATACAACCATACTTCTTCATTTCTGGTTGAATATCATCTACTCCTGCTGCCTTTCCACATTTCAAGCCTTTGAATGGCTTTTTCTACTTCAAGTAGAGATATGTATATTTGACTGCATGCCTGGTCAGTGTTTTTTTATCACTGTGCTGTCATCACTGCTTGTTTCATTTAGCAGTTTTTCAAAGTAATAACTCCATACTTCGGGGATATCTTTTTCTCCTGTTTTCATGTAACCTTTATCATCTCTAACTCCTTTTACAGCACTCTTTCCTCCATTTCTAACCTTCTTCAACAACCTACAGAATATCTTACCACCCTCTTGATATTTATTTTCTATGTTCTTGCCAAAGTCCTCCCATGACTTTTTTTAGCTAGTTTTACACAGTGTTTCACTTTTTTACATTTATCTCTGTATTCTCCAAGAGCACAAGCTGACTTATTTGCCTGGAACTTTTATTATGCTTTCTTCTTTTCCTTCACTGCCTCTTTAACTTCCTGATTTTTCTATCCTTGCAGACAACCTCACCACATGCCTCTCTGGCTGAATCAATCAGGGTTTTCTTCAAGGCTTGCCAGTGAATCTCCAAGGTTTGGTTCCTGTTCTCAAACTCTTTCATTTTTTCTTCAATAATCTTTGTGTATTTTAGTCTACAGTTCACATCTGAGAGCTGCTCAACTTTTATTCGCTTTAAAACTTTCTTATATGTTATTCTTTTCAATACAAAATTCAATTTTATCCTGCTCAAGACTAAACAGTGATCGCTTCCAATTTCAAATCCTCTGTATACTCTGGTGTCCTGCACCAGGTTGAAAATATCACTATCAACAATAACATAGTCAATGAGACTTTTGTTATTCCTTGCCTCTTCTCTCCATGTGAATTTGTGCACATTTTATGTTGGAAAATGGTGTTAGTAATAACCAGTCCATGACCTGAGCAGAAATCCAAAAGGTATTTGCCATTATTATTGGCTTTGCTCCAAATTTTACCAAAATATTTTTGTATGTCTGACAATCATTTCCTACTCTGCTATTTAGATCCCCAACAAGGACCAACTTTTCCTTTTTCATTGTGTCAGTTGCTTTTTCAAAAGCATCAAAAAATTCCTCCATTTCTACCTTAGTAGAACCTTCTGTGGGACCATAGGCACAAATAAGTCTCATTATCCAATTCCCCATTTTGAGATTTGCCCACATCACGCTACTTGAGACTGCCTGCCATTCAAAAAGATTAGCCTCGTATTTAGTGTTGAATACTATGGCTACTACTTCTTTTCCTTGATTGTCATTTCCTGAATATAACATTTTGTATTTATTGCTCAGAAAGATCTCACCAGTTTTGGTCTTTTTTGTTTCAGTCACCCCTATTATGTCGATCTGGTACTTATCTAATTCCTCAGCTAGCTCCATTTCCTTGCCATTCAGGCTTCATATGTTGATAGTACCGATCTTTAACTCTGGTAATGTTGAGTTGTGGTGTGCTTTCAGATTTGTTCCAGTAGCTGACTCTTCCCTGTTGGCCCTGGTTTCCTGGCGAAAACAATGGGGGCCTTGTTTAACCGGGCAATGCCCCAGCCGGCATGAAATTTTGTCATGTTGTACCATCATTTTCTATATTGGTTTAAGTCAATAAGAATACAAAATGGTCGGCAAAATCCGAAATTGCCAGCCCATCCTCGTTCGTTCAGTATCCAGGTAGATACCCAACAGGGTGCACCAAGAGACGAGAAGGTGAAGATTGGACATTAGGTCAGAAACCCTGGTCGGTTCTCCGCATTCCTTTAAACGCAATGTGGAGGTCTCCTCTCAGTTATACAGCTTTCACCCTTAAGCACCCCCATTTACTTTTAAAGCATGATATTAAAAAATCCACTGCTATTATCAATCTATCTGTTGTTCTATAGTTGGCATTTTTATCCACTGTTCAATGGTTAACGGACTATCATATTACATTAATTTGTTACTAGAGGCCAACATGAGCACTTGGCATAACGTAAGTTTGATGGGAAAAAATGGTTTATTTTACACAAGGAAATACACAAATATATTTGGCCAGCAAGAGGATGCAAATCAATAACTGACTACATTATTGCAAATTTTAAATTAGCAGAGTTAATTTTAGACATAAGAGCATATTGAAAGGGTGGTGCTTAAGGGTCAAAGCTGTATAACTGAGAGAAGACCTCCACATAGCCTTTAAAAGAATGCGGAGAATTGACCAGTGCTTCTGACCTAATGTCCAATCCTCACCTTCTCATGGGGCATCCTGTTGGGTATCTACCAGGATACTGAACGAACAAGGATGGGCTGGCAATTTGGCCGACCAAATTGAATTCTGATAGGCTTAAACCAATATACAAAATGATGGTACGTGACAAAATTTCATACCGGCTGGGGCGTTGCCTGGTTAAACAAGGACCCCGTTGTTTTTGCCAGGGAACCAGGGCGAACAGCGAAAAGTCAGCTACTGGAACAAATCTGAAAGCACACCCCAACTCAACATCACTAGAGTTAATGATCGGTACTATCGACATAAGAAGCCTTAATGGCAAAGAAATGGAGCTAGCTGAGGAATTAGATAAGTACCAGATCGACATAATATGGGTGACTGAAACAAAAAAGACAAAAACTGGTGAGATCTTTCTGAGCAATAAATACAAAATGTTATATTCAGGCAATCAAGGAAAAGAACGGGTAGGCATAGTATTCAACACTAAATATGAGGCTAATCTTCTTGAATGGCAGACAGTCAAGTAGAGTGATGTGGGCAAATATTAGAATGAGGAACTGGACAATGAGACTTATTTGTGCCTATGGTCCCACAGAAGGCTCTACTAAGGTAGAAATGGAGGAATTTTTTGAGGCTCAAGAGAAAGCAACTAACACAATGAAAAAGGAAAAGTTAGTCCTTGTTGAAGACCTAAACAGCAGAGTAGGAAATGATTGTCAGACATAATTTTCCCAAAAACAATTTGGGAAAATTTGGAGAAAAGAGGAAAGCTAATATTAATGGCAAATACCTGTTAGATTTCTGCTCAGGACATGGACTGGTTATTATTAACATCATGTTCCAACATAAAAATGTGCACAAGTTCACATGGAGAGAAGAGGCAAGGAATAAGAAAAGTCTCATTGACTATGTCATTGTTGATAGTGATGTTTTCTCCCTGGTGCAGGACACCAAAGTGTACAGAGGATTTGAAATTGGGAGTGATCACTATTTAGTCTTGAGCAGGATAAAATTGAATTTCACATTGAAAAGAATAACATGTAAGAAAGTTTTAAAGCGAATAAAAGTTGAGCAGCTCTCAGATGTTAAGTGTAGACTAAAATACACAAAGATTATTGAAGAAAAAATGAGAGTTTGAGAACAGGAATCAAACCTTGGAGATTCAGTGGCAAGCATTGAAGAAAGTCCTGATCGATTTAGCTAGAGAGGCATGTGGTGAAGTTGTCTGCAAGGATAGAAAAATTAGAACTCCATGGTGGACACAGGAAGTTAAACAGACAGTGAAGGAAAAGAAGAAAGCATATCAAAAGTTCCTGGCAAATAAGTCAGCTTGTGCTCTTAGAGAATATAGAGACAAATGCAAGAATGCTAAACACTGTGTAAAACTAGCTAAACAAAAGTCATGGGAGGACTTTGGCAAGAATATAGAAAATAAATATCAAGAAGGTGGCAAAATATTCTGGAGGTTGTTGAAGAAGCTTAGGAATGGAGGAAAGAGTGCTGTAAAAGGAGTTAGAGATGATAAAGGTGACATGAAAACGGAAGAAAAAGATATCCTTGAAGTATGGAGTAATTACTTCAAATAATTGCTAAATGAAACAAGTAGTTTCATGTTTTTTACAGTAGTAAAAAACACGGCATATCAGGAATACATATCTATACTTGAAGTAGAAAAAACCATCAAAGGCTTGAAATGTGGAAAGGCAGCAGAACTAGATGATATTCGACCAGAAATGCTGAAGTATGGTGGTATAAAAGTCTTACAGTGGCTGCACTGCATAGTTCAGAAAGCCTGGACAGAGGGACGAATTTCTGATGATTGGAGTAGAGCTCTAATAGTACCCTTATATAAAAAGGGAAATAAAACTGAATGTGAGAATTACAGAGGTATTTCCCTACTGAGTGTTCCTGGCAAGATCTATGTAAGTTATACTTGAGAAACGGTTGAGAAGAATTGTGGAAGAAAAGCTTGGTGAAGAATAAGCTGGATTCAGGCTAAATAGAGGCTGTCAGGATCAGATCTTCACTTGACGACAATTAGTTGAGAAAGCATGGGAATATAACAAAGATCTGTATTTAAGTTTTGTCTATCTGGAAAAAGCATATGACAAGGTGCCAAGACAGAAGCTATTCAATACACTACAGTTATATGGTGTCAATGGGGACATTATATCAAGCAATACTTAGTCTTTATTTGAGTTGCAAGTCAGCAGTTAGAATTGAAGGAATTACAGGAAGATGACTTAATGTTAAATCTGGTGTGAGACAAGGATGTACATTATCCCCTCTGCTATTCATAATCTATATGGATCACATTATGAAGGAAAGTGGTATTAAACATGATATCAGAATTGGAGATGTTAATGTCAGCTCTTTGCTTTATGCTGATGATGTTATACTTCTAAATAAATCCACTACAAGTTTGCAAGATTCCCTGACTAAATTGAATAACTGTTGTAATAGACATGGTATGAAGGTCAGCAATAAAAAGACAAATATAACGAAAATAGGTAGAATCTTTGAAAATCCAACTGTGTTTTGAATGTCTAACCTGTGGAACAAGTAAAACATTTCAGCTACTTAGGCACGATTTTTAGTGAAGATGGTAAATTAAATACGGAAATAGACAACAGAATCAACAAAGCTGGTATGGTAGAAGTCAATTGAATAAATTCATATGGATAAGAGAGAAATTAGTCGGAACACTAAATTAGCTGTATACAAGACAGTGTTCAAACCAGTTTTAACTGTTGGATCTGAGAGCTGGGTCAGAAGTAAAACACTTGACCAAAGACTAGACACCGCAGATATGAGAGTCCTGAGAAAGATTAGGGATGTGAACAGATGGTATCAATGGCAATATCATATTAAAAACGAGGATATTAGGAAAGAACTTGACATTGTCAGCATCCAGGAATGCATTAGTAGAGCTAATCTCAGGTGGTATTATGGTCACTTAAACAGAATAGTGATTAAAGATTAGCCAAACAAGTGTTCTCTGCCAGGTTGGCAGGAAAACGACCCAGAGGAAGACCAAGATATAGGTGGATTGATACGGTACAATGTGCCTTAGACGACAGAAATATAAGATCTGATAATCATAATATTGAAGTCTTGACAAGTAACAGACTGATTTGGAGGAAAATTGTAGATAGGAAGTAGAAAGTATTTTTAACTTGGGTATAGTTATGTTAAAGATACCAAGCAATTTTAAACCTGGTTTTACTCCATTTTTTTCAAGTAAGCAAATAGACAAAATGTCAAGTTTGCGCCTGCAATTTATGCAAGACTACCTGTGGGATCAGCTAGTCTTGCATAAATTGCAGGTGCAAACTTGACATTTTGTCTGTTTGCTTACTTGGAAAAAATGGAGTAAAACCAGGTTTAAAATTGCTTGGTATCTTTAACATAACTATATCCAAGTTAAAAATACTTTCTACATCTATATCTCCTCCTGAGATTTTTATTTAATAAGGTTATAACACCTTATGGTAACTTGTTTTGGTAAAATACTTACAAGCTCTGCATTACTAAATCTTGGTATTTCTAGCCTGGCTCCCACTGATGAGACCTTATTTGCCAAGACGTGAAAGAGAGCTCCAGATCAAAGAAGAAAGAACTTGTGCCTTCCAGTCCAAAAGAGGATCCAGTTCCCGCGGCCCGAAGAGAGAGCTCCATGCTTACTTTCTACAGAAGTACCTCGGCGTTGGTAAGACCTTTTTTCTTATTATTGGCTCTTTTACCCATTCCTTCTGTTATCTCTTCGCTTGTTGTGAGGGACACCGGCGTTCCCTGACTTTGCCCTCCTTTACCTCCCCCCCCTTCTACAGCCAGTAGTTAGGTCTTCCCCCAACAATGCCGTTATTCTTACCCAGAACTAGAACGCTTGGCATCGAAGTCAAGCGGCTCCCAGATGAACGGACATTAGTGAAAGCTCTGATTGATACAGTAGGGGCAGAAAACATATGGTTTCACACCGTACTCAAAAGAAAGATTCCAAATTGTAGTTAAAAATGACCATACAAGAAGCAAATTATTAGAGGGTTTCCCCTGTGTGGGACAAACGATCAAACCTTATTTAATAGGGAGTTTACGGAAAACGTTAAGAATAACTAGATTTCCCTTGGAATACCTGGAGAATGAAGACAACGTCAAGAAATTTTTTAGCCAATGGGGCGATATTATTAGTATCAAAGCATTTGAACATGCTGATTACAAAGGCTGGAAAACAGGCGACGTTGAAATACAGATGGATATGAAAAAGGAAGTTCCCAACTTCATTTTAGTGGGCCAAACAAGGGTCATGGTTAACTACCTGGGTGTTAAAAGATTCACAATTAAAAGAATGCCCAAAACTACAGTGCAGAAATTGCAAATCAACAGAGCACAAAATAGTAAACTGCACAGAAGCTTGTCTTAAATGTGGGGACTTGACCCATAAAGTGGACACGTGCTCGCACAGAACACTCTCAGAAGCAGCTGGAGGGACCATAATACCGATCAGGGCTATACCCCTCGGTAAACCTGAGGTATCATCAGGGAGCGATTTTCCAGAGCTCCGGCAACAGACCAAAAAAGAAACACTAGCAGAAAACACAACCTCCATGAAACCCATAACGGGTAAGACACCCAGGGCAACCCGCCACATCAAGGAAATAACAGCCAACTTCGAAACCCGCAGCAAAGAGGAAGAAGTTGTAACAACCAGCGCCCCAATAAAGCGCACAAGAGAGGCAGAAACAGAAGAGGCAAAAAAGGCTAAACAAAGCAGCCTACTCTCGTCAGAAGATGAAATGGACAACATCCAAACTACAAGTCAACGCGAAAGCACCCAGCCCCTTGAGGAGACGGTAACAAAGACAGGAAACCTATCCTCAGTAGCGGACCAACCTGCAGAATCCCATTCACATATCTGCAGCACGGACATTTATAGCGTCACAGAAATGGAATTTCAAAACGACCTCGTTATGGATATTCCAAACAGCTCCGATAGTGAATCACAGGTGGAACATGTAGAGCAACAAACAGACAACACCCCCCCCTTCCTCCAAATACCAACATGGATTTTAAAAATGCCACTTTAAACACCAATGGTTTACGCAACCCCTTCGCACAAAGCACTGTCTGGAAGCTAATGTTAAGGTACAAAATTAATATCCTCCTAATTCAAGAAACCCATTTTTATAAGCATTGGGACGTGGAGAACTTCGAGAAGCTACCAAGTCACCAGCTACTGGTGCTTTGGGGATGCTCACTCGCGAAGGGTGGGATACTAATTCTCCCCCCCGAATCGCGGGGGGGGGGTTCTTCAATGTCCAGAAGGACGCCATGGGACATCTAATAACGGTGGACTGGAAGTACGGTGGCCGTACCATCCGGCTTATTGCAGTATACGCCCCGAACAGCCCATACCACAGAAGCGGTTTCTTCTCTGCCCTTGAAAACTACCTCTTGGGAGCAGAATACCTAATAGCTGGGGACTGGAATTGTGTGGAAGACACACGTTTGGACAAAGTAGGCGGGAACGCAAACTCCGGAACTGGCGGAACCGCCGCTCTAAAAAGATGCTGTGTAAATTTTGATCTCGTCGATGTCTGGAGGAGGAATAACCCATCGAAGGTAGAAACAACGTGGTGCCGCGGTCAGATATCGACGAGACTAGATAGGGTGTACGTGTCCCAAAACTTGGAACAGTATGTTCAAAGGACACATCACACCACAGCACACAACATGTCAAGAGACCACAAATTGGTCATTTTAAAAATTACACTCCCAGAGGTTATGGAAACAGCCAGAGGTCCTTGGAGGCTTCCTCCTACCTTTCCCAGTCTTTTTAGCGACCAGCTACAGAAACTCTGTGATGAATGGACAAACATCAACTGGGACTGGGAAAACTGGCTGCACTTTAAGTGGCAGGCTAAGGAACTGTTTCAAAAATGTGGGCGCGAAAGGGTCTACCAACAACGTAAACGGCTGAGGGATCTCTACAGGGAACTCGGCTGGTACCGGTCAAGCAAACGGAGCAGAGTTCCCTGCAGACATCTTATCAGACAGGTAGAAATACAGCTGCAGCAAGAGCGGCAGAGTAGAGTCGATGACCTCGACTTTCGCATGAGACTATCTCAGAAATTTGGAAACACCTTCCGCCGCATTCTACAATCAACAATGGGTGGCAGTAAACGATGAAAGAACGATTTACCAGATCGAGGAGAAAGGTCAGATTCTAAATTCAACCCATGAAATACTCCGTCACTTTCACCAGCAGTATCTCGGCATCTTCGCTGACCAGCAGGGCACGGATGACTTCAGTGAGTGGGACGTCAAACGTTTTCCCGAGCATCTTAGCGCCCTGCATGACAGGCCGATAACTGCAGCTGAAATAAAAGCCACGTGCAAAACGATGAAGACAAAAAAGACCCCAGGGCCAGATGGACTGGGGATAGAATTCTATAGATCTATCTAGAACCTTGTACTGCCAGCACTAGTAAAGATCTTTAACGAATTCCTCACTTCGGGAAACATCCCCGAGGAATTCGCTAAGAGCTATACAATTTTTATCCCCAAAAAAGACCGAGATCGGACCTTGTCAAATAACTGGCGTCCCATCTCCTTAACTAACCTAGACTATAAACTTTTTGCAAAAGTTATCTGTACACGCATTAAGGGCGGAATAGAAAACATAATAACAAGTTCACAGGTCTATGGAATCCCAGGTAGATCTATGGAATTTAATCTCTTCCTGCTAAGAGACCTAATCAGACTGGCCAAGGAAAAAAAATACCCCCTGGCACTTCTCTCCACCGACCTGGAAAAAGCGTTCGACAGCGTCAGCCACACGTACTTACAGGACACCCTAAAAAAAGTAGGCATAGGCCCGAGACTTCGGCGTACAATTAAACATGTACGCGGAGGCCTCGACACAACTGTCTATTAATGGGTTTCTGACAGAACCAATCTGTATAAAGAGAGGGGTTAGGCAAGGCTGCCCACTAAGCCCCCTTCTCTTTTCCCTAGCATTAGAACCCCTCATCAAAAGAATAGAGAACACCCCTGCAATTAATGGTATTCCACTGCCCCAAGTCTCCAAACAGTGCAAAATAGTAGCATATGCAGATGATGTAGTGGCCACACTCAGAGACTCTGAGTCTATCTGCATCTATCTTGACATACTGCAAAACTTCAGCATAGTCAGTGGTCTCCGAGTTAATGCACAAAAAACCAAAATCAAAAATTTTGGAAATTTCCATAACACCGGACTTCTCTACGGTTTAGCGCTGCATACACAGCCGCTAACAATACTAGGAGTTCCCTTTTCTGAGTCGCTAGCTTTACCAGTTAAAAAATTACAGGAAATAAGTACGGAAAAGATAAGTCTATTCAAACCGACCTTTTTCTCCTTTTATGGCAGAGCCACAGTGATAAAAACAATCATTACCCCAATGCTGATGCACACAGTCAATATCACAGGCATCACACTGCTACAAGAAAACCAATTATCCAAAAAACTCATAGATTTCTTCTGGAATGAAAAAAAAACATGAGGTTAAAAAACAATACCTGCAACTAAAACATGAAGAAGGGGGGTACGCTCTGCCTGATCTCAAAAGCTTGCTTTATGCAAATACATTTAAAACCGTACGGAAGGCCTTAAACTCAAACCATATTTCAGGCCTCCTAATTAGATATTTTATAGGACTTTTCCTCCCCCTCTTTGGAACCACGGACTATGCTGGACCCCATGCAAGGGTTGTGCCCAAGTGGTACCGCACACTAGTAAAATCACTCACAGTACTTAGAAACAAAGGAATAGAAATCCTCACACACAAACCCAAAGCAGTATACTGGGATTTCTTCCAACTCTCCAGGCGTGATACACCAAACCTCGGGACAAACAATGAAATTCTCTTTAAAAACATCAAGAATAGCTGGGGACAGCCTTTTCATCGGGATCTGGCCTGGCGAATAGCTTATGGGCGACTCCCGGTGAAACAGGTTAAATCTAGGTATGTACCCAGTCCGTGCGATCCCTTTTGTGATGTCTGCCGGGGCGTGGAAACGGTGGAGCATTTCTTTTATTTTTGCCCACCAGCCCAACGCGTCTGGCAAAGACTGAGCACAGCACTGGGAATCCCGATGCTATCACTAGAAGAGGTCATACACCTGCAATTCCTGCCACCAGTCAACAAGACCAAAAATTCGCCATTTTTTTAATTAACGTCTTAAAGTATCACATCTGGAAGGTATGGAAAAAATCCCAGGTACGGGATGCAAATTTAATGTACGCAGGAATAAGGAAAGGTTTCTTTTTTTATCTTCCTAAATTTCTTGCGCAAGAGAGACATCTACTAGGCGACTTTAAATTTGTGAACAAATACTGCAAACCACCGAAAATATGCTTTCTTATACAGGGACGCATCAAGCCCTGTATATTTCTTTAGTATCTCCAAAACTCCACCTAACTATCCCTAGGAAAAGTAACAACCACTCTGTTCTTCCTCGCCACAAAGCTTTCGCTGGCATGGTTTCCTTTACTCCAAATAAGGGGGGTAGATCTGAGAACCCGGGCTGCGAAGGCTTACTGCGAGGCGGTGCTGCTCCTTGTGAGCGGCATCTCCCGGGCCAGTCTTCTACCCCATTCTAAGTCCCAGTGGTACCAGGTCTGTAAGTTCCTTATTTTGTTCCCTTTCAGTTCAACTGATCGGACCTTAAGTCCTTTAATTTTTATGTAATTTAAAAAAAAAAAAAAATGTTCTAACTGAAAATACTGTTTTCAAAACAGGTCAATGGATCTCTTTCATAGATAACTGACGAAATTAATAAGGATAAATTTATAAGTGAACTTTAGTCAAAAATTTTTATGGTTAAATTTTCTTTTTTTTTTGAACAGATAAATTGAGAATATGTGTCACAGACCAATTAGCCATATAAGGCAAAACAGGTTGACTGAGGCCTCTTTTACCTCCTACTATCCTACTCTATCTTTCATTATTCTCCTCTCTTACTGTTTGCTGACCCTTAGCATGCTTTATTCTCCAAAGGCCTATGATGAGAGACATGAACTCCCATTCGACCTCAATAAAGGTCGAAACCGGTCTGGGTAGTGGCCCCTTGCCTTTAATACAAAACATCATACATCTCCTTCTTGGAGATGTGTTTTGGCATTAAGGGTAAATATTAAGATTAGTGAGCTTGCTCCACTTTTACCACGAGTTGCCTTGGTCTTGCACTACCTGTGGGATCAGCTAGTCTTGCATAAATTGCAGGCGCAAACTTGACATTTTGTCTGTTTGCTTACTTGGAAAAAATGGAGTAAAACCAGGTTTAAAATTGCTTGGTATCTTTAACATAACTATACCCAAGTTAAAAATACTTTCCACATCTATATCTCCTCCTGAGATTTTTATTTAATAAGGTTATAACACCTTATGGTAACTTGTTTGGTAAAATACAAGTTCTGCATTACTAAATCTTGGTATTTCTAGCCTGGTTCCCACTGATGAGACCTCAATAAAGATCGAAACTGGTCTGGGTAGTGGCCCCTTGCCTTTAATACAAAACATCATACATCCCCTTCTTGGAAATGTGTTTTGGCATTAAGGGTAAATATTAAGATTAGTGATCTGAGCTTGCTCCACTTTTACCACGAGTTGCCTTGGTCTTGCACTACCTGTGGGATCAGCTAGTCTTGCATAAATTGCAGGTGCAAACTTGACATTTTGTCTGTTTGCTTACTTGGAAAAAATGGAGTAAAACCAGGTTTAAAATTGCTTGGTATCTTTAACATAACTATACCCAAGTTAAAAATACTTCTACATCTATATCTCCTCCTGGGATTTTTATTTAATAAGGTTATAACACCTTATGGTAACTTGTTTTGGTAAAATACTTACAAGCTCTGCATTACTAAATCTTGGTATTTCTAGCCTGGCTCCCACTGATGAGACCTGTTTTCAGCGGCCCCAAGAGAAAGCTCCATGTTCCAGTCATCTTTTGGATTCCAGTTGCCAGTTCCCGAAAGAGAGCTCCTACTCCAGTATTGTTTGGTAAGAACCCTTCTAGTTTTTTCTTTTGTTGGTTTTTATTTTTTGCGGCCTCGTTCCAATCGGTGCAGGTCCGTTTTAGGGTATTTCCTTTCGGGGACTGAAATTTGCTTTTAAACAATGTCGAAATTCTTGCCAAGAGTTCGTACTCTCGGGATCGAAATTGACCAAAACATCGACAAAGCGATGTTTGTGAGAGCTCTTCTCAAAGTAGTCAAAGCAGAAAGTATTTACGGGCTTACCCCTTATGGGGGGGGGGGGGTAGATTCCAAATAGTAACAAACAACATAGAAACAAGAGAAACACTCCTTAAAGGTGTAGAATGTGAAGGGAAAAAATACCTACCCTTCCTAGTCGGGAGTATTTTAAAATCCGTAAAAATTGACAGGTTTCCACTTGAATATCTAGAGAAAGGGGAGGAAATCATTAAAACCATTTTCTCCAAGTGGGGGGCTGTCCGAAACGTAACAATCGGACAAGACGCAGATATCCCAGAGTGGAAATCAGGGGAAGTGAGCATTTCAATCGAGATGAAAACCGAGGTTCCCAACTTGATTTTTTTAGGCTCAGTAAGAGTAATAGTCAATTATCCAGGCGTAAGAAAACAATGTTTTCGGTGCACCGCTTTGGGTCACCTTAGCGCTCACTGCCCGAAAAACAACACATGCCGCAACTGCTTATCGACAGAACACACATTGAATCAATGTGAGTCACCATGCCGTAAATGTGGGAACATATCCCATAAAATAGACATTTGTCCTAATAGGACCCTTGCAGAAAGAGCAGGAGGCGCCATAACACCTGCGGCAGTAGCCCTTCCTAAGCTCACAACACAGGACTCTCGAGCTACCGGCCAAACAGTAAACGAACCACAAACAACTGAACCAGAAGAGTTTCCAGCCCTCCAACCGCCAGCTACCGCAACGACTACATTAGGAAATCGGGCAATAACTGGGAGGAACGCAGAAGGGAGAATTAGGAAGAAAAAGAAACAGATCACTAAGAAATCGGAAGGCAACAATGACAGCACAGAAACAGAGGAAATGGAAATCAACACCAGTACAACAAAACGACCCATCACGCCGGAAGAAGAAGGAGAAATGAAACTAAATAAACAGGACACTGAAAGCCAAATAGAAGCCTCAAGTTCAGATGAGGAAGGAAATGAGAAAATATCGCGAAACAACACAGAAAATGAGGAAGAAACCTCATCAGAAGAAGAAGACAGAGAGAGCAAGGAAACAATCCAGAAACTAAGGAAGGAACAGACTTTGTTAAAAGCAATACTCCAAACGGCTCTGTCATTCTGAAGAACTTTAAGGGATCTCCTAAAACGGCAGAAAAACTATTTCAGATAATGACCACAAAAGGAGAGCCAACTTTCTTGTTCTTTAAAAGGAGCAATAGACTCATATGGGGAGAACTCTATGTAAAGGATATAACCAAGGTCGAGCCCCAGCAACTGGACAGTCACCTGGACTTAACAGAGGAAGAAAAACAACACCTATGCGACACATTGAAGTCGCTGACACGAGTAGATCTGGAAAAGAGATACCCAGGGATGATGAAGGAATTTGAAAAAAGAACTTTACCAGTAGATACAAACACCGGTTCTTCTCACCCCATTACAAAACTGGTAAAAAGAAAAGACCCCCAATATGAATATTCGAATGTAACAAAACGAATCCTATTCTATCTTAGGAACAAACCCGAGATAAAAACAAAGTCCGCACAGCTGTACAGGAAAAGGGAGACGTGGCTTTGCAATGTGAAGGTGAGCTAGAGAGTCTTAGAATATGGCTCAAGTTTGGGAAAGTCACTTATGACCGAGTGGAATGGAATGAATGCTTGAAGAGAATATGGCAACTTAATGATGAAGAGTCAGTACACGTACTCACAGTGATGGAAAACGTGGTAAAAGACTATGAGGAAGCGGTAAGAGATAGCAGGGCAAATATGACATAAAAAAAAAAAGCCCCTTCTAAGTTTCTTGGTTCTGTTTCTGTATGTTCACGCTTAATCCACATAGGAGGGGGCAGACCTGAGAACCCGAGCGGCGAACGCTTACAGCGAGGCGGTGCAGCTCCTTGCGGGCTGCATCACTCGGGCCAGGCTCTTCCCCCGTTCTTGCAGTACTTTTCTGTTAATTCACCGACTTTTGTTGTTCTGTTTATGCGTGTTCTAGCTCCTTTGTTGTTTCTGCTTATGTGTGTCCTAGTTCTTTTGATTTTCAATTTATGTGTGTCTTCCTGCATTTGTTTTTTTCACTTCTTTCATCGGCCAGACATCTGAAGAGGTGGCTGGCCAGAGAACGCGGAGGAGAACGGATGGAGGGAGATGATGTCGGAGATCTGCTTGGTGCTGGCATTTAAGTCAGGCCAAGTAGATCGACTGAGGCCTCTTTTAACTATCTACTACTATCCACTATCTTTCCTCTCCTCTCTCACTATCAGGCTGACTCTCAGCACAACTTTCTTTTAAATCTAAAGAGGCCAGTGATGAAAGGCATGAACTCCCATTCTACCTCAATAAAGGTCGAAACCGGTCTGGGTAGTGGCCCCTTGCCTTTAATACAAAACATCATACATCCCCTTCTTGGAGATGTGTTTTGGCATTAAGGGTAAATATTAAGATTAGTGATCAGAGCTTGCTCCACTTTTACCACGAGTTGCCTTAGTCTTGCACTACCTGTGGGATCAGCTAGTCTTGCATAAATTGCAGGCGCAAACTTGACATTTTGTCTGTTTGCTTACTTGGAAAAAATGGAGTAAAACCAGGTTTAAAATTGCTTGTAGATAGGAAGTTAGTAATGATGTAAATTTTTCATGCAGTACTATCATATTCTGTACACCCCTTGAGGGGACATCAGGAATTTGATGATGATCATCATATTGAAGCTTTGAATTAAACTACCATTATATGGTATTAGCAAAAATTCAATTTAAACCAAAGTGGCTAAAAATACATAAAATTGAAACTTCTTATTAACCAAGTCGCAAATTTTGCACTACAGGAACCCCATGTTAGTCAACAATATCAAAAATGCAAACTTAAAAACAACTTAGAAACTACACATAAATCAAGTGACATAGAAGAGAAATGGGAAAAACAGAAAACAAATTCTTACAAAAGCAGCAAAAGAAAGCTTAGGAATAAAATGCAAATGGATTAAAAAAAAGAGGACTACGAGATTGGAACAAAGAAATAGAAAATATAATAAAAACAAAAAGGACAGTTATCAGAAATGGCTAAATTCCAAAACAATAGAAGCAGAAATAGAGTGTAAAAGAAACAGTGCACTTGCAAAATGAGAAGTAAAGAAAAAACAGAAAAAGATGGAACAATTTCATAACAGGACTAGAAAAGAATATATTTAAAGCCACAACCCAAAACCTATAGAGTAATAGAATATATGAATACAGAAATAAAAGAAAAGATAAAAATACAAACAATAGATAAAAAAAAAAAAAAAATGGGTGACCTATTTCCAAAATCTCTAGACAGATGAGAACAATGAAATAAAATTTTATAAAACAAATAATGACCTAACAGAAAATATCACAATGTTAGAAGAAGATGAAAAATAGGAAAACACCAGGAGAAGACAATATAAATATAGAACTATACAAAAATGCTGGTGAAAAATTTAATGAGACTTCTGAAATTTTTAATATGGTTTGGATGTCTGGAAAAAAGCACTGGTTATTCCAATCTATAAAAAAGGATATAAAGACGACTGTAATAACTATAGGGGAATTAGACTGCTAAATACATCATCAAATTCCTGCAATGTATCCTCAAGGGGTGTACAGGATATGATAGTACTACATGAAAAATTTACATCATTACTAATTTCCTATCTACAATTTTCCTACAAATCAGTCTGTTGCTTGTCAAGACTCCAACATTATCAGATCATATATTTCTATCTTTTAAGGTATTTTTTACTGTATCTATTCATCTATAAGATATAGGTCTGCTAAATACAGGATATAAAATATATGCAGGAATATTAAAAGAGAAGCTAAACAGTATTGTAGAGGACAAACTACTAGAAGAACAAAACAGTTTCCGAAAAGATCGATCCTGCATTGATCCAATTTTTACTATAAAATTATTAATAGAAAAGAGAAGAGAATTTCAAAAAGAAACACGCGTGACTTTTATTGATTATGAAAAAGCCTTTGACAAAATTAGTAAACAAAAATTGTTTAAAATATTAACCAATTTAAATATACCAAACCAACTTTTAAAATCCATTCAAGAAATATATACAGGAAATAAAATAGCAGTTATATTAGAACACATCTCAGAATGGAAAGATATATCAAGAGGAGTACGACAAGGAATGTACCCTCTCACCTCTGCTTTTCAATATATATAAAATTATAACAATCTGGAAACAGTATAACCCATTTGGTATAAAAATAACATCAATAAATGAAGATAGATACACTACTATTTGCAGATGATCAAATAGTATTAGCTACATCAGAAGATGATTTACAAAAATCATTAAATGATATGACAATATCTAAAGAAAACACATAAATAATGGCATTCAAAGGAGAAAACCCAATAAGAAGTAAAATAGTGATATACATTAAAATATTAGAACAAGTAAATACTTTCAAATATTTGGAATGTGATTTATCATATGAAGAAGAAAAGACAGACACTATAATATCAAACTTTGTCAAAGTAAATGCTATAATAAATAATATATTTAAGCAATCTCTAGTACAAAAGCACACTAGAATCAGACTACATAATGTATGATTATGTAGTCTGAATTCTACTATATGGAAGGCAAAACATGGACCATAAAAAGGAAAGATGAAAAGTGAATTCAAACAGCAAAAATGAAATTTCTCAGAAAAAGCTGGATATACCAAGTGAAGTCATAAAATAAATGGAGAAATTTTACAATCCTGAATATAAAACCAATTAATTACTACATATGACAGTGTAAACAAAATTGGATAGAACATTTAAATTGAATGGACAACAGCAGACTACTGAAAATATTATACAAATATAAAATAAGTGGAAAAAGAAGAATCGGAAGACCAAGAAAGAGATGGCATGAGACCGGAACAGGTCACCTGGCCTAAAATCCATGTTAAGAAGAAGCTATACTGTGGTGCTGGCGTATGTATTGTCCTTTTATAACAAGCTGAAGGAGTAGAAGCTTTGTTTAATTTGTGTATTAATTTTTACAAATTTTATTTGATATCCCAAATATGAAAGAACAAACAATTACGGAAGAGAAGAGAACATTTAATGAAGAATGGGAGCGGTACTACATGTTTGTAGCCAAAGGAAAAAAAACGATGTGTTTATTTGTGATACTGTGATTAACAATAAAAAGATACAAATGTCCATCAGCATTATGGTACACAAAGGTCCACAAATATGCAAAATTGGAAGGATAACCAAGAAAATCTATATTTATAAATATAGAGCTTCAGAAAAACCAACAACAATTATTTCAAGCGATGATAGGGTAAAGTAATGAAATTACCAAAGCAACTTATAACGTAGCATATATACTCTGGAGAAAAGGTAAACCATATAGTGATGTGGAAATCATAAAACAGCACATTGTTGAAGTTGTAGCATGTCTGGATTCAGATAAAGTTAACAAATACAAATAACTTCCTCTTTCATGAAGAATTATAACCAAACAACAACATGAATTAGCTGTCGATGTTGCCGAACAGTTTCAAAAAAATTTGCCAAAATGAAGATACTTATATGGTTAATCAATAACTTTAGCAAACCATGTAGATTGTAATGCAGCTTGTGTCTTTGTATATATGTATATGCTCCAGATGATGACCTTGATATGAAGGTCGAAATGTCGAGTGTTCATTTTGTTAGAGCAAAACTAAACTTTTGCTCTAACACAGTAGTTGTCTCCATAATTTTTCATAATTTATGTTTTGATTGCCTTAGATGCTGTATTTTCTGAGTCAGTAATATCAGTGGATATTACTGACTCAGAACAAGTTTTAGTTTATATTCACATTATAAATTACATATTTTCAATGTTAAGAGGAGTTACTAACTTTGGCTACTCTCCTGGGGAGAACATGTGGAATTGATGTTTTTAATATTTTTAAAGATAAATGTCAGGAAGCAAAGCTTAATTTGTATAATTCAGTAAGTGTATGCACAGATGATACTCCTCTGAGAGGAAAACATGAAGGATTTGTTGCATCACTGCAAAATGCAATACAAAATTCTGATAACATGATTTCATTTCATATTACATAAACAGAATCTTTGAGCCGAATCTGCTCTTTTTAAAAGACACATTAAGGAATGTTACTGATATTGCTAACTATATTTGAGCAAGTGCATCATCAGTTTCCAATGTGCTTCAAATTGATGAGGAAACATTACGTGTGGATCTTCCTTATCACTCTAAAGAGTATGCTAGTTGTCACAGGGAAAAGTTCTAGAAAAGGTTTTAGCACCATGAAAAGAAATGACATTTTTACATGGAACAAAATAAATCTCATGAATTTTCTAAATAGGATTTCTGCAGAAATGCTGCATTTTTATGACTTAACATCAAAACAAAACCATCTAAATGTTTGTCTACAAGGAAGGCAAAACTAAATCAATATATGAAACGTAATTCAAGCATTTAGGAAGAAGTTGACATTCTTCAAAACTCTTCTTTTCAAACTTGTATTTTCAGCTGAACATTTTCCTGAACTGGCAAAGGTAATTGAAGAATGGTGCAGTAATAAAACCTTAAGAAACAGATATTAATGAATACAGTGGTGGCTTAGACTCACTGATTGAAGAATACAATCACAGGTTTAAAGATTTTGAGAAACATGTTCTCACACTAAAACTGGCTTTCCTACCACATCTGGTTCTCCAGTGAACCTGAAAAATTTACAAATGGAGCTGACTGAGCTCTTAGAACTGTAATCTCTATTTGACAGTAAGAAAGATACCATTGAAATATGGAAGAATGCTGTTGAGTACCCAAAAATCAAACATGTTCAACATATGATGTCTTGTTTCAGCATCACAGCAAGTTATGCTGAAACAACATTTTCACACGTAGTTCAAATTAAGATATGCATGAGATCACAAATGATGAATAATCACCAGGAACACCAAATGAGGCTGTTTAATTTGCAGAACTTTATTCTCAAATTATTAATTTGTTTGTAAATAAATAAAACATTGAGAGTTTAACAGATTTCTAATGTTGAGATATCAATATTCATACTATATGCATATGACCTCTCTATAATTTTAGCAAAATTTATTATATACGAAGTATGTAGCCTTATGAGGAATCCATGAAGTGATGTATGGCCTTCCAATGCCTATAGGTTTCCCAATCAAGATGATTTCTGTCTACTCAGATAAAAATACCAGACAAGTTGTTTCAAAATCTTGAAAATTATTCAAATGGTTCCACCTTCTTCGTGAAAGGGAGAAGGGGAAGGAAAGTCAGAAAAATTAACAAACAGGGATGAAGGATTATAACTGTGATGAACAAGGAGGTGAGGTATCTGCATTATAAAATAGTTCTATTGTGGAAATCTCATAATTAATATTTCCATGCACATCACCATCAAATTACTAATATACACTGGTTTTCTTAAATTAATGAATAAAGATAAAAAATCAGGATATCTCAAAAATCATATGATACATTTTTATGCAATTCAGTGAAAAGTATGATATGTGAAAGAAACATCCACAGAAACTAAATAATTTTTAATTCTAATTGCAACAAATAGGTACATGAAGACAATGGTCAAAAAAAAGAAGTCCAAAATTTCCAAAGCCTTAATAAGGAATGTGGTCATCCTTCTCAGCAATACAATGTTCACAATGATGTTTCTCACTATTTTACAATGGTGCCCAGGAGCTAAGTAGGTAATAACCATTGCTTCTTCAAAGCTCTCCAAGTTCCTCAAGGTGGGAAGTATTGAGAGCAGCAACATGTCTGCCTAAAGCACCTCGACATTATTGCATGACACCTCCAGGAATCCAAGGACTCATTGCGGAAGGGCACTCTACTTCGCTAAATACATCTCACCCTCTCCACTACTACTACTTAATTTCTCCTATGACACTACTACCACCATCAATGCCATCTACTGTCCATCATCACTAACAACAGTATTCTTTGTCTGTAAACTGCACATGTGTTCTGAAAGCTGATTTGTCTGTACACAGGATGAAAAGCCAAGTTTCTCAGAGGGAAAAAACCCTGTTACCTCTGTATGAAACCAGCTAACTGACCTTCAATTGAAAAAGCCCATATAAGGATTCTCCTCGTCCCGATGAGAATCAAACCCAGGCCTTTTCCAATCAAGGGGAGCAATGTTCGGCTGTTCTTCCAATTGCACTACAGAGGAGGATAGATCGAGTGGGTGCAAATACCATTAGCAACCATTTGATGTGCATATCTCCAATTTATTGCTAACACTCTACTTCAGAACACATATTTATTCATCGGTGGAAAAACCAATGTGTACATGATTAATCTAGACATTGGTTAAGGTCAGAAGTGCACAGGAGACTTCTGTGTGCTGTAGCAGCAGATACCAATGTTCCTGTAGCCAACGTGAGGTCAGATCACAGCTGATTCAGAGTAGCACTGCTGTTTCAGTAAGCAGATAATCGAAGATATCTGTGATCTACTGTGATTGTGGCCTGTGGCATTCTTTCACTATCTCCAAGATGCTGTTTGTGACTGTTAGAACTTGTCACATAGTCTGTGAACCATGGAAAGACTCGCATGCAACCATCTGGCTACATCCACTTGACTTTTGCTGGCTTCTAGTTTCATGATGGCTCGTCACCTGAATTCTTATGAATTCAGGTGGCAAAATGCCCACTTTTATGTCATGATCATTTGCATATACTGCTGACAGTGCCACATTATACATAACATACCTGACTCATATATCCCAACTTGTTTTCATTTGCTGCCTCTATTGCTCCTCTTCAAGCCATCTCCCTCTAAAGCTATATTTTCTATAACTGAAATAGCCTAATAGTGAGGTTATCTTTCTTGTGAACTTCCAGCCTTCATAACTCAAACTGGCCTCTCTTCTCCAGCTCCACCATTTAAGAACGCAGGGATGCATTTGACATTAGCAACGATCTAACATAGTCAATTACCCATTCAATCTGTCAACACACTTGATCACATCTTATCCAGCTCCATTTCCAAATATACTGTGGATATCAGTTCTCCTATGGGGAACTCAGAGAACAACTTCATATGTCTTATTTGCCATGGAACAATCTCCATCCAGCAGGTCTCAGTCTGATGTCATTCTAAGAATGCCAAAAAATGGGATGACCTCCGACTTCTCCTTTCCATGGTCTGACTACTGCTTCAGTTCTCTTGATTGAAATACATGCTCAGGCTGAATAACAGTAATCCTCAAGAAATGACAGCCTTCATCTCTCATTACACCCAAAATTCCTGTCCACCATCCAAGCCTTGGTTCTCAAAAAAGTGATGCAGTACAAGGAAAAAATTCATCATACCATGAGTGGCTCAAGACCAAAACTCCAGCTGCTCACTCTATCTATTGCAGCAATATAGATGAGGTGAGCAGCTGGAGCTGTAAAAGAATCAACAAATCCATATCAGACTTTGAAAGAGCCAAGTACTACAAATTCGCCTCCTACCCAAATGAAGGTCATTCCTTCTGGTCGCTGGACAAGATGACTTTTGTCCACTCATGATTCTATGCTCTCAATATCCAGATAGTACCATAGTCACTTCACCCAAATAGGAAAAGAATCACCGTTCTCTTCCAATTCCTGCACAGCTGACCAGGGCAAAGTATCCCCCCCCCCTGACACACACTTTACCACAAACTGCTCACTCGATGCCATCCAGTTTTCTGTCAGAAAGAAATATGAAGAATCTTTAATAACATAAATACAAACAAGTCATCTAGTCCTGACAGTATCATACCTATCGTGTTAAAAACTTCTGCCCCCCCCCCCCCAAAAAAAACTAACTCCTATCTTATATTGCCTCTTCAATTTATTGAACTGGCATGGAAACAGGCCCAAATCCAGTCCATTATTCCAAAGAAATAGCGATAAGTTGTTCAACTGTTCTCACTTCTGTTCTCTCAAAAATTGTGGCAAAAGTCATGAACAGCATCTTTTGCATCACCTGGAGACCCTATCAACTAATCAGTAACCAGCAATATGGATTCCATCAATCTTGATCATCTCAGATAATCCTTGGCTAGAGATAATCACAGATAATGAAAAAGTTCTAGCCTTCACTACCCACACCTTTGGATTCAAGACATGGAAAAATTTGAAAAAACTCATTGTCAATCACGACATTTCAGAAACATCTGAATGGATTTAGTACAGGGGCCTACTTACTTCCTCATGCATATAAACGACATGCTCTCACAGATTGTAAATATTATCCATAACTTTGCAGATGATAGTAGACTACATTCCTGTTTTTTATATGACAAACTTCGTACTGCACATTTGTTTGAACCCTCAAGATCTACCATGACCAATGTCCTAAACTCCAATATCCTAGATATATTTCAATGGGGTAAGAACAACCTTGTGGACTTCAGTGCCACCAAAAGTCAGTCCTGTCTGATCTCACATTCTTTTCCCTAACTTTCTCAACTGTCAAACCATGATCAGAATTCTCTCTGAGGCCTAACCTACTGAAACTTTTCCTGGTAGAAACATCTATTTGCAGCTGTCAAAAAAAAACTCAGTGTACTTATCTATTCAAGACACTGCTTCACACCTTTTCAGATGCTAATTCTATAAAAATCTGACCAACTGTGGAATATTCCTCACATATTTAGGATGGCACACTGAAATCCTCTCCAAGATTGCTCAATGCAATGCAAAAGAGGGATCCCTCTCTCACAGATTCCCCAAGTCCTCCGTTCATAGATGTTCAAGTTTATGCCTGTTCTATAAACGCATTACCAGATAGCGCTCAACGGAATCAGTTATTATCATTCCTTCCCTTTCCACCAAAATAAGAATAAGAGCTGTAGCTCACCAACACCCATTTACAGTTCAGCTTGAAACTTGCTGAATCAACTTCTCTGCACCCTCTTTCATTCCATCTACTTACATTCTTTGGAACAACTCTCTCCCACTCTGCCTTCCCAATGAATATAACCTTTAGCTATTCAAAAAAAGCAAACAGATTCCTCCTTTTTTCTTACCTGTTTGCCAAATACACAGTGGCGGCTCATGGCTTGAAATTGTGATACTGTAACTTTTGAAATATACATACACACTACACATACAGTGTACACGTGTTTGGATAAAATATCAAAATTATGGTAAAAATTTTGATATTTTGATAAAAATAAATTAAACATGAAAAAATATCATTTATTATCGATAAAATTACACAGTTTGGTATAATTCAAAATCACTTAAAAATAAAATATATTCTTCTTGTTTTGTTTCATGAAATAATATTGTTTATTATCGATAAAATTATACAGTTTAGTATAAATTCAAAATTACTTAAAAATAAAATCCATTATCATAACCCCAATAATGCTCTAAAATAAAAACTAACAAATGTTATGCTTTTAATTGTAATGTCCAAATATTTAAAGAGATGGAGTAAACACGATAAGCACTACGAACACTCTACTACTAGTGCAAACTGCATATAAACAATAGTGGAATTGCAGGGCGGACAGTGTCGCATTATGCTAATAGCTCACATCTCACTATGACATACATATATGCATATATATGCTTGTGCGCATAGCAATAGGACACTGTGTAAAGCACAGTACTGCTAGCGTCCTTTGCCCTCCTAAGTGCTACAAGATGGATTTTTATTATTTTTTTATGCAAAATAAGAGAATTGTATACGATTATTGATGATAAAATTAAATATTACAAGCAAATATAAATAAATTAATAAATATATTTATATATCGAGAAAAATTGGGGGTGCTGCAGTTCCGCAGCGCCTATGCACGAGCCGCCCCTGCAAATACACATGGTGATAATATCAGTTATTCTCTTATCAGAGCCACAAAACTTAAATACAAATCTTTATATTTTCATTTCTCAATATTTTGAAGTAAAAATCTGATCCTGACAACCCCTACTTGACCAAACCATAACTTTCTCCCTCAAATTTCTCTTTCGTAAATCTTGCTTATAACAATCAATAGGGAAATTCCAATTTTTTAAATTCTGTTTTACTTATTTATTATTTTATTTTTTTGTAAAGGGATGCTATTAGAGCTCTACTCCTTTCATCCAGAATTTGACTTACTGATCACAGACCATTGTAAAACCTTTACATCATCATGTTTCAGCATTTCTGGTCAGAAATGCTGAAATGTAGTGATGTAAAGATCTACTTCAGCTGCCTTTCTATATTTCTGATTTCTGATGGCCTTTTCTATTTGAAGTATTGATATGAACTCCTCCCCACAATCTGTGAATTTTTTTTTTTTACTACAGTTCTGTCACTACTTATTTCATTTAAACAATCTCAAAATAACCACCCTTGACATCCAGAATATTTTTATCTTTGATTTTTATCATCATCATCAAATTCCTGATATGTACCCTCAAGGGATGTACAGGATATGATAGTACTACATGAAAAATTTACATCATTACTAACTTCCTATCTACAATTTTCCTCCAAATCAGTCTTATTACTTGTCAAGACTCCAACATTATCAGATCTTACATTTCTATCGTCTAAGGCACTTTGTACCGTATCAATCCACCTATATCTTGGTCTTCCTCTGGGTCGTTTTCCTGCCAACCAGGCAGAGGACACTTGTTTTGCTAATCTCTCCTCGCCCATTCTGTTTAAGTGACCATACCAGGATACTGACAATGTCAAGTTCTTTCCTAATATCCTTGTTTTTAATATGATATTGCAATTGATTCCATCTGTTCACGCCTCTAATCTTTCTCAGGACTCTCATATCCGAGGTCTCAAGTCTTTGGTCAAGTGTTTTACTTCTGACCCAGCTCTCAGAACCATAAGTTAAAACTGGTTTGAACACTGTCTTGTATACAGCTAATATAGTGTTCCGACTAATTTCTCTCTTATTCCATATGAATTTATTCAATTGACTACCTACCATACCAGCTTTGTTGATTCTGCTGTCTATTTCCATATTTAATTTACCATCTTCACTAAAAATTGTGCCAAAGTAGCTGAAATGTTTTACTTGTTCTATAGGTTCTCCATTCACAATGCACCTGATATTTTCATTGCTTCTGCCTATTTTCATTATCTTTGTCTTGTTATTGCTGACCTTCATATCATATCTGTCACAACAGTTATTCAATTTAGTCAGGGAATCTTGCACACTTATAGCAGATTTATTTAGAAGTATAACATCATTCGCATAAAGCAAGATGCTGACATTAACATCTCCAATTTTGATATCTGGTTTAATATCACTTTCCTTCATAATGTAATCCATATAGATAATGAATAACAGAGGTGATAATGCACATTCTTGTCTGACACCAGATTTAAGATTAAACCAACTCCCTGTACTTCCTTCAATTCTAAATGCTGACTTACAACTTAATAAAGACTAAATATTGCTAGATATAATGATCCACTGACAACATACAACTGTAGCATTTTGAAGAGCTTCTCTCTTGGCACCTTGTCATATGCTTTTTCCAGATAGACAAAACTTAAATACAGATCTTTGTTATATTCCCATGCTTTCTCAACTAATTGTCGTCAAGTGAAGATCTGATCCTGACAGCCTCTATTGGGCCTGAATCCAGCTTATTCTTCACCAAGCTTTTCTTCCACAATTCTTCTCAACCGTTTCTTAAGTATACTCACATAGATCTTGCCAGGAACACTCAGTAGGGAAATACCTCTGTAATTCTCACATTGTTTTATTTCCCTTTTTATATAAGGGTACTATTAGAGCTCTACTCCA
Organism: Typopeltis vanoorti; assembly: GCF_054136105.1. Classification (NCBI taxonomy): domain Eukaryota; kingdom Metazoa; phylum Arthropoda; class Arachnida; order Uropygi; family Thelyphonidae; genus Typopeltis; species Typopeltis vanoorti. The sequence continues at coordinate 87,684,322 of NC_143557.1, read as the reverse complement.
GTCATCGGGAATTCGTCCCTCTGTCCAGGCTTTCTGAACTATGCAGTGCAGCCACTGTAAGACTTTTATACCACCATACTTCAGCATTTCTGGTCAAATATCATCTAGTTCTGCTGCCTTTCCACATTTCAAGCCTTTTATGGTTTTTTCTACTTCAAGTATAGATATGTAGTCCTGATATACCGTGTTTTTTACCACTGTAAGAAACATGAAACTACTTGTTTCATTTAGCAATTTTTCGAAGTAATTACTCCATACTTCAAGGATATATTTTTCTCCTGTTTTCATGTCACCTTTGTCATCTCTAACTCCTTTTACAGCACTCTTTCCTCCATTTCTATGCTTCTTCAACAACCTCCAGAATATCTTACCACCTTCTTGATATTTATTTTCTATGTTCTTGCCAAAGTCCTCCCATGACTTTTGTTTAGCTAGTTTTACATAGTGTTTCACTTTCTTACATTTGTTTCTGTATTCTCAAAAAGCAAAAGCTGACTTATTTGCCAGGAACATTTGATATGCTTTCTTCTTTTCCTTCACTGCCTCTTTAACTTCCTGTGTCCACCATGGAGTTCTGATTTTTCTATCCTTGCAGACAACCTCACCACATGCCTCTCTGGCTGAATCAATCAGGGTTTTCTTCAAGGCTTGCCACTGAATCTCCAAGGTTTGGTTCTTGTTCTCAAACTCTTTCATTTTCTATATTTTTCAATATAGAAAATGATGGTACAACATGACAAATTTCTTTGATTTTTATGTTACCTTTATCATTTCTGGGTTCAATAAAATTAAAAAACAGAGATGATTATAACTTTGAGGTGAGGAATAGGGAAGGGATGACTTAGGAGGAATTCTGTTATGAATACCTCATACAATTTTGGTATCTCTAATTCTTGCCTTAACTATCAAATGTAAACAATTTCTTCTCTCTTCACAATTAATCATCCCTGGTACCTCTTCTTAGAATTTCATGATGTGGATATGTTACAAATGAACACCTCACTCAACTAGGCACTTCTGCAATGCAGTGACTAGCAATGATATACCTTGGTTAGGTAGTGCCAAGTTTCTATTTTTGTCATAAGGAAAGTTTCTTATGAAAGAAATACTTTACGAATTTTAAGCAGCTTTTCAATGCAATTTTGTGAGCCACATATATGTGAAGCAGTATGATTGTAATGAAAATTAACTTTGTCCTTAAAGTTGTTTTTTTCCCCCCAAACTAATTCAAATCTATTTTTTTTCCCCTTTCATTTTTGCGCATTGTTCTATAATTAACTTCCCAATTTGTATACCACATTTTTCTAAATCCTTATCACAGTAAACAGCTGTTCTTATTATAAGGATTTCACATATTTTATGCAAATGAGGTTTTTTCCCCTTTAACAAAAATCACAAATTCTAGAGACTAAATATAGTATTCTGCAAGTTCTGCTTCTTGTAGATGCTGTTTAGGAGTGATGTTAATTATTTTTTCTGTGTGTCATTCTTGAGTTGTATCCATTCAGTAAAGCTGCTCTTGTTTGATGGCTTCCAATTCTTGTTTGAGGGATCTCTTGGAGGAACAAATTATGTGTGTTCTCTGGATACTAAGGATTTTATGACAACATGCTTTTGAGATGGATAGTGAGCTGAGTTATTATGGATATAGCATCCTGTGAAGGATGATTTTCTGTACACAGAAGTGGAAAGTGCTCCATCCAGGTTATATTGATATACATGTCCAGAAAGGAAATTCCTCTTGGTGATTCTTTTTCCAATGTGAATTCATTTTGAGGATGTAATTTATTGATATTTTTGTAGAAATGAGGAGTTTGGCTCTATGTGGTTCTGAATTGCAAATACATCATTATGTTGTAGCCAAACACATGGCTTGGGGTTGAGAGCAATGATTTCTTCCAAATGTTACATAAAGCAAAATATTTGTACAATAAGTAATTTTCTACTGTGTATAATTATGAAAACTCCACAGATCCCACTATACAAGAAATGTATAATTAGCTTTCACTATAGTGAATGCTACAGTTGATGTTTACTATAGCAAATCATCTACTATTGTGAATTCCCTTAGAAGAGCATTGTGTCTATGGGGGGGGGGCTTTAGACTAAATAGCTTTTTGTTAATTTGAGCTGTATTATATTATACTATAATAGGGTCATTCTGAAGAAAATTCACTATGGCAAACCATTTAATGTGTTTGGATTTATTCTGGTTTAAAAGGTTTATGTTCATATATGATTTGGCATTTGCAAGAGATGCAACACAAGTAGCAGAGTTATTTAAAGAGGATCTGTGGATGCTTCCTGATTGGCAGCCATGAAGAAATTTCATTTAAAGATCTAATTGCTTTTGTGTGTGTGATGTTTTTTTTACTGTTGAATTGTTTCCTATAATATCCTGATAGGATAAACATTACAGGGATGATCTTGTGTTAGAGCAGCTTGTACTATATAAATTCATCTGATTAATTATGGCTTCAATTCAGAAACTACAAAACCTGAATTATATTTTGCAAAGACATTTAGATACCGCTGCAGTTACTCTCTATATTACTCTGTAATTAAGAATACATAACATCTAATTATAGTGGTTATTTACTTTGTTGGATTCCGAATTATTTCATTAAATCTAACTCACAGCTTTGTAAACATATTCCGCCAAGAGGTCACTATGAAGCTAGGCTTAAAAAGTGGCCATCGTCTTCTTGTATAATGTCTCCAGTGCTCTTGACTTTCTTCAGCTTCCATTACTTGATACCATCTTTTACAAACTTGGGAACAACTCCATAAGGATAAATCATCTAAGTTGGAAAAGATGACTCCTAAAACTAAAAAAAAAAAAAATATATATATATATATATATATGAAATAAGAAAAACTAATTTTATATAATGAATATCTAACAAGCACATTATGTCATCCAAACTGCTAAAAAGGAGCCAATGGCAACACCAAATTTAATCAGCCTGTCCAATCTGAAAATTGATCATGTTATATCCTTATGATTTTGGGTCAAGACGGAAATTTAATTCTTCGTAAATATGTTATTGGATTTTCAAGACCTTAAAATATATGCTGTAGGAAATGCTAATGTTATCACATCAGTTTGGACTGAATATTAAGGCACTATTTTCTGACAGCAGACAAGACTTAACAAATTCAAGGAATATAGACACAGACCCATCCACCTATCTTGAAGTTTGAAGTAATAAAGATGATCAAATTATAGAATTAGTAAAGCATGTGGACCCAATGAACTACCAGCAGAAATTATTAAAACTAATCAATGACAGTAATATTAATAAAATTATTCAACAGAATTTATGACACTGATAAACTATCCTCTGATTGGGTGAACTCGATCTTCATTGCATTGCCTAAAAAACCTAATAAAGAAACTTGTGATGATCTTAAATTGATTAGCCTAATGAGCCAGAATCTCAAAATATCCCTAAAAATTATTCATAACAGAATATACCAAAAATCTGATGATCGCATTAGTAAAACTCAGTTTAGTTTCAGAAATAGCCTAGAAATAAGTACTTTTCCGCTCATGTATCTTAGCATAAAGATGCAGAGAACAACAAAGTGAAGTTTATATTTGTTTTATTGATTTCGAAAAGGCTTCTGATAAAGTCCAGCATAATAAACTCAAACATCTTAGAACAACTAGGCCTAGATTATAAGGATGTTAGAATCATTAAAAACCTCTACTGTGGCCAGATTACATTTAACAGAAAACATCAGGCCAAGTAGTATCAAAATTGAAAGAGTTGTGAGACAAGGATGTGTATCATTTCCACTTCTGTTCAACATCTACTCAGAAGTCTTATTTCTCAAGGTCTTAGAAGGAAGAAAGGAGTAATCGTAAATGGCCAATTAATAAATAACTTATGCTATGCAGATGATACTGCTTTAATTACAACAAATATTCAAGATCTTCAACTAATTTTAGAAAATGTGTCAACAAAGAAAATACAGAAATGGACCTAAAAATTAAAAAAAAAAAATGATAATAAGCAACAACCCTTTGATAACAGCTAACTTAATTCTAAATGGAAATAAAATCAAAAAAGTGAACAAATTCAAATATCTGGGATCCTAACTAAATGAAAGTTCAGACTGTGAAATAGAGATAAGATCAAGAATTAAAATTGCAAGACAGTCTTTTATCAACATGAAACCCATTTCGTGTAACAACAGCTTAGACAATGAAATTCGAAAAGCCTATTAACAATTAATTACACATATTAGATGTTTTTGATAACTTCACAACTGTTAAATATAATTGATAAACCACAATACAAATGATAAATTTGTTACTGTATGCATGTTGGAACACTGCCAGTTGTTACTATCATGTTCTGTGGTATCAGAATGTGATAGCAACAACTAGCAATGTTCCAACATGCATACAGTAACAAATTTTCATGGTGCTATATCTTAGGCCCATGGCAGTTAAATTTTTGATGAAAGCAGACCATACTTGATGTAAAATTAACCCCTGATTTCTATTGTATTGTGTAGGGATCCTAAGCAAAGTGCTACATATGGTTCAAGTTTACTATATGGAGTTGAAACATGAATGTTAAAGGCAAATACAATAAAAAATAAAATAAAAAAAAACTGAAAGCCTTTGAAATGTGGATATTTAGAAGGATGCTTAAGATCCCATGGACAGAAAAGGTTAAGAATGAAGAGGTACTGAGAAGAATAAATAAAAATCGAGAATTAATATTGTGAAAAGAAGAAAAACTGCCTACTTGGGACATCTAATGAGAAACCATAAATATAACATTCTCCAGATAATATATTAACACAGAGCTCTTAATCAGGGCCATTAAAGACAGAAGTAAATTTGCAAAAGTGGTTATTGAACTCCATTAGGAAATAGCACTTAAAGAAGAAAATGATGTACAGGAACGCAAGACATAATAAATTACATAAAATGGATTTATTTTATGTATACATTTTATTAGTATAAAATTTTCACCCTAGTATCAAGGGTATCTTCAGTATAACCTTCAAATTAAACACCAAGAACAGAAACCAATATATTCAACAATGAGGCACACGAACTGTATGTACACAACGTAGAGTAATGGTCTAATTAAATTAAAATTCTAGTAAAAATAACTAACAATACAGTGGTATCTTGCTAATCCGAACTGTGGTTTGAAAGAAAAAAAAGTTTTATTTATTACGTACCATTTTGTGTACTATTATTTTTATTTAATAATTATTATTTTAACTATTATTATTTATTTTATTATTATTACAATACAGTATAACTACGGTGATACACAAAAAGTGGAAATTCAAAACGTGCATAATTTGGTTAAAAATATAAATCCAGAAGTTGAAATTTCACAAACAGATGCCACGGAATGGATTACAGGTAGAACCGAAAGTGAATTCAAAATCAAATCAGATGCTGAAATTATAAATATGACCATCCAGAATGAATTAGAAGACGAAGATGACGATAAAGAACTCGAAGAAAAAAAAAAGCAAAACATGAAGCAGTTGACAATTTTAATGTGTGTGTATAGAATGTGCTAAGCAGAATGATACAACTTTTCCACAAAATTTTATTGCTAATGCAGCTCCAAGAAGAAGCTTTTAAAAAAAGTTTAGCATCCAAGAAGCAAAAGAAAATCAGTGACTTTTTTACAAAGAAATAAACTTTTTTTATTTTGTGAAACATTTTTTGTGTTGTATACAAGAAAGTGATATTTTTTATGCAAATTTATTAAATCAGAATCCTCAACAATACAAGTACGTACAAACTAAATTTTTTACTAAAATAAACTTGTGTTCTGTATTATTTTTTAAGTTTTACATTACAGTGCAGTAGCTTTTTTCTATCAGTTACTTCATTTATTTACAGAATTAAATTGACATGCCATTATAATCTGATTATTTTTGTCTTAAACGCTAGTTATTGATGTCTCTTCTCTAATCCGAACGAGCACTGTTTTTATTAAATGATATATTCACATAAACACAAGAAAGATATTTATTTAACCAAATATTTCGGTCTGGAAATAGCAGACCATCCTCAGTGGTATTACAAGCACAGTTAACAAAAAAAAAAAAGCTAGAATACTAACAATAGATCGTTAAAAATTGAACACGCCGCGTGATGTTATATCACTAAGTATGAAATGGAATATTTTGAAGTAGAGACATGATTGAAAAAAAAAAAAAAAATTAAAAATTAATGAGTAATCTTGATTAGACTTTCCCAGATTTTTGATATAGATATACAGTCATTACGATTCAGGTTGGGACGATGGAGCAAGGCCTCCATGCTTTCCTTGAACAAACGTTCGAACCTATAATGGGATCTATGTAAGAGGTGAATCCTGGACCAAAAGATGCTGTGGTCAGTTTCAATCCCATGTTGAGCCAATCCAGACTTTTCAGGTTTGTTGTGAAGAATGGAGGATTGATGTTCTTGGATTCTTTTTTCAAGAGAACGTCCAGTCTGTCCAAAATAGGAGAGATCACAGTTGCAAGGAATTTGATAAACTCCAGGAAGAGATAAAGTTGAGCGTTTGTCTTTAGGAGAAGGAAAATGAGAAGACAATTTGTTAATAGGTGAATATGTAGTTGTTAAATCATATTTCTTTAAAATTATTGCGATAGGTTCTGAAATACTGGAGATATAAGGAATAGGCACGCGACGTATTGAAACTTTGTTTTGTGGAGGATTATAAGAATTGAGAAGATGTTGAGTGCTTTTTTCAGAAAAGACATTGAGTTTCATGTGTTTTTGGATAGTAGAAAGTTCTTTCTGTAGATAATCAAAAGTAGAACAATTAGTTTTGGCTCTTCTGATGAGGCATTTTATAATTCCTGTTTTTTGACATGGATGATGGGCTGATTCTTTAAGAATATAACGACCTGTGAACGTTGGTTTCCTGTATACTATAGTTGTAAGAATATTTGAAGGTGACCGGATGAGGAGAACGCCTAAAAAAGATAACTGGTTGTTTTCTTCTATTTCCATAGTAAACTTTATATGATGATGCATGGAATTAATACTGTTTAAAAAAGGTAAAGAGTTTTTGCTGTGAGGCCAAATAGTAAAGATGTCATCTATATATCTTACCCAAAAAGATGGTTGAGGAAAAATAGATGAGAAGAGGACTTTTTCTAAATGTTCTAAATAAAAGTTGGCTAAAGCCAGAGAAAGAGGACTTCCCATGGCCATTCCTTCTACTTGGCTGTAAAAGCTATTTTGACACACGAAACATCCAGAATGTATTACGAAATCGAATAGTTTTATAATGTCTCGAGGAAAGATGTCAGGAAGTAATTTTAAAGTTATATAAAGATTCTATACCATAGCTAACCATAAGATCTGTAGGTTGTAATGAAATATTTTTTAATTTTTCTAAGAAATCTGAGGAATTTTTTAAAGAAGAATTAGAGTTGCCAATGTAAGATTTCAATAATTTAGATAGATATTTGGCTGTACGGTAAGTAGGAGAATCAATACAATCTACTATTGGACGAAGAGGATAGTCAATCTTATGGATTTTTGGAAGGCCATGAAATCTAGGAGGTCTTGCAAAATGAGTTTTAAGTCTTTCAATTGTGTCTTTATCTAAACTGATGACTTCATCTAAGAGGGAATTTAATTTCTTTAATTGTCTGTTGGTTGGATTATAATCAATTTCTTAAAACAGCAAACTGTTTTTATTATTTCGGATTAGCGAGATACCACTGTATTTAATTTAAATATACTGATTTAATTTAATTGTTATTTAATTTAAACATATATATTTTTTCAATAACTTATGACTATATAGCTGAATGATAAAAGAGAAAATATTTCCAAAGGCACTACTAGTTTCATATTTCTAGAAGACTTCATCAGGTGCATAATACATAGGAGAGGGAGAAAAAAAGATATATAAAGATCACTTGGGTATATCAAAATTCTAAATTATCAACAGATTGCTCACATTAGAATGAATTCATGGACTAGCTGCATCACTGTTGTCATGCAGAGGACATGATCTGAGACAGCCACAGTTAAACAGCAGAGGAGAGTAACAATCAGAAATGTTGTGGCTGAGGTTGACATTAAGGCAAACAGGATTTAGTGCAATTTCTGTTGATACTAAGATTTTTCTTTCAAGTTCATCAATAACATTTGTAAATGATTTCTGATCTATCCCAGTTTACTGAGTGTATAGTGGATTGATGGTCATTAGGATCTGAAGAATTAAGAACATGACTGGATAAGGCTGTGGCCTTGGTTCTACCATAGGTAACATCTCTAAGATGTTCTTTGATATGAAGCTTAATTGATTTTGCCAAAATTGAGTTTGTCCATAATATGGGGAATTACAGCCACACCTGGATACTTCAAATTGTTCTGTTTAGGTTTTACTGGTTGAAGCCAGGACCAAAGCACTGTTAAGGTACAAATCTTATTTCTTGAGGATTTTTGTTAATTTGTTAAAAATAGAGCTGATATATGGAATAGTGATATACCCTTTCAAACCATTACTTTCTTTGGCACAGTGTTTAGGAGCATGAAACAAGAGTTTATAAATCTACTGTTTACAATAACCATTCTTCTGAAAAATTGATAAATGCAGCTTTAATTTTTTGGTGATCTCTTCTTCATTGTTGATGAGAGTATGTGCATGGGTTCCTAAAATAGAAATAATACTAAGCTTTTGAGGTGGATAACAACTGGAACTGAGTGTGAAGATTTCTGTTGGTAATTCTAGGTTATCTGTAGATGGAGATTTGTTTTTTAAACAAACGTGTAAGTTTTACATCAAGAAAAGGAAGTGAACTTTTAACTTCTAGTTCTGCTGTAAATTTTTATCCTAGGATGTTTGTTGTTAAGATGGGTCAAGAACTCTTGGAGTGAATCTGGACCATAGCTTCAAATCACAAAAAATGTTGTCCATCTTTTCCACAATCTTAGTTTCAATGGAAAGGAGTTTATTGCTTTTTCTTCAAAAATTTCTCAGTATATATTTGCTAGTACAGGTGCTAGTGGGCTTCCCATGGTTAACCCATAATTTTGCTTGTAGATCACGTTTCCAAAAATGAAGTAGCATGAATTTATACAGTGGCTTAAGAGTGTCACGATTTTTTAGATAATATAATCCAACTACTTAGATTCAGTTGATGTTGCAAGGACTCAATTCTTTGTATAAACATTCCAAGAGATTATTATTTTTATGCAGAACCTTAATTTTCTTCTAAAGAACTCTGTCTGGTGGTAATAGCATGCTCCATAAGTCCTGATTGTTCTGGCTCATGGAACTTAACATCGTCTAAATGTTCCTCACAATGCACAGGTTAGCAGATTTACCTGTTTGATACACTCCAGGTTGGTCTAAAGGCAAAAGTTTATCTTTAGCTGAGCACATAAATTGAGGGCACATCGATGGGGGTAGTCCCTCTTTCTCTCAAACTAGTTAACTAATTCATGGAAAGATTTGACAACATATACTGAATAACAGATATGTTGATGATGTTTTTGTGGTTTAGCATAGTTCCCATACAGACCTACAAGAGTTTGTCAATAAGATCAACTCGCGTAAATTTTCACCATCGTATTCAGTTCACTTGAGTTAGAAGAAAAAAAATGGGATTGCTGGTTACTGAGGACTACCATCAGGTTACTTCGTTAACCAGATGGTAGTCCTCACTTCTCAGCATTCAGAAAGAAAACATACTAGGCTTTACATTCATCCTCTTTCACACTACCAAAATTGTCAAAAAATCTGGCACCATGAAGACTTTAGTCCATCAAACACACTCTCTTTGCTCTACTGAATAGCTGCTCTCTCAAGAAATAAATCACATCAAGTACACCTTCCTTACTAATGGCTTTACTGAATATGTCGACAAGATAATAATTATAGTTTTCCTGTCATCTATCTCTCATTGAAATAGTGATACAGAGGTGGTCGTCTGTCTTGTCACCATTCCCTATGTTAAAGACATATCAGAAGGTATGGACAAACTACTTAGATCTGTTGGCCTGATTTCTTTCGTATCAACCAAATCTAAATAAAAATGAAGGATTTAAATTATCCCTATTATGGGAAATAATTCTGGAATCTGTGAAGAACTAACTTAATTTAGATTAAGTTAGCTCTTGTTATTGAATCTCTTTATTTTTACTAGAACCTTAATATAATCAGATCATGATGCTCTACATCATGTATATGTGCAGTTTGTGCATGTCACTTTGAATATACAAGTTTCTGTTCTTGTTGTTTAATTTGAAAGTCATATATCACTTATTTACACAAAAACAAGGCATAAATAAAACTAATTATTTGTTTAGCAGGTCAGATATTTCAGTCTGAAACTTACGGACCATTTTAGGTGGCAGAAGTAGTGACAGTTGATTATGACTTCTGCATTGCTTCAACCTTGGTATCACCTCTGGATCTGGCTCCCACTGATGAGACCTTAATAAAGGTCGAAACCGGTCGTGGCAGTGACCAATGGGTTGGCCTGTTTCGGCTCAAGGTGGGGAAGCAATAGAACACTGGTTTTTATTGCAGCAACAAAACACGCGTTCCTGTTTTTTTGGTTCATCTTTTTCTGATTTGTGAAAAAAATGCTCGTTACTGTGTAAACAGCACCCCGTTCATTTACCCTCTGTCTAGTGAGTCACTGAGTGAAGTGTGAATTTATAGTGAAACAAATTTAAACAGAAAAATACATTTTTAAAAGATAAGTGTATGTAATTTAATATTATTTTACTTGTTAGTTTTTATTTTTAATGTTGATGAGACTGGCCGTTTTTTGGCAGATGCTGCCCACATTAACTATGACATTATTAATAAAAATCTCTGGATGATAGAAAGATGTAGATAGATTTTTACCTTGGGTTTATCATAAATTAAAGATACCAAGAAATTTTATACTTGGTTTTAATTCTTTCCCCAAGGAAGCAAAACGATGTTTTGCACATGAAATATATTCATGTCTGAGTTACTTGTATATAGAGGCTAATAATTTCATATCACTTGCCTTAGTATCTATCCCATAATGCAAAACACACCCCCTTTCTGACGTGTATAATGCAACGTATAATGGGAAGGGCTGCTACCCAGACAAGTTTCGACCTTTATTGAGGTCTCATCAGTGGGAGTCAGATCCGGGAGAAATACCAAAGTAAATGCAGACATTATATATCTCATTAACCCTTTAACTGACATGGTCAAGTTAACTTGAGCACGGAAAAAAATAGCAATCTTGCTACGATCGAGTTAACTCGCTTTGAACGGTTGGCACACCTCCCATATTCAGACAATTTTTTAGTATGGAAAGAATCTTCATAAGATGTTCAAACTTCGCGGGTAGGTTCCTCCATCTATTGCCAACCAATTGAAGTTTATTTGACTTGGGTTTCTGTCCTTGTATGACATCTAAAGAGAAAATTTTGAACTGGTGCAACTAATCATATTAAGCACCTCCGTAGCGAAATTGGAAGAACGACGGTACGTTGCGCCCTTTGATTGGAAAAGGCCTAAGTTTGATTCTCATTGTGACGGGAGGAATCTTTATATATATGGAGTTTTTCAATCAAAGGTGAGTTAGCCAATCTCATACAGAGGTTGCAGGGTTTTTTCTCCTGGAAACTTGGGTTTTTCAGCCTGCATACAGACAAATCAGCCCTTCAGAACACACGCAATTTACAGACAAAAAATACTAGTTGTGGTGGCGGGCGGTAGATGGCGTTAATGTGGATGATTGGTAGTAGAGGTTCGGGTGGAGACTGAGAGTTGTACAGTAGGTGTCCTCCTGAGATGAGTCTTCTGACTCCTTGGAGGCATCACGAATAATAATAATAATAATATGCAGCACGATGCATAAACCACTTGACTGCAGGATTTCCGGGATGTCACAATATGGTGTCTACCAATAAATATCCGTGTTATCTTACTGATGATCAAATTGATGAACTGTTAACAACAAATGAGTCGGGAGAAGAATTGTCCGAGTTAAGTGAATTGTGTTATTCAGATGGAGTACATTATGTAGAATCATCAGGATCTCTGGTGATTCTACATAAATTAATGTGTGTAATTTGCATAATCAAGTGGACACCTCTGATTATGCAAATTTTATAAAACACTATTATTGCCATTTTTGTGAGTGAACAAGTGTATATTCAAGAATGTATGATACTGTCTCCGGACTTCTTACTTAAGAATTTTAATTGATTTTATTTATAAATTTTTTGCAAAATTAATTCAGCACATGAGACAATGTCAGTAGAATATAAAGTCAGAAGTTAAAGGGTTAAAGATTACAGGATTAAACCTAGGTATAGTTCGCCCACCGATTAGAGATCCTTCGACACTTCTGTGCATCTCAGAAAAAGGAAAATCGATTCCGATAATAGGGTAATCACAGTCCGTATTGTGGGATGAGTTGTTTATTATCATTACCGGTCAGAAAATTAACTTCTCTTTTATGATTATTGTAGTTAACTATGTTGCTTGTATAACAGTTGGAAAATTTTATTTATAAAACACGTGATTTTGCGTGTTGGCGACCAATTCGGACGTCCTTCATTTCTTTCTCCCCTTCAGCATGAATCGACTATTCTTGGAAAGACACGAAGCAGGGACCTACAAATGGTGGGCGAACTATATAAAATGTCTTGGTATCTTTAACATATAATAAACCAAAGGTAAAAAACCATCTACATCTCTCTCTCTCATTCAGAGATTTTTATTAATAAGGTCAAGGACCTTTTGGCTACTTGTATATGAAATATATATGATGTCTGCATTACTTCAACCTTGGTATCTCTCCTGGGTCTGGCTCCCACTGATGAGACCTCAATAAAGGTCGAAACCAGTCTGGGTAGTGGCCCTTCCCATTATGCCATTACATGTCCTTTCGGACGTGTAATGCAATGCAATGCATTATGCGAGCACGTGGGAATCTCTCTCTATATCATCTGTAGAGACCAGAAAAATGCATGGATGAAAAAAAAACAGATATTCCAGGAATGGCTCACTAATCATTTTGTACCTAAAGTAATCAGAGATAACTGTTCAAAAGACAAACTTCCAAGCTATCACTCCTATGGTCTTATTATCAGATAATAGCTCAGCACATCTAGAAACCGAAACTTTGCCAGTAGAAACATTTCTGACATCCCTGCTACCCAACTGTAGTGCCATTATTCAACCAATGGATTGAGGAATAATCAGAAGTTTGAAACATTTACAGAAAGAATTATTTAAAAACCTTGTATTTTTATTGAAGAGACCATACCAGGAATTCCATACCAAATATAAATAAAGTAAAAGTGACAATATGTGCAATAGCAAGCTCACGGAAGAGCCTATCTCCACATTAAAGCATCACTGGAATAGAATTTGGCCAGCATTGGCAATTTTTCATTCAGAAGACAATAATGAGGAATTTGAGGTTTCAAGGAAAATGATTTCTGAAAAACAAAGACAAGAATTACTTGCTTACATGAAGATAATTTATCCAGGGACAGGAGAGTCATTGTCATCTGTGAATAGTGCCTGAGAAATAGACAACTGGATACAGAAAAACGACACTACACCTGCTGCACAAACTGTTACAGATGAAGAGTTAACTGAATTTGTGACTAACACTAATTCACCACTGGAAAGCTTGTAAGAAGAGAACAGCAGAAAAAGGCAGGGATAAAATGCTGAAGACAAAAGTTTAACTTGAGAAACAGCATTTGGAATAATTCACAACTTTTGCAGGAAAGAAATTAGTCTTTAGCCCTCAAGAGTTGATGACTATACAAAAATTACATTTCTATTTTTATCCAAGCAAAAAAAACCCCAGAGGAAGCAATTAACACTACTGGAACTTTCCCCAAAATCAACCACCTCCAAAACTACTTAATATTCTCCAGCAAGAGACAGACTCTTGTCTGTCTCTTGCTGTCTGCAACATATTACTTTTTTTTTTTTTTTAGTTTATGAAATTTATAAAATAAAATATTTTCTTTATCTGTCACCCTATTTTTATGATGTTAAAATGATTATTCAGTTTAAATATTTATAATGCTTATTCAGTTCTATGCAACTTATGAACAAGAAATAATTTTGTCTGCGAGTTAACAATTTCACAATTTATATGCTTTACATTTTTTTTCCTTTTTGAATTTATAAAAATATAATTACAAAAAAAAGGAACTTTTTTAAGTACTCAGGCCAGCAATAAACAGTCTAGTGTTAGATCTGAAATAGGCGACTCCAAATTTTACATGACGTCACGATTCCAGAATCTAACAATCAACAAAAAATATATATGCATACTTATCTTTTAGCGCAGTGTAAGTATGTTTTTTTTTTTTTTAACAAAATCTTGTATGATAAACTGTGAATTATGTGAATTTAAATTAATGTATCTATATGTCTAGCATGAATGTAAGTCAGCAAAAGGGGCAGATATGAGAGAAATCATTAGTGAAATATTATAAATGAAAGAATGCGTATTATTCAGCAACATGGGGCAAAGATCGCCCTAATACTATAAGAGCAGCGTAAGCACCTGCGGGCATCACATCTGAGAAGACATCATGATGCATAAGTTCCTGGAAACAAGAAGTCCCATATGTTGATCGGTGAAGTCACCCAGCCTGAGACCAATGGGTGAGACGATAAGAGAAATTCAAACTCGGAAAGGTGGCGCTCTAAGGGAGCGTATAAAACCTGCGACACAGAAGTAAATAACCCCCGTTTTTTTCTTGTTCCTGCATTTCTCTTCGTGTACTCCAAGAGTTCATCGCAGTTCAGCTCTCATTTTTGAGGGCTGACTTACGAAAGGATCCAGCATGGCACCGCAGCAGATTTTGGCAAGATCAACCGTAGGCTGTCAATGAGAGGGCAATCAACATAAATAAAACCTTAGCAGAGAGATAGCACCCAACTCAGGTGAGCACGTGTAACCCACGTGCCGATAAGATCGAGACAACCAGAATCGAAACAAAGAAGGATGGAAGAAAACCGATAAAGAATAGATAAGTACTCTCACTTGTTCTAGCCCCTTTTGAGAATTGACTAATAGTGTTAAGAGAATGCATCTTAAAATTTGTAAAGGAAGAAAGAGTGAAGAACTAAGATTTATGTAAATGACTATGCTTTTAAAATGAACTTTAAGAACTTTAAGAAGTTAGAAAGAGATTCTGTCGTAATTAATCCGAGAGAGATTATAAATGTGCTAAAATGCCTTAATGTCCAATTGAGCTGTAATTAAGAATGCATTATATGTTGAGTTATTGAATTTGCTAACATTTTGAAGTCAATGCATAACTGTTTTAAGAGTGAGAGGGTGAGAGAAAGGTAGAAGATTAAATTAGAATTGATAACTACTTTAACTTGTATGGCATTATATAATGAGTTTAATAAATATTTTGGTTTCTTACATGTGTTTCTGATCATGATGACTGACCCTTCATAAAACTTCGAACCTGTGATCGCGTGTGCGTGCGCGTGCGGGAATACCCCAACTGAAAGTAGTAGGGCACGACTGCAAATAAAATAAGCCAGAGAACCCAAGACTTCTAAGAATTCAGTTAACATTATTAGTGGCACCTGATAATCTATGTTTATCCTAAAGGTTAAGTTTATCTCTAACTTTAAGACCCAGGCTGGTGCAGAAAAAAAATAAATTTTGTCTGAGTGACCAGGATAACTCATAGAATTCAGGGAACAGGTAATCTCTGGTGGCCCTTAAAAGGCTAAATTATGTAAGAAAAGGTATAAAAAAAGCAAGACATAACGATAAGACTAAAATTAATGAAGATCACAAAAAATGACGCAACCGACTTAACAAAGAGGTACATGCGATAGAATTTGGTATAGCGGTTGAAGTAGGAAAGGATAAAGTTAATTATATTGCCTCAATATATCAATATCAGAGATACATGATGCAACACTAGTTCTCTCACCCAAGATGAGAAAATTCATCTACTACCTAAAAACTTTCTCAAATGTCCACGGAATTCAGATGTGCTGCCTGTTGTGGAGTAGAGCCTATTCACCAGGCTAAGTCACAAAATGTGACTTAGCCTGGCAAAGGAAAAAGAATGCAGCAAAAATATTGAACTATAAGTAATTCAGTATGCTTTTGTTATTAGACAATTGTTCAGCACCTTCAGAAATCGAAGCACTTGCTAGTGAGTAAGAGCTCGAGACAAGCAGCTACCTGCTTGCCTGTAGTGCATATCCAATAGTGGATAAGATCTATTGTAATGCTTGGACATAACTGAAAATTGACGATTTATTTCCAGAATAAGTCAGCCTATCCTGTGAATACTGTTGTTGGAACTAAACAACCTCAGGTCGAAGATACCTCAAGGATAGGATGTAAAAAAATAAAACCAATTATTATTATTATCCAGTTAAGGAAAGAACAAACATTTAAAAGATGAAAAATTATGCCAGAAAGTACTAATGATAACAGAATGTTTAAAGAAAATTGTGATTTCTTTTAAAAAAAACGATATAAATATTAATTTGGGAAGATATTACTTCGACCTGGGAAAAATGTTCAGTATAAATTTTTTTTTTTTTTTTTTAATCAGCACGCTTTTGTTTTAGGCTAATGAAGAGTTTCAAACTATTGACAAATACAAAAACAATAAAATGTTATACTCCTTCCTTCCAATGACTGACTTGTTTCTCAAGTACTCACTCAACCCCAAATGTAAGTTTTACTGTTTTACACACTTGATTATTTTTGTCCCTAGTCTCAGAATTCTGTCCACAAGCAAAAGAATCTCCCAGAATAAAAGAAAACAGTGTTTTCTCTGTTCATTGACCTTCTTTCGTTTGTGAACTACCACAGCTAAAAGCATTGCACTACACCAGTAAATACTACAGACACCTTAAGTATCTTAGTCTTTTCCCAGAGATTTAGCATTTCCTTTAAAACTCATACTGCGACAAGAGGAAAGGGTATGATAGGAAATGCATCAGCAATTTGTGACTTGTCACTTTTTTTCATTGGCTGTGATATATAAAGATATTATACAATTTAAGATATTTCAGAAATGAAGTACATATCGACAGCAGCACAACTTCTTTATAGGACATCCTTTCAAATTTGTAGCTACATTACAAATCTGAAGTGTTTCCATTATACATTATAACAGAAAAATGTTTCTATTAACACTCGTTTCTCATGATATTACATGTGATGTAACAAAGCAAAATAATATAGTAAGGAAGGATAAACATGGATTTGTTTTTCATTTGCACTTGGCTTAACAGGTATACATATAAACTTCACTACATATTAATAACATTGTTACTGTTAAACTAGTAGCCCTCCATTTGTAAAGAGGAAATTGACTAAGAACATTGCTTTACGTCATCACAATTTATGCAGTGAAATGAATATCTAGTTTGAAGGAAGTTTGGTTTTCAATTTGAAGTGACATGGTGCTTTTATAAAAGTGGAATGCTAAAAAAAAATCATAAATAATGCTTGGAGGGTAGGGAAGGAGAGAGAGAAAAAATGGTAACTGGTTGATGTGATAGCAAAAAATTACAATATTACTACAAAAATAAAGTGAACAAGAAGTTGGGTAGTTCTAATGTAACAACTTGCAGATACTCATGCAATTTATTGACTATAATTTATCATTTTAGTTACCTTTAAAATTATTGCCAATCTTTTTTTTAACTAGAAGCTAACAGATGAGTTTAGTAAAATTAACATAGAGGACTAAACATAAAAAATTACCATATTATAATTTATATTTATTACTATTCGAAGGAAGGAGAGTCAGAATTCTCCATTTGATTGAAAGAAAGTAAGTTATAAACAGCTTGGGAAAATAATGGCTTTCCATTAGAAATACTAAATATAGCAAGACTACTGTTTTTGTTTACAATTGGTTGTGATAACTTTCTCCCTGATTCAGCAATATTCTAATGTCTAACTTCTTTTGTTTTCATGTAAGAAACCATTATGCTGAAAATGTTTTTTTAAAAAAAATTGATGAAACCAAAGAGCATGAAATTAAAAAGCATTCATAAGCCATTCTTGGGGCAAATGTTCCTTCAAATCACCGAACAAAAGCTTGCTTTCCAAATGAAGTCAGATAATAGATTACTATAGTTGGCTCTTCTAGATGCTGACTTTGAGTTTGTTCCAGTAGCTGACTTTTCACTGTTCGCCCTGGTTCCCTGACAAAAAAACTGCATGGGATGGAGCCTTTGTACACAGCCAGAAATGAAATCTTGTCAGGTTGTATCATTATGCTTATTTTTGGTTTAAGCCAACAGAGTGCAATTTGTATGCTATGTACTAAACTGCCAGCCCATTGTTTGTTTGGTACCTAGTGGATATCTAGTAAAGAGTGCAATCACATGATGGTGAGGATTGGACATTAGATCAAATGCCCAATTAGTTCTCTGCATTCCTTAAAGGATTTGTTGAAAGTTTTTTTCACTTGGTTATACTATAAATTAAAGATGCAAGAAATTATATATTTGGTTTCATCCTTTATCCAAGTGTAAACAAAGTTTGCTCATGAAGTCACTTCACGATTGGGCTACTTGTATATACAGGCTAATGACTTGATATCAATTGCCTTAGTATCGCACAATGCATTGTGGAAAGGGCCACCACCTAGACCAGTTTCAATCTTTATTGAGGTCTCATCAGTGGGAGCTAGACCCAGAAGTGATACCAAGGCAGAAGTCGTATTTCCATATAACAAGTAGCCAAAAGGTATCAAACCTTTCCTAAAATACTCTGGATTAGAGATAGATGTTGCCAGTTTTTTAACTTGGTTATACTATAAATTAAAGATGCCAAGAAATTTAATTCTTGGTTTCATCCTTTATCCAAGTGCAAGCAAACAAAGTTTGCATGTGTGGTCACTTATGACTGCATAGCATCATACATGTCCATAAGGATATGCACATTGCATTATGGGATACTAAGGCAATTTAGGTGGTCTTTAGCTTCTATATACAAGGGTGGGCTGAAAAGTTCTCAGCCTCAACCACAGATTGCAACACTATCGGCACGATTTTTTTTTTCTAAGTTGGTACATCTGTCATAAGCATCCGTGTGAAAATGCAAGTCATTCTATCAAGTAGCTTGTTTTATACAGCTGTCTGAAGCAAAAATGTTGTCTGTATCCCTTGAAATGGATAAAATTAAGTATCATACGGTTATAAAATTCTTTGTAAAAGAAGGTTTAATGGCAAAAGAAATTCATTCGAAGTTCATAAAAGTTTATGGGTACTCTTCTCTTGGGCTGCCAAGTTTAAACCTGGCCATACCAGCCTTGAAGATGATCCACACGAAGGACGTCCAAAAAGTGTAACACCAGAAATCATTGATCAAGTGCACGATGTGGTATTGGATGACTGGTGAGTCAAAGTGCGTGAAATTGCTGAGACTATAAGCATTTCAAAAGGATGTGTAGGATATATTTTGCATGAAGAATTGCAAATGAAAAAGCTTTGTGCAAGATGGGTGCCACACTTGCTCACAGGTCAAAAATGCACACGCATGAAAATCTCTGAACAGTGCTTGGAGCATTTTAACAAGAATAAAACTGATTTTGTGCATCGATTAATTACTATGGTTGAGACAACAGCAGTCAAAACAGTGGACAGAAGCCAGTTTTTCAGTGCCAAAGAAGACAAAGTCGGTTCCATCAGCAGGAAAGGTCATTGCATCAGTGTTTTGGGATGCTAAAGGCATTTTGTTTATTAATTATCTTGAAAAGGATAAAACAATAACCAGGGAATAATATTGACCTTTTAACCAGACCAGACGAAAAAAATTCGTGAGAAAAGACCCTGTTTGCAGAAGAAAAAAAAATCTTTCATCAGGACAATGCACCTGCTCACAAAGTGTTTTGGAAATGGGAAAATTAAGGGATCTGCACTATGAATTGTTGGAACATCCACCCTATTCCCCAGATTTGGCTCCGTCTGACTTTATTTCTTCCCAAAACTAAAACTCTTCCTCGCTGGTCAGCATTTTTCTTTGAATCAAGAGGTGATTGCAGTTGTAGAAGGGTAATTTGCAGATCTTACTGAGAACCATTACAGGGATGGAATAATGGAGCATCGCTGGAATAAATGCATTAGTCTCAGCTAATTTATTTATTTCAAATAAAAATAATTTTGAAATTATAAATTCGTTTTTTCATTGTTAGGCTGAGAACTTTTCAGACCACCCCTGTACTTAATTTTAGTTATGAGAATTCTTTCCTTTAAGAAGACACAGCCATGGGATTACCATTACCCCCCCCCCACACACACACACCCTCAAATGCAAACTTTTATATGGAAGCTTTTGAGCAATATGCTTTAGATTCATTTACTTTAAAACCCAAAGTCTGGATTAGGTATGTTGACAATGAATTTGTTATCTGGCTTCCAGATCATGGCTGCCAGACTTTAGACACCTTCCTCAGCTGCCTAAACAAACAACACAAACACATACAATTCACAAATGAAACTGAAAGACCACACTTCCATTTCTAGATATACTTGTCACGCATCTTCCTTCACTGTAAGCCTAGACACTGGCCAATATATACACCTAAATTCTTACCACCACCCAACACAAAAACCAGGTATCATTAACACACTAAAAAACAGGATTTAAAAAATTTCTCCAATGAACAAGCACTTAAGAACAAATTAAAAGTTAACAAATATCTTCCTATCAACAAAATTCTTCACAAGACTACCTAATAATAAAATTAGCTAGATTACAATCAAACTGTAGCCATTCTATACATTAAAGGAATACCAGACCAAAACAGAATACACACAAATACAACCTTTAAACCTACTGCAAAATTGAAGAACTTATTCAACTCCTCCAAGGATCCCCTCTTCCTCCCCTAGCCCACCCTGTAATGTACAGTATTTGATCCACATGTAACCTACCTTATATAGTTGAAAGTGTACACACAATTCCTATCCAGAAAACAACAAACACATTAAATTTAATAGCTATGGTAAATTTGGAATTTCTGATTATGCCTGGAACTCACATAGAACTGACCGCTCATTACATCACATCAAAATTTTGATCAATCACCCTAATCTCAATAATTGTCTAGAAATCTCAAGAATATGGATGGCACATATTCTATCTACATAGCCTTTTGTTCTAAGAGTTCATTATAAGTTATGATTAAGACAATAGTACTCCAGGATCTTAACCTTAATGTAACAAATACTTATGTTTAATTATTGATTAGGGCACCACGACTGCTGTGTTAAAAAGTATTAATATGATTATATAAGCAAAGTGGATACTAGATCAAACATTATTTCAAATTATTTCAAAGCTGAATGTTTGTAGAAATTATGAAAGTTGTGTAAGTTGACCTGAGAGCTAACGAGAATACAATCCTCAGCATCCCCGAGTTGCCTTAGCTTGCACTACTTAAAAGACATGGGTGTTGCCCAAGCATCCAAATATTTGCCTTTTATTATATATTTGATAAAGGTTTCACTAGACTGACAGCTGTTTCGAACTGGTTGGTTCTCTTCAGAGACAGACAAAAAACCTTAAGAGAGCAAAACTAATAATAAAGTTTTGTTCAGTATTAAGGAAATTGAAATGTTAGAGAAATGTATTTTTCGTAAGTGACCTCTCGGTCATTTCCACCTAGTTTGAAACAGCTATCAGGCTAGTGAAACTTTCATCAAATGCACTAATAAAAAGCAAATATATGGATGCCTGTATGTCCATATATTCGCTCATGTCTTTTTAGTTCAAGCTAAGGCAACTCAGGGATTTATTATTATTATTATTTGACACCTCCAGGGAGTCCAAAGACTCACCGAGGGAGAATGTGCCAACAGCATCGAACGATTGGTCCCCTTCCAACTACTAACCGCGCTCAAACTTACTTAACTGAGCCATTAGTAGCAGAGGCTCTACCAATCGACCATCTTTGCTGGCAAGGATGCTGAGGATTGCATTCTCATAAGCTCTCAGGTCAACTTATGAAACTTTCATAGTTTTTACAAACATTTGGCTTTGAAATAATGTTGGATCTAGTATCCACTATTAATATGAATCTGCTCTCTGACCATGTTATAAATAGGATACAGCTTGGATGCAGTTTTTTTTTTTTTTTTTTTTTTCACTAGAGATCAGGCAATTAGAATAACAGTTGATCAAATCATCATTATTTTGGCATACCGTTTGAAATGTAACATAACTTGTCTGTGTATACTCTAGATCAGTGTTTCTCAAACTTCAGATATCCGCAGACCCCCTTCTTAAATTTTCATTATTACCAAGTACCCCTAATTAATTCAAAAATAAATTAAAACAAATAAATTAAAATGAATAAATTAATTAAATTTAATAAATTAATTTAAAATATTAAAAAATTAAATATCCATTTTATTTGAATTTATATGTTCACATAAACAAAAAATATGATTTATTTTTAATAGAACAAACTTTATAAAGATACTATAAAGTTTTACTTACTTGAAATAATTTATCATCAATGAGAGGAGTGAAACTGCTTATGGTGAGATAAAATTTCAGCAAAATTTGGCTCTATAGTTGTTAATTTCAATCTCAGATGCGGTTCGACATCTATAATGCGATTCCTCTTCTTCGTCTTAATATCTACATGGGCCGAAAATCCTTAGAGCTTTATCTGTTAATTCAGGAAATTCATTCTGTATTTGTAGCCAAAATGATGATAACGTATTCTCACTGCATTTATTTTTTAGGAAATCATCAGAAGCTAGTTCTGAAAGTTGTTCTTCTTCTATTGACGATAGACCCTTTGGCATAAATTTGTTTTTATTGAAAGGGTATCTTATCCACTCAATATTAATGTCCAATTCAGGGAAATACTTTTCTAGATTCATTTGTAAGCTTTTTAAATGCTGCATGATAGTAATTTTCACATATCATCAATTTGTTCATTTGAACTTGCGAGCAATTCATCAAGCGAAGGAAACGTGTCAAATTCTCCATTACCAACCCGCTTTTGCCATAACTTCATTTTTGGCAACGTGGCGTTCACTTTATCTTGGACATGAAATATAGAAATTTAAATTTCCTTGCCTTGTAAAGATAAATTAAGACTATTTAATACAGTAAATATATCTGCCAGGTATGCTAATTGACTGAGCCATTTCCAATTATGTAAATACTTTTTCAATTCAAACTTTTCATCAAGAAAAACTTGTAGTTCATTCCAAAGTTCAATAAACGAGTAAGAACTTTTCCACGAGAAAGCCAACGAACATCGGTATGGAAAAGAAGTTGTGTATAGTTGCTTCCCATTTCTTTGCAAAGTTGAGAGAAAAGTCTGGCATTTAGAGGATGGTCTTTAATATAATTTATGATTTTCACAGCTTCATCAAGAACTTTTCTTAGGTCTGTAGACATCATATGTGTAGCCAAAGCCTCCCTGTGTATGCAGCAGTGTGTCGACTTTGCATTTGGTGCAACAGCTTTAATCCTTGAAACAAGCCCTTTTTTAGATCCGACCATGGATTTCGCTCCGTCCGTGCTTATTCCAACACAACTTTTCCAATCAAGCTTGTTTTGATGCATAAAGCTATTTATGCAGTTGAATATTTCTTCTCCTGTTGTATGTTCTGGCAAGGGTTGGCAATATAAAAGGTCGTCATGAATTTTTTGATTTTTTTCGTACCTAACGAACACTAGAAGATTTGCAAAATTTGTAATGTTGGTGGATTCATCTACCTGCAACGCATAATAACGACTCTTACGTATATCAATGTTTGTTTCATATTATCAGCCATTTCAGTGATTCTTTGATGAACGGTATTTGAAAGACAAATCCTATCAAAAGATCTTTTTGCATTATCTCTTATCATAATTTCCGCTATTATTTTTGCTGCAGACTTGACCAAAGTTTCACCGATTGTTTCCGCTGCACCACTTTTTGCTATTAATAGCAACACACGATATGAAGCTCCTAAAGCCTTCATGTTTTCACCTCCTGACACGATCGACATCACTTTTTGAGAGTCTTTTAAATGTTTTAGTTTATTTTGAAAAATTCGACAGGTTTGTCCTTGCATTCATTATGTTTCGATTCAAAATGGAGATTTAAATTACATGATTTCATGCTTTCATTTTTTAAAGTTTCGCCGCAAATTACACATAATGGAATAGGTTCCTCTTCATTTCCCGCCCATGAAAATCCACATTTCAAGTAATTTATATCGTACTTACGAAGTTTTCTCATCTTCTTCCTAGTTGGTTCTTTAGAGATGTCAGGCGACACACATTTATCAATTTCACTTGATCCAGATACAATATCAACATTTTCTTAAGACTATTACACTTTTTTTTATCTAATCTTTGTCAAGTAGCTTTATTTTATCCTCCTACATGTTTCGCCAATCTTTTTCTATTGGCATCCTCAGGGAATACAAACTAGTAAGCTAAAATGAAGGTTACAGACTAGGTTATAACTGATGGTTCTAATTCATACAAAAAATTGGTATTGTGCGTGACAATGTGCGTGTCTCGTTAATGCGATTTATTCGTTATGGCTTATTCATTTATCATTTATTCGTTAAATCACGTTAACGAGACACACACATTGTCACGCACAATACCAATTTTTTGTATGAATTAGAACCATCAGTTATAACCTAGTCTGTAACCTTCATTTTAGCTTACTAGTTTGTATTCCCTGAGGATGCCAATAGAAAAAGATTGGCAAAACATGTAGGAGGATAAAATAAAGCTACTTGACAAAGATTAGATAAAAAAAGTGTAATAGTCTTATGAATAATTGTCAAGAAAAAATTCAACCTAATCAACATTTTCTTGTTGCTGACAGCTACTTGTATCTACTATGTTCCTCTCTTTTGCACATTTTAAAAATCCAGTCTTTAACCAGTGATCCATACTTAAGAATTTGAAAGCTAAAAAAAAAATTACCATATTTAACGAACAGTCCTTCAACAAATGGCTAGTGAAAGCAGAACTCGAAACAGACAGCAATGGTAGGCCAGTAGAGATAAAGCAGCTATGAAGACGTCCATATGATTGGTGCGGTATTAACAAAAGATCGCACTACTAATTGACAACAGCAAGCCGACAGTTCAGTTGAAATACTAATTCTCTCAACCGAATTCCTTATATAATATCTGAAACACATTCACTATATATTTCTTAGTTTTAACATGTTAACTCAAACAAAACCATACGTTGCCGGTGCACCATATGGTTTTGATTGTCTACTATATAGCATTTTATGTGGGAAGGGGTCATGCAATTCATTAGTTCCGTTTTTACCCAGTTGTCTCTAATTGCACTATTTGTTGAGAAACATATTACACAGCCTGCATTTGTCTCTGTACCTTATTCAGTGATACAATAGGAAAGTTTTACGATCTCAAACTTAAATTTTATTCCATGTGTTAATGATGCATAGCCAAAAATTGCCACGGACCCCCTGAAGACCTTTCGCGGACTCCCGGGGATCTGCATACCACACTTTGAGAAACATTGCTCTAGATGAAGACTTTAATATGAAGATCAAAACATCAGAAAATGAAAGTAATAATTCTTAACACAGTTGTAGTCCCAATAATTTATCACAATGAATTGAATTTTAGTTTTTTATATTCACTTAATAAAATAGTTTCAAATTAATGATTTTGAAAAAAATAAACATAATTATCACTGAACAATACTTAGTCAAGCTATACTTGTAAAAACAAATCCTGAAGTGCTGGAAAAAAAAAGTCCATTATTTTAAAAAAAAATCTATACCCTAAAATACATGCCATCCCCTCCACCAGGTTTTGATTCTGGTTACAAAAATACTTGATGTTATTTTAAAGAATTCCTGTTGCAAAATTATATTTCATTTAAGATGTCAAAACAGTCAGCATTTCAAAATTGCTTCCAAGTCTCTGCAATATGAAAAATCCAAATTTATTAAAGGCAGAAATTTTAACCTTACCTTACCTTCTACAGGTAGATTCTCTACTAAGCCTTCTGGGAGTGCTTCTTTTTTCCTAGGAGAACTCAAGGCTGATATACATTCAGCTAACCGATCAATTTTTCTAATTGAAATCATCACTCTTGGTCTTTCCATTCTGTGATGAAGAGTTTCATAAAAATCTAATGGCTCTTCATTACCAGAATCTTCAGAATCACTTTTCTGAAAGTTCATGTGAAAAAAGCTTCAAAAATATGAACAGAAAAATCATGAGCTAACAGTTGGAGGCATTTAAAATAAGAATGCTCTTATTATATAAGTGTATATATTAAGAAAATTGTTTTTCTGCAAATGCAATAAGAGGTCTTTACTGTAAAATTTATTGCATATAATTATAACATATAAGGGGGGGGAAATATATGAGTTCTACCTTTTGTGGTAATACCCTTATATACCAATGAACTTTTACTGAATTTAATGCAGACATCATAGAATCTAGTCAGAGCTGCTTATTTTATATCTACAATAGACACATCTCTGAATCAAATCATCTTTTATTTTATAATATCCACAATATTTTAATTACATGTGAAAACCTACCATGCATTTCTTGCCATGGGTGGGTTAAGGTAAGATAATCCACAAATTCTTCTCTAGAGACCAAACACTGAACTTTTTCAAGCCACTTGAGGTTTCTGATAAGTGGAACAATTTTGCACTAGGCAACAAATTGAATACTGTCTAAAGACATTAAAAAAAAACACATCTTAAGTGGGATTCAAACCAACAATGTGTTGGCTGAAGAGTGGTGATGCTATCCACTCAGCCAACCAGAAACTTAATAACTTATTAATCTGACACACACACACAGTAAGTCTTCAATAAGTGTGGAATGATTATGGCATAACTCTATGACTGTTATAACTGTTCATGCTCACAGCAAGTTATGCTACGTGCATTCCTAAGACCCTTGTATAAATGAAAATCATGTAAACGAAACCCAATTTCCTCTTAAATACTTGTAAAGTGGGGATGGGGACAATTCTGTCACCATTTAACAATTTGTTTGGTCTAATTACATTATATAAACATTAAGTAAACATTTTTAATTAACATGCTTTTGCATTACTCCTTATCATGGCAGGTTTTGTTCTAACATTATGGACATTCTGACACACTGTTCTACATTGCACCAGCACCTATCACTTGAATGCTATTATTAAGAGAGACTACTTATCAATAAATTCACTCTGCACCGAAAAAAAATGTACTACAATATTATCAATTTAATTAGTAGTAATGTCCAAAAATCTAACAAATTATGCTCACAAGAATTATTAACAATTAAAATTTATTTAATATAAGTGGATTAACCTCTGCTAATAAAATTCATATGAAATACTGTACTTAAAAACTAAGGTCATAATAAACATGGATTCAGACTTAAGCAATCTAACATTTGGCCATTTTTATTTTCATGTCCAACTTGAAGTTACAAGCATACCACTTAAGATTGAATTCTATATAAACAATGACTTTCTATATATATAATTAATTTTGTTTACTCCAAATCCAATTTTTACTAGTATGCTTGCATGGATATGTGACAAAATTCTCCGTGTCTGGTAACGATCTACAGCATATTAATTTTATTCTTCAAACAGAAAAGGTATATCATAGTTAATTGGAAAAAGACAATCAAGATGCAGACCAAAAAGAACTTGGTTAGAATCTTTGAAGGAAAGGTCACAGCTATTGAGCTTCAGAGAGAGCGAGACGACAGAAATAGCCAACGATAGAGCCAGATAGCAAAGATTTGTTCATAGGAGACTCAACCCATCATATGATGGATGAGAAAGAATAATTTTAATTATATGATTCCATTCAAGGCTATATTTGGTAATTCTCTGGAGACATCCAAACCATTTTAATTCTGTTTAATAAAAATTATAGCTATGATATCTAATCTATAGTTTAATTTATGTGTGACTTGCTCATTTGTTTGGGTTCTGACCAGCGAGATTTATTTGAATGCTCCGATTTTCTGCATTTCTTTCTGATTGAGTCTCCATGTCTCAACTCCAAACATTGCCATAAATATGATAATTGTTTTATAGAATTTTAGTTTGAGGCTTTTTGAAATGTTATTTTTTCATATTTTAATTTATTCATTAGACCATCCTTTGTTAAGTCTGTATTTTACTATTTCTGTGTTGTCAAGGTTGAGTAATGAGACTACCAAGATATATCAATGGCTTTACTTGTTCAAGTATATGATTTTCTAAATCATATATACTTGAACAAGTCTCTATTTTCATTCTTTTAGTTTTGATTAGATTGATTTTCTTTCCAAAAATGTTGCACTCTACATTCTGCAAGAATATTGTTTGCATATTTAATATGATTGATATTCCTGTTTTTTTTTTCTCCTCCACCCACAAGAAGTTATTGGTAAACCTATAGTACAGTTGTATCATGGGTGGGCTAAGAATTTTTTTCCCCAATTTTATATATTTGGTTATAACTTATTTTATTATTTTTTGCAGTCTGGAGACCAAAGATGAAACTTTTTCAAGCCACTTCAGGTCTCCAATAAACAGTGCAGTGGTCTCACACCAGGCAATGAAATTTCTTTGTAGACCTGGTTCTTTGCCTATGGTTTTGCATATTTCTTTGGGATAGTAAATAAATTTGGTATGAGTAGGCAAACTCTGCTTAACTTATTTTTCTACTTTGAATTTGTCTGTTTTTATTTTATTAAATTTGACAGTTCTTTGATATCTTTATAATTTATAATCAAAGGATGTTTCTAAATCTAACAATATAGATTTTAAGATGTTTAGTTTGTTCCTGTCAATGGAATTAAATGCTTGTTTGAAGTCAATAAAACTGCAGCATATAAGCTGTATATGCCCAATACTTTTCAGCAAGGAATATGGTCTATAGCAGACTTCCCAGGTCTGAAGCCTGCTTGATCTTCTCCTACTTCTCATTCATTAGTCTGGATTCTATTTTATAATAAATTTAGTTTAATCCTTTATCCAAGTGGGAGCAAACAAAGTTTGTGCCTGAAAACATCAGGACTGATGCAAGGTGGTTCATCTGTTGGCAAATCGTAGCAAAAGTGGACCAAGCTCTTATCACTCCTTGTCTCAGCATCTCCCATAATGCAAAGCACATCTCCTTGCAGACATGTATAATGCTATGCATTAAGGGAAGGGCCACTACCCAGACCGGTTTCTACCTTTATTGAGGTCTCGTCAGTGGGAGGCAGACCCAGAAGTGGTGACACTAAGGCAGAAGCAATGGAGAGGTCATATTTACCTATATGAGTTACCAACCGTGTACCACCTTATTATTAAATTACTCTGGATATAGAGAAAGATGTTGGAAATTTATTGTGCACTTGGTTAGACTATAATAAATTTGGTTTAATCCTTTATCCAAGTGTACCTTCCTGCATCCAACAGATGCACCACCTTGCCTCATTCCTGAAGATATTTTCAGGTGCAAACTTTGTTTACTCACATTTGGATAAAGGATTAAACTAAATTTATTATAGTCTAACCAAGTGCAAATTAACTTCTAACAGGATTCTTTTTTGTATGATGAGTGTGAAGATTTTGTAGCTGTGATTTATGTTATGGGTCTATAATTTTCATTCTTTTTCTTCCTTTTTTGAAAAGTGGTATTATGATGCCATCTTCCAGTCATCTGGATTTTCACCTGTATACAGTGTTTAATCAAAAGTTCAAGCAGGAAACTGATGGCTGCTATGCCACTATATTTCCACAGTTCAGTAGGAAGTTAATCATAACCAGGATTTAGATAAGTTCACTTGATTTATTGTATTCAAAATTTCTTCTTTCATTACAAATGGCACTTTTTTTTTCACTTTCTGTCTCTACATTTTTATTTTTATAGTCTTCTTCTTCTTCCCTCCAGAAAATTATCTGGTAATCACCATCATCATGCTTTTCAAGAATGTTGACCTAGAGTGGCCTGTTACAGCCTTAGAAGTCACTGTTGAATCTCTTTAGAGGATGTCCTGGTTTTCTTTTCCTTAATGGTTTGCAATTTAAAGCTTGTTTGGTAATCTTTGTTTTCATTCTTTTAACATGTTCCATCCATTTATGTTTATATTTTTTAATTTTTTTCTATTCCTGATTCAATTTTTTCATTTTTATTTTTTAAATTACCTGGTAATATTCTTTCCAATGTCTTGAATTGTTCCAGTTTCAATATCATTTTTAGTTGTCTGTTCTGTGGTGTTTTTTGTTAATTCTTTTATAATTTTATATAGTCTTGATATCATTCTTTTATTGGCTTCTTTACACATTTGTGCTTTTCCTTCCAACCAAGCATTTTTGGCAAATTTGCACATTCTATCTATTTTGTTTTCTTGTCTTTTATAAGGGTGCTTATTTTCTTCTGTATTTTCTCTGTTCAAAGTATTTTTTTTTTTACAGATCTTTTTTTTCTTCTAAGGTTTCCAAAATTTCTGTGGTTATCCACTTGTTATTTTCTTTAATTGTTGTACCAAGTGTTTTTCCTGCAGCATTTTTACCTAACTGCTCTACCCTATTTCCATATATTTTCTACATTGCCAAAGGTTTTTTTTTTTTAACTCCGTTTCTATTATGCTTTTATAGTTTTGTACAGTTATGTCTTTCAGTTTTGTTATGTTAATAGTATTGTTTAGGATCTTTGGTTTCCTGTTTTTAAATTTCAACTTAATTTTTGCTGCTAGTAATTCATGATCAGAGTCAAAATCTGGTTTCTTTAGTATTCTTATATGATGGATTGAGGATTTCCAGTTATGATCAGAATATAATAAATACAATTTTTAATCATACTATCTGAAGATAACCAAGCATTTTTATGTGATCCTCTTTGGAAAAATATGGTGTTCGTGATGAATAGATTATGTTTAGAGAATTCCAGCAGTCTTTCACTACTTTCATTTCATTTAGCTTACCAGAATTTCATTTCGTGAAAAACTATACAACACGCTCAACGAACAGTGACAGACTCCATGCACTAAGCGTATGATGTTACGTGACAGTTTTAATTTTACTCGTTTTGACTGTGCTACTCCACTCTTCTTTTTTACTAGTAAATGGTATTGTACCGACTTTCTTGTACTGAAGAAGCCAGACAGAATAGCTGGTGAATCTTGTTGACAATTGTTTAGATCTTTTAATATTTATGGTCAACTAATAGGGGTGCTTAAGGGTCAAAGCTGTATAACTGAGAGGAGACCTCCACATAGCCTTTAAAGGAATGTGGAGAACCGACCAGGGCTTTTGACCTAATGTCCAATCCTCACCTTCTCGTGGTGCACCCTGTTGGGTATCTACATGAATACTGAACGAACGAGATTGGCTGGCAATTTGGGATTTAGCTAACCAAATTGTATTCTTATTAGTTAAACCAAAATAAAAAATGATGGTACAACATGACAAAATTTCATTCCGGCTGGGGCATTGCCCAGTTAAACAAGGCCCCCGTTGGTTCCGTCAGCGAACTATGGCGAACAGTGAAAAGTCAGCTACTGGAACAAATCTGAAAGCACACCCCAACTCAACATCACCAGAGTTAAAGATCGGTACTATCAACATAAGAATCCTGAATGGCAAAGAAATGGAGCTAGCTGAGGAATTAGATAAGTACCAGATCGACATAATAGGGGTGACTGAAACAAAAAAGACAAAAACTGGTGATATCTTTCTGAGGAATAAATACAAAATGTAATATTCAGGCAATGACAATCAAGCAAAAGAAGGAGTAGCCATAGTATTCAACACAAAATACGAGTCTAATCTTCTTGAATGGCAGACAGTCAAGTAGAGTGATGTGGGCAAATATTAGAATGAGGAACTGGACAATGAGACTTATTTGTGCCTATGGTCCCACAGAAGGCTCTACTAAGGTAGAAGTGGAGGAATTTTTTGATGCTTTAGAAAAAAAGCAACCGACATAATGAAAAAGGAAAAGTTGGTCCTTGTTGAGGATCTAAATAGCAGAGTAGGAAATGATTGTCAGACATACAAAAATATTTTGGGAAAATTTTGAGAAAAGAGCAAAGCTAATAATAATGGCAAATATCTGTTGGATTTCTGCTCAGGACATGGACTGGTTATTACTAACAGCATGTTCCAACATAAAAATGTCCACAAATTCACATGGAGAGAAGAGGCTAGGAATAAGAAAAGTCTCATTGACTATGTTATTGTTGATAGTGACGTTTTCTCCCTGGTGCAGGACACCAAAGTGTACAGAGGATTTGAAATTGGGAGTGATCACTATTTAGTCTTGAGCAGGATAAAATTGAATTTCACATTGAAAAGAATAACATGTAAGAAAGTTTTAAAGCGAATAAAAGTTGAGCAGCTCTCAGATGTTAAGTGTAGACTAAAATACACAAAGATTATTGAAGAAAAAATGAAAGAGTTTGAGAACAGGAATCAAACCTTGGAGATTCAGTGGCAAGCATTGAAGAAAGTCCTGATCGATTTAGCTAGAGAGGCATGTGGTGAAGTTGTCTGCAAAGATAGAAAAATTAGAACTCCATGGTGGACACAGGAAGTTAAACAGACAGTGAAGGAAAAGAAGAAAGCATATCAAAAGTTCCTGGCAAATAAGTCAGCTTGTGCTCTTAGAGAATATAGAGACAAATGCAAGAATGCTAAACACTGTGTAAAACTAGCTAAACAAAAGTCATGGGAGGACTTTGGCAAGAATATAGAAAATAAATATCAAGAAGGTGGCAAAATATTCTGGAGGTTGTTGAAGAAGCTTAGGAATGGAGGAAAGAGTGCTGTAAAAGGAGTTAGAGATGATAAAGGTGACATGAAAACGGAAGAAAAAGATATCCTTGAAGTATGGAGTAATTACTTTGAAAAACTGCTCAATGAAACAAGCAGTGATGACAGCACAGCGGTATAAAACACTGACAAGGCATGCAGTCAGGAATACATATCCATACTTGAAGTAGAAAAAGCCGTCAAAGGCTTGAAATGTGGAAAGGCAGCAGGAGCAGATGATATTCGACCAAAAATGCTGAATTATGGTGGGATAAAAGTCTTACAATGGCTGCACTGCATAGTTCAGAAAGCCTGGACAGAGGGACAAATTCCCGATGATTAGAGTAGAGCTCTCTTAGTTATATATTTTATTTCCCATACATAAAAAGGGAAATAAAACTGAATGTGATAATTCCAGAGGTATTTCCCTAATAAGTGTTCCTGGCAAGATCTATGCAAGTATACTTGAGAAACGATTGAGAAGAATTGCGGAAGAAAAGCTGGGTGAAGAACAAGCTGGATTCAGGGGAAATAGTGGTTGTCAGGATCAGATTTTCACTTTACGACAAATAGTCGAGAAAGCAAGGAATATAACAAAGATATGTATTTAAGTTTTGTCAATTTGGAAAAGGTATACGAGAGAAGCTATTCTCTCATATACCTTTTGCCAAGAGAGAAGCTATTCAATACACTACAGTTATATGGCGTCGATGGGGAATTATATCAAGCAATACTTAGTCTTTATTTGAGTTGTAAGTCAGCAGTTAGAATTGAAGGAAGTACATGAAAATGGTTTAATGTTAAATCTGGTGTGAGACAAGGATGTACATTATCCCCTCTGTTATTCATTATCTGTATGGATCACATTATGAAGGAAAGTGGTATTAAACATGATATCAAAATTGGGAATGTTAATGTCAGCTCTTTGCTTTATGTGGATGATGTTATACTTCTTCTTTTTTTTTTTTTTTTTAAATTTTATGGAATTTACAACCGTGTTAAAAAAACTTTTTTATTATCCCAACGTTTCAATCTTCACATCTAGATCATCATCTGGAGTGTACATAAGTATACAGAACAAGCTGAGTTACATCATTAACTGTGTAAGCTAGGAAACAATGATTTGATCACATGTTATTCTACTGTCGTGACCTCTGGTGAAAAAAAAAATAATAAAATAAAATAAAATAAATAAAAAAATAAACTAAAATAAAAATTTTTACATCAAGCTAAATTCTATTTTTACAATGACAGGAATAAACATTCTTTTAGATGGTTTTCTTTCATAAACAATTGGTGTCCTATTTTTAGTATTACAATTCCTATTTTTGATTTACAATACTGGATTTTCTACAGTCCTGTTTCTAGTTGTTCTTGGTGAGGAAGGTCGAATATATACCTTCCATATGTTTGGGATTTTTAAACCATCGTTGTTGTTCAGATTGGGGTGGTTGCTGATAATCTTGCAGGCTTCCCTGAATTTCCGTTCATACCATGTTCTAGTGTGATGTAGACAGCTGGTAGTTTTCCAGTCAATTCTGTGTAAGGTATTCAGGGCATGATCAGAAAGGCCAGCTTCACCATAATTATTATATTTAATGTGTCGTTTATGTTCTTTTTGTCTAATAGGAATAGTGCGTCCTGTTTCTCCTATATATGGTATGTTGCAAGTAAAATAAATCCAGTATACCCCAGGGTGAGCTAGTGGAGGTAGTGGGTCTTTGGATGAGTTGAGCAAGTTTTTTAATTTTGCAGGAGGTTTAAAGGTGGCTTTAAGGTTGTACTTTTGTAGTACTCTCTTTATTTTGTCTGATTTTTCTTTAATGTAGGGAATGGTTATAGTTTTACTGTAGTCTGGTTTGTCTTTGTTTTTTATTGTGGTTTTGTAGAGAATTCTGTTCATAGTATTTTGGCTGTATCCGTTTTTTTTGTAGGTTATTACGGATAATTTTAAACTCTTCTTTCAGTGCCTGTTCACTGGAACAAATCGTCTGAGCTCTGTTTTTTTAACGTGTTGATGACACCTAGTTTTTGTGTTGGGTGGTGGTAGGAGTTAATGTGTATATATTGTCCCGTATGTGTCAGTTTTTGGTAAACAGTGAAGGAAAGATTGCCCGAGGGAAGACGTGTGACAAGCATATCTAGAAACGGAAGTGTGTTGTGTTTTTCAATTTCAATTATGAACTGTATGCGTTTGTGTTGTTTGTTTAGGTGGCTAAGGAATGTGTCTGATGTCTGGCGGCCATGGGACCAGATCGCGAAAACATCGTCAACATATCTAAGCCAGACTTTGGGTTTTAGAGGGGAGGAATCTAGGGCAAGTTGCTCAAAATGTTCCATGTAAAAGTTAGCAAAGGGGGGGGGGGGATAATGGCAAGCCCATGGCTGCGCCTTCTTTTTGTAAGTAGAAGGCGTTTTGCCATACAAAATAACCCGACCGTAATACGCGCACAAAAAGCGCCATGATATCTGGAGGGAATTTGTTTTGTAGAAGGATTGTGTCATTTATTGGGACATTCGTAAAGAAGGCAGAGATGTCAAAACTGACTAATAAATCATCTTTTTCTAATGTAATGTCTTTGATGATGTTTATGAAGTGTTGTGTGTTTTTGATATAGGAGGGGGAATGACCTACCAACTCCAGAGGAAGACCAAGATATAGGTGGATTTATATGGTACAATGTGCCTTAGACGATAGAAATATAAGATCTGATAATGTTGGAGTCTTGACAAGTAACAGACTGATTTGGAGGAAAATTGTAGATAGGAAGTTAGTAATGGTGTAATTTTTTCATGTAGTACTATCATATCCTGTACACCTATTGAGGGTACATGGCAGGAATTTGATGATGATGACGATAATAAACCAAAAGAATATAACTCAATTTTAATGTTAAGTGGCCAAATAATTTAACAATAATGCATTAATTTCTCTCGTTCACCCCTAATTTACCTGTCATATCTTTCATGTCTGATGTAAATCTTTGAACCTTGGCATTAAAGTATCCCATTACAATTATCATCATCATCAAATTCCTGCCATGTACCCTCAAGGGGTGTACAGGATATGATAGTACTACATGAAAAAATTACATCATTATTAATTTCCTATCTACAATTTTCCTCCTAATCAGTCTGTTACTTGTCAAGACTCCAACCTTATCAGATCTTATATTTCTATCGTCTAAGGCACTTTGTACCATATCAATCCACCTATTTCTTGGTCTTCCTCTGGGTCGTTTTGCTGCCAACCTGGCAGAGAACACTTGTTTTGCTAATCTTTCCTCGCCCATTCTGTTTAAGTGACCATACCACCTGAGATTAGCTCTGCTAACACATTCCTGGATGCTTACAATGTCAAGTTCTTTCCTAATATCCTCGTTTTTAATATGATATTGCCATTGATGCCATCTGTTCACGCCTCTAATCTTTCTCAGGACTCTCATATCTGTGGTCTCTAGTCTTTGGTCAAGTGTTTTACTTCTGACCCAACTCTCAGATCCATAAGTTAAAACTGGTTTGAACACTGTCTTGTACACAGCTAATTTAGTGTTCCGACTAATTTCTCTCTTATTCCATATGAATTTATTCAATTGACTTCCCACCATACCAGCTTTGCTTATTCTGTTGTCTATTTCTATATTTAATTTACCATCTTCAGTAAAAATCGTGCCTAAATAGATGAAATGTTTTACTTATTCCACAGGTTCTCCATTCACAACACAGTTGACATTTTCAATGATTCTGCCTATTTTCATTGTCTTTGTCTTTTCATTGCTGACCTTCATACCATATTTTTACAACAGCTATTCAATTTAGTAAGAGAATCTTGCAGACTTGTAGCAGATTTATTTAGAAGTATAACATCATCTGCATAAAGCAAAGAGCTGACATTAACATCTCCAATTTTGATATCATGTTTAATACCACTTTCCTTCATAATGTGATCCATATAGATAATGAATAACAGAGGGGATAATGTACATCCTTGTCTCACACCAGATTAAACATTAAACCATCTTCCTGTACTTCCTTCAATTCTAACTGCTGACTTACAACTCAAATAAAGACTAAGTATTGCTTGATATAATGCCCCATTGAAACCATATAACTGCAGCGTATTGAATAGCTTCTCTCTTGGCCCCATGTCATATGCCTTTTCCAGATCGACAAAACTTAAATACAGATCTTTGTTATATTCCCATGCTTTCTCGACTATTTGTCGTAAACTGAAGATCTGATCCTGACAGCCTCTATTTGGCCTGAATCCAGCTTGTTCTTCACCAAGCTTTTCTTCCACAATTCTTCTCAACCGTTTCTCAAGTATACTTGCATAAATCTTGCCAGGAACACTCAGTAGGGAAATACCTCTGTAATTCTCGCATGCAGTTTTATTTCCCTTTTTAAAGATGGGTACTATGAGAGCTCTACTCCAGTCATCGGGAATTCGTCCCTCTGTCCAGGCTTTCTGAACTATGCAGTGCAGCCACTGTAAGACTTTTATGCCACCATACTTCAGCATTTCTGGTCAAATATCATCTACTCCTGCTGCCTTTCCACATTTCAAGCCTTTGATGGCTTTTTCTACTTCTAGAATGGATATTTATTTCTGACTGCATGCCTGGTCAGTGTTTTTTACCACTGTGCTGTCATCACTGCTTGTTTCATTTAGCAGTTTTTCAAAGTAATTACTCCATACTTCAAGGATATCTTTTTCTCCCATTTTCATGTCACCTTTATCATCTCTAATTCCTTTTACAGCACTCTTTCCTCCATTCTTAAGCTTCTTCAACAACCTCCAGAATATTTTGCCACCTTCTTGATATTTATTTTCTATATTCTTGCCAAAGTCCTCCCATGACTTTTGTTTAGCTAGTTTTACACAGTGTTTAGCATTCTTGCATTTGTCTCTATATTCTCTAAGAGCACAAGCTGACTTATTTGACAGCAACTTTTGGTATGCTTTCTTCTTTTCCTTCACTGCCTCTTTAACTTCCTGTGTCCACCAGGGAGTTCTGATTTTTTTTATCCTTGCAGATAAAATCACCACATGCCTTTTTGGCAGAATCAATCAATGTTTTCTTCAGAGTTTGCCACTGAATCCCCAAGGTTTGATTCCTGTTCTCAAACTCTTTCATTTTTTTCTTCAATAATCTTTGTGTATTTTAGCCGACAGTTCACATCTGAGAGCTGCTCAACTTTTATTCGCTTTAAAACTTTCTTACATGTTCTTCTTTCCAATATGAAATTCAATTTTATCCTGCTCAAGACTAAATAGTGATCACTTCCAATTTCAAATCCTCTGTACACTCTGGTGTCCTGCACCAGCGAGAAAACATCACTATCAACAATAACATAGTCAATGAGACTTTTCTTATTCCTAGCCTCTTCTCTCCATGTGAATTTGTGGACATTTTTATGTTGGAACATGCTGTTAGTAATAACCAGTCCATGTCCTGAGCAGAAATCCAACAGATATTTGCCATTATTATTAGCTTTGCTCTTTTCTCCAAATTTTCCCAAAATATTTTTGTATGTCTCACAATCATTTCCTACTCTGCTATTTAGATCCCCAACAAGGACCAACTTTTCCTTTTTCATTGTGTCAGTTGCTTTTTCTAAAGCCTCAAAAAATTCCTCCACTTCTACCTTAGTAGAACCTTCTGTGGGACCATAGGCACAAATAAGTCTCATTGTCTAGTTCCCCATTCTCATATTTGCCCACATTACTCTACTTGAGACTGACTGCCATTCAAGAAGATTAGCCTCGTATTTTGTGTTGAATACTATGGCTACTGCTTCTTTTGCTTGATTGTCATTGCCTGAATATAACATTTTGTATTTATTGCTCAGAAAGATCTCACCAGTTTTGGTCTTTTTTGTTTCAGTCACCCCTATTATGTCGATCTGGTACTTATCTAATTCCTCAGCTAGCTCCATTTCTTTGCCATTCAGGCTTCTTACGTTGATAGTATACCGATCTTTAACTCTGGTGATGTTGAATTGGGGTTTATTTTCAGATTTGTTCCAGTAGCTGACTTTTCGCTGTTCACCCTGTTTCCCTGGCGAAAACAACGGGGGCCTTGTTTAACCGGGCGACGCCCCAGCGGGCATGAAATTTTGTCATGTTGTACCATCATTCTATATTTTGGTTTAACCAATAAGAATACAATTTGGTCGGCTAAATCCCAAATTGCCAGCCCATCTTCGTCCGTTCAGTATCCAAGTAGATACCCAACAGGGTGCACCACGAGAAGGTGAGGATTGGACATTAGGTCAGAAGCCCTGGTCGGTTCTCCGCATTCCTTTAAAGGCTATGTGGAGGTCTCCTCTCAGTTATACAGCTTTGACCCTTAAGCACCCCCCCCCAATCACAATTAGGATATCCTTTTTGTTTGTTTTGTCAATGAAGTCTTGTAGTTGCAGGTAGAAAGTACCTAATTCTTCATCTTCATGTGATTGATCTGGAGCAAAAATTTAGATAATTTAGAAAAAGTTTCTTTTCCTTTTAATATAACTGTTATAATTCTTGAACCATGGTTAAGATGGAGTTCTGCAAGCAATTACTGACTAATACCAGGCATGTTAAAAAAAAAAAAGACCGAACTTTTGCTATAAAGACTATATTGCTCATTTTACAACAGTTTAAGCACTGCAAAGTTGTTCCCCTTTACTGGCAATACACTTTTCCGAACATTTCTTCCATTGTTGGAATGCTTCCTGGAAAGCACTTTCTATGATGGTGCGCAATTCTCTTATTGCATTTTCCTGAATCTCCTCTATGGTTTGGAAACGACACCCTTTCAAAGTGGATTTAAGTTTGGGAAACACAAAGAAGTCTGCTGGGGCTAAGTCCAGAGAATATTGTGGATGGTACAAAACGGATGTCTCTGATGTTTTGCCATATAGCTGTGGATGAGAGCAATGCATGAGCCGGTGCATTGTTATGGTGCAACACCCAAGTCAGGCCTCTTCCTGTGCACAACGCACTAAAAACTTTCTGGTACAACTCTTTGTTTACCATCTGACCACGTAGTACAAATTTATAATGGACGATGCCTTTCCAATCAAAAAACACAACCAACATCACTTGATCTTTTGACTGACTCATTCATCGACACTATAAATTTGTATTACAAATTTATAGTGTCGATTTCACACAGCTCATACAGTCTTCCCCGTATGCTTGATTAAACAAATGACATGTCTGTAAAATTTTTACCAAGTTTGCAGCAAAATTTCACACACATATTGTTCTTCAAGCTCTTTCATTGTCACTAATCTGACAATGAAAGAGCTTGAAGCTGGTGCATGTGCTCACTTCAGCGGATATAACTCTACGACTAACGCTCATAGCAGAATGGGGCGAATGGCAGTTTGTTGTCAAAACCTGCCACTACGTGCGCTCAGTATCTGCAGCATGCTCTCTGTGCCGGTTGGCATGCTATTTAAAAGGTTCAATCTTTTTTTGAACACTCCTCATATTGCTAATAATATTTTAAATCCTTTCTCGGTGGTGTTTCACTTCATTAAGCCTCTAACGTAAGATATCTTCTCTTCCTGAGTAAAATAATTTTCCATTCTTAAAATTTATCACACTAAGTGTGGTAAATTTTAAGAATGGATATATATATATATATGAAAAAGCTTTAATGACTGATACCTAGTAAATACCTTTTTCATATTATTCCAACCGAGTAAAAATGAATTCTGAGAAAAAAAAAAAAAAAAATATATATATATAGTACTATATTATACTACTGTAGTATATATATATATACAGGGTGTTCGGGATAAATTTGACAGTTTCGTAAGGAAAAAGAAAATCTTCTTTGTATCTATTAAATTTAATGAATTGACAAAAAAACATTACAGGCAGAGTTAATTACAATACTATCAACAAGATTTACTCAAAATAACCACCATTAGCATCGATCACAGCTTCAATTCTGCTTCGGAACCTCGAACAAGCTGATGCTACAGTCTCCCTGGGAAGGGCCGCAAAAACTGTTTTAATTTTATCCATTAACTGGGCTTTTGTATTACTGGAAGTGCGATTGGTGTCTTTTTCAACTGCGCCCCATACAAAATAATCCATGGGGTTAAGGTCTGGGGAGTTTGGAGGCCAAACATTTGGACTGGTGAAGTCGTAGAAATTTTCAGACAACCATTTTTGACTTTTCCCAGAGGTGTGGCAAGGGGTCGAATCCTACTGCCATACATACGGCCTACCATTTTCTAACCTTGTTATCCAGGGCTTGACTACAGTTAGCAACTCCACGAACAAAGCCCGAATTCCAATGCCAGGATTCTTCAACACCTGTTCCTGCAGATTTGAGAGGAATTCTGCTGTACGAATGCAATCAGATCGTCTGCTAGGGATCTTTCTTCTTGCTACATCCTCGTAGTCACCATTGCAAGTCTCTAGTTCATGCCTGATTGTTTTTACTGTATTCAGGGAGCATTGGGCAGCAGTCGTAATATCCTTATTTTGATGGCGGGCACAAATCATCATGATACAAGTTATTCTCTTCCATGATTCAGGTGGGTTCCAGCTATCCATCCTTTCTGACATCTTGTATATGAATGAAGAAGGGTCCAAACTTTTAAATGAAGAGAAGTGTGTGTTAATACATGTAACTTACGGAAAAATATAATTAATTATAAATATGTCAAATTTATCCCGAACACCCTGTGTATATATATATATATATATATATAGAGAGAGAGAGAGAGAGAGAGAGAGAGAGAGAGAAACAAATCTGAAAACAAACCCCAACTCAACATCACCAGAGTTAAAGATCGGTACTATCAACGTAAGAAGCCTGAATGGCAAAGAAATGGAGCTAGCTGAGGAATTAGATAAGTACCAGATCGACATAATAGGGGTGACTGAAACAAAAAAAGACCAAAACTGGTGAGATCTTTCTGAGCAATAAATACAAAATGTTATATTCAGGCAATGACAATCAAGGAAAAGAAGGAGTAGCCATAGTATTCAACACAAAATACGAAGCTAATCTTATTGAATGGTAGTCAGTCTCAAGTAGAGTAATGTGGGCAAATATGAGAATGGGGAACTGGACAATGAGACTTATTTGTGCCTATGGTCCCACAGAAGGTTCTACTAAGGTAGAAGTGGAGGAATTTTTTGAGGCTTTAGAAAAAGCAACTGACACAATGAAAAAGGAAAAGTTGGTCCTTGTTGGGGATCTAAATAGCAGAGTAGGAAATGATTGCGAGACATACAAAAATGTTTTGGGAAAATTTGGAGAAAAGAGCAAAGCTAATAATAATGGCAAATATCTGTTGGATTTCTGCTCAGGACATGGACTGGTTATTACTAACACCATGTTCCAACATAAAAATGTGCACAAATTCACATGGAGAGAAGAGGCTAGGAATAAGAAAAGTCTCATTGACTATGTTATTGTTGATAGTGATGTTTTCTCCCTGGTGCAGGACACCAGTGTACAGAGGATTTGAAATTGGAAGTGATCACTATTTAGTCTTGAGTAGGATAAAATTGAATTTCATATTGAAGAGAATAACATGTAAGAAAGTTTTAAAGTGAATAAAAGTTGAGCAGCTCTCAGATGTGAACTGTAGACTAAAATACAGAAAGATTATTGAAAAGAAAATGAAAGAGTTTGAGAACAGGAATCAAACCTCGGAGATTTAGTGGCAAACTCTGAAGAAAACACTGATTGATTCTGCCAGAGAGGCATGTGGTGAGGTTGTGTGCAAGGATAAAAAAATCAGAACTCCCTGGTGGACACAGGAAGTTAAAGAGGCAGTGAAGGAAAAGAAGAAAGCATATCAAAAGTTCCTGGCAAATAAGTCAGCTTTTACTCTTACAGAATACAGAGACAAATGTAAGAAAGCTAAACAGTGTGTAAAACTAGCTAAACAAAAGTCATGGGAGGACTTTGGCAAGAATATAGAAAATAAATATCAAGAAGGTGGCAAAATATTCTGGAGGTTGTTGAAGAAGCTTAGGAATGGAGGAAAGAGTGCTGTAAAAGGAATTAGAGATGATAAAGGTGACATGAAAACAGGAGAAAAAGATATCCTTGAAGTATGGAGTAATTACTTTGAAAAACTGCTAAATGAAACAAGCAGTGATGACAGCACAGTGGTAAAAAACACTGACCAGGCATGCAGTCAGGAATACATATCCATACATGAAGTAGAAAAAGCCATCAAAGGCTTGAAATGTGGAAAGGCAGCAGGAGTAGATGATATTCGACCAGAAATGCTGAAGTATGGTGGCATAAAAGTCTTACAGTGGCTGCACTGCATAGATCAGAAAGCCTGGACAGAGGGACGAATTCCCAATGATTGGAGTAGAGCTCTCATAGTACCCATATATAAAAAGGGAAATAAAACTGAATGTGAGAATTACAGAGGTATTTCCCTACTGAGTGTTCCTGGCAAGATCTCTGCAAATATACTTGAGAAACGGTTGAGAAGAATTGTGGAAGAAAAGCTTGGTGAAGAACAAGCTGGATTCAGGCCAGATAGAGGTTGTCAGGATCAGATCTTCACTTTACGACAAATAGTCGAGAAAGCATGGGAATATAACAAAGATCTGTATTTAAGTTTTGTCAATTTGGAAAAGGCATATGACAAAGTGCCAAGAGAGAAGCTATTCAATATGCTGCAGTTATATGGTGTCAATGGGGCATTATATCAAGAAATACTTAGTCTTTATTTGAGTTGTAAGTCAGCAGTTAGAATTGAAGGAAGTACAGGAAGATGGTTTAATGTTAAATCTGGTGTGAGACAAGGATGTACATTATCCCCTCTGTTATTCATTATCTATATGGATCACATTATGAAGGAATGTGGTATTAAACCTGATATCAAAATTGGAGATGTTAACGTCAGCTCTTTGCTTTATGCGGATGATGTTATACTTCTAAATAAATCTGATACAAGTCTG
Organism: Typopeltis vanoorti; assembly: GCF_054136105.1. Taxonomy (NCBI): domain Eukaryota; kingdom Metazoa; phylum Arthropoda; class Arachnida; order Uropygi; family Thelyphonidae; genus Typopeltis; species Typopeltis vanoorti. The sequence continues at coordinate 87,640,608 of NC_143557.1, read as the reverse complement.
CAAGTTTCCCTGACTAAATTGAATAGCTGTTGTAATAGATATGGTATGAAGGTCAGCAATAACAAGACAAAGACAATGAAAATAGGCAGAATCATTGAAAATGTCAACTGTGTTGTGAATGGAGAACCTGTGGAACAAATAAAACATTTCAACTACTTAGGCACGATTTTTACTGAAGATGGTAAATTAAATATAGAAATAGACAACAGAATCAGCAAAGCTGGTATGGTGGGAAGCCAATTGAATAAATTCATATGGAATAAGAAAGAAATTAGTCGGAACACTAAATTAGCTGTATACAAGACAGTGTTCAAACCAGTTTTAACTTATGGATCAGAGAGCTGGGTCAGAAGTAAAACACTTGACCAAAGACTAGAGACCGCAGATATGAGAGTCCTGAGAAAGATTAGAGGTGTGAACAGATGGCATCAATGGCAATATCATATTAAAAATGATGATATTAGGAAAGAACTTGACATTGTCAGCATCCAGGAATGCGTTAGCAGAGCTAATCTCAGGTGGTATGGTCACTTAAATGGAATGGGAGAGGAAAGATTAGCAAAACAAGTGTTCTCTGCCAGGTTGGCAGCAAAACGACCCAGAGGAAGACCAAGATATAGGTGGATTGATAAGGTACAAAGTGCCTTAGACGATAGAAATATAAGATCTGATAATGTTGGATTCTTGACAAGTAACAGACTGATTTGGAGGAAAATTGTAGATAGGAAGTTAGTAATGATGTAATTTTTTCATGTAGTACTGTCATATCCTGTACACCCCTTGAGGGTACATGGCAGGAATTTGATGATGATGATATATATAGAGTACTCCCACGATGAGTCCTTGGACTCATTGGAGGTGTTACATAATAATTATATCTCACTTAATCCTCCCTAGCTCTTTGTTCATCAGTTTGGTCTTCATTGGTTTAAAAGGAGTACTTATGTTCAGTTTTAAGATGCAGATTATTTCTTGTGCTGACTTCATAGCATATTTCTCAACTGTTTCCTGTGTTCTAAAAACAGTCGCGTCAGCTTCCCCTGATGCAGAAGCATTATCCTTGCTCAGTAATAATTTTCTATCTGTAAGGGGTTTGGGCAATTCAATGCAGCTGGTTTGCCACTTCTATGCTGCATTTGGCTTCTAACTTTAGCTGGGCATGGTTAGAGAGAGAAGGCACACTCCTACTGCACAAGAAGAACAAAATAAGATAGAAAAGGTTCAACCCTAGCCTGTGAATACTCTTAATAGCATTGGTGTGTGTGTGTGGGGGGGGGGGGGAGTAAGAATAAAAGAAAGAAGGGTAGGATCAGTTTACAGATAATATAACATGTGCTCACTTTATGTGAATTAAGGCCTGGTTCAGCATCAGGTTCCTCAGGTTCAACACTCCCATACTAATTAAAGTGAACCCTCGAGAATTAAAATTATGAACATGAAAATCATATACTTTGCAACTGTTCTTCCAGTGCATCAAAGGCATAGATAGAAGAACAAAATAGGTTTGAAACAATACAGAACAGAAATGCAACAAATGGATGTCATTCAGTGCTAATGCTACTATCATTATGGGCTACTCCAAGGAGTCCTTAAACTCATCGAGGGAGACCCTAAACATCATGTCAAGAACTATCCAACATTTATGCAGTATCCACCATACTTTGCTTTGAACTCATTCACAGTCATCATACCCTCCCAACAGACTGTGGCAACCTAATCCACTCATTCACTGCTCTCCAAGCAAAAAACCTGGTGATAACATCCTTGCCAACTACACAGTTACTCAGTTTCCACAGATGGCCCCTAGCACATTTTCTGAAAAATTTCCTCTGAATTAATTTTGAAAAAAAAAAAAAAAACTCTCAGTAATTTGTATGTCTCAATCATATCACCCCTTTTCTACCTATCAACTAGTTTCTGTAACCCACAAATCTTCAACCTGTTCTCATAAGGTTCATTCCATAGACCTGCTACCATCTTGGTCACTTGCCTCTGGATCTTCTCCACCTCCTTGTTCACCAAGAAACTCTGATGGGGTCTTATCAAGACTCGATAAAGAGGAACAATAACCTGCTTGCCAAAGTATTCTTCAGTAAGCAAGTGATCTGATGAACTGCTTGAGCCACTTTTGCTATGTGTCCCCCCCTAAATTTTAACTCCCCTATCCACCTGCACTTCCAAGTCTCTGGCTTTGTCAATTTCCTGGAGTAAAGTTCCACCAATGTGGCATACAGCTGGTAATCTTTTCACTCCAAAATGCATAACCTTACACTTTGCCACATTAAACTGACCTCCATTCTCCTTTGACCAGTCTGGCAGACTGCCAATTTATCCAAATCATCCCGCAAAATTTTGACATCTGTATTAACTATTGCTCTACCCAACTTCATCGACAAATAACTGAATAGTTCCTCTCAGATCCTTTCCTATATTATTAATGTACAAATTAAACAGTAGCAGTCATTAAACAAAACTATGCGGCATGCCATTAGTCACAGGCCTTTTGAACTCTACTCCTGAATAAACTACTCTCTGACATCCCTCCATCAACCACCCTCTTATCCATCTCACCAACCCTATATCCAGCCCCATGTGCTGCAGTTTACTGATTAGAATTCAACATGATATCCTGTCAGCCTTTGCAAAGTCCAGCAGTATCACTGTAAACCCATTGCCTTTATCCAACTCAGCTGTCACTATATTATAAAATAAAACATGAACAAGTTACTGAGGCATGACTTACCCTTCACAAAACACCATACAGTCCCATTTCCATCTACCCATTCCCATATTTTGCTCTTGACCAACTTCTCCAATACTTTAACAACTCCTGATATACTGATTGGTTGGTAATTTGCTACATCAATCTTGGAGCCTTCTTTATGCAATGGAACTATTTTCCTCCTCTTTCCACCTCCTCAGGACTAACCCAGAGCTGAGACTTAGATTAAACAATATGGTCAAGGATACTGACAATTCTCTCACCGCTTCATGTAAAACTCAAGCTGGTATACCATCTAATTCCACAGCTGTATTCACATTAAGGTTCTTTCCCATATAAGCCTTTGGCTCTCTCTCTCGTTCCTGCAACATCACCACCTGGATGAAATACTCTTGCAAAGTGTTCATTCAGTAATTCTATTATTTAGATTGATTCAGTTACATCCATACCATCAGCATTCATTAAAATCATTCTGCCATATACATTACTTTACTTGCAACATATCGAAAGAACTGTTTGGGATTATCTTTAGTCTGCATTGCTAACTTCCTTTCGTACTCTACTTTTGCCTTTCTTACCACACTAGTTACCCCTTCTGGCATGTGGATTGTACTATTCATGTCACTTTGCTGCTTAAATTCCCTCCACAATTGTTTCTTTTTTTGCAGCTCCAGCTTAATGAATAAGTCAATTAACTTGATTAACTCTCCTGACTCCAGATGCAGTCTATCATTACCTCCCTCAAACACTCCTTTATCACTTTCCATGTGCTATCAACATCTGGCTCTTGCTATCAAATTACTTTAAACAGAGTTCATATATGAAGAAAGCCTGATAAAAATTAATTCAAAAATAATTATTAATATTGCATAGGATCCAAGCATTCAGAAAAATTATAAGTCCCAGCATTATCTTATATACTAAGTTACTGGTTACTGTGATTTTTATTTTGGAACATAATAAAGTTAATTTTACTTTACTGAAATTTTCTGAGGAATAGAAAAACATTTTTTTCAACTTACATACTACTTAGAGATAAAGTGCACGAAAAGCCTATGAAATACTGATCTGTAGATAATTTTTTCGCTTGGTTATAAATTAAATTAAAAATGCCAAGAAATTATATTCTTGTTTTATCCAAGTGCAAATAAACAAAGCTTGCACATGAAATTTCTTCATGACTAGGCTACTTGTATATAGAGGCTAATGACTCCCCATTAATTGCTTTAGTATTCCATAATGCAAAGCACATCCTTTTGGGTATGTATAATTATTATTATTCAGGCTTCCATAGAGTCAAGAGACTCATCATAAGAGGGTCTTAGGAAACACAAAGCCCATCATACCACTCCTTGAACTCATTGACTGTTCTTGCTCTCACCACTATTAGGCAATGCATTCCATGGTTCAACCACCCTCCATGCAAAGAAACCATTCCTCACCCTCTTGTTCACAGCTTCCTTCCGTAACTTCCAGGGATCCCCCCCCCCCACAATCATTCCCACTGTTCCACCAAGCAAAAGAATTCCCCAGTGTCCACCCTGTAACTGCTTCTCAACAGTTTAAAAGCCTCGATCATATCACCTCTCCTTCTATCCACCAACTCTGCAGTCCACATTCCCTCAGCCGATCCTCATAACTAACATTGTAAAGTCCTGAAACCATCTTTGATATCCCCTCTGTACCCTTTCCACAGTTAATTTATCCCCTTCAAATCCTGGGGACCAAATTTGAGAACAATAGTCTAAGTGTGGTCTGATCAGGGTCTTATACAACAAAATGATAACTTATCTCTGCAGGTCAGCATCCATCTCAGTATTGCAGCAATCCTCTGGGTTATCTTCACCACCTTTGCAATTATGCTCTCTAAATTTCAAGACTTTACATTTTACTGCATTAAATCGACCCCCCCCCCCATTCATTTGCCCTTCTGTCTAGTTTATTCAGATCCTCTTGCAGGGCTGCTACATCTGCACTATTACCGATAACCTTTCCCAGCTTCACATCATCTGCAAACAACCGAATATTCCCATTGCAATCCATTGACATAAAGGTTGAACAATACAGGTCCCAGTACTGAGCTCCATGTGGAACCCCCCAAGTAACCTCCTGCTTCCTTGATATTGCCCCACCATACACAACTCTCTGATACCTATCAGACAGCCAATCTAAACCCATGTGCTGCAACTTGAATATCAGCTTATCATGTGGCACCCTGTCAAATGCTTTTGCAAAATCAAATAAAATGGCAGTATATGCTTCCCTCATCAACTGCTCTTGTCACTTTATTATAAAAGGCAATCATATTACTAAAGCAGGAGTGCCTCTTAACAAATTCTCACAGATAACATTACCCTCATCTACCCAATGCTGTATATAGTACCTCACTAATTTCTCCAAGTCCTTAACTGCTGATGACACACACAGAAACTGGCCTATAATTAGACACTTCGTGTTTATTATTACTGCCCTTATGCAATGGCACTATCTTACCTTCCTTCCATTCCTTGGATTCCTTTCCCACAGCCAGACTTTCACTGAAGAGCCAGGTCAACGGAGCTATCAGTTCTTTAGCACATTCTCTCAAAACCCGTGGTGAAATACCATCCAATCCCACAGCTTTACTGACATCCAGAGTACTCAGTACTTGGAACACACTCTCCTCTTGCACCTAAAAATTTTTAAAGCACGTGTGCCTGTTTTTCATTATTATTATTATTATGTGACACCTCCAGGGAGTCCAAGGACTCATCATAGGAGGGCACACTACTCTTTGCTAAATACATCTTTTCCTCTCCACTAATACTTAATTCTCCAGCTACGACACTACTACAATCAACACCATCCATCTATCGCCCATCATCACCAACAACAGTATTTTTGTCTATAAACTGCATGTGTCTTGGGGGAGACCACACTCCTACCAGGTGCATCCCCCGGGTGACGGATAGGGGAAACCCAAATGGGTTGCTCTGAATAAAGAATGAAGAGCCGTGGACCAAAGGATGTAGCAGAGGCATGGCAAGCTGGCTACATTATTATGCCAATAACTTTCATGAGCAGGAGAAAGTCTACAAACCGAGATAGTGCTACTGCGTACGGGACAACCGACTTGCTTACTCAAACACCACAAAGAGTAGGTGAGAAATCAGCAATGTGGTCAGCCAAGGATGTGAAACATGTAGCCACCCTCAACATTAGATCACTATACCGACCTGGAAAATTACAATTAGTCCAGGAAAATTTAAAAAGACTGAAATGGAGTATTTTAGGTTTATCAGAGACACATTGGTGCGAAGATGAATTCATGGATTTACCAGAAGGAAGACTGTACTTCTCAGGAAGAAAAGATAACATACACAGAGAAGGAGTTGCATTACTAATTGAAAAGAAACTTACACACTCAGTAATTGAAATAAATCCAGTGTCTCCTAGAATAATAACAGCCAAACTTCAAGCAAAAAGGTCAAACAATTAAAATAATCCAAATATATGCACCAGACAGTAACCATTCAGAGGAAGAAATAGTAAATTTCTATGAAGAACTACAACAAGAAATAGATAATCCCAAAAATAGAGAACTCATGATAGTGATGGGAGATTTTAATGCTAAAATAGGACGGTTCACAGCAGACAAAAAAGATGTGATGGGGAAATTTGGATACGGAGAGCTTAACGACAGAGGAGAACAATTACTCCACTTCTGTAAAGCAAACGATCTAATGATTACAAACACATTGTTCTATCAACGCCGTAATAATAAATATACATGGACATCCCCAGATGGTAATATAAAGAACTGCATAGACTATATCATCATAAACAAACAATGGAAAAGATCAGTAAATAATGTACGAACATTAAGAAGTTTTGATTTTGACACTGACCACGAAATATTAACTGCCAAAGTGAAGATAAAATTCAACAGGAAAAATAATATCAGAAAAGAAAACATCAACCTATCAAAACTAAAAGATAGCTCAAGCAGAAGTCGATTTTTAGAACAGATGTGCTTGAAATTAAAACCCTCCATCTTACAGAACAGCGGAAAATACTGGGAAGAAGGAAAAGAAACAGTGTTATCAATTGCAAAAGACACTCTAGGTTCCAAACCCAAAATAAACAGTGGGTAACCCAAGAAATCATAGCTACCATAGAAGAGAAAAGAGAGGCCCAAGATACTTGTAAACCAACAAAACAATGAAGAGCATAGAGAAAAATACAGAGCACTAAAAAATAAAGTTGATAACCTATGCAAAAAAAAAAAAGCCAAAGAAAAATGGTTAGAAGAAAAAGCTAAGAAATGCCAAGAAGCATACCAACAAAACAACCTAAAAGTCTTTCATGATACTGTAAGAGAAATTACAAAGGAATTCTCAGCAAAAGCAGTAACAATGATAAACAACAAGATGACTGAAACCGGGAATATTGAATATATAAGAAAAATCTGGTCAAACTATTTTAAGACTATCTTCCACCAAGGAAACAAAACTACAATGCCAACAATACAAGAAAATAATGATCACCCAAAAATTTTACAGGAAGAAGTTAGATACACAATAAAACAGATGAAAAACAATAAAGCACCAGGCATTGATACTATCCCTACTGAACTGTGGTCATATGGAGGCAGCATATCAATAGAATATTTAACAACCCTATTCAATAAAATACTACAAACAGGAGAAATCCCAGATGACTGGAGAAGTGGAAAGATCATCCCAATATACAAGAAAGGAGACAAAAGAGACTGCAAAAATTACAGACCAATGAATTTACTCCCTCACACCTATAAAATATTCATAAGAATTATATATAATAGATTAAAAAACACCTATGAAGAAATGATAGGCATAGAACAAGCTGGTTTCCGAGGAAACTATTCAACAATAGACCAAATTTTCACATTGCACCAACTAGCAGAACTCAGCTGGGAAGACCATAAAGAAGTATATTGTTGTTTTGTGGACTTTAAACAAGCTTTCGATAACATCAACAGAGAAATCCTTCTCAAAATTCTAGTAGAAAAAGTAACATACAAATATATCATACAGTTTCTGATAAAATATTACTCTAAGACAAATGCAATAATTAAAAAGGACACACTCACAACAGAACCCATAGCGATCCAAAAAGGAGTAATGCAAGGATGCCCATTATCCCCATGCCTATTCAACATATATCTAGAAGAATTTGTAAAGAAAGCAATAGACAATGAGTCTGGAATCAATGTCAACGGTTTAAACATAAATAATATCAAATATGCAGATGATCTCGTCCTTCTTGCAAGAACCCCAAATGAACTACAAAAGTTGATCAACAAGCTAAATGAAACCTGTAAAACATATGACATGACAATAAATATACAAAAGACAAAAGTGATGAAAATAGGGAGGAACAGAACTACCATCTCAGCCACCCTAAACGGAGAACAAATAGAACAAGTAGACGTTGTTTCAAGGATACTTGCGACATAAGACTGAATGATATAATCACGTAATCACAAGAAAGATATTTATTTAACCAAATATTTCGGTCTGGAAATAGCAGACCATTGTCAGTGGTATTACAAGAACAGTTTAAAAAATACAAGCTAGAATACTAACAATAGGTCGTTAAAATTAGCACACGCCGCGTGATGTTATATCACTAAGTATGAAACGGATAATTTGAAGTAGAAACATGATTGAATTTGCTATTTAAAAAAAAAAATAAAATAAAATAAATTAATTAATGAGTAATCTTGATTAGACTTTCCCAGATTTTTGATATATATATACAGTCATTACGATTCAGGTTGGGACGATGGAGCAAGGTCTCCATGCTTACCTTGAACAAACGTTCGAACCTATAACGGGATCTATGTAAGAGGTGAGTCCTGGACCAAAGGATGCTGTGGTCAATTTCAATCCCATGTTGAGCCAATCCAGACTTTTCAGGTTTGTTGTGAAGAATGGAGGATTGATGTTCTTGGATTCTTTTTTCAAGAGAATGTCCAGTTTGTCCAAAATAAGAGAGATCACGGTTGCACGGAATTTGATAAACTCCAGGAAGAGATAAAGTTGAGCGTTGGTGTTTAGGAGAAGGAAAATGAAAAGACAATTTGTTAATAGGTGAATACGTAGTTGTTAAATCATATTTCTTTAAAATTCTTGCGATAGGTTCTGAAATACCGGAGATATAAGGAATAGGCACGCGACGTATTGAAACTGTTGTTTTGTGGAGGATTATAAGAATTGAGAAGAGGTTGAGTACTTTTTTCAGAAAAGCCATTGAGTTTCATGTGTTGTTGGATAGTAGAAAGTTCTTTCTGTAGATAATCAAAAGTAGAACAATTAGTTTTGGCTCTTCTGATGAGGCATTTTATAATTCCTGTTTTTTGACATGGATGATGGGCTGATTCTTTAAGAATATAACAACCTGTGAATGTTGGTTTCCTGTATACTGTAGTTGTAAGAATATTTGAAGGTGATCGGATGAGAAGAACGTCTAAAAAAGATAATTGGTTGTTTTCTTCTAATTCCATAGTAAACTTTATGCGATGATGCAAGGAATTAATACTGTTTAAAAAGGAAAGTAAAGCGTTTTTGCTGTGAGGCCAAATAGTAAATATGCCATCTATATATCTTACCCAAAAAGATGGTTGAGGGAAAATAGATGCGAAGAGGACTTTTTCTAAATGTTCTAAATAAATACTGTTCTTGTAATACCACTGACGATGGTCTGCTATTTCCAGATCGAAATATTTGGTTAAATAAATATCTTTCTTGTGATTACGTGATTATATCATTCAGAACAAGTAGACAACTTCATATACCTTGGATCAAAACTAACAGAAACAATAGATAAACTCAAAACAATCAAACACAGAATAGCGATAAGATGGACCACCATGGGAAAATTACAGAAAATCTGGAAAACAAACAAGATATCTAAATAAGCCAAAATCAAATTATATGAAGCAATAATTATACCAACAGTCATCTATGGAGCAGAAGCATGGACAGTTAAAAAAAGAAAGGAGAAAAAACTGCTGGCATTTGAAATGAAATGCTTAAGAAAAATAAATAGAACAAGTTGGATAGAAAAGAAAACAAACATCACAGTCAGACAAGAACTATTGTATAAAAAGACAATAATAGAAAAAATTAGAAAACAACAACTGAGATGGTTTGGACACACTGTACGCATGGATGTAGACAGACTTCCTAACGTCCTGATCAATACTTTTCCAACTGAAAAAAGAAGACCTGGAAGACCAAGAATTACCTGGCTGAAATTAATAAAGAACATCTCGGGATGCAGAACATATAAGGAACTTTTTCGAACAGCAAGGAATAGAGAAGACTGGAAGATCCTGCTCAAGACAAGACTCAACCCGTCTTAGACGGAAGAGAAGAAGGAGATATTAGTCAGACTTGGTTTTGTTTCAAGTTACTCAGAAAGAACAAATCTTCAATTTTTTTGTCTCATCTTATGTAGCATTACAGCAAATAACAGATACAAGAAAAAGATTTGGTGCTCATGAATTAAAGGTTGTGTCATGAGTAGATAGTTTTGAAATTTTGAAACATCTGATCATTTTTTATTAAAAGAAATTTCAGTGATTGTTTATCTAATTATTGTGCATGCACATAAATGGAAGTGGTGCTGGTGAATCTTTTTCAAACAAAAAACAAAACTAGTTCATCTAAAATTTATGGGTTTGTGGGTTTGAATACAAAGCTTCAAATCACTAAACAAACTGAAAGAGGTGGAGGTTAGTTGCTGTTGTGCATGTTTTCTAAATTAAAATGAACTGGAACAGGTTTCAAAAAAAAAAAGAGTTAAATTTCAGGGGGTTTTTTTGTTGGTTTTTTATTAAATTCACAACTGGTAATTTTAGCATAGATAATTTCTTGGAAAAGGGAAGGTCATGTAGACACGCACGTTATTAGTATTATTATATGGTATCTCCATGGAGTCAGAAGAATCATCACAGGAGACCATTATTCACACAATAATTATCACACATCACCTTAAACTCATTCATTGACAAAGCACTCAACCACTTCTGGCGATCCATTCCACCCATTCACCATCTCTCTGAGCAAAAAATGCAATCCTTGTTAACTACACTCTTACACAATTTCCAGGAGTGATCCCTTAGTTCTCTCCATTGCTACCATATACTGAAAAAAAAATAATAAAAAAAGTCTTCATTGTCAATCCTATAAAAATTCTTTAATAACTTAGATGCCTTTATCATGTCTCTTGTTTTTAAACCTATCAGCTAGTTTTAGAAACCTACAGAACTTCAATCTATTCTCATAGAGAGCATTCCATACACCTTCCACAATCTTTGTCATTCACTGATGGATCCTCTCTCCCACTATATCCCTACACAATCCAGGTGACCATATCTGCATGCAGCAGTCCAGATGTGGCCTTCAAACCTTATAAAGGGGATATACCCTCCCTATCCCTGCTTGTCAGTGTGTTCTTCAAAAGCTACATAATCTGATGTGCTGTTTTGTCCACCTCTGCACTATGCCCTCTAACCTCAACTTCACAACCCCCCCCACCCCTAGTCCTGGCCTCAATTTCCTGCAATTCAGTTCCATAAATACAGTACACAGTTTGTAATCTTCTTCCCAAAGCATCACCTTACACTTTGTCACATTCAACTGGCAGCTAATTACTACTGTCATCCTGTAGAATCTTTCTACATCACCTTCATTGATTACTGGTATTCCAGTTTTGCACCATCAGCAAACAACTGAATAACATTTCTCAAATCATTTTCTATATATCATTGATGTACAAATTAAACAAGAGAAAGCCAAGTACTGAGCCCTGTGGTACACCTGCCTTCTCCCAGACTCAACTCCTCCATAAACCACTCGTTGATATCTGTCCTTCAGTCACCCTCTAAATCCAGCAGTTCCTGAACCTGTCTGCATATCCCTGGGAGTCTGTGGTAATATCTGAGAGGCCCACAACAGATTGATTTATGAGAACAAATAATTTATGTTATGAACAGCCTAGATGTACTACCACAGATTGTACAGACTGAAAACACATTGTGGCACCTTCGTGTACATTCAATGTGTATGCCACATACCAGTGTATCTTATAGTTTACCACCACTCGAATGCATTCTGTCTTTTATTTCTTTGTACAGGCAGGAGCATAATGAATGGACATCATGAGGTGTCACAAGTTGTTGCTCTGTAGAGGGTGGTGGAAATAGATAGGACTAAAGCCATGTCAAAGGAAACATCACAGTCACATTCAAACAAGAAAATTTCTAAATAGAAGAACTGTGTTTTGGTTTTATTTATACTGGCTCTGTTGATAATCAAAACCCACAATGTGTTTTGATTATCAAAGAATTCAAGAAATAACACAAATATGAAAGATCAATTAATTATCAGAGTACATAAGTCAGTATTATTCTATATAATTGGACAAAAGTGTAGATGTTGCAAACTGCATCATTTGCATAACTTAAGATAAAATCAGTCAACTCCAATCCCCTCCACAGAGAATTCCACCTATTTTTCAAATTTAAATAGGGATCCTCACTTTCAAAAGGTTGAGAAACCACTGCTCTAATCCAAATCAGTAGCTTCATATCCATCCTCATTTGCTCCCATTTATATAAAGTATTCCATGCAGAATCCAGTAAAATGCCTTTGAAAAAATTATTTACAAGTATAAAGTAGACAGCTGAGATTAACACCTTCAATTTTGATATCCAGTTTAATGCTACTTTCCTTCATAATGTGATACAAATAGATAAATAGCAGTAGAGATCATGTACACCCTTGTTTCACACCTCATTTATCAAACCATCTTCCTGTATTCTCTCCTATAATTCTAACTGCTGACTTTAGTGTCAGCAGTTAGAATTGCTGACTTAGAACACAAAGACTATATTATTCAATATAATGTCTCATATAATATACACAACATAGTTGTATTATTTGAACAGCTTTTCTCTTGCAACTTGTATATCATTCCTAGATCTAAAAAAAATATATAAATCCATGATATCTTAACTATTTTTCTTAAAATGAAAATCTGATTCTGATAACCTATTTGGCCTGAATCCAGCTCGTTCTCCAAGCTTCCCTTCCCTCCCACAATTTTTCTTTGTCTTTTCTCAAGTCTTGCATAAATCTTACCATGAACACTCAGTAGGGAAATTCCTCTGTAATTTTCACATTTTCTTTCTTTCTTTCTTTTTTTTTTTTTTTCACTTTTATTTTATAGATGGATACCACAAGAACTCTACTCTAATCATGTGGAATTTGATCCTCTAACCACACCTTCTGATATATGCAGTGTAGCCACTGTAAAACTTTTATACCACTATGCATTTTTGAAAATTATGGAGACAACTACCGTGTTTGAATAAAAACTTTAGTTTAATATAACTAAAATCTACAATTCGACGTTTCAACCTTTATGTCAAGGTTTCACCACTGTAAAACTTTTATACCACTATGCATGTTTGAAAATTATGGAGACAACTACCGTGTTTGAATAAAAACTTTAGTTTAATATAACTAAAATCTACAATTCGACGTTTCAACATTTATGTCAAGGTCATCTTCTGGAGCGTACAAACATACACAAGAAACAAGCTATACTACAATCAAACTGGTTCGTTAAAGACACTGACCAACCGCTACCACAATTGTTGGCCTGACCTCTGGTGGGAAAGAAAAAAAAAAAATACAAATTAAAAATAAAAAATTATACATCAACGCTAGAGTCCTATTATTTGTGTTGTCTACTATATACATATATTAACATTATTCCAGTCAGTTGGAGTGGAATGGTTTCTAATACTAGCGGATTGGCTAGAGTCCAGACTTATGTTGAATCTTTCATATTAGGCTGAATGTGTGCCATCCAGATCCTTGGAATTTTCATACCATCTTTGTTACTGATATTTGGGTGGTTTATCAGGATTTTGCAGGATTCCTTAAATTTTCTTTCGTACCAGGTTTTTGTGTGGTGTAAGGAGCAGGTGCTTTTCCAGTTGATTTGGTGTAAGGTGTTAAGTGCGTCGTCTGAGAGGCCTGCTTCACCATAATGGTTATATTTGATGTGTCTAATGTGTTCTTTCTTGCATATAGGGATTGTCCATCCTGTTTCACCAATGTACGGTAAGTTACAGGTGCAGCGGATGCAATAGACTCCATGATGTGCTAATGGGAGGAGAGGATCCTTAGAGGAGCTGAATATGGTTTTAAGTTTAGTGCGTGGTTTAAAGGTGGCATTGAGGTTATAATGTTGCAGGATTCTGTTGATTTTTTCTGATAACCCTTTAATGTATGGGATGGCTATGGTTTTACTGTAATCTAGATTCGTTTTTGTTGTAGTTTTATAGAGTATTTTATTGACAGTAATTTTGTTATAGCCATTATTTATGAATGTGTCACTAATGATTTTTAGTTCTTGTTTCAGGGCTTGCTGGTTAGAGCAAATAGTTCTGGCTCTGTTTTTAAGGGTGTTAATGACTCCATATTTTTGTGCTGGGTGGTGGTATGAATTCGCATGTATGTATTGGCCCATGTGCGTCGGTTTTCGGTAGACTGTGAAGGATAGACTGCCTGAAGGAAGATGTGTAACTAGCGAGTCTAGGAACGGGAGCAAATTTTGGTTTTCGATTTCGATGGTAAATTGTATGCGTTCGTGTTGTTTGTTTAGGTGGCTGAGGAATGTGTTTAGCGTTTGTCGCCCATGCGGCCAGATCACGAACACGTCGTCGACATATCTGAGCCAGACTGTCGGTCGTAGCGTGGCGGAATCAAGAGCCCTTTGCTCAAAGGTTTCCGTGTAGAAGTTAGCGATTGGGGGGGATAATGGTGAGCCCGTGGCTGTACCTTCCTTTTGTAGGTAGAATTTGTTTTGCCACACGAAGTAACCGGACTTTAGTACGTGCGCAAAGAGGGCCGTAATGTCGGGCAGAAAATTTGTTCTGTAGTAGGAGAATTGTGTCATTGATGGGGACATTAGTGAAAAGGGCAGAAACGTCAAAATTGACTAATAAGTCGTCTTTGTCGAGTGTTATGTTTTTGATTTTGTTTATGAAGTGTTGTGTGTTTTTTATGTAGGAGGGGGAATGACCTACCAACTCCTCGAGTGTTGCCGCTAATTTCTTGGCTAGGTGGTAATTGGGACTGTCTATTCCTTCCACGATTGGTCAAAGGGGCACATTTTGTTTGTGTATTTTCGGAACCCCATATATTCTGGGGGGGGTCGGGCGTAGTGGGGTTTGAGTTTTTTAACCGTGTCTGGTGGCCAAGAAGTGACGGACTTTAGTAGTTTTTCTGTTTTATCCTTTTTGTTGGGTTATAATTTACCATTTTATATGTGTTGTTATCGGCTACTAGTTGGTTCATTTGCAGTGTGTATGTTGACCTGTCAAGGACAACAGTGGCACTGCCTTTATCCGTTTTCGTTATTATTATGTTTTGTTTGGCTTTTAATGATTTAATTGCTGCTAATTCTGTTTTAGTCGGGTTGTTCTGTATGGTTTTCTTGGTATTTAGGACATTACTGGTTTCTAGTCGTATTTTATCTGCTATATTGTTAGGTAGGGATCTGATGCCTCTTTCAATGTGGTAGATAAAATCCAATTTGTTTACCTTTTTCGGTGCTATTGCATAGTTCAGTCCTTTATTCAGTAACGTAAGTTCGCTGTTGTTCAGGGTGTGGCTTGATAGGTTAATCACATGGTTCTTGCGTGTCGGTGGTTGGTCACTCCTTATCTCCCTTGTTTGTTGTTCATTGTTGTTTCTCGGGGAAGAAGTCCTCTGATTGGATGGATTCCTGTGATTGGCCGCCATATTTTGCCGTTGTTTCAAACTGTGGAATTTTTTTTTTGAGTTTTTCTTTATTTCCCACCAGAGGTCAGGCCAACAACTGTGGTAGCGGTTGGTCAGTGTCTTTAACGAACCAGTTTGATTGTAGTATAGCTTGTTTCTTGTGTATATTTGTATGTTCCAGAAGATGACCTTGACATAAAGGTCGAAACATCGAATTGTAGATTTTAGTTATATTAAACTAAAGTTTTTATTCAAACACTGTAGTCGTCTCCATAATTTTCAAAAATGCATTCGGATCACCGTGCAAGCCTAAAAGAAAGGATTTTTATACCACTATATTTGTACATTTCTGGTTGAATCATCTTCTCCAGCTGCCTTTCCACCTTTCAGGTTTTGGATGGCTTTTTTCTATCTTGAGTATTGATATGTACCACTGATTCTGATCCTCTTTAATGTTTTTTCTATCACTATACTGTCACTGACTGTTTTATTTAGCAATCTTTCAAGGTAATTAAACCAGACATCCACAATATCTCTCTCTCCAGTTTTCAAGTTGCCTTTATGATTTCTGATTCCTTTTGCAGTACTTTTTCTTCCATTTCTTAGCTTTTCAATAGCCTCCAGAATATTGTCACTTTCTTGATCTTTATTTTGTATGTTCTTACCAAAGTCCTCCCATGACTTTTTTTTAGCCAATTTTACACAATGCTTTTCTTTCTTACATTTTTATTTGAATTCCCTCAGAGCAAAAGCTGAGTTATTTGCCAGGAACTTTCAAAACTTTCTTTTCCTTGGCAGCATCTTTAACTTCCTAAGTCCACCAACATTCTAATCTTCCTAAACTTGCAGACCACTTCACCAAATGCCTCTCTGGCTGAATCAAGCCTGAAGAAAACTGACTGATTCAGAAAACTGAATCAGTCAGCTTTCTTCAGGGTATGCCAATGAATTTACATGTGCAAAAAATAAAGTTTTTTTTATTTTGCACTTTAAAATGTTTGTACTTCAATATTCAATATTGAAGTACAAACATTTTTCTTCTATTAGCTTATTTAACTTTACTTACTTAACGGTCGTAACTCTGAGTCGTAATCTCGTTGCATGAAATAGTCTAGCACCTTCAGTCTATCAATTCAATTCCCCCCCCCTCAAGGTCGTGACTATGCTACTTCACGTGTACATATTTTAGAATTTAGGAATTGCCTCTGGCAGGAGCCAATTCCTTTGTCTAAATAGCTGGCTTTTTCTCACACTGATCTCTGAAAATTTATTTGTATTTAAGACTGCGCCATCAGAGATTGCGTAGAGGAATTGTATATCTTTCCAATACAAGCAAGAAAAGCACCCAATACAACACGGAAATATCTCTAATATTTATCTCTAAGTCAAGCAAAGTTTAAATCTACTATTCATCAGTCGTGGCTAATTTTACTCTTAAGGGCCACACAGGTTCCATCTTTTTATGAGAAGTGCATTGGTCAGGCAGAATCAGGCAAGTTATTTGACAAACAAAACAATTTATTCATGCTAAATCAAGGTACTTATAAAGATTAATACTACACATACAAAAATTTATCTGGCTCTAATTCACTCAGCAAAATTAACAAATTAACATGGAAACACTATAAATCCACATGTCTGGTTCTCCACTAGATTAATTAAACATTTCTCGCTTAAGCTTAATGACTAATGCAATAAATCAGACACGGAAGCAGACTTGTATAATACACTTTGCATCGGACTATATATATTTTTAAGCTTAACTACTTTCACATACAATTCCCTCTTCAATATATAACATTAGTTAATTCCTCAAAACTCTACAAACTACTTCACAATTAATTTAACAAAAATTGCTTTCTGTCTTTACTACTGTTCTTTATGCTAACAAACTAAAAAAAAATCAGCAATCCTTGCCATAAATTTCACATCTAGGAAAGTCCTAAACAAAAGTCTTACTTGCTTATCTTGAGTGATGCATCCAGTTCATTACATAAGATCCTAGAGATCATTCACACCTTCTACTTTCCGGTAAAATTCACACACGGGCACTTTTTACGACATCGATGATACTTCACAGATGGAGATCATCAAGGAATGTAGCTGTGGGAACTCTGGAATCACTGCTAATACGAACCTCCTATCATCGTCAGGCTTTGCCTGGCGGGACGTGGATTCCTGTCCTTGGAACAGCAGGACACACAGGAAACTCCTCGTAGTGAGAGCAGGAACAGAAAGCCTCACCTCTTTTCCTTCGATTCTTCTCCCTTTTATTATGCTCTCCCGACCTTGGAACTCCTATGATTGAATCGCCCGGATTTTCTTGGAGGGGGTCTTTTCTGCCACCCTGTGCTCGCTGAGTTAAGGCGGGAAACCCCGTACTTTTACTCTTAACACTTTAACTTTTACTCTTTTTGTAACAGAACTATCATGCTTATTCCATTCCTTCAGGACCCTGTGTGTTGATACTAATTAAACAACCAGATAAAAGGCATTAACAGTGGGCTGACACATTCCATTACCAAACACACATTTTAAAATTCCATCTAGTTAAACTTGTACTGTTTATGAAAATTGTACATTATTTTTTAATTCTTTAGCTTTTCATCTTCCTATTAGTCTGCATTCGTACCACTTACTGCACAAGGATAGAACAAGGATTTCTTTTGGTATGCTAATTTTAATCTGATTTGCTTTGTTTGCCATGCTTATCACTGTTCTATCCTGTTTAAGTACCTACTTGTCTTTCTTCTCTTAAAAAGTTCTCCTCCTCATCCCGTCCTCTCCCCATAGCTTGCTTAATGAACATAAATTCCCTTCCTTCACTATATATTAATTTTGTTCAATCTGTGTCTGGATAATTATCATCACACATTTCAGGTGACTGATGATTTTTTTCACCTGGTATAAGAAACCCCTGGGGGATACCATACTCCTACCAGGCACGTTCCCCGGGTGGCAGATGGGGGAAACCCAAATGGGTTGCTTTGAATAAAGAAAAGAGCCGTGGACCAAAGGATGTCGCAGAGGCATGGCAAGCTGGCTACATTATTATGCCAGTAACTTCCATGAGCCGGAGAAAGTCTACAAACTGAGATACTGCTACTGCATACGGGACAGCTGACACACCTACTCGAAGACCACAGAGTAGGTGAGAAATCATCAATGTGGTCAGCAAAGAACATGAAACACATAGCCACCCTTAACATAAGATCATCATACTGACCTGGAAAATTGCAATTAGTCCAGGAATATTTAAAGACTGAAATGGAATATTTTAGGTTTATCAGAGACACAATGGTGCAGAGATGGATTCATGGATTTACCAGAAGGAAAACTATACTTCTCAGGAAGAAAAGATAACATACACAGAGAAGGAGTTGCATTATTAATCGAGAAGAAACGTACATGCTCAGTAAATGAAATAAAACTAGTAGAATAATCACAGCCAAATTTCAAGCAAAAGAAAAAGGTCAAACAATTAAAATAATCCAAATATATACACAAGACAGTAACCATTCAGAGGAAGAAATAGAAAATTTCTATGAAGAAATACAACAGGAAATAGATAATTCCAAAAATAGAGAACTCGTGATAGTGATGGGAGATTTTAACACTAATATAGGACAGTTCACAGTAGACAAAAAAGATGATGGGGAAATTTGGATACGGAGAGTTTAACGACATAAGAGAACAATTACTCCACTTTTGTAAAGCAAACGATCTAATGATTGCAAACACATTGTTCTATCAATGCCTTAATAATAGATATACGTGGACATCCCCCCAGATCGTAATATAAAGAACTGCATAGATTATATCATCATAAACAAACAATGGAAAAGATCAGTAAATAATGTACGAACATTAAGAAGCTTTGATTTTGACACTGACCATGAAATATTAACTGCCAAAGTGAAGATAAAATTCAACACGAAAAACAATATCAGAAAATAAGAAAACATCAACCTATCAAAACTAAAAGATAGCTCAAGCAGAAGTCAATTTTTAGAACAGATGTGATCGAAATTAAAACCTTCCATCTTCCAGAACATTGGAAAATACTGGAAAGAAGAAAAAAAAAACAGTGTTATCAATTGCAAAAGACACTCTAGATACCAACCACAAAATAAACAAACAGTGGATAACCAAATAAATCCTAGCTACAATAGAAGAAAAAAAGAGAGGCCAAACAACAAAACAATGAAGAGAATAAAAAACAATACAGAGCACTAAAAAATAAAGTTGATAACAGCTGCAAAAAAAAAAAAAGTTAAAGAAAAATGGTTAGAAGAAAAAGCGAAGAAATGCCAGCATACCAACAAAACAACTTAAAAGTCTTCCATGACACTATAAGAGAAATTACAATGGAATTCTCAGCAAAAGCAGTAACAATGATAAACAACAAGATGGCTGAAACCAGGAATATTGAAGATATAAGAAAAATCTGATCAAACCATTTTAAGACTATCTTTCACCAAGGAAACAAAACTATAATGCCAACAATAGAAGAAAATAATGACCACCACCCAAAAATTTTACAAGTTAGATACATAATATAACAGATGAAAAACAATAAGGCACCAGGCATTGATACCATCCCTACTGAACTGTGGTCATATGGAGACAGCACATCAATAGAATATTTAATAATTCTATTCAATAAAATACTACAAACAGGAGAGATCCTAGATGACTGCAGAACTGGAAAGATCACCCCAATATAAAAGAAAGGAGACAAAAGAAACTGCAGAAATTACAGACTAATTAATTTATTCTCCCACACCTATAAAATATCCGTAAGAATTATACAAAATAGATTAAAAAAACATTTATGAAGAATTGATAGGAATAGAACAAGCTAGTTTCCGAGGAAACTATTCAACAATAGACCAGATTTTCACATTGCACCAATTAGCAGAGCTTAGCTGGAAAGACCATAAAGAACTATATTGTTTTGTGGACTTTAAACAGTTTCTGATCAAATATTACTCTTAAGACAAATGCAATAATTAAAAAGGACACACTTACAACAGAACCCATAGAGATCCAAAAAGGAGTAACGCAAGGATGTCCATTATCCCCATGGAACATATATCTAAACGAAGTTGTAAAGAAGGCAATAGACAATGAGCCTGGAATCAATGTCAATGGTTTAAACATAAATAATATCAAATATATGGATGATCTCTTCCTTATTGCAAGAACCCCAAATG
This sequence comes from Typopeltis vanoorti, assembly GCF_054136105.1. Lineage (NCBI taxonomy): Eukaryota > Metazoa > Arthropoda > Arachnida > Uropygi > Thelyphonidae > Typopeltis > Typopeltis vanoorti. The sequence continues at coordinate 87,619,846 of NC_143557.1, read as the reverse complement.
AACTACAAAGGTTGATAAACAAGCTAAATGAAACCTGTAAAACATATGACATGACAATAAATATACAAAAGACAAAAGTGATGAAAATAGGGAGGAACAGAACTACCATCTCAGCCACCCTAAATGGAGAACAAATAGAACAAAAAGACAACTTCATAAATCTTGGATCAAAACTATCAGAAACAATAGATGAACTCAAATAGCAATAGGATGGACCCATGGGAAAATTACAGAAAATCTGAAAAACAAACAAGATATCTAAGCAAGTCAAAATCAAATTATATGAATCAATAATTATACCAACAGTCATCTATGGAGCAGAAGAGTGGACAGTTAAGAAAAGAGAGGAGAAAAAACTGCTGGCATTTGAAATGAAATGCTTAAGAAAAATAAATAGAACAAGTTGGATAGAAAAAAATAACAAACAGCACAGTCAGACAAAAATTATTGTATAAAAATACAATAATAGAAAAAATTAGAAAACAACAACTGAGATGGTTTGGCCACACTGTACACATGGATGCAGGCAGACTTTCTAACATCCTAATCAATACTTTTCCAACTGAAAAAAGAAGACCTGGAAGACCAATGTTCCGAAATGTTCTTAAAAAATTACATTTCGGAATGCAGAACATATAAGGAACTTTTTCGAACAGCAAGGAATAGAGAAGACCGGAAGATCCTGCCCAAGGGAAGGCTCAACCAGTCTTAGAAGGAAGAGAAGAAGAAGATAAGACAACTATGATTATTAAGTGTGTAAAATGGCTTGAAAAAGTATTTTGTTTATTTGTTCTAAGGCAGATTTTCTGGACTATTTATTTGTAACCCACCCACAGTACTGAATGTGGTTATGCTTACAACTTTTTCTTGAGTGACTGACAAAAAAACATGTACCTACTGAAGTAATTTGCTGATACATTTCATAATCATTCATCTTTAAACCTCCTGACTTATATTACCACCAAACTATAATACATTTTTTTGTTCTGTAAGCTTATACCAAGATAGCATTAAACCTCTCTCATGTCTCATGTAATTATTACTCTCGTTTAAGAGTAATACTAGTTAAGTAGCCTTACAGAATCAGTCCCCTGGTGTTAACTGGAGAACTCTTATAACTATAGGTTATGCATTTGAATCTTACTACAGCATGGCTGTTTCATGAATCTGTTCAGGTGGTCAACAGGTTTCAATGCCCTCAGTATGAAACCACTATATTACATAATTTGAAGCCTGAAACAGCATCAAGAAAGTCATATTTGGTCTCTAGAGTAGAGTAGTTCTTGGATTAATCTAACCTATCTACAACACTAATACAACTAATGCATAGGTTTAAAACTTTTTTTTTTCTTTCTTAAGGATTGTCATATGTCCTATTCCCTTTGGCATCTTTGAATAAAATTAGTTACCTGCAATGTTCATTGTTTCTCTCATGTTTTGTCCCACCCACATATGACACATTCAAGCTCCCACAAGGTCATTTCACACTCACAGGCCCTTTTCTGAAAAGCTCTATTTTCACATTTATTATTCTCAGCTATGCTTACACACAGGTTCTCGTTCTGTTCTAATACAGGGAGTCCCCAACTTACACAAATTTGGAATTGTGCAAATTATCCTGAAAGAGCTATGAAAAAAAAATTTTTTTTGAAACTTTTTAAAAATTTTACTTACTGTACATATGTTACTCGCATGCCACCTAACAGTGGTTATCCACAAGGCAGACAGCCTATGCATTCATGTGTACACCTTTCTTATTATTTAACACAGATCAGCTGTATATTTGTATTCATACACTTAAGGGATGAAGCTAGGTAAGTGAGAGCAGACACTGAGTAAATGCAGGTGACCAGAGCTTTTGACCTAGTGTCTAATCCTCATCTTCTTGTGGGTCTTTAATAGATTTCCACCCAGATACTGAATAAACAAGGATGTACTGGCAATTTGGAATTTAAACAACTAAAATGTATTCTCCACTGACTGAAATCAAAAACAGTACTGATGGTACATAATGAAATGTCATGCCAACTGAGGGTATTACCCAGTTAAACAAGGCTCTTGATGTTTCTACCAGAATCAGAACACATGGTGAAAAGTTAGCTACAGGAACAAACATAATTTCAGAATTCAAAAATAATAAATAATTAGAAAAAAAAAAAGATAAAAACTTTATTTTGTTTTTTATTTTTTTTGTTTTTTTTACTAAATTTATTTTATATAAGTAACAACTTATACAAAATAAATTTATTAGCTGCAAAATTTTTGCCTAACTATAATAGGTATCGTCAGTACGATAACAGAAATGGAATACAAAATTATATCTGCTTTTCATGTTTAGATCATGAAATATTTGTTTAAAAATGATAGTCCTTACAGGTTGATGGGCATTTGTACACAAGCTGTATTAATAAGAGTTTTTGTGTGAAATACGTCTTTTTTTTTTCTTTTCTTTTTTTTTTTGCTAGACAATGCAAGCCCTTTGTTAAAATTTCTACTGCATATACCTGAGCGTTTTGGCAGTTAAACAATTCTTCAGTGGTGAAAATCTTCTCATCTGTGAAGAGGATATCTTTGTGTCTGTTGTTCTTGTACTGCTGGAGAAGTGCCTTTGATTTTATCACTCTCTATGGTATAAGTTGTGGTGTTAGGACATGTCCAGTAGAATGATGATAGGCATTCACGCCCCAGGTCATCAATTAGTACACATGACATTGTTCTGCAAAATATTAATTTCTTGCAACATCAATTTCTGCATTCTCACAGGATTATGGTGGAGACGTGCCTTCATAAGCTGTTGCATCCTAAAGCAGTGTGGTCGACCAGTTCTTTGGCAGTCAGATACGTCTTCTGTATCATTATAACAGTTAATAGTCTGGTACACAAACATTCTACTGATCCTGAGTGTTTTTAGTGTATTGAAAATAACAGGCAGCTGCATTCCAATTTTGAGAAGTGCTATTACAGTTATATGGTTCTCATAATCTCCCCACTACATATTAACCCATACAGCTAGACAACTCTCTTTTTTCTGATAAACATGTGAATGTTGGTTGCATACAGTGCCACAAATAGAACTGTGCTCATGTGACTCTTTGGGCAACGTGATGGTGTGCAGAAGCTGTAACAGTATTTATGGCAAGACTGTAGACTGCTAATATATTAAGAAACACAAAGGATGTGAAAAATAATCAGGGCAATCATTTACTCTACAAAAGATATTATCACTTGGCTAAGACTACATCAATCTAATAGATTTTTTACAACAGTTCTGAGAGAAGATTAAGGAATTGGCTGCATAACTTCATAGTCCAGTAAGGTCTAACAAAAACAAAACTAATCATGATTTTGATCACTGTTTATAATATACAGTATTTTATCAGTGATTGTTACTGTTTGTTTAGGCTTAAGTGCTGGCTGAAGCTCATGTTGAGGTTTAATAAAATGAAAGAAAGAATTAAACATAGATTTAATAGCTTCAGTATTTTGTTTGTTACAGAGACAACATTAGGGATATGAAACAAGAATTGATGATGCACACCAACAACACAAGATGTTGTGGAAGATGTTAAGTCCTAAGACAGATGCTCTCTTTGCACTAGTAAGGCAACCTTGGCTGTTGGGTGAGAGGTTTTAGAATTACTGTTCCTCAGCTCTTATGAAGTTTTTGTGCATCCATATTTATTAAGATTTGGTTGATTTTTTTAAAATCTGCTGATTGGAAAAAAAAAAAAAAAGTCCTGTTTATATTTGCTAGTGAAGCATAATAGTTGTTTTCCATTGATTTATTCCTCTTTCAACTCACCAACCAGTCAGCATCTCAGAATCAAGTTCTTTATAGAAAAAATAACAAGTCTCTCTTTTCTAGACTTTAATCCTCCCTAAGGTACTCTTTCATGTGGCTATATGAAGAACTCATCTTAGTCAGAAGACTAGGATGAGAACTTCCATCACTGTAGTCTGTCTGATATTCTTTCAAGTAAACTATCTAGCATGGACATTGTACTTGACAAGAAATTACATTATTGTTTAATCCATTATCCAAGTGTAAGCAAACAAAATTTGCACATGAAGTATCTTCATGACTAGGCTACTTGTATACAGAGGCTGTTGATTTCACATCAATTGCCTTAATATCCCATAATGCCAAGCATGGTTTTCAGATGTGCATGTTGCTATGCATTAATGGAAGGGTCACTACCCAGACTGGTTAGTGAAAGAAGAGAAACTGAAGAGATTAAGGTGTCAGAAAGGGAGATATTGGGGAATTAAGAAGTTGATCTCAAAACTAACCATAATATCACTCCTCCATAAAATTTAATTCAGGATCAAAGATTTGAAGTTGTAGCATTTTTTATGTCATATGAAGTATGACCAGTTAGGAGGGAGTGGGGGAGGGGTTAAGGAATTAGCTAGTTGTCTGGTTAGTTTAAAGGTCAGGTAGTCAGTAGTATCCACTGTGGGATGAAGAGGGTTATCGGATTTGTGAATTTTGGGTAATCCATTTACTTGGTGAGGAGGAAGAGAGGAACAAAATGGCTCGAGGCGTTTTTTTTATTTTTATTTTTTATGTTAATTCAGGAAGCCAAGAGGTAACATTTTTAAGAATTGATTGTAAGGGATGTGGCACTTTAATCACTTTAATCTTTCCTATAAGGCCTTATCAGCTAACTCTTTTTATTTTATGATCCTTATGTTATTAGAGTACTCGAGGGCTATAGGATCTTTCCATTTCTGGCCTATATTTATGTCCTCTCCAAAATCTACTCTTTCCCTTTCAATATACCATATTCCTCCTACAGGTCTAAATTTGTTAGAAGGAAAGTTCAGAAGCCTTAAGATGGCAGCCCTACCACTGGACTAGCCATTGCTAGGCTAGTGACTTGACATGGAGAACATTAATTTACTTCTAAGTTAATAGAGAAAGGTATTTGAAATGAATCTTTGGAAAATGACCCTGGAATTGAAAAGGTAAAACAAAAATGGAAACAACAAAATGTAATACATATAGCAAACTGGAATGTTAGAGGAATAGCATATAAAAAAATAGAATTAGATTAAACATTAAATGAAAGAAATTTTCAAATGGCAGTAATCACTGAAACAAAAAAAAAAAAAAAATTAAAAGGAACCGTGAGAACCGAAAATTTTAATGTAATATATAGTGGAGTCGACAGAGACCAAACAGCACAAGCAAGTGTTATGATTTGGATTCATAATACCCTTTCAAAACAGTTAAAATTTTTAAATTATGGAATGAACAAATAATAGAAGCTAGAATAAAAATAGATAGAAGATATATTTTTATTAAAAAATAGAAAGAAGAGGTTATTTAACAATAATTGGTTTATATGTCCTAGAAGAAGGAAGAGAAGATGATAATATTGAATTTTATGATCAATTACAAAATATATATAATAAAATAATTAAAAACATAGAATATTATGTAATATTATCAGGGGACTTAAATGCAAGAATTGGAAACACGGAAATTAATAATAATATAGGAATATATGGAGAATGTACTGTTAACAGAAACGGTAAAAATTTATCGACTTTGTAGTTTATAATAACCTTAAAATAATGAACTCTTTCTATAAACATAAAGACATACATAAATATACTTGGGCAGCAAGAGGATGGAAATCAATATTAGATTATTTTATCTTAAATGAAAAGACATCAAAATTTTCTTTAGATGTTAGAGTCCACAGAGGATATGAAATAAGTAGTGACCACTTCCTTGTTAAAATATAATTAAGATTACCACCTGAATTGCTACAAATAACAAGAACAGAAAGAAAATTTAAAACATTTTTTATAAAACTAGATTATTAAATGATGCAAATATGTAATGGCTATATGATCAAAGAAATAGCCAATATTTAGATAAAATAAAATGAAGAAATAGAATGGCTTAACATAAAAACGATACTAAATACAGCAGCAAATGCAAGTTTAGAAAAAACCAAAAAATTCAATGAAAAGAAAAAAGTGAAGATATGAGACAATACAATCAAAGAAATAATCAAAATGAAAAAGAAGCATATCATAAATGGTTAAGCAGTAAAAGATTAGAAGATGAAATAGAATATAAAAGAATAAGAGCCATAGCTAAAAGAGAATCAGAAACAGACATTGAGAACCATGGAATAAATTTGTTTCTAATTTAGAACATGATTTATATAAAATAAGACCCAATCTTATTATTATTAATAATAATGGCAAATGCCTGTTGGATTTCTACTCAGGACATGGACTGTTTATTACTAACACCATGTTCCAACATAAAAATGTGCACAAATTAACATGGAGAGAACAGGCAAGGAATAGGAAAAGTCTCATTGACTATGTTATTGTTGATAGTGATGTTTTCTCCCTGGTGCAGGACACCAGTGTACGGAGGATTTGAAATTGGAAGCGATCACATCACTATTTAGTCTTGAGCAGGATAAAATTGAATTTCATATTGAAAAGAATAACATGTAAGAAAGTTTTAAAGCGAATAAAAGTTAAGCAGCTCTCAGATGTGAACTGTAGATGATTATTGAAGAAAAAATGAAAGAGTTTGAGAACAGGAACCAAATCTTGGAGATTCAGTGGCAAACCTTGAAGAAAACCCCTGATTGATTCAGCCAGAAAGGCATGTGGTGAGGTTGTCTGCAAGGATAGAAAAATCAGAATTCCATGGTGGACCAGGAAGTTAAAGACAGTGAAGGAAAAGAAGAAAGCATATCAAAAGTTCCTGGCAAATAAGTCAGCTTTTGCTCTTAGAGAATACAGAGACAAATGTCAGAAAGTGAAACACTGTGTAAAATAGAAACAAAAGTCATGGGAGGACTTTGGCAAGAACATAGAAAATAAACATCAAGAAGGTGGTAAGATATTCTGGAGGGTGTTGAAGAAGCTTAGAAATGGAGGAAAGAGTGCTGTAAAAGGAGTTAGGGATGATAAAGGTGACATGAAAACAGGAGAAAAAGATATCCTTGAAGTATGGAGTAATTACTTTGAGAAATTGCTAAATGAAACAAGCAGTGATTGCACAGTTGTAAAAAACACTCAACAGGCATACAGTCGGAATACATATCCATACTTGAAGTAGAAAAAGCCATCAAAGGCTTGAAATGTGGAAAGACAGGAGGAGTAGATGATATTCGACCAGAAATGCTGAAGTATGGTGGTATAAAAGTTACAGTTGCTGCACTGCATAGTTCAAAATCCTGGACAGAGGGGCAAATTCCCGATGATTGGAGTAGAGCTCTCATAGTACCCATATATAAAAAGAGAAATAAAACAATGTGAGAATTACAGAGGTATTTCCCTACTGAGTGTTCCTGGCAAGATCTATGCAAGTATACTTGAGAAATGATTGAGAAGAATTGTGGAAGAAATGCTTGGTGAAGAACAAGCTGGATTCAGGCCAAATAGAAGCCGTCTGGATCAGATCTTCACTTTACGACAAATAGTTGAGAAAGCATGGTAATATAACAAACATCTGTATTTAAGTTTTGTTGATCTGGAAAAGGCATATGACAAGGTGCCAAGAGAGAAGCTATTCAATACTCTACAGTTATATGGTGTCAATGGGGCATTATATCAAGCAATACTTAGTCTTTATTTGAGTTGTAAGTCAGCAGTTAGAATTGAAGCATGACAAGGATGTACATTATCCCCTCTTTTATTCATTATCTATATGGATCACATTATGAAGGAAAGTGGTATTAAACATGATATCAGAATTGGAGAGCTGCTAATGTCAGCTCTTTGCTTTATGCGGACGATATTATACTTCTAAATAAATCCGCTACAAGTTTGCAAGATTCCCTGACTAAATTGAATAACTGATGTAATAGATACGGTATGAAAATAGGTGGAATTGTTGAAAATGTCAACTGTGTTGTGTACGGGAAACCTGTGGAACAAGTAAAACATTTCAGCTACGCTAAATTAAATATGGAAATAGACAACAGAATCAACAAAGCTGGTATGGTAGGCAGTCAATTGAATAAATTCATAATGAATAAGAGAGAAATTAGTCTGAACACTGAATTAGCTGTATACAAGAGAGTGTTCAAACCACTTTTAACTTATGGATCTGAGAGCTGGGTCAAAAGTAAAACACTTGACCAAAGACTAGAGACCACAGATGGCATCAATGGCAATATATTAAAAACAAAAATATTAGGAAAGAACTTGACATTGTCAGCATCCAAGAATGCGTTAGCAGAGCTAACGGTCACTTAAACAGAATGGGCGAGGAAAGATTAGCAAAACAAGTGTTCTCTGCCAGGTTGGCAGCAAAACGACCCAGAGGAAGACCAAGATATAGGTGGATTGATATGGTACAAAGTGCCTTAGACGATAGAAATATAAGATCTGATAAGGTTGGAGTCTTGACAAGTAACAGACTGATTTGGAGGAAAATTGTAGATAGGAAATTAATAATGATGTAATTTTTTTCATGTAGTACTATCATATCCTGTACACCCCTTGAGGGTACATGGCAGGAATTTGATGATGACTTAATTTACAGAGCTATACTGAATGAAAATTTAAGGATACTTTAAAAAAGCATGAAATAAAGTGTACTCAGTTTAAAGTTAAATTAGTTTACTTACTTCTTGAAATAGTAAAGGAGGCTCATCAGGATGGTTAATATCATCAGGAAATAAGAATGCATGACAAGTGCCACACAGAGGTTGACCAAAGTTAGGGCCATAAAATCCACAACACGTATAACACATTTTGTGCTATTAAAAATAGAAAAAAATAATAATAATAAAGTTATAAAACAAGTTAAATACTATATGTACAAGCATAAAATCCTCCAATTCTAAATAAGCTTTTTCAAAGGTCACAAGAATTTAGAAGTAATATCTTAGGGGAGGGGGGTTATGGCTTCTATTTTTCACATTGATTACATGCAAAACAGTAATTACAATATTATATGGTTTCTTATGTTTATTATCTACCTGTGGATTGACAGGGAATATTGTCTGCTGATGATGCGAAGTTGGGAAGAATTAGTAATGTAGGTGTCACATCCCTTCTAGACAGTATAAACAGACTTGTAGATTGGACAGAGGAGTCAACTGCAGTTTTAATAAGTTCAAGGTGTTGCACTTCAGAGTGCAGAGGTGCAAGAGGTTGCCACTCTGTGCTCCAGGAACAGTTCCACTAGAAGGAGTGTTCCAAGATACTGGAACATATTGGACGAGATTAGGGATGCTGAGATGATGGTCCAGAGATTGGAAATTCTCTAATACTGCAGTAATGCACAATATACAGTATTTTCAAAACACTGTGTTGCAAAGATTACATATAGCATATTGCTGCAATGATGAAGAGCACCAGCAACAAGCAACCAAATAGACATGTATATGTGAATTGGGCTATCAGATTTGAACTGTGTTGTGAGAACTAGTAAGGATCCTTACATCTCTGGACCCTTACTAGAGTCACACCAAATCTAGATAACTAATCTAGACAAAACTAGGTAACTAGGAAGAAACCTCCACATGCTTTTAAGAAATATGATGGGAGAACTTCTGACTTAATGTCCAATCCTCTTCTAATTTCCAGCATATCCTTGTGTGTTCACATGGACAAGCTGAAAAATTTGGGATTTAGTTGGCCATATCGATTGACCTCTGTTTTCTCTTAAACCAAAATACAATGGTAGCATAACAAGATGAAATGTTATAATGGCTATAGTTAAACAAGGCCCTTGTTTAACTGGAGCATTCCAATACTCAAACTCTACAAGAGAACTCAAGATAGATACTGACATAAGAAGTCAAATGGAAAGGAAACAGAAATGGCAAAAGAATTACAGAAATGCCAAGTCAACAGAACTGGTGGTACCAAAACAAAGAAGATAAAAACAGGTGAAATTCTCCTACAACTACAAGATTTGATATTCAGGCTATGGTGATCAGGGAAAGGAAAGCATAACGAGTGTACAACATTAAACAATGAAACTTCTTGCATAGCAGGAAGTTTCAAGTAGAGTGATATAGGCAAACATCAAAATGAGAAATAGGACAATGAAATTTATTTGTCTATAGTCTCACAAAAGGTACTCTTAAGTGGAAGAATTGAGGCATTAGAAAAGGCAGCCGATATAAAGAAAAAGTAAGACCTTATTAGTTCATGCAGATCTAAACAGCAGAGTACAAAATGAATACCAGACACACAGAAATACACTAATGCCTTTTATTTCCTACTGGGAGTAGGCAAGGCTATTTTAGCACTATCTAACTTATGGAGACTGAGGGTGAAGTTCAATCTCCACCAGTAGCCAAACCAATCAAAGATAGATTGTCCAAGACTCACTAATTATAAACAGTATCCAGTGAAGAAATAGCTGACCAGTACAGCCATCGCATTGTCCCTAATCCTAACATTATATCTATTGTCTGAAATTGTATGGGTTATATGGTAGATTTCCTTGAATTTATGGGATGAAGAAACAAAGTATCTGGGAGGGAAAAACCCACCTGCCAGTGCCAGACTAATTTGGGAACAAGTCAAAGAAAGGCTTGGAAAAAGTTCCTCTAGTCATGTGTTGGAAAATTTGAAGAAAAGAATAAAGCTAATGTTAATATTATAATTTTTCTTCATGATGGGGAGGAAGTGGAGAGGATCCAGAGACGAGTGACCAAAATGATAGCAGGTCTGTGGAATGAACCTTATGAAAATAGGTTGAAGATTTGTGGGTTGCAGAAATTGGTCGATAGGCAAAGGAGGGGTGATATGATTGAGACATTCAAATTACTGAAGGGTTTCTATAAGATTGATCCAGAAGATATTTTTGAAAATATGACTGGTGGTGGGAGGACTAGGGGCCATGAATGGAAGCTGGGCAAGAGCATGGTTGACAAGGGTGTTAGAGCTAGGTTTTTTACTTGGAGAGTAGTGAATGAGTGTGGGTGCTACGACTGTGAATGAGTTCAAGGCAAGGTATGATAGATGCTGTATGAATGTCGAACAGTTGTTCTTGACATGATGTTAGGGCCTCCCTCGATGAGTCTGTCGACTCCTTGGAGTTGCCCGGAACAATAATAATAATAATATCAGTATCTGCTGATATTAACATTAGGTAGTGGGTAGGAAATAGGTATTGATCATTTAAATTTCGGGAGAATAAAAATACTGAAAAGAAATTATGCACAAAAGTTTTAAAAAGAATCACAGTGGAGCAGCTTTAAAACATTAAGCTATAGACTCAAATATCTGAATATTATTTGAGGAAAAAAATGGAGTATGAGAAAAGAATCAAACATCGGGGATCCAATGGCAGACTGATGAAAAGAAGTTTTCATCAGTTTGCCACTGAAGTTTTCTTTCAAGGAAAGAAAAAATCTGAATTCCAATGCAGAAAGTCAGAGCAGAGGCAGTCAAGGAAAAGAAGAAAGCATATCAAAAGTTTCTAGCAACTAGGCATGTGCTCAGAGAGCAGACAGAGAAATGTAAGAAAGCAAAGCAGTATGTAAAATTAGATAAACCAATGTCATGGAAACATTAGGAATACAGAATATAAATATCAAGAAAGTCGAATATTGCTCTAAACTTAGAAACACAGGAAATAAGTACTGCAAGAGGAATCAGAGATAATAAAGGCAACATGAAAATGAAGATAACCTAGCTATTTGGAGAAAATTACTTTGAACAATTGTTAAATGAAACAAGCGGTGACAGAACAGTGATAGAAAACATTCAAGAGGAATGCAATCTTAAGTACATATCAATAAGTAATCGAGGTACAACAGCCAACAAAAATCTGATGTGGGGGAATGGAAACTGGAGTAGTTGAAATTTGACAAGAAATGATCAAATATAACAGTATAGTGAAGATGTTTGGAACAATCTGAACGATTATCAAATAAAACAAGTAGTCACACAACAGTGGTAGAAATGCACTCAGAAGTACATATGAATATGTTCAGATAGAAAAGCCCATCAAAAACCTGAATGTGGAAAGGTAGTGTTGGATTCTGATTATGTAGAGATTAGAGTAATTATTATTTGGTTCAGAATCCAACATGATCTTCCATCACAAAGGCTAGACTTGTAAATATTATTTAATGTAAACAACTTATTTTACATTTTTAATATTCATATAACTACTTTAATTTTGTCTAATATCTAATTATTTAATCAAAGATATATGTATTAATAATGAAAAGACTGTATTAAATATTATTAAGCTATTTTAGTTATTACTGTGTTAATATTATAAGAACTTCTATTTGATAATTTATTTAACTGCGCATTAATTGAAATATAAATATTCTTTATTTATTCCTGTTTGTGAATGTTTAACGTTATGCAATACCTCAATTTTATTATATTTTGTTTTGGTTGTCATGGAAACGTAAGTGAACGAGCACGTTTTTGGAACAGAACGTGGGGAGAAAGCTGAAGGTTTACTAAAAAGGAATTAGTTAAAGAAATCATGAGAAGAATTTAGGCGGAAAAAACCGATATAAAAAGCGAGAAACTGAAACGTGAAGCATAGTGATTGATCAAGTTCGGCTGGTGCGTAATGGCGGTTGCCAAGTGTTTATATATGTGATCAGTGATTTAAATAGTTGTTATGATTTTCTGAAGAAAAATTTATTTTGCAACATATTTGCTACTGATGCTGGTAGATCGATTTGATCTACGGGATATTTATATATAGAGGTAAGTGTTCTTCATTTTGTGAAACATTTGCTACCTATGCTGGTAGATCGATTTGATCTATGGGATATTTACATTGGGCTCTAGGACCCATTTCTCAAACTTTATTCTAATAGAGTTGTTGCCTTCTATCAGTCATGACAAAACCTCTCAATGAGAGCATATTCGAAGAAGTTTACAGAGAATTCCTAAGATTAGGAAAACTATTGAGCGACAACTGGCCAGGGAAAGTAAAGCTGTTAGATACATTCCCCCCTACAGCAGTCACAGAAGATAGGATGGATGATTTTAATGAAGGAAGTATGTTGACTGAACCAGAATCAAGTCACTCCACGAATATAGAGAATGCTGCATCTCTGGATAATACTCCGCAGTTTTTGGAAACCAACACAGAATTTCAAACAGTCAAAAAGAAAAGGAAAATCTCCTCTACTGCAGATACACCCAAAACAGTGGAGATAGAACCAGATAATGTAATTAAAGAAAGGGTACCCCCAGTCGTCCTAAGGGCCACGGAGCACTGGACGTCCGTTGCATCCACACTGAAATCTTCAGATATCACCTTCATTAAAGCCACAAACACAGAAGAAGGGATTCGCATACAACCTAAAACATTATCAGATTACAGAAAAATGACCAAACTTCTAGACAACAACAATTTGCCATACCAAACTTTTGCACTCAACAGTGAAAAAAAATTTAAAAGTAGTGTTAAGGGGAGTAACTGAAACATTACAAATAGAAGACTTCACTGCAGACCTCCAACTTAAGGGATTTAGCCCAATTAAAGTCAGCCGAATGCGGAGAGCTGATAAAACACCCTATCCCCTAATTCTAGTGGAAATAAGTAAAGATCAAAAACATATATACAATCTCCAAACCATCTGTGATCTAGTCATAAAAGTTGAAGCATTGAAACATAAATCAACTACAACCCAGTGCCATAGGTGCCATAGATGCCAGAAGATTTGGCATGCCCAACGATGCTGCAAGGCTGAATTTCGTTGCGTGAAATGTGGTGGCAAACATGCATCAAATGAATGCCATAAACCTCGTACACTTCCAGCAAAGTGTGCAAACTGCGGAGGACCACACCATGCAAACTATAAGGGCTGTATAGCATTTCCCCAAAACCAAAAATTACAACTCAAAACCAGTAAACCTCTTCAAGAACAAGCATCTTCAGATCAAACCATAGTCTCCACAACGGATGGAAGATCGTATGCTGAAGTTACAAGATCAACCTTCCAAAAAGACCCAAAACCAAAGCAGTCACAGCAAACCAACAAACCTATCCTACTGAACATAACAAGCCACTTAGGTGAAATGCTTGCTGAACTCCAAACCAACCCAACTCAAGAAGCCAAAGATATCATCTTAAGGCATACACAATCACTCTTTATGGAAATTCTTAATGGATAAGTCTAAAAGAAAACCGAAATCATTACAAATTGTTTCATGGAATGCAAATGGTTTATCTATCAAATTACAGGAGCTGCAGGAGTTTGCAGCAGAAACTCAAGCAGACATCATCCTCATAAATGAAACACATCTTCGTCCAAGTGACAAAATCAATGGTTATAGCACTTACCGTACAGACAGATGCTTTGCTAGAGGTGGAGGCACTGCCATCTTTGTGAAAAGAAACATAAAACATAATTCAATAGCAGAACCCCAAACAGAACACATGGAAACTACAGGAATAGAAATACATATGGAAAACACAAGCAGCATTACGATATATGCAGCCTACAACCCCCCCAAATAAAAAACTCCTTGAATCTGACTTAGAGGTGATACTAAATACAGGCAGAGCAGTGATTATAGCCGGAGATCTTAATGCCAAACACTCAGTCTGGAACAGCAGAAACTCAAATATTAATGGAAGAATACTCAACTCTTACACCACTTCAAGAAATATAACAGCAATAGGACCCACTGAACCCACACATTATGGAGCTACCGGTCGTCCTGATGTACTAGATATAGCTATATTAAAAAACATAGCGCACAGCTATCAGATACAAGCAATCAACGACTTAAGTTCTGATCATAACCCCATCATATTACAACTAGGCACCATACAATATATAACAGAAAACACCACCACATTTATAAATTGGAAACAACTTCCCTCAGCCTTCCAGGAAAACCTTGGTCCAATACCGCATATAACATCTGCTGAAGATGTAGAAAAAGCAGTGAAGACTCTTGAAAAACAACTGCTGACAGCTATAACACAGGTAACAAATATAATCAAATGTACACCATCAAATAAACTTCCACAGGATATAAAACGTCTTATCCAAGAGAAAAACAGATTAAGAAGACAATATCAGAGAACAATGGACTCAGCGGATAAACAAGCAGTCAATAGAGCAACAAGTCAGGTTCGATATGCCCTAAAGGACCACCGTAACCAACTCTGGAATAACAAAATTCTCCAATTAAACACAGAGGATCAATCAATATGGAAAATGATGAAATCACTCCGTTCAAAGCGTTTTACATTTCCTCCAATCCAAGGTGAATCTAATGTTGTCTACAACGACGAGGAAAAAGCTGAAGCATTTGCTGACAGTTTAGAAAAACAATGCAGCCCCAATTATATCAATACAGATATAAATTTCATAAGTAAAATTCGCACCCAAGTGCGTAAAATAACTCAAAACGCCTCATTTCAATCCAATAACAAATCCGTGTCACCAACAGAAGTATATGAGATTTTAAGAAAACTAAATAACAAAAAGGCTCCGGGTCCAGATGGAATAACAAACAAGGTACTCAAGTTACTTCCTCGCAAAGGGGTTATGCATCTAGTAGCCATCATTAATGCCATCCTCCGGCTAAATTATTTCCCACAACGACGGAAAATTGCTGACGTTTTCCTAATTCCCAAACCTGGGAAAAATACACAGTTTCCTGAAAATTACAGACCAATCAGCCTTCTTTCATGCATAGGTAAGATAGCCGAACGTGCTATTCTCACACGGGTTCAAGAGGCAACAGATATCAACCATATAATTCAAGATGAACAATTCGGCTTTAGGAAATATCACTCCACAATGCTACAAATTTACAGAGTTATTGAACATATAACCCAAGGGTATGAATGGCACCAACACACTGGTGCAGTTTTTCTAGACATCACTCAGGCATTTGATGGAGTATGGCATCATGGACTAATTTTTAAACTACACGAAGTTGGTATTCCATTGCCACTAGTGCTACTTATCAAATCATATCTACACAACAGAAAATTTAAAATAAAACTCAACGGTATCAGATCCACAGAGAGGAGAATCACGGCCGGAGTACCTCAAGGCTCTCTACTATCTCCCCTACTTTTCTCCATATACGTGGCAGATCTCCCCAAACTGTCTCCAGCTATCACCACTATCAGCTATCTGGCTATAATGATCATATCGTCAGCTATCGCCGACGATATGATCATTATAGCCAGATCCCTCCGTCCACACCTGGTCACAATAAAGCTACAGAGAGCAGTCAATGAATTGGAGGATTGGTACACCAAGTGGCGTATCGCAATTAATCCAAACAAAAGCTCTGCACTTTTCACCAGACGTAAAGCAGAACCAAATACAAGCATACAAATGTTTGGTAAAATCATCCCTTGGCGCAATTCTACCAAATATCTGGGAATTCATCTTGATAGACGTCTAAACTTCAAGTCACATATGGATAGTGTTGCAACTAAGGCAAGTCAGACTATAGCACAGCTATATCCACTTTTGAACAGGAACAGCTTCCTAAGCATAAGCAACAAAATCCTCCTTTTCAAATCGGTAATCAGACCGCAACTAACTTATGCCTCTCCAACCTGGGGTCACATGACTAAAAGCAACATCAACAGACTTCAGATAATACAGAATAAATGCCTAAGAATGGCATTTAATGCCCCATGGTTCATCAGAAACATCCAGTTACATCAAGAAGCCAATCTTCCAGATATTAAGACATACATGACAAGCATTGCAGAGAAATTCTTCACAATCACGGATAATCACCCAAATCAGCTAGTTCGACAGGCAGCGGACTACAAGCCCTCAGATCGTTTCAAACATAAAAAACCGAAATCCTCCATCGCAAGAGAAAGCTGATACAGCCTCAATGCTCACAATGAGCGGGTAAATTACCCACAATAATCTCATCACCCACAATCTAAAATCCAGATGAAGGGATAAAGAGTCAAGGACTCAGTCCATCAACCAATTAAGTTCAAAGTTCAAAGTGAAGCATAGTAAGAAGTAACTAGAGAACAAATAGAGGCAACAGGGTTGTGTTTATGATAGCGGTGTTTAGAATTATAGTGCCTAAAGAATTATTTGAATGCCGGAGGAATGAACATCTGTACATGTAAAACCCCAAGTTAAAGAATTATTGTGTATTGCCCTAATTCAAGAGTAATCAGTAGTGCTTCATACAAGAACATCTGATCATATGTATTGTGCCCGTAAATTAATTCAGTTAATGCTAGAAGATTTATTTTAATGAGTGCTGTTTATTGTTAAAAGTGTTTACAGTTATAAAAAGTGTTTGTGTGTATGTTGATGAAGGAAGAAGATTAACGGTAAGATTATTCCAACTTTAATATTTCTGTTCAGAGAAGTGTGTGCGTTTCATCTTAGAATTCCCTGATGTTAACAGTAACTATCGCGAAGATTAACTGAAGTGAAAATTTAAAAGTGTTTGCTTGTAAAGTAGTGTTACTGCAATTTATTGTATTTGGAACTTAAGGAACTATGAAAAGACTGTGATATAAAGATAACAGATTTATCTTGTCAGAGTTTGATTGTACTTATCGGAGAAGCTGAAGTGATTGTGATATCTTAATTACTGATTTGAAGTTAAGTGTAAACTTTATGATTTTAAAATTAAATTTTTGTTTTTGTTTATCTAAAATTGTATTTTGCCTGAATCTCTTTTACTGCACCATTCATAAAAATATTCGAACCAAAGCGGGAAAATTAAGTAAATTAAATATACTCGGCCAGTATATATAATAACATCATATAAAAGAGGATAGTTGCGAGTTGGTTTTTCTTCAATTCTTGAACTAATTCAGACACAGAGTGGCACAATCTATAAATATAAATTTTCTCTATATTGAATTAGAAATCAACTAGCAACTTATAATTTTGTTAAAAAGAACAATATAGTGACTAACATGTTGGATCCAAAGTATAAATTAAGAAGCAGGATCCAACAGTAGTAGTAGTAGTAGATGATATTCCACCAGAAATGCTCAAATACAAAAGATATACCAGTTAATGGAGGCTGACCAGCATAATTCAAAAGGCAGGATCAGGAGATCGAATTTCAGATGACTGGAGAAGAGCTCTCATAGTACCATCTATAATAAAACTGAAAATCAAATTGAATGTTACAATTACAGAAGAATTTCTCTAATAAATATTACAGATAAGATTCATGTAAGCATACTTGAGAAGTGGCTAAGGAAAATTGTGGAAGAGAAACTGGAAAAAGAAGAACAAGCTAGATTCAGACTAAAAAGAAATTATAATGATCAGATTTTCACTTTAATACAAACAGCTGAGAAAACGTGGGAATATAATAAGAATGTAAATTTGAGTTTTGTAGGTCTAAAAAAGGCATACGAAAAAGATACCAAGAGAAGAGCTTTTCAAAAATACTACAACATATGTGGTAAATGAAACAGTATACAGAGAAATACAATCTATATTTGAGTTGTAAGAAGATAAAATTGAAATAGATACAGGAAAGTAAACTGATGTAAAATCAAGGGTGCACACTATCTTCATTGTTATCATCAATATAGAAGACATTATGAGTAAAGCAGCATTAAACCTGACGTAAAAATAAATTAATAAATAACGTTAATCTTAGCTTTATTTTTATGCAAATGATGTTATACTCCTAAATCAATCCAGTACAAGTCATGATTCCCAAAAACTATATTGAATGTTGTAACTAATCAGGCATGAAAATCAGCAATAAAAAAGACTAAGAAAATAGGCAGGAACATTGAAAACAGTACCTTCATCCTGAATGGAGAACCTAAGAACTAAATTATTTAGGCACAATTTTTAGAAGATGACAAATTTAAACATGAAATTAGAAAACAATAAACAAAGCTGGTATGGTGTGTGTGTGGGGGGGGGGAGTCAAATTTCTATGGAATAAAAGAGACATTTTGGTCAAAAACACTAAATTAGCAGTATGCAAGATAGTAAGATAGTATTGAAGTCAATTTTAACTTATAGATATGAGAGTTGGGTTAGAAGTAAAAGATCTGATCAACAACTAGAGATCACAGATATGAGAGTCCTGAAGAAAAATAAAGGAAGTAAACAGAAACATGAATGGCAAAATCATATTAAAAATGAAGATATTAGGAACTTGTAAATACTAATATTGAAAGTTTTTCCACTTGATTATATTATAAATTAAAGATGCCAAGAAATTATATTCTTGGTTTCATCCTTTATCCAAGTGTAAGCAAACAAAGTTTGCACATGAAGTAACTTCATGACATGGCAACTCGTATATAGATGCAAATGACTTCACATCAATTGCCTTAGTATCCCATAATGCAATGCACATATCCTTACAGACATGTATGATGTCTGTGCATTATGGGAAGGGCCACTACTAAGACTGGTTTCAACCTTTATTGAGGTAAAAAAGGGATACTCATCATAAGCCTAGAGTAGTTAGTATAAGGGCAAGAGAGCCTGATAGTATTAGGAGAAAGAAAGACAGATAGATAGTATGAGAGATGATATAAAAGAGCTGAGGCCTTTTCTCTATCATATAGACAAAGGCTATCAGTTTTCCTTTTTCACGAATTTCATACAGATGAACCAAAAGACGAACGATACCCAGGTGGACTTATCTGACTTAACTGCCTTGAGTTGGCCTTCTCTGCCTGAGATTCCTCTCCAGTCATCCCTGCAATTGACTATAAAACTACACTGAATTATGAGGATGGAACTATTTAAAAAACCTCTCATAACAAGGATAGACAGAATTTTATCTCACCCAGGTGAATATTGCATAATGTGAGTGGTCTACACCATCTAGTCAAAAATTTGACATCTCCTAGAATGCTTCTTTCTAAATATACAAAAATCATCTGAATGAACAATAAAATCTCCACAATGTCATATTGCTGGTTTTCAAATCCATGTTTGTTTCTAACCTTCCATAAATGATATTTTAATTCATTAATTATAAAAATCAAAATTCTCTTCCCACATTGCTGACAGGTGGTGGGAACTGCAAAAAAATAACCCGTTCTGTTGTAAGTAATGGAATGCCCAACACATTACATAATCTGTTCCAAATATGCAGGGCAAGAGGGCAGTTGTAGAATGCATGTTCTACTGTTTCCAATCAGTAACAGATGTCACAGATTGGATTTCTGATGTTAAAGTACCTTCAATTGATGGTATTGATTGGCAGACAGCCATATGCAATTCTCCAAGCAAGATCCCTCCTGTTAGGATATCCTTGAAACTCAATAAGTGAAAAAAAAGTTATGAAAAAAGTGTTGTCAGTACCCAACTGTGGAATTGTGGCAAAAGAGATTAAAGATTTCTTTATACCAAATTTTACTTTTTTTTTAATGGAAAGAATGGCAATGCCAGAGTGTTGTAGCAGTCATAGAATTAAACACAGAGTGTTGTGGTATTCAATAACAATCTCAGCATTTGGACTTTTATAATCATTTACTCCAAACAGGGGAAGATGAAAACCCAGGTAGTACAGGAGAAGGTCTGCATGTGTGATTGGTCTGCAATATTTTTTTTATGGATTTTGGGAGCAGTGTTGCTTAAATAGCAGAATTTTAAGACTGGAAGCCAAAATCCTCCATGCTTCTTTGAGAGTTGAAGAAATTCCTTTTTAACTTCTTGATATCGGCTAGACCAAAAAAATTGTACAGGCTTACTATATAAATGCTTTTCTTCATCTTCTGTGATGTAATATTTATTATGTACAATTGAGCAGGAAAGATTATGATTTTAAGTACTATGGGCTTCAGACGAAAAAGGAAAGTGGCCGTATTTTCCAGTCTTCTAAGTTTTCAAAGTTCTTGTATATAAGTTTTTGATCTGGTAATATTGGGTAAGTAGAGAATGGAATTCCAAGTATAATGAGAGGTTCTCTCTTAGGGGGTTAGTCCAAAAGATTAGATCCCACTTTAAAAACTTTTAATTCTGTCTCGTCTGCATTAGTAGTTAATCCACTGATCTTGCTGACTTTTTCCAAAATACCAAAAAAGATATATATATGGAATCATTATCCTTCAAAGTGCCCACTACATCATTGGCATATGCTAATACCTTATTTTCCTTCATAGTTGAAGGAACTGTTATTCCTCGCACAGCATGTGTATTGTTGACTTCCTGTAAGAAAGGTTCAAGAACCAATGCAAAGAGCAGTGGACTAAGAGGACAATCTTGCTTGATTCCTTTTTGAATTTTGACCATGTCTGACAGAAGCCCATTAACTAGGAGGCAGGTAGTTGAATTGGCATAGGCTCCTTTGATAATAGATAGTAGCTTTTTACCAAAAGCTGGAATAAGGATAGTTTGGCTTTCTACAAATTCACTTGATATGTGTCCTGATGAGAGAAAATAATTAAATAGTATAACTAGAATGGGAAGAATAAAATCCCAGGTCTCGCAGTAAAATTTTATCCCTATACGATCAAGTCCTGGGAATTTTCTTGTCTGGCTGTGGAAAGTTCAGATGCTGTAATGGGTCTGTCAAGACCATCTTAGATATGAACAGGAAAGCTGTTAATGTTCTAAGATTTATATTTTTCAACAGTACTATTGTCTTCAAACAGGTTTTTGTAGTGTTTTTGAAAGGAGTCAAGGATGAGTGGTAAACGTCTTCACCATCAACAGATTTGAGTGATAGTCTTTTCTTTGCAGAATTTAGTGAATTTTCGATTGAAGAATGCAGCTGAAGGGCAATCTGCTAAGTGCTGCTGTATTCTTATCTTAAAATTTCTTTCTTCTACTTGTTTCTGCCTTTCCACTTCTATCTCTATGTTAATGTTTCTAATAATGTTGCTACATTTTATACCATTGAATTGGTTTGTTATGAACCAGCTTCTATCTTTATACAGGTCTTTCAACTTCTTTCTTTTGAGGAAAGGCTGTTCCTTTCCCCATATCATCATATTCTGGTTTACTGCTTGTTTGAATTTTAACCACATCCCAATTTGAGGGTCTGGAATTTGGTTGAAAAGATCAATGGAAAACTTGGAAGTCTCCATAGTCCAGAACTGATCTCTATTTGTTCCATGTAGTGGAACTTAAATAGAACTGGATTATGATCTGACAAGTTGATGTCAAGATGTTTTATCCGAATTATCCTATTTATAAGCGAAGAAAAGATAAATTCAATCAAGACAGGTACCAATTATCTTGATTCATGGATGTGTAAGTTCTTTCAGTTGTCTTCCTTGCTTTTCTGTTTCCTCTCCAGTTTCTCCTTGTAGAACAGTTTCATGTTTTTGCATTTCATCTTGTATCTGTTCAGTTGTTGTTATACTAAGTTCATTATTGGTAATTTCAACTGATTTTTGAGGTCTCATCATTGAGAGCCAGACCCAGAAGAGATACCAATGATGAAGTAACGCAGAAGTTATATTTCCATATACAACTAGCCAAAAGGTATCACATCTTAGTATTAAAATACTCTGGATTAGAGATAGATGTTGAAAGTTTTTCCACTTGGTTATATTGTTAATTAAAGATGCCAAGAAATTATATTCTTGGTTTCATTCCTTTATCCAAGTGTAAGCATAAATATGTTAAATATCAGTAAGCATAAATATGGCATCTGCATTACCTTCAACCTTGATATCACTTCTGAATCTGGCTCCCACTGATGAGACCTCAATAAAGGTAGAAACCAGTCTGGGTAGTAGCTTTCCCATGCATAACATTATACATGTCTATAAGGATATGTGAGTTGCATTATGGAATACTAAGACAACTGATGTGAAGTCATTAGCCTCAACATGAGTTGCCATGTCATGAAGTTCCTTTATGTGCAAACTTTGTTTGCTTACACTTGGATAAAGGATGAAACCAAGAATATAATTTCTTGGCATCTTTAATTTGTAAATACTAAATTTTAATACTTCATATAAAAAATTAAGATAACAGGTATGTCCAAGCAGAGCTGCATCTTCAGGTGGTATGGTCAATTAAAGAGAATGGAAAGAGTAAAGAGTTGCAAAGTAGATATTTGATAACAGGATAGCAAAAAAGACGGAAGAAGATAAAGATCTAGGTAGATTAATACAGTAAAAGTGCCTTGGAAGATCAAAATATACGATCTGACAAAAGTTATGAAAGATGGGCTAATATAGAGGAAAACTGGTGATTGGAGGTTAGTAATAATGTAAACTTTTCATGGAGCACTATCATAAAGTCCTATACACTCCCTGAAGGTACATATCAGGTGGATCCAATTCCAGATGATGAGTTAAGGAGATATGATGATTTCACAATTCAACTGGCAGTGCAGTACTGCAAGATAGTGAATGTATCATGATCTATTTATATAATAAAGTTTTCACATGCATTCTCAGAGCATGTAAGGTGTTTCATTTTGTTACTTGGATAACTATATTTAACAGCATGCTTTTATTGAAAAGATGCTAGTTAAATTTTCAAGTAAGAAGTCTGCTGACATTCACTTCCTTTACAGTTTTTGCAAAAACAACCTGCTTTTGAATAATGGCTGCAAATTTCCAACTGTACTGTCTGTGACTGGCAAGCATTTACCAATGTATGTAGATGTCTGTGGAAGAAACTGGATCAGTCGATGATTTAACATCACAGCTGACTATGACGTTAAATCATCAAGTTTAAAATAAATTGCTTCAAGCAGTGCTATAGACCCATGGATTTGGTTTGGCTGATGTTACCAAAGTAAGGCTATGAGATTGATATGTCTTCACTGCATACATGGGTGTTTGCAATTCCTGATCAAGAAATTTTGAGTTGGAGTGAATAAGGCTAGTGAAAATACTTATACAACAGTTGAAACAAACTGTCAACACTAATTACACCATTTCTTGCTAGTGTGAATCCTACCCACAAAAGGATGTAGACAGTACATTTTAGTAACATGAGTGGACTAGGGATAAGGTAATCCAAAAAAAAAAAAAAAAAATATGCTCCAGAGAACAAACATGCTGTCCTAGCACAACATTTTGTAGGGATCTGTGTAAGATAAACATGCAGGATCCAAATTTCCTGAGGACAAATGCACTTAGAAATTTTGTAGTAAAAAAACTCATGTTATTCTCATTGTGCATATATTCATATCTCATATTGGATAGAAAAATAAAAATAATATCCTACTTTCCTGTTTTATACATAGAACATACAGGCTTTTGAAACTAGATTCAATGGAACAGGATGGTGAATCCTTATTCTTTCAGTATGCAGTTGCATGTGCTCTTCTGGCTGAGTGCCTGTTTTACAGGATGAAATTCCACACTTCCGGGAGAAAAAAAAAATCCCATGTGAGACCAACTAACTTGCATTCAGATGAAAAGCCTTGATAAAAGCTTCTTTGCATCTTAAATGGGATTTGAACCAACCAAGTTCTTTCCAACCAAAGGGCTTTGTCAAAACCAACTAAACTATGGAGGCTCAAAAAAATATATTTATTAAATTTTTTACACATTCCAATTTGAAAAATATCAAATAGTTTTAGTTAGTCTCACTTGTTTTTTTTTTAAAAAAGCCAATTAGTGTCCTCAAACTGTAAATTTTTAGAATTTTATTTTCAACTGATATAATGACAAGCTATCTGATATGTTTTATTGCAAAGCACCTGAGCATGCTTTTATTTTGAAAAAATTTACTGAGAATACTTGCCTCCAGAAAGTGAGACAGTAGTCTCACACTAAGTGGTGGATGAGTGCAATCACCTGATGTGTTCAAAGATCATCTTAATGTGTGTGGGGGGGGGGGGGGGGGTAGAGGAAAATATGCATTGATTTTGTGCAAAATGAATGGTACTGGGCCTTTTGATGAAATGTAACTAGGATTGCCAAGTCTCAACCACCTTGCCACTTTTCTGTTCCTGGGACTCAAGATAGTTTTTCCAAAGTCTTAGAGATTACCAGCACAATATATTTTCACTCATGACAATTATTTTTTAAAGATATTTATTATATTTTTTATGAAATGCATCAACAATAAATGGCTAAATGAATGGCATGATTAAGGCAGAGTAAATTTTGAACTGAGTTTTCACATCCAAATTTCTGCATTCTCACTTCATCTATCATTGCTACAATATGTCCCCCCCCCTGCCAACACACACAAAATCTACAATATTTGGAATGGCAACTGACAAACATTTTCTGGGTAGATAATCTAATCCTAAATTTAAAAAATGTTTGCCTCAATCTGAATGAACAACAATACTGAAATATTTGGATGGATGGATGGACCAATATTGGCCCATCCATCTATCAAAGTAAGACTAAAATGATAATCCAATTCCATTAATTCTTTAAGTTTTGATATTTGTTCTTATTTTTCATGTTCATAACAAACTTAGCTTTAAGATATGACTACTGTTCTTTCATAATACAATATTCTGCTTTGAAATCGAAATGTGTATAAAAGAACTGTTGGCAGTTGTTTGAATTGAAATTGCCTTCAGCAGCCAATCTAGATATTATCCCTTTTAATTTTTTGGATTTGCAAATAAGTTTAAAATTGACTGATCAGCTTTTTTTTTTAAGATACTTGAAGGTTCCATATTTTCCCAATCTTTGAAAATGCGATTTCTGCATGCTGACTAAAGGCCTTATCATTCCAATGGTGTTCTATCTTACATGAAATCTGCTTTTAGTCCAAAGATTTCATGTAAGATAGAACTTCGGATTAATTTATTTTTTAATTTTGAAGCTAAAGTAAAGAAAACTGAAATTATAAAATTAAGAAAAATTAGAATGACATGATAGTCTACAATTTTTAATTTATCAACAAGTTACATGTGATCCAGGTTGAAAAATAAAAAATAATAACTTCACCCTACATTACAGCACAAGTCTGAATGTTATTTGTAGTAATTTCCCCCCATTAAAATAATGAACCACCTTCATTAACAGGTCATTTTAAGAATTAACTGACTTAAAGTCACTAAATGTAATAAAAATGTATTACTTGTAGCTGTTTTGTTGCACTTGATTTCTATTGGATATTTTTTTGCTGGCAACCTTTGCCAGCAAAGGTTGGTTGATTGGTAGAGCCTCTGCTACTAATGGCTCGCATAAAGTTAAGCAAGTTTGCGCGCAGTTAGTAGTTGGAAGGGGAACAATTGTTCGATGCTGTTGGCACACTCTCCCTCGATGAGTCTTTGGACTCCTTGGAGGTGTCACATAATAAAAATAAAAAATATTGTATTACATTTAAGAGAGACAATGTATAAAATAATGAATAACATATTTATTGCAGTCATTAATAAACATATCTGAAATAACAGCCAGAAAACACAGATGAAATTGAAATTAATAATTTAATAGAATTAGCCATCTCAAAATTGCAAAACAGAAAATCTGGAACTGATGGAATTTATAATGAAATGCTAAAATATGGGGGTAAAGAAATAACTGACAAAGTGAAATTTAATTAAACATTATTATTATTATTATTATTACATGACACCTCCAAGGAGTACAAGACTCATCGATGGAGGGCACTTACTCCACAACTCTCCGCCTCCACCACTCATTCCACCAACTACTTTCATCATCTACACTAACGCCATATACTACCGACCACCACTACTAGTATTTTCACAGACAGTCACAAACATCCATGCCCAAGGTAGGATTCGAACCCGCACCCTTTTGGATGGAGAGCAGATACGCTAACCACTCGGCCAACCAGGCAGCAGAGTTTTCTCAAAACATGTTTGAGAAAAGACAGATTTCCAGCGAATGAAGAATGAATAATTAAATATGAAATATTCCTAATCTTTCTTAATGCTAGTACTTTCAGGACATCCTGTAACCCGATTCTGTTGAAATTCAATGAAATAGATAAATACTGGAGAAGGCTTTCGACAGAATCAGATTACATGATATTCTGAAAGTACTGGCATTAAGAAAGATACCAGTGCAAATCACTGAAATGATCAAACATACAGAAAAACGTACGTGTAATAAGATACCAGAACACGAATATACAAAAAATCCCTACAAGGAAAGAGATCAGACAAGGTGATTCTTTAAGTACATGTTTATTTAACATAATCATGGATGACATAACAGAATTTAAGAAACTGAAATTAAATGGAATAAAAATGAAAACAAGAAAATTTAAATTTGGTTGGATATGCAGATGACATAGCATTACCTGCAGAAAATGAAGATCACCAAAAGCAATGATTCCAACAGCTGTGCAGCAGTTTTATAACATGCACATATCAGAGAAATCAAAAAGGTAATTGCAAAAGAACTGATCAGATGAAAAACACAGATGAAATTGAAATAAATAATTTATTAGAATCAGCCATCTGAAAATTACAAAATAGAAAATAATGTGGAACTGATGGAATTCATAATGAAATGCTAAAATATGGGGGTAAAGAAATGATTGAAAACATGAGAATTTAAATACCTAGGATAACTGAACAGTGAAAATATAACACAGGACAAAGTAAAAGACCAATCCCTGAATGCTACTAAATATCAGAATGCTTAAATTCAACTATATGGAAAAATAAAGATCATACAAAAGAATATATAAATTTTATAAGAACACATTATTATACGGGTACCTCCATGGATTCCAAAGACTCATTGTGGGAGACCCAATCTATCATATCTATCCTTGAAACCGTTAACAGACAAAGCACTCACAACTAACTCTGACAACCCATTCCACTCATTCACAACTCTCCAAGCAAAAAAGCTAGTCCTCACACTCCTGCTAACCACACCTTTATTCAACTTTCAGGGATGACCCCCTTGTTCTGGTCCCTCTAGCCAAGTGCTGAAACATTTCCCCTACATCTATCCTACAAAACCCTTTAAGCAACTTAAATATTCTATCATATCTCCTCTTTTTCTCCTATCAACCAACTTCTGCAATTCACACACCTTCAATCTATCCTCATAGGGAACATTCTGCAGGCCACTCACCATCTTGGTCACTCGCCTCTAAAAAACCAGGTGACCAGACTTGCACACAGTAATCTAATATGGGCATATCAAGGCCTTATAAAGAGGAATGACAACTTCCTTATCTCTAAATTGTTAATCTATTCTTCAATAGCCAAGTAATCTTATGGGCTACCTTAGCAATATGTCCTCCTTTAACTCTGTCTACCACCACCCCTAAATCTCTAGCTTCATCTATTTCCTGGAGTACAGTGCCATCAGTGTAATACACGGCTTGTAATCTATTTTTCCCAAAATGCATAATTTTACATTTCTTGACATTAAACTGACACCCATTAACTTTTGCCCATACTGACAGCTTATTTAAATCATCCTGCAAGCTCTCCACGTCGCCTTGATTAACTATTATTCTGCCTAATTTTGCATCATCAGCAAAACAACTGAATATTTCCTATATCATTTATTTACAAATTAAACAATGGTCCCAGCACTAAACCTTGTGGCACACCACTATTCACCTGTTTTTGTCTCGATTCTGCCCACTCTATATACCACTTTTTGATATCTGTCCACCAGCCACCGTCCTACCTCCCCCCTGCCAGTGCCACATCCATCCCAATTTGTTCTAATTTGAATAACAGAGTTCCGTGCGTCCATCAAATGCATTTGCAAAATACATCAAAATCGTCGTGTAGCCATTTCCTTTATCCAACTCAGCAGTTACTCTATTATAAAAAGTTAGCAAATTACTAAAGGCATGATTGAACCTTCATAGAGCCATGTTGAACCTCATACAGTATCATATTTTTATCTACCCATTCTTGAATTCTCTTTTTTTACCAATTTATCTAGTCTTTTTACCACCACATCTGAGATACTCATTGGTCTATAATTTGCTACTGTAGTCTTAGACCCCCCCCCTCCTTATGCAAAGGAATTATTTTGTCCTCTTTCCACTCTCCCTTGGAACTCTACCACAGCTGAGACTTAAATTAAAGAGCCTAGTTAGAGGCATTACCAGTTCCCTTGCAGATTCTCACAAAACCCTTTCTGATCTCCCATCTAATCCACACCTGTATTTACAATGAGATTCTACAATATCTTAAGAACTTCAATTCATCCACCTCTGTTCCTGCATCAATGTTTGTCATATAGGTTAAAGCAGTAACCTCACCATGATGATATACCCTTGCAAAGTGGTCACTCAGTAACTCAATTTATCTGCTTTTGTCTCCTCATGACCATCATCACTCATTAAGGTTAATCTTTCATAGTCATTCTTTCTCTTACTTGTCACATAACAAAAGAACTCTGAGATTTCCTTTGGCCTACTCAGCTGCATTCTTCTCATAATCTGATCTTGCCTTTCTTGCCATGCTGGTCACCTTTCTTTCCTGAGCCATGTACTGTTCATGAGTTTGCAGATCACCTTTCTCTTTATATACCTTCCACAGCATTTTTTTCTTCTGCAGTTCTTAATGATATTATTCATCCAACTAACTTCTATCTGATTAACTCTCCTTACCCAAGGTATACAATTTACTACTTCCTCTAGATCAGCACTTCCCAAACTGTGGGCTGCGGCCCCCCCTTGGGGGTGTAGGTTTTGTTGAGGGGGGGGTGAAATAATGAAAACAAATTTAAAATGTTTTAAGACTAAGTAGATTTTTTTTTATTTTAAAAGAAACGTATTTAACTTTTATTATTTATTTTTTTTTTTTGTTATTTTTTATATTTTAATGGAAAAATTCACACATTGGTGTTGGTTCACAAACTTTGCTTCCTGCATATTTCGGCGCTTAATGAATATTAGTAAATATTGCTTATTCATATGTTTCATTTCAAAGCAGTGGTCAATTGTATTTACTTCGAATGCTTTCCAGGGAAGCTTCAAATCTTCTTGTCCCTTTCATCACGCGTTCGTAATCAGGGACTGTTGATATTGACTTTATATACATATCAAAACTCGTTTTATATTATCACTGTCATCCGAGCTAGTTTTCTGTTACCAATAAAAGTTTTGCATATACTTCACACATGAAAAAAAGCTTAAAACAAGTTCATGTGGGGAGATAGTAAATTGCTTGCAGTGGTAAACAACACGCCCTCCCTAACAGCCACTATACTGCAGAGGCAATAAAAACAAGTACTTTATTATACCAGTGAATAAAGTATGAGGAGTCTGTGTAATATATTTCTCAACAAATAGTGCAATTAGAGACAACTGGGATAAAAACACACTAATTAATGAATCACATGTCCCCTCATACAGAAACTATGCTGTATAGACTGAAACAAAAACATGTTGCGTGGGCAAACACAGTATCTAACTAAAAACTATTGTTATTAATTAGATGTGTGAGTTCGATTTCCCAAGGCAGCAATAAAATTCAACCGAACGTGTTAAAATTCGTAAAAGTGCTAAAACTAAGTAATATATAATGAATGTTATGGCAGTTTCACATATGGAATTCGGTCGAAGAGAGAGTTAGCATTTCAACTCAATTGTCAGCTATGCTTTCATCTTTCGGTTGCACGATCTTTTGTTAATACTGCACCAATCATATGCATGTTTTAATAACTTGCCTTTGCTGTCTATTTCGTGTTAGGCTTAATTACCTTAAAAGGAGAAAAGTCACAAAACAGAAAAATGTTCCTGGTCCGGGGATTCCCTTATTCAGGTAATATTCATAATTTCATGTTATCAGTCTGTGGTGTGCCAATATCGGTAAGTGGCGATATTATTTGATCTATTCTACATTAAAAAATTTAACCTTGAGATGGATAAGTGGCTGATAAAAAATAAAAAAATATTCCCACGAACAATTAGAAGAAGCAGAAACAGACTCAAAAAAAAGGACAGTATTTCATATTTTACCAGAACAGCCCACATCGTCTTCAGAACCAAAAGGTAAGAGGCAAAAAATGTAATACATACATTTGATTTTTGCAATATTTGCTGTGTATGTTTAGTATTGAATATAAATATAATAAATATTATAATAATATATCTCTCTATTATGATTTTTTTTCAAGGGGGGGGTGAAATATTTTAATTTTTACAAAGGGGGCCCTGACATACAGAAGTTTGGGAAGCACTGCTCTAGATGACTTAACTATATCCCATGTGCTACTAACATCCTTACCCTGTAGTGTTTTATGCCATGATACAGATTTAAGTTTCTTCCTAAGCATGTCATAATCACCTGCCTTGTAGTTTCACAAATACTCCTTGATAGAATATTACTCATTTTTTTTACAATCTCCCAAGTCAAGACTACATGGTCACTTTCACCAATGGAGGCAATGTTGTCACCTTGGTTATGGATAGCTCTTCAGATCCTACAACCAGGTCCAATATTCTCCACTCCTAGTCAAAATCAGTAGTTCAATCATTATTAATGTATGGATGTGAAACAAGAATAGAGACATCAGAAATACAACAGATAAATACATGTGAAATGAAAACATTAAGAAAAATAGTTAAAACAAAATTTGTTACAGTAAAAAATGAAGAGATTTATGAAGAATGTCAACTACAACTCATAAATACATGGATAAAAAAAGAGAATATTAGAATGGAATCAACCTATTAATAGGATGTTACCAAAAAATAATAGTTAAACTAGCAAGAGACTTAAAACCAAATGCAAAAAATCCAGCTGGTAGAAGAAAAATGGAGAGACTGCCTGCATCAAAGTATTGGATATGCAACAAGCTAAAATTTAAAGCAAGAAGATTCAAAGTTTCATTAATTTGTAATAAAAATTTAATCATTTATAATTTATATCATATAATAGTTATTTTTTTCAAATAAAAATTAAAATAAATTAAATGCTTTTTTCTGTTTGCGATTTGTAAATTTATGAAAGGTCTGAAGTTGTTTTTCTCAGGACTAGAAAGATTAGAAAAATTCTTGGGAACAGAAATCCTAAATGAAACAGGACTTTCCACCATGATCTAGTTGTATTTTCCCCCTGAACACGTTAATAATTAAATGAATTCCCAACCACTGGATTGGGTAATCTAGATATCCCAACCATAATGTAGCAAAAGAGAAGAGTGAGAGAGTTAGGAAGGCGAGTCTGTTGCCACGGTATGACAGTGAAGAGTATAGAAGGAGGGCCAAAATTGCTAATGGCTTTATGTGCGGATTATGCAGGAGGAGTGGTGTGGAATTTGTGGATGTGTGGAGTGAGTTCGTTAGGCGAAAGGATTTATATAAGATGGATGGTTTACATTTGAATGGATTTGGTGTATTTCATTCAACAACACTTGAAAAGGTGTTGTTGAATGAAGTGGAAGTGGATGTGCAGAATCACGGGAAACTAGAGTTATTACAGGGGGGGGGGGGTAGATATGCAGACTTCAGGGAGACAGTTGAGTGTATGAATGTGTGTAATATGCCCGAGCGAGTACGAAGAACAACAAATCAGAATGGGATATTCAGTATAAGGCATCAAAATAGGGATGGGACAAATAGGCTTCTGCAATTCATGTATACTAATGCCAGAAATATTAGAAATAAGAAGGAAGAATTTTTGGCCTTGATTGGCACTTCCAGGCCACGGGTTATTGGCATTAGTGAAACATGGCTGACAGACGATGATATAGCTAGTGGGATTGAATGTGAGGGGTATGGTGTGTTCAGGAGTGACAGGGAGAATAAAATGAGGGGGGAGTGTTATTGATGATAGCTGATGAGTTGCAGCCAAGAGGAATAGAAGTGGATCTGCAGGATAGAGAAAAGAACACATTTGAGGCTATTTGGTGTGAGATTGAAACTAGCAGAACAAAATACAGTTGGGTGCTGCTATAGACCAGGTGATGGAATAGATGGTGGAGATAGTATGCATAAACAAATTGATGAAATGAGTGGAAGGAGGGTAATTATTATGGGAGATTTCAACTATATTGATTGGAAGGAGGAGAAGACACATGGGAGGAAGGAATTGGATTTTATGCGGTTATTAAGGGATAACTATCTGCGACAGCATATAATGGAAAATACTAGGGGGTCAGTGAGTGCTTGACCTAGTAATTGCATCTGAGAATTTGGCTGTAACGAATATGACCACGTTGCCACCTATTGGTGAGAGTGATCATAGGGTCTTGACTTGGAATAGCCATATGTACCCTCATCTTAATTTACAATTAAGACAGGGTACATATGGAATTATCGGGCTGGTAAGTATGATAAGCTTAGAAGTTTGATTGGTTCAGTGCCATGGCATGTAAAACTGCAAGGGCTGGATGTTGATAGTGCATGGGAGGCGGTTCAGAAGTGTTTCCAGGAGACAATGGCTTAATGTATACCTAGAGTCCGAATAATAAATCAAGTAGGGGTTAAATGGATGAATAACACCATTAAGCTTGAGCTGCAAAAAAAGAAACAACTGTGGAGGGAATTTAAGGAGAAAGGTGACTGGCAGGCACATGAATGGTATAAAGCACAGACCAGAAGGGTAACGAGTGTGGTAAGAAAAGCAAAAGCGGATTATGAAAGAGCATTAGCCATGCAGGCTAAAGAGAATTTCAAACAGTTTTTTCGATATGTTGCAAGTAAAAGAAAAATGTATATGGCAGAATGATTTTAAAGAATGCCAATGGGTAGGGAGGTAACCGAATCAGTTGATATAGTGGAATTAATGAGCAAGCACTTTGCAAGAGTATATCATCCAGGTGGTGACATTGCAGGATTGAATGAACCAATAGCTTATATGAGAATTGTGGTGAATGAAGTGGAGATAAATAGTCTATTATAAAACCTCAATGTCAATACATCTGTGGGATTGGATGGTATACCAGCTCGTGTGGCACGTGAAACGGCTAAAGAATTATCAGTGCCCTTGACCATTTTATTTAATTTGAGTCTCGGGTCTGGGTTAGTCCCAAGGGGGTGGAAAGAGGGGGAAAAATAGTTCCACTGAGGTTCCAAGACTGCTGTTGAAAATTACTGACCGATCAGCATATCAGGAATCGTTGTCAAGGTCTTGGAGAAAATAGTCAAGAGGAAAATACAGGATTGGATAGATGAAAATGGGATACTGTATAGGGAACAGCATGGTTTTGTGAAGGGTAGATCATGCCTCAGTAACTTGCTCACATTTTATAACACAGTGACGGATGAACTGGATAAGAGTAATGGGTTTACAATGATTCTACTGGACCTTGCTAAGGCCTTTGACAGGATACCACATGGAATTCTAATCAGTAAACGGCAGCATATGTGGATGGATATAGGGTTGGTGAGATGGACAGGAGGGTGGTTGATGGAGAGATATCAGAGAGTGGTTTATTCAGGAGTAGAGTCCAAAAGACAGCCTGTGACTAGTGGTGTGCCACAAGGTTCTGTTCTTAGACCACTACTGTTCAATTTGTTCATTAACGATATAGGAAAGGATCTGAGAGGAAGTGTTCATTTATTTGCTGATGATGCAAAGTTGGGTAGAGCAACAGTGAGTGCACAGGATGTCAAAATTTTGCAAGATGATTTGGATAGTTTGGAGGACCGGGCTAAGGAGAATGGATGTCAATTTAATGTGGCAAAGTGTAAAGTTATGCATTTTGGGGTGAAAAGATTAGCAGCAGTTGATCACATTGGTGGAACCGTACTCCAGGAGATTGACGAGGCCAGGGATTTGGGAGTGTTGGTGGATAAGGAGTTGAAGTTTAGGGGGCACATTGCAAAAGTGACTAAATCAGCTCATCAACTCACTTGGTTGTTGAAAAATACTTTGACGAGCAGAGACAAGCAAGCTATTGTTCCTATGTACCGAGCCTTGATAAGAAGACCTCATCTCGACTACTGTGCCCAGATTTGGTCACCTAGGTTTCTTCTTGATGGGGAGAAGGTGGAGAGGATCCAGAGACGAGTGATCAAGATGATAGCAGGTCTGTGGAATGAACCTTATGAGAACAGGTTGAAGATTTGTGGGTTGCAGAAATTGATTGATAGGCAGAAAAGGGGTGATATGATTGAGACATTCAAATTACTGAAGGGTTTCTATAAGATTAATTCAAAAGATATTTTTGAGAATAGGACTGGTGGTGGGAGAACTAGGGGCCATACATGGAAGCTGGCCAAGAGTGTGGTTAGCAAGGGTGTTGGAGCTAGGTTTTTTACTTGGAGAGTGGTGAATGAATGGAATAAGCTGCCAGAGTCTGTTGTGGGTGCCATGACTGTGAATGAGTTCAAGGCAAGGTATGATAGATCCTGTGTGAATGTTGAATAGTTGTTCTTGACTTGATGTTATGCCCCCCCCCCCCCCTCGATGAGTCTGTCAACTCCTTGGAGTTGCCCGTAATAATAATCCTTTAGGTCACTGCATCTGAAAATGTGAAAGTGCGAAAATACATACTAATGATAAGGGGATGCAACATAACAGAACTGTAACAAATTTTGTTACAGTGCTGTTATGTTGCATCCCCCATTCATTGGTCAGTGCAGCATCTACATAACAGAATTGTAGATGCTGCACTGTTTTGAAATGACCAATGAATGACCAGAATGATGACATGAGATATACAAACAAACAAACTCTGCACATGAAATATCTTCATGAATTTATTTTCTTTCACTAGGGTGAAGAATTAACTAAGAATATAATTTCTTCTCGAATATAATTTCTTCTCAAATATAATTTACTTCGTTACCAAGTGAAAAAACTTTCCACAACTAAGTCTGATGCAGAATATTTTAATAGTGATATACCATATTACCACTTGTATATGGAAAAGATAACTTCTACATTAATTCAACCTTGGTCTGGCAGCTAATAATGAGATTTCAATAATGGTCAAAATCAGTCTGGGTAGTGACACTTTCCATAAAATTTTTGCATGGGCAAAAACTGAAGCAATTGATATAAAGTTGAGAGACATTATATATAAATGGCCTAGTCCTGAAGATATCTCATGCACAAACTGTTTGCTTACACATAGTTAAAGGATTAAGCAAGAATAAAATTTGTCAAATATACTTTATTTGGATAGGTAGACATACAATTTGCATTAGGTTATTACTTATAACAAAAAAGTTCAGCTTTACATCCACCTTGACCAGGGGTGTTGGAAAAGGCGAGCCAGTTGGAGTCTGACATTATGGTCACCTAGGAAGATGACTTCATTATTTGGATAGCTGGACTGCAGAAGGTCAAGCTTCATGGATAGGAAGGCAATGTCAAAATTTCAGAAATGGTAAATACAGCAGATGAATGTTACTAATCAATGCAAGGAAACCTTGAGCCTGAGAAGGTTAAAAGCAGAGAATTCTAAATCTGGCAATCTCTGACAGGAAATGTCAGATCACATTTTAAAGGCACATGCAATTCATTTTGCCTCAAGGATGGTACAAAGTGTGTAATTTGAGCATTAAAGGCGGACTCTAGTTGAGGTTGTGGCAATTTGAGTTTCTGTTAAGAGCAAGTCAGCCTAGATTATTATTATTTATCACCTCCAGGGCAAAGACTCATCGAGGGAGGGCATCCACTCTACAACTCTGCTTTCACCACTCACAATTCTCCAACTGACCGCAACTACACCAACGCCATCTACTGCTGACCACCACTGGTATTTCCACAGACAATAACAAACATCCATGCTACGGCAGGATGTAAGTGACAATCTATGTAGTTTATGAGTGCATCAAGCTTGAAGTAATAAGCATTTGTATTGATGCTGCAAAACAAAACTGAATTTATATGCCATTTTTTCACCCAAGCATCAACAGTCTTATTATATTCTGCTTAGAGTACTGATTTTCAACTCAACAGGTTTTGAGTTGGATAACTAAACATCAAAGAAAATGTTTGTTCATCTTCCTGTGTTGATTTGAGTATGTTGTGATCGTAGTCAAAGCAGATATTAGTTAAATGCTAGAAAAAGAGAACAGTCAATTATGACTTAAATTCTTTACCATACTACTGTACCAGTGGTATTATATGAAAAATAGATTATTAATATTATTTTTATGGGCTCCATGGAGTCAAAAGATTCATCACAGGAGATCCACTATCCATTAACACAATACCTATCATACATCTCCTTAAACCTATTCACTGTTGGGGCACTCACAACCATATCTGGCGATCCATTCCACTCATTCACCACTCTACAAGTGAAGAACCTAGTCCACACATCCTTACTAACCACAGTAATGTTACCAATTTTTAAATTAGTAACATTACTTGGAAATGGATTTCTCATTGCCTTTTCCCACTGCAAGCCTATATGCAGAGATAAAAACTTTATCAAGTTCTGAGATGTTCTTGAATTTTCTTAATTGTTATCAAAAATTAAGTTCTTTATCAGCAAAGAACATAATTCATTTCTTGCCATTGATTAATAAAAAAAAAAAAAAAAAAAAAAAGAAGTGGCACTATGAAATGTGCAGAAAACCTACTCATATATGTCAATATTATCATTTTCACTCTCTCTTTATCACCCTCAACAAAAATGTTCAGAAATAAATTAGCATGTAACAATTATACTAAAGAAAACACCACCATCCGCTCAGAAAATTATAGTATAAATATACCCCCCCCCACACACACACACACATACCCAAAACAAAAATCTTCCACAGTGATCATGATGTCCACAACCTCGGACTTCATTTTTGAAATTCTAACCAAGCTGAAAGAGATACATCTATTTGCAAGGTTCTAATGCAAATTATCTACCTACCAAACAGAATGCAAAATAAACTGCTCCACTCATCCAACACTACCTTTTTGTAAACAGCTTTCCTTCAAATGCAGTGTAAAAGTCATCTTTCCCTTCAGTAACTCACACCATCTTGTGCAAATTTCCTTGTAAAAGGCACTGAGATGCAACTTTTATTCATCTGTGTTTCCATTATTCTCTCATCAGAATATCAAAATTGTAACAATACCTAAAGACAAAGTTGACTTTTGGCATATTACTTCAACACTGCACAGATAATCAAGGCAATCACCACAAACCATACCTGACAAGCTACACTACATGTTTTTTGTGATCCTTCTTCAAAATGGCATCAAAGAATCTTGAATAATTCAGACACCAAATTATTCTGATTCAATGATATCCCCCAATTAGTTAAACAGTTACAGACACCACATATACCCCATATCATTGCAATTCTGTTTTATACTTAGCTGGCATCGACAACACAGCATGAAAGCATAGCTGTATGCAACCAATTTCAGAATAGATGGTAACAGTCTGCCATCAGACTACTGACCTCATGTCCTCAGTCTTCTCCAAAACAATGGAGAAGGAAAATTACAATCCACTTCAGCATCAGCGAAGGCCAAAGAATAATACTCTAGATCACAGCACTGACCATCTCTGGATAAGTGATATGGAATTTGGAGTAACCAGTGCTTATGCATTTGACATTTCTAGGGAATTTGATAGAGTCTGACATACAAGGCTGATCTCAGCAAACTGCAATTCTATGGTCTACTTTCCACACACTAATTCGGTAGTAGCCAGTTCCCCCCCCCCCCTCTAGTTCACTGAATATCATCATGGATTAATAAAACAGCTTTCTCTACCAATGTAGGAATGGTCCAGAGCTCCTTTTCTATCCTATCTTCTTTCTATGAGTATAATACATAAATGAACTCTTACCAACCTTGAACTTTATTCATAGTTTTGCTCATGATGTGCTCCATTCCTTGTACTTATTTGACAAAACTTGCTATGTCAAGATCTTCTATGATTAGTGCCTTTAAATACTTGTGAATCTCCACACAACTCTTCTATGTGTAATGACAGTTAGTCATCCCAAATGCTACCAAAATATGGCTGTCATTTTTTCTCACAAAATAATAATAATTCTCTCTCTTTCCCTCATGTTTGATAATATGCAACTAGAGACTGGATTTTCCTTCTTGAACTTCATTTACCTAGTCCTTTCTTGCCCCAATTTTCACTTCAATTTTGGTTAATCTTTGTTGTCATTATGGAAGGGAGAATCAACATAACAGTGTGGTCAATGACT
Source organism: Typopeltis vanoorti (assembly GCF_054136105.1). Classification (NCBI taxonomy): domain Eukaryota; kingdom Metazoa; phylum Arthropoda; class Arachnida; order Uropygi; family Thelyphonidae; genus Typopeltis; species Typopeltis vanoorti. Next base: position 87,580,994 of record NC_143557.1, on the reverse strand, counting down.
TTAATATTTTTAAATATATATATACATGGCAAGATCACAAACCAAACACTGTCATTCTTGAAGAAAGCCAGTCAAGCCCTCTAATAGACACAATCCAAAAAAAGTCAACTCAGGTGGTTGGGACACCAGCCAATGGATACAGAAGATGAGAAAGGACAAGAAAATAGTTCTAGAATCAACATTCTATTTTTAGAAGACGAGACTTATGCACCATCTAACATTTACCAGCTGGCATATAATAACGCAATTTGGGATCACCTTCAATTAATAGATTATCTTCGTGAACTTTCCCTATTTGTGTCTGAATAAACTATGATGATATAGACACTTCTTGTAATACATGCATTACAAAAAAAAATGTTCACTATAGTTTTAGTCAATTTTTCCCCATTGCCTTAAATCTGCCAGTAATTTATGTTTATCAATTTTCAAATATGTCTGAGAAATAGTTTAAAAGTATCTTTTATTACAATCAAAGTTACCAGGACCGGCCTTCTCAATAAAGGGGCCTGGGTGCAAGAAACCTTTGGGGCTCTAAAATATTTTTCAAAGGTAAAAATTAAAGGATTCGAAATAAACGTATTGTAAAACCTCTTACCTGCAAATGATTTTGGCACAGGAAAACAAACAACAACAACAACAAAAAAAAAAACATTCGAAATATCATACGTTTCCGCAAATGTGTACCGAATATGCCCACGCGATCGTGGGGCCTGGGTACATTGCACCCATGACACTCTCGAGATGGCCGGCCCTGTATAAGATTAAAAACAACATTATTACAAATACATGCAAGAATATTATTAAGCTGCATGCACAAGAAACTGCAGAAACTGATGATTCGATATAAATGGGCAAGACTCATTCTGATTTTAAAATGAGTAACATCCTTTGGTTAAATGCCGATATTTAATATACACACCCAATGTTAAAGTATCAACATTATAAAATTGGCAACATTCAAATGCAGCCGGTCGTAGTTTGTCACAAACATTCTAGGAATATTAACAGCGGTTTCAGTTATGCGAAAGTGATTTACATTCCACTTTGAGGTAATGCTGGTATTGAGTTAGGATGTAAGAAGACAGTTATCAAGTATTGTTTACTCTCTTACCTTCGTTGATGGTGTGCTAAGGTTGTCAGTTTAACGAATCTATGAATGTGAATGAAAAGAGAGAGAGCAAAACGATAAAAACTTATGCATGAAACTTACTAAATGAGAAAGATTACGACTTGCCTCACAAAAGAGACTGGAAAGTTAACACATGCACAAATACGTTTTGTATCCAGAAGCTGCTGAAAAACAATACCTGGTAAAAAAATCTGCGGTAAGTATTCCTGTACCCTTCCTCATTAACACTATCTCCATAACGTTGACATCTCACAGAAATTGCGTTCTTCCTCCAGCGAACAACTGCCATAGCCGTCACGACCAGAGAATACGGAACGTATCTTTGGTCACGACCATGGACTACGAAAACGAATGTTCATATTTTTCTATGTTAATCATGAACTTCAGACAGCGCCACTCCTATATCTAATATCACATCATCTGGAATACGCAGTTCCAACTTGGTTCAATTTCCATTGATTGGTATGCAATCTATACTTAATAATAATAATTTTGTTCTTATTATAATCAAGCTTATATGAAAATTAGAGACTTCTAGGAATGTATATAGGTGTGTTTATTTATTTCCTATTTTGATTATTATTATTATTGTTAAGTGACATCGAATGGACAATAGCAGACTACCAAAAATATTATACAGATACAAAATAAGTGGAAAAAGAAGAATCGGAAGACCAAGAAAAAGATGGCATGAGACTGAAACAGGCCACTTGGCCTAAATTCCAATAGGAAGAAGAAGAAGAAGATTATTATTATTATTAAGTGACCTCCAGAGAATCGCGATATGCCATTTTACAGTACATGATACATCATCTCCGCTATATCTATTACTGTTGTAATTATTATTCCATTAAATCTCCTTGAGGCCTGTGGAGCTCAGTGGAAGTGGAACAAATATTCGTGGAGAAAGCGAAGCCAAATTGCTAGCTTATGCAAATGACATAACACTCACTCCAGAAAATGAAAAACCGATGGAGGAAACAATAAGAATATCGGACTCCTTTGCAAAGGCCTCAGCTCTTAGGTTGAACGTGGCGAAGTCTTCCTGTTTGGTGGTCGGCAACTGGAAATAGGGACCTAAATTACCGACGGGAATGTTGAGAAAAAAACTACTTGCCCGTCGGTAATTTAGGTCCCTATTTCCAGCTCTTTCCTCAGCACAACTCTTTCCATTGATCGACACATATGTAGATCAATGGAAAGAGTTGTGCGAAGCGATATTAAAAACAAATTATTAACGTGCGAAATATAAACCTTTCTGTTAGAGGCAGAGCTAGGATTTCCAATATGTACTTAGCCTCTCAACTGTGGTACAAAATACATAACATTCCATACCGCGGACAATGGGCAGATAAAATTCATAGGATCTTCGCGACATACATATGGGGTTCACAATATGAACCAATGCGCAGTACAATATCTTCCATGAAATAGAAGCTGAGGTCTCGGTCTAGTTAATATACGCCTAAAAACATTGATAATTAGAGCCATAACTACAGTAAAAGCACATAATAAATCATATAGATTTATTATGCACGGATATGCAATTGTTTTTCTACAAAAGTGCCTTCCTGACAAAGTCATCAGCTCTCTTCCTTCGATAAAAAAAAAAAAAAGATCCGAAGAACGTTCACTGAAATGGCTGAAGGATATCATTATGGGCCTATGTAGCTCAGTAGAAGTGGTGTTTGCACTCTACGAAGCTTGACCGCACGAAGAAAGACTTATAAGTTCGAGTCAAGTCGCCGACTGGAGGAACATTTTTCTAAGCCTTTTTTCGACCGCTTCCTGAATTAGTCGATCTATGGCAGGGGACAAGCAGGTTTTTTATCCCAGAAACTCGAGTTTTTCGTCTCGTAAACCCAAGAAAAATCCACTTTCGAACCCACACTAATTTCAGACATTAAAAATATTGTGTTAGGTTTAGGAACCACGAGATGGCGGTATTTGCTAACCGTCTTCGTCACTGCATATAAAGCAATAAATGGTGCTTTATATGCATACCTCGGGTATCCATATAAATTAGTGCTTTATATGCATACCCGAGGCTCTATCTCTTTTAAGACTCTATTTAGAGCGAGCCTTAACTGCATACCGATTAATTAGTGATAGCTTTGGGCCAGCTATCGCTGATTGGCTACCAGTGGAGATTGAACTGCCAGCTCAGTCTATACCGTCTTCGATGGAGTACTAAACTCCATCGAAGTTTAGTACTCCATCTAAAGGACTAATTACATGGAGTACTAAAACGGCCTCGCCTACTCCCTACACGCGAACAAAAAAGTCGTTAGCTGATTTTTTTGTTTTTTTTTGGATTTTATATATTTTACAAAATATACAAAATATATATTTGGAGAATGGTAAGTGCTGCAGTCAAATGTCAAATTAAATGGGAGAAGGAGGCCAGAGGGAGTCAAAACCACAGAGGTTCAAATTAAGCGTTCTCTCAAAAGCAATGTGAGATCTTGTATAGACGCCACCCTGTTATCAAAAGAAATCATGTAGTTTGGACATAGCTGGACTGTGGTTGTTGTAGCTGTAATTTGAATTTTTGTCAAGAAAAGATATCTGAGATGAATGACTTCAAATTGTGTTCGACATTTATGTTGGTAAAGGGAGTGTGAAAGTTGATTTTTTTTTGCATGGATCTGAAGTGTTTTGTATATTTGGCTTAGTTAGGCATTCTTGGTGAAATAGATTTGCAAGGAAAATATATTTCAATCGCAGTCACATTGTATTTTTTATATGTTTGATTTTTGTTTCTTGACATCATAAAAAGTCCACCTAGTCTCCATCCTATGGTAATTTTTAAAAGAACAAGGCCAACATTTCCTCTCCACTTCTGAATGTTCATTGGTATTATATATGAGCAATAGGAGAAATAATTTGATCACGAATAGGAATCGTGTAGACTTTAAAGGCAGAACAGTTTCCACAATTTGTGCTCAAAATTTATGATGACATCTGATTTTATGACAAAGGATGGGTATTAACCCATTCTATTTCATCAAAGTTCCTCTAGGCTTCTAGAGGAAGCAACCAACATTCATTCTGTTTCAAAATGACTTGTGATAAAAATCATATATGTAATTTCGTTTATGACAAGTTCAGAGAACACTTTTGCTTCAGACAGCTGTATAAAACAAACTACTTGATAGAATGACTTGCAATTTCACATGGATGCTTATGACTGATGTACCAACTTAGAAAAAATTTTGCCGATAGTGTTGCATTTTTTTTGGTCGAGGTCCACCCTCGTATTATGTTCCAAAGAATTGGCATCAGTTTTGGCTTTACTGTGTAACAAGCGACTAGCAAAGGAGTGGAAGGAAGATAAAATTGTTCCACTTCACAAATGTACTGATAAAGCTAAACCTACAAATTATAGTCCAACCTGTGAGAGGTGGGTGACATGAAACTAGCTGAAATACACTTGCAGAATAATAAGCAGCTCAAGACTGAATAGAAGGGAATAAGATATTATTGTTACCATGAGCTACTAACCAAACATTATTGATTACATTGCTGTATATGTATCTAGCACATTAAGCATTTTTGTTAATGATAATATCTAATGAATGAGAGCCTGTGTAGCTCAGTGGATGTGGCGTTTGCACTCCACGGCGCTTGGCCGCACGAAGGAAGACTTGGTTTCGCGCTAGTCGGCGACTAGAGGAAATTTTTCTAAGCTTTTTTCGACCGGTTCCCGAGTTAGTCGATCTCTGGCACGGGCAAGCGGGTTTTTCCTCCCGGAAACTCGGGTTTTTCGTCCCGTAAACTCAAGAAAATCGACCGTAGAACCTACATTATTTCAGACATTAAATATATTGTGTTAGGGTTAGGGACTACGAGATGGCGGCACATTTGAGCCGTCTCTTCACTGTGTACCGCTTAATTAGTGATAGCCTTGGGCCATCTATCTCTGATTGGTACCAGTGGAGATTGAACTGCCCACTCAGTCTCCAAAGGTTAGATAGGGCTAAATGGCCTCGCCTACTCCCGTATACGGGAATAAAAAGGCGTTAGCTGATTTTTTTTTTTTTTTTAATATCTAATGAATAAAATGCCTGGATGAAAAAAAAAAAACAGATATTTAGGCTGATTCCCACGATGCTCAATGGGGAATTCTTGGTAGCCTTCTGTGGAATAGTACATCTGATTGCAGCAGTTATTCAATTTTATTAGGGTTCTGTGCAATTGTACAATTTACTTACAAATCTAAAATCACTCCTATTTTTTTTCTTTCTTTTAGAATGCACTGAAGGAAAAAAAAAGAAAAAAAAAGATTAAATCCACTTGACCGTGATTATCTGAACCATGCAGTATTTTTTCCCTCTTTTTCTCTCATTCCAGTTTAAAATGAGTGAAATCAAACCTTCCATTTTGGTATATCACAGATTGTTGCATTTAATATATTCTTTCAAGCCCAATAAATTTTGACTAACTATTTTAGCATTTGTTAGATTTGTTTTTGTTTCTGGTTAGAGTGAGAAAGAACAAATCTTTTTTTTTCATTATGTGAGATAGCAACATTCATTATTATTATTATTATTATTAATCAGCTAACGCCTTTTTATTCCCGTTTATACGGGAGTAGGCGAGGCCATTTAGCCCTATCTAACTTTTGGAGACTGAGTGGGCAGTTCAATCTCCACTGGTACCCAATCAGAGACAGATGGCCCAAGGCTATCACTAATTAAGCGGTACGCAGTGAAGAGAGACGGCTCAAACGTGCCGCCATCTCGTGGTACCTAACCCTAACACAATATATTTAATGTCTGAAATAATGTGGGTTCTACGGTCGATTTTCTTGAGTTTGTTTACAGGACGAAAAACCCGAGTTTCCGGGAGGAAAAACCTGCTTACCCGTGCCAGAGATCGACTAACTCGGGAACCGGTCGAAAAAAGGCTTAGAAAAATTTCCTCTAGTCGCCGACTCGACTCGAAACCAAACCTTCCTTCGTGCGGCCAAGCGCGGTGGTATGCAAACGCCACATACACTGAGCTACACAGGCTATTTATTATTATTATTATTATTATTATTATTATTATTATTATTATTATTATTATTATTATTATTATTATTATTATTATTATTATTATTATTATTATTATTATTATTATTATTATTATTATTATTATTATTATTATTATTTGGACACAAACCAAGAGGAACTATCAGACTCATTCAACCATGCTTTCACAAAGATATCACACAACTCAAAAAAGACAAACTACCAAAGATCAACAAAAAACTACCGACACAAAGTCAACAACAAACGATGTATTTTCCACCCGTAACAAAACAGGAACTGAAAGAAGCACTCCTACAACTAAAACCAAAGACCACTCCAGGAATAGACAAAATATGTCTCACAGACTTTATAACATACTTTGAACAAATAAATCCAATACTTTTGAAACTCGTAAACATAATATTTGACATAGGCATTATTCCACAACAACTAAAAACTGCAGGAATTACGCCAATATACAAACATGACAAAAGAAACGATACTCAGAATTACAGACCAATAGCTACCCTACCAGTCATCTCAAAAATTCTAGAAAAAATAACACACACCAGACTACAGAACTATTTACAGAAGTACAACATCATCTCACAAAACCAATACGGCTTTCAGAAAACAAAAAGTACCATCACTTTATTAGAAGACATCGCCGACACAATAAACAAAGCTCTCGCCAAAAACAAATATGCCGTCCTTATACTGCTGGACCTAATCAAAGCAATTGATATATTTGAACATGACATACTACTCACCAAACTATACTCAATAGGTATGAGAGGAACACTGCATACATGGTTCAAGAAGTACTCTCAAACAGAACACAAGTAACAAAAATAGGTACATGTCATAGTCGGGGTATGCAAATAAAATACGGTGTACTTCAAGGTGCCATATTATCACCCACTCTATTCAACACATACATTAACGATGTTCATAACATATCCATAAGAAGTCAAATATTTCAGTACGCAGATGACACTGCACTACTAGCAATCAACCTGGCTCTCGGCAAATCCACACCGACATCAACACGGCTCTCTGCAAAGCACAAAAAGACCTAAATGAAATCACAACATACTTCCACCAAAACGCAATTCTAATCAACGGCACCAAAAACACAGATCTTGATAATACACAACCCAAGAATTATACGCCCCGTATCACTATCGATACACTGTCACACATACCGCTGCATTAACAACAAAAATACCTGCCAATGTTCCGAAATCAAACCTGTAACACATGCAAAATACCTCGGTCTCTATATAGATTCCCACCTTAAATGGACAAAACATATAGAATACCTACACACCAAACTCCGGATCATCGCAGCAAAACTCTTCCAAGTTAAAGACATTATTTCACCCAACATAAAAAAAACTCCTATATCACGGTATCTGCGAATCCCTACTCAGATACGGAGTAACAGTCTATGCAAACACATCAAACAGCCACCTAACAAAATTAGAAACATTACATAGGAAAATCGTGTCAACAGTGATCTGGACACCTTGCACGCAACAACCAATATCAGACAAGCACATGGTGATACATAGAATTCTGAGCATTAAAAACCTGAAACACTACATGACATTAACAAGGAATTACTTCAACATCGCTATCGAAACAACAGAGACACATATAGTATAACACGACTCACAATAACTCTCTACATCCCTACACCCTTCAACAATTCATACTGTTCTTTTGTGAGATCACATCAGGTACCCACGCAACTCAACAACCTACCAAGAAAGTTAAAACACGTAGATAACTACAGAACATTAAAACACGAACTCTGGAAACAATACCAACAAAGTTAATATAACCATTAACACTAATATACACATCACAAATCACCAACATCCCATACATAAACAGTAGCAACAACATAAATAGTGAAGCCTAAACCCCACTCTCTTCACAAAAGCTAACCCAAGCATCGAAGTAGGTGGGATTAACTCGCCTCACTCAACCACACATAATCTGCTTCTTCTTTGGTTATAATCCTTATAACCAAAGAAGCAGATTATGTAATAAAACAGTTAGTAAAGTATACAACAATAAAGATGGTACTGAAGATACTGAGTATTATGTGATAATAAGTTAGATAGGGCTAAATGGCCTCGCCTACTCCTGTATACGGGAATAAAAAGGCGTTAGCTGATGATCATTAATATAATACACTTATGTAACATAAAAATATAATCTAATAAATTATTCTTATAATTAAAAAATTATATAAACAAAAAAAATTATTATACAAAAAATTCTGAATAATCTTCATCGTTAACATTAGAAGAACATGTGTTGTAAATACATAATATAGAGGCAAAAAAATACTATTAAAAATTTTAGTTGAAATCAATGTAGAAAATAAAGCATTTAGAGCTGAATTCTGTAAAATTATTTCTGTATATTCTATATTCAAAAATTGTGTATAATCTTTATTGCTAATATTAGAAGAACATGTGTTGTAAATTGTAAATACATAATATAGAGGCAAAAAAGTGTTATTAAAATTTTTAATTGAAATTCAATATAGAAAATGCAGCACTTAGTGCTGAATTCTGTAAAATTATAAGTTGCAATGCCACTCAAGATGTTCATTGTAGGTGTAAATATTTTAGCAATCAATAAAAAAAAAATATTATGTGACACCTTCAGGGAGATTGAACTGCCCACTCAGTCTCCAAAAGCTAGATAGGGAATAAAGGCCTCGCCCACTCCCGATAAAGGAATAAGAGGCGTTAGCTGATATTTTAAAAAAGAGGCCTATGTAGCTCAGTGGAAGCGCTTGCGTCCTCTGCGCCTGGTCGCTCGAAATGACTTAGGTTCAAGTCTAGTCGCCGACTGGAGGAACTTTTTTAAGCCTATTTTCGACCGATTCCCGAGTTATTCGATCTCTAGCACGGGAAAGCGGGTTTTTCTTCCCGTAAACTCAAGAAAATTGACCGTAGTACCCACATAATTTCAGACAGTAACATTTCCTGTTAGGGTTAGGTACCAAGAAATAACAGCGCTTGTTTGTTTGTCGGCCTCTTCATTGGTAACTGCCTGTAATTAGTGATAGACATGGGCCAGCTATCTCTGATTGGCTACCGGTGGAGATTGAACTGCCCACTCAGTTTCCAAAAGCTAGATAGGGTATAAAGGCATCGCCTATTCCCGATAGGGAATAAGAGGCGTTAGCTGATTTTTTTTTTTTACCTTCAGGAAGTCTAAAGACTCATCGAGGGAGAGTGTGCCAACAGCATCGAAAGATTGAATCCCTTCCAACTACTAACCACGTTCAAACTTGCTTAATTTTTTGCGTGAGCCATTAGTAGCAGAGGCTCTACAATCGAACAATCTTTGCTCATAAGCATCAAAATGAAAAAGATGCGAGAAAACATTCTATGATATCATGTTGTGCATGATGCTCTCAGTCAAGAGAGCATCATGCACATGATATACAGATATGAATGTTTTACCTGTATTGGGATTTTGAAATAGCTTGAACAACTTTTATTGTTAAAAGCCAACTTTAGTGATTGGACAAAATTTTTTGAATCGGCGAAGTATTTAATTATAATGCTTTTTAAAAAGTAAGTGATGCTAGCAAGTATATTTAAAGTACATGTATCCCTTGCTTAACGTACCGAAATTAATTGCGACAATCCCTTTATATACGCGGCAAGAGTTTTAACTAACGGGCCTTTAAATTCGTCAGGCAAAAACATGCAATCCTCGGGGAGTGTCTCCTAGCCAAGAGAAAGAAAGTCATGAACATGATGACGTCACTCCTTCTGATTAAGCATTAAGAGTGGGTGTATTACAAGCTCCAATTGTTCTGCTGTATTTAAAAAAATATTTAGATAACGCCCCTGGCCATTCAAATTCTCTTAATGATCGGTATGAGAATGTGAAAGTTTTATTTTTTTCCACCATATAAGACATCATCTACAACCCATGGACATGGGCGTCATTGCAACTTTCAAAGCGTATTTTATTAAAAAGACATTCTCAAAGGCAGTAGAAACAACAACGGGAGAATATGCGATTACACTCCAAGAATTTTGTAAAAATTTTGACATTAAACACGCAATTGAAAGCATTCATGACTCGTGGGAGCAAGTGTCTTCTAGCTGCATGACAGCTGTATGGAAAAACCTTTTGCCAGAATGCGCTAATAACTTGGGTGATTTTCAAAATTCTGTGAACAACATTGTTGAAGAAATCGTTGCAATTGGTGAAGACCTTGAGTTTGATCGTTTTGATGCAGAAGATATTAAAGAATTATTGGATTCAAATTCAAAAGAATTCAGTGACAACAATCTTCTTGAAATTGAACAACAACGCGCATATGAAGACAACGAATAGGTGGAATGTGAAGATGAGGTTCCAAAGGAAATAACAATCAAAGAACTGGATGGAATATTTAGAAGTTTAGAATCACCTTAGCAGCAAGTAATGGATATGGATCCAGATGTTAATCGAAGAATGCTTGTTGCCGAGGTCTAGAGTGTCATTTTGCTTCTTATGGAATATATGCTTATAGGGGAAAAAATTAAACTGTTCAAACAACTTTTAATAACTTTTTTTTAATAAAAAACTGCAGTAACTAATGTAGGTACAAGGAAGGAGGAAGCGTGGGCGGCCAAAGAAGAGATGGAGGGAGCTGGTAGAAGAGGACTTGAGGATGAAGAACTCGGATGTGGTGACAGCCCAAGACAGGAGGATGTGGAGGAGACTCATCATCAACAGTGACCCCACTTAAGTGGGAGAAGCTGCAGAAGAAGAAGAAGAATGTAGGTACAAGCATTTACTAAATATTTACTTTGCATTCATTTTTTATCTTTCCTAAAAGAGTACAATATAAAGCGTATTATCAATACAGTAATCGATCATGGACGAATTGTAATTTTTACCATTGATTATTATATTTGATTAACGCGATTTTGATATAAGCGCAACATCGAGGATTAATTAATCGTGCTATTCAAGGGATACATGCAGTACCGTCGACAGGATGTAGCATAGAGGTAGGATGACTACATCTAGTACTTTCGTACTAGATCTAGTACTTTTTATAAATTTTTAGTGTTCTAGTACGTTGACCAACAGATCTACTACTTTCTTCCTTCCGAATAATAATAATAACAACAATATGAGAGTTAGACATACGAGTTTAATATTTTTCTCTTCTCCCGCCTCCCCATATGTCACATTCAGTGACACAAGCATGATTATTCTCTTTTTTTTTCTCCCCTTCTCACTGTTCGCTAACCTTCTCTTCCTCACCCCCGAACCCATACTCACGCTATCCGACTGGTATTAGCTAATGAAAATATATTCTTTGCTATTCAAACACCTCTCGCGCGTTATAAGATCACTACAGCAATGAAAACAAGTGGAAAAATTAAACATTTTAATATGAATAACCACATTTTATTTATGCATAGCATAAATTGAACCCCATTGAAAAGATAAATCCAACCGACAATGGGCAGTTTTTAGACATAGAAATGTATATCTAGGGGCGTTACGAAGCAGGGATGTCAGATTGGCCATTTCATGGCCAAATTTCAAAAATTTGGCACTTTTTTGAACTCTGGGGGCCATGAAAAAATCAGTTTGGCCATTTATGCAAGTGTCGCCACTAATTTGGCCATTTTTACAAAGATTTCAAACCATATGCATTATTTACTTAGTTTAATATTGTTCAAGAGCCTGTGTAGCTCAGTGGATGTGGCGCCACTAATTTGGCCATTTTTACAAAGATTTCAAATCATATGCATTATTTACTTAGTTTAATATTGTTCAAGAGCCTGTTCAGCTCAGTGGATGTGGCGTAATAATCATAATAATAACAATGTATGCAATATGGTCCCACAGATGTGACAAAATACACGGAAGAGACACCAGACCAGACATACTAGCAAAAATTAACATTATTTAAAGGAAATTATCATAAACACTACACAAACCAAAAGCATAACAACACAGCAATGGAGGAAACTCGGCCTAATTGAAGAAGGAAAAATAAAACTTATACCGATAATGGAACCCCCATAGTTAGTGGTAGACAATAATGATAACCCACTATCTGAACAAAAAGCATAATCCCAGACAAAGGTGCTGTTAACGTAGGCTCATTCGCCACAACGAGAGGAATAATGACAACAAGATATCAAATCTAATAAAAATAAAATAAAATAAAAATAAAAAAATTAAAAAAAAAAGTATATATGTATATAAAATAATTAAAATCAATAAATAAGTAAAAGTTTTAAAAAATAATAAAAATATTAATAATAATATATAGGTACGCCTATATATAAGAGATAAGAATGTTATATATATATATATAATTCTGTAAAAAAAAAAAAAAAGTCAATAGTAAATTACTCCTTAAGATAAGTCAGTACTACTCTAGTAATAAATATGTAGATTAAGATATACTACCAGACATATGTATATGTTCTTGTATATACAGACACAAGGACGGTAGAAATGTCAATTGTAAGAAATGCAGACAACATAAGTTCATAACATGATAATAACCCAAAATGTTAATAGGATATATTATCCATTTATAGACCTGTAACTAATTCTGCAATTCAGAAAACTTTGTATATAAGAAACTACAGATTTACCTCTTAAGTTAAGCAAACAATATAATGTTAAAGCAAGATGGAATTCTTTTGTAAAAATAAGAGTGCCTACAAAAAAATAAAATCTGCATGAGATATAGAGATACTACCAAAATATATGCATATATAAATGTAAATAAAAACATAAGCAATGTATGTATTTTAAGAATAAGATGTGCATTTAAATTAAGTTAATAAAATAGTCTTCCAAAATATGTGAACAAAGATATAAAATGGAGATATATGTAAAACGAATTGTACATATGGAAAATGTCAATGCTAATATATATATGTATGTATATGTATATGTGTGTGTGGGTGTATATGTATGTATATATGTATATGTATGTATGTGTGTAGTATGTATATATATATATATAAACGAGAATAGACTGATCTGATAATGGAACTTATAGACTGAAATCACTATGTAACATATACCAACAAAAATAACAGCTCAAGCAATTCAATAGGACAATAAGGAAAATAGAAATTGAGCATGTGATGTTGTATCTTATTTAAACAGTGATTGTAAATCAGGTGTCATAAGTATATTGTAACGAGTAAATGAAAATGCCTAATAGAATTAGCAGCCTATGTACAAATTGTAAATAGCTGTATATATATTTATTTTTAAATGTACACAGCTGCTGTTGTTGATACAAATAACCTCAGTAGAAGTAGCCTCAAGAAATGTAAATCAAAATGTCAATTAGAATAAGCATTCTATGTACAAATGTATATATTGTAAATAGTTGTATATATATTTATTTTGATTGTACATAGATGCTTTAGTGTTAATAAAAATATACTCAGTGGATGTGGCGTTTTCCAACCACGGCGCTTAGCCGCACGAAGGAAGACTTGGTTTCGAGTCTAGTCGGCGACTAGAGGAAATTTTTCTAAGCATTTTTTCGACCGGTTCCCGAGTTAGTCGATCTCTGGCACGGGCAAGCAGGTTTTTCCTCCTGGAAACTCGGGTTTTTCATCCTGTAAACTCAAGAAAATCGACCGTAGAACCCACATTATTTTTCAGACATTAAATATATTGTGTTAGGGTTAGGGACCACGAGATGGCGGCACATTTGAGCCGTCTCTCTTCACTGAGTACCGCTTAATTAGTGATAGCCTTGGGCCATCTATCTCTGATTGGTACCAGTGGAGATTGAACTGCCCACTCAGTCTCCAAAAGTTAGATAGGGCTGAATGGCCTCGCCTACTCCCCGTATACGGGAATAAAAAAAAGGCGTTAACTGATTTTTTATTTATTTTTATATATTTTTTTTAATATTGTTGTCGCATTGTAAGGCTAGCTATTGGTACCCCTTTACCCGGCGTTTGGTTGGCCGTGACGCGCTTGATGCAAATTGACTGTTACTGAAAATGTTTGTTCGATGACGCCATAATGAGCCTTTGGTAGCTGGCTTATAGTTTCTTACTATGACTCCCTCAATAACACCAAGCATGCTTGAGCTTCATTCTGTACTTGTATAAAACAAATACACAAAGTTCCAGCTCGCTATTGTTGCTATAAACTTAATCCAGTTCTGTTGATAAATACCACCAAACACGATGCAGCTTCGTTTTGTATTCGTATAAAACACGTAGGCAATAGCCATACCAGCTTGGGTCCATGTCTGTTTTGATTGTCTCTAGTTAGTGACGGCGTAGACTCTGTGTTGAGTGTTGTTCCGTTGCGTGATATCAGACATTTGGTGCTCTTTGGTGATAGGTCTATCTCATAAGCTTTCATACTGGAATATTTTGCATAAACTTTACCCGCATTGTGACAATATGCAAGTAATATGTTCAATTTCGTAAGAATGGTAATTAAGTGATTTTAGCATAATTAATGAATAATTTTTTAATATCGTTTATAAACTTGATCTTTATCTTGCTTATATTTTTGTTATTTTCCCTTTACCAGATTGGTGTTTGCTGTGCCACATCAGCATTTGTACTACAAATTTTGTAGTACTATTATCTATAATTTGTTTTTTGTTTCTTCATTTTCTGAATTGAGATATTTTGTTTTTTTCAAGCTCTTTAAAATGCCTAAGTACAAAAGTGATAATAGAGGTGGAAGAAATTATAAAAAAGAGTGGGAAGTAAAATATTTGTGGCTGAAATCTGATGATGGACAACATGCATATTGCACGTATTGCAAAACTAATGTGCTGCCAAAAATTTATAATATCTGTTCACGAAAAATCAAAGAAACACCAATATAAATCTCCCAGTACATCACAAACAACTCTAGATAAAGTTATCAAATCGTCCATGAATAACTAGGAAAAACAAGCAGAAATAGAACTTAACCTTTCAATAACATGTCATTCCTCACTTCGTTCTGTTGATCATACAGGTGAAGTAGTTAAGAAACATTGCCAAAATAGTGTTCTTGGTGATGACATTAAACTGCACAGAACCAAATGTATTGCAATTATAGAAAATGTAATTGCTGCTTCATTGAAAGAGCAACTGAAGCATGATTTAGAAGATAAAACGTATGTATTACTTAGTAGATGAATCTACAGATATTGCAATACAAAAGCATTTGTGCATAGTTCTTAGATTTTTTTGCAATCAAACAAATAAAATTCACTCAGCTTTCTTGGGTCTTATACCTGTTGTAGAGACAACAGCGGAGGTTTTATTTAATAACATTTCAGAAGTGTTAGCTTCATATAATCAAACTCTTAAGAACTGTATTAGGTTTGCCAGTGATGGTGCTGCTGCTATGGTTGGAAGTAACAATTCCCTGTGGACTAGAATTAGAAATGAAAATCCGAACTGTATTCAAATGAAGTGCATTTGCCACTCTCTGGCAATTTGTATACAGCATGCATTTTCAAAGCTGCCATCCAATGTTGGATTCATTTTGACTGAAATTTCTTCGTGGTTTTCAAACAGCAATATGAGAAGAGAAGATTTTAAGGCTCTTTTTAAAATGATAAATTCAGCAGTTGAAGATGACCAGGAACGAGATGCACCCCTTCCATTTATGAAATTGTCCAAGACAAGGTGGTTAGTGAGAGGTAAAGTCTTCAATGATATACTGCTAAATTGGGAAGAATTAATTGCCTACTTCACCTGCTGTGAACAATCTGGAGGTCAGGATACAAGGTACAAGGCATGGTTGATAAAAGAGATGTTACAAGATAGGATGAATTATTTTTACTTTGTATTTGCTACTCCAATTGTTAAAGACTTCGAAAGGCTTAATGTTTTGTTCCTTTGGTTCCAGTTCTTTGGCAAAGGCTGTATACAACGAAGATAGAGCATGCAAAATAGTAGGAAATGTAGACTTTGGAATTAAATTTGATCAAGAAATTAGGACGTACTTGATCAGCTTTAGCACTTCTCCTAATATGAAACAAGAAAATAATAAAATAAATTCTGTGAAATTTAGGTGCCAAGCCATGCTTCAAGAATCGTTGAATCAAGTGAACCAGCGGCTCCCTGAGTCAGCTGATATATTTAAAGGTCTGTCACTTTTAAATCCTACTGTTATTCTAAGCCAAACAGAAAAGGAAAATTTTCTGATCTGCCATTTTTCCACCTAATAAACGATGTTGATGTAGTCGAAGACCAATACAGAAAAATTGGCCTTGCTGCGTGGAATGAAGAAGAAAACTTCAAACAAGATGGAATCCCTAAGGAATCTTTAGAATTTTGGTAAGCAGTATCCAAACACAATAATTTTAAAGAACTGTCGAATTATGCCCTAAGATGCCTTATCGTGCCAACAAGTAACGCAATAGTTGAACGAATTTTTTCTTATGTCATATCCCTATTTCCTTCAAAATGAAGGAAATAGGGATATGACAAGAAACGGCAAAGTTGTACATGAAAATTGTGAGAGTGTGAATGTAGAAAGTGTGAATGATAGTATAAATGGTTTCTCAGAGAACAAAAAAGATGAGATAGATGCATTGAGTGAGATCGCGTTGTTAAATAGTGCGATAGAAAGAGCAAAACAGCAGCTAGAGTGCATGAACAAAAGTAGACTGAATGAACCAACCAATAATAAAAGGTATGACAGGAAAAATAGACGTATGAATGTGAACATGAACAAAATGAAGGATAGAGTGCTGTATGGAGACTCGTTAGTACGAGGTGTGTTAGTAGAGGATTTGACAAAATCGTACCAACCTGGTGCGACCATAAAGGACGTAACTGCGTCTATTAGAGAGCAAAAGGAAAGGGTGAAAGAAATGGTTGTTGTGGCAGGTACGAATGATTTGAAAGGAGATAAAATGGAAATGATAGAAGACCTGAATGAATTGTTTGAGGTAGCAAAAGAAAAGAGTGAGAGAGTTAGAATGATTAGTCTTTTGCCACGGTATGACAGTGAAATGTTTAAAAGGAGGGCTATAATAGCAAATGACGTTATGCGTGGGTTATGTATGACGAGTGGTGTGGAATTTGTGGATGTGTGGAGTGAGTTTGATGGACGAAAGGATCTATATAAGATGGATGGCTTGCATTTGAATGGTTACGGTGTAAGAAGACTTGAGAAAGTGTTGCTGAATGTAGTGGATGTGCAAATTCAGGGAAACTAGATTTGTTAGGGGGGTGGGTAGAGATACATTCCTTATGGAGGTAGTTGAATGTAAGAATGAATATAATATGCCCAAGCAAATAAGGACAACAAATCAGAGTGGGATAGTTAATATAAGGCATCAAGGTAGGGTTGGGGCTAATGGGGGTCTTAAATTCATGTACACTAATACTAGGAGTATTAGGAACAAGAAGGAAGAATTTTTGGCCATGGTTGGCACTTCCAGACCACAGGTTATAGGTATTAGTGAAACATGGCTGACTGTAGATGATATAACTAGTGGGATTGAATGTGATGGGTATAGTGTGTTCAGGAATGACAGAGAGAATAAAATGGGGGGAGGAGTATTGTTGATGATAGCTGATGAGCTCCAGCCAAGGAGAATAGAAGTTGAATTGCATGATAGAGAAAAGAGCACATTTGAGGCCATTTGGTGTGAGATTGTGGCTAGCAGAACTAAATATACAATTGGGTGCTGCTATAGACCAGGTGATGGAAAAGATGGTGGTGACAGTATGCACAAGCAAATAGAAGAAATGGGTGGAAGGAGGGTAATTATTATGGGAGATTTCAACTATGGTCGCATTGATTGGAGTGAGGAGAGGACACACGGGAGGAAGGAACTGGATTTTATGCGGTTATTAAGGGATAACTATCTGCGACAGCATGTAATGGAAAATACTAGGGGTCAGAGAGTGCTTGACCTAGTAATTACATCTGAGGATTTGGCTGTAACAAATATGACCACATTGCCACCAATCGGTGAGAGTGATCATAGGGTCTTAACTTGGGAGGTGGCTAAAGGTGTAGAATTTTCAATTAAGACAGGGTACATGTGGAATTATCGGGCTGGAAAGTATGACAAGCTTAGGAGTTTGATTGGTTCAGTGCCATGGCATGTACAACTGCAAGGACTAGAAGTTGATAGTGCATGGGAGGTAGTTAAGAAGTGCTTGCATGAAGCAATGGCTGACTGTATACCTAGAGTCCGAATAATAAATCAAGTAGGGGTTAAATGGATGAATAACACCATTAAGCTTGAGTTGCAAAAAAAGAAACAACTATGGAGGGAATTTAAGGAGAAAGGTGACCGGCAGGCACATGAGCGGTATAAAGCGCAGGCCAGAAGGGTGACGAGTGTGGTAAGAAAAGCAAAAAAGGATTACGAAAGAACATTGGCCAAGCAGGCTAAAGAGAATCCTAAACAGTTTTTTAGATATGTAGCAAGTAAAAGGAAAAATGTACATGGCAGATTGATTTTAAAGAATGCCGATGGTAGGGAGGTAACTGAATCAGTTGAGATAGTTGAGTTACTGAGTGAGCACTTTGCAAAAGTATATCATCCAGGTGGTGACATTGCAGAAACGAATAAACCAGTAGATTATACGGGAATTGTGGTTAATGAAGTGGAGGTGAGTAGTCTATTGCATAACCTCAATGTCAATACATCTGTGGGATTGGATGGTATACCAGCTCGTGTTGTACGAGAAGCAGCTAAAGAATTGTCAGTACCCTTGACCATTTTGTTTAATTTGAGTCTCGGGTCTGGGTTAGTCCCGAGCGGGTGGAAAGAGGGGAAAATAGTTCCACTGCATAAAGGTGGTTCCAAGACTGCTGTTGTAAATTACCGACCGATTAGCATATCAGGAATCATTGTCAAGGTCTTAGAGAAAATAGTCAAGAGGAAAATACAAGATTGGATAGAAGAAAATGGGATACTGTATCGGGGACAGCATGGTTTTGTGAAGGGTAGGTCATGCCTCAGTAACTTGCTCACGTATTATAACACAGTGACGGCTGAACTGGATAAGGGTAATGGGTTTACGGTGATTCTACTGGACCTTGCCAAGGCCTTTGACAGGATTCCACATGGAATTCTAATCAGTAAATTGCAGCATATGGGAATGGACATAGGGTTGGTGAGATGGATAGGAGGGTGGTTGACGGAGAGATATCAGAGTGGTTTACTCGGGAGTAGAGTCCACAAGACGGCCTGTGACTAGTGGTGTGCCACAAGGATCTGTTCTTGGACCACTGCTGTTTAATTTGTTCATAAATGATATAGGAAATGATCTGAGAGGAACAGTTCATTTGTTTGCGGATGATGCGAAGTTGGGTACTGCAATAGTGAATGCAGATGACATCAAAATTTTGCAGGATGATTTGGATAGATTGGAGGTCTGGGCTAAGGAGAATGGATGTCAGTTTAATGTGGCAAAATGTAAGGTTATGCATTTTGGGGTGAAAAGATTGGCGGCAGTTTACTGCATTGGTGGAACCCTGCTCCAGGAAATTGATGAGGCACGAGATTTAGGAGTGTTGGTGGATAAGGAATTGAAATTTAGGGGACACATTGCAAAAGTGACCAAAACAGCTCATCAAATCACTTGGTTGCTGAAGAATACGTTGACAAGCAGAGACAAGCAGGTTATTGTTCCTCTCTATCGAGACTTGATAAGACCCCATCTAGACTACTGTGCTCAGATTTGGTCACCTAGGTTTCTTCTTGATGGGGAGGATGTGGAGAGGATCCAGAGGCGAGTGACCAAGATGATAGCAGGTCTGTGGAATGAACCGTATGAGAAGAGGTTGAGGATTTGTGGGTTGCAAAAATTGGTTGATAGGCGGAGGAGGGGAGATATGATTGAGACATTCAAATTACTGAAGGGTTTCTATAAAATTAATTCAGAAGATATTTTTGAGAACAGAGCTGGTTGTGGGAGGACTAGGGGACATCCATGGAAACTGGGCAAAAGTGTGGTTAGTAAAGGTGTTAGAGCTGGGTTCTTTACTTTTAGAGTAGTGAATGAGTGGAATGCGCTTCCTGAGTCTGTAGTGGATGCTGTGACAGTGAATGAGTTTAAGGCGAAGTATGATAGATACTGTATGAATGTCAGATAGTTGTGATGAATATGATTTGGGGCCTCCCTCGATGAGTCTAATGACTCCCTGGAGTTGCCCGTAATAATAGTAATAATAGTAATGTAACATCTATCAAAACTAAACCCAGAAACAGGATGCAAATTAAACTGCTGGATTCAATTGTAAGAATCCGTTCATTCTTAAGTGATAACAATATTTGCTGCCAAAACTTTAAATGTACTCCCGAAATGCTACAAATGCACAACAGCAAAACCCTTTACGACTCGACTGCAGAAAAAGAAGAACAAGATATTCAATATCTTGAGGAAGTGCTGTCAAATTAACAGCTGAGTTTCACTGTAAGTATTTTAAGTTTAATTAAAAGTATTTTTGATGATATGTAATCAAATATATAGGCATAATTTATGCACACTTAATTGTTGGTATGTTCATTCATACAATTCAATCATTTTATATCTTTGACCATATTTTTGGCCTAATACTTTTCCAAAGTGGCCATTTTTGGCTATATTTTCTTTAAATTTTGGCCATAAGCTGTTGTGTTCATTTGGCAACCCTGTTACGAAGAGCTTGATAGAGAATGGCAACTATTGAAGACTGTAGAAGTATTTGAAAAATGTTTTTTTTTGGAATAAAGTTTTTGAAATTAAAAATGCTGTAGGAGAACAAATGTTCCCTAATTTAACAACATTAGTTCAAGCTGTCCTGTGCTCCCTCATTCATCAGCAGCAACTGAAAGAATATTTTCAGCAGTGACAATAAATAAGAATAAAATAAGAAATCAACTACAAACTCACTTGATGAATGGACTCCTTTTAACAAAAGAAAAATTGAAACTTTCATCAGCTACAGATTTTACTATTTCTGAAGAGTTAATTAATTTAGCAAAATCTGCTAAAAATAATGAATAAATACTTCCAGCGTTTTTCTCGTGAATGGGCACTGCTGTATATGTATATATGTAAATAGCATATTAAATAACTGAAAATTTAATGTTACATTATTTTAAACACTAAAAGTTATATATTAAATTAATACACATATTAAGTGCTAGAGTTACAACTGGGACTTCTGTTATGATGAATGACAACTGCAGCTCTTGGACTCATAGATGACTACAGTGAGATGAGTTTTGACTTTTTTCTTTTCATTTTTGTCATACGTGTAAATTTAGAGGTTTTACATTGAGTTCACCTATGATAATAAGCAGTAGTGCACTCAGAATTTAATCTTGGGGGGGGGGTGCCCGAGTTGAGTAGACGATTTGAGAATACACACTACGCATCGCATACGACCTATGACTGAGCATCTACGATGATCGCTAATTCATAAGTAGTATAGACATAGATGACACGATATAACATAAATAAAAAAATGAATTTTGATTGGGAAAAGATTTTTGGAAAATTTTCCAGTTTTTTCATTTTTTCTTTGGAGGGGGACAGGGCCCCCCCCTCTGGGTGCGCCACTGATAATAAGGTAGTGACATCATAAAATATCCAAAACAGAGTGAAACGAAAGCAAATAAAAATCTAGTACTTTTTTTTTCAGATTTAGTAACTTTTTCTTGCATAAGTTGGTACGAAATATTTTTGCTGAGTGGTCACCCTGCATAGAGGCAGCCTGTTTCAGGGCGCGGCTTCATAAGAGCACTCGTTCAGCCATATTGTGGCAGGCGCCATCGCTACGATAACAATTCCTGTTAGCATAACAAGTGCGGAAAGAAGTCTTTTGAAGCTTAAACTGATTAAAAATTATTTGCGAACAGCAATGATCCAGAAAGATTAGTTGGTCTATCAACTATATCGATAGAGGCGGACAGAGCTTATAATTTAAATTTAGAAGAGCTAATAAACAGTTTTATTCTGCGATATCCCCGTAGAGCAAACATTTTTATTAATACATGACACCTCCAGGGAGTCGAAAGACTCATTGAGGGAAGGCACTTGCTCTCTCTACCACTCAATCCTCCAACTAACCACTACTACACTAACGTCATCTACTGGCGACCACCAACAACACTAGTATTTCCGCAAACAATCACAAACATCCATGACCACGGCAGGATTCGAACCTGCAGCCTTTTGGCTGGAGAGCGGACACGCTAACCACTCGGCCAATCAGGCCAAATAATATTTGATTAATATTATTATATAATCGTTTTGCATTAATGTTTCTCTTATAATAAAAAAAAATAGCAATTGGAGATTTTATATTATTCTCTTATAATCCATCAGGGATGATATTTACCGGTAATTGTTTGCCTCAGGGCGTGATCTAATCTGGCGACGGTCCTGGATACCTGTATATAAAAAAATAACAACAAAAAATAGTGTTCATCTAGAAAGTTAATATATGCAAAACTATACCATTAAACAAATTGAAAGAGGTGAATATGTGACTGTTTTCTTCTTTCTCATCTGTCAGATGATGGGTTGTCCCCTATGAACAAATCTTTGCCATCTAACCCTAGCTCTGACCACTCCTGTTATCTCTCTGAAGCTCTGTCTCTTTATCTTCCTCCAATAACTCCATTCAAGTCTATATTTGGTAATCTCTGAAGGACATTCTCTGGAGGTGTCCAAACCATGTTAATTGCTGTAAGAATTATAGCTATGATATCTTCTCTTATAGTTTAATTCATCCTTGACTTGCTCATTTATTTTGTGTTCTGACCTGCGAGTTATTTTTCTTAAGCATCTCATTTTGAATACTCTGTTGGGCCTTTTTGAAATGCTGTTATTTTTCCATATTTTATTTAATTTATTCATCTTAGACTATCTTTTG
This sequence comes from Typopeltis vanoorti, assembly GCF_054136105.1. NCBI lineage: Eukaryota > Metazoa > Arthropoda > Arachnida > Uropygi > Thelyphonidae > Typopeltis > Typopeltis vanoorti. The sequence goes on along the minus strand of NC_143557.1, from coordinate 87,557,960 downwards.
TTAAGTCTGTATTTTACTGTTTCTCTGTTGTCAAGATTGTGAGTAATGAGATAGCTAAGATATGTAAATTGCTTTACTTGCTTATGTATATGATTTCCTCAGTTTATGGAAATTTTTTATGTAACTGTTTTACACACTAATTTAATATTTTCATTTAAATTTTCTGTTATAATTTTCAAGTTTTTTAAATTATTAAAATCTGTTCCAGTATTTTAGTTGTCTCTTTTGAGGTCTACTCAGCCTTCTCTTCACATTTGGTTTATATTTCATTAACTGTTTAGTGTACTGAGTACTGGCCATTCAGGCTTTACACATTCCATCCAATTTTTTAGTTTTTCTTCTATTGATTTTTAATTCTTTTAAGCATGTTTGAAAAACTTCAAACATTTTGAAGTTTTTTATTCAATGTCCTTTTCTCCTTTATATGACATTCACATTCAAGATTAATGTATTTGTGTGTTCGTTTGTTATTATTAATAACTGTTTTACTTCTAACTGGAGTTTGTCCACAAAATACCTTGTTTTAGTTTTATCAACAGATATTTTCCATTACAAACTATTCTAATATGATGTTTAAATTATATATTACTCTAGATTGTTTTTCATTTATTTCTATTATCTTTGTGTATATTCAATATTGTGTGTAATAAAATATTAGGTACATTTATTCTTTGAAATATCTCAAACAATGTAAGTCATTTTACTTTTCTTTCAAATGGTATTTGTCCTATGTAAAAATTTTAATAATCTCTGAAGTTTCTACCCCCCCCAGCAGATTTATAGTTTGAAGTTTATTCCTGCTTTTACAATTGTTTATTTTTATTTTTACTCAGGTTATCCTTGAATTCTTTTATTACATCATGAAACTCATTTTGTGTTTTTAGTATTTTATTTTTTTATGTTAGTATTATTTGTTCAAAGATCTGTAAAGTAATCTAAGAATTCTTTTATATAATATACTTCATAACTCATATTTGAAGTTACTTTTATATCTGCATTCATGTTTTAGTATTTTATATTCATTGAATCTTATTTTGTATAACATTTTCATATGATACATATATATCTGTGCATGTGAGAGTGAGATTTCTTGTGATGAGTCTCTCGACTCCATGGAGGTCTGTTGATAATGATAATATACAAAATAAGACCAAATGCCTATCTGGAAAATGATATATCATTTTCTACAAATTTTTACCAGCTTTCTCTGTGTCTCTGGGTTTCCTTTTTTGGGTATTGCTTGTCTTTTTTAAATTTGATTTTTTCTCCTTATTTATTTACTACTTAACCATCTTTTAAAGGCTAGCTTTTTATTTTCATTTACTGTTTTTATTTCATTATTCCATATATGTCTCTTTTTATTTTTATGGTAAAGTTTTGTCTCTATACTTGTGTATGCTACCAATGTAATAATTTTGTTCGTGTTATTCCATTTTCTCTATGCCATTTTCTTGCATTTATTTCTTCTAAACAGTTATTAATAATCTGTTAGTATAAATTTCTTCTACTTAAAAATTGAGTATACTTTGTACAGGATCTTCCACAATACCCTTGTGGAAGATGAAGGGTGCATGTCTCCACTGTGGGATAACGAGTATACTTCCTCGTTATTCCACATGTACAGGGTCCTCCCCTGATGGTGTCTATACCTTGTTGTCGTGGTGGTGGTGGGGACCTGCACATTCCAATGATCTTGTGAGCTACATCAAAGGAGCCCCTGCTGGCAGCACTACTACCAGCAGGGCCTCCCAAGCCAGACAGGTCACAGGTGAGGGATCAGATGAAGAGAGTCACTCTGGTCCTCCAGGTTGGGAGGTTGAGCATGGGACTGACAACCCTATCTCATAAAAAATCAAATTGTCATGAAACATGTACCAAGTAATCTTCACTGAAGGGCCTTAAATAGATATCGACCCAGGCCTTGTTATAATGGTTTATGAATAGGTTCATGGAATGTCAGAAGCTTGTACAGAGGTGGAACATTTCAAGAAATTACACATGAATTAAATAGATATAAAATGGATATAGTAGAAAATAAGATACAATGGACAGGAGAAGGAAATTTGAAGAAAGAGAATCTTTGCTAGTTTATGGAGGAAACAACTCTGATTAACATGAATTTGGAACAAGTTTTGTCATTAGGAAAAAATTGTGGCCATCTCTGATCAAATTTGAAGCTTTTAATGAAAGAATAAGCAAGCTAAGAGTACAAGCAAAATGGTTCAAGATAACCTTTATTAATGCACATGCAACAAAAGAAGTCAATAAAAGATAAATTCTATGAAAAACTGGAATTAATCCTAGAAAAAATTCCCAGGATATAATAATTTTATTAGGTGATTTCAATGCAAAAATTGGAAAAGAAGAAACTTATAAAAAATTATTGGAAACCAAAGCCTTCATGAAGAGACAAATATTAATGGAGAAAGATAAATGAATTTGGCCACATCCAGAAATTTAATAAGCAGCACTATGTTTATGAGGAAGAATATACACAAACATGGAAATCTTCTGAAAGAAACAAGAAACGGAAAATCATCTGGAGAAGATAAGCTAGGTTCAGAACTATATAAATACACAGGAAAAAGATTCAAAGAAAGACTTATTATTTTTAAATAAAATTTATTCAACTGGTATCCCCCCCCCAATAGAATGGAAAAAAGCAATTGTGATTCCTATCTTTAAAAAAGATAATAGAGATGACCCTAAAAACTATAGTGGTATCAGTATACTAAATTCCTGTTACAAAATATATAGCAGAATCTTAAATAGCAAACTAATGAAATATTCCGAAGACTTTATTTTAGAAGTACAGAATGGATTTAGAAAAGGACGATCATGTATAGACCCGGCCTTTCCTAAAATTAATAATAAAGAAAAGAAGAGAATACAATTTAGAAACACATATTGCATTTATTGACTTTGAAAAAGCATTTGACAAAGTTAAAAGAAACATATTAAAAGAAAAACAAATACCAAATAATATCCTAAAAGCTATCACAAGTATATATGAAAATAATCAAATACAAATAAGATTAAATCACGAGCTATCATATACGAGAAGAGATAAACCAAAGGGTTCGACAGGATGTCCCCTCTCAGCAACTCTTTTTAATATTTACTTAAATGAAATAATAAAATGGAATAAAAATTTACATCAAGGAATTAAACTTTCTCCTACAGTGAACTTAAACACTCTCCTTTTTGCCGACAAAGAATAATAATTACAAATTCTGAAGATAACTTACAGAAAGCTATTTTAGATCTAAATGAGATAGCCAAAGATTATGGTATGACAATATATCAACAGAAAAATCAAAAACTATGGCCTTTAAAGGACAAGATCCAGCAAGAACTAAAATAGTAATAGATAATAAGATCTCAGAACAGGTGAATTCATTTAACTACCTAGGATGTATGATCACATACGAAAAAGATATAAACGTAAAAATTGCAAAATATTTAAAAATAACAGGTGTAATTAACTCTATATTTAAACCAAACCTAGTTCAAAAACAAACCAGACTAAAAGTATACCATATATTAGCCCTACCAGGTCTTAATGTATGGAAGTGAAATCTGGACAATAAAACAAAAAGACAAAGATTAATAACAGCAGAAATGAAGTTTATGAGAAAAACTGCAAAGTATACCCTATTTGATCACAAAAGAAATGAGGAAATTATGAAAGAATTAAACCAAGAACCAGTAATAGAAAAATTTAAAAATATAAATATAAATGGATGGAACACATTCAAAGAATGAAAACAGAAAGATTACCAAAACAAGCCTTAAAGTACAAGCCATTAGGAAAAAGAAAACCAGGACATCCTCTTAAACGATGACTTCTAAGGCCAGAACAGGCCATCCTAGGCCTAAATCCTTGATATGCATGATGATGGAAATCACCAGATGGCCATACATGCAATCAAGTAGAGTAAGACACAGAAATTACATTCAGAATATCTAGAGTTTCAGAGGAGCTGAGTGTGATAGTGACCATTTTCCAGTCAGCACTGTACTTAGAATCAAAATAAACAGTAAATATTTTTCAGCACATGCAAATAAGCTGAAATATAATATTAACAAAACTAGATATAACAGAAGAGAGAAGAAATTATGAGTGTGAATTAAAACAGAAATTGAAAAAATATACAACTGAAAATATTGAAAACTGGAATCATATCGACGTTAGCATAAAAGTAGCAGCAGAAACTCAATTGGAATTCAAAGTAAAATACAGCATAAAAAATGGTTCACTGAAGAATATGAACAAGACGAAAAGAGTCACTCTGGTCCTCCAGGTTGGAGGGTTGAGCATGGGACTGACAATCCCATCTCGTAAAAAAATCAACTAGTCATGAAACATATACCAAGTAATCTTCACTGGAGGGACTCAAATGGATATTGACTGATACCCATATATGACTGATAACCGGCTGATATTCATGCCACTATGATAGCAAGGAAGCCAATAAAATAATAAGACAACAGAAAAGAAATAATGCCAGAAAATTTTTCCATGAAACTAAAAACCAAAAAACAGGCCCACATATGAAAACCACAGTAATCAACAATAGAAATGGGCAAATACTAGCTTCTAGATTGTTGTTTATTATTTTAATGGTATAATAGAACACAGAAACAAAGTCATCATCATCATCATCATCAAATTCCTGCCATGTACCCTCAAGGGGTGTACAGGATATGACAGTACTACATGAAAAAATTACATCATTACTAACTTCCTATCTACAATTTTCCTCCAAATCAGTCTGTTACTTGTCAAGACTCCAACATTATCAGATCTTATATTTCTATCGTCTAAGGCACTTTGTACCGTATCAATCCACCTATATCTTGGTCTTCCTCTGGGTCGTTTTCCTGCCAACCTGGCAGAGAACACTTGTTTTGCTAATCTTTCCTCTCCCATTCTATTTAAGTGACCATACCATCTGAGATTAGCTCTGCTAACGCATTCCTGGATGCTGACAATGTCAAGTTCTTTCCTAATATCCTCATTTTTAATATGATATTGCCATTGATGCCATCTGTTCACGCCTCTAATCTTTCTCAGGACTCTCATATCTGCGGTCTCTAGTCTTTGGTCAAGTGTTTTACTTCTGACCCAGCTCTCAGATCCATAAGTTAAAATTGGTTTGAACACAGTCTTGTATACAGCTAATTTAGTGTTCCGACTAATTTCTTTCTTATTCCATATGAATTTATTCAATTGACTTCCCACGATACCAGCTTTGCTGATTCTGTTGTCTATTTCTATATTTAGTAACTAAGAAACTAAGTAAATAATTAATTTATTAACTAGATGCTAATATTTCGCTGGTATTATAACCAGCATCTTCAGAGCATAAAAACACTGTTTGTCACAATATGCGAGACTAAAACAACATGGTGTACTTCAACAAAAATGTAGCAGCAACACAAAGACTAGAGTCCTGATTTTGGCGCCCTCTATCTGAAAAAAAAAACGCTATCATATATTACTAGAGTCCTAGAAAAGTGCTAGTTTTTTCTTAATATGACTGTCTCCCAGATCTTCGGCAAGTTAATACAGCCATATTTGTTGAGATTTGGAGTGTGTTTTAGGGCTTCTGTCGCCTCTAAGAACAATCTCTCTGATTTATATGGGTTTCTGTGTAGTACTTTTGTGTTTTTCCAGTTGATCCTGTGTGCAGGGGTATCCAGAGCATGGTCTGCTAGGCCCGACTTCCCATACTTGTCCGGAAATATCATTATGGGAAGTCGGGCCTAGCAGACCATGCTCTGGATACCCCTGGAAAAAACTAGCACTTTTCTAGGACTCTAGTAATATATGACATAGTTTTTTTTTTTTTTTTTTTTTCAGATAGAGGGTGCCAAAATCAGGACTCTAGTCTTTGTGTTGCTGCTACATTTTTGTTGAAGTACACCATGTTGTTTTAGTCTCGCGTATTGTGACAAACAGTGTTTTTGTGCTCTGAAGATGCTGGTTATAATACCAGCGAAATATCAGCATCTAGTTAATAAATTAATTATTTACTTAGTTTCTGTGTTCTATTATACCGTTAAAATAATAAACAACATGTTCGACGAACACATAAGTCTGTCCACACGACTAGCTTCTAGAGATGAAACGGCAAACAGGTGGAGAGAGTACATTAACCAACTCCTAAATTGTGATGAATCTACTTGTCTTTCAGAATACTTATTGTACTTGTCACCCAGAAATAATTAAACCTTCCCTAGCTGAAGTCTGGATATCACCCTCATTCAACAAAGTTTCACTTAGTCCGACGATTTTTTTGGACAAATAGAGCAATCAATGCAACATTTTATTTTGGATACTTCTGGCATTGGTATACAAACGTAATAGACTATTTCTGACTTTATAACAAGTCCCACCTACAACACTTTGAAGATGTGTCTCCTCAATCTTCTTCTTCTATATTATCACCGATTCTGTAACTCTCCCCAAACCCAAATGCTCCCCTCCCATCCCATCTCTATCCTTTCTTGTTCACTCACACATTTACTTTTGAATCCAGCATCCACAATTCTCATGAGTGACCCTCTGTCCAACCTGATTGTGTTGCATCCCTGCCTCATCTTTCTCATGGCACTCATGTCTCTATTCACAAGCTCACCTATCCTTTTTTGCTCTTTTACACCATGTCAGATCTTCTGTTCACTACATTCATTACTCTTCCTTCCAGCAACAATCTCCCTGGCTGACTCACACCAAAACCATTTAAATGCATCCATCTTCTTGTCCATCTTCATATAACCCTGATTCTTTGAGATGAGGTGGAATGTCAACTAATTCAACAGCGGTAAGACTGGGTTGCTTATGTGGATTTAACATACTACTTGGATGTATTCTATCAGAAGATACATGGAAAGAAAGGTGTTAGAAGTTTTTTCACTTGATTATACCATAAATTAAAGATACCAAGAAATTACATACTTGGTTTAATCCTTTATCCAAGTGTAAGCAAACAAAGTTTGCACCTAAGTATTTTCAGGATGAGGGCAACTCGTATAAGGAAGCTAAGACTTCACATCACTTGTCTCAGTATCACATAATGCAAAGCACATCTCCTTGCGGACGTGTATAATGCTATGTATTATGGGAAGGGTCACTACACAGACTGGTTGTTTCGACCTTTACCAAGGTCTCTTCAGTGGGAACCAGACCTAGAGGTCTGGTTCTACTAAGGTCGAAGTAATGCAGAAGTCATATTTTCATATACGAGCTGCCAAAAGGTGTCACACCTTATTATTAAATTACTCTGGATTAGAGAAAGATGTTAGAAGTTTTTTTTTTTCACTTGGTTACACTATAAATTAAAGATACCAAGAAATTATATACTTGGTTTAATCCTTTATCTAAGTGCAAAGCAAACAAAGTTTGTGCCTGAAGTATTTTCAGGACGAGGGCAACTTGTATAAAGAAGCTAAGACTTCACGACTTCACATAAAGGTCGAAACCGGTCTGGGTAGTGACCCCTTCCCATAATGCACAGCATTATACTTGTCTGCAAGGAGATGTGTTTTGCATTATGAAATACTAAGGCAAGTGACACGAAGTCTTAGCTTCCTTATATGAGTTGCCCTTGTCCTAAAAAATACTTCAGGTGCAAACTTTGTTTGCTTACACTTGGATAAAGGATTAAACCAAGTATATAATTTCTTGGTATCTTTAATTTAAAGATACATCATCTGTTGTTATCATCTGTGATAATGGAGGTAACTCTGTGTCAATTATTGTTTTCTTCTCTGGAAAATGGCCATTCCAATATTATAGAACACCGAACATTGGAAAATGATTTCTGAGTCACACTATTTACACATGAATTAGGAAGGGATACTTGAGTTGGAGAAGTAGGCAGAGAGAACTTTGATCTTCCTTCTCTTGTGATCAGTACTGTCTCCTCATTAATATCTTTGAGCACCCCTGTTGCGACCATGTCTATGGGTCTTGTCTTCACCTCTTCCTTTATACATTTACTATTTGATCACAAGGAAATCTTTTCCTAGGATTTCCTCTTTTCCATTTTCTTAATGACAGTAACATTTTCTCATGTTGTTTTTTATTCCAGTAAAAGGCGAGGCCTGTGCACCAAAGCTAGGAACACATTCCTTCTGAATCCAGCACTGGTAAAACTGAGCATTTTATGTATATTTATAATAATTAGATGTGAAGAACAAGCAACAGGTGATATGAGAGGTTCATCAAATGATACTTAGACATCAGTTGACAACTTGTACTAAGTCCTGTGGAGCATAACTGGAAGTAGATGGATCAGAACAAGGAACTAATGCTTGTCTATATACACAAGGCTCTGATGCTATAAGGTGAGACTGAGCATCGAACCCAACAACAACAGCTGAAGTGGATGACTAATATGCAACTGGAGTAAATATATGACACTGAGATGGAACATCAGAATATACTAGCACATTTTCTGTTGCAGTCACCTGTTCCATTAACTTAGATGGCACCAACTGAGATTCTGTATTCACAACCAACTGCAGTTCTTCTACAGACAGACACTAGTTCTGGTGCTGATAACCTTTGTTGATGCACTCCATTAGGAGGTGATAACTGAAGACGTAGCTGCCTTTATGAGTGCAAAAAGCTGGCCTTGTGGGACTAAATAAAAAATAAAAAAGCTATTAAACATTTAAACTTCTTTGTGAATCATGAGCCACCCTGTATTTAGATTTTGTTTCCCTAGTTTCTTTTCCTTTCCTTTTCAGTGTTTTGTATATTTTGTAACTAATTTGGTGGAAACCTTAATTCTGTCTGCACACACTTTATCGATGTTGGCATAAATCTGAGTGCTTGTTTAAAGAAAGTGCTGAGGCCTTATTTCACTGTCTGAATTTAAATCAGAACGACTACCTCTATCTAAAATATGAGAAAGTCTTAATTTAATCACAAATCAATATTTTTTTTTAAAATAGCTAATGAATTACCAATATTTCCTCTGTTATATATGTTATACATTGTGTTGTTTTATGTAAAATCATGTGCTCTTAATTTTTCAAATCAATCCACTGTTTGTGTTCTACTTTGTAATTAACTATTGTTGCCACTGATGATGGCCTATACTATTCAGGCTGACACATATGCCTTAAATAAATAGTATTACTTATCCCTTGTGTTTTTTCATGTTAACTGAAGTAACAGACACGATATACTGGCTTCATGGCCTTAGATGCTACAGCTGAAACATTTTCAATTCCAAAACAACAACCTCCCAAAAATTATAAATACATCAAGAATTCTTCTTTTATTTGCACATCCTGAAATTCAGATCACTGCAATAGGTCAAATAAACATGTTGGCCAAGATTGTTCATATCCTCATATAAACAATTAGTTCCTGCTGCTTATTTACAGCATAATAGCAGTTACAAAAACATTTTCCTTTGTCTATTTAATATTTAGCATTGCTGATTGCATGACATATGAAAGTGAAATGTGGACTTTGACTAAACAATTTACCAACAAGCTGGCTATCCACAAGAAAACTGAAAGATCACAGCTTGATATTACCATTCGTGATAGAAAGTGCAATACTTGTATCTGAGCTCTGAGCAGAGTAAGAGACATTGTAACAGCCATTAAAAGATACAAATTAAAGTGGGCAGATCATACTGCAAGAAGCAATGCTTAAAAAAGTTGATATCTGAATGGTAACACAGAAATAAGCAAAGATAAAAGAAATAGCTGGAACTCAGTGATATAGAAAAACTCAAGATAGGTCAGAATGGAGGACTTTGGGAGGGGTTTCGTCTAGCAGTGGACAGAAAATGACTGATGATGACAAGTGCATAGCAGCAGATCCTTTAAAGTGCTCTTCTTGTAAAAAACTCAAAATGAGTTTAACATAGGAGACATTTCAAGGTAAATATTATGGTCCTACATTTTGTTGAAACAAATCTTTAAATTAATTATCAGCTGTTAACAAGGATTCGTATAAAAATGAAGAAAACACATTTGCACATGTTCTTTAATTGTAGAAAGTAAACTGACTTACTGTGCTATCTCAGCATAACAAGGTCAGAAGGAAAGCAAATATGTCTGACTGAATAAAACTAACAATATCATATGTCAGAGCTCATTTGGTAATGATGGCACCCTTTACTTGGAAAGAGTGGCCCCATAGTGCAACTGGAAGAATGAAAGGACACTGCATCCTTTGATGGAAAAAAACATGAGTTCAAATCTTGTTGTAATGAGAGGAATCTTTGTGAGCTTATACAACCGAAGGTGAGTTAGCCGATCTCATATGCGATGGCAGGGTTTTTGACTCCTGTGTACCAAATAAATTTGGTTGGAAAGAACTGGGTATGAATTCCATCTAGGAAGAGAAGACCTTTATAAGGTCTCTTCAAATGAAGGTGAATTAACCAGTCTCATATGGAAGTAGTAGGGACTTTCCTCCTAGAAATTGGTTTTTCATCTTTCAGGAGGGGAAAAAAAAAAATGGTTAGAGAATGCACACAATACAGAAAGGGTTGGATACTTTATTTTAATACCAGTTAGGTTTTTATGAAGCCAAGTTACATGGCCATCACAAACACTTAGCCTATCACGAAGAATACAGATGTAAACTGGAATATCATGTGCTCCCAATTTACAGAACAGCATTTTGTGTACTTATGAATTCACAAAAAATAATGAAACTTGAGGGAAAAAAATTAGAAAAAAGTAAATTTATTTTTCAGATGTGACAACCTTCATTTGAATACAGTAACTGCAATAATAACAATCATTTCTGTTTCTTCTTTCCTGTAACTCCTTTCTTTTTCTTTGCTGATTCAGCAGGTTCTTGTGTCTATAGATAAAGAAAAATATCACTATTAAAATTTTTGAACATATTTGCTAAAATAACCAATTATATATTTGGTTTAATCCTTTATCCAAGTGTAAAGTTACACGTGGATAAAGTTGTGCCTGAAGTTTTTCAGGATTGGGGCAACTCGTGGCAAAGGTGGTATAACTTCTCATCACTTGTCTTAGTATTCCATAATGGAAGGAATGTATGATAGTTCCACTGCACAAGGGTGGTGAAAAAACTGATGTGTCTAACTACCAGGGCCAGTCTGAGAGTATCTGATGCCCCTAGGCAAAGAAAATTTAGGCGCCCCTATACATTGCCTCTCTCTATATATTTTGTCATACTCACACAAGCACACGTACACCTACACAGGTATTACTTACAGAAATACTTCTCTATGGAGAACACTGGCTATTTTGGCTACAAACGTTCTTCAGCTGCTGTAAGAATGTTAGATACACAGGTACCAAAACTATTAACCATCGGACTCAACTTTCACCTACGAAAAAGCTTGACCGAACTAATCTGAAATCAGTAGAAGAATGCCGGAGTGGGGATGATAACAAGTAAAGGGAGCGAAGAGAAAGACCAATCAGAGGTCTTATTTCATGAATACTACTAATCAGAATCCCTGTCACTGCAATTGTATGAAAATTCCCACGGCATTCTTATACTGATTTAGAATAAACTGAACTGAATTAACAAGACGATTCTGTGAGAAAATGAATGACGTAATCCCCAACTTCTCAAGCTCTCTGAGGTCTGAGAAGTTAGGGATTACATCATTCATTTTCTCACAGAATGCTCAACACAGGGCTTAATCTAAAAATCAACAGAATTAAGTCTATAGGGAATTGAAGATAAGAAGTGAGAACAGTCGGTTAGTCGCAACCACTGATTGTTAGTTTGAGGGATGCCCCAGAACTTTCCCACTCATCTTGGGACATGCCAGAAGGAGAAAAAAATCTCTGCACTTGAGGTTAAGTATACAAAGAGCAGGGAAGTGGAAGAAATAGAGAAAGGCAAAAATAATGTAGGATCATCAGCGAGCACCAGGACAGCTTGACTTATTTCAGTCTTTTATTATTAATCAAGTTTTACTCATTTTTCCCGAACTATGTAGCAAAATCTGGCGCTCTGAAGTCTTCACACCCCTAGGCGATTGCCTAATGATAAAACCGGCCCTGCTAACTACCGACCTATTAGTATCTCTGGTGTGGCAGTGAAGATTTTAGAGAAGTTGGTAAGAACTCGCATACAGAAATGGGTAGACAAGCATTCTATACTCTGCAGGGAACAGCATGAGTTTACTAAAGGAAAGTCATGTTTTAGCAATTTGCTCATATTTTATAACAATGTTATGGCTGAGTTGGATAAAAGGAATGGATAGACTATGATAATGTTGGATTTTTCTAAGGCATTTGATAGGATACCACATGATATGCTGTTGTGTAAAGTGGAGAATATGGGATTGGAACATAATCTATTGACATGGATCAGGGGATGGTTGGCAGATAGATATCAAAATGTGGTATACAGTAGGTGTGAATCTGCCAGATTTAAGGTAACCAGTGGTGTACCTCAGGGTTTTCAGTCCTTGGGCCATTATTGTTCAATCTATACATTAATGACATCAAACAGCATCTATCATCAGATTTGCAATTGTTTGCTGATGATGTGAAGATAGGCAGGGCAATCAGGGATGCTACTGATATTCAACAATTACAAAATGATTTGAAAAGATTGGAAATCTGGGCAAACGAAAATGGCTGTCAGTTTAATGTTAGTAAGCGTACAGTTATGCACTTTGGCGTGATTAGTTCCAGCAGCATATTATATTAGTGGGGTTATGCTACAAGAAACTGAAGAGGCAAGGGATTTTGGTGTATTGATGGATAAGAATTTAAAGTTCAAAGGTCACATAGCAAAAGTTGCAAATACAACTCAGAGGATAATTGCTATGTTGAAGCGAACCTGGACATGTAAGGATAAGGAAGTACCGTATTTTTCGGATGATAAGACGCACCCCAAATTTATGAGACGATTTTTAGAAAAAAATATTTTATTATATAAAGATATTTAATATTCTTACTTAATTTTTATTTATTGTTACAATCATTTGTATTAGCAATATTCAGTTCATCTTCACTCTCGGTACTATCACTTGTCGCGTTAATGTCACCATTTGTATTACTTTTGTCTGAAAACTATTGTTGTCACTCCCTTCAAAAACTGCATCATCTTCGGTATCATCCATCGCATTACTTATCCCACATTTCTTAAATGACTTTATAATTGTCTCTTCTTTCACAGCTTCCCATGAATTTTTCACCCAGGTACATACTTCTGAAATTGCTGGCCGTTTCATACGTCCTGTTGCTGAAACATCGTGATTTGGCTTTGCCATCCATTTGTTCCACTCTTCCTGCATAAAATTTTTGAATGGTTTATTATTAGATTCATCCAAGGGTTGTAACTGACTTGTAAGGCCTCCAGGAATGACAGCTAATTCTGTATTCATTTCTTTTAGAAACTTCTTGGTTGATTCTGTTTTATGCGCTCTGAATTGATCCCACACTAACATTGCAGGTTTTTTAAACAACGCACCCAGATGTTTTGCCCATATCTTTTGTATCCATAATTTCATTCCTGTTTCGTCCACCCAGCCTTTATCTTGAATGTAGATAATAATGCCACAAGGAATTTCATCTCTCGGTAACTGTTTCTCTCAAAGATTAACATGGGGGTAGTTTTGTTTCGTCCGCACACCAAGCTAAAACTACAGTGTGGTGAGTTTTTTTGTGACTTGTTGTTTTGATCATTGTTGATCTGGTGCCTTTTGAATCTACTGTCCGATTTGAAGGAACATCAAAAGTTAGAGGCATTTCATCCATGTTCGCAATTTGATTAAGCTCAAAGTTAAGTTAAATTTCCTTCTCGCTGATATGACAAATCTATGGAATTCTATAATTTTAGCTTCATAGTCAGCCGGCATTTTTTAGGCTAGAGTGGTTTTTGTATGCATGCATAACCCGTGTCTTTTCATAAATCTAAAGCACCAAGACGGTGATCCGGTAAAATCTAAAATTTCATTAGTAGTTGCCCATCATTTCGCTTCAAAAATTATCATTTTCGTAGAAACAGATATTCCCATGTTTCGATGATTTGTTACCCAATTTTTCATTTGTACTTCTAATTGTGGCCATTTTTCTAGGTGCAAATGGAATGTTTTCTTGTGGTTATATAGCAGTTTTAATTGTTCCTCTTGTTTCCTCCACTCGCGAACCATTTTTTCTGTTGGTAGTGGACCAAAATGTCTTTCTGCTGCTCTGTTTCCATATTGTTTTGCATAATTTATCACATTTAATTTATAACTCACGTTATATGAGACTTTTTTGTTTTACACTAATTTTAAGATAAAAATTTTAACGACTTATAAAAAATAATTCAAATGAACCGTACAAAAGCACATATGTTTACACACTAATGACTATTGACTCTCTAAATCGGTGATTCACCCACATGCAGTGAGATAACTTAGGTACCTACCTTCAGTGGCCTACTTACTAATTTTATTAACATATTGCACCAGTAACTGAACTATGCTAACAGCTTCGGTACAGTGTAAAGATTCGTATTTTAATATTACCTTCGGACCATAAGATGCACCCCAATTTTCAGTCGATTTTTCTATGTAAAAAGGTGCATCTTACGGTCTGAAAAATACGGTAATTTTGCCTCTTTATAAGGCTTTGATAAGACCACACTTGGATTACTGTGCACAGATTTGGTCTCCCAGGTTCCAAGGGGATAAAGAAGCTGTGGAAAGGGTGCGAAGAAGAGTTACAAAGATTATATCCGGATTATGGGATTTAGATTATGAGGATAGATTGCGAGTATGTGGATTATAGACTGGTTAACAAGAGAAAGAGGGGTGATATGAAAGGGGTCTATAAACTTTTGAATGGATGTTATAGCATTTCAACTGATGAAATTTTTTGTTATATGGAAGGTGGGGAGAGAACACGGGGGGGGGGGGGCATCCATGGAAGTTAAATTTATTTGCTGTCAAGAAAGGGGGTAGGAGCTAGGTTTTTCTCCCAGAGAGCAGTGAGTGAGTGGAAAAATTTGCCCTTACGGGTAGTGAGTGCATCCAGTGTGAATGAATTCAAGGGTAGGTATGATAGCTGGGATAGGTAATTTACAGGCTCCCTCGATGAGTCTTGACTCCCTGGAGGTCTCAGATAATAATAATGATAATAATAATGCAAAGCACATCTCCTTTTCTTAATGCATAGCATGTATAATGCTATGCATTAAGGGAAGGGTCACTACCCAGACTAGTTTCGACCTTTATTGAGGTCTCATCAGTGGGAGCCAGATCCAGAGGTGGTGATACTAAGGCGGAAGTAATGGAGAAGTCATATTTCCATATACCAGTTGCCAAAAGGTGTCACACCTTATTAAAATTCTCTGGATTACAGATAAGTTGATGGAAGTTTTTTCACTTGGCTATGCTACCTATTATATATTTGCTTTAATCCTTTATCCAAGTGTAAGGAAACAAAGTTTGAGCCTGAAGTATTTTCAGGACTGGGACAACTCGTGGCAAAGGTGGTATAACACTTGGATAGAGGATTAAAGCAAATATATAATTGGTAGCATAGCCAAGTGAAAAAACTTCCATCAACTTATCTGTAATCCAGAGAATTTTAATAATAAGGTGTGACACCTTTTGGCAACTGGTATATGGAAATATGACTTCTCCATTATTTCCACCTTAGTGTTACCACCTCTGGGTCTGGCTCCCACTGATGAGACCTCAATAAAAGTCGAAACCGGTCTGGGTAATGACCCTTCCCTTAATGGATGACATTATATAATCAGTTTAGCTTAATCCTTCATCCAAGTGTGAGCAAACAAAGTTCATTCCTGAAAGTATCTTCAGGAATGAACTTTGCAAAGCACACCTCCTTGCAGATTGTGTAATGCTATGCATTAAGGCAAGGGCCACTACCCATACCAGTTTCGACCTTTATTGAGGTCTCGTCAGTGGGAGCCAGGCCCAGTAGTGGAGATACAAAGGCAGAAGCAATGAGAGGTCATCCTAACCTATAGGAGATGCCAAAGGGTGTGCAACCTTATTATTAAATTACTCCGGATTCAGAGAAAGATGTTGAGAGTTTATTTTTCACTTGGTTAGATTATAATCAGTTTAGTTTAATCCTTTATCCAAGTGTGAGCAAACAAAGTTTGTGCCTGAAAGTGTGCTTTGCATTATGGTATACTAAGGCAAGTAATGAGAAGTTATACCACCTTTGCCACGAGAGTTGCCCCTAGTCCTGAAAATACTTCAGGCACAAACTTTGTTTGCTTACACTTGGATAAAGGATTAAACCAAATATATAACTGCTAGCATAGGCAAGGGAAAAACTTCCATCAACTTATTGCTAAAATAACATATTTAATTAATCTAGAATTGATTTAGTTTAAAATAAAATTAAATCAACTCACTAAAACAAACCTTCAAATACAAAACACTATTGTTTTTGTTCCTACAAGTTTGCAAAAGTTGAATCTAGTGCGAATGGTTAACTGAATTATTTTGTAAAGGATATAGGAAAAAATCTGCAGCTTTGTATATTATTGTCCCTGTTTCTATTTGTAAGTGTATCTGGTATTTTTATTACAGTGTTTAAGCTGCAAAAGCAATAGCACAAGCAACATTTTGCTAATTATTATTATTTTTTATCATTTTGTACAATTATAATTTGCAGTTTTCAGGAAAACACATCTCCAGATATCTTTCAAATTTAATAGCAGTAAAGTTGCCTGGAAGTCCAAGCTTACTAAATTTCTTCCCAAATACTGAGTATGGACTTAACCAGAGCAGAAAAATTAGACATTTTCTGGCTTTTTTTTTTTTTTAATCCATCTCCTTGTTTCATACATTTCAGTTCACTTCTCTCCAGGGAATTTTCTAGAAGTTCAGAAAGATTAACATACAAGATATCAACTTCTTCTATCACCTGATGTGTATTTTTAATGAAATGAAAAATTAACTAGTGTGCTGAGTGGGTCACTTCTAGTTTTGAGAGTTTAAACACACTAGATAATTTTCTAGAAATCACTCAAATCTTATTCTTTATTATGATTATGTTGATTTTTCAACCAGAAATGAATGCAACAAAAAATAACTAAGTCTGGGTTTATAAGTCGTAATAGTTATTTAATTAAACCTACTAGTTTTGCCACATATGCTAGTGGCTTTGTCTGGGTTAGTAAGAACAAACAAACAATTATACAATAAGTGGTAAATACAAATCATTACATAACTAAATGTGTAGGAACCGTTACACAAAAATACGAGTAAAAACAGAAACACGTGGAGCATGGAAGCTGGCACGTGGTCAGTCATTGCTCAGCAGGTGTGCACAATAGTTTGCAGAAAAAGTCTAATGTGTTGAAAGATCTAATAAATGACTTCGAAATGTCACATAAAATCATCCCTTGGTTTCTGTTGAGAATGCCTTGTGAATGGCTATGACATTAAAGAGACTACGATTACCATTGTAGCCTCTTTGATGTTGGGGGAACTGAAGTTGTCTTCTATGCAAGGCATGGAGCTCCTGTCCCAATCAAAATTATGGCAAGTGTGAAAGAAATGGAATGCCAGTCTTCTCTGTTGTTATTGACGTCTCCAATGTGCTCCTTTTGTCTTATTTCTAAACTTCTAGATGTTTGTCCCATCTAAGTAAGGCCACAAGAACATGGAATATTGTAAGCTCCAAGATGTTTGTTGAAAGGGTTGCAGTCTTCTGCTGAGTTCATATAGTCACAATGGGTTTGAAGGCCAATCATATTGTGAGATTTCAGGAGATTGGCGATTTTTAGAGAAAGTCTGCCAATATAAGGAATAGAAACTGAGGTTCTTTAGTGAATGTCATGTTGTAGAGAGAGAGTAGAGAATAGTATATTTTGTACCATTTTTTAGAATATCCATTGCTGACCAATAGTTGAAGACAATGTAATTCTTCCTCTAGTATTCCTCTTATAATACAGATTGCCTTCTTTATCAGCCTATGTACAATATATAATTTTTGCAATATATGATGCAACGAAGAGAAATGTCAGATGTTAATCACATATTTATCACTTATAAACCTGTATGAGTAGGTTTATGGTATATGTTAAGAAAGATGCCTCTTTCAAAATTAGAACATGAAGGAAAGGTAACTTTCCGTCATTTTCAAGTTCTAAAGTGAATTTGATTTTATGGTGGAAGGAGTTAAAAGATGAAAGAAAATCATGTAACTCAGGCACATTGTGTTTCCATATTATAAATATGTCATCTACGTATTTCCACCAAAGTGACGGTTTAGGATTTGTATATAAGACATCTTTTTCAAAGTTTTCCATGAATAAGCCAGCACATGGAAGAGATAAAGGGCTTCCTATTGCAAGGCCAGATAGTTGTTTGTAAATTTTCCCATTCCATTGGAAAAATTTGAGTTGAGACAATGTCTAAATATTGGAGAAATGTCTTTATTATTATTATGTGACATCTCCAGGGAGTCCAAGGACTCATCAAGGTGGGGGCACCCACTCCACAACTTTCCATCTTCACCTACAAATCCACCAACTACCATCATAATCTACACCAACACCATCTACTGGCCACCACCACTAGCATTTTCACAGACAATCACAAACATCCAAGCCCACAGTGGGATTCAAATCTGCAGCCTTTTGGCTGGAGACCTGATACACTAACTACTAGGCCAAGGAAACAGATTATCTATAAGTGCCATAACTTCATCCACAGGAACATCTGTGTGGCAATACAATATCCAGGCTAGGTTATCCTAGTTTTTCTAGAAAGTGTTGAAAATTTTTGTTCTTGCTGCCATACTTATATAGGGCAAACATCCAAAAGTTTAGAAATAAGGCAAAAGAAGCATATTAGAGATGTCAATAACAGAGAAGACAGCTCATGCCTGGCATTCCATTGCTTTCACACTCACCACAATAATGAATGGGACAAGAGTTCCATGCCTTACATAGAAGACAACTTCAGTGCCTGCAACATCAAAGTTAATCCACTCTCAATAGAAACCAAGGAATGATTTTGTGACATTTGGAAGTGGCTTATTGGATCTTTCAACACATCAAACTTACTCGTGCCAGCTTGCATGCTCTGCATGTTTCTGTTTTTACTTGTATTTTTGTGTAACAGTTCCTACGCATTCAGTTTTTAGTAATGTAATGATTCATATTTACTGCTTATTGTATATTTGTTTGTTCTTCCTAACACAGACGAAGCCACTAACATATATGGCAAAACTAGTAGGTTTAATTAAGTAACTATTACGACCTATAAACCGTGTTAGTTATTTTTGTTACATTCATTTTTGGTTGGAAAAAATCAACATTCATCATGAACAGACTTAATAGGGAAGTTAAAAGAAAGGTACGTAAACTAGAACAACTAAAATGCAAGAAAGCCAAACTTCTGAATCAACTTACATTTTTAAAAAAATGTAGGATCATAACATAATTCCGAAGTTTTTCCTTTTCAAAGAATGTTTCCATTCTAGAAGAGCTAAACAGGTCTGTTGAAAAGTGTCATTGGCAATGTTACACGAGAGAATACAATTCACAAGGTGCAGTAAACCAAGTTGATTCATCGTGTCTTGATTTGCACTATACTCTATCTAACTGCATAGATCAGGGTTTCTCAAACTTTTCCAAGGAACACTTCGTAAATCCTGAAATTTTAATGCAACACCCCAGTTAGAGTTGGGTATCATCGGTCTTGTCTTCAATGTAAAGCTAAGTGCACACTATTGCAGCAGCAGGCTGTATCGCATCGCAAAAATGCGACAGCACACACTATAGGCATGCTGGGCTGCAGCACATTGCATTGACCTTGCTTGTGACCGCACATATCCTAGAATAGATACCTCTGTACTTCACTCGTTGCTAGGAGGTGTCGACAACAACGGGCGGCTGAGTCAAGGCCAGCGCATGCTGGCCTTAATAGCACAATCCACAGGCATAGTGAGGAGAGCCTGATTTTCAAACATGTTTGAACTTCTTGCAGCATTTTATCTTATCTCCAAAAAAAAGGCAAATCAAAAAAATGTAATGATTTGTACAAGAGGATTTTCGAATTGAAAGCTACCTTACCTAATGGAATAGTACTATTTAACATTTCATTAGGCAGGGTAGCTTGCAAAGATTGAAATCTATGCACCCCCTTAACTTGATATAACTTGACATCAGCAGAAGTAGCATTTATAGAAAGGGTTCAATTTTGCAGTCATGCCAGGGCACATTCCTAGAATAAATATAATTTTCGATGTAGAAAAGTTCCTTTACTTTCTACCTCAACCTGTAGCAAATGACATCAGACTGAAGACTTGCAATCCTTCTCTTCCTCCTAAAAAAAACATCAGTTCCTTAGAAAAAAGAGCACTTTCAAATTTAAAGAAGAACATAGATTATTCATATTTGGTCTCTATATGCTGAAATAAACACAAAAACTTATTCTGATTATAAGACCATTGGTTTAATACTAGTCGACGTTCTTGTACATGTGTATTAAACCGATGGTCTTATAATCAGAATAAGTTTTTGTGTTTATTTGAAGAACATAGATATTATAGTACTCAAGGCTGATAAAGGCAATTCAACTGTCATCGTGAATACAACTGATCATATGTCCAAAATCTCAATTCATTCTACTTTCTGACACCTCTACTTACACTCCATTAGATTATGAACCTACGTGGACAAACCATGAAGAAACCAATAACCTTTTATGTTATTTTACGTATAACTACATGGCCTATGGATCTTAGAAAAAGATTGAAATCTATCATCATCATCAAATTCCTGACATGTACCTTCAAGGGGTGGTACAGGATATGATAGTACTACATGAAACTAACATCATTACTAACTTCCTATCTACAATTCTCCATCAAATCAATCTGTTACCTCTCAAGACTCCAACATTATCAGATCTTATATATTTCCATCTTCTAAGGCACTTTTTACTGTATCAATCCACCTATATCTCGGTCTTCCTCTGGTTCTTTTTACTGCCAACCTGGCAGAGAACACTTGTTTTGCTAATCTTTCCTCTCCCATTTTGTTCATCATGAACAAAATGGGAGAGGATCATAACCCTAATTATGGGTATAGACCATATTGGTCTGTTTCAGTCTCATTACCCATCCAATATCCTTTTTTGAGGTCTACCCTGCCTTCTATTTCCAGTCGGCTTATATTTTAGTATTTGTTTAGCATATCGGGTGTTGGCCATTCGGTTTATATGTTCTATCCATTTCTGTTTATAATTGTTTAGTTTTTCTTCTATTGATTTTGTTTTTAGTTCTTTTAAAATGTCTTCGTTCCTTTTTTGATCTAATAATGTGTATTTTGCAGTTCTTCTCAAAATCTCATTCCACTTGTTTTTATTCTTGTATTTGTAGATGTGTGTGTTCACAGGACCAGCTTGCCTGTTTCGAGGAATGAAAAGCCGAGTTTCCAGGGGGAGGGGGAAACCCTCCACCTCCGTATGAGACCACTAACTTCCCTTTAGTTGAAAAGACCTGATAAAGGTTCCTTGCATCATGGACAGGAATTGAACCTAGGTCTTTCTGGCCTAAACAGAGTAAAGAATATTGAATAATGTGCACCATATCATTGCAATATTAATACTGCTGAGTATGTTGGTAACCTCAAAGCTAGAAATCCATGCTCTTTGAGCATCGTGTCGAATTTAAATAGTTTAATTATGGGCGAGTTTCTTTTGACCAAATTAAGCAATTCAATTTTTCGCATATCTGGGGAATGAGAATTGTTATTTGTAGAGAGACAATCCATAAGAACTTGCTTCTTATTAGACCAATTTGGAACTTTGTTTGATTGAACAGAGTGATATGAAGTGTTATCAATTATAACAACAGCATTCTTAGGAAGGTTTGGAATCAGTTTTTCTTCTGCCCACTTTTCGAAGATCGTAGAATTCATTTGCCTATGGTAATTGGCTTTATATAGTAAGTTTGAATTCAGTAAAAAACTCATTTCTCCACCAGAACACAAAATTATTATACGGCACGAGGCATTTCCGGTTTGTAGCACTCCACATTCTTCTTTAGACTGCCAACATTTTCCATAATTTAAATTACTATCAATCCAAGTTTCATCTAGATACCCAATCGATTTTTTCCCTCCCTGAAACGTCTTACTGCTCTCAAATACTGTGTTCTAGATAAAACAATATCACTTCGCTCCATGATAAGTTTCCTTTTATTCTGCGACTTTTTAAAACAAAATCCGATTTCATTAAGTATTTTCCTTAAAATTTCTCTTTTCCAAGGAAAATTAATTTTTTCTTTAAGCACAGGAATCAATTTCGGAACAGTTGGCACTCTTTTCTCGACCACGTAAAATTCGTGAATAGTTCTTCTTATAACGTCTATATCAACTACACGCTCTCTCAAAGCAACGGTTTCAATGGTTTTCTTTACTCTGGCGCTTTTTTAGATTTAAATTTTGGCTTACCTTCACCTTTTGATTCCCTACGAATTCTTTTAACAGTCAACCCCGATACACCCGCAATTGCACTTGCATGTTTTATGACTTGAGAAAGGGGAACAAGGAGACGATTCTTTTTTGCAGAATGTCAGCACATTATTCAATATTCTTTTGCAAAAGCTACTGAAACATTTAACAACAGAACTTGTTGGCTGTACTTGACTACTTTACTTGATCCATCATACAAATTAATAATAAAAAAAAATGCAAAAAAAGCGACAACAAAAATCAAGCTAGTATTATTATAGCGACAGACAAGAAAGCATGTGATTTCGCATGTTGGCGACTAATTCGTACATCCTTCATTTCTTTCTCCCCTTCAGCATGAATTGACTATTCTTGGCAAAATGCCAAGGAGAGAGCTACAAATGGTAGGCGAACTATATACCGGCACGGGTCTTACATGAAGCGGCTAAAGAATTATCAGTGCCCTTGACCATGTTGTTTAATCTGAGTCTCAGGTCTGGTTTAGTCCCGAAGGCGTGGAAAGAGGGAAAATAGTTCCACTGCATAAAGGAGGATCCAAGACTACTGTTGCAAATTACCGACCGATCAGCATATCAGGAGTTGTTGTCAAGGTCTTGGAGAAAGTAGTCAAGGGAAAAATACAGGAATGGATTGATGAAAATGAGATACTGTACGGGGGGACAGCATGGTTTTGTGAAGGGTAGATCATGCCTCAGTAACTTGTCCAAGTTTTATAACACAGTGATGGCCGAACTGGATAAAGGTAATGGGTTTTGTTAGATCCTAAATGAAGGAATTTTGGAAAGAAATCATTCGTTTGGAATCTAACATATAAAACTTGCTGACAAAGAGAAATGCCTGCACATTAGCTGTAATTAAAAGTGAAACTTCTTCACTTTATCTAAAATTTGTATTCTTTATTTCAAGTGCCTTATATTTAAGCTGATGTGATTATATTAAGATTTCATTTTTAAGAATGTCTAAAAAGAGAGATAATCTGATTTAAATTTAAGCCTCACTTAAGCTATGTAAAATTTACTGTGAGTCATCTAAAAAGTTGCTAAGTAATAATTCCTGGAAGGCATAAAGCTACACGTGTACAGCGTAACGCTAGCAGCTATAGCTTATTCGGAAAATTACATTGCCATGTATTCTGGGAATCCAAGTATAATAGCGTCATAAAAGCGAAGGATGAACCCAAAGGGGTGAAAAGATAAGGGCCGTGTGCAAAAAGGGGACTGAGAAAAGAGGGCGCTCTATAGAAGAATATAAGGGGTTGAGCCCGTATCGGAACACTCTCTCTGGTCATAACGTTTTCCTGTTTTGGTGGTTCAGAAGTTAGCGGGCAGTTTCACGTAAAGGGGGAGGGTGAAGTCTGTGATAAGATGTCGGACTACGAGCATTCTTAAAATGAAGTAGGATTCTATGCAAAGCTGAAGGTAAAAAATTCCAGTCCCAGCAGAATCAAGCTGTCGCTGAAAGTCCCATCGAGTTGTTCCTGAAACGCAAAGATTTTGAGCCCGTTTTCGGCAGAAGGAATGAAGATAGCGTAACCCCTACGTTGGTGTTTGGACAACCAATAGATGAGAAGTATCCAAACATACACGTGGTGCAGAACGACGTGGAATAAGCTCGGTAAGGTGCAATTACTCTACTTTTGTGTGAAAGTTCATTAGAAGAAAGAAGATTGTTTATGAATGCGAAATTAAGAACTGTATTCTAAAGAGCTCTGTGGACAGTTTCTATTTAGAAAGTTAACCTCCTTTGAGAGTAAGAAGGATTGTTTGGAAGAGACCTTTGTAATTTTGTATGCGATAGGATTAACTTGATGCGATAAGAATAGTAGAATTTAATATCTCAGTAACATTAGAATGTTTGTTAGTTTTCTCTTGTGAGTAATACTACTGAAAGGTAACTTCATATCATTTGCTATCTATCCCAATATGCAGTTACTGTGTTTAGCATGCTTTATAAGATTTAATTAATTTAGAAAGTGTTAACCTCTTAATTCGAGTTTTATTTTTTTATTTTATTTTATTTTATTATTTTATTTAGTATTGAGCATAATTGAGTGTATGAATTTTGTATTGTGTTTTAGATATTCCAATAAACATGTCATATTTACCTGAACCTGAGTCATGCCTGATTATGATTCCAACTTACCACTTATAAAAATAGAACCTATTTTGGCGGGAAGGATTTAGAGAGTGAATATAATAATAGATTTAGGT
Organism: Typopeltis vanoorti; assembly: GCF_054136105.1. Taxonomy (NCBI): domain Eukaryota; kingdom Metazoa; phylum Arthropoda; class Arachnida; order Uropygi; family Thelyphonidae; genus Typopeltis; species Typopeltis vanoorti. Next base: position 87,533,306 of record NC_143557.1, on the reverse strand, counting down.
CATGACTGCAATAATCTGAATCTATACGACAGTTTAAATAAGATATTGTGTAAGAAAGCTAAGAAACTAGTATTGTCTCCCTGAGTAAGGATCTTTTCTACTATAGGATACCGGTGGCGCAGCAAAATATAAATTCGCCAGTATCCAAAGAGGAAACAATCCTAGATATAAGAATAAGATTAAAGTAAGTGAATAAAGGGAATAAATCACAATATGAGCAACAATAGAGCAGCCGGTAGGATTTTGATTGTATAAGGTTTTAGGTAAATGATATATTCACGTAAACACAAGAAAGATATTTATTTAACAAATTTTTCGGTCTGGAAATAGCAGACCATCTTCAGTGGTATTACAAGAACAGTTTAAAAAATAAAAAAAAATACAAGCTAGAATACTAACAATAGATCATTAAAAATAGAAACGTCGCGTGATGTTATATCACTAAGTATGAAACAGAATATTTTGAAGCAGAGATTGAAAAAAAAAAAAAAAATAAATAAATAAAAAAAATTAATGAGTAATCTTGATTAGACTTTCCCAGATTTTTGATATAGATATACAGTCATTACGATTCAGGTTGGGACGATGGAGCAAGGCTCCCACGCTTTCCTTGAACAAACGTTCGAACCCATAACGGGATCTATGCAAGAGGCGAGTCCTGGACCAAAAGATGCTGTGGTCAGTTTCAATCCCGTGTTGAGCCAATCCAGACTTTTCAGGTTTGTTGTGAAGAACGGAGGATTGATGTTCTTGGATTCTTTTTTCAAGAGAACGTCCAGTCTGTCCAAAATAAGAGAGATCACAGTTGCGAGGAATTTGATAAACTCTAGGAAGATATAAAGCTGAGTGTTTGTCTTTAGGAGAAGGAAAATTAGAAGACAATTTGTTAATAGGTGAATACGTAGTTGTTAAATCATATTTCTTTAAAATTCTTGCGATAGGTTCTGAAATACCAGAGATATAAGGAATAGGCACTCGACGTATTGAAACTTTGTTGTTTTGTGGAGGATTATAAAAATTGAAAAGATGTTGAGTACTTTTTTCAGAAAAGCCATCGAGTTTCATGTGTTATTGGATAGTAGAAAGTTCTTTCTGTAGATAATCAAAAGTAGAACAATTATTTTTGACTCTTCTGATGAGGCATTTTATAATTCCTGTTTTTTGACATGGATGATGGGCTGATTCTTTAAGAATATAATGACCTGTGAATGTTGGTTTCCTGTATACTGTAGTTGTAAGAATATTTGAAGGTGACCGGATGAGGAGAACGTCTAAAAAAGATAACTGGTTGTTTTCTTCTATTTCCATAGTAAACTTTATACGATGATGCAAGGAATTAATATCATTTAAAAAAGAAGGTAAAGAGTTTTTGCTGTGAGGCCAAATAGTAAAGATGTCATCTATATATCTTACCCAAAAAGATGGTTGAGGAAAAATAGATGAGAAGAGGACTTTTTCTAAATGTTCTAAATAAAAGTTGGCTAAAGCTGGAGAAAGAGGACTTCCCATGGCCGGTCCTTTTACTTGGCTGTAAAATTTTGATATACGAAATATCCAGAATGTATTACGAAATCGAATAGTTTTATAATGTCTTGAGGAAAGATGTCAGCAAGTAATTTTAAAGTTTCCTTGAGAGGTACATTGGTATATAAAGATTCTATATCAAAGCTAACCATAAGATCTGTAGGTTGTAATGAGACATTTTTTAATTTTTCTAAGAAATCTGGAGTTCATCAAATTCCTTGCAACTGTGATCTCTCTTATTTTGGACAGACTGGACATTCTCTTGAAAAAAGAATCCAAGAATATCAATCCTCCATCCTTTACAACAAATCTGAAAAGTCTGGATTGGCTCAACACGGGATTGAAACTGACCACAGCATCTTTTGGTCCAGGACTCGCCTCTTACATAGATCCCATTATAGGTTCAAATTTCTTCAAGGAAAGCGTGGAGGCCTTGCTCCATTGTCCCAACCTGAATCGTAATGAATGTATATCTATATCAAAAATCTGGGAAAGTCTAATCAAGAATACTCATTAATTATTTTTTTTACAATCATGTCTCTACTTCAAAATATTCCGTTTCATACTTAGTGATATAACATCACGTGACATTTCTATTTTTAATGATCTATTGTTAGTATTTTAGCTTGTATTTTTTTTTATTTTTTAAACTGTTCTTGTAATAACACTGAAGATGGTCTGCTATTTCCAGACCGAAATATTTGGTTAAATAAATATCTTTCTTGTGTTTACGTGAATATATCATTCAATCTTATGTCACAAGTATCCTTAAAACAGCAGGTTATAGGTAAGAAAGGATAGATTTAAGTAAACAACTAATTAAGCATAAATTATATAGACACATCGATATAACAGTTTACAGTGATACTGCTGGACCTGGCTAAGGCCTTTGACAGGATACCACATGGAATTCTAATCCATAAACTGCAATATATGGGAATGGATATAGGGTTGGTGAGATGGATAAGTGGGTGGTTGATGGAGAGATATCAGAGAGTAGTTTATTCAGGAGTAGAATCCAAAAAGGCCTGTGACTAATGTTGTGCCGCAGGGTTCTGTTCTTGGACCACTGCTGTTTAATTTGTTCATTAACGATATAGGGAAGGATCTAAGAGGAACAGTTCATTTGTTCGCTGATGATGCAAAGTTGGGTAGGGCAATAGTGAATGCAGAAGATGTCAATTTAATGTGACAAAATGTAAGATTACGCATTTCGGAGTGAAAAGATTAGCAGCAGTATACCACATTGGTGGAACTGTACTCCAGGAGATTGATGAGGCCAGGGACTTGGGAGTGTTGGTGGATAGGGAAATGAAGTTTAGGGGAGACATTGCAAAAATGGCTAAATCAGCTCATCAAATCACTTGGTTGCTGAAAAATACTTTGACGAGCAAAGACAAGCAAGTTATTGTTCCTCAGTACTGAGCCTTGATAAGACCTCATCTCGACTACTGTGCCCAGATTTGGTCACCTAGGTTTCTTCTTGATGGGGAGGAGGTAGAGATGATCCAGAGGCAAGTGACCAAGATGATAGCAGGTCTATGGAATGAACCTTATGAGAACAGGTTGAAGATTTGTGGGTTGCAGAAATTAGTTCATAGGGGGAAAAGGGGAGATATGATCGAGACATTCAAATTGCTGAAGGGTTTCTATAGGATTAATTCAGAGGATATTTTTGAGATCAGGACTGGTGGTGGTTGAACTAGGGGGACATCTATGGAGGCTGGGTAAAAGTGTGGTTAGCAGGGGTGTTAGAGCTGGGTTCTTTACTTTTAGAGTGGTAAATGAATGGAATAAGCTGCCAGAGTCTGTTGTGGGTGCTATGCCAGTGAATGAGTTCAAGGCAAGGTATGATAGATACTGTGAGAATGGCGAATAGTTTTGTGGACATGATGTTTAGGGCCTCCTTCGATGAGTCTAAGGGTAATAATAATATTATTATTACCCTTAGACCGTAATAATAATATTATTTCAGCATATTTCACCTTTGAAAGATGGTCCACTTTGACTCTAGAACTTGTTTACACACCTTTCTTTTCAATATGATATTCTATTATATCCTGATCAAAAATAAATTATCACTTCCTCTTGTGATAACAGAGTCAATGAGACTTTTGTTATTTCTTGCTTGTGAACACATAAATAAAGACATTGCTATCAACATAACATAGTCCATGAGACATTTCTTATTTCTCATGTCTTCTCTCCATGTGAATTCGTGCACATCTTTATGGTTGAACATGGTTTTTGTAATGACTAGTCCATGTCCTGAACAGAAATCCAGTAGGTACTTATGATCACTATTAGCTTTGCTCTTTTCTCCAAACGTTTCCAAAATATTTCTGTATGTCTGATATTCATTTCCTACCCTGCTGTTTAAATCTCCAATAAGGATTTTTTTTGACCAACTTTTCCTTTTTCTCTATGTTGGCTGCATTATGTAATGATTCAAAAAATTCCTCTATTATTTTCTCTTAGTTCTTTCTGTGGGACCACAGACGCAAATAAGGCTTATTGTCCTATTCCCCACTTTACTTGATACTACCTGCCATTCAAGATTATATTTGTGTTTAATGTTGAATACTACAGCTACTCCTTCCCTTCCCTGATCATTACTACCTGAATACAATATCTTGTATTTGTTATTTAGAAGAATCTCACTGTTTTTGTCTTCTTTGTTTTGGTAACTTGCAAATATTTTCATCTGATACTTCTCTGATTTTTCTGCTAAGTCCATTTCTTGTCTGGTGATACTTCTTACAATGATAGGGAATACCTGAATTCTACTGATGTTGAGCTGGAGTCTGTTCCAGGAGCTAACTTGTCATTGTTTGCCCAGTTTTCAGAAAAAAAAAAACAGTGGGGGAGTGTAATGAACTGGGTGATGTCCATCCAGCATGAAATTCCATTTTGTTGTGCTATCATTGTTTTGGTTAACCAATAAGAACACAATTTAGTTGTCTAAATCTCAAACTGCCAGCCTGTTCTTATTCATTAAGTATCTAGGAAGATACCTACTAATGGGAGTGTACTATGAAAAGGTAAGTTTTCTATATACCTTAAAAGGATATGTGGAGATCTCCTCCCAGTTATCTAGCTTTAATCTTTAAGTGATCCAGAATAATATGATTATATACAAAAATAACAGATCTAGGTAGTCAAGGCAGTGGAATAAACTGCAATTTTTAGGGAAATAAATGAAAACATAGCAAAAAAATCTGTGTGGGTGTATTTAATAAGCGGGTCAGGGATGGGAATTATGCATAAGATGCTCATCAAAGCTTGCTGCATCATTTTATTAAATGAGCTATTGATTTAAATGCATGCATCTTTTTCCATTTTTTATCATTTTACTTTTACTTTTTAATGTTATTTAAGTACACATGTTGATTGATAACATAAAAGCTATTTGACGAGCTTGAATACTTCTAATTCTTAGTTGTAATTCTTTGAAAACAGTGGTTGAGAAAAACTGGTCCAAAATAGAGACAGAGGGAATGAAAGAAGAAAACAAGCATTAATGTTTGTTGGGATTGAACTGTACATACATGTTTACTAGGTCTGTTACTTGCATAATATAGAAAGCATTTCACCCATTATGCACCTAGAAAAGGCATAAAACAGAAACTGTTTCTTTTATATTATTTATTAAAGACAAAACACTAATTAATAAAATATGTAATCTTTGACTTACTTTTCGTTTTGGAGGATTACTTGCAGGTAAAACTTTGAAAAATGTATCGAGACGACCTTGGGTGGATCCGTGACGGCCTTTCATCAATTTCTTAGCTCCATTTCTTACGCGCTGCTCACTAAAGAATAATAATAGTAAAAAAAAAAATAAAATAAATAAATAAAACTAAAATAAATATTGCATTCAAATGAAATTACTCTAGTAGTTTATCTTAATAAACATTAATAAGAATACAAAGTACGAGGGTGGTTCAATAAGTTTCTTTTCTGATTAACTTTTATAGGTGATAGAAAGAACACAACGGTATCCCCTTTCAACATAATCTCCCTTTTGCATAAGAGTTAAACATAATATTCTGCATTCATGATGGCATGCCCTTCCTTGAAGTCTATCAAGAGAATTCCCCAGCAATCCCAAAGGATTGTTGCCAGGAATTCTTGGTGGTGAGTGACCTGCTTTTCTCGGTGATGTTTCGTCTGGTTTGAGCCACTCCGTGGATTCCCTTTTCGAAAGAGGATCATAATTGAGGACCATGGCTTCATACCCAGTGAAAATGGATTCCAGCACTTCTCTCTGATTCCCTTGGAAAAGAACTAAACACTTGTAGGAACAGGTCACATGATGCTCCTGAAATGAAGAGAGAAGTCGGAGCACCCACCTTGCACTGACCTTCGTCATGTGAAGCTTCTCGTGAATGATACGGAAGACAGTTGTTATAGAAAGCCACCAACCTAGCTGAAATTTCTTTGAGCCTCAACTATTATGCCGATGAGCAGTTCCTCCTCAACAAGAGACATTTTCTTCAGTCATCACTTCCACAGGGTGACCATCACGAGGATCATTTTCAATGCTCTCTCTTCCTAGGCGAAACTGTTTAGCCCATTCCTTCACGATGGAATATGAAGAAGCTTTCCCATAAACCCCATCCAATCACTGTTTGATAGCACTTGGAGAAAGCCCTTCTTTGATGAAAAACTTTATCACAGCACAGTACTCAATTTTTAACATTACACCACTTAGTGTTCCAAGTGTTAGTCAAGCAAGTGCCTCCAACTGAATGACACAGGTAGAGAGTTGAAACTGGTACACTAACCTCCACATAGATGGTGCTATCTGTCACAGTGTGAATTTTGTATTTCAGACTGGAAACTTTTGGAACCTACCTTATAAGTTTAGTTATTTCTGCAATTCTATCATAAAATAGTTGTAATGATTAAACAAGGAAAATAAATGAACAAAAACACAGAACTAAAAAAATAAAAAATAATAAAATAATATATATATAAAGAAAAAATGTGCTTTTTTGAAAACCTAAAGGTTGTAATCAAAGAAGGATGGGAAGAAGACTCTCCCAAAGAGTAGCAGTATAGGGAATGAAGGCAGAGGATGGAAAATTGGTTCCATGTGTTTGGAGATGAACTGTATATGGGTGTTGACTAGCAGCTGCTCAAGTTCGTATATGATTAGAGGAAAGTGGAGGAATGGTAATGGCAAGTTCAGTGGGGCAGTACTAATGGAAATACCTCCAGAAAATACAGCAATAGAGCATCTAAGGGAAAGTGACCGGAGGGAATCAGTGATGGGGTGATCAATTAAGCAAATTGCTTGCATCTGAATATAATCACACATTCTGAAGGAGTAGGTATATCACCCCCAAATGCAAGAACAGTATTCTAAGGCTGGAAAGATTTCAGCTTTATAAAGTATCAGGAGTTGAGCAGGAGAGAAGTATAGTGATTGAAATGAAAGAGAATACCAAGCTGTTTGGAGGATAAAGAGGCTATAGACCTGATGTGCTTATACCAGGATATATTAGATGTGAGAATCTAAGAAGAGAAAATTGATTCTGGTTGGTGAGAAGAATATTATCAAAAGTGAGAGAGAAAGAGACATGTTCTTTCTTCCTGGAATGTATTTTGGTAGCACTAAAATTCAGCAGGTTGTCCTCACCCCACTTTAACTGGTTAAAGATCTTCTTCATCCAGCATTGGGGGACTGAAATAAGAAGATTTTGAAGTACGAATTAACTGAGTACTAAGGTTTTAAAATGAAAATGAGGAGTGGAGAGAGTACTGACTTCAGCAAAGCTATACATAAGATTGGCAGCTGATGGGAGGAAGAGTGTAGGTGACAGCACTGAGACCTGGGTTACACAAGCATTAATTGAAAAATCTGATGAAAGGAAATCATTCACCATGATCAGCAATGAAAGACCAGAGAGGAAGCTGGCAATCCATTCGCGAAGAAAAAGTGGAATACCATAAGATGGTAGTTTGATAAGAAGGTTATAATTCCAGACACGATCAAATGTCTTGGAAATATCAATAGTGACCATTTGAGTTTCTCTAAACTTTTCCGTGGCATGTGTCCAAAAGTCTGTGAGATTGGCTGTTGATGATTGTTTCCATTATTTTTGAGAGTACTGAAGTCAGAGCAATAGTATGATAGTTTGATGGTCGACTTTAACCCTTTTTTTGGGAACATGCTGGATAAAAGCTTACTTCCAAGCAGCTGGATGGATGAGAGATGAGTATGACAGCTTGAGGAGATGATATAAGATGGATGTGAATTCTGGAGCACAAGCTTTTAGTGCTCAGGGCAGGAGACTGATTGATATCTACTTAATCAATCAAATGCTACTGAATATTTTTCTAATGTCCTTCTGGTGAAATTTCAGAGGAGACATACTGTGAATAGTTTTGTGGAATAGTGAGGAGGTGTGCCTTGGGCATCTATACAAGAATTGGAGGAAAAGAAACTGATGCTAAGAGGTCTGTCTTCCTTATCTTTAGGAGAAGATGATTACTATTGTACCATCAGGATGTAAGAGAGGTGAAAATGTGGAAGGAAGTTGCATCCCATAGCCTTAGTGTGGGATCAAAATGCTTGACTGCCATTTGGCCCTTACAATGTCTGCTTTGGATTTGTTGATGATTTTTTGCAATTGTTATGAAGTGTAGTGAAAGCTGAGTAACAGGCTGGAGTTTCTGGCTGGATATTCTGGATATACCATAAGATAGTAGCTAGTAAGAAGGTTATAATGGAGCCAACTTAAAACTCAAGGATCAACAGGCTGTAAGCAATAAATCAGGTCACAGAAATCAGGCATAGTATGACTAGGAGATGGACTATCAGTAGAAAAGAGGCATGGACAAGGCTATGGTCAAACTTGGAAAGAGAATAGCTAACATCAATGGCTCTGTTAATTCAATATAAGTTGAATCAACTTATACCGAATAATAGAGAATTTATCCATAACACCAAATTAAAGTATACAAGATAATCAAACAAATTTTATCCTACTGAGAAATGGGTTAAAACTAAAATACTTTACTAAAGACAAGCATTCATAGAAAACATTTCTGAGGAAAAATAGGAAAGTGGGTAGATGGCATCATTGACAGAATCATATTAAATACAAAAATATTAAAAAGGAACTTAGTATCATTAGCATTTTCAGAAAGTGTGCAGAGCTAATTTAAGGTGATATAGCAATTTAAACAGAATAAGAGAGGAAAGGCTGGCAAAACAGGTCTTATATAAGGCTGAATTTTGATTTTCTTCTTCTTCTTCTGGAAAACTATCGAGAAGACCAAAATGTAGTATCTCACAATACTGGAGACCAGCTTAATTTAGATGAAAACTGTTACTAGGAAGCTAGTAATAATGCAAACATATTGTGTAACACTATTCAAGTATCATTTACACCTCTTAAGGGATTATCAAGGAAAGATAACCATGATGTTTATGGTTAAGTAAGATAGCATGCTATGGACTTAAAACCATTCTTTGTGCTAAACTATATTAATCTTAATTATATTTCTAATTTTGTTGTTATTCAACTACTGTACTTTTTTTTTTAATGCAAATTTTGAATTACAATTTTTGCTACATATAAATGACATCAACTAAATGGGAAAGGCAGTTGTGTGACCTGAATGAATTTATTGGCAAAGTAGATAGTGTCTTTACTCTTTGACCATGGGTTTGAATGTCACTATGGTGGAATGGATGTTGCATTACACATTTGAGTTGCAAATAATTTTCATTAGCCAGAGAGAATCTCTAGAGTAAGGTTTCGGATTATTATTATAATACAAGACATATTCAGGGAGTCAGGAATTCATTGAGGGAGGTCACATGTCACTCACACCACCTGACAAATCTCTTGAATTCATTCCCACTATTTGCATTTACCATCTCCTCCAAAGGCAAGCCATTCTAATCATGCATTGCTCTATGAGAGAAGACTCAAGCTCTCATCCTTTTTTTGACTGTATTCATTCTCGACTCCCATGAATGCCCTCTTGTTCTTTTCCCACCCTCCAAAAATGAAACTTCCATCTATTGGGATCCTGTATGATTCTTTTAGAAGTTTTGTAGGTCTCTACCATATCACCTGTTTCCTTCAGTTTATTAGTGTCTGAAGTCCACAAATTTTCAATCTATCCTCATAATTTATATTCAACAATCTTGATGTTCTCTTTAACATTCTCTGTTGCAAACATTACTTTGAAAACCAGAAGACAAGATCTGTACACAATAGTCCATATGAGGTCACATTAAAGTCTTGTAAAGAAATAAAATGATTTCCTTATATGGCAATGTTTGTTTTAGCATTGCAATTATACTTTGAGCAATTATCCTCTAATAGTTTCCTCATCTATGTTGGCAATGCAGCACTAAATATTTCAACATGCCTAAGCGCAAATATTTGGCATGAAAGTGCATAATTAGTCGGTTTCCTAACTGATTAATTGAACTAACAATCATTTTCACATGCGCACAATTTGCAGAATGATTTCTATTGAAATTATTCTGCAAATACTTCATGTCAAGCACATTCCTGATTACCATGTCTATCTTTGCATCATCAGCAAATAGCTGTATGTCTCCTGTCAAATCTTTCCTAATGTCATTAATGTAAAGAGTGAATAACAACAAGGTATACTGCAATGGGGAATATCACTAGTCACCTTAAATTTTGCAGACTAACACCATTTATACAACACTTTTTTTGATATCAGTCACTCAACTATCCTCTTATCCATGCTAATAGTTTATATTCCAATTCCATATCCTCCAACTTATGTAACTGCATTCCATGCTGTATCCTTAGCAAAGTCCAAAAGTATTATGATGAATCCATTCCCCTCTTGTTTAATATAATATTATTATAGTTGAACAAGTTTCTCCTTTCTTTTATTTTCTAGTCTTAATACAAAATGCAGTACTTCCCATAGGATTACTCCCAACAGCTATGGATTGAGACATCATTCGTGAGGAAATTCATTTCACTATTCTGAAAGTTTTGTGCTTTTACTATTTGCAACATTGAGTTTAAAATACCATTAGTTTTATGTAGAGCCTGTCAATTTTATTAAGTTACTATGGACCTTGCTTTGACACATATTTTCTACAAATTTAAAAAAAACTTCAAAAAAGCTCAAAGGGATGAAAATGTTTATAAGTAATCCTCCTTGGCAAGAAAAGACTGCATGTGCATTTAAATTATCAATCAATTAATCCATTGAACTTACAATGATTTTATACACTTTTGCTGAATACTATATTAAACTTAATCATAACATTTTCTATTCTTATTTTCCTTCCCTACAGGCTTCAAAAATAAATCCATTATGTAAAAAACAGAACATTACTGTTATTGTTACTTTATAATATAATCCAATTTTTTACAATATTTTTTATATTTCATTCCAAAGGAAATTCAAAATCCAGTAACATTTAACATACATTTCTCTATCAAATAAAGTTTAGATCATTTTGAGACCTAAAGAGATTTTGAAATACAGTTTCTGAATAAATATCTTATTTCGCAATATCTTATTCCACATTTTTTTTACTTCAGTGATTAGTATTGCACTGTATTTACTACAATAATAAAATTTCCTCAGTTTCATTCCAGTCTTCTGCAAGTGTTGATGCCTAAGTAAGAATTCTGCAATTGAAGTGCACAAAAATGACTCCTTATATGTTTTACAAGAACAGGAGCACTTTTAGATATTATCATTGTTACTGGTGTTAAATTTTTTATATATATGTCGTTATATATATAGTAGCTATTGTAAATTGTTAGATAGCCTAACCTTACTTATTGTACTTGTTAAGTGATTATACTTAATATGTATTCTCGAGCTTGTTTCTACCTTGCTATCTCTATCAATTCCAATTAACTTCTAAATACTTCGTGGCCACTACTATAATTGTTCGCGTGTGCAAAACTCGGTAGACAAAGAAACTGCTTCAGACTAGAGCCAAATTTCTTTGTTACAATTCTGGAATTAACTCCGTATCAGAATTTGGAAAAATTTATTTGTTGAAGCTGCACCATCCAAATTCCTAGACAAGAGAAGCTTCTTTGCCAGCGAGTTGATTCTCAAAATGACACACCTATTGACAATCAAGCAATTAATACTTCCAATTCCAAAACCTTATATGTCTAAATTTTTTCCCTTACTGCAGTCGTAGCAATCCCCGACTATTGATTCACTCAGGTTCTATTTTTATGAGTGGTGCATTGTGATTTCAGATCAGGCAATTTTGTTAGGTAAAAAAAGGTTTATTCATCACACTAATACAATACACACTTACTAAAGGTTACTTAATTAAGCTAAATCTCTCCTACAAGTTAAGTGGGTTAAACAGACATAATCTTAACATTCCTAATCTTTCTCAACAATAGACAATATCTGCAACTAGATCACTGACAATCCTATACAAGCATTTACTTTATTTAATTTCAAGATATACTAGGCTATGACATGCATTAATAAATTAACTCTAGACTATACAATATCTCATTCTCAGACATGACACAATTTACAGGTTAGTTAGATTCTAAAGTCCTGTTTCAATTCATATAAGTCCAATCACTGAGCATATCCGTACATTATTGCTTTCTAACTCTTTCTCGTATACAAAGGAATTAAAAAGTTCCTACATTACCGAGTAACTGGATCTCTCTGATCTTCTCTCTCAATCTTTCATTAACTTCACACGGCTTGTTACCTTCTCCTTCGGTTTGCTGTTTTCAGAACAAACTGGTGAATACGATCACGAATCGCCTTCTCCGATGTGGGCAAAGCTGCTCTGCCAGGATCGGTCCATGTGGTTCTGCATGTTGTTTCGATCTGCGCTGACTTTTCCGATGTACCAATGATCATGCTCGCACTGGATCGCTGACTGGCCGCATAGCTGCCACTAGACATCGTTCTTCTCGACTGCGCTCACGTACGCCTCCTCTGGGAAACTGGAACAGGAATCCAAGGCAGAAAAAAAAAAAGCAAAAAGCCCCGAGTTCGCGTCGCCAAGATCTATATATCCTTCCTAAGCTGTTCTCGCTACTATGTCACCTTTACCGCCTGGCACCTAAATCTCTTGCACTTGGTACCGTTCTCTCCTCACTGAGTTCTCCACGGGGACATCCTGCGCATAACTTAGTCTTAGAGCACGTGACTGCCTCGGGTCATAATTATAAGCCGATTATCTCATTGTATATATCGATCTAACTTTCTCATGCTAACATATTTCTCACTAAATTTCAACCCTTGTCATTTTTACAAGGACACATAACAGTATAATATATAGGAGAATTTACAATTAAAAGACTATTTCGTTTTTTCCTTAACAATTTTACTTATACCTATATATAAGTATTTTTCCGGAATTTTTGTTACCTGTTAAATCTGAATGAAATATTTTTACAATAAATTAAACCTTTCATTCAAGATTTAACACTGGTTATTTACATATCCTGAAAACAACTGATCATTATTCACTCCTACACTCATTTCTCAATAATAAGTGCATGTATCCCTAATATGCAAACAGAAAGCATGAGATAATTTCTTGGCTCATACACTGACACAAGATGATTTGTCTGTACCTAGAAATGCGTGTGACCAGATCATTACTAACAACCTTGTGCAAGTGTAGCTAATTAATAGGACTTAGTGGCAAGGAATGAAAAATAAAACTAAAGAAAGAAAGATTTGATGAAGACTCTGTTCAGACAGGTATAAAAAAGACATGTAAACTAAATTATTACCAAAATAAACCAGAAGAGCCTGTGTAGCTCAGTGGATGTGGCGTTTGCACACCATGGCGCTTGGCCACACGAAGGAAGACTTGGTTTCGAGTCTAGTTGGCGACTAGAGGAAATTTTTCTAAGCCTTTTTTTGACCGGTTCCTGAGTTAGTCGATCTCTGGCACGGGCAAGCGGGTTTTTCCTCCCGGAAACTCGGGTTTTTCGTCCCGTAAACTCAAGAAAATCGACCGTAGAACCCACATTATTTCAGACATTAAATATATTGTGTTAGGGTTAGGGACCATGAGATGGCGGCACATTTGAGCCGTCTCTCTTCACTGTGTACCACTTAATTAGTGATAGCCTTGGGCCATCTATTTCTGATTGGTACTAGTGGAGATTGAACTGCCCACTCAGTCTCAAAAAGTTAGATAGGGCTAAATGGCCTCGCTTACTCCCGTATACGGGAATAAAAAGGCGTTAGCTGATTTTTAATTAAAAAAAAAAAATAATAAACCAGAGGTTTATTTTTTAATGTTTTGTTATTGAAGTATATAAATTCCATCATCAGTGATTAAAAAAACAAAACATACTTAAAGCCATTATCTCCACACAGAAAGCTCACCAGTCCTTCTTCATCAGGATCAGTCCACTTTAACTAAAAAAAAAAAAAATAATGATTGATGATGATAAACTAAATATATAATCACAAGAATTTAAAATGTTTTTTTGGTCATTTCTAACAACAAACTTTAAAATGTTATGTTACAAGTCCCAAATAAATTGCATATGCGTGAATGATGATGAAGTTAATAAGGATACTCATTCCAATTTGCTCAAATTATTGATGTTTATATATTTTTTACTAGGGTTGCTTAAGGCTTTGAGCCTTAAGCGACCCTAACTGGGGCTTCTGACCTAATGTCCACTCCTCACCTACACGTGGTGAACTCCATTACTAGGTACATACTAGATATTGAACGAATGAGGATAGGCTGGCAATCTGGGACTTAGCCAACCAAATTGTACTTTCTATTGCCTTAAATCAAAAATGCATATGGTGGTACAACATGATGAGATTTCATACTGGTTAGAGCATCACCTGGTTAAAAACATTAACTTGGTTCACAAACAGTTAAAAGTCAGATACTGGAACAAGCTCCAACTCTACATCTAGAAGAAGAAGAAGAATAAACTCAACATCAGAAGAACCAATGATAGAAACCAGCAAAATAAGGAGTTTTAATGGAAAGGAAATTGAACTTACAGAAGAATTGGAAAAGTACCACATGGACATAATTGGACTTATTGAGACAAAGAAGACAAAAACAGGTGGGACTAAATAATAGGACCATATTTTGTTAATACCAAACATGAAGATAAACTTCTTGATTGGAAGGTGGTTTCAAGGGTCGTTTCAAAGTAAAACGGCAGTTTCAAAGTAGAGTTATGTTGGCAAACCTCAAAATGGGGACATCAACAATGAAACTTATTTGTGCATATGGTCCCACAGAAGGTTCTTTTAAGGAACATTTGGGAAAATTTGGAGAAAAAGGCAAAGCTAATAATAATGGAAAGTCTACTGGATTTCTATTCAGGATATAGACTAGTCATTGCTAACACCATGTTCCAGCATAAAGATGTGTACAAGTTCACATAGATAGAAGATACAAGAAATAAGAAAAGTCTCATTGACTATATTATAGTTAATATATTCATGCTAGTTTAGGATACAAGAGTGTACAGAGGATTTTAAATTGGAAGTGACAATTGCTTAGTACTAAGCAGGATAAAAACGGATCCTTTTTTTGGAATTGAAAAAATTGATGTGGCATTGAAAAGAACAGTGTGTAAAAGTTTTAAAAATAATTAAAGTTGGGCAGCTTTTGCAAGCAAATTGTGCTCGAATATACAAACATTATTAAAGAAAAAATTAAACAAATTGAAAACAAGAACCAAACCTTGGAGTCTCAGTAACAAACTCTGAATTGATTGATTCAGCTAAAGAGGTATGTGGTGAAGTTGTCTGCATGGATAGAAAAATAAGAACACAATGGTGGACATAAGAAGTTAAAGAAGCAGTCCTGGAAAAGAAGAAAGCATACAAAAATTTCCTAGCAAATAAGTTGGCAGATGTCCTAGAAGAATATAGAGAAAAATGTAAAAGAGCTAAGCTATGTGTAAAAGTAGCAAAATGAAAGTCATGGGAAGATTTGGTAAGAGTATGGAAAATAAATATCAGGAAGGTGGCAAAATGTTCTGGAGGCTTTGAAGAAGCTTAGAAATGGAGAAAAGAGTACTGTAAAAGAAATCAAATATGATAAAGTTGATATGAAAACTGAAAGTAAGGATATCGTAAATGTTTGGAGTAATTACTTTGAAAGACTGTTAAATGAAATAAGCAGTGAAAGAACTGTATTAGAAAAATTTCAAGAGGAACACAAAGAGAAGTAACATATCAATACTTGAGGTCGAAAAAGTTGTCAAAAACTTGAAATATGGAAAAGCAGCTGGAATAGATGATATTCAACTCGACAAGAAATGCTTATATGGAGATATAAACGTTTTGCAGTGGCTAAACTGCATAATTCAGAGGGCTTGGTCAGAAGCTGAATTCCTGATGATTGGAGTAAAGCTCTCATAGTACCATCTATTAAAAAGGGAATAAAACTAAATTTGAGAATTTCAGAGGGATTTCTCTACTAAGTATTCCACGTAAAATTTATGCAAGCATACTTAAAAAGAGGTTGAGAAAGAATGTGGAAGAGAAACTTGGAGAAGAACAAACTGGGTTCAGGCCAAATAGAAGTCGTCAAGATCAGATTTTCACTTTAAGACAAATAGTTGAGAAATTGTTGGAATGTGACAAGGATCTACTTAAGTTTTGTAGATCTGGAAAAGCTTTTCAAAACACTACAATTATATGGGGTGAATGGAACATTATACAGAGCAATACATAATAGTCTTATTTAAGTTGCTAATCAGCAGTTAGAATTGAAAGAATACAGGAAGATGGTTTGATGTAAAATCAGGGGGTAAGACAAGGATGCACATTATGAAAGAAAGTGGCATCAAGCCTGATATTAGAATTTGAGTTATCAAACTTAGCTCTTTGCTTTATGCAGATGATGTACTCAAAAACACATCTAGTTCAAGTTCCAGGATTCATTAACTAAATAGAATAACAGCTGTAACCGATTTGGCATGAAAATCAGCAATAAAAAGACCAAAAACTATGAAAATAGGTAGGAACAAGGAAAACTTCAGCTGTATTCAGTGGCAATCCTACAGGAAAAGTAAAAGATTTCAGCTATTTAGTTTTTACTGAAGATGGTAGGTTAAATCTGGAAATAGACAAAAGAATAAGCAAAGCTGGTAAGGTGGGTAGCCAGATGAATAAATTTATATGGAATAAAAGGGAAATTAGCCAAAACATGAAACTAGCAGTATATTAAAAGTGTTTAAATTATGGATCTGAGAGTTGGTTTAGAAATAAAACACTCGATCAATGGCTGGAGACTACAGATATTAGGGTTATGAGAAAAATTAGGGGAGTGAACTGATGGCATCAATGGCAGAATCATATTAAAAATGAAGATATTAGAAAGGAACTTGACATTATTAGCATTCAAGAATGTGTCAGCAGAGCTAATCTGAAGTGGTATGGTCACTTAAATAGAATGGGCAAAGAATAATTAGCAAAACAAGTGTTTAAAGACAAGATGGCAGGAAAAGGACCAAGATCTAGGTGGATTGATTCGGTCAGAAGTACCTTAGAAGCACGGAATGTTAGATATGACAATACTGGAGTGCTCACAAGCATTAGCTTGATCTGGAGGTAAATCGTGGATAGGTGATTAATAATAATGTCAACTTAATCATGTAGTGCTGTCACAGTAACCTGAACACCCCTTGGGATATACATCAGAAAATTGATGATGATGATATATAGGATTTATAATTTGGGTTTGCCAAAATATTTTTCTGGTCCCACAAATTTTCATTTATATATAAGTCCTCTAATACTATTAGAGGATTTGTATGCACAGTAAGTGCCCAACTTAGACTGATTCATAGATATGCAGTTGTGGTATTTTGACTTAGACTAGTAATGTCCTCTATCAAGTCTCATAACAGATAACTTTCCTAGTAAGCTGACGGAGAGCTCATAGCACCATCGCCATTTTGTTTGTTTCTACCTTGAGCACAAGTTGTGTCTTGTTAGTGAACCTATGCAGTACTTATTGAAAACAAAATATAAACCCAAAATATGTCTGAGAAATGTAAAAGCGATGAGAATAAATACATGTATTTACAGTGGTAAGGAGAGGTGCATTATAACTTTAGAGACTACCATGAAAAAGACAAGTCTGTAGACATATTATGAGCTTATAAAATGAATGAATTGATAAGACTACTATAAGACAAAGTTTGTGTTATGCAGAACCAATGCACTTCAGAAAAGAGGCACATACTAATAGAAGAAATGGGAAAACTATGGGCAATTTGGATAAAAGACATGCAACAATGAATGGTATAAGCATTACGCTTATTCAATAAAAAACCCAAGATACTGCTCAATGCTATAAAATAATTTTTGAGGAAAAAAAAAAAAGATGTGGCAGTATGGGCCATAAACATGTATACCAGTACAGACTGCATATGTAATATGTAATACTGTTTGTATTAGATTTCTTCCAATCACATATTGCTATACCTGATAGCATACTGAATAAACTTTCATTTTTCTCGAAGTTCTTTTATAAGCAGAACCTATTTAGCTCAATTATCCTGGAAATGAACATATATATCAAAAATATAAAGTATTTAAGCACTATTCAACTTACATGGATTTTCATCTTGTGCAGAAACTCTTTCAGAATGAATTAGACATCTAAGTCAAGTACCTTATACAGTATATATAAAAATCCTCTAGTGCCTTTTATTTACCAAATGAAGTAGGCAGAACTCCTTCATCCCTAACTTTCAGAAATCGGTAGAGAACTGGTCTTCACTCTTACTTGAAGATAATGGGGTGACAGTATGTCAAAAATATGACCAGTGCCATTTCATATCCTAAACCCCCAATGGGTATATTACTATCTGAAATATTGTGAGTTTTGTGGTTGATTATTCTGAGTTATATAGTTAAAAACCTTAGTTTCAATGGGGGGGGGGGGATATTTGTCTGTGTCATAGATCAATTAACTTGAGAACTATCCAAAACAGAAGGCCCACAAAAAAGTTGGTCACCAGAATCAAATATATAAAACAGTCTATCTCCTAGATGACTGGGATTATGGAACATGAAATGTTGCTACAAGTTATGCATAGCACCTCAATATCTGACAAATAATTAACCAAGTTTCTTGTATCCAGATTCCAAAAGGATGCAATAATAAAGTAACTGTTACTAGACTTTTATTTGATCCAGAAACATGTCATGAAACTGATAATATTGAAAGAAAGGGAATCTCTCTCTCTTATACATTATTTCCATTACAACCAAGTTAGCAAAAATTCTCTAAGTTTACAAATCAAACTACACTCACACCTCTAATGGTGATCTTGTTGAAATTAAATGGTAACAAACCTACAAGCAGTGCCGTAATGAGGGTGTGGCGAAAGAGGCGCCTGCCAAGGGCGCAACTAGGTTTGGAGCACAAAATGTAAAAAATAAAAATAAATAAATAGATATAAAAGTCCGCTATTTTATATTGTATTTTTAAATTTCGGCAATACGCCGCTTTAAACACACAAATTCTACAACACACACTGCAACTCATTTTGATGGGGTTAAGAGTAAGTATTTAACATATTGCATTTAGTAAAATTTAACTTGTTACATTTAAATTTTTCAAAATTTTTGTCATTTTTGGGTTAGGGGAGTGCAAGTTATCAGAATGTAATCAATAAACTTTTTAACCATACCATCTGGAGATGTCCATATGTATTTGCATGATGGTTTATGAAAAAATAGGGTGCTTGAGATGAATAGCTTCATGTGGCAGCAATCTCCCATCACCATTAGGATGTCCTTTTGTTTTGTCAATAAGGTCCTGTAGTTGACAGCAGAAAGTATCTAATCCTTTGTCTTCATGCAATCAATCTGGAGCATAAGTTTGGATAACTCTTTTTTTAAATCCCTTTTTTTCTTTTCCTTTTAACCTAATTGTTATCATTCTTGGACTACACGACTCTATGGCTATGATGGAGTTCTGTAAGTGACTATTAAATAATATTGTGACTCACTTTCTGTGAATGTTACTTCTCTTTCTGAGTAAAATAGTCTTCCATTCTTCAGATTTATTACACCTTCTCCAGGCCAGTGTATTTTAGCAATGCCAATTATATCCCACAATCTTCTCTAGCTATTTCTGCATCAATTTTATCTTTATTAGTTTAAAAAGAGTTCTTATATTCAAGGTTAGGAGATGGGTTATTTTTTGAGCTGACTACAAGAATATTTTTCAACTGCTTCCTGTGATCTAAAAACAGTTGCACATCAGCTTTCCCAAATGTAGTAGCATTGTTTGGTTCTGTAATGAATCTCTATCCATAGGTGGTTTTTGACAATTTAAATGCAGCTGGTTTGCCACTCTGCTGCATTTGCCTTCTACCTTTAGTAGGGCATGATGGGAGAGAAGGCAGACTCCCACTTCACGAGATGAAAAAAAAGTAAGATAGGAAAGATTCACAATCTAGCCCTCGAATATTCTTATAGCACTGGGAAGAAAGGAGCAAGAGTGAAAGAAAGAAAGGATAGGGACAGTCTATAGATATTATAACAGATGTACATTACATGAAATGTAATGTACATCTGTTATATGCTACATCCAAGAATGGATGTAGTAAGTATCCACCTATTGCTGAATAAAAACGAATTCTTTTATGTTTAATAAGAAGAGGACCTCATATATTGCTCTCCAACAAATACTAGTATGCATGAGATATAAAATGGAAGAGCTGCTAACAACAACAAACAAAAGAATTATGTAACGAAAGTACAATTTGCAAAGAAGTGAACAATTTTGATGAGGAGCAGAAAACATTTTTGTATATATTACAATGTAAAAAGTGTATACTGATCATCAGTGAATAAAGGAAAATTCAAAGAAAACAAAGAGAAATATAAATAAAACATATAAATAAATACACAATAACAAGCACAAAAAATTGTACAAGATATGCGTACAATGATATGCAGCAGATGTGCCATGTATCATTATGGAATACACAAACAGGAAGTTACAGAAAGGTATATAGGTACATGAAAAGATCATGTCATGTTAGAGAAAGATCAAGGTTGGTCTAAGAGGTTTCTTTTTGCATCGATGTGAACATGTTAAATCTAGCACAATGAGCACAATTTTTGAGTTTATTCCTGGTAAACATATTAGTGTATTTGCTTAACTTAGAGCAGTGGTTCTTAACCGGTGTTCCCCAGAACACTTGTGTTCCACGAACTGGTTACAAGTGTTCCGCCAGTAAAAGATGTCACATGACACAGTTCTGAGTGTAACTGGCTACTCTGAATAAAAATGTCGAGAGAATTATTTCAATTATAACAGAACAGTTAACAATATTGGAAGAAAAGATTTCAAGTTACTTTCCATCCTTAAATACACACAATTATGACTGGATATGAAATAAATTTAGCACAGTTAATACATTGAGTTGTGAATTTTCGTTACAAGAAGAACATTTAGTTACCTTATCAATGGATCATACTCTAAAAATGAAATGAATGAGCAACACAGAAGGTATAAGATTAATCTTAGAAGGGAATTTTACATAGGCACGTGGAATGTTCGGGATCTACAGATGGGTACTCTTGAGATTGTCTGTAAAGAGATGGATAAGTATAAAACTGACATCCTGGGAATTACAGAGACCAGATGGAATAGAGAAAGTCACTTCAAAAGACAGGTTGGTAAGCTGGTTATTTACTCAGGTGATGACTCAAAACATCATGGGGTAGCTGTGATACTGAAGACAGCTCAGGCAAGAAGCCTTCTTAGTTATAACCCCATTAATGATAGGATACTTTCTATTAGACTTAAGGCTCAGCTTAGCAATGTATCAATTGTGGTAGTTTATGCACCCCACACGGATAGGCCTGAAGAAGAGAGTGAGGAATTCTATGAAAACTTACAAACTGTTTTGAACTGCCTACCATGGAGAGACATACTTTACATCTTAGGGGTCTTAAATGCAAAAGTGGGAAAGAGTATGAGAGTCAGGCCGGAGTGTGGCATGTTTGGTTTGGGTGAACATAACATCCGTGGTGAAAGACTGTTGGAATTTTCCCGTACTAACAGATTAGTTATTACCAATACCTGCTTCCAGAAACATCCACGATGGACCTATACTTGGACATCTAACATTGATAGGTCAAGACACCAGATAACATCCTGGCTTTCCAGCAGTGGAAGACAAGCATCTCTGATGTGCATACTTGTCCTGGAGCAGATTATGGTACAGACCATCAGCTAGTAAGAGCCAAAGTAAGACTAAGACTCCGAAAACTTCCAGGTCAGGCACATCCCACTAGATTGGATGTTAGAGTAATTCCTAGGGGATTCACAAAGAAACATCAACTCGGTTGGATGATTTTTGGAGACCAATGAGGAGAACTCACCAGAAATGCTTTGGGAAGGAGTCAAGGTGATAATACAGGATACAGCAAAGAAGTATCTCAGCCCAATAAGAAAACCAAGAGATCCATGGATATCAGATTCAACATGAGAACTAATCAAAAGAAGGCGGTTGGAAAAACAAATACAGGGACTGAAGAATACAAGAGATTACATAGAGAAGTCAGAAGAGCCATCAAGCAGGACAAGGAAAAGTTCTGTATTAATAAATTTGAAGAAATAGAGTTCCAGATGAGGAGGCACAATTATAAAAGGATGTTTTATTTAGTTTGCGACTTAAAGCACAAGTTTAAGCTTAAACTGAATGTCATGAAAGACAGGAATGGAACATTACTAACAGAAGAGTTGGAAATCAAAAACAGATGGAAAGAATACCGTGAGGAACTGTACAACAGAGTGGATAAAGAAAATGTAGAGCTCTCGCACCGAGAAAATTTAGATTTGGAACCTCCTCCACTTAGACATGAAGTTGAAAGAGCAGTTAAGCAGCAATAAGGTCCCCAAGTGCAGATAAACTCCAGCAGAGTTAATTAAGGCCACAGGGGATGTTTCATAGATTGATTACAAGGATATGGGAGACAGGATCATGGCCTAGAAACTGGAAGAAGTCGATTTTCATACCACTACATAAGAAAGGTGATATGAAGGCATGCAAGAATTATAGAACTATTAATTTAATATTTCATGCAAGCAAAATTTTTTTTGAAGATCATGCTAAATAGGATTGAGGCCAAAGTTGAGGCAGAGATGCCTGAGGAACAAGCAGGTTTTAGGAAAGGTAAGGGCACTAGAGATCAGATCCTTTGCCTTGGACAGATCACAGAAAAATATAAAGAATTCAGACTCCCTCTGGTAATGTGTTTCCTAGACTACTCTAAAGCTTTTGACTGTGTTGAGCATGTGAAAGTGTGGAAAGTAATGAAAAGAATGAGTTTTCCACAACACACTATCAGGTTGATAGCCAACTTGTATAGGGAGCAAGAAGCCACGGTAAGAACAGGTGTTGGATTGATTGACTGGCTTCAAGTTGAAAAAGGAGTTAGGCAAGGATGTTTACTTTCTCCTCACTTGTTTAGTACATATGCAGAGGACATCATGTGTGAAGCACTGGATGAGCTCAGGACAGGAATTAGGATAGGAGGTAGATTGATCAGTAATCTGAGGTATGCAGATGATACAGTACGCCTTTGTAATGACATGGAAGAACTAGGACTAATTCTTGTCAAAGTCAACAAGATCAGTAATAACAGAGGACTTCAACTCAATCCTGGCAAGACAAAGATTATGGTTCTCAAAGGAAATACAAACAGAGAAGCTTTTGAGAAACAAGTGTACCTTAATGGAGAAATAATTGAGGAAGTCAGCAAATTTGAGTACCTGGAATCCATTATTAATGTGAAGAATTGCTATTCAGAAGATGTCAGAAAAAGGTTAGGAATGGCTAAAACAACAGTCAGAGACCTGTCTAAATTCTGGAAGGATGGATCTATCTCCATGGGAACAAAGTTGAGGATTTTGGATGCAGTTGTTTTTTCAACAGCTACTTATGGATGTGAGACTTGGAACCTAAAGAAGTCAGACAAGAAACGGATATCCGCTTTCGAGATGTGGTGTTACAGAAGGCTGTTGAGGATATCGTATACTGAAAGGCGTACAAATGAATGGGTATTAGAAAATATCAGTAGAACCTTAAGGTTCCTTAAGGATATTGACAGAAGAAAGTTAAAATATTCTGGACACATAGAAAGGATGGAAGAGGAACTTCTCAGAACAGTAATAGAAGGTAAAGTTCCTGGAAAAAGAGGAAGGGGTAGACCATCAATGAGATGGATGGATGGTGTGTGTGTGGAGTGACTGATCGCCAGAGAGTTGAGGCTACCAGAAAAGCAAACAACAGGACTACATGGCAAGGCCTGGTATGGCACATCACCGAGCATTGGAGTGACCATACAGCATCTGTAGATGCCCAGTGAAAATAAAAAGAGAGAAATGGTTAATCAGCATATTGTGAGAATCTGGAACTCTGACAATCTACAGTAATCGATAATTATGCTACAGGTTAATGTATTTTGTGAGCTGAAATATTAATATACCTGCAAACAAGATATATATACATCGTATTCCTTATTTTTAGGAGTTATATGTATTCAAATCCTGTATCATTATGTATAAAAACGATATGATATATATATTACCTCTAGTTCTTCTGAAGAGGTTACATCTGGTTGCCTGAAAAGTTTCCTTGCCTCTTTATACATCCAGTCATCAGGAACTACATATTTCTATGCAAAAAATAAACAAGTAAATAAATAATAATAAGTAACTAACTAAATAAATAAACTAAAAAAAAATATGCAACCAATTTTCATCATCACCAAATTCCTGACATATACCCTCATGGGAAGTACAGGATCTTATGATAATACTACATGAAAGTTTTCCTCCAGATTAGCCTGTTATCAATCAACATTCCAATTTTATCAGCTCTTATATTTCTATTTTTGAAGGCACTTTTTACAGTATCAATCCATTTACATCTTGGTGTTTCTCTGAGTCTTTTTTCTGCCCTCCTAGCAAAGAACACTACTTAGTTAATCTTTCCTCTCCTATTCTGTTTAAGTGGCCATACCACCTGAGATTAGCTCTGCCATCACACTCCTGATTGCTAACAATGTCAAGTTCTTTCCTAATATCCTCGTTTTTAATATGATATTGCCATTGATGCCATCTGTTCACGCCTATAATCTTTCTCAGGACTCTCACATCTGTGGTTTCGAGTCTTTGTTCAAGAGTTTTATTTCTAATCTAGCTCTCGGATCCATAAGTTAAAATTGGTTTGAACACTGTCTTGTACACAGCTAGTTTAGTGTTTTTGACTACTGTCTCTCTTATCTCACATAAATTTTTTCATTTGACTTCCTACCATACCAGCTTTATTAATTCTGCTGCTCTATTTCCAAATTTAATTTGCCATCTTCTCTAAAAAGTATGCCTAAATGGTTGAAATATCTTGCTGGTTCTATAGGTTCTCCATTCAGGATGAAGCTGATGTTTGCAATGTTCCTGCCTATTTTCACTGTCTTTTTAATGCTGATTTTCATTCGATATTTATTACAGTTATTCAATTTGGTCAGAGAATCCTGCAAGCTTGTCCTGGATTTATTTAAAAGTATAACATCATCTGCATAAAGTAAAGAGCTAAAATTAACATCTCCAATTTTGATATCAGGTTCAATACTGTTACCTTCTTTAATTCCAACTGCTGATTTGCAACTCAAATAGAGACCATGTATTGCTTGATATAATGTCCCATTTATACCATATAACTGGAGCATTTTGAACAGCTTTCTTCTTGGCACCTTGTCACATGCCTTTTCCAGATCATTGTTATATTCTCATGATTTCTCAACTATTTGTCTTAAAGTGAAAATCTGATCCTGAACCCAGGTTGTTCTTCTCTAAGCTTCTCCTCTGCACCTAATTTTCATTACAAGAAAAATTGCCATAATAAACTAATGAAATGTACCAATCAAAGCTCCATAGAATGTAATGCTAAGATAAATTTATTGTAGTAAACTATTCCCTATAACAAACTTTTCTTATTGTTTTTGTGAATTTGTCATAGTGAGAGTTAGCTGTACTTTGATTTTGCTAAAATCTTCATATTTAATATGATCTACAATTGATCCCATCTACTTACTCCCCTAATTTCTCAGAAAATATGAGTCTTTAGTATTTGATCAATTTTATTTATAATCCAGCTCTAAAATCCATAAGTTAAAATTGGTTTGAACACTGTCTTGTATATAGCTAGTTTAGTGTTTTGACTAATTTCTCTTGTTCCGTATAAATTTATTCAACTGGTTAATCAACCATACTAACTTGACTTATTCAGTTGTCTATTTCCAATTTGCCATCTTCACTAAAAACTATTCCCAAATAGATGAAATATTTTACTTCTTCATATTCCTTATTTTACGAGTTACATGTTCAAATCCAGTACTATTTTGCATAAAAACAATAAGTGAAGGATAACCGAAAATGCAGTTAGTGTTTCCCCATGTTTTTTTCTATTTCGATAATTTAATCTTTTTACTGCTGATTTTAATTCCAGCTTTGCTACAGCAATAATTCAATTTAGTTAAGGAATCCTATAGACATGTACTGGATTTATTTGAGTATAAACACAATTTGCATAAAATCAAGAGATGAGATTAACATCTCCAATTTTGTTATCAGGCTTAATGTCACTTTCCTTCATAATGTGGACCATACAAATGATGATATAACACTCTTTCAGGCCCAATAACACTAAAAAAACTTAAATGATATACTCTTGAATTGTCCTTAGTAGCAGCTGCTGAACATGTGTTGCTCAGATAAATCATTGACTGTGTTGTTTAGTCAACTATTATTATATGATTTTCTTTCAAAAACATTCTTCGCTATGGCACTGATACATATGGGAAAAATGGTGACCAAGTCACAGATGTTGACTGATATCAACATGAGGGATTAGTGTGATGTAGCGTGCATTTAATGCATTCATTGCTGAAAGAGTGAATGGTTTTTGGTATGAGAGCGAAAATGAAGAAAACATTTGTTGGAAATGTTTCATAAGTGAATATAAGAAATGGGAGTCGTGTTGGGAGTGAAAGAATAAAGTGACTGATATTATGGATATAAGGCAGGATTGTCAGTGTTGTGGAGAATGTAGCGGAAACAGTAATGAGTGATAATGCATGAAATACAAATGAGAGTTTGAAAGAAGTGGTTGAAAGTAATGATAAGATAATGAGATGCCAGCATGGAAAGAAATTGCTCGCTTAAGCGGACTCCTTCGTAGGAAAAAACGTGAGCTCAAGTGACTGCAGAAAGGATTGGCATATGGTACAGAAGGACAGAAAATGAAAGAGTGAATGGGAAAAGCATAAAAGTGCGAGAAACTGGGAGAAAAGAGATAATGATGAAAGCAAGTTTCCCAAGTGCGAAGATAAAGGATGTTAGTGAAGCTTTAAGTTTGCAGAAGAAAAGAAGCAAACAAGTTAATTGTTTTGGCAGGCACAAATGATTTGAAAGGTGAGAAATATGCAATGAGAGAAGATATGAGAGTTGTTAGAAGAAGCAAAAATGAAGAGTAAGAAAGTAAAGACTATGAGTCTGTTGCCCTGGTATGATAGGACAGAATTGAGAAGGGCCATGATTTCAAAAAGTCAATGAGAAGATTGAGCAGGAGGAATGGTGTGCAGTTTATAGATGTGTGGAGTGAATTTGATGGATGTAAGGACATCTATATACTTGATGGATTGCACTTAAATGGTTTTGGAGTCAGGTGCTTGGAGAAAGTGTTGTTCAGTGAGAGGTTGGAAGTACAAAACCAAGGAAACTAGAGAAAGTAGTGGGAAGCAATCCCTCAAACAAATGAATGTGAGGAAATAGCCACCTCTGGGATAGATAAGTATGAGTGCAGGAATAATTATGAAGAGCTGGATACAGTTTCTTAGGTTTTGAAACTAAATAGGCAGGTCATGACATTATGTAAGGGTAATTGTAGGACCAAGAGGATGTTGAAATGCATGTACATGAATGCCCAAGTATTAGAAATAAAGGAGAGGAGTTTTTTTTTGGCATTGATTGGCTCAACTTGGACAAAAATTATTGGCATCAGTGAGACCTGGTGTCAGAGAATGATGTACTTATAGTTACAGGGATAGCAAGTAGTGGATATTGTATTTTCAGAGAAGACAGCGAAATAGGGCAGGAGAAAGGGTATTATTAATGATAGCTGAAGAACTTCAACCAGCAAAAATATAAGTTAAGGAAGATTGTAGATCTGATGGAAATGGTTCGTTTGAGGCTGTCTGGTGTGGTGTGGTGTGAGATAGAGGCCAATAGGACAGATATATTGTTGGTTTCTGCCTGGTAATTCAGAAGAAGATATGGATGATATGCATTGGAAGATTAGCACAATGAGTGCAGACCAAGCAATTATCATAGGAGACTTCAATTAGGGGGATATAGGTTGGAAGGAGGGAAAGGGCAAATGGAAAAATGGAAATGGAATTTATACAATTACTAAGGGATAATTACCTGAAACAGCATGTGATGGAAGGGATAAGGGATTTGAAAGTGTTAGATCTGGTAACAGCATCAGAAGATCTATCTGTAACTGAAGTAGCAACTCTACCTCCAATTGGGGAAGTGACATGCAGTTTTGTCCTGGGAGGTTGCTCAACACGTGGAAATTTCAGCCAAGAAAGGGTTTATGTGCAACTACATAGAATGAATGTCATTAGTGCATGGGAAGTGGTCAAGGGTTGTTTGAGAGAGCAATATCAAATTGCATACTGAGGGTCAGGAGGATAAATCAAGTCAGGATTAAGTGGATGACTAATAATATAAAGCAGGAGCTGCAAAAAAAGAAAAAAGAAGGCATTGTGTTAGCAATATAAACAACAAGGTGATCAGCATGCCCATGAGCAGAATAAATCACAAGCAAGAAGGGTAACTAGTATGGTAAGGAAGGCTAAATAAGATTTCAAGAGAAAATTAGATAAGTAGGCCAATGTAAATCCAAACGAGTTTTTTTTTTTGCTATGTAGCAAATGATGCTACATAGCAAAAATCCACATATCCACATCTGCAAATGATGCTACATAGCAATAATCCACACCTACAGAATGTGCTCCACTAGAAGACAGAGACACCTATTATAAAGATCTTTCTGAAACTGTCATGAACATCCCAGTTCACAATGTCACACTTATTGGTGGCGATTTTATTGCCCAAATTGGTAAAGACATTGCCAATACTACTAAAAACGTGGGTAAATACACTTATCATGAAACCACAAATAATAATGGACATTCTCTTATGAACTTCTGCAATAGCCATAACATGGTAATCACCCAAACCAAATTTCCCCATCCAAAAGGAGGACTATGGATCTGGGAACATCCAAATGGTTCTCATTCCCAAATAGACCACATACTAATCAATGGAAAGTGGATCAGATCAATCAAGAACTGTCGAGCATATAACACGGTTGAACTAAATTCTGACCACAGAATAATCAGTGCCCACATTAAACTTTCACTAAAAGCCTCTAAAAATAACAAGCCTAAAAAGAAACAATACAACTGGGACAAACTAAATAACCCACAA
The DNA here is from genome assembly GCF_054136105.1 of Typopeltis vanoorti. Classification (NCBI taxonomy): domain Eukaryota; kingdom Metazoa; phylum Arthropoda; class Arachnida; order Uropygi; family Thelyphonidae; genus Typopeltis; species Typopeltis vanoorti. The sequence continues at coordinate 87,504,220 of NC_143557.1, read as the reverse complement.
ATTGTAGCATCTTTCCACAGCACATTAGAAGACAATATGGAAAAACATTCTTAAAGATTCAGTTAATGAAAAGTATAAGGGTATCATTGAAGCAATAAACATAACATCCAACAAAATTCTTGGAAACAACAACAAAAAAAGACTCGGATAAATGGATCACCCCTGAAACTGAAAAATATATAGATGAAAGAAATAAAGCAAGGAAACTCTTCCGCTTAAACAGGAATGAAATAAATAAAGATAAACTAGACACTTTAAATAACAAGGTCAATGAACTCATGACCAAAGACAAAGAAAATCAAATAAATCAATACTGCGAGGAACTTGAAAATTATAATAAAACTGGGAATACTAGAAGCACCTTTCAAATGATAAATTATATCTGTCACCATAAAACAAAAAGAAGTGGAAATATTGTCACACATGACAAAAAAGGTAGACAACAACAGTAAATTTGAACTTGATAAAAGAATGGAGAAACTACTTTCAAGAATTACTGAATGTTGATAATCCCCAACATTCAAGTCAGCTAGCAGACCCGCATCTAGCCACCACTCTACCAATAAATTGTGAAGACTTCACTGAAAAGGAACTAAAAATAGCAATAGATCAAACCAAAGCAGGAATGTCCCCAGGGATTGATGGAATTAGAGCAGAAGCTTTCAAAAATGCTGGGTATAATACTTATTCCAATCTCCTTGCCATAATGAATCAAGCTTTAAACACTCGAATAATACCTCAACAATGGAAACACGGCCTTATTGTCCCTATACCCAAAAAGGGCAGTCTCAATAGAATGGATAACTACAGAGGTATTACTTTGCCATCAACCACAGTTAAAATCTACAATAGGATGATACTCCATAGAACAGAACTTGACTTAACACCACTTTTAAGAAAAAACCAAGCTGGATTTCTAAAAAAACGATGTACAATAGAACAGATACATTGCATCAGAAGAATCATAGAAGGTTCATGCAATAAAAACTTACCACTCATTTTAACCTTTATAGACTTCAAAAAAACTTTTGACTCCATTAATAGAGAAGCAATGTTTAAAATACTCAGCTTCTATGGTCTACCCTCAAAACTCATACAAGCAATCTCAGCACCTATAAAGATTACAATGCTACAGTAATCTTTAAAACAGAAACATCTGAATCATTTCCAGTGACAACAGGAGTCCTCCAAGGTGATGTACTAGCACCTTATTTGTTTTTAATATGCTTGGACTACATCTTCGGAACCATCAACACAGAAGATCTTGGTTTTAACATTAAAACATCTACCCACACCATGCAAATAACTGATCTTAGCTTTGCTGACGATGTTATACTTATTGACACAGAACCAACAAATGCACAAAAACATCTCGGTCTACTAGAGGCACAGGCTAAACTTATTGGCCTGCAGATCAACATCCAAAAGACCAAAGTATTCTCAATAGGTTGTGAAAACTTTATACTTCATATCAACAATAAACCCTTAGAAAGAGTAAAGGACTTTCAATACCTTGGATCGTACATCATCAATACAGAAAATGATATCAGAAAACGTAAACAGCTGGCTCTAGTCTTCCATAACAAACTCCGTCCCATCTGGAAATCATCATTAGTATCATTAAAGACAAAATTAATACTATACCATGCAACCAGTAGATCCATCTTCTTGTATGGTTCTCAAACCTGGACAATAAGCACCAAAAAAACTACAGATCTAATTAACTCCTTTGGAACTACATGTCTCAGATTGACCCTTGGATATACCTGGATGGACCACATCACTAACTCTGCTGTGCTAAATCTGACTAAGCAAGAACCACTTGTCAGTATAGTCAAAAAAACTACAACTCAGATGGCTTGAGTATCAACTCAGACATCCCGAAGTCTCACCCTTTTTGGAATCCCTCATCCTGTACAAACCAGAAGATGGCAAACGCAGTAGAGGAAGACCATGCAAACAATTTTGGCAATACATATGTGAAACCATCAGTAGGCTGAACTGCAAACTCCATCTGACATCTACCAGTTAGCTCAAGATAGAGAGACTTGGAAGACCATAATTTGCAATATTTAATTTTTAATATAAATCTCTTTTCCCTTTTTCACATTGTATCATATTGTGAATAAATTACGTATGTATGTAGCAAATAAGAGAAAGAATGATTATGGAAAGATAACTTTACTCAGTGCTGATGGTAGGAAAATGACAGAAGCAGAAGAAATAGTTAAGTTACTAAGTGATCACTTTGCAAGGGTATATCATCCAGGATAACATACTAAGGGTAACGCTGAAGTCATTGTTGTGACAGAGACTGATGTGAGAATTGCAGTAGATGAACTGGAAGTGCTCAGTATACTGAAAAATACCAATGTGAATCAGCAGTAGGCCTGGATGGTTTTGTCAGATCATGTGCTATGAGAATGTGCAAGTGAACTGCCATTACCTCTGACAAAGTTTAATCTAAGTCTCTGCTCTGGAAAAGTTCCAAGGGAGTGGAAACAGGGTAAGATAGTTTCCATTACAGTGGAACTATCTTACCCATAATCTTACCATTACATTAAAGGTGGCTCCAAAAAGCAGCAAATTACAGGCCAATGAATATCTCTGGAGTAGTCATTCAAGTATTGGTAAAGTTGATTAAAAGTAAAATTCAGGAATGGGTGGATAGGAATATAATATTCTATACGGGGACAGCATGGCTTTGTAAAAGGTAAGTCTTGCCTCGGTAATTTATTTACATTTTATAATAAGATGACAGTAGAATTGGATAAAGAAAATGGATACACCAGGATATTGCTGGACTTTACCATACGGAAAACTATTACATAAGTTATAGCAAATAGAAATGGATATGAGGCTGGTGGCATGGATAGGGAGGTGGCTGAGAGACAGACATCAGAGGGTGGTGTATGGTGGAGTGGAATCAAGGTGAATGAGGGTGATTAGTGGAGGGGACCCCAGACCTCTGTACTAGGACCACTACTCTTTAATCTGTACACTAATGATAGCAGAAGATTTGAAGGGAGACATTCAGTTGTTTGTCGATGATGAAACACTAGGGAGGGCAATAGTTGATAAAGGTGATGTAGATATCTTCCAAGATGATTTAAATAAATTGGCAGTGTGGACAAAGGAGAATGGTTGTTAATTTAGTGTTGTAAAATGTAAGGCAATCTAGGATGAAAAGATTACACACTTTGTATCATACTAATGGTACTAGTTTACAGGAAATTGATGAGGCTAGAGATTCTAGAAATATCTTGAAATTCAGAGGACACATTGCAAGAGTTGGAAAATAGCTCAAAGGATCACTTGGATGCTGAAGAACACATTGACAAGATAGGGAGGTTATTATCCCTCTTCATAAGGCTATGGGCCACATGTTGACTACTGTGCACAGATTTGGTCATCTGTGTTTCTTGGGGATCAGGAGGTGGTGAAGAGGATTCAGAGACAACTGACCAAGCTGGTAACAGGTCTGTGGAATGTTCCCTGTGAGAATAGATTGAAGATGTGTGGGGTGCAGAGTTCAGCTGAGAGAGAGGATATGACAGAAACTTATAAGTTACTGAAGGGATTCTATAAGATTGACATAGAAGAAATTTTTCAATACTATTGAGTAGGGGAAAACAAGAGGTTACAGTTAGAAGTTGTCTATGACTGTGGTTAGTAAGGGTGTGCAGACTAGGTTCTTTACTTGGAGAGTGATGAATGAGTGGAATGGATTGCCAAAGGTGGTTGTGAGCACATCAACAGCGAATAGGTTTAAGGAGATGGAAGAGATAATGGTGCATCCTTGTCGCACACCTATGTTTATCTCCAACCATCTTCCTGCACCTCTTTCAATTCTACCTGCTGACTTGCAGCTTAAATATTTGCTTGATATAATGTCCCATTTACACCATATAACTGTAACGTTTTGAAGAGCTTACCTATTGGCACTTTGTCATATGCCTTTTCCAGATCAACATAGGTTAAGTACAAATCCTTGTTATATTCCCATGATTTCTCAAGTATTTGTCTTAAAGTGAAAATCTAATCCTGACAACCTCCACTTGGCCAGAATCCAGCTTGTTCTTCACCAAGCTTCATTTCCACAATTTTTCTTAGCCGTTTCTCAAGTAGACTTGCATAAATATTACCAGGAACACTCAGTAGGGAAATACCTCTGTAATTCTCACAGTATTACTGCTCTTTTTATAGATGGGTATTATGAGAGCTCTGCTCCAATCATCTGGAATTCAACCCTCTGACCAGGCCTTCTGAATTATGCAATGCAGCCACTGTAAAAATTTTATACCTCCATATTTGAGCATTTCTGGCGAAATGAAATAATCGAGAATTACAAAATAAGAGTTAAAGTATGAACTACCATGAAACCAAATTTAAAATGTCAATTTAAAAAAAAAAAAAAAAAAGTGTAAGAAAGTTATAAAATGAGGTGAGCAGCTTTCAGAGGTGAATTGTAGACTCAAATACACAAACACCATTGAATAAAAGAATAAAAAATGAAAGAATTTGAAAACAAGACCCAAACCTTTGAGATTATTCAATGGCAAATCCTGAAGAAAACACTGACTGATTCAGCCAGAGAAGCATGTGGTGAGATTGTAAGGATAGAGAAATAAGAACTCCATGATGGACTCAGGAAGTTAAAGAGGTAGTGTAGGAAAAGAAGTAAGCATACTGAAAGTTCCTGACAAGTAAGTCAGCTTGTGCTCTTAGAGAATACAGAGAAAAATGTAAGAAAGTGATGCACTGTGTAAAACTAGCTGAACAAAAGTCCTGGGAAGACTTTGGTAAGAATATAGAAAATAAATATCAGGAAGGTGGGAAATTATTTTGAAGGCTATTGAAAAAGCTTAGAAAAGGAGGAAAGAGTACTGTAAGAGGAATCACAGATGATAGAGGTGACATGAAAATTGAAGATTGTAGATTCCTGGAGTTATCGTTATTATTATATGGGTACCTCCATTCCATGGTGTCTGAAGACTAATCACAGGAGACCCCAAATATCCACGCAATATCTATCATACCTCTCCTTGAAACCATTAATAGACAACGTACCTACGATTGTCTCTGCCAATCCATTCCATTCATTCACCACTCTTCAAAACAAAAAAAATCTAGTCTTCACATCTCTACTAACTACACACTTACTCAACTTCCAGGGGTGGCCTCTTGATCTCTTGTTCTACCTCTGTAGTCAAGTGCTGAAACATTTCTCCTGTATCAATCCCCTTTAAGGAATTTAAATGTTTCTATCATATCCACTCTTTTCTGCCTATCAATTAACTTCTGCAACCCGCAAACTCTCAATCTATCCTCATGGGGGAGGAGGCATTCCAGAGACCACTCACCATCTTAGTCACTTGTCTATGGATCCTCTCTACTACTTTCTCATCCCCAACAACCCCAGCTGACTAGACTTGAGCACAGTAATCGATATGTGGTTGTATCAAGGCTTTATAAAGAGGAATGATAACTCTTTATCTCTGTTTGTTAGTGTGCTCTTCAATAACTAATTAATCATGTGAGCTACCCTGGGTACTTTAGCAATATGTCTTCTAAACTTCAGCTCTCTCTATCGAATAAAAAGACTTATCATCCAACTGACTCCTATTCTTCATGGCTGCAATTCATCTCCTATTATCAGCAGTACCCACTCTCTGGCTTGTCTAGTCTATTCTTACTGAAAATACTAAATCCATCACATTCTACCCACGTAACTACTACTTCAGCTGTTAGCCAAGTCTTACTACTGCCTATAACTTTTGGCAAGGTTGCACTAACCAATGCTAAAACTCCTCTCTCTTATTCCTGATGCTTCCAGCATTAGTATATAGAAATTGTATCATCCCCTTCAGACCCCAACTACCTTTACATTCTGAATCGACTACCCCTTTCAATATTGTTGCCTGAGTGATTACACTCTGTATTTTTTGTTCATTCACACATCTCATTCGCTTCATGGATGCCTTCACACATACTTGTTTGCATCCATCCTAATTTGTTTAGTTTTCCTGACTTTGCACTGCTATACTCTCAGTAAACAAAGTTCTCTCTGGACACCTAACTTTGAATCCATTTAAGTGCAGTGCATTAGTAATGTACAAATCTTTCCATCCATAAAACTAAGGCTGCAGGTCCACAAACTCTATATCATTCCTTCTGCACTATCAGTATGATTCATTAGTTTTCATCCTCCTCCTCCTCTGCTGTTAGCTTTCATCTGCCTGTGGATGTATCATAGCATGGCAGTAGACTCACCTTCTTCACCATCTCGCTTCTTCCAATAACTCTTTCACATCCTCCCCACATACAATACTTATCACATGTCAGGTCATTGGCTATAGCCAATAACCTCAAAAGATTGCAAAATGAAACGAGCAGAGACAGTAAGGTGGCAGAAAGCACTCAAAAGGAATGTAATAAGGAATACATATCCATACAAGTAGAAAAAGTCATCTAAAACTTGAAATGTGGAAAGGCAACTAGAGTAGATGAAATTCAAGAAATGCTCAAATATGAAGGTATAAAATTTTTACAGTGGCTGATTTGCATACTTCAGATGGTCAGAGGATCAAATTCCAGATGATTGGAGCAGAGTTCTCATAGTACCCATCTATAATTTCTAAATCACTTAGGGAATTGAAACAACGTAGATCCGAATATAAATTAAATTATACTTTAATAGATATTTCGGCAATGTCACATTGCCATTTTCTAAAGGAACTTACAAAAAGGCAGGTGCACACAGGCACTAACAATACAGTAACTGAGAATGAAGATATGAAGCTATCGTTCTCCTAGAAGTCCTGATGGTGCCCTCTGGAGGGCTAAATAGGCGTTCTTGGCCATTAGGCTGAAGGTCTGCTGATGTATGCTTCCCAAATTTGGGACCGTCGCATACAACCAAATTTGTTGAGGTTTGGAGAGTTTCTTAGGGCAGAGGCTGATTCCATAAATAATCTTTCGAATTTATATTTGCTCCGGTGTATTATTGTTGCTTTCTTCCACCGTATTCTGTGGCGAGTATCCAGGGCATGGTCTGCAAGACCAGAATGGCTATACTTGTAAAACCGGATGTAGTCCTTATGTTCAGAAATTCTGATATTTGCTGTCCTGCCTGTTTGGCCAAAGTACGACAGTTTACAACTGCAAGGGACCTGGTATACACCAGGTAGGTCTAGGGGAAGTGGTTGGTCTTTGGTAGAGCGGATAAGGGATGCCAATTTTCTGTAAGGCCTGTAACAGGAGGTGAGGTCATGTTTTTTTAGAATTTTGGTAATTTTTTCCGAGGTGCCTCGGATGTAGGGAATGGTGATGGATTTAGAGTAATCTTTTTTGTGGAGGGGGGGGAGGAGGAGGGGGGGGGCTGTGGTTTGTAGGTTTTAACATTTTTTGGATTTTTGGGGGGGGGGGGGGGTAGCCATTGGCTGAGAGAGTGTTGAGGATGTGATTTAGTTCAGTGTTAAGGGCTATGTCGTTAGAACAGATTAGTTTAGCCCTGTTGTATAGTGTTTTTACCACTCCATATTGTTGTGAGGGGGGGGGGGATTGTTGGTGGATGTACCTGCCTGTATGGGTGGGTTTTCTGTAAACTGAGAAAACCAAAGTTCCATCAGGCTGGCGGGTGACTAGTGTGGCTAGGAAGGGGAGGCAGTTGTTTTCCTCTTTTTCCAGGGTGAACTTGATTCTGGCGTGTTGGTTGTTTAAGTGTGTAAGGAAGGAGAGGAGTGTTTCAGAGCCATGTGGCCAAATAGCGAACACATCATCAACGTAGCGAAGCCATATGGTTGGTTTTTGTGGGGCAGAGGCTACGGCTTTTTCCTCAAAGGTCTCCATAAAGAAATTGGCCAAGGGTGGGAAGAGTGGTGAGCCCATGGCTGTCCCCTCTATTTGTTTGTAGAATTTTCCCTGCCAAGCGAAATAGCCTGAGTTCATTGTGAACTGAAATAGGGCTGAGATATCGGGGGAAAATTTAGCTTGGATTAGCTCTAAAGTTTCCTTGAGTGGGACATTTGTGAATAAGGAGGAGACGTCGAAGCTGACCATTATGTCAGTATGTTGGAGTGTAAGGTTTTCTATGCTGGCTTTGAAGTGGGCTGAGTTTTTTTATGTGTGATGGTGTGTTGCCAGTATAGTGTGTGAGCTCTTTGGCCAAATGTTTAGCTAATTTGTATGTGGGGGAATCAATGCCATCCACTATGGGACGTAATGGCACATTTTCTTTATGTATTTTTGGGAGTCCATAAATACGGGGGGGGGGGGGGTATAGAGTTAAACGGTTTTAATCTGTTGGTAACTTCTACAGGTCAAGAAGTGACTTTCTTAAGGAGCCTGTGAAGTTTTCTAATTTGTGAGTTGGTGGGATTGTAATTGATAGGGAGGTAAGTAGCCCTATCTAATAGAAGAGCATTCAGCTTACCTTTGTAGTCCTTTTGGTTAAGTACTGCAGTTGCATTTCCTTTATCCGCTTTGGTGATAACTAATTCTTTATTATTTCTCAATTCCTGTAGGGCTTTAAATTCCTTGTTGGATATATATTGGTTTTGGGTGGTTTTGCTATGGAAAGGACACAAGCTACATCCAGTCTTATACTGTTGGCGATTTGATGTGGAAGGTGGCGGATTCCTCTTTCAATCTGGATCATAATATCCTCATTTGGTATTTTCCTGGGAGCAATGGTGAAGTTGTGGCCACGTGAAAGCACGCTGAGAGCTTAAGGCTTCAGGGTGACTGAAGAAAGGTTGATTACGGTGTTGGTAGCAAGTTTTGGATTGACGGTAGAATTCTTTTTTAGTTTATCGAATTTCTTCATCTGTCGGCCTCGTATCTTTTCAAACTCTTTGTCTGCAGAGGTACACGAGATGTCATGTAAAATTGACCACAGTTTGCGATTCAAAGTGCACGAAAGTTCATCTTCGAGGGTACGAATAGCTTCGTTAATTTCGGCTAAGCCTAACCGCGTGGCGGTGATTTGTTCGCGAAGTAACGCGTAGCTAGCGCGGTTGTATATACGGAGCGCTTTTTGCGAAACAAAACGGTGCTTCAATTTTACACAGTTCGGGATTACCTTGTTATCCCGGCAGCGTTTCAGGAAAGTCAGACGATTTAATTGTCTAGACAGCTTCAACTTCATTTTACCATATTGGCGAGCCTTCCGTGCGATTGTATCTCTGTGGATGATGTTGATTCTCGTAGACAGGCTTATACGTTGGTTATGCATTTCTAAATCACTTAGGGAATTGAAACAACGTAGATCCGAATATAAATTAAATTATACTTTAATAGATATTTCCGATATTTCGGCAATGTCACATTGCCATTTTCTAAAGGAACTTACAAAAAGGCAGGTGCACACAGGCACTAACAATACAGTAACTGAGAATGAAGATATGAAGCTATCGTTCTCCTAGAAGTCCTGATGGGTGCCCTCTGGTGGGCTAAGTAGACGTTTTTGTAAGTTCCTTTAGAAAATGGCAATGTGACATTGCCGAAATATCGGAAATATCTATTAAAGTATAATTTAATTTATATTTGGATCTACGTTGTTTCAATTCCCTAAGTGATTTAGAAAAAGATACCCATCTATAAAAAAAAGGAAATAAAACAATGTGAGAATTACCGAGGTATTTGCCTACTGAGTGTTCCGGTAATATTTATGCAAGTATACTTGAGAAACTGCTAAGACAAATTATGCAAGGAAGCTTGGTGAACAAGCTGGATTCAGGCCAAACAAAGGTTGTCAGTATCAGATTTTCACTTTAAGACATATAGTTGAACAATCTTGGGAATATAAGATTTGTAATTAAGTTTTGTTGATCTGGAAAAGGAATATGACAAGGTTCCAAGAGGTAAGTTCTTCAAAATGCTACAGTCATATGGCGTAAATGGAACATTATATCAAGCAATACATAGTCTATTTAAGATGCAAGTCAGCAAGTAGAATTGAAGGAGATACAGGATGATGGTTTGAGATAAAAGCAGGTGTGCACGACAAGGGCACACATTATCTCCTGTGTTATTCATTATCCATATGGATCACATTTTGAAGAAAAGTGGTATTAAATCTAATATCAAAATTGACGATGTTAATCTTAGCTATTTACTTTATGCAGATGATATTTGCTTTTAAATAAATCCAGTACAAGTCTGCAAGATTCCCTGACTAAATTGAATATCTGTTGCAATAAAGTTTGCTGTATGAAAATCAGCAATAAAAAGACGGAGCCAATTAAATAGCCAGAAGCGATGAAACAGTCAACTGTATCCTGAATGGGGAAGCTATAGAACAAGAAAACGTTTCAGCTTTTCAGGCACAATTTTTAGTAAAGATGGGCAAATTAAATATGGAAATAGACAGCAGAATTAGTAAGGCTGGTATGGCAGGAAGTCAGCTGAATAAAATTATATGGAATAAGAAAGAAATTGATCTTCAATTGTTTGCTGATGTTGCAAAGATAGGCAGAGCAATCAGAGATACTACTAGTATACAGCATTTACAAGGCGATTTGAATACGCTGCAAGTGTGAGTAAACAATAATGGCTATCAATTCAATGTTAGTACGCGTAAAGTTATGCACTTTGGAGTGATGAGATATCAAGCTGCATATTATATGATATTGGTGGATTATGCTTGGAATAACTGACAAGGCTAAAGATCTTGGAGATATGGTGGATAGAAAGTCAAAGTTTAAGGATCACATAGTAAAAACTGCAAATACAACAACTCAGATGATAATTGCGATATTGAAATGAACATTGACATGTAAAAATATGGAAGTCATTTTGACTCTTTACAAGGTCTTGATATAACTGCACTTGGAGTACTGTGTGCAGATTGGGTCTCCTGGATTCAAAATGGATAAAGAAGCTGTGGAAAGGCTGCAATAGTTATGATGATGATATCAGATTATGAAATGTAGATTAGGAGGACAGATTGATAGTATGTGGACTGCAGACACTAGTAAATAGGAAAAAAAAAGAGGTGTGATATTATAGAGGTCTATAAACTTTTGAGAGGGCATTATAGGATATAGTTGATAAATTTTTTCATTATATGGAAGGTGGTTAGAAGACATTGGGGATAATCATGGAAGTTAAGTTTGTGAGGGGGGGGGGATGAGAGTTGGATTTTTTTCTCATAGAACCATGAGTGAGAAGAACATTGGCCTGCTGAAATACTGAGTGCATCTAGTGTGGGTGATGTATGGCCTCTTTCAACGAGTCCTTGGCAGTTCACAGAATATCCTTCATGAGAAAATTGAATAATACTGTAATGATTATATATATATGAAAAACAAATACAAAACAAGAAATAATTCAGCAAATAGTTTCTTTCTGTAAAAAGTGAAATTAATATTTTGTATTATTTATTATGATTATTTTTGAAAACTTTGACTATTTTTTTGCACACTTAAGGCACTCCTTGAGATGTGATTTTTTTACTGAACTAATTCAGAAGATTATTAATTAATTATTAATTAATAAATTATTAATCGAGAAGAAACTTACACACTCAGTAATAGAAATAAAATTTCTATTTCTATTACTATAGAAATAGAAATTTTAGAATAGAAGCTATAGAAATAGAATAGAAGAAAAAGAAGTAGAAATAAAACTTCTATTTCTACTTCTATAGAAATAAAACTTCTAAGTCAGTGGCCAATGGACAAGGTATCAGAAAGTGATACATGGGGAGAGTGAATCTTCCATATTTAAGGTGACCAGTGGTGTGTTTCAGAGATTGTCCTTGGATCACTGTTGTTAATCTATATATACACTGGTGTCCAAAAGCTAAGGACGAACAACATTTTTTACCTGTATATGAAAAAATTTTTATGACTACAGCCAAATGTGGACATAAATTTATTGACGGCATGCTAAGAAATTATATTACACACAAAATGTGTTATAAATTTTGTATAAATTAAATTGCAATATGTTTTTGGTAAAAGTTACAAATTTCCATAAGATGTAGTTAAGGAATTAATGTACAGTGCTTTCAGAAAATTATGCGGAGAGATATTTCATCTAACCGTCACAACCTTATTGTCTTCTAGAATAATCGCAGCCAAATTTCAAGCAAAAGAAAAAGGTCAAACAATTAAAATAATCCAAATATATGCACCAGCCAGTAACCATTCAGAGGAAGAAATAGAAAATTTCTATAAAGAACTACAACACAAAATAGAAAATTCCAAAAATAGAGAACTCGTGATAGTGATGGGAGATTTTAACGCTAACATAGGACAGTTCACAGTAGACAAAAAAAATGTGAGGGAAATTTGGATACAGAGAGCTTAACGACAGAGGAGAACAATTACTCCACTTCTGTAAAGCAAACGATCTAATGATTGCAACACATTGTTCTATCAATGCCCTAATAATAAATATACGTGGACGTCCCCAGATGGTAATATAAAGAACTGCATAGACTCTATCATCATAAACAAACAATGGAAAAGATCAGTAAATAATGTAAGAAGCTTTGGTTTCGACACTGACCATGAAATATTAACTGTCAAAGTGAAGATAAAATTCAACAGGAAAAACAATATCAGAAAAAAAGAAAACATCAACCTATCAAAACTAAAAGATAGCTCAAGCAGAAGTCAATTTTTAGAACAGATGTGCTTGAAATTAAAACCCTCCATCTTCCAGAACAGCAGAAAATACTGGGAAGAAGGAAAAGAAACAGTGCTATCAATTGCAAAAGACACTCTAGGTACCAAACCCAAAATAAACAAACAGTAGATACCCCAAGAAATCCTAGCTACAATAGACGAAAAAAGAGAGCCCAAGATACTTGTAAACCAACAAAACAATGAAGAGAATAGAGAACAATACAGAATACTAAAAAATAAAGTTGATAACCTATGCAAAAAAGCCAAAGAAAAATGATTAGAAGAAAAAGCTAGGAAATGCCAAGAAGCATACCAACAAAACAACCTAAAAGTCTTCCATGATACTGTAAGAGAAATTACAAAGGAATTCTCAGCAAAAGCAGTAACAATGATAAACAACAAGATGACTGAAACTAATACTGAAGAAGATATAAGAAAAATCTGGTCAAACCATTTTAAGACTATCTTTCACCAAGTAAACAAAACTACAATGCCAACAATAGAAGAAAATAATGAACACCCAAAAATTTTGCAAGAAGTTAGATATGCAATAAAACAGATGAAAAACAAAGCGCCAGGCATTGATATTATCCCTACTTAACTGTGGTCATATGGAGACAGCACATCAATAGAATGTTTAACAACACTATTCAATAAAATACAACAAACAGGAGAGATCCCAGATGACTGGAGAACTGGAGAGATCATCCCAATATACAAGAAAGGAGACAAAAGACTCTGCAGAAATTACAGACCAATCAATTAACTCTCCCACACCTATAAAATATTCGTAAGAATTATACAAAGCAGATTAAAAAACACCTATGAAGAACTGATAGGAATAGAACAAACTGGTTTCTGAGGAAACTACTCAATAATAGACCAGATTTTCACATTGCACCAACTAGCAGAGCTCAGCTGGGAAGACCATAAAGAACTATATTGTTGTTTATGTGGACCTTAAACAAGCTTTCGATTGGTATCAACAGAAAAATCCTTCTTAAAGTTCTACTAGAAAAAGCAATAGATAAATATATAATACAGTTTCTGATAAAATATTACTCTAAGATAAATGTAATAATTAAACAGGACACACTCACAACAGAACCCATAGAGATCCAAAAAGGAGTAATGCAAGGATGCCCATTATCCCCATGCCTAGATGCCTATTCAACATATATCTAGACAAAGTTGTAAAGAAGGCAATAGACAATGAGCCTAGAATCAATGTCAATGGTTTAAACATAAATAATATCAAATATGCTGATGATCTTGTCCTTATTGCAAGAAACCCAAATGAACTACAAAGGTTGATAAACAAGCTAAACGAAATCTGTAAAACATATGACATGACAATAAATATACAAAAAAGTCATGAAAACAGGGAGGAACAGAACTACCATCTCAGCCACCCTAAATGGAGAACAAATAGAACAAGAAGACAACTTCATATATCTTGGATCAAAACTAACAGAAACAATAGATGAACTCAAATAGCAATAGGATGGACCCATTGGAAAATTACAGAAAATCTGGAAAACAAACAAGATATCTAAGCAAGCCAAAACCAAATTATATGAATCAATAATTATAATTATAGATGACTGTTGGTATAATGTTGTGTCCCAATTTATGATTTTTATTCTAACTAGTAATTTCCTGTCATCTAAGTTCTACTATTATCTATGCTCGAGATATCACCGAAATTTTTACTAATACTTAAGTTAATTCTTCCCTTAGTATCCCTAATATTTATATTATGCTGCGCCTTTTGGGACATTTAGTTTAAGATATTACATACAAAAACAAGGAGAAAGAACTAAAATATGTCTGAAAGTGAAACTATGTTGCAGTCGTGACACTTTATCTCGTTTCTTAACACATTAATTTCCCGCGTGATTAGGTTCGTAATTTTTCAAGTGGTGCATTGGACAGCAATTTCAGACAACTGTTTTATCATTGGACAAAAGGTTTATTAAATTCCTTAACATGGTACAATTCAAATATTAGTTATTACTCAATTCAATGCTATACTAAATATTTACAAACTGACATTAGCTTATCATAAATAATTAAGCTATGATCCTATAAAGGGTATTACAATCATGCCGCCATACACATTCAACACATAAATTCATTTGACACGGACATATAAGATTAATTCACACTATTTAACTATCCAAACTTAAGTAGATTAACTAAACCATTTACTGCACTGACACATAGCTATGCCATTTAAACTTTCTTATACAATATATTAGACATGCAAAATTCTCAGGACACTTAATTACTCATATAATATTAACATTAGTAAGCTTACTTTCATTATATTCTGTCATATACTAAAGTCCTAGTATTGTTTTCTTGGTCACTTCAACAGTTCAGTATTAGAATAATGATAACTAATACAGACGAATCTTAGTTAACACGAGATATATTTTACAGTACCTTTCTTTCTTGAATTTTCCATATGGGCCTCTACCTTTTTCTGATCGAACTATCTTGGTATAACCTCTCCGATAATCTGTTTCTCCTACGATCCTTTTGGAATTGAACTATGCTTATGCGGTCTTAACCTCTCGTAACTTAGGACACACTTTGAATCATCTATATAACGGCTGTACAACTCGCGAGTTGTACAGCCGTTATATAGATGATATAATATAATATAATATAATATAATATGATATAATATATATAAGAAGTACGGAATCGAAATCCCGCTCACTTTCGTTTCCGTGTTGTGACGACGGAGATATAACCCCTATCTCGCCACTCAGGAAAACACCGTGAAATCCATACAAAAGAGCTCGCGAAGAACTCTCCTGGAACAGAACCAAAAGCCAAAAAGAGTCCTTTTTTTTGGGGGGGGGGGTTTCTAACCCTTTTATACCCTCTCTCCTAACGGCACCTTCTCTAACTTCTTTTCTCCGCCCCCCCTTTTTGACTTGACTTTACCGACCAATTAGGGTGGCGTTTTTCTGCCAAACGTCATTTGATCGGCGAGCCCGTAACAAAGTCTCAATCCGGGAATTGACCCTAAGCGATTGTCTGTTGTTTTTCTTGTGCTAGCCTCTAATTTAATCCCCTTTCCAAAATTTTTCTATTAATTTAATCTCTAGCCTCTCACATACCATTTCTTATGACTAATCCTTTTCTGTCTTACTTAGATAAATTTTCTCTTTTATATCATATTACAACATTAATATATTCTTTCTTTTTGTTAGTTAGTTCAACCAAACACCTTTATATTTTATTGGATGTAAGAATATTTCCTTTTCTTTTAAATAACTCATTTAAATTAGCTATTAGCTTTTATGGAGGGTTTTTAATTTATTTCTCTTCATGTTACACCATGATAGCTGAGAATTCTATATTCTTAAGATATCAGGTGTAACAATAATTATAATTATACCAACAGTCATCTATGGAGCAGAAGAGTGGACAGTTAAGAAAAGAGAGGAGAAAAAACTGCTTTCTTATAAATTTCAAAACAGTTTTGAAATTTATAAGAAAAATAAATAGAACAAGTTGGATAGAAAAGAAAACAAACAGCACAGTCAGACAAGAATTATTGTATAAAAAGACAATAATAGAAAAAATTAGAAAACAACAACTGAGATGGTTTAGCCACACTGTATGCATGGATACAGACAAACTTCCTAACGTCCTAATCAATACTTTTCCAACCGAAAAAAATGAAGACCCAGAAGACCACGAATTACCTGGCTGAAATTAATAAAGACCATTTCAGGATGCAGAAGATATAAGGAAATTTTTCGAACAGCAAGGAATAGAGAAGATTGGAAGATCCTGCTTAAGGGAAGACTCAACCTGTCTTAGATGGAAGAGATGAAGAAGAGAGAATTCAGAAGATGAGGTAATCTAAATTATAGAATACCCATGTATTTTGGAACTGATCCACTTTTCCTGCAGAGTAAAGAAATTTTGAAAACTATTACTGTTTTACAATAATAGCTTTCAAATAATAGGACTAGTTTAAGACTAAGAAACAAAAAAGATCAAAACTGGTGAGATCTTTCTGAGCAATAAATACAAAATGTTATATTCAGGCAATGACAATCAAGGAAAAGAAGGAGTAGCCATAGTATTCAACACAAAATACGAGGCTAATCTTCTTAAATGGCAGTCAGTCTCAAGTAGAGTAATGTGGGCAAATATGAGAATGGGGAACTGGACAATGAGACTTATTTGTGCCTATGGTCCCACAGAAGGTTCTACTAAGGTAGAAGTGGAGGAATTTTTTGAGGCTTTAGAAAAAGCAACTGACACAATGAAAAAGGAAAAGTTGGTCCTTGTTGGGGATCTAAATAGTAGAGTAGGAAATGATTGTGAGACATACAAAAATATTTTGGGAAAATTTGGAGAAAAGAGCAAAGCTAATAATAATGGCAAATATCTGTTGGATTTCTGCTCAGGACATGGACTGGTTATTACTAACACCATGTTCCAACATAAAAATGTGCACAAATTCACATGGAGAGAAGAGGCTAGGAATAAGAAAAGTCTCATTGACTATGTTATTGTTGATAGTGATGCTTTCTCCCTGGTGCAGGACACCAGAGTGTACAGAAGATTTGAAATTGGAAGTGATCACTATTTAGTCTTGAGCAGAATAAAATTGAATTTCATATTGAAAAGAATAACTTGTAAGAAAGTTTTAAAGCGAATAAAAGTTGAGCAGCTCTCAGATGTGAACTGTAGACTAAAATACAGAAATATTATTGAAAAGAAAATGAAAGAGTTTGAGAACAGGAATCAAACCTTGGAGATTCAGTGGCAAACTCTGAAGGAAACATTGATTGATTCTGCCAGAGAGGCATGTGGTGAGGTTGTGTGCAAGGATAAAAAAATCAGAACTCCCTGGTGCACACAGGAAGTTAAAGAAGCAGTGAAGGAAAAGAAGAAAGCATATCAAAAGTTCCTGGCAAATAAGTCAGCTTTTACTCTTACAGAATACAGAGACAAATGTAAGAAAGCTAAACAGTGTGTAAAACTAGCTAAACAAAAGTCATGGGAGGACTTTGGCAAGAATATAGAAAATAAATATCAAGAAGGTGGCAAAATATTCTGGAGGTTGTTGAAGAAGCTTAGGAATGGAGGAAAGAGTGCTGTAAGAGGAATTAGAGATGATAAAGGTGAAATGAAAACAGGAGAAAAAGATATCCTTGAAGTATGGAGTAATTACTTTGAAAAACTGCTAAATGAAACAAGCAGTGATGACAGCACAGTGATAAAAAACACTGACCAGGCATGCAGTCAGGAATACATATCCATACTTGAAGTAGAAAAAGCCATCAAAGACTTGAAATGTGGAAAGGCAGCAGGAGTAGATGATATTCGACCAGGAATGCTGAAGTATGGTGGTATAAGAGTCTTACAGTGGCTGCACTGCATAGTTCAGAAAGCCTGGACAGAGGGACGAATTCCCGATGATTGGAGTAGAGCTCTCATAGTACCCATATATAAAAAGGGAAATAAAACTGAATGTGAGAATTACAGAGGTATTTCCCTACTGAGTGTTCCTGGCAAGATCTATGCAAGTATACTTGAGAAACGGTTGAGAAGAATTGTGGAAGAAAAGCTTGGTGAAGAACAAGCTGGATTCAGGCCAAATAGAGGCTGTCAGGATCAGATCTTCACTTTACGACAAATAGTCGAGAAAGCATGGGAATATAACAAAGATCTGTATTTAAGTTTTGTCGATTTGGAAAAGGCATATGACAAGGTGCCAAGAGAGAAGCTATTCAATACGCTGCAGTTATATGGTGTCAATGGGGCATTATATCAAGCAATACTTAGTCTTTATTTGAGTTGTGAGTCAGCAGTTAGAATTGAAGGAAGTACAGGAAGATGGTTTAATGTTAAATCTGGTGTGAGACAAGGATGTACATTATCCCCTCTGTTATTCATTATCTATATGGATCACATTATGAAGGAATGTGGTATTAAACCTGATATCAAAATTGGAGATGTTAATGTCAGCTCTTTGCTTTATGCGGATGATGTTATACTTCTAAATAAATCCGCTACAAGTCTGCAAGATTCTCTGACTAAATTGAATAGCTGTTGTAATAGATATGGTATGAAGGTCAGCAATAAAAAGACAAAGACAATGAAAATAGCAGAATCATTGAAAATGTCAACTGTGTTGTGAATGGAGAATCTGTGGAACAAGTAAAACATTTCAGCTACTTAGGCACAATTTTTACTGAAGATGGTAAACTAAATATAGAAATAGACAACAGAATCAGCAAAGCTGGTATCGTGGGAAGTCAATTGAATAAATTCATATGGAATAAGAAAGAAATTAGTCGGAACACTAAATTAGCTGTATACAAGACTGTGTTCAAACCAATTTTAACTTATGGATCTGAGAGCTGGGTCAGAAGTAAAACACTTGACCAAAGACTAGAGACCGCAGATATGAGAGTCCTGAGAAAGATTAGAGGCGTGAACAGATGGCATCAATGGCAATATCATATTAAAAATGAGGATATTAGGAAAGAACTTGACATTGTCAGCATCCAGGAATGCGTTAGCAGAGCTAATCTCAGATGGTATGGTCACTTTAATAGAATGGTAGAGGAAAGATTAGCAAAACAAGTGTTCTCTGCCAGGTTGGCAGGAAAACGACCCAGAGGAAGACCAAGATATAGGTGGATTGATACGGTACAAAGTGCCTTAGACGATAGAAATATAAGATCTGATAATGTTGGAGTCTTGACAAGTAACAGACTGATTTGGAGGAAAATTGTAGATAGGAAGTTAGTAATGATGTAATTTTTTCATGTAGTACTGTCATATCCTGTACACCCCTTGAGGGTACATGGCAGGAATTTGATGATGATGATGATGATGATAAGACTAAGTGCACCTCTGAGTAATTATATTTTAAAAAATTAAGGTAAAATTACATAAATCCTTTCATGATGTACTCAGCTTAAGGGTGAAATTCCATCTGTGACTAAAATACTAGCCTTTTCACTCAATTTCCCAATTCTAGTACAGTAAAATGCTGATTATCCAGGGCTCAATTATCTGCAGGGTTGGATTAACCATGGTCCTCCATAATATATAGAAATTTCTCTATGTAAGTAGATTCGTAAAATAACAGAAGTCATTTCTGCATATTTCAAATAACACTGCATCATTTGTTGATGTATAAGAAAAATAAAGCAAAAATAATGATACAAAGAAAAATCATGGATTTTCTATCTAAATAAGTTTAACAATGTTCAGTTTTGTATTTACATACAAGAATGTTTATCTTATGTTTTATATATATCTCATCTTCCTTTTCCCCTCTTTTACCTTGCGGTGGTGAGGGTTTATTAATCATCAGACCTCAAACCGTTCACAGGATAAGGTGGTCAAGCCTTATAGCCTGGGGTAACCTGTGTCCTGTAGTGCTGAGTTCTCAAGGCCGGTTTGCCTGCTTTGCGGGATGAAAAACCCCAGGATAAACTGGGGAATAAACCCTACTGTTCACACCCAAGACCGGCTAACTTGGCTATGGCTGAGGAATATCCTTCAACTCCTCAAGTCACAGACAGGAATCGAACCTAGGACATTCCTTCCCCAGGAGTGTCCTAGGTTCGATATGGTTGAGAAGCGCACAGCCACTAGGCTAACCGCACGGACTATATATATATTTTATGTATTTAATCCAATAAAATGTAATTTGGATTAACCGTGTGTTTCAGTTATCCAGGGTCCATAATTGATATTTTACTGTGTTTTATAAAACAAAAAAATTTTAAAATTGATATTAGATAATATTTGTCAACCTGACTGAAAAAAAAAAAAAATGCAATATATATATATATAAATATATGTATGTGTGTATGTGTGTGTGTAGAAAAGTTTTTTACTTTGGGTATAATATACGTTAAAGATACCAAGCAATTTTATAAACTTGGTTTTAATCCTTTTTCTCAAGTAAGCAAACAAGCAGGTAAGTCAAGTTTGTGCATGAAGTATTTTCAGGTCTGAAGCAACTCGTGGTAAAGGTGGAGTAAGCTCTCGTCACTTTCTTTAGTATCTCTCATAATGCAAAGCGCACTCTCCTTGCAGACATGTATGATGCTATGCATTAAGGAAGGGCCACTATCCAGACAGGTTTCGACCTTTATTGAGGTCTCATCAGTGGGAGCCAGACCCTGAGATGCCAAGGTTGAAGTAATGCAGAACTTATAAATTTCACCTATACAAGTTGCCACAAGGTGCTATGACCTTATTAAATAAAAATATCAGGATGAGAGAAAGATGTAGAAAAGTTTTTTTATCTTCGGTATACTATACGTTAAAGATATCAAGCAATTTTATAAACTTGGTTTTAATCCCAAGTAAGCAAACAAGCAGGTAAGTCAAGTTTGCGCCTGAAGTATTTTCAGGTCTGAGGCAACTCGTGGTAAAGGCGGAGTAAGCTCTGATCACTTTCCTTAGTACTTCCCATAATGCAAAGCACATCTCCTTGCGGATGTATGGTGCCATGCATTAACGTATCTTTAACGTATAGTATACGTTAATATAGGTAAAAAAACTTTTTTAACATCTGTCTCTCATCCTGAGATTTTTATTTAATAAGGTCATAGCACCTTGTGGCAACTTGTATAGGTAAAATTTATAAGTTCTGCATTACTTCAACCTTGGCATCTCAAGGTCTGGTGGGTTCCACTGATGAGACCTCAATAAAGGTCGAAACCAGTCTGGGTAGTAGTGGCCCTTCCCTTAATGCAGAGCATCATACAAGTTCGCAAGGAGATGTGCTTTGCATTATGGGAAATACTAAGGAAAGTGATCAGAGCTTACTCCACCCTTACCATGAGTTGCCTCAGACCTGAAAATACTTCAGACGCAAACTTGACTTACCTGCTTGTTTGCTTACTTGGGAAAAAGGATTAAAACCAAGTTTATAAAATTGCTTGGTATCTTTAATACACACACACACACACACACACACACACACACACACACACACACACACACACACACACACACACACACACACACACAGAGCCGGCTCCTAGTATTTTTCTTGTGTGTGTGTGATTAATGTTCGGCGCCTTTCCAAAAACGTTTTTTTTGAATCAAGTGTGAATAAAATGAACAGGAAATGAAAACCGCTTTACAGTACAATGTTACCTACGGATTAGTCTCCTGCTTATACAAAATTTTTTACACAGAACTCAACAATTAATTATAAGTTGATTTATAATACATCAAAAAATAAAGAACTATTTTAGGTATATTTTTGTAAATTTTAATAAAAAATTACAGTGATATAATTGGGTCCAGGATACAATTTCAGAATTTATTTGTTCATTTCCGGGAAGATCTGAAGGTGGCCCGAACAGAAGATGACGTACATTCATAATTATATGTACCATTAGTTGTTCGTTTAAACTCTTATCTCATATTTTTTGACATCTTTTAGACACCTGTGTATATTGCACATGCCACCAGCCGGGTCTGTATATATAGGGACACACTCCCAAAGTGAAATACATAGTTAATAATTCTCTTGAGAGAATTACTTTACTATACAGTTGAGAGGGAGTACGTTGATATTACATTCTGGTAACTATTCAATATATTAAAACAAAATTGTCAACTACAGATACTTCTGATTACAGTTTATTTTTGGACTGTTCACAAGAGATTAATTAACTATGTATTTCACTTTGGGAGCATGCAATGATACATTTTTTTCAGTCAAGACAAATATTATCAAATATCAATTTTAAAATTGATTTGTTTCATAAAAGACTATTATTGGGAAATAAAGTGAAGATTAGTATTATAGCTGCAGATGAGAATTTCGTATTAAGCTGATTCACATCACGAATAGATTTATGTAATTTTTTCTTTTTTAAATATAATTAAAAAAAATTGATATTTGTCTTGATATTACATGAATGCTAGGTGTACCAGAAACGAAGGGGTAGAGTTTGTTGCCTTGGTCAATGTGTTGGGACCTCAGATTGATTGTAGGCATTAGTGAGACCTGGCTATCAGAATCAGACATACTAACTGGTATCAAGTGTAAAAGGAACAGTATTTTAGGAAGGATAGACAGGATAGGAGAGGAAGGGCATGCTGCTAATGATATCAGATGACTTGAATCCAGACAGAGTTGAGACATATGATTGAAGTACTAGTAATAACAGTATTTCATATGGCTGAGTTTGAAGCCATCTGGTTGAGGTGCAAGTCCAACAAAATCAATTACGTAGTAGAATGTTATTACAGACCTGGTGGATTTCAAGTATTTAAAAAATACTTAAATGATGCAATATCAGAATGTGTCCCAAGAGTTTGAAAAATAAACAGAGTAGAAGTCAAATGGATGTGTACTCTTATTAAGCAAGAGATTTGTAAGAAATGGATGATATGGAAGGAATACTGTGTGCATAAGGATGATGTCTGTTATGAAACTTATAAGCAACAGGCTAGAACAGTCATGACTATTGTACGGAAAGCAAAGTCTGAGCATGAAAAGAAACTAACTCTGCAAGCTAAAGACAATCCACAAGAATTCTATCGATATGCTGCATGTAAAAGAAAGAATAACTCTTCTAAATGCAGATGGCATGAGGGTGACAGACGCAGAAGAGGTTGTTCAACTAATGAGTGCCTATTTTGTTAAAAGCTGTTAACCTGGTATATGCAACACTGAGATCACTGCTACCTTTTCATTAGATGAAGAAACTCAGGTGTATGAGGATGAGGTATTAGAGCTGTTGCACAAACTAAATAAGAATTTGGCGATAGAGACTGATGGGATATCAGCATGGGTGCTAAACGAGTGTTCAGCTGAACTGGCTATTCCCTTGACCAGGCTACATAATTTGAAGTGCAGAACAGGGAAGATTCTACAGGAGTGGAAAGAATGTATGGTAATCCCATTGCACAAAGAACAATGTACCCAACTATTGATCGATCAGTATCTCAGGAGTGGTGAGGAAAATTTTGGAAAGGTTGGTTAGGGCCTGCATTCAGAAATGGGTTAACAGAGAATCTCTACTTTGCAATGAACAGCATAGGTTTATTAAGGGAAGGCCATGTTTTAGCATCTTGCTCACATTCTATAATAACGTTATCACAAGGGGAATGGATACACCATGGAATATTGTTGCATAAATTGGAGAATATGGGAATGGATTATAAACTATTGGCATGGAAAAGAGGATAATAAATTTAGTTTAATCCTTTATCCAAGTGTGAGCAAACAAGTTTGCGCCTGAAAGTATCTTCAGGACTGAGGTAAGGTGGTACAGACCAGGGCAACTCGTTGCAAAGGTGGAGCAAGCTACCAATACTCCTGTCTCAGTATCTCCTATAATGCAAAACACATCTCCTTGCGGATATGTCTAATGTTATGCATTAAGGGAAGGGCCACTACCCAGACTAGTTTCGACCTTTATTGAGGTAGAATGGGAGTTCATGTCTCTCATCATTGGCCTTTGGAGAATAAAGCATGCTGAGGATCAGCAGACAGTAAAAGAGGAGTATGATATAAGATAGAGTAGGATAGTAGGAGGTAAAAAGAGGCCTCAGTCAACCTGTTTAGCCTTATTGGCTAATTGGTCTGTGACATATAATCTCAATTTACCTGTTCAGAAAAGGTTAAACATAGACTTTTGTCTCTAGTTCTCATATTATTTTATCTAAAGTAATGATTTACTCCAGTATTAATGGAGGTTCTTTTTATGTTACTAGATATAATATCCTTATTTTTATTCCAGGTAAATAATATATATATATATATATATATATATATATATATATATATATATATTTTTTTTTTTTTTTTTTAAACAGGATATAAATAATAGGACTTGTTTAAATATTTATTTTAAATCTAAAATAACGGGACTTAAGGTCCGGTAAGTAGGAATGAATAGGAACTTACTGAGGAACTTGTATACCTGGTACCACTGGGACTTAGAATGGGGAAGAGACTGGCCCGGGAGATGCCGCTCACGAGGAGTGGCACCGCCTCGCAGTAAGCCTTCGCCGCCCGGGTTCTCAGCTCTCCCCCCCTTGTTTGGAGTAAAGAAACCGTGCCAGCGAAAGCTTTCTGGCTAGGGGAAACAGAGTGGTTATTCTTTTTCCTGGGGTGGGGGGGATGGTGGGTTTTTTTTTGGTTCTAAAGAGATATACAGGGCTTGATGCGTCCCTGTATAAGAAAGCATATTATCGGTGGTTTGCAGTATTGATTCACAAATTTAAAGTCTCCTAGTAAGTGCCTTTCTTGTGCAAGAAATTTGTGTAAGTAGAAAAAGAAACCTTTTCTTATTCTTGCATACATTAAATTTGCGTCTCGTACCTGGGATTTTTTCCGTACTTTCCAGATGTGATATTTTAGTACATTGATTAGGAAGATAGTGAACTTTTGGGTTTTTTGGACTGGTGGCGGGAATTGTAGTCGTACTACCTCTTCTACTGTCAGCATGGGGATTCCCAATGCTGTGCTGAGTCTCCGCCAGATGCGTTGGGCTGGTGGGCAAAAATAAAAGAAGTGGTCCACCGTTTCCACGTCCCGGCAGACATCGCAGAATGGGTCGCACGGGTTAGGTACATACCGGGATTTCACCTGTTTCACCGGGAGCCGCCCGTAGGCTATTCTCCAGGCTAGATCCCGATGAAAAGGCTGTCCCCAGCTATTTTTGATGTTTCTGAAGAGAATTTCATTATTTGTACTAAGATTGGGTGTATCATGCCTGGAAAGTTGGAAGAAATCCCAGTATACTGCTTTGGGTTTGTGTGTGAGGATTGCTATTCCTCTGTCTCTGAGTGTTGTGATCGATTTCACTACTGTACGGTACCACTTGGGCACCCCTCTTGCGCGGGGTCCAGCATAATCCGTGATCCCAAAGAGGGGGAGGAAAAGTCCTATAAAATATCTAATTAGTAGGCCAGAAATGTGGTTGGAGTTTAAGGCCTTCCGTACGGTTTTGAACGTGTTTGCTTGTAGCAAGCTTCTGTGATCGGGCAGAGCATAACCCCCTTCTTCCTGTTTGAGTTGTAGATATTCTTTCTTTACTTCGCGTTTTCTCCCATTCCAGAAGAAATCTAGGAGTTCTTTTGATAATTTATTTTCTTGTGCCAATGTGATGCCTGTGATATTGACAGTGTGCATCAGCATTGGGGTGACGATTGTTTTTATTACTGTCGCTCTGCCATAAAAGGAGAAGAAGGTTGGTTTGAACAGCCTTATCCTTTCCCTGCTTGTCTCCTGCAATTTTTGGATTGGTAGTGCTAGGGTGTCTGAAAAGGGCACGCCTAGTATAGTTAGAGGCTGTGTCTGTAGCGTTAAACCGTAGGGAAGTCCAGTGCTATGGAAATTTCCGAAACTTTTGATTTTGGTTTTTTGTGCGTTAACGCGAAGACCACTGACTATGCTGAATTTTTGCAGCGTGTGCAGATAGATATAGATGGACTCAGAGTCTCTGAGTGTAGCCACTACATCGTCTGCATATGCCACTATTTTGCATTGTCTGGAGCCTTGGGGCAGTGGAATACCGTTAATTGCTGGGGTGTTATCAATTCTTTTGATTAGGGGTTCTAATACTAGGGAGAAGAGGAGGGGGCTTAGCGGGCATCCTTGCCTAACCCCTCTCTTTATGCGGATTGGTTCTGTTAGAAACCCATTAATAGATAGTTGGGTCGTGGCTTCCGCATACATGTTTTTAATTGTATGCCGAAGTCTCGGGCCCACGCCTGTTTTTAGTAGGATGTTCTGCAAGTACCTATGGTTGACGCTGTCAAACGCTTTCTCCAGGTCGGTGGAGAGAAGTGCCAGGGGGTATTTTTTCTCTTTGGCCAGTTTGATCAAGTCTCTTAACAAAAAGAGATTGAATTCCATAGATCTACCAGGGATCCCATAGACCTGTGAGCTTGTTATTATTTTTTCGATACCACCCTTGAGGCGCGTGCAGATAATTTTTGCAAAAATCTTGTAGTCTACGTTGGTTAGGGAGATTGGACGCCAGTTATTCGACAAAGTCCGATCTCGGTCTTTCTTGGGGATAAAGATGGTGTGGCTCTTAACGAATTCCTCGGGGATGTTTCCCGAAGTGAGGAATTCGTTAAAGATGTTTATTAACGCTGCCAATGCAAATTCCCAGATAGATCTATAGAATTCTATCCCCAGTCCATCTGGCCCTGGGGTCTTCTTTGTTTTCATCATTCTGTACGTGGCCTTTAATTCGGCTGCAGTTATCGGCCTGTCCTGCAGGGCACTAAGATGATCGGGAAAACGTGTTGCGTCCCACTCACTGAAGTCATCTGTGCCCTGCCGGTCAGAGAAGATACCGATATACTGCTGATGAAAGTGACCGAGTATTTCGTGGGTTGAGCGTAAAATCTGGCCCTTCTCTTCGATCTGGTGAATCGTTTTCTCATCATTAGCCGCCACCCGTTGTTGGTTGTAGAATGCGGCGGAAGGTGTTTCCAAATGTCTGAGATAGAGTCTCGTTCGAAAGTCGAGGTCCTCGACTCTACTCTGCCGCTCTTGCTGCAATTCTATTTCTACTTGTCTGATGAGATCTCCGCAGGGAACTCCGCTCCGTTCGTTTGTCCGGTACCAGCCGAGTTCCCTGTAGAGATCCCTCAGCCGTTTGCGTTTTTGGTAGGCCCTTTCGCGTCCACATTTTTGGAACAGTTCCCTAGCCTGCCTCTTGAAGGTCAGCCAGTTTTCCCAGTCCCAGTTGGTGTTTGTCCATCCGTCACAGAGGTTCTGTAGCTAGTCGCTGAAAAGACTGGGGAAGGTAGGAGGGAGCCTCCAAGGACCTCTGGCTGTTTCCATCACCTCTGGGAGCGTGATTTTTAGTATGACCATCTTGTGGTCGGTTGTCAAGTTATGCACTGCAGTGTGACGTATCCTCTGAACATATTGTTCCAGGTTTTGGGACACGTACACTCTGTCTAGTCTTGTCGATATCTGGCCGCGGCCCCACGTAGTTTCTACTTTGGCGGGGTTATTCCGCCTCCAGATATCGACGAGGTCAAAATTTATACAGCATCGATTTAAAGCGGCAATGCCGCCAGTTCCGTTGTTTGCGTTCCCGCCTATTTTGTCTAGACGTGTGTCTTCCACACAGTTCCAGTCTCCTGCAACTATTAGGTGTTCTGCTCCCAGGAGATAGTTTTCAAGGGCAGAGAAGAAACCACTTCTGTGGTATGGATTGTTCGGGGCGTAAACTGCAGCAAGTCGGATGGTACGGCCACCGTACTTCCAGTCCACCGTTACTAGGCGTCCTGTGGCGTCTTTTTGGACGTTGAAGAACCCCCCCGCGATTGGGGGGCGAATTAGTATCCCCACCCCTCGCGAGTGAGCGTCCCCGAAGCACCAGTAGCTGGTGACCGGATAGCTTCTTGAGAAGTTCTCCACGTCCCAATGCTTATAGAAATGGGTTTCTTGTATCAGGAGGATATTAATTTGGTGTGTTAACATTAGCCTCCAGACAGCGCTTTGCGCAAAGGGGTTGCGTAGTCCGTTAGTGTTTAAAGTTGCGATTTTGACTTCCATGTTGGTGTTAGAATGAGGGGGGGGGGGGGCGTTATCTGGTGTTTGTTTTATGAAACCCGGTCCTGGTTCCTCGTCGGAGCTGGTTGCACTTTGAGCATCCGAGACAATGACAAGCCTGTCTGTAGAGTCCCTGTCTTCGTCAGAGTCCATTTCGTGGACTTGGGGTTGTGCCAATTGATCCATTACTGGGGGTAGGCTCTCTAACATTGTAACGTCATTGTCGAGGGGCTTTGCGCCTATTGTTCGACATTGACCTGTGGTCTCTGTTTCGTCCTCCGATGACATCATGCTGCTTTGTTTCGCTTTTTTCTTTTCCTGTGATTCCGTTTCTCTTGTGCGCTTTGTTGGGGCGCTGGGTGTGACCTCTTCCTCTTTCCTGCAAGCTTCATGGTTTGCCACATTGATGCTGGTGATGTTCTGTGTGTGGCGGCTTGCCTTGGGTATCTTTGGGGTTTTCGTTTCCGTTGCTGCTTCCTTTTCAGCCTGCTGGCCGAGCTCCGGAAAATCGCTCCTTGATATTTTCTCAGGGTTCCCGATGGGCGTTGCCCTAATCGGTGTTATGGTCCCTCCTGTTGCTTCTGAGTGTGTCTTGTACGGACATGTGTCCAATTTGTGGGTCAGAGCCCCACACTTAATACAGGGTTCTGTACAGCTTTCCATTTTATGCTTTGACGATTTGCAATTTCTGCATTGTATTCGAGGGCAATCTGCCCCAAGGTGTTCCTCCGAATTACATCTAAAGCACCTTTTTTTCACACCTGGGTAGTTCACCATTACCCTCATTCCCCCCAAAAAAACAAAATTGGGGACTTCTTTTTTCATGTCAATCTGGATTTCAACGTCTCCTGTTTTCCATCCTTTATAGTCTGCATACTCCATTGCTTTAATCTCGTGAATTTCCCCCCATTGGCTAAAGAATTTCTTGACTTCAGGTTCGTTCTCTAGGTATTCTAGTGGAAACCTGGTTATTTTTAGCGTTTTTCGTAGGCTCCCTACTAGAAACGGTCTGATTGTATGTCCACAACAAATGAAACCCTCTAATAATTTCTTTTTTGTTTGTTCGCTTTTGACCACTATTTGAAATCTATTGTTCCCATAAGGTATAAAACCGTATATATTTTCAGCCCCTACTGTTTCGATTAGAGCTCTCGCTAACGCCCGCTGATCTACGGGCTTCGTGAGCTCGATACCGAGCGTCCTAGTTCTAGGCAAAAAATGCGACATGGTTACAGAAATTCCTGACTACTGTGTGTAGAAAGGGAATGTAAGGGAGGGCAAAATCGAGGAACATTGGGCGTTCCTTGCCACAAACAAAGCGATACCAGAATAGACGGATAAAACAGGCAATAAAAAGAAAAAAGGTCTTACCACAGCTGGGGTACTACTGCGGAATCATAGCATGGAGCTCTCTTTTCGGGCCGTTGAAACTGGATCTTCTTGAGAGGTAGACGTCTGCCTTCGGCCGGAGCTTTCTCGGGGGTCCTCGGGAACTGTATCTGGAATCCGCTGCGTTCTGTCGATGTCGATATTGAGGTCTCTTCAGTGGGAGCCAGGCCCAAGCTGAGATACCAGGCAGAAGCATTCGCAGGTCATCTCTACCTATAGAAGTTGCCAAATGGTGTGCCACCCATTTTTAATAAATTACTCTGGATTTAGAGAAAGATGTTGAAAGTTTATTTTTCACTTGGTTAGAATATAATAAATTTAGTTTAATCCTTTATCCAAGTGTGAGCAAACAAGTTTGCGCCTGAAAGTATCTTCAGGACTGAGGTAAGGTGGTACAGACCAGGGCAACTCGTTGCAAAGGTGGAGCAAGCTACCAATACTCCTGTCTCAGTATCTCCTATAATGCAAAACACATCTCCTTGCGGATATGTCTAATGTTATGTATTAAGGGAAGGGCCACTACCCAGACTAGTTTCGACCTTTATTGAGGTCTCTTCAGTGGGAGCCAGGCCCAAGCTGAGATACCAGGCAGAAGCATTCGCAGGTCATCTCTACCTATAGAAGTTGCCAAATGGTGTGCCACCCATTTTTAATAAATTACTCTGGATTTAGAGAAAGATGTTGAAAGTTTATTTTTATTTGAAAGTTTATTCTAACCAAGTGAAAAATAAACTTTCAACATCTTTCTCTAAATCCAGAGTAATTTATTAAAAATGGGTGGCACACCATTTGGCAACTTCTATAGGTAGAGATGACCTGCGAATGCTTCTGCCTGGTATCTCAGCTTGGGCCTGGCTCCCACTGAAGAGACCTCAATAAAGGTCGAAACTAGTCTGGGTAGTGGCCCTTCCCTTAATGCATAACATTAGACATATCCGCAAGGAGATGTGTTTTGCATTATAGGAGATACTGAGACAGGAGTATTGGTAGCTTGCTCCGCCTTTGCAACGAGTTGCCCTGGTCTGTACCACCTTACCTCAGTCCTGAAGATACTTTCAGGCGCAAACTTCTTTGCTCACACTTGGATAAAGGATTAAACTAAATTTATTATATTCTAACCAAGTGAAAAATAAACTTTCAACATCTTTCTCTAAATCCAGAGTAATTTATTAAAAATGGGTGGCACACCATTTGGCAACTTCTATAGGTAGAGATGACCTGCGAATGCTTCTGCCTGGTATCTCAGCTTGGGCCTGGCTCCCACTGAAGAGACCTCAATAAAGGTCGAAACTAGTCTGGGTAGTGGCCCTTCCCTTAATGCATAACATTAGACATATCCGCAAGGAGATGTGTTTTGCATTATAGGAGATACTGAGACAGGAGTATTGGTAGCTTGCTCCACCTTTGCAACGAGTTGCCCTGGTCTGTACCACCTTACCTCAGTCCTGAAGATACTTTCAGGCGCAAACTTGTTTGCTCACACTTGGATAAAGGATTAAACTAAATTTATTATATTCTAACCAAGTGAAAAATAAACTTTGGAAAAGAGGATAGCTGACTGAAGATATCAAAAAGTATATTGGGGTGGGGTGGGGTGAATTTGTAAACTTCAAGGTAACCAGTGCCAGCGGTGTGAATCAAGGATCAGTCCTTGTTCCATTGTTATTCAATCTGTAGATTAATGACACTGGAAAGGATTTGACATGTGTCATACAGCTATACATTGATGATGCAAAGATAGGTAGAGTCATCAAGTCATCATGCAGTACTTGTAAAATGATTTGAATAGGCTGGAATTGTGGGCATGAGAAAATGGATGTCAGTAAATGTAAAGTCATGCACTTGGGCATGATTAGATGTCCAATGTCGTATTATATTGGTGGGATTATGCTAGAAGAAACTGATCAGATTAGGGATCTTGTAGTGTTAGTAGATAGTAAGTTGAAGTTCAGGGACCATGTAGCAAAGAGTGCAAATACAACTCAAAAGATAATTGCCATGCTGAAACGAAGTTTCGCATCTACAGATAAGGATGACATTTTGCCTCTTTACAAGGCTTTGATAAGACTTCACTTGGACTACTGGTCTCCTGGTTTCCGTTGTGATTCTGACACAGTGGAGAGAGCACAAAGGAGAGTGTTAAAAATGATATTAAGATTGTGGAATACTGATTATGAAGACAGATTGTGAATTTGTAGACTGCACAAACTAGCAACCAGGAGAAAGAGAAGTGATATGATTGAGACTTACAAATCTGAAAGGGTTACACAGGATTTCAGTTGATGGAATTTTTCATTTTATGGAGGGTGGGGAAAGGACAGGAGGGCATCCTTGGAAGCTGAGAATGAATGCGATTAAGAATGGGGTGAGGACTAAATTTTTCTCTCAGAGTGGTGCGTGATTGGAATTGATTGCAAGCAGTGTGAATGAATTCAAGAATAAGTATGAGCTGGTGCGTGTAGTATGTGGCTTCCCTTGACGAGTCCTTGACTTTCTTGGAGGTCTCTCTCTTAATAATAATAACTACTCAGAGGTGCATATATGGTGTTACCCTAGCCTGTAAAACAGTTATATCCTTTAAAATCTCTTTACAATGTAGCAAACATGGAGTTAGTTGAAAATATGTGGGTATCCTATAACTGAAAGTACCTCATCTTCTGAATTAGTTAAGTGAAATAATAATAATCAAAAAAAATCACATTTGAACAAGTGTCATCAGTGCAAAAAATAAAAATAAAATAAAATAAATAAATAATGAAAATAAATAGTGAAAGGTTACAAAAATAAATTAACATTCTTAAATTTCGTACTCTTACTCCCTAATCATGCTATAAGAGTTTCGTAAAAAATTAATATCCCATCTATAGAGCCTGTAGTAGCTAAGAAATATAATAATAATAGCTTGAATAATAATAATAAGTTTTTCTGACAAAGTTCCGAGGACGATCACACGACCGAAACGGTTCCACACCCCATTAACCCTGCCCCAGTTGCCACATAAGTTTACCCTTCCCCCCTCCCCCCACACAAAAATGCACCCTAATTCAAAATAATATATGTATACATTTATATATATATTATTAATATTAACCCCCGGTTATCCAAACTTATTTTCCCACATCTAAACACACCCCCACGCTCCCTCCCTCTTCTCCCCCCCATTTGTAAACAATCTTCAGAGAGATCATGGAAGTGGAAGACATCGTAGAATCAAAAAAGGTATGTACCAAATTTTTCCACCTCTTTTATTCTACCTTAATTGCCTTCTATACTCACCAATAATACCCTAAACATATATACCCCTCTTGAGTATTGATAGCCAATGTATTTAAATAAGGGACACTCCTAAACAAAAACAGGCTATAATAGTCGTAATTATAATAATAATAATAGCATTTTATAAAATAAACAGAAATTATGGAACTTACCCATTAACAGAACACTAAATATCATTTTAACTTAATATAGCATATATTATAAAAAAAGTTAAATCAAATAAATAATACAAAGAGAAACTATATTTCCTAAGATATTTCTTTTTTTGCATTTGTTTGTCATATATGTTCATCACTATATTATTTAAATTTTCTTGCAAAGAATTGTTTGGAGACGGTTCTTGATGCCCTGGAGATCTATAATAATGTGCTAGTACACATGATTTTTGTAGCCTTCAGCCTTTGAAATATTTGTTTTATATTTATATAAAAATAACTAAACTAAAAATTCCCATGACCATCATTTAAAATTTCGGTTTAAGCCAATAAAAATACAATTTGGTCGGCTAAATATCAAATTTAGCCAACCAAATCCTTGTCATATGCCTTTTCCAGATCTACAAACCTTAAATACAGATCTTTGTTACATTCCCAAGATTTCTCAACTATCTGTTGTAAAGTGAAAATACGTGGTTATCCTATAACTGAAAGCATCGCACATTCTGAATTAGTTAAGTGAAATAATAATAAAAAAAAATCACATCTGATTGAGTGCCATAAGCACCTTTGCCAGCAAAGGTTGGTCGATTCGTTAGGGCCTCTGTTACCAATGGCTCACAAAAAAAGTTAAGCAAGTTTGAGCATGGTTAGTAGTTGGAAGGGTGTCAATCGTTCGATGCTGTTGGCACACTCTTCAGCGATGAGTCTTTGGACTCGCTGGAGGTGTCATATAATAATAATAATAGTAATAATAATAATGAGTGCCATAAGTGCAAGAAAAAAATAAAAATAAATAAAATAAAATAGTGAAAGGTTACAAAAATAAATTAACATTCCTAAATTTGGTACTTCTACTCCCTAACCATGCTGAATGCTGTAAAAGGAATTAGAGATGATAAAGGAGACATGAAAACAGGAGAAAAAGATATTATTGAAGAATGGAGTAATTACTTCAAAAAATTGTTAAATAAAAAACACTGACGAGGCTTGCTGTCAGGAATACATAACCACACTTAAATTAGAAAAAGCCATAAAACGCCTGAAATGTGTGGAAAGGCAGCAGAAGTAGATGATATTCAACCAGAAATGCTCAAGTATGGAGGTATAAGTCTTACAATGGCTGCACTGCATAGTTCAGAGGGCCTGGATGGAGGGACAAATTCCAGATGATTGGAGTAGAGCTCATAGTACCCATATATATAAAAAGGGAAATAAAACTGAATGTGAGAATTATAGAGGTATTTCTCTACTGAGTGTTTCTGGTAAGATTTATGTCAGTATACCTGAAAAACAGTTGAGTAGGATTGTAGAAGAGAAGCTTGGTGAAGAACAAGCTGGATTCAAGCCAGATAGAGGCTGTCAGGATCAGATCTTCATTTTATGACAAATAGTTGAGAAATAATGGGAATATAACAAAGATCTATTTAAGTTTTGTAGATCTGGAAAAAGCATATGACAAGGTGCCAAACAAGGTGTCAAAACGCTACAGTTATATGGTGTCAATGGGGCATTATATCAAGCAATACTTAGTCTTTATTTGAGTTGTAAGTCAGCATTTAGAATTGAAGGAAGTACAGGAAGGTGGTTTAATGTTAAATCTGGTGTCAGACAAGGATGTACATTATTCCCTCTCTTATTCATTATCTATATGGATCACATTAAGAAGGAAAGTGGTATTAAACCTGACATCAAAATTGGAGGTGTTAATCTCAGCTCTTTGCTTTATGCAGATAATGTTATACTTCTAAATAAATCTGTTACATGTCTGCAAGATTCCCTGACTAAATTGAATAACTGTTGTAATAGATATGGTATGCAGGTCAGCATTAAAAAGATAGAGACAATGAAAATAAGCAGAAATGTTGAAAATATCAACTGCATTGTGAATGGAGAACTTATAGAACAAGTAAAACATTTCAACTACTTAGGCACAATTTTTAGTGAAGATGGTAAATTAAACATGGAAATAGACAACAGAATCAACAAAGTTGGTATGGTAGGAAGCTATCATCATCAAATTCCTGCCATGTACCCTCAAGGGGTATACAGGATATGATAGTACTACATGAAAAATTTACATCATTACTAACTTCCTATCAACAATTTTTCTTCAAATCAGTCTGTTACTTGTCAAGACTCCAACATTATCAGATCTTATATTTCTATCGTCTAAGGCACTTTTTACTGTATCAATCCACCTATATCTTGGTCTTCCTCTGGGTCGTTTTCCTGCCAACCTGGCAGAGAACACTTGTTTTGCTAATCTTTCCTCTCCCATTCTGTTTAAGTGACCATACCACCTGAGATCAGCTCTGCTAACGAATTCCTGGATGCTGACCCTCATCAGTCCCTATAGCTGAATTCTTATTCAGTTTGTGCAGCAGCTTTAATACCTACTCTTATACATCTGAGTTTCTTCATCCAGTGAAGCAGTAGCAGTGAACTCAATGTTGCATACACCAGGTTGATAGTTTTTGGCAAAATGGGCACTCATTAGTTGAACATCCTCTTCTGCATCTGTCACCCTCACATCATTTGCATTCAGAGAGTCATTCATTCATATTCATTCTTTTTTCTACTTGCTGTAATCGAGAGAATTCTTTGGGGTTATTTTTAGTCTGCAGTTTGTTTTCGTACTCAGACTTAGCTTTCCGCACAACACTTGTGACTCTTCTTGCCTGCTGCTTACGATTATAATAACAGACATCATCCTTATGTACACAGTATTCCTTCCACGTCATTTTTCTTACATCTCTTGCTTAATTTGATTACACATCCATTTCACTCCTACTCTATTTATTCTTTGAACTCTAGGGACACATTTGGATATCGCATCAATTAAGTATTTTTTAAATACTTCCCATGCACTGTCAATATCCTTCCGACCAACAACTGATATCATGGTGCAGAACTCATTATACTCTTCAGGTGGCCATAATTTCCTGCTTTGTAGTTCAGCATGTAACCTTTCCTAAATGGAACATTCATAAAGTTAGCAACTTCCCAAGTGAGTACTGCATTCACTGTCACCAAACCAGAAGCAGAATGGTTACATCTTTAACTAAAACCCCTTCTGATACTATAATCAGATCTAACACTCTTTGAACACAAGTTTCTTCTGTCACATGCTGCTTGAGGAAGGTAGTACAACACTGGGCAACTCGCAGCAAAGGTGGATCAAGCTCTCAATTCCTTGTCTCAGTATCTCCCATAATGTATAATGCACAGCACATCTCCTTGCGGACATGTATACCTCAATAAAGGCCGAAACCGGTATGGTAGTGCCCCCCCCCCCCACCTGATGTATAGCAGTATACATGTCTGCAAGGAGATGTGTTGCGCATTATGGGAGATACTGAGACAAGGAGTTGAGAGCTTGATCCACCTTTGCTGCGAGTTGCCCAGTGTTGTACTACCTTACCTCAGTCCTGAAGATATTTTCAGGCGCAAACTTTGTTTGCTCAAACTTGGATAAAGGAGTAAACTAAATTTATTATTGTATCCCTTTGTTTTTGATACTCCGAGTCTTCATGAACAGACATAACAAATTA
Source organism: Typopeltis vanoorti (assembly GCF_054136105.1). NCBI lineage: Eukaryota > Metazoa > Arthropoda > Arachnida > Uropygi > Thelyphonidae > Typopeltis > Typopeltis vanoorti. Next base: position 87,467,655 of record NC_143557.1, on the reverse strand, counting down.
CTGTATGCTTTTTTGTATGCTCTTGTCTGTTGTCTTTGTGACAGTTTAACAACTTGCTGATCTCTGTTCTTATCTAGTTTCTTAGTTATGCAAACATCTTTGCACACGCTTGATAGATCTGACCAGATGAACAAAGAGTCATTCTCACTTCATAATAATTTACATAATATTAACCATTGCCATCATTAACACAGTTGCTTAAAGTTGTTGCTCTTACCTGCAGATTCTCACAATTCCTCTCATCATAATTCAGTTACCCTGCCTGTGTTTGGTCTCATATTAATTAATAATTTTTCAAGACTCCTGATGCTAAAATGCATTCAAGTGCAGGTCATCTCTCTTATACAAATCCATTCTTCCCTCAATCTCACTCTACATATCAAAAAACTTGCAGCCATTTCTTTTATACAGCCTGTGCATCTAATTGCTTGCTATCATAGCCCTTCTTCATAATTAATTTCTATCATATCTAGGTAATATACTATATTATTATATCTAGTTTGATGGTTAAAAATAAGGATTCTTAATGAACAGTTGAAGAACATCCACAGACAAATGCTAAAAACTTTAACAACTAGTTCTCTCTCTGACTTAATAATAAACATCATCATCATCAAATTCCTGCCATGTACCCTCAAGGGGTGTACAGGATATGATAGTACTACATGAAAAAAATTACATCATTACTAACTTCCTATCTACAATTTTCCTCCAAATCAGTCTGTTACTTGTCAAGACTCCAACATTATCAGATCTGATATTTCTATCGTCTAAGGCACTTTGTACCGTATCAATCCACCTATATTTTGGTCTTCCTCTGGGTTGGTTTGCTGCCAACCTGGCAGAGAACACTTGTTTTGTTAATCTTTCTTCACCCATTCTGTTTAAGTGACCATACCACCTGAGATTAGCTCTGCTAATGCATTCCTGGATGCTGACAATGCCAAGTTCTTTCCTAATATCCTCGTTTTTAATATGATATTGCCATTGATGCCATCTGTTCACGCCTCTGATCTTTCTCAGGACTCTCATATCTGCAGTCTCTAGTCTTTGGTCAAGTGTTTTACTTCTGACCCAGCTCTCAGATCCATAAGTTAAAACTGGTTTGAACACTGTCTTGTATACAGCTAATTTAGTGTTCCGACTAATTTCTCTCTTATTCCATATGAATTTATTCAATCGACTTCCCACCATACCAGCTTTGCTGATTCTGTTGTCTATTTCTATATTGAATTTACCATCTTCACTAAAAATCGTGCCTAAGTAGCTGAAATGTTTCACTTGTTCCACAGGTTCTCCATTCACAACACAGTTGACATTTTCAATTATTCTGCCTATTTTCATTGTCTTTGTTTTTTTATTGTTGACCTTCATACCATATCTATTACGACAGTTATTCATTTTAGTCAGAGAATCTTGCAGACTTGTAGCGGATTTATTTAGAAGTGTAACATCATCCGCATAAAGCAAAGAGCTGACATTAACATCTCCAATTTTGATATCTGGTTTAATATCACTTTCCTTCATAATGTAATCCATATAGATAATGAATAACAGAGGTGATAATGTACATCCTTGTCTCCCACCAGATTTAAGATTAAACTATCTTCCTGTACTTCTTTCAATTCTAACTGATGACTTACAACTCAAATAAAGACTAAGTATTGCTTGATATAATGCCCCATTGACACCATATAACTGTAGCGTATTGAATAGCTTCTCTCTTGGCACCTTGTCATATGCCTTTTCCAAATCAATAAAACTTAAATACAGATCTTTGTTATTTTCCCATGCTTTCTTGACTATTTGTCATGAAATGAAGATCTGATCCTGACAGCCTCTATTTGGCCTGAATCCAGCTTGTTCTTCACCCAGCTTTTCTTCCACAATTCTTCTCAATCGTTTCTCAAGTATACTTGCATAGATCTTGCCAGGAACACTTAGCAGAGAAATACCGCTGTAATTCTCACATTCAGTTTAATTTCCCTGTCTACATATATGGGTACTATGAGAGCTCTACTCCAATCACTGGGAATTCGTGCCTCTGTCCAGGCTTTCTGAACTATGCAGTGCAGCCACTGTAAGACTTTTATACCACCATACTTCAACATTTCTGATCGAATATCATCTACTCCTGCTGCCTTTCCACAAATAATAAACATCATCTTAATAATCATTTAATAATTTCAGAAAATGCATATATATTCTGAAATATCTGGAATAAAATAAATCTGCTAATGCCTTTTATTCCTCAAAGGGAGTAAGCATTTCACTAATTTTTGATGAGAGGTGACAACCAACATCCACCCTTAACCAATCATAGATAGCTGACCTAAGGCTATCAATGATTTTAATTGCATCTGGAGAAATATTCAGTTAAAAAAAAAATTATATAAATATCACATAATAGCAGATGAAATTTAACATAATCAGAAATACCTCTAGCTATAATTTATAACTTAAATAGCATCGCATTTTTAATTTATGAAGTATTACATAAAAGCAGATAAACATTAAATAATTAGAAATAACTATTAAAGCATGATATTTATTTATTTTTAAATGCAATTCATTTATTTGTGCTTCATTCCAACATCTGGGGGATACATTTATATATGTGTTCAGTTACTGGTTGTTGTGATGAATTGATCTAGGAGCAACTTCTAAAATTATTTAATTTTTATGAATTTATATTTGAATTTTTTTTTTTTTAACTGCATCTTCATTTGCAAATATAGTGGAATTATAATTGATTCTTTAGTGCTTAAGAACTTTATATTCTCGAAATTTTTAAAATTTAACAATCAACCCCAAAATCTGGCTCTAGAGAATCAGCTGAGTTGGATGGGCTCTTCTGAAATTATATTTAATTAAAAAAAAAGAAGAAAAAACTAAGCTATGCAGCCAATATTTTATCAATTAAGCAGACATATTCTTTAGGCCTGTTTATCTGTTTTGTGGGATAAAAAACCTGAGTTTCTAGGAGGAAATGCTTTACTAGAGAAACAGTCTGTTGAGAAAAATTGCTGGCGAGTCATACTTTTTTTTTTGTATGACTATGCTGTTCAATGTGAATGCGTTAATAATACTGATTGATTATTATTCATACTAATACAGTGTACACATAAATAAATGCAATTACGAAAACATTTCTAAAAACATACCTTACTATCAATGTGCTCTAAGATATTTTCAATTGATTTGTGGCGAAGAATAAGTTCCACTGCTCTTTTTGGACCAATTCCCTTAATTGTTTCACAATAATCACAGCCAAGAAGAATACATAAGTCAATAAACTGTGAAAGAAATGAAAATCTTATAAATAAATAAATATATATATATACAGGGTGTTCGGGATAAATTTGACAGTTTCGTAAGGAAAAAGAAAATCTTCTTTGTATCTATTAAATTTAATGAATTGACAAAAAAACATTACAGGCAGAGTTAATTACAATACTATCAACAAGATTTACTCAAAATAACCACCATTAGCATCGATCACAGCTTCAATTCTGCTTCGGAACCTCGAACAAGCTGATGCTACAGTCTCCCTGGGAAGGGCCGCAAAAACTGTTTTAATTTTATCCATTAACTGGGCTTTTGTATTACTGGAAGTGCGATTGGTGTCTTTTTCAACTGCGCCCCATACAAAATAATCCATGGGGTTAAGGTCTGGGGAGTTTGGAGGCCAAACATTTGGACTGGTGAAGTCGTAGAAATTTTCAGACAACCATTTTTGACTTTTCCCAGAGGTGTGGCAAGGGGCCGAATCCTGCTGCCATACATACGGCCTACCATTGGCTACCCTTGTTATCCAGGGCTTGACTACAGTTAGCAACTCCACGAACAAAGCCCGAATTCCAATGCCAGGGTTCTTCAACACCTGTTCCTGCAGATTTGCGAGGAATTCTGCTGTACGAACGCAATCAGATCGTCTGCTAGGGATCTTTCTTCTTGCTACATCCTCGTAGTCACCATTGCAAGTCTCTAGTTCATGCCTGATTGTTTTTACTGTATTCAGGGAGCATTGGGCAGCAGTCGTAATATCCTTATTTTGATGGCGGGCACGAATCATCATGATACAAGTTATTCTCTTCCATGATTCAGGTGGGTTCCAGCTATCCATCCTTTCTGACATCTTGTATATGAATGAAGAAGGGTCCAAACTTTTAAATGAAGAGAAGTGTATGTTAATACATGTAACTTACGGAAAAATATAATTAATTATAAATATGTCAAATTTATCCCGAACACCCTGTATATAAACAGATACAGAAAAATACTAAATAACACTGGAAAGTCGACTCAGTGCAGTAAAAAAACTTCATATGGTATTCTACATGAAACATCATTTAAGTATCATAAATATAAATTTTATTTCATTAATTATTGATACCAGAATAATTGAAAATAGGCTAAGAAAATTACGGAAGAGAAACATGAAAAACAAGCCCAAACAGTGGTTGTGAAGATTAGTTTTTTTTAATTTATAGCAAATAGTTGAGAAATCAAGAGAATATAACAAGAATCTGAACTTACCGTATATTATCGCGTATAATGCGAACTAGAAATTTTGTTTGAAAACTAGATATAAAATGCCATATCCACGTATAATGCGATCTGTTAATCTTGTTCCATAACATTATAAATAATACAATACAAATTCATGAAAGAAATATTTATTTTAAAAAAAAATGTCAAAATACAATATGAATTAACGAAAGAAATATTTATTTTAAAACAAAATGTCAAAATCCTTTAAATTCATCTTCATCTTTTGAGTCATCAAACATTTCATTTATAAATTGATCTGCAGGGATTGCGTCATCAGTGTAGCAGTTGTCGTCATCGTCTTCATGCTCTCCACTTTGTTGTGCGTCATCCTCGCTTTCGTATATGACGTGATCTTTGGATCCATCCATTGAATTACTTATTCCACATTTAAGAAATAAGCGTTGAATCATTTCAGATGGTATCGAATCCCATGCTTCTTTAACTCAGCTGGTGACTAGGGTGATCTCAGGTTTCTGAAAATTCCCGCCCTTTGTCATCTTCACCAAACCAGATGACATCCATTCTCTCCATTTTTCATGTAAGTGATCTTTAAATGGCTTATTCAAGCTGACATCAAGCGGCTGCAAAACGGAAGTTAGACCACTTGGTATGACTGCTAGGTCTATACGTAGTTCACGTGCTTTCTCTTTGCTAGCCTCCGATAAATGCGCCTGGAACATATCACAGACTAGCATGCTTTGTTGACGTAACAAGCTACCTGGACGTATGTTCCATACTTGATCCATCCAACCTTTCTGATTAGCACGAACAATTACACCTGGTGGAAATTTCATATGCTTTGGAATTTTCTTCCTTTTAAAATACAGCAGTAAATGTAGTTCCACGGACTGGCAGCTAGTTAGTGTACAGGAACCAAATGAGATGGTTCCTGTACACTGATGAATTTTTAGGAAGATTCCAGATCAACTGGTGCATAACCTCACTGCCAGGGTCTGAAGGGAGGTTATACAACTCTATTTTCTCTCAATGTATGTTCCCTTTCATGTTTATCTTCACCTTTTGCAACATTAAACAAAGCCTAAATAAGTATAGCGTATCTGCAGTAAACTAAAAAATAAGCCAACCTAAAAAAAACGTAACTCAAAAATCTCACACACAAAAGAGATCCTTCACATGAACTTCATCAACAATAACTTAAATTATGTGCATCATCACCTTCAGTCATCTAAAACTGATATTCTGTTTCTAACTGAACTCAAAATTTCTGCTACCTCAACCACAGTCCCTCTTAACTGTCCAAATTACACCCTGTATACTAATTATATATTGGGTTTTATCCTTTATCCAAGTGTAAGCAAAGAAAGTTTGCGCCTGAAGTACTTTCAGGACTGGGGCAACTCGTGGTAAAGGTGGTATAAGTTCTCATCACTTGCCTTAGTATCTCCCATAATGCAAAGTACATCTCCTTGCAGACATGTATAATACTATGCATTAAGGGAAGGGCCACTACTACCTAGACTGGTTTCGACCTTTATTGAGTTCTCATCAGTGGGAAACACACCCAGGGATGGTGATACTAAGGTGGAAGTAATGGAGAAGTCATATTTACCTATACGAGTTGCCAAAGGGTGCCAACACCCTATTATTAAAATTCTCTGGATTAGAGATAAGTTTATGGAAGTTTTTTCACTTGGCTATGCTACTAATTATATATTGGGTTTTATCCTTTATCCAAGATAAAGCCTATAGAGCACAGGCATCTAATCTCCTTGCTTCTGCACTGGGATTAGCATATTCAATTCAGTTGTTCAGCTAAACAACTGAATACTGTTCAGTTATTTGGCTGAACAGTCAATACTTATCAAGTATTGACTTAATCAACATAGCTTTAAATCAGACAATGCAAACTAAAAGCAGTACTATTAGAACAATGCCTTTATTTTGGCTGTCAGTTCTAAGTCACACAGAACCACTCCCACATAGGGAGAAATAGAAACCTATTACGAAAGTTCAATAAATTATTGAAGGATGCATCTCATCCTATTCACCATGATATAAATATTGAATCTGGTTGATTAAAATCAAGATACCCACCAGATGAATATGATAAGAAACATGCTTCGCAACTAAAATGAGCTAGATGCATGGCACTAGGAGTGGACTGGCAGAGCTCGTGTAGCGTGGGAGCATTTCCTTATTGGTTGATATTCTGCAGGATCTGAACTTCCCCTTAATATCTGGGTTACCCTCAATAGAGTATGGAGCAGTCATGTTAGATGCATGTTATTCACCCCACAAATGGGGAATGTGGATTTCTCCAGCCTGCGACTGTGGGTCTGAAAACCAGACTATCACATTATCAATGAGGTTCAGAGGCAATCAAGACTTTCTTATGGCTTCTCCCAAGGCAATTCAGTGGCTGCAACTTTTAGATCTGAAAATTTGACGTGTTCTTATTTTTTTAATTTAATTTCCTTTTTAAATCTTGTAAGTTTTGTATGTGTATATATGTCTGAAATCACATAATTTTTATCTGATGCCATAAGCTAAATAAATAAGTAGAACTAGCTTCCATTATGCCTCTCATTTCTGCCAGATCTAGAGGAACTCGAGCAATAGCTGCTCAACTCCCTTTACAATCAAGCTACAAACTCACTGAACTTGCTACTCCTAGTCACCTTAATTCTGTGGAACAGCATACCCAATCAAGCATTTCCAAAGGATTACAACTTTCAACAGTTCAAGAAGAATATCAACAGATTACTCTGCTCCTGACCCACGCACGCACATGGTATTTGTTTGCTATGGCCTCTTCTGCCTTGCAAAAAAAAAAATTCAAGAATGGATGAGTAGAGCTAATCTAACCTGGTCACTTAGCAGAATGAGAGAGGAAAGGTTTGCAAACAGGTGTTTCATACTAAGATGGCAGGAAAAGGACTAGATGAAGACCAAGATCTAGGTAAATGGGGATGTGAGTTCAATGTTGCAATATGTAAGGTTTTAAAATTTCAAAGATGGGATGCAGAATTTATGCTTGGTGAGAGATACATTGTTGGAGGTGGAAGAAATAAGAGATCAGGTGTGATAGTGGATAAGGATCTGAAATTTAGGGGACACATAGCCAAAATTGTGAAGACAACACAAAGGCTTCTGGGAATGATGCAGAGGACACTGACGTGTAGAAGTAGGGAGATTCTTGTTCCATTGTATAAGGCTTTGATTAGGCCACACATGGACTATTGTGCCCAGATTTGGTCACCTGGTTTTCAGAAGGATGAAGAGATGTTGGAAAGGGTCGATTGACTAAGGTAGTTTCTGACCTCTGGAATGTCGAGTATGAGGAAAGATTGAGAAGATGTAATTTGCAGAGTCTGGTGGACAGGAGGAAGAGGGGAGATATGATAGAGATCTACCAGTTGGTAAGGGGTTGTTATAGGATCAATGCTGGAGAAGTTCTACAGAAAATAGTGGGAGATCAGGGGAGAACCAGAGGTCATCCCTGGAAACTGTATAAAGAAGGTGAGTAGGGGAGTGAGAGGCAGGTTTTTTTCATGCAGAGTTGTAAATGATTGGAATGCCTTGCCTGAGCGTGTGGTGTCTGCAGGGAGTTTGAATGTGTTCAAAGCACGGTATGATGAGCTGTGTGTGTGTGATAAAAGGACCTTCCAGATGAGTCTTTGACTCCATGAGGTCTTGGGTGGCAATAATAATGGTAAATTATAAATTATATATTTAGTTTAATCCTTTATCCAAGTGTAAGCAAACAAAGTTTGCACCTGAAGTATCTTCAGGACTGGGGCAACTTGTGGCAAAGGTGGACTAAGTTCTCATCCCTTTCCTTAGTATCCCATAATGCAAAGCACATCTCCTTGTGGACATGTATAATGCTATGCATTATGGGAAGGGTCACTACCCAGATCAGTTTCGAACTTTATTGAGGTCTCTTCAGTGGGAGCCAGACCCCAGAGGTGATACCAAGGTTGAAGCAATGCAGAACCCATATTTCCATATGCCAGTTGCCAAAAGGTGTCACACCTTATTATTAAATTACTCTAGATTAGAGAAAGATGTTGGAAGTTTTTTGCCCCACTTGGTTAGACTATAAATTATATAAAATATAACAGATGGATTGATTCAATCAGAAGTGCTATAGAAGACTGAAATATCAGATATGACAAAAGCAGACTAATTTGGAGGAAAACTGTTGATAGAAGATTAGTAATAATGTAAACTTAATTACATAGTACTGTCACAGTAGCCTGTACACTGTTTGAGGCTGCATGTCAGGAAACTAATGATGATAATTAACTGATCTATGGAACCAAAAGTTGTTTTATAATAAGTCCTAAATATGTTCCAAAATCAAACATTCATCAGAAAGATGAAATGCTTTTTTGTTATTAGAGAAATGCAAGATTCAGCCTAAAATATTATTTTTGTCTAAAGCATTGCCTAAAATATTATTTTTGTCTAAAGCATTACTAATTGCAATCAGAATATTAACTGAGTTTGGAGTAAACTTCTTTTATGCAGTTAGTCAGTTAGTGTGTCAACCAATAACCTGTTTAACAGCAGCTTGGGTAGCATTCACCAAGTGGCATTCTGGATATATGAACATTTTGGAAGACTACAGTCATAATGTTTTAATATACACTATGAATTTATTATCATTGTTATGGCTCTTCCAGGAGTTCAAAGATTCAATGAGAGGGAAGGTAAAAGAGATCACCACCACCAATTTCCTGATATGTACCCTAAAGGGGTGTATAGGATAGTACAGGACAGTAGTATGTGATTAAGTGCTATTACTAATCTCCTATCAAAATTTTTCTCCAAATTAGTCTACCACTTGCTAGCACTGACAAATACTGACAGATTTTATATTTCTATCTTCTAGAGCACTACTGACAGCATTGATCAACCTAGATCCTCTTCTTCTCCAGGTATTTTTTCCTGCCATTTGGCCTTCAAACACTTGTTTTGCCAACCTTTTCCATTCCTTAGTGACCATATCACCTAATCAACTCTGTCAAGAATTCTTGAATGCTAACAATGTCAAGTTCCTTAATGTGATTTTTAATGTGATTCAGCCACTCAATGACATCGGTTCACTACTTTATTTTTTCTCAAAACTTTTATATCTACAGCCACTAGTCAGTGATGAACTGTTTTGATTTTAATCCAACTCTCAAATCCAATCATATAAAAATAGGTTAAAATGGTATGAATATGGTCTTGTATACTGCTAGTTATTATTATTATTATTGCATGGGCACTTTCACAGAGTCCTAAGACTCATCACAGGAGACCCAACCTATCAACACAATATCCATCGTACTTCTACTTGAAACCACAGACCAAGCACTCACAAATTACTCAGGCAACTCATTCCATTCATTTACAACCTTCCAAGGAAAAAATAAAGCCATCATGCCCTTGCTAACCACACTCTTACCCAAGTTCCATGGATGGCCTCTTGTTCTTCCCCCTCTAGCCAAGTGCTGAAACATTTCCCCTCCATCAAATCTTATAAAATCATTTAAGTATCTTAAATGTTTCTATCACATTCTCCCTTTTTTGCCTATCAACCAACCTTTGCAATCCATAAACCCTCAATCTATCCTCTTAGCAAGAAACTCAGGTGATCAGACCTGAGCAGATATATCCATTATCTGCTTTTTAATGTGTTTTTCAATAACCAAGTAATCCTGAAAGCTGCCTTAGCTTCAATGATATCTCCATTATCTGCTTTTTAATGTGTTTTTCAATAACCAAGTAATCCTGAAAGTTGCCCTAGCTTCTTCAAGTGTCATCCCCTAGAAGGAGGTTGGCAACCATGTCATGGAAACCTTTTTCTTTCTTTTGCTGCTCTGGAACATTTATGGTAATTCAAGCCAGTCCAGTCCTTAATGTTTTCAAACCACATTCTCCTGGGTCTACCTTTCCCTCTTTTTCCATCCAATTTCCCTTCTAATATTAATTTCTGAATGCCTTCTTGTCTAGTTAGATGTCCAAAATATTTAAGTTTTTGCTCTTTAATTATTTTCATTAATGTCCTTTTCATTTTTGCTTTCTTTAAAACATCTTCGTTTTTCATTTTCTCTGTCCATGGTATTTTCAACATTCTTCTGATGGTCCACATTTCGAAAGCTTCTAATTTTTTCTCTGCTTCTTTATTTAGAATCCAAGTTTCGCTGTTGTATAAAAGGCTTGACCAGATATAGCCTTTTATTAATCTTTTTCTTGTGTCTATATTAATGTCTCTGGATGTTAGAACAGTTTTCATATCAGTAAAGGCTTTTCTTGCTATCTCTAGTCTTCTTTTTATTTCTTTAAGGGAATTTCCTCTGTCTGTAAACATTTGTTCCAAATATATAAAAGACCGAACCTGTTCAATTTTCTATTTGTTAACAGTTATGTTTAGTTTCTTATTTATTGGTTCTTTTGATATAATCATGCACTTTGTTTTCTTTAGGTTAATAATTAGCCCCATGTCTAAGCTTTTGTTGTAAATTTCTGTGACTAAGTTTTGAACATCATCTTCCGATTCAGTTATAAGGACTGTGTCATCTGCATACCTGAAGTTTGTTGAAGTTCCTACCTCCGACTTTTACACCCTTCAGTTCTGAAATATTTTAAAAAACTTGCTCACTATATATATTGTACAGTAAGGGTGATAAGACACATCCTTGCCTTACTCCTTTTTTGATTTCAAAGTTGCCAGAATATGCATTTTTGTATCTTATTGAGGCCATTTGATTCCAGTATATATTTGTAATTATACGTAGATCTTTTCCTTTTAACCTGTTATTCTGTAGGATATGCATTAATTTCTTGTGATCTATAGAATCAAATGCTTTGGTGTAATCAATAAAACAAAGATATATGCTTTTCTGGTTGCCAAGGCTTCTTTCACATAATGTTTTCAAATTGAAGATTCCTTCTCTTGTACCGTTGTCTTTTTGAAAACCTGATTGAGTGTCTTTTATTTCTACTAACAAAGTGCCTTTTATTCTTTCTAGGATTATTCTCAGTAGTAATTTTGTAACATGGCATGTTAAACTTATTAGTCTATATTCTGAACATTCAAAAGTTCTTGGAATTTTGGGAATAGTGACAAAGATGGATTTCCTTAGATCAGGGATGTATCCTGTATCATAGATGTTATTAAAAATAACTTTTAGGTCATTAAGTGTGTTTTCATTTATTTTCTTTAACAATTCAATAGGGATCTGATCAGGACCTGGTGTTTTACCTGTTTTCATTTGACTTAGAGCATATTCTATTTCTTCATATGTAATTGGTTCACCATCCATATTTTGTATATCTGGTGAATCTGTGCAAGCAGAGTCAAACAGGTTCTTTTCCATATTCTTTCCATCTTTTTATGATATCTTGTGTCTCTAGTAGCAATTTTCTATTTTGATCTTTTATACAAGGATTATGGTTGGAATTTTTCTTTTTATTTGTCAGGGGCTTGGATTGACTTATGCATTTCTTTACTATTGTGTTTCTTGTCCAATTCCTCTATTTCTTTACATTTTTCATTTAGCCACTTGTCTTTAGCCTTCCTGCATTCATTTTTTATAATTTCACTGAGTATTCTATACTGTTGTGTACTTTTCTTTTTTCATCTTTCATTCATAAGTTCTAGTATTGAATCAGTCATCCAGGTTTTTTTCTTATTGTATTTAATTTTTGGAATAACCTTGTTAGCTGTCTTATACTGTATATATTGCACTTCTAAAATTTGACCACCTGTTTTCAATTTCCTCTGTGTTACAAAGTATATTGTCTTCTGTTTTATATCCTACATGATCTAATTTCTTCCTAATTTTTGAGTTAAACACCATTATGTTGTCAGGTGTATTCAGAGCTGTGAAGTCAAGTCTTTCAGTATGGTTGTTTTTAGAAATGTTTTTTAGTTTAATTTCTAAAGTAGACACAACAGGTTATGGTCTGAACCTATATCAGCACCTGGGTATGTTTTTGTGTTGGTTATATTATTTTTGTATCTATTATTTATCATTATGAAATCTATTTGGTTTCTTAGAGAGTTATCTGGGTTTGTCCAAGTATATAGTCTGTGCTTTGGATGATGAAAGAAAGTATTCATTATGCGCAAGTTGTTTTGAATGCAGAATTGTATCAATCTCTCACCTCTTTCATTTCTGTCACCTAGTTCAAATTTTCCAACAACTGGATTTTCTTCCCCTTTTCCAATCTTTGCATTCAAGTCACCCATTACTATGAGTATCTCATTTGATTTACATATTCTATAGATTTTTGTAAGTTATTATAAAAATCTTCTATTTCTTTATCATTGTGAGTCATTGTAGGGGCATAAACCAGATAATTATGATGTTAAAAGGCATTGCAGCTAATTTAATACGTATTATTCTTTTGTTTATGGGGCACAACCCCATTACACATTTAAAGATGTCTTTTTTAAGTATGAAACCAACTCCATATTCATGCTTCTTTCCACCAGAATATACAAATGTAAAGCCATCTTTTTTCTAGTTTTCTCGTGTTAGGCCATCTTGTTTCACTAATTCCCATCACATCAACTTTAAGTCTTTTAATTTCCTGTATAAGGTTGTCAAAATTTCCTAGTTTATATAATGTTCTCACATTTCAAGTTCCAATTTTCAAGACTCTGTTTCTTGTTTTCAAATGAGGAATATCAGATGCCTACCTTCCTTTCGGATTTAAGTTAACATCATCATCATGGAGTGCGCTTGCAGCGCTCATTTTACACACAGTTTCAATGTCTTCTTCCCTGTAACTATTTACAGCTTGGGACGTTGCGGAGGTTCCAACTTCCAAAGCATAGCTTGTAAAATATTTTCGTTTCTCCATGGTCGACTATAGGATAGAGGATAGTAATAATAAATTTAGTTTAATCCTTTATCCAAGTATGTGCAAACAAAGTTTGCACCTGAAAGTATCTTCAGGACTGGGGTAAAGTGGTACAACACTGGGCGACTCCTTGCAAAGGTGGAGCAAGCTACCAACACTCCTATCTCAGTATCTCCCATAATGCAAAACACATCTCCTTGCAGATATGTATAATGTTATGCATTAAGGGAAGGGCCACTACCCAGACTAGTTTCGACCTTTATTGAGGTCTCTTCAGTGGGAGTCAGGTCCAAGTGGAGATACCAAGGCAGAAGCATTAGCAAGGTCATCTCCTCCTATAGGAGCTGCCAAACAGTGTGCCACTATTTTATTAATTTACTCTGGATTTAGAGAAAGATGTTGAAAGTTTATTTTTCACTTGGTCAGACTATAATAAATTTAGTTTAATCCTTTATCCAAGTGTGTGCAAACAAAGTTTGCGCCTGAAAGTATCTTCAGGACTGGGATAAAGTGGTACAACACTGGGCGAATCCTTGCAAAGGTGGAGCAAGCTACCAACACTCCTATCTCAGTATCTCCCATAATGCAAAACACATCTCCTTGCGGATATGTATAATGTTATGCATTAAGGGAAGGGGCCACTATCCAGACTAGTTTCGACCTTTATTGAGGTTTCTTCAGTGGGTTTTTGTTACTATCCTCTTCTGTTACTATCCACTACTATCCACGTTACTATCCTCTATCAGTTCGATAGAGGATAGTAACGTGGCGAGGCCCCGATATCTTCCATGTCTGCAATAGCCAGCCGTTGATCTGTATTCAGAATCTTCCACCTGCCAGTTATTTCACATTGCCGTTAATATATGAATTCTTCTGCCAATGATGAAACAGCAGATGTCAATGCAGTCCTAACATCTCCCATGCTGGCCACATAACATCTTGGGAGATGCACTTTATAGCTTTCTGCCAGCTCTTTGATAGCATAAACTTTGCCATGGCTCATTACAACACTATGTTTCCAAGGGGGGGGGGTCCATGTGGAGGCATGATACTAGGACTTCCCTAGCTACTTTAGCAATATCTCTCTAAACTTCAACTCTCTATCAACTACTACCCCCAAATCCCTGGCATTATCAATTTCCTAGAATACAGTTCCCTCAATATAGCACACAGCTTGCAATCTTTGTATCCCAATATGCATAACTTTACGCATTAAATTGACATCCATTATGTTTTGCCCATACAGCCAAACTATTTAAATTATCCTGTAAGCTCTACTGCCTTCATTCACTATTAATCTATCTAATTTTGCGTCATCAGGAAACAACTGAATATTTCCTTTCAGGTTATATCCTATATCATTTATATACAAATTAAACAGTAGTGGTTCTAGCACAGAGACCTGCTGCACACCACTAGTCACCTACCTTCTGGATTCTTCTCCATATACTACTTTCTGACATCCATCCATCAGCCATTTATTATCCTCATCAGTATTATATCCATCCCCATTTGTTACAGTTTGCATAAGAGAGTTCCATGTGGTATTCTGTCAATGCATGTTTGCAAAATCCAGAAGTATCACCATGTAGCCATTCCCATTGTACAACTCAGCTGTCACTCTATTATAAAAAGTTAGTAGATTACTAAGGAATGACTGACCCTTCACAACGCTGTGCTGCCCCTCAGGGTATCATATTCTTATCCACTCGTTACTGAATTCTCTTTTTGATCAACTTTTCCATTACTTTTACCACCACTTTTGAGATTCTGATTGGTCTATAATTTGCTGGCACAGACTTAGATCCTCCTTTATGCAAAGGAATTATTTTACTCTCCTTCCTTGAAACTTTGCCAGAGCTGAGACTTAAATTAAACAGCCTAGTCAAAGGCATCAAAAGTTCTATTGCACATTCTCTAAAAATGTGAGATGATATCCAATCCAGTCCCACAGCTGTATTTGTATTCAGATTCTGCAACATCCTAAGTATATCCAATTCATCAACCCCTGTCAGCTCTGCCATAACAATATCTTCACTTGTGAAGAATTTATGGAGAAAAACACACACACACACAAAGTGTTGGAGTAATTACTTTACTTATAATTATGAAAATAACACTTGCCATTTTGACCTCTGTGTTGAGGTCATCATCAAGAAACATATATATGCAGAGGACACAAGCTACATGACACTACACAAAAGTAAGATAAATCTAAATATTTTGTTAATTGTTTACCCTAACCTAACCTCTGGTGAAAAATAAATAAAATAAATAACATAATAATAAATAAAAATTATACATAAATATAAATTAATTAACAAAATAAAATAATTTTTTTTATACATATAAGTATAATAATATACAGATATTCAAAAAATCTAAATAAATAAAAATAAAGTTTTATAATGGAACTACATTATATTAAGGTTTTCTTGTGTTGGGGTTCTGCCATCATGTTCTGGATGCTATATAGGTTGCAGAATGGTCCTCCAGATCCTTGGAATTACTAATCCACCATTCTTGATGAGATTCAGATGATGTTTCAGCATTTAACAAGCTTCCTTGAACTTTCTTTCAAACCAAGTTTTGGTGCAGTGTGGAGACTTGGTGCTTTCCCAGCTAATTCTGTGACATTTTTGAAGTGCATTTCAAACTTGTTTTATCATAGTGGAGGAATTTAATGAGGTGTTTGTGTTAATCTTTTCTTACTGGGATGGTGCACCCTGTTTCCCCTATGTAGGGTAGGTTGCAAGTGCACTAAATTTTGTAAATCCCTGTGTGGGCAAGGAAGGGAATGGGATCATTGGATAAGCTGAGTATACTTTTTAATTTTGCCGGAGGTTTAAAGGTTGTATTTATGAAGCATTCTATCTATTTTTTCTGATACTTCCCTAATGAATGGTATGGCATTCTTGTAATTTTTTTTGTTTTCAGTGATATTACAAGAATGCCATAATCATATGTGGAGGGTCTTATGAACTGTTTTTTTTTTTGATGTAGCCATTTTTTATAAACATATGGCTAATAATTTCATATTCTTTCTTAAGTGCCTCCTCATTAGAGCAAATTGTTAGGGTTCTGTGTTTGAGAATGCTGATAACCTAGTTTTTGTGTTGGATGGTGGTAAGAATTTTTGCATATGTATTGGTGTGTATGTAGGTTTACAGTAGACTGTGAATGAAAGGCAGCCTGAGGGAAGATGTGTGACAAGTGCATCTAGAAAAGGAAGAGAGTTATTGTTTTCAATCTCAATGTAAATTGGATATGTCTGTGTTGTTTGTTCAAGTGGCTAGGAATGTATTTAACGTTTCACAGGTGTGGGGAAAATTGGCGAAAATATCATTAACACATTTGAGCCTTTGGACTTTATGTTTGCCAAATCTAAAGTTGTTGCTCAAAGTCTTTCATGTAAAAGTTAGTGTGGGGGGGGGGGAGTGGTAAGCTCATAGCCATACGTTGTTTTTGTAGGTAGGAATTATTTTGCCACACAAAATGCCCAAAGCAAAGTGCATGGACAAAGAGGGCTGTGATATTTGGCAGAAATATGTCATCCCATAGGCAATGGACATGAGATTGAGAACTAGTGGGTGAAGATTGCTCTATGGTAAGGGACTTATATGAGGTTTTGATCCAAGTTACCAAGAGGAGAACAAGAGGACACACCTCAGCATCCCTGCCTGCTTGATCAGAGAAACTAGAGAGGGGAAAGCGAATTTGCATTGTGAGGTCCCTGAGAAGCGCGATCTCATTATGAGGGTATTTTAACTATTAGAAACCTGAGTTTTAGAGGGAGAGAGAGAGAGAGAGATAATTGAAGAGGTCAGAATGGTTAACAGCGCTTGGAGAGCGATAGACACAGCATATGAAAAGGGCAGATTGGTTTAGTAAAAAAGTTTGAGCCAAAGCAGATAAAAAAAAAAAGGGAAAAAAAGGAATTATGGAGGGTGGGGAAAGGATGATTGGGTATACTTGGAAGCTGAGCATTAATGCTGCTAAGAAGGGGTGGGATCTAGATATTTTTCTCTCATAGAGTGGTGTGTGATTGGAATGGATTGCCATGGGATGTTGTATGTGCAAGCAGCATGAATGAATTCAAAAACAAGTATGATAGCTGCTGCATGTAGTACATGGTCACCACCGAGTCCCTGACTCCCTGGAGGTCTCTCTTAATAATAATAAAATCTAAAAGTTTATAATCCTTGTTGTAGTCTGCTTTTGATATGATAGCAAATAACATTTGAAATCCAAAACTTGGATTCTTTATATCTAGTGTTGATACTTAAATGCTAATTACCACTCATGTTGACATTCAGTACTGAAAACAAAAAATCATCAAATTCCTGATATGTATCCTAGGAGAGGGGGGGGGGGTACACGACACTATGATAGTATTACATGAAAAAGTTACACCATTGATAACTTTCAATCAACAATTTTTTTTCAAATTAATCTGTTCTCTGTCAAGACTCCAACATTATCAGATTTTATAATTCTGTCTTCTAAGGCACATTTTACTATTAATCCACCTACATCTCGGTCTATTTCCTGCCATCCAGACAAAGAACATTTGTTTCAGTAATCTTTCCTTTCCCATTCCATTAAATTGACCATACCATCTGGGATTAACTTTACTAACACATCCCTGAATGTTAACAATGTCAAGTTCTTTCTTAATATCCTCATTTTTAAGACAATAATGCCATTAATGTCATCTGTTTCACTCCCTTAATCTTTCTCAGAACTCTCATTTCTGTGGTCTGCAGACTGTGATCATATATTTGCTGCCATCCTGGCAAAGAACATTTGTTTTGCTAATCTTACCTCTCCCATTCTGTTTAAGTGACCATACTACTACCTGAGATTAGATCTGCTAACAATGTCAAGTTCTTTCTTAAGATCCTCATTTTTAAAACAATATTTCCATTGATGCCATCTGTTCTACTCCTTTAATCTTTCTCAGAAATCTCATGCAGTCTGTGATCAAGTGTTTTTATTTCTAACCCAGCTCTCAGACCCATAAGTTAAATTTGTTTTGAACACTGTCTTGTATACAGTTGATTGGTGTCGAGGCTAGCTGGTGAACGGACGTGCTATCGGAGAGCTCCTGAGAGATTTGTGTTTTTTGTTGATTTATTGGTGTTTTGGATTCAATTTAATGGACTTAAGTGTTTAATTTTGGTATATTATTAGAGCTTTATTAACGTGGTTAGTGTACTAAAGTGTTTTATAACATCATCTATGTCGGGAAGTCGCCGCTAGATGAATTCGTAATGAGTAGTGTTCGTGCAAGCTCCAGATAAGATAAGTATCATTTTCAGTTATCGATACAAATTACTTAATATTGTGTAGTTTTGTTTTGTTTGCCTTGCATATTTTCGTGCGTCTATTTTTGGTGTGTTATAACGTTTAATTTGACAAAACACGTTACAGATAAATATGGCACCTGTGCGTAGGAAAATGGCGGCCAGTAATGAAGGTTCGCCATCGTTATCAAAGAACGGTAGCATAAAAGAAATGAGTCAGTGTACTAGCTGTGAAATGTACGCTTTGCGGAGTGCGGTCGGAGTGTGGTTAGATGATGATAAAGGATTGAATGTGTGTAGAAAATGTAGGGAGAATGCGGAATTGAAGTGTATTTCGGATCATGAGTGTGATATTTTTGTCAACCTTCAGAATGAAGGAAATAGGGATATGACAAGAAACGGCAAGGTTGTACATGAAAATTGTGAGAGTGTGAATGTAGAAAGTGTGAATGATAGTATAAATGGTTTCTCAGAGAACAAAAAAGATGAGATAGATGCATTGAGTGAGATCGCGTTGTTGAATAGTGCGATAGAAAGAGCAAAACAGCAGCAAGAGTGCATGAACAAAAGTAGACTGAATGAACCAACCAATAATAAAAGGTATGACAGGAAAAATAGACGTATGAATGTGAACATGAACAAAATGAAGGATAGAGTGCTGTATGGAGACTCGTTAGTACGAGGTGTGTTAGTAGAGGATTTGACAAAATCGTACCAACCTGGTGCGACCATAAAGGACGTAACTGCGTCTATTAGAGAGCAAAAGGAAAAGGTGAAAGAAATGATTGTTGTGGCAGGTACAAATGATTTGAAAGGAGATAAAATGGAAATGATAGAAGACCTGAATGAATTGTTTGAGGTAGCAAAAGAAAAGAGTGAGAGAGTTAAAATGATTAGTCTTTTGCCACGGTATGACAGTGAAATGTTTAAAAGGAGGGCTATAATTGCAAATGACTTTATGCGTGGGTTATGTATGACGAGTGGTGTGGAATTTGTGGATGTGTCGAGTGAGTTTGATGGCCGAAAGGATCTATATAAGATGGATGGCTTGCATTTGAATGGTTACGGTGTAAGAAGACTTGAGAAAGTGTTGCTGAATGTAGTGGATGTGCAAATTCAGGGAAACTAGATTTGTTAGGGGGGGGTAGAGATACAGTCCTTATGGAGGCAGTTGAATGTAAGAATGAATATAATATGCCAGAGCAAATAAGGACAACAAATCAGAGTGGGATAGTTAATATAAGGCATCAAGGTAGGGTTGGGGCTAATGGGGTTCTTAAATTCATGTACACTAATACTAGGAGTATTAGGAACAAGAAGGAAGAGTTTTTGGACATGGTTGGCACTTCCAGACCACAGGTTATAGGTATTAGTGAAACATGGCTGACTGTAGATGATATAACTAGTGGGATTGAATGTGATGGGTATAGTGTGTTCAGGAATGACAGAGAGAATAAAATGGGGGGAGGAGTATTGTTGATGATAGCTGATGAGCTCCAGCCAAGGAGAATAGAAGTTGAATTGCAGGATAGAGAAAAGAGCACATTTGAGGCCATTTGGTGTGAGATTGTGGCTAGCAGAACTAAATATACAATTGGGTGCTGCTATAGACCAGGTGATGGAAAAGATGGTGGTGACAGTATGCACAAGCAAATAGAAGAAATGGGTGGAAGGAGGGTGATTATTATGGGAGATTTCAACTATGGTCGCATTGATTGGAGTGAGGAGAGGACACACGGGAGGAAGGAACTGGATTTTATGCGGTTATTAAGGGATAACTATCTGCGACAGCATGTAATGGAAAATACTAGGGGTCAGAGAGTGCTTGACCTAGTAATTACATCTGAGGATTTGGCTGTAACAAATATGACCACATTGCCACCAATCGGTGAGAGTGATCATAGGGTCTTAACTTGGGAGGTGGCTAAAGGTGTAGAATTTTCAATTAAGACAGGGTACATGTGGAATTATCGGGCGGGAAAGTATGACAAGCTTAGGAGTTTGATTGGTTCAGTGCCATGGCATGTACAACTGCAAGGACTAGAAGTTGATAGTGCATGGGAGGTAGTTAAGAAGTGCTTGCATGAAGCAATGGCTGACTGTATACCTAGAGTCCGAATAATAAATCAAGTAGGGGTTAAATGGATGAATAACACCATTAAGCTTGAGTTGCAAAAAAAGAAACAACTATGGAGGGAATTTAAGGAGAAAGGTGACCGGCAGGCACATGAACGGTATAAAGCGCAGGCCAGAAGGGTGACGAGTGTGGTAAGAAAAGCAAAAAAGGATTACGAAAGAACATTGGCCATGCAGGCTAAAGAGAATCCTAAACAGTTTTTTAGATATGTAGCAAGTAAAAGGAAAAATGTACATGGCAGATTGATTTTAAAGAATGCCGATGGTAGGGAGGTAACTGAATCAGTTGAGATAGTTGAGTTACTGAGTGAGCACTTTGCAAAAGTATATCATCCAGGTGGTGACATTGCAGAAACGAATAAACCAGTAGATTATACGGGAATTGTGGTTAATGAAGTGGAGGTGAGTAGTCTATTGCATAACCTCAATGTCAATACATCTGTGGGATTGGATGGTATACCAGCTCGTGTTGTACGAGAAGCAGCTAAAGAATTGTCAGTACCCTTGACCATTTTGTTTAATTTGAGTCTCGGGTCTGGGTTAGTCCCGAGCAGGTGGAAAGAGGGGAAAATAGTTCCACTGCATAAAGGTGGTTCCAAGACTGCTGTTGTAAATTACCGACCGATTAGCATATCAGGAATCATTGTCAAGGTCTTAGAGAAAATAGTCAAGAGGAAAATACAAGATTGGATAGAAGAAAATGGGATACTGTATCGGGGACAGCATGGTTTTGTGAAGGGTAGGTCATGCCTCAGTAACTTGCTCACGTATTATAACACAGTGACGGCTGAACTGGATAAGGGTAATGGGTTTACGGTGATTCTACTGGACCTTGCCAAGGCCTTTGACAGGATTCCACATGGAATTCTAATCAGTAAATTGCAGCATATGGGAATGGACATAGGGTTGGTGAGATGGATAGGAGGGTGGTTGACGGAGAGATATCAGAGAGTGGTTTACTCGGGAGTAGAGTCCACAAGACGGCCTGTGACTAGTGGTGTGCCACAAGGATCTGTTCTTGGACCACTGCTGTTTAATTTGTTCATAAATGATATAGGAAATGATCTGAGAGGAACAGTTCATTTGTTTGCGGATGATGCGAAGTTGGGTAGGGCAATAGTGAATGCAGATGACGTCAAAATTTTGCAGGATGATTTGGATAGATTGGAGGTCTGGGCTAAGGAGAATGGATGTCAATTTAATGTGGCAAAATGTAAGGTTATGCATTTTGGGGTGAAAAGATTGGCGGCAGTTTACTGCATTGGTGGAACCCTGCTCCAGGAAATTGATGAGGCACGAAATTTAGGAGTGTTGGTAGATAAGGAATTGAAATTTAGGGGACACATTGCAAAAGTGACCAAAACAGCTCATCAAATCACTTGGTTGCTGAAGAATACGTTGACAAGCAGAGACAAGCAGGTTATTGTTCCTCTCTATCGAGCCTTGATAAGACCCCATCTAGACTACTGTGCTCAGATTTGGTCACCTAGGTTTCTTCTTGATGGGGAGGAGGTGGAGAGGATCCAGAGGCGAGTGACCAAGATGATAGCAGGTCTGTGGAATGAACCGTATGAGAACAGGTTGAGGATTTGTGGGTTGCAAAAATTGGTTGATAGGCGGAGGAGGGGAGATATGATTGAGACATTCAAATTACTGAAGGGTTTCTATAAAATTAATTCAGAAGATATTTTTGAGAACAGGGCTGGTTGTGGGAGGACTAGGGGACATCCATGGAAACTGGGCAAAAGTGTGGTTAGTAAAGGTGTTAGAGCTGGGTTCTTTACTTTTAGAGTAGTGAATGAGTGGAATGCGCTCCCTGAGTCTGTAGTGGATGCTGTGACAGTGAATGAGTTTAGGGCGAGGTATGATAGATACTGTATGAATGTCAAATAGTTGTGATGAATATGATTTGGGGCCTCCCTCGATGAGTCTAATGACTCCCTGGAGTTGCCCGTAATAATAGTAATAGTAATACAGTTAGTTTAGTGTTTCGACTAATCTCTCTTGTTCCATATAAATTTATTCAGTCGACTTCCTACTGAGATTCTCCACAGTTCAGTTGGTATAGATGAAGCCCTTTGGTCGGAAAGACTTGGGTTCGATTCCTGTCAGTGACATGAGGAACCTTTATCTGTTCTCTTTCAACTAAAGATGAGTTAGCTGGTCTCATACAATGGTGGTGGTGGTTTCACCTGGAAACTCAGGTTTTTTGTTCCCCAGAACAGGCAAACCGGTCCCGTGAACACACATGGATTACAGTCATGAATACATCCCAGCCATATGCCAGTCCCGAGCCTGGATAAAATGTGTGTGTGTGGGGGGGGGGGGGGTTGAGGAAAGCAATGGTGAACTACCCTGTAAAAATCTCACCAGCAATACTTTGTGAGCAAAAGCCTACAAAGTCACCTATGGTAGGAAAGGAATGAAAGGGAAAATCAGTATTAGACTTCCTACCATACAGCTTTACTAATTCTGTTGTCTATTTTCATATTTAATTTGCCATCTTCACTAAACATTGTGCCTAAATAGCTGACATCTTTTATTGTTTTATAGGTTCACTATTCAGGATACAGTTGATTTTCTCAATTTTTCTGCCTATTTTAATTGTCTTTGTCTTTTTACTACTCATTTTCATACTAGTTTTATTACAACAGACATGTATTGAATTTATTCAGAAGTATAACGTCATCTGCATAAAGCAAATTTCTAAGGTCGATATCAGATTTAATACCACTTTCCTTCATAATGTGATCCATATAGATTAGTGAATAACAGTGAGATAATGTGCATACTTGTCGTACAACTGATTTAACTTCAAACCATTTTCCTGTACCTCCTTCAATTCTAACTGCTGACTTGAAGCTTAAACAGAGACTATGTATTACTTGATATAGTGTCCCATTTAACGATAGTGTTTTGAAGAGCTTTCCTCTGGACACCTTGACATGTGCCTTTTTCCCATTGACACAACTTAAAAAATTACAAATTCTTGTTACATTCCAAAGATTTCTTAACTATTTGTCTTAAGAAAGTCTGATCCTGACAACCAGTATTTGGCCTGAATCCAGCTTGTTCTTCACCAACCTTCCCCTCCACAATTTTTCTTAGCTGTTTCTTAAGTATACTTGTATAAATCTGACCAGGTCTTCTGAATTATGCAGAGCAGACTCTATAAAACTTTTATACCTTCACATTTGAACATTTCTAGTCAAATATGAAATTTGACTAGAATATTTCTACTCCAGCTGCTTTTCCATTTCAAGTCTGTAATGGCTTCTACTTTAAGTATTGATATGCATTCCTGATTATATTCCTGTTGAGTGTTTTCTACTACCATGCAGTCACTCTGTTGCTCTTTTCTCCAAATTTTCCAAAACATTTTTATATATATATACAGGAATCATTTCCTATTATGCTGTTTAGATCTCCAACAAGGATTAACTTTTCCTTTTTCATTGTGTCAGCTGCCTTCTCTAATGACTTGAAAAATGTCTATTTCTTCTTTAATAGAAAGTTCTGTAGGACTATAGACACAAATAAGTCTCATTGTCCAGTTCCCCGTTCTGAGATTTGCCCATATCACTATTTGATATTCCCAGTGATTCAAGAAGATTATCCAGAAGAGTAGAGCTTTAGTACTACAAAGCAATAATAACAGCATAATGAGGAAAATTTGCAAGAATTATATTTTACTAAAGATTTCTAATTATTCAATGAATCAAATATACCAGTAATTGTAAATATAAGAATTAACAGTACCTCTTCATAACTAATTGCCATTTCTGCAAGGACTTTTTGTAAATGAAACTCCTTGATAGCCATTTTCCTGTAATAAATTTTGTACATCTACTTTTGTACATTAGACTTCAAATGCAAGTGTTAAAAAATTACAGAAAATTTTATAAGGTTATATAACAACTTTATAAAATAACTAATTACCAATAATATTAATACTATCAATGTACTATCAAAATATAATACTATTAGTAAAAATAGTAAAATAAAAGTATAAAATAAAATAGTAAAAATAAAAGAAAGTGTTTACTAATGTTATGTTAATTTCATTTTATGGTACTGTATAAATGTTTGGGCTTTCACTACTAACAAGGGTGTTCCCAGGTGGCAGATATGGAGGAAATCTGACCACCATTCATTAGATATCAGTGTGTTGGTTTTGGTTCTCTCATCCAACCTTATATTTGCTAGTTGTTGGTTGACCCCATATTCAAACATAAATTTTTATTATACTCTGCCACTCTATGTTTGATATCACACAGTTATTGTGAAGGAATCAAGCATCAAATAGCACAACAGCAACGTGAACTTACTACAGGCCGAAATTTTTTTACTTATACATAGGGTTTCCCACAAGATTCGTATTTTAATGAGCAGTGCAATGAAACTAAAATTAGGCAAGTACAAGAATAAAGTTAAACAAGATATTTAATTCTCTCACAAAATTATTTTTACATAAGAAACAAGAACTCTATTAAGATCAATACAATTAGAAAATAATTTATGCATTCTATAAAGTATTTAGATTCTACTCAGCTGAGTGCATCATTTACTGCTAGAACATATATATAAGGCTTTCACAATTCTCATCCGTTAGGATTTCAACTTAGTTTCACCTTAAACAACAACAATATTCAGAACACTTAAAAAGTAATTCCTTTTAGTCTCATAGAATAATCACAAACTTCAATTTTATCAAACACTTAGCTGGCATCATCAATATCTATCAGAGGATTAAAATAGTTCTTAAAAAAGCTCAGTCTTGCATTTACATATACATTGTGAGATAACACATTCAAACACGAACTAATTCTTCAATGAAGTTTCTCACATTTGTTTCACAAAGAAAATGTTTTATAATATCACTCATTCAAGCTTGACTAGCTGGCTCCAGCAACACAAAATTTGACCAAGTTCTCCGGACACAAGCAACACTATCACATGTTAGTTATAGAATAGATATTCTTACCGGTATGATCATCATAGCTTGCACATTATGGAAAACTCTTACAACACTTCTAGGGCACTCGATAATCTTCCACTATAGGCAACACAAAACTTATAGTATCCCTGAGTTCAATAACTTATTTGTTAAGACTGGAAATTGTATTTTCTTGCTTGTAATAACTTATCTTACGATAAATCTCGATCATATTATTATCCTTTCACTCAGGTAAATTCCTTTACAAGGTGACAGGAAACTATAAATAAATATGAGTTCGAAGTAAGATTCATTAAAATCAGAACAAGTTTCCAAATCTTTGTTACGTCGTACGATCCCAGGTTAGATCACATCTCACGACCTTCCCACACTCTCTCCAATTTCTTCTGGTTCCTTCTTCCTATACCTCATAAATCCTCTCTCTCTTTCCCACCCAAACTTGTTTTTCTCCGCTCTTTCAGTTTACAACCAAATTCTCAGGTGATTGTTGTACAGTTCCCAACACTAGGGCACGCGTTATCTCAAAATAATAGTTTTCTGACAGTAGCCAATCAAATCACATTAGCAGAGTCCTTAGAAATACTTTCAGTAACAACTAATAAAATGCATATATTACAGTTCGCTTAGGATACATTTACAAGATAATATAAAGAATTTATATAAGATAAATAACTAAAAAAAAATTACAATTATTATTTCAATGAACAGTAAGAAAACAGTAAGTGTTTAAATTACAATTTACTTATGAGCAAACTTAGCTCAGGAAATGCAATTTATGTTAAATCATGAATGAAGTATTAATAATCATAAAATTCTTCATTCACAATTTAACAAGTGCGACTTTGAATACAATAAATAAAGAGCTGTGGACCAGTGGTTTTGGGACAGGTGATCCCATATGAAACTATTGCCATTTGCAGTGTGCAAGCATGGTGAATTACAACCCAAACTTCTGGATAGGAATAAAATGATCCTCACTCCCAGAGGCCAAATTGCCACTACCTATGGTGGCAGGCAGTTAAACATGAAGGTAGGGGTGCTAAGAATCCCAGGCACTACCACTGGAAACAGACCTTGGAATTTAAACAGTTCACCAGTGAAGCATGGCTGACTGAATTAACAAAAGAGTTAAAGTGACTAAAATGGGACATTCTTGGGTTGTATGATGTTAGTGGAGGCCAAGATAAGGAACAAATTAGTAGTTTTGGATTTATGGTCAAGAAAAAAATTGAACAATATAATAAAAATCTGGTTGAATAGCAAGTACTGTTGTCCAGATCTTAAAAAGATACACACTCAAGTTCATCCAAGTCTATGGACCTACAGTGAGACATACTGATAAAGAAACTTGTATCATGATGTTTCCAGATCGCCAGGTGGCATTTCACTGGCAAGTTTGTGAAAAGTAGGTTCCTTGTTCAAATAACATTATAACTAATTAACTGTGCATTAATGCGTAATTGTTGTGATAGACGTTGTGTGCTTGCAATGTTTGTAGTGTGTGGGCCTTGTTTGTTTGCGTTCGTTTATAAAATCATTAAACTTAGAACCAAGTATAATAACTGGTAAAAGAAAGATGATGGTGGCTTTTTCTTTACAAGAGTTAAATTCTGATTTTATTTATTTAGTGAAATATGCTATATGTATTCGTTCGATTATGTTGATAATTATGGATCTTTAAGGTGGATGGAAGGAGGGCATGTACGAAGTGTGACTTGAATTCAGAATTGATGGGTGATAATGAATTGAAGGTGATAGTAGTGAGAATGTAATTTGCGTACTGCAACTTTGCTGTGAAATTGCAGACAAGAAGGATGACAGCAAAGGAGCAGCAAACAAGTAGTAAAAATGTTCTGAAAAAAATCAAATGAGTGATCTGCTGAATGAAACCAATTTATGGCAGTAAGAATGGTGAAAGCAATACAAATGTAGTGAAAGTTGGGAGTAGTAAATGTAGTGCACATGTCGTAAATGTCATGGCAAGGTGTAGTAAGACAGAGGAAGATGGGAAAGATAGTGGAATCGTAGAATGAATGAAGTATGGTAAAGAAGATAGTATGAAAGATATGAACACAAGTGAAGAAATTAGAAAAGAATTGGCAAGGTTGAGGAATGAATTAAGGCATGTGCAGAGTGCGATAGGACAATCAAAGAAGAGATTGGTAGTTGGAGATGTAAGAAGGCGAGTGGCAGATGAGTCAGAGATGAATGACTGCAGTGGAATGGTGGAAAGTAGTCTAGTGCTGTGTGGTGATTCTATAATGAAAGATGTGAAAATGCAGCAAGTGTCAAAAGTAGTTCTGAGGAGAGCAACAATAGGAAGAGTGACTGAGGGGCTGTGAAGATGAGAGGAGATGACTGTGCTGGGTGGAACAAATGACTTGTGAGGAAGGGTGAATGGGGTAACACAATTTGAGAGTGTTGCTAGAGACAGTGAAGCAAAAGAGTGGCAGAATTGTGAGTGTGTTACCAAGGTATAAATAATAGTGGAGAGCTGAGGAAGAGAGCAATGATCACGAATAACATGATAGCTAGAATGTGCAGAAAGAGAGAACTTGAGTTTGTTGATGTGTGGGATAAATTTGAAGGCAGGAAAAAGCTGGGTTGGTTGTTGATGAGAAGAGGTGAACGTATAGTCAGTCAGTTAGGGAAACAGAAACTAGATGGCAAGACTGTGAGTGTAAGATACCAAAATTGTGAGGTAAGAACAAAGGAAGACACAATAGGGATGTTTGGATGGTCTATCAACAGAATCAAATTACTGGAATGTTGACTGTGAGAAGGAAAGCTACTATGCTTATAGTAGCTTTCCTTTCTATTACAAACTCTGCACTCATAAGGATACAGAGTTTGTGGTGGAAAGGAAAGTGGGAAGAGTTTGTTGTCTTGATACAATCAGTCAGCCCATAAACCATTGGTGTCAGTGAGACATGGTTAACAGAGGATGACGTGCTTATGGGAATAGAATGTGATGGCTATAGCATTTTTTGAAAAGACAGAAAAGATGAAAGAAGAGGTGGGGTATTGCTGATGATTTAAGAATGGTTATGTTCTCTCAAGGTGGAAGCATTGCTTGCTTCCACAGGGAGCTGGCCACTCGATTTGATTATTATTCTTGGTCTCCAAGAAGTATCTCCACTGCACATGGACAATGTGGTCTGGCATTGTCATCCATAAAAATGAATTCTTTGCCTACAGCATCATAGAACAATCAAACATGATGTTGAAGAACTTCGTTACAATGCTGTTCACCAGTCATAGTTCCTTTTTCCAGCACTTGTAGGTCAGTGCTTCAGTTACGGATAATGCCACATAACACACTACGACCCCAGCACTGCCATATCTATCCCTTTCAAGAACATTCTTGCGATGGTAAGCAGTACCACTATCATGCCAGACCAAGTGTCATCTAGAATCAGTGCAAAGACTAAAATGACTCACCTGTAAAGAGTACATTAGTCCATTGGTGACTTGTCCAATTTTTATGGATAGAACACCACTGAAAATGTGCTCTATGATGAACTGTGGATAAAGGGACATGGACAACAGGTCTTTAGGCATATAAGCCTACTTGTCTAAAACATTTTGCCACAGTTTGTCGAGATATTTGCATGCTTCTGCTTGAATGGAGCAGACTTGCAAGCTGACCCACTGTGGTGCATCGATTACATTAACCAAAAATCTGTCATTGTGATCCATGGCAGAGCAAGAACGACCTCTTAGCAAACATCTTGTTGCCCAGAGTCTAGATACAATGCTATGTGAGATTCCTAACTCTCTGGCAATGTAAATAATTCTGCAGCCCTCTTTAAGCTTTCCAATTATTCTTCCCCCCATGTGAAATCATCTAGATGATGATGAGACTTCACAAGACATCAAAGCTTGCAACTTTATTTCTTCTTGAAAAGAGCTTCCTTCAAACCCAGTTCGCTAAGCAGCCTTCTGCCTTTAATCCTGTTCAGCGCTACAACATGACTCCTTGGAATGCGATTCGAAAAGCTGAATGAGTATCCTCTTTCTACTCAAAATTGTCAGTTATACAAATTGCCACAAGCCGATTAGTCTGAGTTTGCAGTTATAATCTTCAGAAATAGTGTTTGTCCTAAGGTTGTTTGTTTACACCAGTGTAGTTCACGGTGTGAAAGGAGATATTCGGTTATTTGCTGATGATGCTAAATTAGGAAGACTAATGTCTGGAAATTCTGATGTGTTGTTGCTGTTACGAGAGGATTTGAATAGGGTGGTGCTTTGGGCTGAAGAATGAAGATATCATTTCAATGTTGCTAAGTGTAAAATTATGCACTTTAGTCAGAGAAGATGGAATGAGGTTTATCACATTGGAGGAACTTTGCTTCAAGTAGGTGGAGCAGGCAAGATATCTAGGCATCTTGGTAGATAGGAAACTGAAGTTCAGGAGACACATAACAAAAGTTGTAAGGGTTACTCAAAAAATCACTGTTATAATACAAAGAATGCTGACATACAAAGACAAGGATGTAATAGTTCCACTCTATAAGGTGCTATTTAGGCCTCATTTGGATTTCACAGATCTGATCACCTGGCTATATTGGTGATAGGAAACCATTCGACAGAGTGCAGAGGCAAAAACTAACACTGTCTTAGGATTCTGGAATATTGAATATGAGGACAGATTGAGGGAATGTAGTCTTTAGACCTTGGCAGATAATAGGAGGAGGGGTGATATGATTTAGACATACAAACTGATGAGAGGAGCCTATCAAATAGAGGGGAATTATTGCACAGGATAATGGGTCATGTAATAACTAGAAGTCATCCCTGATCCCTGGAGGTGATGTGAGTAAAGAGGTGTAAAAGATTTTTTTTTTTGCTTGGCAGGCGATGAGTGCTCCAACACTGAATGTGTTCAAAACAAGGTATGATAGGTATTGTGGTCTGTGAGTATTTGACCTCCCACAATGAATCTTTAGACTCTGGAGGCTTGTAAGTAATACAATTTTACAACAAAGGAAAACATTTTAAAATTGTAATGGAAGTCTTTAATGTCAAAATTGGCACACATGAAAATCAGATGATAGATCAATGGGTAATTCTGGATATGGCATGAGTAATGATAAAGGAACAATCCTAAAAGAATCGGCAGAAAAAGAAAACCTCTACATAATGATTTTTCTTCTTCTTCATTTTCCAGTAATAGGTCTAGTGGCCTGTTACAGTCTCTTCCCATCTTCTCAAAGGCCATCCTCTATTCCTTCTCCCTTGAGGTTGATATCTCTGTATCTTTCTGGGAAGTTTTTCAAGGAAAAACAGACATGAAAAAGTCCAAATGGAAGAACTAGTGAAATTGACTTTATCCTCAGTAACAGAAAACCATCTTTCAGGATTGTTTTATTTACAACTCCTTTGACACTTGGTGATCATCATATAGTATCTAGTAAAGTTCAAATAAAAAAGAGAAAAATGTTTCAAGGAGATAAAAAAAAACGTACACAAACTCAATTAATAAAGAAATGCTCCAACATGAATTAAACAAACAAGATTTTAAAATGACATATAGTCGACACTGATACATCGGAGTAATGACCTTGTTACACAAAGCCTTTTGCAATGCTCACTTGAACCATTTCGGACACAAAACAGAAAAAATATGAAACAACTGATAACCCTTCCAAATAAAACTGATTACAATGACCTGTGCAAATCATTCAGAAAATATGTAAAAGAATAAACGAAATTCAATTGTAAACTTATACAGCAAACAACTTAAGACAAATGCAGCTTTAAAAAAGCAATTTATGAACAGCAATAAACAAATGGTTGCAGTTAAACTTAAGATGGAAACATAACCAGAGATAGATATGCTCCAGCAAAAATAAATAAAAAATGTTATTCCATATCATATCAGAATGATAAAGCAAATAAAGAAGGCAACTAAAATAACTGAAGTGCCACAAATTCTACCAGAGGTTATGTGTAGCATCCAAAGCATGCAGAATAGAAAAGATGAAGTGGAGGAGATGGACACAGTAAAAATTCTAAAAGCAGGTGGAGAAGTGTTCTACAAAATCTTTTTATCCTATGTCTGAAGAAAAAGGATATACCAACAGCACGGAAAAAGCTACCTTTATACACAAAAAAGGTGTAGCACAATACTTGAAGACATTGACACCCATCAGTATATTAATGATTAGTTAGTGTTTAAAATAATCTTGGCTTGTTGGCTTTGTGTAACTCTAAACCTTGCACAGCAAAGAGAACAGGCAGGCTTTTGAAATAGTTTTAGCACAATGGACGATGTTCAAGTTGTACAACAGATTATTGAATGGTATAATGAATACAAATTACAATTATGTCTTGGTTTTACTGAATTGTTGTTATTGCGACACTTAAAGCACTATGAAACACTCCACCAACAAGTGGAGAAGCCATAAGATGATGGTTCTGTAAGAACCATCATCTTATGGCTTCTCCACCGATTTGATGGTTCTTCTCCACTGATTAAATGGTTCAGTAAGAACCATCAAATCAATATACACCAATGCAATAGCAACAATTCATTTTAATAGAAACATTTCCAGTGTGGAAATGCAAAGAGACATAACACAAGATGACATAATATTCACAAAACTATTCGCAGCATGTTTAGAAGAAATATTCAAACTACTTGATTCGGAAGAAAACAGTGTGAAGATAAACAAGAGATGCTTAAGCTATTTATTCTTTGCAGATAACAGTTATCTTGACTTCATGTCTATTGATGGATATCAATGGATCAAAATAGTTAGAAGTCAAAAGAGAAAAAGATGAAGCCAGCACAACAGAATGAATTAACAATCGCAGTCTGCAACTTGAGACTTGTTTGTGAGTTGTAACTGATAGTGCCTTCATATTATATGCAGTTTTAATCCATGGCTCAAGTTTGTGTCAGGCAATCCAATGAATCACTTCAGTAGAGAGAGAAATAACTTAAAGCATTTACTGAAGTGATCTGATTGTATGGCAAATTAAACTAACAAATTATCAGTCCTCTCTTAATTTCATGTAAATTGAAGATACTGAATTATCCAGTGAAATTAATGGATATTTGCCATAAATTCAAGCTTTATTGCTATATAACTCTCAAGTATGTGTCACATAACCAACATTGCTATTGTGTTGTTGTTACTGGCTACACAAGATGTGAAACAGCTGTAATGAATGCAGGGACATCTCAGTATCTTTTATGCCATTCTGTTGGTGAATGTTTATCCCAAGCACTTTCAGGATTTCTAATGTAATCCTGACTGAAACTTCTGATGCCTGCTGCTCTTCATCTTCTCTTTCTTCTGATTCCTTACCAGCATCTCTATCAGAGAATTTTACTTTAGTTATTTATTTTGTTCATTCCTCTTTATGGAGATATATATGAGCTCTTCAATTTCTTCCCTTCACTAATACTTGTTCTAAGTATAATATTTGGGAACATCAAAATAAAGCAAAGGTTATCTGTTGGCAAAGCTCAAAACAAGAACTTGCTGGTTCTGCAATTCTACAAAGAAGATTTTGCTCAGTAAAATAAAATTTTTGTCAATTCATAAATGATCAAATGAACTATAGTATCTCTGATAGTGTTTTTTTTTTTTTTTTTTTTTTTTTTTTTTTTTTTACTGCTATTTGATATGTTATCAATATATCTACCTGCCTGATAATTTCTGATTTCATCAACTGAGGACTGAGGCAACCATGAGACAATCACTTGAGTGATGGTCAGTCACATGAAGACTACAGTGAGGAGAGAATATATATATATACAGGGTGTTCGGGATAAATTTGACAGTTTCGTAAGGAAAAAGAAAATCTTCTTTGCATCTATTAAATTTAATGAATTGACAAAAAAACATTACAGGCAGAGTTAATTACAATACTATCAACAAGATTTACTCAAAATAACCACCATTAGCATCGATCACAGCTTCAATTCTGCTTCGGAACCTCGAACAAGCTGATGCTACAGTCTCCCTGGGAAGGGCCGCAAAAACTGTTTTAATTTTATCCATTAACTGTGCTTTTGTATTACTGGAAGTGCGATTGGTGTCTTTTTCAACTGCGCCCCATACAAAATAATCCATGGGGTTAAGGTCTGGGGAGTTTGGAGGCCAAACATTTGGACTGGTGAAGTCGTAGAAATTTTCAGACAACCATTTTTGACTTTTCCCAGAGGTGTGGCAAGGGGCCGAATCCTGCTGCCATACATACGGCCTACCATTGGCTACCCTTGTTATCCAGGGCTTGACTACAGTTAGCAACTCCACGAACAAAGCCCGAATTCCAATGCCAGGGTTCTTCAACACCTGTTCCTGCAGATTTGCGAGGAATTCTGCTGTACGAACGCAATCAGATCGTCTGCTAGGGATCTTTCTTCTTGCTACATCCTCGTAGTCACTATTGCAAGTATCTAGTTCATGCCTGATTGTTTTTACTGTATTCAGGGAGCATTGGGCAGCAGTCGTAATATCCTTATTTTGATGGCGGGCACGAATCATCATGATACAAGTTATTCTCTTCCATGATTCAGGTGGGTTCCAGCTATCCATCCTTTCTGACATCTTGTATATGAATGAAGAAGGGTCCAAACTTTTAAATGAAGAGAAGTGTGTGTTAATACATGTAACTTACGGAAAAATATAATTAATTATAAATATGTCAAATTTATCCCGAACACCCTGTATATATATGGAACTACAAGGCCAGTGATTATTAGAAACTTAGAAGACAGCTTAGAGCTATAGCATGGAATGAGGAGTTAGGTGGAAGTGAGATAAATGCTATGGTATGGAAATTGACCAACAGATATTTAATAACATTAATGTTCAGATGTATTCCAAAGGTCAAATGGCTATATAAGGGAGGTGTCAAATGGATGAATGAAGAGGTTAAGCACAAAATCTGGAAGAAGAGGATACCGTGGAGGCAGCACAAGATGAATAATGGTAACTATCAACTGCATGAGGTGTATAAAGAGCAAGCTAGGAAGGTGACTCAGTTGGTAAGGACAGCAAAATTTGCAAAGTTTGGCAATTAGAAAATGATAAGTGATGTAACTGATATTTAAAAATTTTGTTTGGAGATCTTCAGGTGAGTGTTTAAAAAAAGGAAAGGATTTGTTGTTGTTTTTTTAATTCAGCAGCAGAATTTTATATGGAGCTGAATGTTATTACGATAAGAACAAGAAAGTTTTGCCAAGCTGGGTCCTCCACATAGCACAGCCAAAGTTTAGGTCGCAGCTCTTTAGGAAATTAACAAAAGAGAAATAAAGAATTCAATTTTGTTCAACTGAAAATATGCTAAAAATATTCAATAAATATCTAAGAACATAATGTTAATATGAAATAACTGAACCAGAAATTATACTGGAGAATTGAGAAATGCATTTAATGTAAAAATTTTTTTCTTTCAAGTACCTAGATTCACTAAAAGTCATGTGCCTAAGAAGAACATCAGAACCAAAAGTGAGACCGTCCATATCTTCAGTAGCTGTGGCATATACTTTACTAGATTTGACTAACGATGCACACTGTGCTTCTGCTTCACATGGTGCCTGCAATGCAAATGAATATGAAAAGAAAATTTTTATATCATGGTTGAA
This sequence comes from Typopeltis vanoorti, assembly GCF_054136105.1. Classification (NCBI taxonomy): domain Eukaryota; kingdom Metazoa; phylum Arthropoda; class Arachnida; order Uropygi; family Thelyphonidae; genus Typopeltis; species Typopeltis vanoorti. The sequence goes on along the minus strand of NC_143557.1, from coordinate 87,432,275 downwards.
ACATAAATTTATTAAATGATAATAATTTATTGTTTAAGTCCTTGAATCATAGGTAACTACTAAAATGGACAGCCTCTGTTTTACAAACTTCATGCATCTTTATTTTAAATTATCGGCCTTGGCAACACGTTTTGAAAGATGCAGTGATAGTTCATCACTGTCAATCACTGTATAGTAATCTTTGTTAGTCCCTTTGATGTCAGACAATCCATCCTACTCAAAGAATTATCTACCACTTTGGTGGCCTGAATAGCATCACTATTTTGCCATTTATGGAAAAGCTGTGGGTTCAAATTCTGATGATTTTCATCAGCTAGTGTAAAACCACTGTCCTACATGAAGAGATCTGAACTGGCTTAGAAAAATTAAAATGTTGCTTAAATATAAAGAGCCAATAGGCTTCATTTCGGCGATATAAACATTATTTAAAATAAGGGGATATTAAATCCCACATTGTTTTAAAACCGAATAAGAAACTCAAAGATTGGTATCAGAGAGTTTCATGGTGAATATAGTATAATAAACTATAAAAGTATCGGCGATTACTAGCGTGAGCTAATTCAAATAGTCCTAGGACATAGTACAAATGCAGGCAACTCGCAGCAAAGGTGGTTAAAGTTCTGATCGCTATTCTTGGTATTTTCCATAATGTAAAAACACATTTCCTAGGAAATGCATGCTGTTATTACATTATGGTGGATGGTCTAGCTACTCACTGATGAAGCCTCAATAAAGGCTGAAACTAGTCTGGGTAGTGACCTCCCACCATAATGTAATAACAGCATACATTTCCTAGGAAATGTGTTTTTACATTATGGAAAATACCAAGAATAGCGATCAGAACTTTAACCACCTTTGCTGCGAGTTGCCTGCGTTTGTACTACGATTACTTGCATTAGCTCACGCTAGTAATCCCCGATACTTTTATAGTTTATTATACTATATTCGGCATGAAACTCTCTGATACCAATCCTCGAGTTTCTTATTCGGTTTTAAAACAATGTGGGATTTAATATCCCCTTATTTTAAATAATTATAATGTTGGATTTCCAGAGCAATGCTTGTGAATTATCAAATCTTAGCTTTTCTCTATAAGTATCCAAAGTTTTGTAAGTGTAATTATCATTAAAAAAATACAGGAAACCTCCTGACTTATGTAAATTTGGCTTACACAAATTTTTCTAACAGGGTTTGCGAAAAAGAGTGAGTAATAAAAATTTTTACTTACCTTGCATATGTTACTTGCCACCTAAGAGGGGTCCGTCCACAAGGCAGACGGCCTATGTGGTGAACACATGTGCCTTCCTTACTACTGAACACAGATGTGATGTGTATTTGTATTCATACAATTTCATAATTTTTAGTGCCTGTGTGCACTGTGATGCAGTACAATCATGATGACTTGAAAAAGAAAGAGAAGTAGAAAAAGTGAAGCATGCACTAAGATTAATCCAGAGATGAAAATGAAAACTATAAAGAAAAAAAATTATCTGGTACTTATCTCATAATTATCTTTTAAAAAATTCTGTACTTGGTACATAATGTGTCCTGCTGCATATATAGAAGTTTTTGAGGATGATTTTCGTGTCACATCCAATGTTAAAAACATCTTTATCCTAAGTTCTGTTTGTTAGATGTGCATGCAACATTTTTGAATGTAATGCGTCATAACATAAGTATTTTTCATGACTAAAATTTCTGGATAACACCAGTAAGGATGTATTTTAATGCTAGGAAGATGGACAAAGCAACATTGGGGATGGATTCTAATACCTCATGGTCTTAAAAAAAGCAAAAAGAAATAAATAATGCTTTCAGTCAGTTACTGAGAGTTTTATAAGAGAAGAATGAAGCCACTGTTCATTATCTCTTAGCAGAAGGTTGAATGGCAAAAAGAAACATTTATTTCTCCTATTTTTTCATATTATTTATACTTAATTGTTTACAATGCTTTGCATTAATAATTACATACTGAAATCTAATTTGTGAGTGTATCCTGTGAATGAAACTAACAGACATAACCTTTAAAACAGGCTAAAGCACTACCACATGCATACAAGTACTGTAAACACGTAAACAATATAATGTAATTAACATGCAAGAAAGAAATCAGACTTATGTAAAATTCGAGTTTGATAAAATTTGTAGAACAGAACCCTTATGTAAAACGGGTGATGCCTGGACATATATATATATATATATATATATATATATATGCATATCAATAAAGAAAATTATTCAGTTAAGTAATAGATAATAAATCTATTACTTAACAAAAAAAAGTTGGAATTTTTTGCTAAAATCAGCAAAAAATTCCAACATGACTGTAACTGATGAATGTTATGACTCCATTAATTTCACATTATTTCTGAATAACATATAATTCAATGCAATGCATAAAATAACTTCAAGGACAATGAAAATATTTTATCCCATTCACGAGTCAAAAAAATGTTTACACTAGTTACAGTTGATGTCAAAAAAAAAAAAAATTAAAAAAAAAATAATAATAAAAAAAAAAAAAACAATGTTTCCAAATCTTAAAGTGGGAGAATGAAAAAAACTTGTTTACCTATGTCTCACATAGCTCAGTTGGTAATGATATGATTTGAATCTTTGGTTTGAAAAATCTGGGTTCAAATCTTGTCTAAGACATGAAGAACTTTTACAAAACTTTTAAAATGAAGGAAAGTTAGATGGTCTCATTCAGAGGTAGCACAGTTTTACCACCTAGCAAATCAGTTTTTTTGTCCAACAAAACAGGTAAGCTGGCCAGAAGAACCAACCAATTTATTTCTATTCCCAACCATCTTGTGTACTGGTTGGAATTGCAACTGAAGCTATGAGGCCAGTGTATTACATCCATTAATTGTATTATATTCTCTGGTTGGTTTGCAGTTTTGCAAGATGAAAAGCCTTGCAATCTCTATGTGGGAATGGCTCTTATGGAGATTCCTATCATCTTTAAGATGATATGACTCCATTAATTTCACATTATTTCTGAATAACATATAATTCAATGCAATTTAAATGAAGCTTTGTTTTTTCATGTTGAATAAATGGATGGTCTTGTTAAACCACCAAACAAAAGATAACTGTTACCATTGCATTTTTGGCCACTAAATGCAGAATTAGTCATTTGGAATAAAGTACCAAATAATGATTAAACAGAGACTACATACAATACTGATACAATTTACTAAGAGGATGCACTTAGAATGAGAGAAGATAGAGAAGATTAATACATCAGGTCAGTCATGGGAGAGATTGACTGAGAGAGAGAGAGAGAGAGAGAGATGGGAAAGGCATTTTACTTAAAAGAATATCAAGTTCTGAGGAACTATGTTCTCACTATTTTTTCCTGCTTTACTTGAAAATAATAAGTATGTGTATTATATATACAGGTGGTCCTCGGGTTATGGACATCCCGACTTACGAACAGGCTCCTAAGGCTTCCCATAAAGATACTTAATAATTAAATTAGTTTGGGAACTAGTTTCTTCCTTGCATGTAAACAAATAAATGTAAGTGGGGTATGCAACCCTTTATGCTGGGTCACATTTGCCATGTTTGAAGACTGGTTCTTGAACTGTTTTATTCCTGCCATGGAACGTTATTGTTCGGAAAAGAAAATTCCCTTGAAAATTCTGCTTGTGCTGGACAGTGCTCATGTACATCCAACATCTTTAGATGACCGTCATCCTAAAAGGTCGTTTTTACCACCCAACACTACATCGTTACTACAGCCAATGGACCAGGGAGTCATTTCTGCATTTAAGGCTTATTACTTACGCCGTACATTCCTGCAAACAGTCAGGGCTACAGAAGATGATGTGATGACCTTGAGAGAGAGTTCTGGAAGAATTATAACATCTGTGATGCCATTAAAAACATTGCTGATTCTTGGGAGGAAATGAAGTAATCAACAATGAAAGGGGTGTGGAAAAAAAACTGTACCCTCAATTCTGTGATGATTTTCATGGCTTCACAGAAGAAGACATCGCAGAAGACAGAAAAGCTGTGGTGGATACTGGCAATGCACTGCAATTGGACATCAATGAAAATGATGTCATCGACTTACTAGAGTCCCATTCACAAGAATTAACCAATGAAGATCTTATGGAGGGTCTTCATTATGGAGATAAAGAAATAGCTGATAGAAACACAAGTACATGAAGAATCCGAGGATCCAGGACCAAGTAAGTTTACAACATTAGCTGAAGTCTTTTGTCTCAATGAAGCAGGATTTGCTAAGCTTGAGGAGCAATTTTGTTTTTTGAGTCTGTTTTTATGTTCTGTTTGTTTGAATTAAAAGAAAGAGCACAATAGTTTCTGTAACTTATTATTACATTACAGGGATATTATTATTATTACAGTATTATACTGTATTCCAATCGCTGGGCTGTCACAGCACATCGGGGCGTCCCCTCGGTGGTGGATGTGGGAGATGATCGGTGGCACTACTTTGTAGGCCTCCCGGCTAGGTCCATGGGACCCGCTAACCAACGACAGCTGCGGTCCCCCATTCATATTGGGGTTGGTTGGTTCTGGCAGCCCATTCTGTAAAAAATGCCGCTATGTAAAGCATCATATCTACATAGAAAAGAATTAAAGCCCGGGTGGACTCGATATGCCCGGAACGGTGGTGTCAGGGTGATATAGCAGGGTCTGCGGTATCATCAGTTCATGACTGCTATAAAGAAACTCAATGCAGAAATTGCTTGAATATTGCTACTTGGAATGTAAGAGGATTGAATAAATGCAGGAAATCGGCTAATGTGATGAGAGAGATTGAATATTAGTATATTAGGAATAAGTGAAACTTTTTGGAAAGGATCATCAGATTTTGAGTCGAAACTTCCAAATGGCAAGATATATAAAATATATATGTCAGGTGGTGAAATATCAAGAAGAGGTGTAGCTTATATGAGAAAAAAGAAGAAAACTAATAAAAACATTATCCATATAATCAAAAAATCAGATAGAATAATGGTAATTCTAGTGAAATTTAAACCTAGAGATATGCTGATCATTCAAATATATGCTCCTACAGAATAGAATGAGGAAGTAGAAATAGATATCATGTATGATGAAATAGAATGGTGTACAAAGGAAGTCAGAGGAAAGAATGATCGAGTTATTTGTGCTATGGAGGTGACTGGAATGCAAAAGTTGGATCAGAGAGAACATCTACCATGTGGGTCCATTTGGACTAGGAATTCTGAATGAGAGAGGACAAAAGCTGATTGATTTCTGTAACAAGCACAGTCTCACCATAACTAACACTTATTTTGAGCAAAAACCAACAGCACGTTACACATGGGAAAGTCCAGATGGAAGATACAAAAATCAGTTGGACTATATTATAGTCAGCAAACGTTACTTCAATGGTAAATTTAGTTTAATCCTTTATCCAAGTGTAAGCAAACAAAGTTTGTGCCTGAAAATATCTTCAGGACTGGGGTAAGGTTGTGCAACACCAGGCAACTCCGAGCAAGGTGGACCAAGCTCTCATCACTCCTTGTCTCAGTATCTCCCATAATGCAAAACACATCTCCTTGCAGACATGTATACTGCTATGCAATAAGGGAAGGGCCACTACCCAGACCGGTTTCAACCTTTATTGAGGTCTCGTCAGTGGGAGGCAGACCCCAAACGTGGAGATACTAAGGCAGAAACAATAGACAAGACAGACAAGGAGTGATGAGAGCTTGGTCGACCTTTGCTCGGAGTTGCCTGGTGTTACGCTACCTTACCCCAGTCTTGAAGATATTTTCAGGTGCAAACTTTGTTTGCTTACACTTGGATAAAGGATTAAATTAAATTTATTACAGTCTAACCAAGTGAAAAATAAACTTCCAACATCTTTCTCTAAATACAGAGTAATTCAATAAAAAGGTGGTACACCTGTTGACAACTCCTATAGGTAAATATGACCTCTCCTATTGCTTCTGCCTTAGTATCTCCACGTTTGGGGTCTGCCTCCCACTGATGAGACCTCAATAAAGGTTGAAACCAATCTGGGTAGTGGCCCTTCCCTTAATACATAGCAGTGTACATGTCTGCAAGGAGATGTGCTTTACATTATGGGAGATACTGAGACAAGGAGTGAAGAGATCTTGGTCCACCTTTGCTTGGAGTTGCACTACCTTACCCCAGTCCTGAAGATATTTTCAGGCACAAACTTTGTTTGCTTACACTTGGATAAAGGATTAAATTAAATTTATTATAGTCTAACCAGGTGAAAAATAAACTTCCAAGTTACTTCAATGGAATACAGAACTCAAAGGTGATACCAAGTGCTGACTGTGGATCTGATCATAGAATGGTCTTAATGAAGATGAATATTTGCCTGAAAACAATAAAATTTAAAAGAAGTCAACCCCTAAAATGGATCTGCAAATAGTACAAAATCCGATAATAAAATCAAAATTCAATGAAAATATTTCAGAACTGTTGTCTGCACAGTTGCAAAATGAAAATGAAAATAGACATAGAATATTATGTACTTAAGATTATAAAAATGATTTACACCAAACAGAAAATTCAGCTGTTTAACAATGAGACTTCTGTAGTGAAAATAAAAAGGGGAGTTAGACAAGGTTGTATCCTTTCACCAAATCTATTTAATATCTATAGTGAGACAGTGATGAAAAAGATTGAAAAACAAAAAATAGGAATTAGTATCAATGGTATAAAATACAATAATCTTAGATATGCTGATGATACCATTCTAATAGCAGAAAACAGAAACAAATTAATCAAATTACTGCAGCTACTAATTGAAGAAGGTAAAGAATTTGGATTAGATATAAATGCAAAAAATACCAAATTTATAAAAATCTCAAAAGAAAACGGATCCAAGCCAGAAATATTCATAAACAATATGAAAATTGAACATAGAACAGAATACAAATATTTAGGCACCTATTTTACTGCAGATGGAAAGCAAGATAAAGACAACCATAGCTAAAGATGCCTTCTGGAAAAATAAAGATCTGCACAGAAGTTCTGTGGGTATCAAAACAAAGAAAAGAATGATAAGAACATTAGTGTGGCCAATTTTCACATATGAAGTGAGACCTCGATATTCAAGAAGAGAGTAAGACAACATATAATGGCCTTTGAAATGTGGTACTATAGGAGGGCTCTGAAAATCCCATGGACAGAACATGTGACAAATACAGATGTCCAAATACAGAGAATGAGAACACAGAGATCTTTATTACAGGAAATGATCCAGAGAAAGATGAGATTGGCAGGACATACTGAGAGGTTCAGCAGGACAGAGGATACTAACAGTTTTAAAAGGAAAAATTATGAGAAAAGGATCAAGAGGCAAAAAACGAAGGACATGGCTTGAAGATATACGATCATGGACAGGATCACATGGCTATGCAGAAACAAAAAGGAAAGCCACCAAGAGAGAGAACTGGAAGGACATGGTGCTGCACCCTCTGACTGAGGAAGCTACATGAAGAAGATTATACTGTATTATTATTGCCACATATGAGCCATTACAATATTATTATTTTTTTATTATTACTATATATATACTGTTCATCAGGGATTCGAGTTACATACAAATCCGACCTAAAGATGTTCTCAGGAACGTATCTCATCAGGACTGATCTTTTTTACTTTATTGCAAAACACACACACATCAGCCATTATAAGATAATCATTTGAGAGAGGGAGTTCACCAACCATTTTCCTTTCCTTGTCTTAGGCTCAGTGGCTTGTCAAGAAAAAGTAACTTGGCTTGTTAGAAACCTGATTACTGCTTTTATAAGGCTAGTTAAATAACATTGTCTGCTATGTCAGTAAACTGGGCATGTACTATGGGTTGATTTGTCTGTTTTGCAGAATAAAAACAGAGTTTCTGATAGAAAACTCCAGGAGGAGGAGAAAGAGTTATAATAGCAAATAAAATTTACTGATATGTGATTTAAAAATCAGTATTTTTTATTTTGTAAACATTCCACATATGCTTTTTGTCATGCCTTTGGCTTGATGAAGATGATTTATCCATCAGTCATTTTCTGACCCCTAGGCAACTTTGTAAGCTTGCCCACAAAGTGTTCTTGGTGAGATTTTAACAGGGTAGTTTTCACCATTGCTTCCCTACCCCCCCATACCCAATTTTATTTGGGCTCGGGGCCAGCAGATGGCTGGAACGTATTCATGACTATAATCCATGTGTGTTCAGGGAGCCGGTTTACCTTTCTAGGGAATGAAAAACCTGAGTTAACGGTGAAAAAGAAAAAAAAAACCTACCACCATATGAAACCGGCTAACTCACCTTTCACTGAAAGAGACCAGATAAAGGTTCCTTACGTCACTGATGGGAATCGAACCCAGGTCTTTCCGACCAAAGGGCTTCGTCTATACTGACTGAGCTACAGAGGCTCATCTGTGGCTTTAGGCATGTGTTATTCTACTTCAACAAACCAAATGAAATGTCAACATTGAAAATTTAGTTGAAATTTCAAGATTAATTTTTAAGATACCTAAGATCATTTTTATGATTTTGACCCTTAAGGGTTACAGCTGTATAACTGAGAGGAGACCTCCACATAGCATAGCCTTTAAAATGCGAAGAACTGACCAGGGCTTCTGACCTAATGTCCAATCCCCACCTCATGGTGCACCCTGTTAAGTATCTACCTGGATACTGAACGAACGATGATGAGCTGAAAATTTGGGATTTAGCCAACCAAATTCTTATTGGCTTAAACTAAAGTATAAAATGATGGTACATGACAGAATTTCATGCCGGCTGCGGCGTCGACTGGTTAAACAATGCCCCCCACTGTTTTCGCAAGGGTAAACAGTGAAAAGTCAGCTACTGGAACAAATCTTAAACACACCCCAAACTCAACATTACCAGAGTTCAAGATCGGTACTATCAACATAAGAAGCATGAATGCCAAAGAAATGGAGCTAGCTGAGGAATTAGATAAGTACCAGATCGACATAATAGGGGTGACTGAAACAAAAAACACAAAAACTGGTGAGATCTTTCTGAGCAATAAATACGAAATGTTACATTCAGGCAATAACAATCAAGGAAAATAAGTAGTAGCCATAGTATTCAACAGTAAATACAAGGCTAATCTTCTTGAATGGCAGACAGTCAAGTAGAGTGATGTGGGCAAATATGAGAATGGGAAACTGGACGATGAGACTTATTTGTGCCTATGGTCCCACAGAAGGTTCTACTAAGGTAGAAGTGGAGGAATTTTTTGATGCTTTAGAAAAAGTACCTGACACAATGAAATAGGAAAAGTTGGTCCTTGTTGGGGATCAAAATGGCAGAGTAGGAAATGATTGTCAGACATACAAAAATATTTTGGGAAAATTTGGAGAAAAGAGCAAAGCTAATAATAATGGCAAATACCTGTTGGATTTCTGCTCAGGACATGGACTGGTTATTACTAAAACCATGTTCCAACATAAAAATTTACACAAATTCACATGGAGAGAAGAGGAAAGGAATAAGAAAAGTCTCACTGACTATGTTATTGTTGATTGTGATGTTTTCTCCCTGGTGAAGGACACCAGAGTGTACAGAGGATTTGAAATTGGAAGCGATCACTATTTAGTCTTGAGCAAGATAAAATTGAATTTTGTATTGAAAAGAATAACATGTAAGAAAGTTTTAAAGCGAATAAACATTGAGCAGCTCTCAGATATGAACTGCAGACTAAAATACACAAACATTATTCAAGAAAAAATGAAAGAGTTTGAGAACTGAAACCAAACCTTGGAGATTCAGTGGCAAGCACTGAAGAAAACATTGATTGATTCAGTCAGAGAGGCATGTGATGAGGTTCTCTGCAAGGATAGAAAAATCGGACCTCCATGGTGGACACAGGAAGTTAAAGAGGCAGTGAAGGAAAAGAAGAAAGCATATCAAAAGTTCCTGGCAAATAAGCCAGTTTGTGCTCTCAGAGAATAGAGAGACAAATGTAAGAAAGCTAAACACTGTGTAAAACTAGCTAAACAAAAGTCATGGGAAGACTTTGGTAAGAACATAGAAAATAAATATCAAGAAGGTGGCAAGATATTTTGGAGATTCTTGAAGAAGCTCAGAAATGGAGGAAAGAGGCTGGAATTGTCTAAAAGGAATTAGAGATGATAAAGGTGACATGAAACTAGAGAAAAAGATATCCTTGATGCATGGATCGAAAAATTGCTAAATGAAATAAGCAGTGATAGCACAGTAAAAAAACACTCACCAGGCATGCAGTCAGGAATACATATCCATACTTGAAGTAGAAAAAGCCATCAAAGGCTTGAACTGTGGAAAGGAGTAGATGATATTAGACCAGAAATGCTCAAGTAAAGAGGTATAAAAGTCTTGCAGTGGCTGCACTGCATAGTTCAGAAGGCCTGGACAGAGGGACGAATTCTGGATGATTGGAGTAGAACTCTCATAGTACCAGTATATATAAAAAGGGAAATAAAACTGAATATGAGAATTACGGAGGTATTTCTCTACTGAGTCTTCCTGGTAAGATTTACATAAGTATACTTGAGAAATGGTCAAGAAGGATTGATGACAAAAAGCTTGGTGAAGAATAAGCTGAATTTAGGCCAAAATAGAGACTGTCAGGATGAGATCTTCACTTTACGACAAAGAATTGAGAAATCGTGGGAATACAACAAAGATCTCTATTTAAGTTTTGTAGATCTGGAAAAGGCATATGACAAGGTGCCAAGAGAGAAGCTATTCAATATGCTAATCAGGCATTATATCAAGCAATACTTAGTCTTTGAGTTTTAAATCAGCAGTTAGAACTGAAGGAGTACACCAATCCCTCAATTAATACACCTAATGCATTCTTGAAAACAAGTGCATTAATCGAAAACACACCCTAATGCCTCTTCTGCAAATTTTACTGGTTCTCTCTTCGCCAGGGTCAGTCTCTAATCAATGCTGTTTAAAAACTTCGAATGTACGAAAAATATTTTTAAATTGTTTCTGTGAAACCTCTTTGGGCTTGCCAGTGATTAAATTTTCTTCATATTCTTCAGGATCTTCCTGCTGTGCATCTAAATTGAGTAGGTCAGAATCACTCAACTTCTCAGAATGAGATTTAATTAACTTAGATTCATTTGAAAAGCGTCTAAAATCATTTGCACAATGTGGAAGAATGTGCTTCCAAATGGCTCGCATATTGCTAGCAGGAATTTCATTCGACTTTATATAACCTGGGCTGAGATATCTCTTGGTTAGAAAAGTCTTAGAAGGCAATCGCTTCGAAAAAAAGGCTGGTTTCATCGATATTAAATATTTGTTGATCACAATAGTCCCCTTCTTACACAATTTTCTTCAAAATCTCTGGATATCTCCTTATCTGCAATTGCAGCTTCATCTGTGATAACATTATATAGGCTATTTGTCTTTTTGAAATGCTCAAATCACCCAGTACTAACGTGGAATTCTTCTTCTTTTCCATCATTGATAGCCCTTTCTTTCCAGGTTACAAAGAGACAATGTTTAATAAGGCCAGTGTTTAGCAGGATCCGTTTTTGGTTACAATCTTCAATCCATATAAAAAGACATCTCTCTAATTCAATCATTATAATATTTTGATTTCGAGTGCATGCATGATGAACTTGATGCAGCCTTACCTATCTCTTTATATTCAGCAGTTGATTCACCCATTTTTGTGTTCTTGTCCTATCTTTGTTCTAGACTCGCCTTGTTCATTTTTTTTTTTTATTATTTCAAGTTTTTTTTTCCAATCAGATTACTTATCGAATCATTTTCACACTTTTATTTATTGCTCACTAATTCTTTTACTCATAATTAAAGGTTAGGAAAATAATTTAAAATAAAAAAGTAAGGAAAACAATTGCACGAGACATGATCAGCAAAATGCTATGTAAAGCAGATGGCCAGCAAAGGTTGGTCAATTGGTAGCGCCTCTGCTACTAATGTCTTGCAAAAAGTTAAGCAAGTTCGAGCGCGGTTATTAGTTGGAATGAGTTTAATCGTTCGATGCTGTTGTCACACTCTACCCCGATGAGTCTTTGGACTCCCTGGAAAATGACATAATCATAATAATAATAAATGTTGGCAGTAAATTTGGAACATAGTTTACATGGAAATAGTGTAGTATGCCATTAAAAAATAACTTTGTAAAATGTTTCAAATGGGTAACTAATTTATTTCATCCTGATGAGTGATTTTTTAAAATAGTTAGCCATAAAAAATGTATAGATCGAAAATTTTTTAAATCTGTAACATTTATTTTTAAGATGTATATAGGTGCACTAATCAAATTTGGGTATCGAAAAAAAATTACGCACTAATCGGGAGGTGCATTAATTGGGGGATTGCTGTACAGGAAGATGGTTTAATGTTAAATCTGGTGTCAGACAAGGATATGCATTATCCCCTCTGTTATTCATAATCTATATGGATCACATTATGAAGGAAAGTGGTATTAAACATGATATCAAAATTAGGGATGTTAATGTCAGCTCTTTGCTTTATGCGGACGTTGTTATACTTCTAAATAAATCAGCTACAAGTCTGCAAGATTCTCTGACTAAATTGAATAACTTGTAATAGATATGGTATGAAGGTCAGCAATAACAAGACAAAGACAATGAAAATAGGCAAGAAGCATTGAAAATATCAACTGCATTGCGAATGGAGAACCTATAGAACAAGAGAAACATTTCAGCTACTTAGTCACGATTTTTAGTGAAGATGGTAAATTAAATATAGAAATAGACAACAGAATCAACAAAACTGGTATGGTAGGAAGTCAATTGAATAAATTTATATGGAGTAAGAGAGAAATTAGTCAAAACACTAAATTAGCTGAATACAAGACAGTGTTCAAACCAATTGTAACTTATGGATCTGAGTGATGGATCAGAAGTAAAACACTTGACCAAAGACTGCAGAAATGAGAGTCCTGAGAAAGATTAGGGGCATGAACAGATGGCATCAATGGCAATATCATATTAAAAATGAGGATATCAGGAAAGAACTTGGCATTGTGAGCATCCAGGAATGCATTACCAAAGCTAATATCAGTGGTATGGTCACTTAAACAGAATGGGAGAGGAAAGATTAGTAAAACAAGTATTTTTTGACAGGTTGGCAGGAAAAAGACTCAGACGAAGAACAAGATATAGGCGGATTGATACAGTAAAAAGTGCCTTAGAAGATAGAAATATGAGATCTGATAATGCTGGAGTCTTGAAAGGTAACAGACTGATTTAGAGGAAAATTGTAGATAGGAAGTTAGCAATGATGTAAAGCGAATAAAAGTTGAGCAGCTCTCAGATGCGAACTGTAGACTAAAATACACAAAGATTATTGAAAAAAAATGAAAGAGTTTGAGAACAGGAACCAAACCTTGGAGATTCTGTGGCAAGCCTTGAAGAAAACCCTGACTGATTCAGCTAGAGAGGCATGCGGTGAAGTTGTCTGCAAGGATAGAAAAATTAGAACTCCATGGTGGACACGGAAAGTTAAAGAGGCAGTGAAGGAAAAGAAGAAAGCATATCAAAAGTGCCTGGCAAATAAGTCAGCTTGTGCTCTTAGAGAATACAGAGACAAATGTAAGAAAGCTAAATACTGTTTAAAACTAGCTAAACAAAAGTCATGGGAGTACTTTGGCAAGAACATAGAAAATAAATATCAAGAAGGTGGCAAGATATTTTGGAGATTGTTGAAGAAGCTCAGAAATGGAGGAAAGAGTGCTGTAAAAGGAGTTAGAGATGATAAAAGTGACATGAAAACGGGAGAAAAAGATATCCCTGAAGTATGGAGTAATTACTTTGAAAAACTGCTAAATGAAACAAGCAGTGATGACAGCACAGTGGTAAAAAACACTGACCAGGCATGCAGTCAGGAACACATATCCATATTTGAAGTAGAAAAATCCATCAAAGGCTTGAAATGTGGAAAGGCAGCAGGAGTAGATGATATTCAACCAGAAATGCTGAAGTGTGGTGGTATAAAAGTCTTACAGTGGCTGCGCTGCATAGTTCAGAATGCCTGGACAGAGGGACGAATTCCCAATGATTGGAGTAGAGCTCTGAATGTACTCATATATAAAAAGGGAAATAAAACTGAATGTAAGAATTACAGAGGTATTTCGCTACTGAGGCTTGAAAAGTGTTCCTGGTAAAATATATGTAAATATACTTGAGAAACGGTTGAGAAGAATTGTGGAAGAAAAGCTTGGTGAAGAACAAGCTGGATTCAGGTCAAATAGAGGCTGTCAGGATCAGATTTACACTTTACGACAAATAGTTGAGAAAGCATGGGAATATAACAAAGATCTGTATTTAAGTTTTGTCTATCTGGAAAAAGCATATGACAAGGTGCCAAGAGAGAAGCTATTCAATACACTATGGTTATATGGTGACAATAGGGCATTATATCAAGCAATACTTAGTCTTTATTTGAGTTGCAAGTCAGCAGTTAGAATTGAAGGAAGTACAGGAAGATGGTTTAATGTTAAATCTGGTGTGAGATAAGGATGTACATTATCCCCTCTGTTATTCATTATCTATATGGATCACATTATGAAGGTAAGTGGTATTAAACATGATATCAAAATTGGAGATGTTAATATCAGCTCTTTGCTTAATGTGGACGATGTTATACTTCTAGGCTACAAGTCTGCAAGATTCACTGACTAAATTGAATAACTGTTGTAATGACCTTTATACCAGATATGGTATGAAGGTCAGCAATAAAAAGACAAAGACAATGAAAATAGGCAGAATCATTGAAAATGTCAACTGTGTTGTGAATGGAGAACCTGTGGAACAAGTAAAACATTTCAGCTACTTAGGCACGATTTTTATTGAAGATAGTAAATTAAATATAGAAATAGACAACAGAATCAACAAAACTGGTATTGTAGGAAGTCAATTGAATAAATTCACATGGAATAAGAGAGAAATTAGTCGGAATACTAAATTAGCTGTATACAAGACAGAGTTCAAACCAGTTTTAACTTATGGATCTGAGAGCTGGGTCAGAAGTAAAACACGTGACCAAAGACTAGAGACCGCAGATAAAAGAGTCCTTAGAAAGATTAGAGGCATAAACAGATGGCATCAATGGCAATATCATATTAAAAATGAGGATACTAGGAAAGAACTTGATGTTGTAAGCAACCAGGAATGCGTTAGCAGAGCTAATCTCATGTGGTATGGTCACTTAAATGGAATGGGAGAGGAAAGATTAGCAAAACAAGTGTTCTCTGCCAGGTTGGCAGGAAAACGACCCAGAGGAAGACCAAGATATAGGTGGATTGATAAGGTACAAAGTGCCTTAGACGATAGAAATATAAGATCTGATAATGTTGGAGTCTTGACAAGTAACAGACTGATTTGGAGGAAAATTGTAGATAGGAAGTTAGTAATGATGTAAATTTTTCATGTAGTACTATCATATCCTGTACACCTCTTGAGGGTACATGGCAGGAATTTGATGATGATGATGATTTTTAAGCTATCACTAATATGTATAATAATAATTGATAAGAATGCTATGCTTCAGTTTATTTCAAAAAAGTACATGGATAATGCATTCTCATTTCTTTGCTGCAAAATGTCTGATATACATATATAATAAAAAAAATATTTTTTTTTTTTGCATACAAAGTGATCAAGAATTATGTTTTTATGAAGAATTAGTTGTTATCAAGATCTTTTATCACTAATCTCCATAGCATTCTGTGGGATGAGGACAACTTAGTGAACTTCAATGCTGTATTATTACCTCCAAAGAAAAATATCAAATCAATTCTCTGCATCTCTAAGCACTTAAAGCTTTTTCTGACAAAAAGACACACAGCATCAAAACATGCGGCGATACTATATCTCGCCTTCAGCTGCTAAGTCTGCACATATCCCAAATCAGCTCAACGTTAAAAATACTGTTCTCAACTTTGAAGTGGTACAATAAAAACTTGCCAAAAAAATCAGTATGCTGATCTGACTAGATGACCCTACACTCCTTTCCCCTCCTCTCTCTCTCTTGCATGCAGACACACAGATTCATTCCAACTGCTATCTATCTTGTAGAAGGTAGAAGTAAGTGACTGTGAACCACAAACTGATGTGGGGGATATCATAATCATCATGAATCCTTGATATGTGCCTTCATGGGATGTACAGAATACTGTGACAGTAAAGTGATTTATGCATTATTTGAATAGCTTGGAGAAATGGTGTCATAGCCAATATATACCCCCATGCTATAACTCTCCTGGAATGCTACTTCCTCACTATAAAATTATTTATGTATATATATATATATATATATATATATATATATATATATATATACACACACACACACCATATTTGCCAGTGTATAGGACGCACCCCCCACCTTTTTTGTACACATTTTTTAGGAAAAAAAACTTTATCACTGAATATTATAATGAATTTACAGTATTTCAAATATAAAGTAATAAGTAGGTCTACTTTCAACAAATACATAATCTAACTAGGAAAGAGTACCCACCTTTTAATCATCAAAACCCAGAAATTCATCTCCAGAGCTAAATGAAGAGACACTTGAAACCTCTTCTAAATCAAAATCTGAGTCCTCATAAAACAAATTGTCCTCTGTACCATCCAGTGCATTACTAATTCAACACTTCTTAAATGATTTAACCACTGTCTCAGTTTTCACAGCATCCCATGAAGCTTTGACCCACTCACAAACTTGTAAAATGCTAGGCCTCTTCCTTCTTCCTGATGGCATAACCTCAAAATCTGAAGACTGAATCCAGCTGTTCCACTTCTTCATAAATCCCTTAAACGGTTTATTAATACAGACATCTAAAGGTTGAAGCTGACTAGTTAGACCTCCTGGAATTACAGCTAACTGAGTTTTCAATTCCTCGAGTTTATATGTAACATCGTCTGTTCTGTGAGAACGAAACTGATCCCATACTAGAATGCAGGCTTCTTCAACAGTCCACCAAATTTCATCTATCCATAACTTCATTCCTTCTCCATCCATCCAGCCAGCCTTTTGCATGAACATGTACAAACACTCCTTTAAGCAGTTTTTCTTTGGATAGCATCTTCCTTTTAAAAATCAATAGTGGCGGTAATTTTGTCCCATCAGCACAGCAGGATAAAACAACCGTGTAGTGAGTTTTTTCGTGCCCCAAAGTTTTAATAGTAACCACTTTTAGTGTCCTTGGAATCTACAGTTTTGTTTGAGGGCACATCAAAAGTCAGCGGAATCTCGTCCATGTTTCCTATTTGCGCAAGTTCAAAATTTTCTCATTTCCTTGCATTAATGACGAATCGATGAAATTCAATCATTTTTTCTTCATATTCAGCTGGCATCTTTTGTGATATTTTTGTTTTAGTCCGCATACATAGCTGGTTTCTCTTCATGAATCTTGAACACCATGATGTTGATCCAGTAAAGTTGGCAATCTCTCTGTTAGTGGCTATCGCTTTCGCTTGATGAATAATCATTTTGGTAGACACTGAAAGTCCCGCTTTTCTGTTAAGTATTAAGTATTAAGTTCTGCTCATTTTGAAGTTCCACTTCGTAGGTTATATTTACTGTGAGTTGCTTTTTTTTTAAATCCTCTTCCTGATTCTGCCAAGTTTTTATCATTTTCTCAGTTGGGGGTGGTCAGAAATGCCTCTCTACAGAACTGTTTTCATGCATATGCAATCACACATAACTTGTATGCAATATTGTAACAATGCCGACGTTTTTCAGCCATAATTTGCCAAGAAATTTAGAGAAAATTTATCACTGCTCACAACTGCGACAACAATTGGAAAGTTTAAATGAACAGGACACAACTGTGATCGTCGATGACAGCGCATGCGCATCCACTGAACTCTACGTCAGTGTTTCTCAAAGTGTGGTACGCATACCCCCAGGGGGTACGTGAAAGGTCTTCAGGGGGGGGGGTCCTGTGGCAATATTTGGCTATGCATCATTAACGAATAGAATAAAATTCAATGTATCCGTGAAGTTCGAGATCGTAAAACGTTCCTGTTGTATCACTGAATAAGGTACAGAGACATCTGCAGGCTGTGCAATATGTTTCTCAACAAACGTGCAATTAGAGACAACTGGGATAAAAACGGCACTAGCTAATGAATTGTATGTCCCTTCCCACAGAAAATGCTGTATGACTCAAGTAAAACCATATGTTGCCGGTACAACATATGGTTTTGTTTGAGTGAACGCGTTAAAACAAAGAAATATATAGTGAATGTGTTTTAGATATTATATAAGGAATTCGGTTGAAGAGAATTAGCATTTCAACTCAACTGTCGGCTTGTCTTTGTCATTTAGCAGCACGATCTTTTGTTAATACCGCACCAATCATATGAATGCGGATGTCTGAAGTTTGAGAAACGCTGCTCTATGTAACTGGAATGCTCTCACACACTGCAAGGAAGCAATAAAGAAATCGTGTAACCCAGAACAGAGAAATTTCCAGAAATGAAAATAATAAAAAACTGAGTATCGGCATATAAGACGTACCCTGTTTTTCAGACCTATTTTCAAAGGAAAAAAGTGAGTCTTATACGCCGACAAATACTGTATATATGAAGGGCAAATATTCTGGATGTACGGTACACATCCATTCAAGAGGAATATCGCCAATATTATATTTTTGCATTTATTCCTGTTAAAGAATCTCCTAACTGTCTCGGGGCTTCGCATGATTCTCAAAATTAAACACAGCGTACTAATGTTTCATGAAGAGAACGGTTTTCAACGCTTAAGCATTGCATCACATTCGCGTTAATAGCCCAGGTGTGTGGTCACAAATACCTTTGATCCCTTTGAATACATACAGAGTATACAGAGACATACAGAGGTGCAGCAGGTCAAAATCTTAACGTTCCATTTGTTTTAAATTGCCCAGAAGGTGAGGGCTGATACAATAGCACTTAGTGACTGTGATTGGTTATTGTGTCTGATGCATGCAGACTAGTCTGCAGGAGTGGAGTGTTTTTCTATTAAGTGTCGTTTGAGTTGTCTCTAATAAAACTAATTGTACTACATTTAGGAGATGAAATGTTAAATGACTGTTTACTGTATTTAGTGATAAACAAAGGGACTTGTTTTTCTTGCTTGTGCAGTATAGCATCTGTTGAGGCTGGCAAGTTATTTTTAACGGTATAGGGACATTTTTATTCTAGTCTCTCGGAAACAAGAGACGTAGTAAAAATTTATCTATTCCTGAATAAAAATGAATACTTCTGTGCATTATAAGAAGTTGTTGATCTGCAACAAAATATCAGCATATGTGAGATATCTATTATTGATAAAACAGAAGAGGTGCTGACACTAAAAAAAAAAAAAAAAATGAATGCATGTAGGATTCCCAAAAGTGTGGATAATTCCAATAATGATTTGATATTATGTATCCTATATTGCATAAAATGTATACTGAGTCTCAGCAATCAAAAGAAAATTCTTAGAAAATGAAGTGAAATACACATATCATGTACAACAAATTTTACAAGATGATTTGCTGCTGCATCAAACCACATGTATTCCTGCCACACCTAAATGAATCACCTGATCAACATTAGTAGTTCACTCACTTTTTCCCTATACTGGCTGTTTATTATTGGTTAATTACTTATACTTTGCAAACAAATCTCTTTCCCTCTCCTCGTAAGTTTTTTTTTATTTTTTTAATTATTATTATTAATTGAGACCTCCAGGGAGTCAAGGAATCATCGAGGGTGGCTATAAATAGCCCAAACCAGCTATCATACCTTCCCTTAAATTCATTCACACTAGATGCACTCACTACCCATTAGGGCAAATTATTCCACTCGCTCACTGCTCTGTCTGTGGGAGAAAAACCCAACTCTTACCACCCCTTTCTTGACTGCGAACAAACTTAACTTTCATCAATGCCCCCCCCCCCCATGTTCTTCATCCACCTTCCATATAATGAAAAATTTCATCAGTTGCTATCCTATAACACCCATTCAAAAGTTTGTAGACCTCTATAGTATCATCCCTCTTTCTCCTGTTAACCAGAGTCTGTAATTTACAACTCACAATCTGTCCTCATAATCAAAATCCCATAATCTGCATATAATCTTCGTAACTCTTCTATGCACTTTTCCCTCAGTTTCTTTATCTCCTTGGAACCCAGGAGACTAAATTTGCACACAATAATCCAGGTGCAATCTTATCAAGACCTCATCTAGAGGCAAAATGACTTCCTTATCCTTACATGTCAAAGTTTGTTCCAATATCACATTATGCCATCATATATTCACTTATTCATGCTAGACTCAATAGGATCACATGCTATTCACTCTACCCAGCAACTAATAGGACACACACACACACATATCACAAATGTTAATTATTAATAATTTGTTTACCATTAATGAAAGAGTTTCTACTTACATTTATTTGTTCCTTTATATTTCCCATTTTCACATGACTTATTAATGATGGTTGACAAATTTAAGCCTTTCAGTAATTCAAATATACCAACCAAATATAGCATTCTCTTTCATTATTTTTTTTAATATATCTTAAAACAAACTCATTGTACCCATTCTATGCAGATTTGGTTACAATTAATTGATAAATTAAAGTATTCAAAGTTATCCTATGATTAATTGCATTAGACCAATTAAGATGATGTGCTATGCACTCTTAAAACTTTGAGACATTGATAAAACTGGGGTCAAATTGATGTGAATTTTGTAGCGCAGACTGCATAAGCCACATGACAGCACACCCAATCATTATAGGCACTTTACACCACTGATATATATATATATATGTTAAAGATACCAAGCTATTTTAAACCTGGATTTACTCCATTTCCCAAGTAAGCAAACAGACAAATAAGTCAAGTTTGCACCTGCACGTAATGCAAGTCTAGCTGACCCCGCAGGTAGTGCAAGACCAAAGTAACTCATGGTAAAAGTAGAATAAGCTCTGATCACTAATCTTAATATTTACCCATAATGCAAAGCACATCTCCTGGAGGAGATGTATGATGCTTTGTATTAAAGGCAAGGGACCACTACCCAGACCGGTTTCGACCTTTATTGAGGTCTCATCAGTGGGAGCCAGGCTAGAAATATCAAGATTTTAGTAATACAGAGCTTATAAGTATTTTACCAGAACAAGTTACCATAAGGTGTTTTAACCTTATTAAATAAAAATCTCAGGAGGAGATATAAATGTAGAAGGTATTTTACCTTGGGTATAATAAATGTTAAAGATACCAAGCTATTTTAAACCTGGTTTTACTCCATTTCCCAAGTAAGCAAACAGACAAATAAGTCAAGTTTGCGCCTGCACATAATGCAAGTCTAGCTGACCCCTTGGTTTTTACCTTGGGTTTATACGCAAGGTAAAATACTTTCTACATTTATATCTCCTCCTGAGATTTTTATTTAATAAGGTTAAAACACCTTATGGTAACTTGTTCTGGTAAAATACTTACAAGCTCTGTATTAATAAAATCTTGATATATTTCTAGCCTGGCTCCCATTGATGAGACCTCAATAAAGGTCGAAACCGGTCTGGGTAGTGGCCCCTTGCCTTTAATATAAAGCATCATACATCTCCTCCAGGAGATGTGCTTTGCATTATGGGTAAATATTAAGATTAGTGATCAGAGTTTATTCTACTTTTACCATGAGTTACCTTGGTCTTGCACTACCTGCGGGGTCAGCTAGACTTGCATTACGTGCAGGCGCAAACTTGACTTATTTGTCTGTTTGCTTACTTGGGAAATGGAGTAAAACCAGGTTTAAAATAGCTTGGTATCTTTAACATTTATTATACCCAAGGTAAAATACTTTCTATATATATACATACATACATATATATATATACATACATACATATATATACATACATACATATATATACATACATACATATATATATATACATACATACATACATATATATATATACATACATACATACATATATATATATACATACATACATATATATACATACATACATACATACATATATATATATACATACATACATATATATATATACATACATACATACATATATATATATACATACATACATATATATATATACATACATACATATATATATATACATACATACATATATATACATACATACATATATATATATACATACATACATATATATACATACATACATACATATATATACATACATACATACATATATATACATACATACATACATATATATACATACATACATACATATATATACATACATACATATATATACATACATACATATATATACATACATACATATATATACATACATACATATATATACATACATACATATATATACATACATACATATATATACATACATACATATATATACATACATACATATATATACATACATACATATATATACATACATACATACATATATATATATATATATATATATATATATATATATATATATATATATATATATATACATATATATACATACATACATATATATAATATATATATTATATTTATCATCTTCTTTTATTACTGGAATGCCACTGAAGTGGAAGTATTACATAGAGTAATGAAACATGTAGAGAACAAACATGATATAAAAATTTATGAAAAATTCATTACTCTATATAATACTCCCCCCCCCTCCAAAAAAAAAAAAAATCTCACTTTTTTCCTTCAATAGGTGAAAATATGGCAGTCAAAAATAAATAAATTTGTACTGATGAGTTTTTGTGTAATGGATACAAATTAATGAATCAACATCTTGAAGATCTCTGAAATCAGAATACCTATTTTTCATTTATTTGGTACAATTTTTTTTTTTTTTGTCAGTTTAACTCGTGAAAAGTTGTAAACCTATAGCATTTTAATACCATAGGTGGGGCAAGTTTCTCTGCTTTTATTTAGTTCAAAAATATGTATGCTGATCTTCCTTAAAAAATTACATTAATCAAATGCACAAATTAATATCAACACCTTATGACTGATTCCAGCCATCTATGGTACATAGTGAAATAGTAAAAAAACAAACCTTTCCCATTTCATGGTGCAAAATTTGTATATGCTGTTTTAATTATGTCTATTATGGAAGTGGCATTTGCTATTAATTTGTAGAGGAAACAACACAAGCCATCATATTCATTTGTACACACATGTATTTTTTGTATGTTGTAAGTGTCCGATATTTCAGAATTTAAAATTTCAAACAATGCATGGTGTGTGTGTGTATATATTTACAGGTAACCCTCGTATAACATGGATGTTAGGTTCCATAGAAATGCAGTGCTATATAAATCATGTTATGCTAGACTCAGATCACATAGAAAAAGTAGGGTTAGGTTCTGAAATCATTCTTTTCTTCATGTAATTCATGTAAGTTAAGAAAACATATAAACTATGAAACAAATCGATAGTATTATTATTATTATTACAGGCGACTCCAAGGAGTCCTTAGACTCATCGAGGAGGTCCTAAACATCATGTCCATCACAACTATTCGACATTCACACAGTATATATCATACTTTGCATTGAACTCATTCACCGTCATAGAACCCACAACAGACTCTGGCAGCTTATTCCACTCGTTCACCACTCTAAAAGTAAAAAATCCAGCTCTAACACCCTTACCACACTTTTGCCCACTTCCATGGATATTCTCTAGCCCTTCCACCACCAATCCTGTTCTCAAACATATCCTCTGAATTAATCCTATAGAAACCCTTAAGCAATTTGAAAGTCTCAATCATATCTCCCCTTTTCCACCTATCAACCAATTTCTGCAACCCACAAATCTTCAACCTGTTTTCATAAGGTCCATTCCATAGACCTGCTATCATTCTGGTCACTCACTTCTGGATCCTCTCCACCTCCCCATCAAGAAGAAACCCTAGCTGACCAAATCTGGTCACAGTAGTCGAGATGAGGTCTTATCAAGGCTCAGTACAGAGGAACAATAACTTGCTTGTCTCTGCTCGTCAAAGTATTTTTCAGCAACCAAGTGATTTGATGAATTGATTTAGCCACTTTTGCAATGTCTTCCCTAAACTTCATTTCCCTATCCACCAACACTCCCAAGTCCCTGGCCTCATCAATCTCCTGGAATACAGTTCCACCAATGTGGTATACTGCTGCTAATCTTTTCACCCCTAAATGCATACCCTTACATCTTGCCACATTAAATTGACATCCATTCTCCTTAGCCCAGACTGCCAATCTATCCAAATCATCCTGCAAAATTTTGACATCTTCTGCATTCACTATTGCCCTACCCAACTTTGCATCATCATCAGCGAAAAAATGAACCGTTCCTCTCAGATCCTTCCCTATATCATTAATGAACAAATTAAACAGCAGTGGTATAAGAACAGAACCCTGCAGCACACCACTAGTCACAGGCCATCTTTTGGCCTCTACTCCTGAGTAAACTACTTTCTGGTATCTCTCCATCAACCACCCTCCTATCCATGTCACCAATCCCATATCCATTTTTTCCCATATGTTGCAGTTTATGGATTAGCATTCCATGTGGTATCCTGTCAAAGGCCTTGGCCAGGTCCAGCAGTATCACTGTAAACCCATTACCCTTATCCAGTTCAACCGTCACTGTGCTCTAAAACCTGAGCAAGTTACTGAGGCATGATCTACCCTTCACAAAACCAATGCTGTCCCCCATACAGTATCTCATTTTCATCAATCCATTCCTGTATTTTCCCCTAGACTCCTGATATGCTGATCAGTCGGTAATTTGCAACAGCAGTCTTGGATCCTTGGAATGAGCTCTTTTCACTATCTTGCAATACAACTTCTATTCTCCTTGGCTGCAGTTCATCAGCTATCATCAATAACACTCCTCCCTCCATTTTATTCTTTCTGTCCCTCCTGAACACACTATACCCTACACATTCTATCCCACTAACTATATCATCTTCTGTCAGCCATGTTTCACTAATGCCAATAACCTGAGGCCAGAAAGAGCCAACCAAGGCCAAAAATTCTTCCTTCTTGTGCCTAATACTCCTGGCATTAGTATACATGAAATGCAGAGGTCCATTTTTCCCACCCCTATCTTGATGCGTTATACTAACTATCCCATTCTGATTTCTTGTCCTTTGTACTGGCTCGGGCACATTATATACATTCTTACACTCAACTGCCTCCCTGATGTCTGCATATCCACTTCCCCCCCTCCTTAATAGTTCTAGTTTCCCTGATTTTGACCATCCACTCTCACTTCACTCAGCAACACTTTTTCCAGTCTTTGCACACCAAATCCATTCAAATGTAAGCCATCCATCTTGTACAAATCCTTTTGCCCATGAAACTCACTCCACACGTCCACAAACCCCACACCACACTGTCTGAATAACCGCATAAAGTCATTTGCAATTATGGCCCTCCTTCTAAACTCTTCTATGTCATACTGCGGCAACAGACTCACTACCCTAACTCTGTCACTCTTTTCTTTCGCTACCTCTAATAATTCCTTCAAGTCCTCTCTCATATCAAATTTATCTCCTTTCAAATCATTCGTTCCCGCTACGACTATCATTTCTTTCATCCTCTGCTTTTGTGCTCTAATACTCTCACTTACATCCTTAATTTTCACACCCGGTTAGTACAATTTAGTCAAACTCTCATCTATCATCTTACTAACGAGTCATCATACAACACTCTTTTTTCATTTCTGAAACACTCCCAATCATACGCTTATTTTTCCTTTCATACACTTGCTTATTTCCGTTAGTCGAGTCGCTTGGGAAAGAGTTTTGCAGACGCTCCAACTGCAGCTTCACCCTATGTATTACTCCACGTAACCGTGCGATCTCACTCTTTACAGCTAATTTCTCATTTTTTTTTATCATTCAAACCATTTTCTCTCTCTGTATAATTACTTTCACTCTCTCTTTAATCACTGTTCTCATTGTTGTCTTGTACAACATCACAATTTACTATCAAACCACTATTTTCTCTCACATTCTGGCTTTCTTCTACTACAACAATCTCACGACCTGAAACACACACTTCAATTCCTCACTTTCCTTACACTTTCGGCACAGTCTCCCATCACTATCATCATTTATCCAAACTCCAGCCTCTTTCGGGAAAGCATACATCCTGCACACGTTACACTGGATGAATTCCCTTTCATGAAAGTTTTTGAACAAAGAGCAAAGTTTTGGACGGCATTGTTTTTCATTGCATTGGCACCATATGCTACACTCTCAATCGTATCTTTAAACTACTGGTTTAAATAAAGCGAAAATCACACCAAAAATCACACAGACATACCAAGTTACCAAAAACAAACAATACTACATAAAGATTAAATCAATTACCAATTTTTTCTCAAAATAATACTTACTTTTCGGGAGCTCTCTGCAAACACTACACACTGTGTAGCCCTCTAGCTGACTATGAAATTATAAAAAATTGTAAATTGTACGTAAACTTCTTTGCACGTAATACATAAATGTTTCAGGCTAAATAAAATAAAGTGTATGTTTTAAACGTCATCACTCTCTTCAAAACTAACATTTCATAAATGTTATTTATTTACAAGTGGTCGGACGTCGTTCTCACTTGAAATCTCTTGGCCATCATTAGTATAATTCTCATTGCATACTTCGGCTGGTTTAGTTATCAACAAGTCAGTAATAAGACCTTGCTTACCACTATGCTGCAATTTTTTATTAAGTTCATAATACGGAGCTAAACAAATACCCAATTGTCTCGTGAATTTTCCGGAGCGCTCCATTGAGAGATCATTATCCATAAAATAACTTTCTTGACAAGTTCAATCCTTCTGCTAATTTCTTTAAACTGAATTCTTTAACGGATTCATTGCAATCAGAATCTTCAGCAGAACTTTCCCTGCCATTTGGTTTGACGTCATCTATTAATTGTACCAGTTCCTCTTTATTTAAATCTACTTCTCCATCAATTTATTCACTAATTTCGTTTTCGACCATATTGCAAAAGCGCTCTAAGTGGCCATTACTATAATTTTTTTTTTTTTACATAAAAAAAAAGCATTATATATTTTATGTAACTCACCAAAAAATCATAACTGGAGTTAATCCACTTATGATTTTTAATGCGCTTTCCTGGCAGAAAACGAAGACGATTTTCAACAACTTATTTTGATTTTCAACTTATAAATAAGAGGTTGGAAGGGGATCAATTGTTCGGTGCTGTTGGCACAATCTTCCTCGATGAGTCTTTGGACTCCCTGGAGGTGTCACATAATAATAATAAATTTGCTACTTATAACTACATGCGCGATACAGGCAGACACAAATTTAACGAAGATAAAATTTGATTTTTAAATCGTGCAGTGGAAAATATGAAAAGATAAAGGGTTACTACAGTTTGTAGACCATCTTATATCGAAACCGTGTTGTATAAGTACCGCGTTCAACAAGGGTTACTACAATTTGTAGACTGCGTTATATCGAAACCACGTTGTATAAGTACTGCGTTATACGAGGGTTACCTGTATATATATATATATATTTTTGTCAATAATATTTCATTTCTCTGCATGCAGTATTCATTCTTGTAATATATGTATATACACTTGCTTTCCTCTTCCAACCATACTTTCCTGTTTTACTAATGTACCACATTAAAAACTTTGTGTGTGGAACTGACATTCAAAAATTGTGAAAAAAGCAACAATGATGCACTTTTTTTATGTGAATTTCACCAATGAGAGGTTGCGAACCTACAGTACAATAATACTGTGGGTTGGCTAAGTATTTTTTTTAAATTTTTGTATATATTCCATTCATTTTTACCTGGGCTGGAAACTCCACTCTAGAGTCCAAACATGGAACGTTTTCAAGTCACTTCAGGACTCCAATAAGCAGAGCAGTGAACTCGCACCAGGAGACCCCTTCCCCACTTATTGGAAGGTAACATCCATGTCTATTGCAGAATTTGAACCTGCAGTCTGTTCGAAGGAGTTTGAAAGACTATATTCTGGAGGTGAAACACAACAGAAGCCACTTCATACCTCCAACAAGCAATATGGTATGAATAAGGCAATTTGAGCCAAACACTTTTGAGTAGAGTATGAATTTCATTGCCCAGTGTGAGACTACCATCTTCTTACTAGAGGTGTTCCATACTTGATTTTTAGAGTTGATTTTCCTGATTGTGTAAAAAAATAAATAAAAATATATTAAAAAAATACACATTTAATAAAAATGAAAAAAAAAAAAAAAATCCGCACGTTTACAACGTTTTGTAGATGGGAGTGACATAAAAAAAATATAAGTTGTGCTATTTGAACTGAATAAGGTACAGGAAGATGATTTGCTGTAAAACCATCCCCCCTCTCCCCTAAAAAAATAAAAGACATGTTATGATTCAAACTCAAACGCCTGTTAGTTGGAGAGTGGATATGCTAACCACTTGTCCAAGCAGGCAAGCAAATGAGGTAAGCATGTAGAAGTGCATTCCTATCTGATTTGCTTGAAAAAAATTTCAGAGTGAAATATATGCTAATTATAAAAATGATTAACATATCTTGAATTTTGACTATATATTAACTTATATATGAATATAAGTTACTAGTTTAATTGTAACCACCGATAACTTATATAAATTATGAGTAGTAGTAGAATAATTAGCCAGTTAACAGAAAGATCTCTAAAAAACAAATTTTGTTACAGATACATATGTATGCACAGAGCAGTAGATTAATACTTCATGACTACTCACTTTACAGTCCCAACCTATACACACTTCTGTGACTGGTCAAAATTTTCTATTATGAATATATGAAATGCCAAACTACAGAAGCTCGGCAAATGGAATGTGTATCCTCCTGCCTGAGGTTGCTGAATAACTGGGAATTAAAAAATTTAATTATCATGAATGATAGCAAACAACTGAATCGACATGGTTTATTTTTTAACCAATGATTGAGTTTTACATGACAAAATAGTGCATACATATTGGTTTTAAAAAAACTATCGCTGTGATTGGATTACTTTACAGGTTCAGAGGATAAGTCTATAGTAAAAGTAAAAACTGTCATAATTTACCTTGCACTTCATTCATTGTCAATTTAAAATTATTTGAAATATACCAGTAGACTTCTGGTATATTTTAAATAATGTACATATTCATGTCCTTAAAAATGTTTGGAAGGAAGAAAACTGAATTTGAGAATATAACATCCTGAAAGAAGTGAAAAGCAATAATAATCAATGAGAATCACAAAATTTTTGGCTTTCGGTAGTCTGAAATTAAACTGATGTAACTTGCTCCGAGTTTATTCAGTTGTCCCATTTTAAGATAAACATTATTTTAAAGCAAAAGTTTTTATATTATAGTTTGTACTACATTCTGAGAATGTAATCTCAATTCATGATACTCAGCAGCATATGGGGAAATCAACATGTGATTTATGATGACTTACTTTAATGACAGTTTTTCAGGAAATAATTACGTCATAAAAGCAAGGGTCTACTGGTATATATAAACAGTTCAATTATCAAACTAAATATGGGAAAAAAACTGTAGTTCCAGTAAGGATTCATGATTGATATAAAAGATATTTTCATAATGCTTTGATGGATTATTACTTTATATTATTTTTATATTATTATTATTTTTAAATGTATTATTTAAAAATAATAATATTATTTTTAAATGTTACAGAAATGTAACATTTAAAAATAATTTGAATGTCTATAATTTAAAAATAATAATAATATTATTTTTAAATGTTACAGAAATGTAACATTTAAAAATAATTTGAATGTCTATACTGAATTATAGACATTCAAATTATTTTTAAATGTTACATTTCTGTAACATTTAAAAATAATATATTATTATTTTTAAATGTATTATTTAAAAATAATAGTATAAATAATAGTAAAAATAATAAATGTATTATTTAAAAATAATTTGAATGTCTATAATTCAGTACACTTTTTAGGCTAAATACAAATTACCCAACATTATGTCTCTGAGGAAAACATGGCATGAAGACTTTAGCACAGTCATAAAAGTATGGGAAACCCCCCCCCCCCCCATACACACACACACACATACATGGGAAAGGATAAAATGTTTAAAGGATACCCACTTATGCCTGATATTCATATCCAGTCATAATTGTGTGTATTTAAGGAAGAAAAGATTTCAAGTTACTTTCCATCCTTAAATACACACAATTATGACTGGATATGAATATCAGGCATAAGTGGGTATCCTTTAAACATTTTATCCTTTCCCATGTATGTGTGTGTGTGTGTGTATGGGGGGGGGGGTTTCCCATACTTTTATGACTGTGCTAAAGTCTTCATGCCATGTTTACCTCAGAGACATAATGTTGGGTAATTTGTATTTAGCCTAAAAAGTGTACTGAATTATAGACATTCAAATTATTTTTAAATAATACATTTATTATTTTTACTATTATTTATACTATTATTTTTAAATAATACATTTAAAAATAATAATATATTATTTTTAAATGTTACAGAAATGTAACATTTAAAAATAATTTGAATGTCTATAATTCAGTACACTTTTTAGGCTAAATACAAATTACCCAACATTATGTCTCTGAGGTAAACATGGCATGAAGACTTTAGCACAGTCATAAAAGTATGGGAAACTCCTCCCCCATACACACACACACATACATGGGAAAGGATAAAATGTTTAAAGGATACCCACTTATGCCTGATATTCATATCCAGTCATAATTGTGTGTATTTAAGGATGGAAAGTAACTTGAAATCTTTTCTTCTGATATTGTTAACTGTTCTGTTATAACTGAAATAATTCTCTCGACATTTTTATTCAGAGTAGCCATTTGCACTCAGAACTGTGTCATGTGACATCTTTCATTGGCGGAACACTTGTAACCAGTTCAAGGAACACGAGTGTTCAGGGGGAACACCTGTGTTCCGCGGAAGTGGTTCTTAACACCGGTTAAGAACCACTGCTCTAAATCAACAAGTTCCTTATATCAAAAATACTGTATGATGGTGTACAAGGCAACTAGGCTTATATGATGACTCACAAAAATTTACAAAATGTTTATCTTGTGCTATACCCTCTATATAAGATGACTACCAATTTTACACTTGCTACTGACAGCTTCTTACACATTACTTTTACTTTACTATGATATAGGCATAGCAATCACCTCAGGTATTTTCTTTACTGTAATTTATAAGCAATGTCTTATCATATGAGATAATTGGCAAAACTGTTTGTTACATTTATACCACTCTTTGGTTTCGTAAATTGTAATTAATGTGATCACCAAGTAAGGTTTCATTATAATTGAAATTTAAAAACTATATCTTTGTCTAAAATAATACATTTATTAAATATAAATATTTATATACAAAATATATTAATATATCAAAAGCTTATTAGAACACAGCGCATGCACCTAATACAGCACAGCTATGTTAGACTGAAGGAGCTAGCTAATTGCCTGATGATGATGTTTTCCACTGCCAAATTTAAAGGTTCAGATTTCATACCCAGTATATAAGATGAACCCTGGTTTCAGCAATTTTTTTTTCAACTTTAAATATCATCTTATACGCCAACATATATGATATATCAACTGCAGATATTCATGGACAAAGCATTAAGAATTTTAACAAACATGTTTTAAAATTGTGCAATCGATTTTTTAGAAAGTTTATGGCATTTAAAAGCTACAAATAACTAAAAAAAATTAATGCTGTTAGTTTTTTACGTCATAAAAAGCTTTTCCAACTCAATAATAATTAGTTTTACAATAAAATTAGCACCCATAAAATCATATGAATTATTTACCTCCACATATGGAACTCCCATTAATCTCAGGAGTTGTTTACAATCATCATTGTGTTGCTTGGTTACTTTCACAAGTCTGCGGCTAAATTTATTTACATCTTCTGCAATTCCTTTTTTGAAAGTTAAAAAAAAAAAAATCCTGTAAGATCTTAAATCCAATTTAAGATTTATTTATAAAGGAAAGTGTTATTTATAAATCTATTTATAAAGGAAAGTGTGATATGAGGAATTTCATTTAAAACTGTAGGATTGCAATGGGAGAGTTTGGCAAGAACTGTTAATTTTTCAAAGTGAGGGAGTGAGTTTTTCATTTTAAAATGGGGGATTTTAAAATTTGAGGGAGTGAGTTTGCTTCAGTGAGAGATGACTACATTTCTAAGACTGTCACTCAACAGTTTATTGATATTTCTAACAGAGCTTAAAACTGATAATCTTAAACAAACATATCTTATGAAACTATCAAGTTTCACTAATTAGAAGTCAACAAAAAAGATTTTATTTTTTTATTTAATCTTCTGATATTTTTATAACTGAAATACAGCAAACACTTGCTATAGAAAATCCCTAAGGACCAGAGACAGTTTCTTATAATGCAAGGCTTGATATAGTGAATTCAGTAAAAAAATAAAAAAAATAAAAATACCC
Organism: Typopeltis vanoorti; assembly: GCF_054136105.1. Lineage (NCBI taxonomy): Eukaryota > Metazoa > Arthropoda > Arachnida > Uropygi > Thelyphonidae > Typopeltis > Typopeltis vanoorti. The sequence goes on along the minus strand of NC_143557.1, from coordinate 87,399,774 downwards.
CCTTCCCTCCCAAACACACACATTTTTGATGGAAAACTAATAGAGCAAGCAAAATATTTCAACATTTAGGCACAGTTTTTAGTGAAGATAGCAAATTAGGAGCCAGTTAAATAAATTTATATGGAATAAGACAAAAACACTAAACTAGCATTATACAAGACAGTGTTCAAACCAGTTTATGGATGTGAGAGTTGGGTTAGAAATAAAGCATTTGATCAAAGGTTAGAGACCACAGATATGAGTCATGAAAAAAATCAGTTGAATGAATGAACAGATGGCATCAATGACAGAATGATGTTAAAAATGACGATATCAGAAAGGAACTTGATATGCCCTTTCTTTTAGGCTCACACGGTGATCAGAATACATTTTGGAAAATTATGGAGACAACTACCGTGTTTGAGTAAAACATTAGCTTAATATAAACAAAAATCTACACTCCATCTTGATATGGTTAGCATTCAAGAATGTGTGGGCAGAGCTAATCTAATGGTATTGACCACTTAAACAGAATGGGTGAGAAAAGGTCAGCAAAGCAGGTTTGATGCCGAGATAGCAGGAAAGAAACCCAAAGGAAGAACAAGGTCTAGGTGGATTGATTCAATCAAAAATGCATTATAACAAAATGGTAGATATAGCAACATTGGAGTGATGACAAGTAATAGAATAATTTGGAGGTAAATTGTAGATAGGAGATTAATAATAATGTTAACTTAATCATGTAGTGTCACAGTAGCTTGAACATCCCTTGAGGTTATGTATCAGGAAATTGATGATTATTTTAGAATGCTTATTTCATTGATGTGGTGAAAATGAGTCAAGCATATGCAGATAGTTTATTTTCGAGAATTCAAAATTTATCTTTGAGATATTCCCTCCAATTAAATCCCCCCCCCCCTGCAACACACCCATACATAAATATGACTACTCTTTGTTTAGATTTGAACTCATTTAAAATTTTTCAAATCTGTTACTTCAGCTTAACAGATGTTGGTAAAACTGGACTATTTCTTTCTAAGTTGATTATTCCAGCAGCTACATTCTTGATTTCAAATGAAAAAGAATAAACAAAGCTGATATAGTGAGGAACCAACTAAATAACTTTAAATGGAATAAGAGAGAAATTATCCAAAGCACTCAACTCGCTTTATATAAGACAGTGTTCAATTTAGTTTTAAATTATGGATCTGAGAGTTATTTTAGAAATAAAACCTGATCAAATAATTGGAGACCACAGATATGAGCTCTGAAAAAAATTAGGGGTCTGAACAGACAGATGGCAGAATCATATTAAAAATGAAGATATTAGGAAGTAACTTGACGTTGTCAGTATTCAATGCTATCAATGCTCTACATGACATTTTAAACCCTGTACTGTGTTTAATCCTTATCAACATCTCCAACACAATGGCAGATAAAGAATTCAAAAAAAGTCAGCACCAGAAAAAAATTTGAAATCCTCAAACACTAAAGTGCTACAGGACGACCAAAATTACAATAAGACTGCATTGTCGTAAATTTACCATTGGCAGCCCCTAACAAATGAAGCTGTCAGCATATATCTTTACCATTACACCTAGGCAAGAACTTGCCTAGGTGTAATGGTAAACTTTTAGAACTTGCCTAGCTTCTCACCTAGGCAAGTTCTAAAAGTGAAAATAATGGCATCTGTTGGATGTGGAATATATATACCCTGTTTCAAGTTATAGCCAATAACATTCATTTGGATATAGCCAACATCTTCATCCAATCCAAACCTTCAGGAAACAATATGCCAGAGGAAGAAATCAATGCCTTAAAAGAGCTATACAGTAATAACAACATTATCAAAACTAAAGGAGACAAAGCTAATGCAACTGTGATTATGAATCAAACAGAATATGAAAATGCACATTCTTTTATAAGATCAGTCTACATGTCAAATAATAGATAACATATCGTGATCCTACTAATTTTCAAAAGAATAAAGTTCATAAATTGCTGAAGAAAATCACTTTCAAAATCACTAAAGAAACTATTAACAAACTCAAGCCTTTTCATATAAAAACACCCAGCACCAAAAATAGATGAACTACACTCAATATCTAATTGTGGGTAGAATAAACAGTCCTACAAACAAATTGGTAAATTAGTACCCACCCCCCCTAGGTGGTGGATGAATTTCATCACCTGTTGTGATGAAACCATCAATCATCATCAAATTCCTGCCATGTACCCTCAAGGGGTGTACAGGATATGACAGTACTACATGAAAAATTACTTCATTACTAACTTCTTATCTACAATTTTCCTCCAAATCAGTCTGTTACTTATCAAGACTCCAACATTATCAGATCTTATATTTCTATCATCTAAGGCATTTTGTACCGTATCAATCTACCTATATCGTGGTCTTCCTCTGGGTCATTTTGCTACAAACCTGGCAGAGAACACTTGTTTTGCTAATCTTTCCTGACCCATTCTATTTAAGTGACCATACCACCTGAGATTAGCTCTGCTAACGCATTGCTGGATGCTGACAATGTCACGTTCTTTCCTTATATCCTCGTTTTTAATATGATATTGCCATTGATGCCATCTGTTCACCCCTCTAATCTTTCTCAGGACTCTCATATCTGCAGTCTCTAGTCTATGGTCAAGTGTTTTACTTCTGACCCAGCTCTCAGATCCCTAAGTTAAAACTGGTTTGAACACTGTCTTGTATACAGCTAATTAAGTGTTCCGACTAAATTCTCTCTTATTCCATGAATTTATTCAATTGACTTCCTACATATCCAGCTTTGTTGATTCTGTTGTCTATTTCCATATGTAATTTACTATGTTCACTAAACATCGTGCCTAAGTAGCTGAAATGTTTTACTTGTTCGACAGGTTCCGCGTTCACAACACAATTGACATTTTCACAATTCTACCTATTTTCATTGTCTTTGTCTTTTTATTGCTGACCTTCATACCATATCTATTACAACAGCCATTCAATTTAGTCAGGGAATCTTGCAGACTTGTAGCGGATTTATTCATAAGTATAACATCGTCCACATAAAGCAAAGAGCTGACATTAACATCTCCAATTTTGATATCATGTCTAATACCATTTCCTTCATAATGTGACCAATATAGATAATGTACATCCTTCTCTCACAACAGATTTAACATTAAACCATCTTCCTGTACTTCCTTCAATTCTAACTGCTGACTTACAACTCAAATAAAGACTAAGTATTGCTTGATATAATGCCTCATTGACACCATATAACTGAAGCGTATTGAATAGCTTCTCTCTTGGCACCTTGTCATACGCCTTTCCCAGATCAACAATTTGAAAAAAATTTGTAAAGTTGTAAAGTGAAGATCTGATGCTTTGGCCTGAATCCAGCTTGTTCTTCATCAATTCTTCTCAACCGTTTCTCAAGTATTCTGGCATAAATCATGCCAGGAACACTCAGTAGGGAAATACCTATGTAATTCTCACATTCAGTTTTATTTCCTTTTTTATATATGAAAACTATGAGAGCTCTATTCCAATCATCAGGAATTCGTTCCTCTGTCCAGGGCTTACTGAACTATGCAGTGCAGCCACTGAAAGAATTTTATTCCACCACACTTCAGCATTTCTGGTCGAATATCATCTACTCCTGCTGCCTTTCCAAATTTCAAGCCTTTGATGGCTTTTTCCCTCCAAGTATGGATATGAATTCCTGACTGTACAACATATGGATATGAATTCCTGACTGTTGAGTGTTTTTTGGCACTGTGCTAACACTGCTTGTTTCATTTAACAATTTTTCGAAGTAATTACTCCATACTTCAAGGATATTTTTTTCCCTCGTTTTCATGTCACCTTTATCATCTTTAACTCCTTTTACAGCACTCTTTTCTCCATTTCTAAGCTTCTTCAACAACCTCCAGAATATTTTGCCACCTTCTTGATATTTATTTTCTATTTTCTTGCCAAAGTCCTCCCATGACTTTTGTTTAGTTAGTTTTACACAGTGCTTAGCTTTCTTATATTTGTCTCTGTATTCTCTGAGAGCACAAACTGTTATTTGCCAGGAACGTTTGATATGCTTTCTTCTTTTCCTTCACCGCCTCTTTAACTCCCTGTGTCCACCGCTTTAAAACTTTCTTTCTTTTCAATATGAAATTCAATTTCATCCTACTCAAGCCTAAATAGTGATCACTTCTAATTTCAAATCCTCTGTACACTCTGGTGTCCTGCACCACGGAGAAAATATCACTATCGACAATAATATAGTCAATAGAAAGGGGGATGGTAAATCCTTCTATGTTTTTATAGCCCGTTACGAAACTCAGATCGAAATCCATCGAGTTTCATGCCGAAAAAACTATCGGCGAGCCCAAGTGTAAATGATCACTTGGGTAGTACAACACCAGGGCAACTCCATGCAAAGCTGGGTCAAGCTTTGCATGGAGTTGCCCTGGTGTTGACTTTAATATTCTCTCATAATGTAAAACCCAGCTCCTAAGAGATGTATATATATTTATATTGTTTTACATTATGAGAAGAGGTCACTACCCAGACCGGTTTCAACCTTTTTTGAGGTCTCATCAGTGAGTAGGTAGACCTGGAATATCAAGGTTTTAAGTGAACACGAACTTACATACCTCTACTATCGAATTGCCGAAGTGGCGTACTCCTCTATTTATTGTTAATTACTAATTTAATAAGCCGAAAGGCTATTTTACCAGCGAATATGTTAATAGAAAGGGGGATGGTAAATTCCTCTATGTTTTTATAGCCGGTTACGATGGAGTTCGATCCGAGTTTCGTAACCGGCTATAAAAACATAGAGGGATTTACCATCCCCCTTTCTATTAACATATTCATCGGTAAAATAGCTTTTTGGCTTATTATATTAGTAATAACATAGTCAATAAGACTTTTCTTATTCCTTGCCTCTTCTTTCCATATGAATTTGTGCACATTTTTATGTTGGAACACGGTGTTAGTAATAACCAGTCCATGTCCTGAGCAGAAATCCAACAGGTATTTGCCATTATTATTAGCTTTGCTCTTTTCTCCAAATTTTCCCAAAATATTTTTGTATGTCTGACAATCATTTCCTATTCTGCTATTTAGATCCCCAACCAGGACCAACTTTTCATTTTTCATTGTGTCAGTTGCTTGCTCTAAAGCATTGAAAAATTCCTTCACTTCTACCTTAGTAGAACTTTCTGTGGGAACATAAGCACAAATAAGTCTTATTGTCCAGTTCCCCATTCTCATATTTGCCTGCATCACTCTACTTGAGACTGTCTGCCATTCAAGAAGATTAGCCTCGTATTTAGTGTTGAATACTATGGCTACTACTTATTTTCCTTGATTGTTATTGCCTGAATATAATTTATTGCTCAGAAAGATCTCACCAGTTTTTGTCTTTTTTGTTTCAGTCACCCCTATTATGTCAATCTGGTACTTATCTAATTCCTCAGCTAGCTCCATTTCTTTGCCATTCAGGCTTCTTATGTTGATAGTACCAATCTTTATCTCTGGTGATGTGGAGTTGGGGTTTGTTTTCAGATTTGTTCCAGTAGCTGACTTTTCGCTGTTCGCCCTTTCTCTCAGTTATATAGCTTACATTTGGCTTTGAAATAATGCTGGATCTAATATCCATTTTGCTTATGTAATAAATTATATTTTCCAAAAAAATCAATGTTTTTTTTTTTTTTTTACTGATCTTTCTCTTCTTATTTACTGATGCCTCCATCTTAGAATGGTTTTGACATGATGGAAAATGTTGTCCAAACAACGATATAGCACTATCATTAATCACTTTATGGAACTCCTATTGACTCATTGGGACATATCATTAAAAAAATGGGTTGGGGAGGGAGGTCATGGGCAGGTACATTTTTTCCATGGCGAGTAAGGTTTTGTATAATTTGTCAAACCCTCTTAATATGGAATACAATTTGGCCAACTGAGTCCCATATTATCCATTCTTATTCACAATTTATTCATTTGACATATAGGTGGATAACTGGGGAGAGTATGCTATGAGAAGGTAATTATTGGACATTGGGTCCAATCCTCACCTTCAGATTCCAGTCAATCCTCCACATTTCTTGCAGGCTAATGAAATGAATCAATAAATTTAATGGAATCAATGATATCACTACTGCTGCTTACAAATGCAACTGGTGAGTCAGGCTCCTGTGTTCACAAGAGCCTGAAGTTATCAAAAGGCACTGCAAAATAATAGTGCTAGCACTGTTCCAAAAAAGTTTACATGTTAAAATTCAAAAGTACAAGAACACTGAATATGCAAGTACAACATCGATACTTGCATATTCAGTAAATGAGATGCCCAAGGATTTGTAAGCATAAACAAGACCTGTAAGCAGGAAGAAATTCAGATAAAGAATGCAACTAGATGTTATATACACTACTTGGAAAGAAGTCAATGGACCCTCCTATGGGTAAGGTGCATCATGCCATATAACAAGCCACATGTCTGTAGCCAGTATAAATTAGAGAAATATGATGCTCAAAAAGTCAGTGCAACTATGGCTGTGAGGGGAAACTGATGGAACTTGAGAGCGGTGTTGTGATAGGATGCAAAGTTGCAGGCCTATTTGTATGGCAAACTGTTGACAAATTGGGTCATCCTAGGTCAACAATCAGTGATACCATACTGAGATGGAAGCACAGGGAGTCAAACTGTAAGTGCTACCTGCAGCGGATGACCCACCACACTCACTGAATATGACCATAGGGTGATATGAAGGTTAATATATAAAAATCGCATTTGTCGGTAGACATGTTGATAGAGTTCAGGGCATTGACTGAAACAAGAATCTGCACAAAAACATCCAGAACCAAGGCTCACAACATGGGTTTCCATGGTAGTACTGCAATATGCAAGTCTCATGTCACCTGAACCAACACGCAGTAATGTCTTCAGTGGTGCAAAGAGTCTGTGCAGTGAGACATAGAAACTTGGAAAGCTGTGTTATAGAGCAACGAATCACACTACACCCTCTACCTAGCAGATTGAGGGGGTGTGGCAGAATGTCTCTTACCAGAGTGCATAACCCCAACCATGAAATTCAGAGGTAGGGGTGTGGTCCTGTTTTTGGTTTGACCTCGGACCTCTGTGGTGTCATGAATATTGAACTTCGAGAGGTATCTGAACATTCTGGACAATGCAATGCTTCCTACTTTGTGGCATTTCTACAGAACTGACTACTGTCTCTTTTAGCAAGACAATGCACCATGTTATAAGGCTGCTGTAACTGTGTGGTTTGCAGACATGAACGTCACCATATTTGATACTTATTTTCGACTATGCTTTTTGTTTCAAATTGTTTCATTCACATGTACACTACAACCTATATAATCTATTTTCATGGCTGCCACTGCTCAACATTTTTTGTATAATTTATTTATTGTGCCCGCTGTTGGTGCTGAGTGATATATTTATGAGACGATGAAGGAACGATGTTCTAAGAACCTTCTTCCATGTTGGTATAGTTTCCCACACTTTCCAGATTAATGGTCAACTTTGAATATGGAGAATATCTAGTAAAAAACAGGTGCTTGAGTCTACTGGTCAGAAATCCAGAGATATAATCTATGCTAACATTCTGTACAGTCACAGATTGTGTAGATAAATTCTATGTGTGCACTAATATGATGAAGACACATTATTCCATAAAACTGATTTGAAGAAGGAGTGGCAATCATGATAAATAGCATAAAATAAACCTTTTTATTTTATTTATCAGCCCTACACAAAAAAGGTTAGCATTTAATTTAAAGGAGCAGTACCCATGACAATACCTACAGAAGAAACATCATGCAGTAACAGAGCATCTATCTGGGAAGAAAGTGATTGGAAGAAACTGGTGAGGAAGGGGAGGGGAATCATCAATTAAGCAAACTGCTCATTTCCATATAGAAGCATACATCATTCTGAGGAAAGTTTTAGGTTTTATCACAAATGTGGGAACAGTATTCTAAGGTTGGGCAGATTAGAGCTTTATAAAGTGTTAGGTGTTGAGCAAGAAAGAAGTATTTGGAATTGGAATGGAAAAGAATACCAAGATTTTTGAGACTGAATAAGATTGGACCTGATGTGTTTATGCCAGGATAGATTAAATGCGAGAATTGACCAAAGGGAGAGAAAACTGGTCATGGTTGGCATGAAGAATTCTGTCAAATGTGAGAGAAAGAGTGGCATGGTCTTTCTTCCTAGAAATGAGACAACTGCATTTTGGTGGCATTAAAATTTAACAGGTTATCCTCACCCCCACCTGAGAATGGAAAGGAAATGAGGGTTAATTGGTTAAAGAAAATCTCGAAATGTGAATTACCCAAACACTACAAGGTTTTGAAAATGAAAAGAAAATGAAATGATAAGTGGAGAGTACTGTAATCAGCAAAGCTACAAATAGGATTGGATGTCAAGAAGAGGAGATCACTGAAGTATAGGAGAAAGAGTGTAGGTGACGTGACAGTACCAATATTAATTGAAAAATCCGATAGAAGGATCGCTGGCCATTCAATGGTTATCCGCCATAACCAGTGAATGGCCAGAGATAAAGCTGGCAATTCATTCACAAAGGGAAGAAAGAAGACTATAAGATGACAGTTTGGAAAGAAGACCACCATGCGAGACTCAATCAAATGCCTTGAAAGTATTGAAATGACCACTTGAGTTTCTCTAAACTTTTCCATGGCTTGAATCCAAAGGAGGGTGAGGATGGGATGGCAAGAAGTTCTGGTGTGAAATGAGAGTTGCAGAACCCATACTGATGATCATTAAGTAGCGTCTCTAAGTAGTGAAAAGTTGGCTATTGACCTTTTCCTTCATTTTAGAGAGTATGGAGGCCAAAGCATTACAGTGATAGTTAGATGGTTGGATTTATCTCCCTTTTTGGGAGGGAACAGGCTGGACAAAAGCTTTCTTCCAGGCTGTGGGGTTAATGCCAGATGAATATGACAGCTTGAAGAGATGAATGATGCAAAAGGTCTGAGTTCTGGAGCACAACAGGAGGAATACCATCAGGACCAAGAGACTTATTGGTATCAAGCCTGCTGAAGATTGTTTTTAATATCCTTCTGGTGAAATTTCAGAGGCATATTGTGGATAGTTTGTAGAATGGCAGGACGAGTTCTGTGCAAGAGTTGGAGGCAAAAACTGATGCCAGGAGATCTGCCTTAACTTTGGGATATGTCACCATTATACCACCACCAGGATGTGAGAAGTGGAAACATGAAAGGAGAGAAGTTTTGTCTCACTCACTCACTCACACACACACACACACACACACACACACACACACACACACACACACACACACACACACACACACACACACACCATTGGTAAAAGGCCAGAAGCCACAACAGCATTAGGATAGATTTTGGACTGTTTTGGATTTCTTGATGTTTTTTTTTTTTTTTTTTTTTTTTGCAGTTGTTATAAGCTGTAATGTAAGCTGAGCGAGAAGCTGGAGTTTTTGACTAGAGCCATTGGGCATATACTGAATTTTTGGTGTGGACAGCTTTGGCATAGTTGTTGGAGAAGAAGTTAAAAGATAAAAGTCAAGGATTTTGAGAGGAGTGGAGAATAACTTCAAAATTTTTGCACAGTTATATTTTAATTATTTTTCAGCAAAAGAAATTTATATAAAAACAAAATGTGCAGAAATCTGATTTGAGAATAAAACATTATGGAATTATATTGGTTAATCCAATGGAACAATATGAGATTTGTTTCAATAAAGAAATACATTGAGTTGGCATAATCAAAACAATTCTAAAAACAGAGGAAAACTCACTTTATTACTGTAGAATTTTTACTTAAGTATCATAGATTTTATCACAGAACAGCAATTAAACAATAACAGACAATTCTAAAAGGCACCACCTGTGTAGCTAATGTAAGAAACTAAATAAGGTCAATAATTTCTTAACTTATTAAAAAAAAAAGTATATAAATATATACATAAACCAAATAAAATTAGAAAAGATTGGCAGAGTTGAAAAGTGCTATCTCCCAGGGATAGAAGCAGACCATCGAATCTGTTTAAGTTATCACACATTTCTTTAACAATAACAATAAACAATAACAATAAACATTTCTTTAACAACAAAACAATAAATTTTGTTCCTATAAACTCTATGTTTATAGCAAGCTCCACAAGTTCAGACTGTTCAGGTTCATGGTATTTAATATAAGACTTATGTTCTTCTAAACAAATAAAATCAGATCTTCCAGTTTGTCTAAAACGAGACAACCCAGAAGTCTGATAGACACCTGGATAACTGAGAGGTGGAAGCTTGTCTTTAGTAGAAGCGAGAAAGGTGGTGATTTTTCTGATGGGACAAAAGGCAACAAAAATATTCTTCTAAAACTTTTGCTATGTGTTCAGTAATGCCATGCACATGAGGGATGGGAATATGAGTTATTTATTCTGTTATGGTATCTCTACTTCTTCCAGTACAGAATAAATAACTCATATTCCCATCCCTCATATGCATGGCATTACTGAACACATAGCAAAAGTTTTACTGTTAAAGCTTTTTTTGATGAAAGAATCCTTAAAACGATTAGATAAAAAAGGTGAAATTAATATGTTGTAATTCTTTCTGTAAAAGTTTGTCTGAAGAACATAAAGAATGAGCACAATGTACTAAAGTCTTAATAGTTCCAGCTTTTTGACTAGAATGGTGATGAGATTTAAGGTGGATGTAATGGTCCATATGAGTTTTTTTTCCAAAAAACTGAAAAGTATAGGCTATAATTTGGTTGATGAAGAATTAGATCAAAAAAAAAAAAGCTAACTGGTCATTTACTTCATTTTTCTAGGGTGAATTAGATGCTGGAATGAAGTGCATTTAATTTGGAGAGAAACTGCTGTGACTCAGAGGAAGAGCTATTCCAAATTGCAGAAATATCATCCACAAATCTGTACCAATGTGAATGATATTTTTGCAATTTGGAATAGCTCTTCCTCTGAGCTTTATACCAGATTCTTTGCTCTTGTGAGTTATCTTATTTTGGACAAACTGGAAGATCTGCTTTTATTTGTCTATATGAACATAAGTCTTATATTAAATACCATGAGCCTGAACAGGCTGGACTTGCAGAGCATGCTATAAACATAGAGTTTACTGGAACAAGACAAGAGTCCTTCATCAAAGTTGTTTCCTCATAGAATGTCTTTATAAAGAAAAATGTGAACCTTCACTTCATTGTCCTAACTTTAAACAGATCTGATGGTCTACATGTATTCCCTTTGTGGGAGATAGAACTTTTCAAATCTGCCAATCTTTCCTAATTTTATTTTGTTTATGTATATATCTATATAATTTTTTTTAATAAGTTAGGAAATTATTGATCTTATTTAGTTATCGTACATTAGCTATTCAGGTGGAGTTTTTTTAGAATTGTCTGTTAATGTTTAATTGCTGTTCTATGATTCATTAATGATGACATCTATGATACTTAGGAGGAATTTCTACAGTAATAATGTTTTTTATGTAAGTTTTACACTGTTTTTAGAATTCTTCTGTTTAACAATGTGAGACCTGAACTCCAGCGAAGGGTAGAGTTTACATGAACTCTTTAGTTATTCATGTGATGTTACCTACATGAGACAAGGAAGTGAAAAAAAAAAAAAAAAACTGTCTACTACTACTTTTTTTTTTTTTTTTTTTATACTTTTTTCAACATGACTCCCTACCATGAAAGGTTGGAAGTAACAAGAAAAAAAAAAAAAACATTTCCCCCCCTATTTTTATTAATATTATACTTTTTTCCCCTCATTCTTCTCTTTATTTTTACATAATCTGGAAATCTTGCTCTAGAAACCACACATGGAATTTCCAAGCTACTTCAGACATCTAGTAAGCAGGGTGGTCATCTCACACAATGAAATGCATCATCCACCTAAAGATAATCACAAATAATGTGCATTCCCACAGCAGGATTCCAACCCATACCCTTCTGGCTAGAAAGCGAATACGCTAACCACTGAACAAATATTATTCTAGAATAAACTTGAAACTGCATTTACAGCGCATCCAAAGTTTGTAAAGTTAAGTGTTGTTTTTTTTCTTGCAGAACCTTGGAAATATTTCAGATATCCTGAATGGGGAGCAGAAAAAATTGTAAATTTTTATCATATAAACAGCACAATGACCACTTTTCAAAACAAATAAAGTGAGTCAAAGCATTTAAAACCTAAATCCAATGAATTTATATGATAAGCATTGATAAGAATTTGTATGATAAGTTATGTCCATACAAAGTAGAGATGCAAGAGGGAAATAGTGCCAGTGGTTTTGAGGCAGTATGATGTGAGATAGAGGTGAATGGAATCAAATACTTGGTTGGATGTTGTTATAGACCAGGTAATGTGGATAGTGGTGATAATGAAATGTATAATCAAATTAGTCAAGCAAATAAGAAAAGGGTGATCATTATGGGTGATTTTAATTATGGCAATATAGACTGGAATGATGAGATAGCAACTGGAAATAAAGAAAATGAGTTTCTTGAGGGATAACTACCTCAGACAGTATGTAACAAAGGGCATGAGAGGATTGAGGGTCTTGGAGTTGGTCATCTCATCAGAGGATGTAATTATAAATGATGTGTCAAATCACCCACCAATTGGTGAGAGTGACCATGAGCTGATTACCTGGGTGGTTGCCAGCAGTGTGAGGACCTCTGTGAGAAAAGGGTATATGTGGAACTACAAGGGGGGGGGGGATTATGAAGAGCTCAGGAGACAGATTGCAGGGTGTAGCATGGAATGAGGAGTTAGCTGGAAAAAAAGATCAATGCAGCTTGGGGGATTTTCAAAAGCTATGTAGTAGATGCAATGTCTAAGTGTATTCCAAGGGTGAGAAGGTTAAATAAGGTAGGTGTGAGATGGATGAATAAAAAGATTAAGCATGCGATACAGAGAAAGAGGGCATTGTAGAGGCAGCATAAGAGAAGTGGAAATAACCAATTCCATGAGGTCTACAAAGACCAGACAAGGAGGGTGACTTGGTTGGTGAGGGTAGCTAAAGAGAGGTATGAACAGCAGTTAGCTAATGAAGCCAAAAAGAATCCTAAGGAACTCTTTCGATATGTAGCCAGCAAAAGAAAGAATGATTATGGAAGGATGACATTGATAGGATAAAATAGTATAAAGACAGCTGTTGCAGAATGTGTGGTGAAGATACTTAATGAGCAGTTCATAAAGGTCTTTTTCTTGTGAATGTGACATCATGGAGAGTTAAGAGCAGTTGATGATGAGGAGAAGAGACTGACTGTAAGTGAGCAAGAGGTATATGGGAAAATGAGCAAACTTGATGTTAATAAGGCCATTGGACTTGATAATATATCGCCACTTATTTTGAAGGAATCCACCAAAGAGTTGGCATCTACCTTGACATATTTTTTTAATATGAGTCTTGCACACGGTCAAGTCCCTTAGGAGTGAAAGGAGGGCAAGATTGTGCCATTTCATAAAGGAGGTGATCGAACTCAAGCATCAAACTATAGGCCTATCTGTGTGTATCAGGTATTGTGGTTAAGTTGTTGGAGAAGCTTGTGAGAACTAGGATTCAGAGTTGGGTTGACAACAATGGTATTATCTTTGATGAACAGCATGGATTTGCTAATGGGAGGTCATGTTTTAGTAATCTACTTACTTATTACAATAAAGTGACTGCTTCCTTGGACAGAGGAGAAGGATACACAGTAATATACTTAGATTTCGCACAGGCTTTTGATAGAGTACCTCATGATAAATTGATAGTCAAACTAGAGCAGATGGGGTTGGATATTAGATTAGTGCAGTGGATTGGAGACTGGCTATCTGATAGGTATCAAACAAGTTGTGTATGGGGTGCGATATCCAGGAAAAGGAAAGTCACTAGTGGAGTGCCTCAGGGGTCTGTTTTGGGGCCATTACTGTTTAACTTGTATATTAACGATATAGGTGAAGATTTGGACGGAGATATTCAATTGTTTGCAGATGATGCAAAGTTGGGACAAACCATGAAGAGTAGTGAAGATGTTGTTGCCTTACAAGAAGACTAGAATAAATTGGGTAATTGGGCACGAAATGGAGATGTCAGTTCAATGTTGCAAAATGTAAGGTTTTAAAATTTGGAAAACAAAGATGGGATGCAGAATTTATGCTTGGTGAGGATATATTGTTGGAGGTGGAAGAAATAAGAGATTTGGGGGTGATAGTGGATAAGGATCTAAAATTTAGGGGACACATCGCCAAAATTGTGAAGACAACACAAAGGCTTCTGGGAATGATGCAGAGGACACTGACGTGTAGAAGTAGGGAGATTCTTGTTCCGTTGTATAAGGCTTTGATTATGCTACACATGGACTATTGTGCCCAGATTTGGCCACCTGGTTTTCAGAAGGATGAAGAGATGTTGGAAAGGGTCGATTGACTAAGGTAGTTTCTGACCTCTGGAATGTCGAGTATGAGGAAAGATTGAGAAGATGTAATTTGCAGAGTCTGGTGGACAGGAGGAAGAGGGGAGATATGATAGAGATCTACAAGTCGGTAAGGGGTTGTTATAGGATCAATGCTGGAGAGGTTATACAGAAAATAGTTGGAGATCAGGGGAGACCAGAGGTCATCCCTGGAAACTGTATAAAGAGGGTGTGAGGGAACAGGTTTTTCTCATGCAGAGTTGTGAATGATTGGAATGCCTTGCCTGAGAGTGTGGTGTCTGCAAGGGGTTTGAATGTGTTCCAGGCACGGTATTATGAGCTGTGTGTGTGTGTGTGTGTGTGTGTGAGAGATAAAAGGACCTCCCAGAAGTCATTGACTCCATGAGGTCTTGGAATAATAATAATAATAATAAGTGATAAGAACCCCCCCCCCCCAAAAAAAACCCAGAATACAGTAAATGGCTAGGACATCCTAAAACAGACCGATAGACATATCACTTATTACCTGAAGAGAATTCAGACATGAGTACTGTAATGAAATATAATGATGCAATGTGTATATTAGGTACTTGATTATAATTGAATTTTCCAAAAAAATACCAACTACATATATAACAGTGTAAACAAGTATTTCTTTCATATTTCTTAAATTTGGTTTTACAGTTTTCACAAAAAAAAAAAAAAAAAACTTAATAAATTCTATATATATCTTACCAGCTTCTTCAGCTTCTTCTAAATTTTTTTGAGCTTCAGCTCTCCTTTCTTGCCGCTTGTCTAACTAAACAAAAAATAATTCTAAACAGTTATAATCTGGGGATAAAAGAGAATTGGATCAGATGTCATAATAATAAAAATTAATTCATTTATTATAACTTTAAAATTTTTGCAGAATAATATTACAACTTAACAGATAAGCTTAGGCGTTGATGGTTATTCATGACTTATTTTTCACGGTATTAACAAGACTACAAACACTTTTATCAACAAAGATGTTTTATTAACGGGTATCCACGATCTTCCGCCAGCAATGGCCAATAACGTGCGACTAGACATAGCAAGTATTATAAACAAGGCTAAGCCTCCAAAAAGCAATATGCCACGAAAGCAAATAACTGCCCTAAAAAAGTTATATAATAATAAAATATTATTATTACAAAAGCCGATAAAGGAAATGCAACAGTTATCATGAATAAAGAAGAGTATAACAGAAAAATGCAAGATCTCATATGTGACAGTTCCACATATCAAATTATACATCGAGACCCTACGATGTCACAAAAGAAAAAAGTCCGAAAATTACTGAAAAAAGTGACATCATGGCCCAAAGAAATCATCAGGAAAATAAAACCAATTCATGTTAAAACACCCGGTATTTATGGATTACCCAAAATCCACAAAACTATTATTCCCCTACGCCCCATAGTGGATAGCATAGAGAGTCCCACATATAAACTGGCCCGGCATTTAGCTAAGTCGCTTTCCCCTCTTACTGGCAACTCCTCTACTTTTGTAAAAAATTCAATCCATTTCAAAACATTGGTTAAAAATCTAATCCTAAAAAATTCAGACATAATGGTTAGTTTCGATGTCACCTCCCTATTTACCAATGTACCACTTATAGACACTCTTGATTTAATCAAGTCTAAATTTCCCCCAGATATTTTTGAATTATTTCAATTTACCATGAATGCAGGTTACTTTACATGGGAGGGGAAATTCTACAAACAGATTAATGGTACTGCTATGGGTTCCCCCCTCTCCCCCTCCGTTAGCAAATTTTTACATGGAACACTTTGAAAACAAAGTACTTACCACAGCTACATACAAGCCACAAGTATGGTTGCGCTATGTAGATGATGTATTTGCCATCTGGCCCCATGGACAAGACACTTTGGATGCTTTTGTCACCTACCTAAACAGCCAACACCCCAAAATTCACTTCACAGTAGAAAAAGAATCAAATAACTGTTTGCCATTTCTTGACACATTAGTCACCCGCCTTTCAGATGGATCACTATCTTTTTCTATTTACAGAAAGCCTACACACACAGGAAGATACCTACATAAACAATCACATCATCATCCAGTCCAACAGTACGGCATTTTAAAAACACTTACACACAGAGCCAGAGCCATTCGTTCTAACGATACAGCTCTGACCACTGAACTCCAGTACCTGCGCCATACGTTCTTAGCCAACGGCTACAATCCCTACAAAATAGATAAAATACCACATAGGCCCATTACTCTGCCCTCCCCTAATACACAAGAATACAACATGACCATTTCTATTCCCTATATCAGAGGTACATCGGAAAAGATAGCCAAAGTATTGTTGAAACATGGCCTTCGCACCACCTTCAAACCTCATGTCAAGCTGGCAACTCTGATCCGCTCGCCAAAGGATAAACTTCACCCTTTAGCACACCCAGGAGTGTATGAAGTTCCATGTGACTGTGACTTGGCCTATTATGGGCAAACAGGAAGATCAGTGAACATCCCCCTGGAAGAACATGAAAGATACATTCGCTACTATTACTATGGCAAGTCGGGACTGGCAGACCACGCTTTGGACACTCCTTCACACAGGATTAGATGGAGGAAAACAAATGTGCTATTTAGGAGTCGTTATAGATCTGAAAGATTATTTTTTGAGTCAGCAATGGCTTTGAAGAATTCTCCCAACCTTAACAAATATGGTTGCATTAATTTGCCAAAAATTTGGGAGACCGTTATCCTAAGAAAAACTCCTGGATAACTACTTTTTTTTTTTTTTTTTTTCCCGTTAAAGGCGCCAAAAATAGGACTTTAGATCTTTTGTCTTTTGCAATTATATTGTTTCACTCACTCACTGTCGCGTTTACATGTGTGTTGTGCTCTGATGATGCTGATTTGAAAATCAGCGAAATATTAGCGTTAATAAAACATCTTTGTTGTTAAAAGTGTTTGTGGTGTTGCTAATACCGTGAAAAATTAAGTCATGAATATTACAACTTTTTCAACAAAAGCAAAAGAAATTTAAATAAGCCATATGAGTCAGTTAAAAGTCAAAGCAAGATAACCGGGAGGAGACTTAATATACCCTGTTAGGAATGCAAAGAACTGACCTGGACTTGTGACAAATTGTCCAGTTTTCACAATTTCATGGTGTACTCTATTATGAGGTATCCACTGGATATTGAAAGAATGAGAATAGGCTGACATTTCTGGACTTAGCCAACAAAACCATATTCCACATGGACATAACCACAAACAAACATGATGGTACAACATGATGAAATGCTGTGTCATGCCAAAGGTGGTGTAACCTGATTTAACAAAGCTACTACTGCTGTTTTCATCAGGGAACCAAGACAATGAAAACTCAGCTACCAGAATAAACTCAACCACAGCAACACTGAAGATAACTACCATCAAAGTAAGAAGTATCAATGGAAAAGAAGTGAAACTAAAAGAAAAACGAATCAGTGCTCAAATAGAAGTGTTGCCATGAAACATTGCTAAATGATAGCTATACAATTTTATATTTAGGAAAAAAACAGCAATTAGAGAAAGTAAGGAGCAGTTATAGTATTCAGCATAAAGCACTTTTAGACTGCAAGCAAATTTCGCTGAGATTTATTTTTGCATATAGTCCCAAAAGAAGGGTCAAGTAGGAAGAGCAGAGAAATATTTTGAGTCATAAGATGGGGAAGTTAACATAAAGTAAAAAGATGGTCTAGCTAATATATAACTATTTTAAGAAATTTTATTTCTTAGATTTCTTAGGAATGCAAAGAACTGACCTGGGCTTGTGACCCAATCTCCAGTTTTCACAATTTCACGGTGAGCTCTATTATGAGGTATCCACATGGATATTGAAAGAATGAGAAATAGGCTGACATTTTTGGACTTAGCCAACAAAACCATATTCCACATGGACATAACTACAAACAAACATGATGGTACAAGATGATGAAATGCTGTGTGTGTGTGTATAAAACGGATGACTGCTGTAAAAATCACAAAAAAAAAAAAAAAAAAAGGGCAAGTTACTGAGGCATGATCTACCCTTCACAAAACTTGCTACTTCTGCCATACAGTATCCCATTTCCATCTCTCTATTCCTGTATTTTGCTCTTGACCAACTTCTCCAATACTATGACAACTCCTGATATGCTGATCGGTCGGTAATTGACTACATCAGTTTTGGAGCCTCCTTTATGCAATGGAACTATTTTCCTCTCTTTCCATCTCCTCGGGATTAACCCAGAGCTGAGACTTAGATCAAACAATATGGTCAAGACCACTGACAATTCTCTTGCAGCTTTATGTAAAACTCGAGCTGGTATACCATCCAATCACACAGCTGTATTCACATTCAAGTTCTGTAATTATGATATGCACCTCCATTTCATTTACCTCAGTTCCCATATAAGCCTTTGGCTCTCTCATTCCTGCAAAATCACCTGTATGACATACTCTTGCAAAGTGTTTTCTTAGTAATTCTACTATTTCGACTGATTAAGTTCCCTCCCTAGCACTGTTAAATCTTGAATGAAAGAGAATTTATAATGTATTACCTTCATTCAGATTTAACAAGTATCTAAATTCTCGATGTAATACTTGTATATTAATAAAAAGAAACTGAATGTAAATGAAATGATAATAACGAGAAGCGTCGGAACGGGGGTGCAGAGGAATTGAGGTGCCGTGTGAAGGTCATCAAGAGAATATATAGTTTTTTGCGACACAAAAACAAGGCATTTTGCCTTTTGGTTTTTGCCTCGGATCTGTTCAGTCATTTCCGGAGAAAGGAAGTTCCAGTGAGGTCGGGGTGAGATGAATGAGAGCGGCTATGTGGCCAAGTAGAACGCCAACGTGCGCATAGGTCTCGGCATAGCAGAAGGTCAGCATAGACCGAGAAGGAAATGTGGAACCTCGTGGACCAACATCAGCAGTGCTTCGTGAAAATCATAGGCAACGAATCGTGATCGTATTCGCATATCTACCTTCCAGAAGCAAGAACCTAAGGAACGTATCAGCCAGGTAACCTCGTCAAAAAGGAACCAGATGAAGAAAACGCGAGCCGTATAATTCCAATTGATGATTGCAAGTATTAGCCAGTGAGATCCTGACACCTCGGTAAAGTAAAAACTTTTCTTGTATACAGGGAAAGTTAGATTATGACGGTAAAAGGGACTAATTAGAATTGTGATTTATGAAGTGTTGTAGGACTTGAGGAGTTGAACCATGAATAGGGAATGATTGATCTGAGTCAGAAAACTTGTAAAAGTGCAGTGTGAAAATATTTTAGTTTGTCATTGTTGGGTAGTTCTTGAACTATTAATTGTGTGAAAATAATCTAGGAGTGTTAAGTAATTAGAAGGACATCCTGTTTTAAAAGCATTAGATAATATTTCTTGTTGTAAGGGAACTGGAATGTCTATGTTACGTCAAGTTATCTTATTTACCTTTCTTCCCAACATTAGTTAAGTTAGTGTCTATGAAGATAATTGTAACTTGCTTTATTAGTAATGAATAAATTTTTTCTTGTCAACCAAATACCTTGCCTGATCACTAATCTCAATGCACCACTCATAAAGAGAACCTATGCGTAAAAATATTGGGGATAGTCACGACTGCAGTGCAAAATAAGAATATATTAGATTATTGTGTTTAAAAATAGAGAAGGAAAGGATACAAGATCGTGTGCCATACTAGGTGTTTGCTCTTAGATAAAGAAATTTCTCTTATCTATAGAATTTTGGTGGCGCAGCGTGAACAAATAAATTTTCCAAAATTTGAAAAAGGGTTAACACTAGTATTCTAACAAAGAAATTGGCTCTAGCCAGAGGCATTTCCTTTGTCTATAGAGTTTTGCACACGTGGGCAATACACTAATAGCGGCCAAGGGTTAGAGGTAATAATAATAAGGGTAGAGTCTGTAAGAATTGTATAGGACAAAATTTTAGAGTTGAAGAAATAACAAGAAAAAATAAAAATAATACAACATAAGCCAAGATTTAAGGAAAGGATATAAGATCATAGAGGAGTAAACACAATCAACAAATAAATTATATATACTCATAAATATATATACTAAAAAAAATTTTTTTTACACCACTGGCATTCCTTACAATCATTCTGCAGTACGCATTCTTTCTTTTACCTGCAGCATATCAAAAGAACTGTTTGGGATTCTCTTTGGCCTGCATTGCTAACTTCCTTTCATAATCTGCTTTTGCCTTTCTTACCACACTAGTTACCCTTCTGGCCTGTGCCTTGTACTGTTCATCCTTCTTACCTGCTGGTCACCTTTCTCCTTAAATTCTCTCCATAACTGTTTCTTTATTCAGCTCCAGTTTGATAATGATATTCATCCATTTAACTCCCACTTGATTTACTCTCCTGACTGTAGGTATACAGTCTGCCATTACCTCCCTAACACTCCTCATGCGCTATCAACATCTAGCACTTTCAGTTTCACATGCCACAGCACAGATCCAAGCAAGCTCCTAAAATTCTTCAATTCATTTTGCTATAGCATATCTATCTCTGGTTATGCTTCCATTTTGTAGTTCAACTGCAACCATCTGTTTACTGCTGTTTGGTTGCATTGAGGATGGTTGTCTTCAATCATTTGTTGCATTAGTTTACAACTTAATTTTTATATTTCTTCCTTGATACATTTTCTGACTGTTTTGCAGAGTTCAGTATATTCAATTTTATTCAGTCCTCATCCAGTTTATTTCATTTCTTCATAATCTATCTTGTTTCTATTCAGTGGTACCAGATATTTCAAATGAGCACTGCTAAAGTTCTGGCTTTTTGATGTCATTACTTCTGACAGATCAGTATCATCATGTATGTTAATATTAAATCTGTTGTTTAATTCATATTGATTTCTTTCTTTAATGTTGAGTTGGTACATATTTATGTTTTGATCCCTGAAACATTTTACTTCCTTTTTGGAAATTTATTTGAATATTACTGCTGGCCATATGATGGTCACTTCGAATGTCGAAGGTACTGATAATAGACCAGTTTTGAAATGTATGTTTTTTCTTTTATTAGGAATAAAGTTAATTTCACTAGTTCTCCCATTTGGACTTTTCCCCATATATGAGGTGCGACAGTTTAATTCCCGGAATGCACCTGTAAAAAACCTACGTTCAGAACTATACATTAGTGGCTACTGTCACCTTCAAAGTAGTCGCCTAGTGCATTTATACACTGATTTAGACTATGTTCCCATTTCTGGAAACAAGTCTGGAACTCTTTTTCCAGAATACTATTCAATTCCTTTATCATATTATGCTGGATATCAGCAATGTCAGAAAATCTTCGTCCTTTTTGCACAGTCTTTCATTTTGGAAACAGCCAGAAATCACAGGGAGCTAAGTCGGATGAATAAGTAGAATGACCTAATTCGGTAATCGATTTTTTGGCCAGAAACTCTCTCACAATGAGTGCACTATGGGTTAGAGCATTGTCGTGATGGATGATCCATTGTCAGGCCACAATTCAGGTCGTTTTCTTCTTTCTCAATTCATTTGCAATTCATCAACCATTAATTGCACACTAATTGTCTGTCGGGCTGTACCAAACCTCGCACTCTGTTCACATTTGTGTCCATCATTTTTATTTTTGGCTGCCCACTTCAGGGGTTGTCGTTCACATCTTCTCGTCCACCTTTGAATCTCTTATGCCACTCAAAGACACTTGACACTTTCAACAGCTCCAACATTTCAGTAGCAGTTTTGCTGATTTTCACACAAAATTTGATGTTAAAACGCTGATCCAAATTTTGATCACACATTTTTATGCCAAAGTTTACACTCAGATCTCCACTGTTTTTGCAATAGCCAACAAGAAAATAGCTCTATCGGCTTGAGGTTTACGCACACATTAGTTGAAACATGCACAAACACGATTGCTCCCATGACTCCAACCAAATCACCACACGGGTCACACTACGTAGCTGTTCCGGGAATTAAATTGTCACACCTCGTACACTTTCAATGTGGTTATTTTATGAAAAAAAGTATTTGTTATGTAGAAATTTTCTTTTTCTGCAAATTCTATTAGACTTGTTTCCTGTATCATCTTTTGTGCCAAATCCAAAATTTTGCAATGAACTTTCCATCTGACTCTTGTGTACCACTTCTGACACATTCAAGTCTCCAATGACAATTTAGAAATAATGTTTTCCTTAAGTTGTGAAACATCATGCCAGATGTCATCAATTTCTTTATCATAAAACTTATTATCATATGTAGATTTGAATTACTATTCAGTCAGATATATTGTCAAATTTTATGTTATTGTTCTTCAATCTTTTGCTGATCATGAACACTACTGTTAGATCTGAAATAGGCGACTTCAAATTTTACATGACGTCACCATTCCAGAATCTAACAATTAACATACATGCATACTTATCTTTTAGCGCAGTGTAACTATGTTTTTTGTTTTGTAACAACATCTTGTATGATAAACTGTGAATTTTGTGAATTCTAAATTAATGTATCTAAATGTCTAGCATGAATGAAGTCAGCAAAAGGGGCAAAATAAGAGAGAGATTATTAGTGAAATATGGTAAATGAAAGAATGCGTATTATTCAGGGCAAAGATCGCCCTAATACTGTAAAAGCAGCATAAGCACCCACAGGCATCACATCTAAGAAGGCATCATGACGCATACGTTCCCGGAAACAAGAAGTCCCGTATGTTGATCAGTGAAGTCACCCAGCCGGAGACCAATGGGTGAGATGATAAGAGAAATTCAAACTCGGAAAGGTGGTGCTCTAGGAGAGCAAATAAAATCCGTGACATGGAAGTAAATCCCCCCATTTTTTCTTGTTCCTGGATTTCTTTCCGTGTGCTCCAAGAGTTCTTCGCAGTTCAGCTCTCATTTTTGAGGGCTGACTTACGATAGGATCCGGCATGACACCGCAGTAGATTTCAGCAAGATTAACCGCGATGAGAAGATTATCAACGTAAAACCTTAGCAAAGAGATAGTGCCCAGCCCAGGTGAGCACGTGTAACTCACGTGGCGATAAGATCGAGACAACCAGAATCGAAACAAAGAAGGAAGGACGGAAGAAAACCGATAAGGAATAGATAAGTACTCTCACTTGTTCTAGACCCTTTTGAGAATTGACTAACAGTGTTAAGAGAATGCAACCTAAAATTTGTAATGAAAGAAAGAGTGAAGAATTAAGATCTATGTAAATGACTATGTTTTTGAAGTGAACTTTAAGGACTTTTAGTTAGTTACAGATTCTGTCGTAATTTATCCGAAAGAGATTTAAAATGTGCTAAAATGCTTTAATGTTCAAATGAGCTGTAATTATGAATGTATTATATGTTGAGTTAATGAATTTGCTAATGTTTTGAAGTCAATGCATAATTGTTTTTAAGAGTGAGAGGGTGAATGAATGGTAGAAGTTTAACATTAGATTTAATAACCATTTTAACTTGTATGGCATTATTTATTGAGTTTAATAAATGTATTGATTTCTTACTTACATGTGTTTCTGATCATGATGACTGCCTCTGACCCTTCATAAAACATCGAACCTGAGATCGTGTGTGTGTGGGGGGGGGGGGGGGGAATACCCCAATTGAAAGTAGTAGGGCACGACTGCAAATAAAAAAAAATAAGCCAGAGAACACAAGTTTCTAAGAATTTAATTTACATTGTTAGTGGCACCTGATATTCTATGATTACCCTAAAGGCTGAGTTTATCTCTAACCTTAAGGCCCAGGCTGGTGCAGATAAAAAATAAATTTGCCTGAGCGACCAGAATAACTCATAGAATTCAGGGAACGGGAAATTTCTGGTAGACCTTAAAAGTTAAGTTACGTAAGAAAAGGCATAAGAGAAGCGAGACATAAGGTTAAGATTAATATTAATGAAGATCACATAACAATGGCGCAACCTACTTAACAAAGAGGTACATGCGATAGAACTTGATATAGCGACTGAGATAAGAAAGGATAAAGTTAAATCAATTGCCTCGATATATCAATATCAGCGATATAAAGTCACAACACTACTCAATGGATTCTTTCCTTATCCCAGCCTCTATAATATGTCTTTGTACTCTAACTGAAGAAGTTCTTCATCATATTTAATTTCACGGAATCAAAGAATGCCCCATTTTTAGTGACATAAACTATTCTGTTAATTCAGTTATTTATGCTTCACTGCTGATAGCCCTACCATCTAAAGCTGTATGATCTGGTTACTCAAGGATGCTTAGCATCCTCTGCCTTCATGTTTAGTGACGTGCTGCCACACGTAACAGTCTGGTCTCCAGGGATTGAGGACAATTTTGTTTCTATCTGATTCATCTAGTTTGGGCCATAATTCGCTGTGAACAGCAACAGTTTCACATGGGATGGATCATCAATTCCAAAACCACTAGTCCATGGATCTTTATTTAATATATTCATAGCTTCCCCTGAATATCCAAGATTGGTAGTCAGGGTTTCTCCTTATCTGCCCACTGGGGATATACTCAGTAGCTAATTGAAGTTTCTAAAGCTATAATATTCAACACTAATCACAGCCTATTCACCATTATGTCTAATTTAAGTAATTTACATAATTACATCAAATGGAGTGATATAGAGAAATTTAATGGGAAACTGAACAATGAGGCTTATCTGTACTCATCATCCTGAATAAGATTAAGCTGATAGAGATGGGAGTTGATTATCACTCATGTTGCTGTTTAATGGAGAAAACACATATCTAGAGATAATAATTACTAATTAAATTTATTTTGCTAACAAATTACTATGCCAATATTTCACCATGGTTACCAAATCATCTTTATGGGCACAAAAGCTTGTGCCCATAAAGATGTTTCTACATGAATCTACAGTCCTAACTGGCATCCTCTGTGGATACGGTGATGGAGACTTACTGAAGGTCTCAAAATAACTGTCTTCCAAATTTTAGGTAAAGCAAGGCAACTGAATTTGTTCAGATTTTGCAAATGCTGTAATAATGCAGCATATTTCTGCTCCTGTGAGTGCACCAACCATTGCGACTAGATGGGTGGTGCAAAAATCAAGTAGCATTAATGACATAGACTTTTTGAAAATGGCATAAGTGAAAGAAATGAAAATAGACCGAAAGCTAGTGAGGAAACAGAAGTAAGGTGCAGCAGAATGAGAGTCAAATTGTCAGAATGAAAGATTTGATGAAACGGTCATTGAAAATGAAATGAGGGATATGTGGATTGATATCAGATGTTTAGTGGAAAATAATGAAAGTGTGCAAAAGAATAGAAGAAAAAAGGGTAAAAGAGGCAACAAGTGATTCCAGGATAGTAGTGTATGGAGATTCCATTATTAGAGGATTAATTAATGAGAAAAGTCCATAAGGTCTCATTATCTAGGCAGGAGAATAAGCAAAATAATTCAGGCTTTGGACATGAGGAAATGAGCAAGAGAATTAGAGGTGGTTGTGGGGAGGACGAATGATTTAAGCAGATATAAGGAGAATGTAAGGGCAAATATCAGGAGGTTATTGAGGAAGAGTGAAAGATAACAGTATATTTGCTGTTATCTTTATGATTTAACAGCTACTTATTCACCTATTAACAAATTGTCTTCTCATTTTCCTACTCCTAAAGACAAATGCTCAACTTTATCTCTTCCTGGAGATAAAGTTGAGCGTTTATCAAATTCCGTGCAACTGTGATCTATCCTATTTTGGACAGACTGGACGTTCTCTTGAAAAAAGAATCCAAAAACATCAATCCTCCATTCTTCACAACAAACCTGAAAAGTCTGGCCCAGCATGGGATTGAAACTGACCACAACATCCTTTGGTCCAGGCTCACCTCTTACATAGATCCCATTATAGGGTTGAACGTTTGTTCAAGGAAAGCGTGGAGGCCTTGCTCCATCGTCCCAACCTGATTCGTAATGACTGTATATCTATATCAAAAATCTGGGAAAGTCTAATCAAGATTACTCATTAAATTTTTTTTTTTTTTAATCATGTCTCTACTTCAAAATATTCCGTTTCATACTTAGTGATATAACATCACATGGCTTGTTCTATTTTAAACAATCTATTGTTACTATTCTAGCTTGTATTTTTTATAACTGTTCTTGTAATACCACTGAGGATGGTCAGCTATTTCCAGACCGAAATATCTGGTTAATTAAATATTTTTCTTGCATTTACGTGCATTTATCATTCAGATAACAGCATAGTGTGAAAGGTTTTCAGTGTGTTGCTGAGGTATGCCAATGATGAGTTGAGAAGGAGAGCCAGAATCATGAATAGTATGCTAGCGGAGCCGGTTGAGGAGGAGAGAGAGTGCAGTTTGTGGATGTATAGCATGTATTTGAGGGAAGAATGAAATTATACAGGTGTGATGAGTTGCATTTGAATGGCTTTGGAGAGAGTGCACCGGAGAAAGTGTTGCTAGATGGAAGTACAACATGTGATGCAGGCGAGAAACGGCGACGTGGCATAGGAAAAGTGGATGTGGAGTAGCAGTGAATATGAGTATGGAAATGGAGTGTATTGCGATGTGGGTGAGGATGTTGAGACCAAGTGGCTATATGTGGTAAGCAGTGAGAAAGGTGATTGACAAGGGCAGGTGGGGTGGGAAAATCACAACCAAGTGGCCTGGATAGGACTGCTTATAGACCTAAAAATGAATTGCTGCATTTGTTTACAAATGTCAGAAATATTAGAAATAAGAGAGATGAAAAGTTTTCACTGATTGAGTTTATTTTCCCCAAAACTGTTGGAATAAGTGAAACATAGCTGAATGAAGATGATATCCTAACGGGAATAGAAATGGAAGGATACAGCAGTTTTCATGAGGACAGAAAGAACAAGAAGGGCGAGGAAGTGTTGCTGATGATAGCAGGGGAATTATGTCCACATAAAGTACACATGAAAGAGGGGCATAGTGGTAATGGTAATGAGGTGGTGTGGTGTAAAGTGGAGGTTGACAGGAAAACATATCTAGTTAGATGTTGCTACAGACCAGGAAATGTTAAGGGTGGTGATGAAGAAATGGATAAACAACTTGGATTAGTGAACAAAGGAAAGATAATTATTATAGGGGATTTTAATTATGGTGGTATAGAGTAAAATGAAGAGACAGAATTTGAGAATAAGGAAAATGAATTTTTTGAATTCTTGAGAGATAACTATCTCAGGCAACATGTAAAGGAGGACACACGAGGATCGAAAGTTTAAGAACTGATCATTTCATCAGAGCATGTAACATTGAGACTGGGGTTTTGCACTTTCTTCCAGTTGGTGAGTGTGATTGTGAAGTGATCACTTGAGTTTTAGCTAGCCATATGCAGACTTCTGTGAGGAAAGGATATATATGTGTGTGGATAAACAATTCTGGTGATTACGACAAGCTCAGGAGACAGTTTGGAGTTATAGTATGGAACAAGGAGTTGAGCAGTAAGGAAATAAATGTTGCTTGGGAACTGACAAAGAAATACATAACAGCGTTAATGTATGAATGTATTCTGAAGGCCAAAAGGCTGAATAAATAGGTGTGAAATGGACGAATGAGGAGCTTAAGCATGAAATCTGGAAGAAGAAGGATGTCCAAGAAGACAGTAGTAATAATCAGTTACATGAAGAGCATAGAGAACAAGCCAGTAGAGTGACTAAGTTAATAAGGAAAATAAAAGTGCAGTGTGAGCAGAAATTGGAAAATCAGACAAAGAAAAACCCCAGAGTTTTTTTAGACATGTGGCAAGTAGAAGGAAGATGAGCATGGTAAGATGATATTAATGGATGAAAATGGTAGATTGGTAACTGCTGTTACCAATTTATAAGGATGTTTCATGAACTTAAGTGTAGAGAACATAGGAGACGGTGGCTTAATTGTGAGTGAGCATGAGGTATTTGAGGAAATAATAACCTTGATGTCAACAAGGTGATAGGATTTGATAACATATCACCATGCGAATGTTCCAAGGAATTGGCAGTAGCACTGACATGCCTGTTGAATAAGAGTCTTACAACAGCACAGGTTCCAAGGGAGTGGAAAGAAGGTACAACTTTTCCACTGCATAAGGATGGTGATAAGGCCATGGCTACAAATTATAGGCCAATCTATATATCTGGAGTTCTGGTGGAAGTACTAGAGAGATTGGTGAGAAGGATACAGAAATGGGTTGATAACAGCAATATTCTCTGTGAACAATAGTTACATGATAACAACAGTAATTAACTTTAATGAAATTAAAGTACAGATATTTCGTATAGATATATCATGTTTATTAACTGTCCATACTGGACTATCCAGATCATTCATCAAGAATTCCACACATTTTCTTGAGAAAATCAAGGATATTCAAATACAAGAGTTGGATTTGTTAGTCAGCTTTGACATTGTTTGCCTCTTTATGAACATACTATTATCTGATACTGTTAAATTACTATATGACGATTACCCTTCTAGTAGTAAGACTTATACGTTGGTTAGACATAACTGGTAATTAATTTACGGAATTGACAACGCATATAAAGTAAATAAATTAAAGATAACTTTAATGAATCACTTCTATATTTCGGCAATGTCACATTGCCATCTTCGGGAACATAAAGATATGGTATGTGCACTAAGGAACTAACAAAGCAAATGAGGAAGAAAATAAGAACTAATTTTGTTCCTAAAGTCCTAATGGTGCCCTCTTGCGGGCTAATTTGATAGTCTTGGCAGTTGGGCTGAAGTTCTCAAAATGAAAGTCTCCCAAATTTGGGGCAGTTTCATGCACCCAAATTTGTTGAGGTTAGGAACGTTTTTTAGAGCTGCTGAAGATTCTTTGAATAGTCTTTCGTATTTAAACTTGCTGCGATGGATTATTTTTGTCTGCTTCCAACGAATTTTATGGTGGGTATCTAAGGCATGGTCTGCCAGTCCAGAGCGGCTGTACTGGTGAAACCGGATGTAGTCTTGGTGTTCTGAAATCCTGATATTTGTTGTTCTCCCTGTTTGGCCAAAGTAGGACAATTTGCAGCTGCAAGGGACCTGGTATACACCAGGTAGGTCTAGGGGAAGTGGTTGGTCTTTGGTATAGCGGATAAGGGATGCCAACTTTTTATATGGTCTGTAACAGGAAGTAAGGTCATATTTTTTGAGGATATTAGTTATTTTTTCAGAGGTGCCCTGGATGTAGGGAATAGTGATAGACTTGGTGTAGTCTTTATTGTGGAGGGGGGAGGGGGGTTGTGGTTTATAGGTTTTAGTATTTTTTGGATTTTTTTGGGGTTGTAGCCATTGGCTAAGAAAGTGTTGAGGATGTGGTTTAGTTCCATAGTCAGGGCCTTGTCATCTGAGCAGATTAATTTTGCCCTGTTGTATAGTGTTTTTATCACCCCATATTGTTGTGAGGGGGGGGGGGGGATTGCTGGTGAATGTATCTGCCAGTGTGGGTGGGTTTTCTGTAAACAGAGAAAACCAAAGATCCATCAAGCTGGCGGGTGATTAAAGTGTCTAGGAAGGGGGAGGGTGTTGTTTTCCTCTTTTTCTAAGGTGAACTGGACTCTGGGATGTTGGTTGTTTAAGTGTGTTAGGAAGGAGTGGAGTGTATCTGAGCCATGTGGCCAAATAGCAAACACATCATCCACATAACGAAGCCAAATAGTGGGTTTTTGTGGGGCGGAGTTTAAGGCTTTCTCTTCAAATGTCTCCATAAAGAAATTGGCCAAGGGTGGGGAAAGTGGTGAACCCATGGCTGTCCCCTCTATCTGTTTGTAGAACTTTCCTTGCCAAACGAAATAGCCTGAGTTCATTGTGAACTGAAATAGGGCTGAGATATCGGGAGGAAACTTGGCTTGGATGAGCTCAAAGGTTTCTTTGAGTGGGACATTAGTGAATAGGGAGGAGACGTCAAAACTGACCATTATGTCAGTGTGTTGGAGTGTGAGGTTTTCTATACTGGCTTTAAAGTGGGCCGAGTTTTTTATGTGTGATGGTGTGTTGCCAGTGTAGTGTGTGAGCATTTTGGCTAAATGTTTGGCTAATTTATATGTGGGGGAATCAATGCCATCCACTATGGGACGTAATGTTGTTCGACGATTACCCTTGTGACATTGCAAAGATTTTTGAATTTGTTATAGAATCAGGATATTTCAGCTGGAAAAACATGCTCTATAGACAAGTTGAAGTCACTGTAATGGGTAGCCCTCTGTCTCCATCTTTTGCAAACTATTTTTTGAACCATCTGGAAGATACCTTATTCTCATCCATTTGTCCCCAACCTTCTCATTGGTTTCGTTATGTTGAGGATATCTTTGCTGTTTAGCCTCATTCTGAAAATGAACTTACCACTTTCCTAGAACTGATCAATAGCCTTCACTGACAGATTCAATCCTCCATGGAAAAAGAAAAGACTGGAAGTTTACCATTCTTGGACATCCTTCTTATGTGCAGAGATTGCGGTAATATTTATCAACTAGTGTTTATCGAAACTTACCTTTACTGGCAGACACATTCATCAAAAGTCTGCTCATCACACCTCTCAAAAAAATTGGTGTTACCAAGTCTTTAATTAATAGAACACACATAATGTATGCTCCTCTCCCTCAAGCTTACAACAAGAACTTCTCACTATCAAAACATTAATGGAATTTAATGATTACAACCCTAATCAAATCCAGCAGATAACTTCTATGTTCCCACACTTCAGGATTTTTCAACAGACTGCAGGGTTCCAATCCCTTATATTTCTGGCATCTCTGAACTGATTGGTAGAATTATGAGGACATATCATCTCATTCCCACATATTTTCCTATCAACAAAAGTTTTCATTTGTTCCCTTCTACAAAAGAGAAACTGTCATCTGTATCATTAGCTGGCGTTTACCAGATACCTTGTGAACATAATCTAACATACTTTGGACAGACAGATCGTTCTGTGGAAAAAAAGAATTAATGAACATGAATATTACATCGAATACATGACACCTCAAAAGTCTGGTCTGGCACAACATAGTATTGACACTAAACAGAGTATTCAGTGGGATGAAGCTCGTCTTCTCCATAGAAGCAGGTTTAAATATGAATACCTTTTCAAAGAAAGTTGCAAAGCCCTTTTACATCAGCTAAATCTGAATTGAAACGATTGTCTCGCTCTCTCCCAAAAGTTTGGGAGATTCTTATTTCTAATAATATTTATTAATATTAATTTCTAGCATGCGACAACAGTTTTTAATTGATAAACCAAGGACAAATACCTTGAACAGAGAGGATGCATATACCGTGGTGTACTTGGATTTTGCAAAAGCTTTTGACAGACTGCCATACGACAAGTTGTTAAATAAATTAAAACCAATGGGATTGAATAGCAGACTTCTGAGTTGTATTAGTGATTGGCTGTCAGATAGGTATCAGAGAGTTGTATATGGGGGGTGCAGTATCCCAAAAGAGGCAGGTAACTAGTGGTGTGCCACAGGAGATCAAATTTTGGGACTACGGTTGTTCAAATTTGTATATTAATGATATCAGGATGGGTTTAACTAGTGATATGTAGGTTTTTTTTTTTTTTTTTGCAGATGATACAAAACTGGGGAGAGCAAAGCAGAGTCAATCAAATGTTATGGCCTTACAGGAGGACATAAACAGATTGCAAGAATGGGAAGGTAATTTAAAATTTGGCAAGCAACGATGGGATGCAAAGTATACGCTTGATGGGGAAACTTTAAAGGAGGTAGAAGAGATGAGAGATCTGGGAGTGGTGGCAGACAAGGATCTGAAATTCAGGAAACGCAATCCCCAAGTTGCCCAGGCACCTTTAGATGTCACATCAGATAATGGCAATGATGCAAAGGACCCTGATATGCAGAAATAAGGTTATGAGGGCATTGTAGAAGGCCTTGATCAGGCCTCATGGATTACTGTGCACAGATTTGGTCACCGAGTTTTCATGGTGATGGGGATGTGTTAGAAAAGGTTCAGAGAAGGGTCACACAGGTTGTCAGTGGTCTTTGGAATATGGAGTATAAGGACAGACTGAGAGAATGTAAATTGCAAAGCCTCTTGAATAGGAGAAGGAGGGGGAGATATGATTGAGATATATAAGCTGGTCAGGGCTGTTATCAAGTGGTTGACATGGAAGAGATTTTTCATAGAATGAGAGGGAGGAATAGAACAAGAGACCATCGCTGGAAACTATATAAAGAGGATGTGAGCAGAGGCAGTGATGAGTGGGTTCTTTGAATGAGGAATAGTTAGTGAGTGGAATACATTACCTGAGTATGTTGCAAATGTATACACACTGAATCAGTTTAAGGAACAGTTGGATGTGTGTTGTGTGTGATAGTGTGTACTACCTCCCACAATGAGTCTCTGACTGCAATGAGGTCATGTGTTGTTATTAATAATAATAATCTGTTGGGTAATCAGGTTACCAGTGTCAAGGAAGGGACAACGGAAAACAACAGTGAGTGTTGGCTGTTGGCGTCTGCTATAAATGTTATCAATATATTGCAGCCATGCAGCCAAATGGAGGAAAGTAACATTAAAGCTGGTATTAAAATTGATTTAATCTTGGCACTTTACTTCATTCAAATGATGATATACTTTTAATTCATCAATTCAGAAAATGTTTGCTGAATTCCTAAACTCAACAGAATAACTTATGCAACAAAATTGAAAATCAGCAATAAAAAACAAACCAATGAAAATAGGCTGGAACTGAAAACATCATTTGCATCCTGAATGGAGAACCTACAGAAGAGTAAAATATTTTTCCTATTTAGGCAAATTTTTAATGAATATAACAAATTAAATATGGAAATAGACAACAGAATAAATTCATCCACTAGATAAACTTATATGGTATAACAGAGAATTGAGTCAAAACAATAAACTAGCTATATACAAGATAGTGATCAAACCAATTTTAACTTATGATCTGAGAGACGAGTTAAAAATAAAACAATTGATTAAAGACCAGACCACTCTTAGCATAACTCTTATTTTCTAAAAATAAGAGTCAAAATCTCTTGAACAATAAGACCTGTAGTAGTGGTATAGATGTAGCATTTTCCTTTTCCAGTACTGCTTTATATAGCATACATCGTCTACCCATGCTTTCATTTCATTGCATTAACTTCCCTACCAGCCGAGGCGGATGAAATAGTGAGACCAAATTGCACTTCTTATTCATGTTATTCACATGGAAAAAAGAGGCAAGGAATAAGAAAGGTCTCATTGACTATGCTATTGTTGATAGCGATGTTTTCTCCCTGGTGCAGGACACTAGAGTGTACAGAGGATTTGAAATTGGAAGTGATCACTATTTAGTCTTGAGCAGGATAAAACTGAATTTCATATTCAAAAGAATGACATGTAAGAAGTTTTAAAGCAAATAAAAGTTGAGCAGCTCTCAGATGTGAACTGTAGACTAAAATACACAAAGATTATTGAAGAAAAAATGAAAGAGTTTGAGAACAGGAACAAAACCGTGCAGATTCAGTAGCAAGCCTTGAAGAAAATCCTGAGTGATTCAGCCAGAGAGGCATGTGGTGAGGTTGTCTGCAAGGATAGAAAAATGAGAACTCCATGGTGGACACAAGAAGTTAAAGAGGCAGTGAAGGAAAACAAGAAAGCATATCAAAAGTTCCTGGCAAATAAATCAGCTTGTGCTCTTAGAGAATACAGAGACAAATGTAAGAAAGCTAAACACTGTGTAAAACTAGCTAAAAAAGTCATGGGAGTACTTTGGCAAGAACATAGAAAATAAATATCAAGAAGGTGGCAAAATATTCTGGAGGCTGTTCAAGAAGCTTAGAAATGGAGGAAAGAGTGCTGAAAAAGGAGTTAGATATGATAAAGGTGACATGAAAACCGAAGAAAAAAAATTGCTAAATGAAACAGGCAGTGATAGTACAGTGGTAAAAAACACTCAACAGACATACAGTCAGTAATACATATCCATACTTGAAGTAGAAAAAGCCATCAAAGGCTTGAAATGTGGAAAGGCAGCAGGAGTAGATGATATTTGACCAGAAATGCTGAAGTATGGTGGTATAAAAGTCTTACAGTGGACGCACTGCATAGTTCAGAAGGCCTGGACAGAGGGACAAATTCCTGATGATTGGTGTAGAGCTTTCAGAGTACCAATATATAAAAAGGGAAATAATACTGAACGTGAGAATTACAGAGGTATTTCCTTACTGAGTGTTCCTGGCAAGATTTATGCCAGTATACTTGAGAAGAATTGTGGTAGAAAAGCTTGTTGAAGAACAAGCTGGATTCAGGCCAAATAGAGGCTGTCAGGATCAGATCTTCACTTTACGACAAATAATGGAGAAATCATGGGAATATAACAAAGATCTGTATTTAAGTTTTGTCGATCTGGAAAAGGCATATGACAAGGTGGAAGAGAGAAGCTGTTCAATACGCTACAGTTATATGGTGTCGATGGGGCATTATATCAAGCAATGCTTAGTCTGTATTTGAGTTGTAAGTCAGCAGTTAGAAAATGAAGGAAGTACAGGAAGATGGTTTAATGTTAAATCTGGAGTGAGACAAGGATGTACATTATCGCCTCTGTTATTCATTATCTATATGGATCACATTATGAAGGAAAGTGGTATTAGACATGAAATCAAAATTGGAGATGTTAATGTCAGCTCTTTGCTTTATGCGGACAATGTTATACTTCTAAATAAATTCGCTACAAGTTTGCAAGATTCCCTGACTAAATTGAATAGCTGTTGTAATAGATATAGTATGAAGGTCAGCATTAAAAAGACAGACAATGAAAATAGGTAGAATTGTTGAAAATGTCAACTGTGTTGTGAACGGGGAACCGGTGGAACAAGTAAAGCATTTCAGCTGTTTAGGCACGATTTTTGTGAAGATGGTAAATTAAATATGGAAATAGACAACAGAATCAACAAAGCTGGTATGGTAGGAAGTCAATTGGATAAATTCATATGGAATAAGAGAGAAATTAGTCGGAACACTAAATTAGCTGTATACAAGACAGCAGTCAAGACAATTTTAACTTATGGATCTGAGAGCTGGGTCAGAAGTAAAACACTTGACCAAAGACATGGTAGGAATTTGATGATGATGATATTCATGTTATTCAATAGGTGTTACAGAATCATATTTTATTTACCATGACGTCTATAGACGTGATGGCTGGTTGGGGGGGGGGGGGTTAATGCAATGCAACAACTATATTTCTATTGTAGTTATTACATTGACGATATCTTTGTCAACATATGAAAGAACTATATCTCTCAAATCTGGTGAAAATTGGTTGAATAATACGCATGAAAAGATGTCTGTGAAGAAACCTAGATATGATCTGTAGGCAGCAAGTATTAACCCTTGAAATATGCAAAGAGAAACCGGATGAGAGTAAGTGCAGTAAATATGGAAGTTGCTTAGGTTTCTTATTATTTGTTTATTTTATTATTATTTTAGCATATATTTTTTAGTGTTTTGTGAGACATTTTGTAAACAATTTTGCATAACCTTTACTCATTTCAAGTAAGTAAATGTATGTATGGTTTTTCATTGCATATACAATCCATCAGTATAATTTTAACAGCTAAATGCATAATGTCAGACTATATCATCTAGCATCCTATCTTGTCTACTTTGCACCTATTCAAGAACAAGATGGCGTACATCGTCTATCCATAAATGTCCATTAACATCTCAATAATTTTATGAATCTTTATATTTCAATAAAATATTTGATATGATTCTGTTCTAGATATATAACGATACATTTTTCTGATGAACACATCAAACAAAATGTCAAGAAACTTTATACCATTCATGAAAGCTAATACAATACTTTAAAATTTACTTCTGAATAGAATTTGAGCATACAGAAACATATGCAAGAACTGCTGTTATTATTCGAGTACTGTAATGTTCTGTTAAAAAATCAGTCATCTTGTTATGTAGCAGTCTCTGATTTACAATCCACTACTTTTACAACTGGTATAAATTTTCTATTATGACTGCATGTAATGCCAGGTTAAGAAGCAAGGCAATGGAGATGCTACTCTTCAAAAGCAGGTTTCCAAGTGAGACCACAGAATATAATCAAGAATAAAACATTTTTAAATAAAAATAAAGAAAAAAATTTATTTTTTATCCAATAACTAAGGTTTATGTAGCAAAATATTCTATTCTATTGAAATAGTCAATTGAGAAAATAGCCTAATGAACAAAGAGTTTTGAAAATAATTCAACACTTGAATGCTAGAAAAATTGAGAGAGATGCCTAGAATGAACTCGCTGACGAGTGAAGACTTCGAATCTTCTCTGAAAAAGGAAATCGTGGTTGAGATAGCAAATTGATTGGTTCTGGAAGTCATTAGTGAAGATGTAAATGAACTGTTCAAGTTGCATGAAAAGGAACCTACCACCGAGAAACTGAAATGGCAGAGCAAAGAAATCTTTCTTATATAGTGAAACCTGTGGAGTATCCACAACTGTAGAATAAACACGTATGCTACAGTAAATAACTTTTATTATTATGTAACTATTTCATCTTATGTCTCATAAGACATCATCAGTACAATTAATCATTGTACTAATGATGTCTTATGAGACATATGATGAAATTTTTATATAATAAAAAAGTTATTTACTGTGGTATATGTTATTCTATAGTTATAGAGGAAGGAAATACTGAAGAAGATGATATTGATACACCTGCTCTTACCTTTATATAACAAAAACTTACAGAGACTGTAGGATATCTGTATTAAAATTCAGATATTCCACAAGTTTAAATAATATAAAATTGAATTAGAGTTAAGAAGTTAATAATATGGTATTTGTAAAGCAGCTAGTTAAACACGTGTTTCAATTTGTATGTCGCGAGCAAGACATTTTGAAGTGTTATTTTTACCTTTGGTTACTGAAGTCTTGCTCACATATGTATATGTATGATCACATATGAAAATGAAAAAGATATAAACGTAAAAATTGCAAAATATTTAAAAATAACAGGTGTAATTAACTCTATATTTAAACCAAACCTAGTTCAAAAACAAACCAGACTAAAAGTATACAATACACTAGCCCTACCAGTCTTAATGTATGGAAGCGAAATCTGGACAATAAAACAAAAAGACAAACAAAGATTACCAACAGCAGAAATGAAGTTTATGAGAAAAACTGCAAAGTATACCCTGTTTGATCACAAAAAAAAAAAAACGAAGAAATTATGAAAGAATTAAACCAAGAACCAGTAATAGAAAAAATTAAAAAATATAAACATAAATGGATGGAACACATTCAAAGAATGAAAACAGAAAGATTACCAAAACAAGCCTTAAAGTACAAGCCATTAGGAAAAAGAAAACCAGGAAGTCCTCTTAAATGATGACTTCTAAGGCCAGAATAGGCCTTACTAGGCCTAAATCTTTGATATGCATGATGATGATGATGATGATGATGATTGAAGTCTTGCTGAAATGTGAAATAAAGTTATTAGAGGTTAATTGTGATTTTGTATCAGCTATTAAGTGCTGAAATGTTTATATGTAAACAAAATTGTTTACAAAATGTCAATAACTAGGGAAGCGAAGTTACTGCTGTAATTCGCATTTGCATGAATAATTGAGTGAACTTACCTCAGTGTTGAGAAGATTGTGAAATGAAGAACTGTTATAATTTCCACTTATTTTATTTTAAAATTGCTATTAAATAAACTTTTCTGCGCTTCATCGTTTCAAGCCTAGCACTGGAAAGCAATAATGGCAACACACGATGAGAGACTTCAGTGGAAGTTTTTCAGTTGCATTTCCACACATGCATGGAAGCAAAAAGAATGTTATTGACTGTTGCTAGGCATTCAGCTGTCCATGGAGTAGGAAAGGAACATAGCAGGGGTAAAGCTATGGAGTTTTGTCTTCAATAAAGACTGTACACAAATTAGAACAAAAGTTAGAAACAGAAGACTGAGAGAGGATATCTTTGTATAAAGAGATAAGCATGAAATTTCAGTAGTCATTAATCAATAAAGGATTTATTTCAGTTAAGATTGAAAAGGAACTTGATTGCTTGCCATTTCATATAGAAATGTGCCCAGTAAAGTTGTTTTATTTAGGATTCTCAGTCTGATAAGTGATTTCTAACCGTGGAGATTGTTTTTATTTCTTTGCTTTCATATAAAAGGCAAAGGTTATTCTGATGTAAAACTGTTGTTAAGGTTTTAAGAAGAATGTTGAAACTTTCTTATAGAAAGTTGATTCATTTTAAAGTGATGCTATGGTTTTAGTAGTTTAGTTAATAATGGAGCTTGTATATAACTTCACTTCCATATAGAAAGTGAAGTTACAGAAGTGTCTTAGATGAAGACAAGATTTGTTTCATTCAACATTCTGTGATTTTATGATGCAAGAAGAATTTGATTGTTGAGTTACTGTCATATAGAGTGCAGTTTTTGTGTTAATCTTTTTCCAGTATGAACTAAAGAAAGAATAAAAATTCGGAGGCAAGAGACTAAGGTTCCACAAGTTCTGTCTCCAGATAGGACAATATTTGTTGGTTGACTGTAAAAAAGTTGTAGTTAGTGTTTTTCTTGTTGCAATTTGAAGAATACACTGGCACCTGCATAGTTAAGTAGATGATTTTATGTTGCATATATCTGTTTTTTGTGAATTAAAGATATTTATTTTGGTTAAAAAGTGTTTGAAGATTCAATCTCTTAATAGAATTAATGGGTGTAATGGGATGTTAAAGTTAATAGATAGGTTACATATGAGATATCGTAGGATATGAACCCGTGTAAAAGGTTTACTAAGAGTTTAATTTCAATGTTTTCTTTTTATTTTGAATTTAAGAGTTCTAACCACTCAGTGTGTGTGTGTGTGAAAAGTAAATATACACTCCCCACCAACAACCACACACGCAACTCTAAACAGAAAAATTTGGAAAACTGATGATCTAATTTCGAATAAAAACAGAGTTTGACAGGTTTTAGCCATGATCTTACAGAAAACATTTATTGAGAAAGGACTGTAGTTCAGAAGAAACTACATGTAGATTTTAATTTAAGAAATTCTAATCAATAAATCTTGTTAACTCATTATGCTACATTTATGGACTCAAGTACCATTTAGAAAAAATTTTAATAACATTTTAACTTTACATTAAGTTCACCTTCAGGAATATATACATCTGTATACATACTGCATTAAAACAACCAATGCCATACTATTGCAAGCTACCTAATGGCTAAAGCCAATGAACTGATCTGATCGCTTGTGAGAAAAAATAAATTAATTAAAAATATATATATATATACATACACAAACTCACACACATGTACATAATAAATAAAAAAGTAAAATTAATAAATAATAATTAATGACATCAGTGAATCAGAAAATTCCAAATATCCAGTGATTAAACTTGACATTCAGACTTATGGTTTATATTAATGTATTCAATCACTGGTTGAGCTATAGTTACTGTCTAAGCTTTAAAGAGACCTGATAGCACATAACAACTAATAATAAAAAATTATTATTAGTTGTTATGTGCTATCAATAACCACAGTAATAAAAACTAATGAAAAGGTTAGATATTACAGTGAAACAAGTAATTTAAAGAAGAGAAATATAAGGTGTGTGTGTGTGTAGGGGACTTGCATGCATGTATATAAATTATATACAGAAATACAATTGCTTTAACAATTTAAAATGATTGCTGCATGCCAGAATAAAAATAACACATATAAAAAAAAAAAATATATATATATATATATATTTGCTATTTACATAAGGTGAGAACTAACCATTTTTTTTTGGGGGGGGGGGAATTATTCTGATTTAGATTATACTGGTGTGTAAAAGGGCTTCAAAACTTTCTTTGAAAAGGCATTCATACTTACAACTGGAAAAGATGAGCTTCATCCCACAGGATTTAGTGTCAGTGCTACGGTATGCCAGACTAAACTCGAAATACTTAAAACTTCAAAAGTCTGGTCTGGCATAGCATAGGTATTGATACTAAACACAGTATCACCTATGGGATAAAGCTTGTCTTCTCCACAGAAGCAGTTTTAAATATGAATACCTTTTCAAAGAAAGTTGTGAAGCCTTTTCAGACAAGCCTAACCTGAATCAGAATGAATGCCTCTCTTGATCCTCCCAAAAAGTTTGGGAGATTCTCATCACATATATCAAAAAAACTTTATTTATTTATTATTATTTTTAAATATTATTATTCTAGCAGGCACCAACCATTTTTAATTTTAATGCAACCAATTGTTGCATTAACGTTGTACTTCTGTTCTATGAATTGTTTGTGGTTTCCACATACTGATGATATACTGTTATTTTCATTAGGAAATATATGTGCTTTTCATTCAAGTTTATTAGCATTATTATGTTATTTTTGTTATCTCTGTGGTTATTGTATTTAGCCTAGAGTCCTTTTAATAAACATATATATATATCAAAGCTATATTTATCCCCTTTAACATGTTCATGCTGAGCAGTGTCTGCACATGAGCAAACCAGTGGCAGGAACTAGTGTAGTGTATGTATGGCACTTCCACATCAGGCAATCTCATTTTCACAAAGCTCATACCACATGTTAGTTGCAACTTTCTTGGTGCAATTTTTATTTGTGAATTATTTTGATGATATCAAATATCTGAAATGCAATTTAAATATATTCTCATGTACATCTTTTTGCTTTACATAAATGTGTTTTCTGTACCTAATAACTGCATTATAAACAGTTATATGTATTTTCTGGAACTGAAAATTTGAAAGAGGATGTCAGGACAAATGTGTTTAGTTGGCTACTATATTTAGTGCTATAATAAATCTGTTTGTTTGCATTTTGCAGCAGTAGTTAAGTCCATAAATCTGGTATAAGGGATAATATTCACCATTCAACATCACTGAAAAAAAAAAAAAAATCCTGCTAACATTTTTATACTTTTTATATGATTAAATAAATGTGTTTCTTAATTTTTTTTTTTTTTTATTACAGTCCTTCCACTTTGGTGTAGTATTATACAGACTGTATTTTCAAGAATGTAACTTTGAATCATGACACTGAGATTATGGGAATTTAGGATTCGATTTACAATACCTTGCTTAATCTACTGTATTAGGGATCTGCTGTATATCATTATAATATAGAGCAGGGTTTCTCAAACTGTGTTCTGCGGAAGGTGAATAGGTGTTCCGCGAGAAGTTCTGGAATTTGTCATTTTAGTTTTCTAAGCATTTTTCATTAATAAATAAATAATAATAAAAATATTCTAAGGAGAATAATATTCGTGAATATGTCGAAAAGCTCAGATCCAGAATACCTAATAACATCTGTGTATCATTAATTTTCACACATCGAAACCTTTCAACATTTGGGAAAGGGAACGCCACTTTTTATGACGGGTCATAAAAATTGCCTGCAAGCCCATTACAACAATTGGTGTCATATCTTCTGTTCTCAAACCTGAAGGAAAAGACATCTGTTGTGTCAGTGACCAAGCAGCATATTTTTAAACATGGAAATATTCATGAATTATCGTTAATTTTCACACATTGAAATCTTTCAACAATCAGGAAAGAGAATATCGCCGTTTATGACCGATCATAAAAATTGCCTGCAAGCTGATTACAACAATGGGCGACGTGTTCTCAAAACTGAATGAAATAACATCTGCGTTGCAAATGTCAGTGACCAATCAGCAAGAAAGTATAAAGAAAATTTTTCCACTGAAATTGAAGATCAAGGTAGTCTGTATCCGGTTCTCAAATCTATTACTACTGAATACTTTCTTCGCAAGTTCGTATTGCAGTGTGTAAGTGCTTGTTCTGAAACCGGAGTGCTGTGATTTTTTTAAAAAGTAATAGGAATACAGAATTAAAATCTAATATGAATAAGAGACAAGGCACTTTGTTTAATTTTGGTATTAAGAAATCTCTTATTGAAGATGTTTGTGACGGAACAGATAGTGAGTCATCCACCTCAAGCCTCCAAAGATCTCCAGGATGTACAAAAGGAGGGAAAAACTACCAGCACACAGAGAAAAAGTCTGCATTCACTCGTAAGTATTTATAATAATATTATAAATATATTTGGTGATCAGAATGGGATATGTCAATGAAAATCAGCACAAATTAATTTAATGATGTTTGCCTGAAGAAACTACGACATGCTACAAGATTTCATTAGTCCAGTGACTGATAACTAATTTAAATGTAATTTATATTTGTCAGCATGCCACACCGTATACATAAGCGTACTAATACTCTTTATGATTATGCCATAATTAATTATTAATACTTATGATAATGCATGAACTTTAAAAAATTTTGGAAAGGTATTAATGAGTAAATTTATTGGGACCGGGCACTCTGAAAAAAAAAAAAAAATCAGCTAATGCCTTTTTATT
The DNA here is from genome assembly GCF_054136105.1 of Typopeltis vanoorti. Taxonomy (NCBI): domain Eukaryota; kingdom Metazoa; phylum Arthropoda; class Arachnida; order Uropygi; family Thelyphonidae; genus Typopeltis; species Typopeltis vanoorti. The sequence goes on along the minus strand of NC_143557.1, from coordinate 87,356,925 downwards.
TCCATGTATAGGGAGTAGGTGAGGTGGCTTTTAAAAAAAGAATTCTTCTTACTCTTTTAACTAATTTTATAATTAATATCTGATTTATTTCAATCAAACTGTTTAATTTTTGTTACTAAACATTTTATCAAATCATTCTTATTACAATTGCTTTTACATTATTTGATACGGTTTAGTACTTTTCTTACAAGTATTGTTACAATTCATATTTACTTTTGAGTGTTGCAGTCTTTTTTTACTATTTTGCATTATTCGTTTACTTTTATATTATTCGACATTTATTATTTATAATCTTATTGTTTTTCATACTAAAGTTACCTTTACAACACAATTCTATTGGTTTTTATTATAGCTCTGACAAATATTGGAATTTGAATATATTGAAAAAATACCAATGGATTCTTGTTTAAAGACAGGAACTTTAACACAAGGAGGAGCAAGTACTTCTGCTGACACATCTACTCGTATGATTGGAGAAGATATGGAATTGCAAACTGTGGTTTCTTCAAAAGCTAATATTAAAGAACAAGAGTCATCTAAGAACAGACCAAAATGGAAGTACCATGAAAGTTATTTAAATTTTGGATTTAAGTGTATTGGCAATACACATGCTCCTGATGCAATGTGTGTTTTATGTAATAAAATACTAGTAAACAGTTCTTTGGCTTCAGCTAAACTTCATAGGCACTTCGAAACGAAACACACTGATTACAAAGGAAAAGATATACATTTTTTTAAGAGATGACGTGACTCGCTAGAAAAATCTAAACTTCAAATGGCTATAATTGCTACAACTGAAAATGCAACAGAGGCGTCATTTCGCGTGAGTTACCGCATTGCACTTCATGGTGAAGCTCATACAATTGGTGAGACGCTCATTAAGCCTTGTGTGAAAGACACTGTATCATGCATGTTAAATGAGCAGGTTGCTAAAAAAATAGATGCAGTACAATTATCAAATGATACTGTTTCACGCCATATCAAAGATCTTTCTGCTGACATAGAAAAAGAGCTAATTCATCGACTTAGACTTTGCAGTGAATATTCATTGCAAATGGATGAATCTACAGATGTCGCAGGACTCGCTGTATTACTAGTGCTTGTTCGTTACATATTTTATAAAAGTATTGAAGAAGATTTATTCATGTGCGAATATCTACAAGAAAAAACTACCGGAGAAGATATATGCAACTGTATTAATAATTATATTACAAAACAGGAAATCGGTTGAGAGAAGTGTACTGATATTTGTCCAGATGGTGCTCAAGCAATGGTAGGAATGATGAAGGGAGTTGTAACATGTATCCTGCAAGTAGCTACAAGAGCCACCAAAAGTGACTGTGTTTTGCATAGACAAGCACTAGTAACAAAAAGAATTCCTACATATTTAAAAACTATTTTGGATGAAGCCATAAAAATGATCAATTATGCAAAATCTTGACCACTTCAATCCAGATTATTTAAAATTTTGTGCGATGAAATGGATAGTACACATAATGCACTTTTATTACATACTGAAGTGAGATGGCTATAGGAAAAGCATTATTGAGGCTTTTTGAAATTCATAGTGAGTTAATGGTCTTCTTGATGTCACATAATTTAGGACAAAATTTTATTGAATTATTAAGAAATTCTTCATGGTTGATGAGTCTTGCGTATCTATCTGGCAGATATTTTTACAAAGTTCAATGAAATTAACTTATCATTACAAGGAAAGAATATTATAATTTTTAATACAAGAGATAAAATTGTATCTTTTGATAGGAAGTTACAATTCTGGATTTCTACAGTTGAACAGAATAATTTTGATCGTTTTTCCCACCTTGCATGAATTTTTGGCTGAAATAAATTCTAAAGTAAATGAAGACGTATCTAACGTAATTTTAGAACACTTGCATAACTTGCAATTAACCCTTTTGCAATATTTTCCAAAATCCAGTGAGGACAATTCCTGGGTTCTGAATCCATTTACAGTGACAGCTAAGCCAGCAGGCTTCAGCGCAAGTGACTATGAAAATCTAATTGACTTAATTAGTGACTCTGATTTAAAACCAAAATACAAGGAACTGCCAATAAATGATTTCTGGACAAATTTAACAGAAGAGTACCCCAGCGTGTCAAAACTAGCTATTCTTGTTTTACTTCCTTTTACAACGACATATTTATGCGAAGCAGGATTTTCATATTATGCTGCAACCAAATCAAAGTCCAGGAACAGACTCGACGCTACACCAAATACGAGAATTCAACTTTCTAATATTGTGCCTGATATCAAAAGAATTTGCAATTCAAAGACCTAAAAACGTCGGAGTCATTAAGAACTTAATTTGCAATATATGTGTTTTACTATTTTTATGCGTTTTGTTTTTACTAATTAACATTTGACAATAAATTCTTGTTTTTTCTTAACGCTTAGATTTACTCATTAATTTTATTTATATTTACCTACTCTACAAAACCAGCACACAGGAGAATAAGTCTGCATTCACTCGTAAGTACTTATAATGATATTATAAATTTTTGGTGATCAGAATGGGATATGTCAATGAAAATCAGCACAAATTAGTTCAAATGATGTTTAATTAATTATTAATTAACAATAAAATAAGCTAAATTACCAATTATTAATTAATACATTACAAAATAACCAAGGTGTTCCGTGAACATTTCAGGATTTGCAAAGTGTTCCATCATAGAAAAAGTTTGAGAAACCCTGATATAGAATAATACCCTGCATAGTGCAGGTATAGCACAGATTATAATTTTTAACAATTTGAAAAATTTTTAAGAGTGGTATGGTACTGTACTGCATTAACATTCCAACTCTATTAAAACACTACTGTAGTGATTTAGTATTACAGTAACAGCTGTATCAATACACCTTTTATTATTATTTCACCTTTGGTACAAAAAAGTCATGGTCGCTCTACAAAAGTTTTACTTTTTATTATATATATGATAACCTTTTATACACAATTATGAGAGAAGAGGAAATGTAACAAAGTTTGTGAACCTAACAAACAAATGGTTAACACTAGAACAAAAACTGAACAAAATATGAAGAAGAGGAAGATAAATTAGATGAAACATTGCTGAAGTACTTACAAAAGAATTCTCATTAAATGAGCTTTCAAATACTTCTGATCTTCTTATGGATGCCGATCCTAACATTGAATGAAGCATTAAAGTTTGGCAAGTATTCAAAAATGCTATTCAATGTTACAAAGAGAGGCATGCAGAGAATATAAAGGAAAAAACCCTTGCAAATTACATTTTTTAAATACAGTTTTTCCAAATAAAAACTCATGTTCAGTTATCAACATTAAAAATGTTTGCTATGTTTTTGTTTTATTTTGATCTGTTTTAATTTTTCTGTATGTACTAATTAGTATTTACTAATTAAACAAATGAGGCAGAATTGTTATTATCCCCCCCCCCCCCCCCAACACACCAATATAGTAACTATTTGGAATGCATTACACTATAATACATGACAAAATTGTTTATTGTTTTAAACAGTGCAGTTTTACATAACACAAAACTTTTTCGGCACTTATTAACCACACTATGCAAGTTATTAGTATATAAATAATGAAACAATATAAAAAATAGTTATCTACCTCTGCAGACTTAAGATGTGGAGGTTTTCCATCAAATACATAAATAGGTTTAATTCCATTTTCAATCATACGTATTGTTCGGTAGAAAAATCCCACAAGGTGGCTAAAAATAAATAAATGAATTAATTTAAAAAAATTCATGAAGAGGTAAAATGATAACATTTAAAGGTTACATCACTTTCTACACTGAGGGTGGGGGGAGGGGAAGAGAGAGAAGCAAGACTACTATTTTATTAGATAAAAATAAATTAATACACTGACTACAGATTACGTATACAACTTTTTTTTTTGTTTTATTTTTAATCTGATCTTCAGCAACTATTAAAATAAGCTCATAAGTGTATATAGCTAGATGTACTTTGTGGCCATTTTTGTCCAAGTAATGCAGGTTAACAGGAGACTATAATTTGCAATTTACTTACATTTAAGAAATTAAAGTGTAATTTTTTAATTGTCATTTGCAGACAATCAAAAGAAATGGAATTTCTATTTATTTCCCATGATAATCCTAACCACATAAGGTTGGAAACCTCTAACACATTAGTGCCAATGGATCGGCTGAAGGATAGACAAACAAACTCTGGCAAAGTGTAAGGTTATGGACTTTGGGGTGAAAAGAACAGCAGCAGTATATCGCATTGGTGGAACCGTACTCCAGGAGATTGATGAGGCCAGGGATTTGGGAGTGCTGGTGGATAGGGAGTTGAAGTTTAGGTTGCACATTGCAAAAGTGACTAAAACAGCTCACCAAATCACTTGGCTTATGAAAAATACTTTAACATGCAGAGACAAACAAGTTGTTGTTCCTCTGTATCGAGCCTTGATAAGACCCCATCTGGACTTCTATGCCCAGTTATGGGCACCAGGGTTTCTTCGTGATGGGGAGGAAGTGGAGAGGGTCCAGAGACGAGTGACCAAGATGATAGCAGGCCTGTGGAATGAACCTTATGAGAATAGGTTGAGGATTTGTGGGTTGCAGAAATTGGACGATAGGCGAAGGAGGGGTGATATGATTGAGACATTCAAATTACTGAAGGGTTTTTATAAGATTGATCCAGAAGATATTTTTGAAAATATGACTGGTGGTGGGAGGACTAGGGGCCATGCATGGAAGCTGGGCAAGAGCGTGGTTGACAAGGGTGTTAGAGCTAGATTTTTTACTTGGAGAGTGGTGAATGAGTTCAAGGCAAGATATGATAGATACTGTGTGAATGCTGAATAGTTGTTCCAGACATGATGTTAGGGCCTCCCTCGATGAGTCTGTCGACTCCTTGGAGTTTCCCGGAACAATAATAATAATAAGTTAGAAATGTTCTAGATTATTATTACGGGCAACTCCAAGGAGTCCTCAGACTCATCCATGGAAGCCCTAAACATCATGTCAAGAACAATTATTCGGCATTCGCACAGTAACTATCATACTTTGCTTTGAACTCATTTAAAGTCATGGCATCAACAACAAACTCTGGCAGCTTATTCCACTCATTCACTACTCTCCAAGTAAAAAACCTAGTTCTAATACCCTTGCTCAGTTTCCATGGATGGCTCCTAGTTCTCACATCACCAGACCTGTTCTGAAAAATTTTCTCTGAATTAATCTTGTAAAAACCCTTCAGTAATTTGAATGTTTCAATCATATCACACCTTTTCTGCCTATCAACCAATTTCTGTACCCCAGAGATCTTCAACCTGTTCTCATAAGGTTCATTCCATAGAACCAGCTATCATCTTGGTCACTCGCCTCTGGATCCTCTCTACCCCCTCTCCATCAAGAAGAAACCCAGGGACCCAGATCTGGGCACAGTAATCAACATTGGGGGGGGGGGGAGTCTTATCAAGGCTCAATAAAAAGGAAAAATAACTTGCTTATCTCTAAGATGAAAAGCCAAATGGCTGTTTTTTTCTGGCGAGGTTGATATAAGTTTAGGGGGATAAAAATCCCTTATTGTTTTTCAGCCAGTAAGCGAAACTAAGATTGAAAACTACGATCTGTAACGTTTCATGCTGACGAACTGTCAGCGTATCCAAGCGTAAGTGACCACTTGGTAGTGCCACCCCACGGCAACTCGTTGCAAAGGTGGAGCAAGATCCCTCACTGTTCTTGATATTTTCTCTTAATGTAAAACATACAGCTCTTAAGAGATGTAGTACTGTCTTACATTATGAGGAGAGGTCACTACCCAGACCGGTTTCAACCTTTTTTGAGGTCTCATCAGTGAGTAGCTACACCTAGAATATCAGAGTTTAAGTGAAGAAAACTTACATACTTTTGCTATAAGATTGCCCGAAAGGTGTGTCACTAATTATATTATATTATAACATAGTATTAACTAAGATGAAAATATCAACCTCGCCAGAAAAAAACAGCCCTTTGGCTATTCATTTTAGTTATACTATGTTATAATATAATATAATTAGTGACACACCTTTCGGGCAATCGTATAGCAAAAGTATGTAAGTTTTCTTCACTTAAACTCTGATATTCTAGGTCTAGCTACTCACTGATGAGACCTCAAAAAAGGTTGAAACCGGTCTGGGTAGTGACCTCTCCTCATAATGTAAAACAGTACTACATCTCTTAAGAGCTGTGTGTTTTACATTATGAGAAAATATCAAGAACAGTGAGGGATCTTGCTCCACCTTTGCAACGAGTTGCCGTGGGGTGGCACTACCAAGTGGTCACTTACGCTTGGATACGCTGACAGTTCGTCGGCATGAAACGTTACAGATCATAGTTTTCGATCTTAGTTTCGCTTACTGGCTGAAAAACAATAAGGGATTTTTATCCCCCTAAACTTATATTTATTGCTTATCTCTGCTCGTCAAAGTATTCTTCAGTAACCAAGTGATCTGATGAGTTGATTTAGCCGCTTTTGCTATGTGCCCCCTAAAGTTCAACTCCCTATCCACCAACATACCTAAATCTCTGGCTTCGTCAACCTCCTAGAGTACAGTTCCACTAATGTGATATACTGCTGCTAATATTTTCACCCCAAAATGCATAACCTTACACTTTGCTACATTAAACTAAATTACATTAAATATCCATTCTCATTAGCCCAGACTGCCAATCTATCCAAATCATCCTGCAAAATTTTGACATCATGTGCATTCAATATTACTCTATCCAATTTTGCACCATCAGAAAATAAATGAACAGTTCCTCTCAGATCCTTTTTTATATCATTAATGAACAAATTAAATAGCAGTGGTCCAAGAACAAAACTCTGCAGCACACACCACTAGTAACAGGCCTTCTTTTGGACTCCACTCCTGACTAAACTATTCTCTGATATCTCTCCATCAACTACCCTTCTATCCATCTCACCAACCCTATATCCATCCCCATGTGCTGCACTTTACTGATTAGAATTCCATGTAGTACCTATCAAAGGCCTTAGCAAAGTCCAGCAGTATCACTGTAAATCCATTACCCTTATCCGGTTCAGCAGTCACTGTATTATAAAACATGAGCAAGTTACTGAAGCATGATCTACCCCTTCACAAAACCATGCTGTCCTCCATACAGTATCCCATTTTCATCTATCCATTCCTGTATTTTGCTCTTGGCTAATATCTCCAAAACCTTGATAACAATTCCTGATATGCTGATCGGTCGGTAATTTGCAACAGCAGTCTTGGAACCTCTTTCATGCAATGGAACTATTTTCTCCCTCTTTCCACCCCCCTTGGGACTAACCTAGAGCTGAGACTTAAATTAAACAATATGGTCAAGGGAACTGACAATTCCTCTGCAGTTTCACGTAAGACTCAAGCTGTATACCATCCAACCCCACAGATGTATTTACATTAAGGTTCTGTAATATACTCACCTCCATTTCATTCACTTCAATTCCTGTATCAGCCATTTGTTCTCTCATTCCTACAATATCACAGCCTGGATGATATACTCTTGCAAAGTGGTCGCTTAGTAATTCCACTATTTCAGCTGATTTAGTTACCTCCCTGCCATCAGCATTCCTTAGAATCATTTTGCCGTATACATTTTTTCTTTTGCTTGCTGCATATTGAAAGAACTGTTATTGGATTCACTTTAGCTTGCATTGCTAATTTCTTTTCATAATCTGCTTTTGCTTTTCTTACCACACTGGTTACCCTTCTGGCCTGTGCTTTGTACTATTCGTGTGCCTGCAGATCACCTTTCTCCTTAAATTTCATCCACAATTGTTTCTTTTTTTTTGCAACTCAAGCTCAATGGTGTTATTCATCCATTTAACTTCTACTTGATTTATTATCCAGATTAGGATTAGATAATCCAGACATGATACACTTTTTTAAGCAACACCAGACCTCCAATAAGCAGGATAATGTCAATCACAAACTAGATCAGAAAAAACAATCTTCAGCTTTATGCATCTTTTACAGGAACTTCAGCATTTACTGAAACAGTATCCATCATTTTTTTGTTTTTCAGTAACTCCCCAACATTCATTTATAGATCAACTTTAGACCCAATGAACGAGCTTCTCAGTTTGAGGTTGTAATTCTTGTTATATACAAGCATTACAACCTCAAGCTCTTTAAAAAAATATCAACTGGTTTGCTCTTCCTTAAATCTTGCCTACACATTAGGATGCTCCTTATTTTTGAAGTTTAGTTTTTATTTCTATGAGGCACCCTTTCATTTTTGTTTTCTTTATAATAAATAAAAAATTCAGTAAAAATTTTTACAGCTATGAAGCCATATGGTTTTTTCCTCATTAATTAAAATTGTTACAAATTTATTCACAACCCAAACATGTTTTGACAAGTTTCCTCTTGAATTTTCAGGCTGCTTTTTTCTCTATGCATATTCAAATAATCATAACAGCGTATTGTTAAAAAGTTTCCAGATATGTTATAAAAAATAACAAGCACACTGGCAATCAGCACTATTACCCCAAAGACAACAGAAATATGGCTTATTGGACAGATGTAAACCAAACTGCTCCACTCAAAACTCCTTCCACAAAAGATGTCATAGCATTGTTTTTTCATTACAGAAAAAGCAGTTAAATAAAAAAAAGGGAGGAAGTCCATTCCACAACTCAGGATGTTTTAGCAATCTGGTAAAATGCAAGAATATCTACAAAGCTGAAGGCATATTGAGATAATTGGAAAATCTTGGAAAGAACAAGGCAAAGAATTCAAAGTTGTTCATGAAGATGAAAAAAAGTGTAAGGAAAGTCTCAGAGTTATTTAATGTAGCCCATGTCTTAACCAGAAGACTAGGAATCTGTTGGCACTGAGAAAAAAAGTTCCAGAAGGAAATGGAAAATATAGACAAGGCACTTGCAAAGAAAGAAGCTGCAGCAGAGAAGCAAGAACAAAATTTTAGAAAGAGAAATGATGAGAAGGTTAACTCCTTTCAACAGGTCACTTGACAGCTTTGTCACCTGAAAGTGAGGGAAATGATTCTTATAATGAATAAGTCAAGCCATCAACGTCAGGATCATAGCCGAAACATGGAAGAAAAATTATGGTTGATAGTTTTTGGGTAGTTTTGATGTTATAAAACTTACTGATCAGAAAGCAGTGATGGTATTAACTCTGTCAATTACGAACCTAAGCCATGGTCCCATGAAATACATTAATCTCTCTTGCATTCATCAACAGCATATAAAAAGTAAAAAGAAATTCCCAAAGACCTAAAAGCAAAATTTAAAGCAGATGCCCTTTTAACCATTCACTGGAATAGTAAAATGCTGCAGGATATTTCAGGAAAAGAAATCATTAGCAGCCTTTCAATTCTTATTTCAGGTGAAGGAGTTGATCAACTGCTTGGTGTTCTGAAACTCACAACTGGAACAGGTGAACAGATATGCATGAGCGGTTCTTGATGCAGCTAAATGGGATAACTATGACAAGGTCAACTGCATGTGCATCAACATTGGGTCAATAAATGGAGCCTGTATTTATTTGGAACAAAATATAGACAAAGGCCTGTTGCAGTTGCCTTGCCACCACCACATTCCTGAAAGAGTTCTGGAATCTGTAACACTGCTTTCAACTGGACCTTCCACAGTCCCAGAAATACTTTTGTTCAAGATGTTTCAAAAACTGTGATCAGCATTGGACCACTCCAGCTTCCAAAGTAGTGTGACAGATGAAAAAGCCACAGCATTTCTTGATGACATTACTGCAAGATGATTTCCTTCACTGAGAATACAATTTTATCATGAAAGATATTAATTTATATTAAGAGATAAAAACTAACTGTCATGACCCTTAAATGTACTTTAAACCAATTCAAATTTTTGGAGTTTTTTTATTTATTTATTATTACTATTAGTATTACTTCCAAGACACTATTCAACCTCCTGTGATGAGTCTTCATCACAGGAGGTCGAACACTCACGACCACAAGAATTATGATACCTTGCATTGAACATATTTAATGTCGTAGCACTAACTACCTATTCTGGCAATGCATTCCACTTATTCACCCTCCCCTCCAAGCAAAAAACCCCTTTTTCAACTCTTTACTCACATGAACTTTGTACATTTTCCAGGGATGACCTATCATTCTTGCATCATCCATTATCTTATGCAATAATTCCCCTGTATCTTTTTTTGGTAGGCTCCTTTGACCAGTTTACATGTCTCAATCATATCATCCCTCCTCCTTTCTTGCTAAGCTCTGAAGAACACATTCCCTCAATCTGTCCTCATACTCAATATTCCAGAGTCTCAAGAGAGTCTTAGTTATTTGCCTCTGCCCCCCCTCCCCAATGTTTTCCTATTACCAATATAGCCAGGTGACCAGATATGTGAACAGAAATTAAAATGAGTACCTGATAGTGGAACTATCACCTTCTTATCCATATGTGTCAGTTCTTCGCATTATGGCAGAAATTTTTGGGTAACCCTTAGAATTTTTGCAATATCTCCCATGAACTTCAGTTCCCTATCCACTAAGATGCCCAGATCTCTTGCTTCCTCTACCTCATGAAGCAAAGTTCGTCCAATGTGGCGGACCACATTCCATCTTCAAAATCTTCAATTCAAAACAAACCTATTAAAATCCTCTTGTGAAACACATCAGAACTTCCTGACATTGCACTTCTTAATTTAGCATCAACAAACAACTGAATATCTCCTTTCATGCCTTATATATCAATGATATAGTTTAAGTTAAAAGTAGTCTCAGAACAGAATCCTATGGCACCCCACTTGTCACCTTTCTTTTTTGGGAAACCGCACCTCCATACACAACTCACTGGCTCCTATTAGTCAACTAGCCTTGTAACAAAATCCACATAAATCACTGTATAAGCATCTCCCCCATCCAATACACCAGTCATCCTATTATAAAGTGTAACCAAGTTATTACTAAAGCATGCCCTTCCCTTAACAAATCCATTAGCACAAAAACAATGAGCAGGTGCCTAATATGAAATTCAAAACATTTAAAAATTGATAATTTTAAATAGTACCATACCACATGACATGTATGCTATAAGCTCAGCAACCGTGTGGAAATTATACATAACTATTACAAAGATATGCAAACAACCTGGCTTGCAGACTTGATTGTCTGAAGTTAGGAATGACTTATTTCTGCTGTAAGGATGCAGACTCTTACCTGACAAGTAATGTTTCTGGACACTAGCTGCAAATGGCAGGTATTTTCAAATGCATCTCTAATATTGGTTTTCCAAACATTCAATGTCTAAATATCCCATCACATAAAAATCAAGAAGTGGTAAGCCCAGAAAATGAACAGGATACTGACATCTCCAGGAGTCAGGGACAGGCTGCTCAATGAGAGAAAGAATATGCAGTTTAAAGGTCATACGTTGACTAAATACTTACTTCTCTGAAAACAGCTGTTAAAGATACAATGTCCCAAGAATAAACCTGCATTCTTCCATCGAACCTGCCAATAACTGCAAAATTTTTCTTCCAACTATTATCCTATTAGAACCCTTTATCAACTTATTTCTTCATATCTCCTCTCATTATCCTATACATCTACAAAATTCTATAGTTGATTACCTGCCACTGAATGTTTCAACTATTTCCAATCCATGGAAATCAAAAAAAAAGTTTTCTCCATGGAGCCTGGGCAACCATATTTAAGCAGAGTAGTTCAGATGTGATCTTATAAAAGCCTTGTAAAATACAGCAGAATATTAACTTCTTTATTCCCAAACATCACTGTTCTCTTCAACACTGAAGTTATCCACTGTGATAACTTATCCACCTTAACAATATGGCACCTAAATTAACTCACTGTCCAGTATCATCCCTTAAATCTCTAGCTTAATCAACTATTTTCAACAAATGTAATAGCCATTTATGCCGTGACCTCAGTTTCAAATGAATGATCTTTCACTTAGCAACATTATGCAAAGTTATTGGATGATTGCTGGCCTGGTTAGCCGAGTGGTTAGCGTATCCACTCTCCAGCCAAAAGAGTTCGAATCCCACCGTGGGCATGGATGTTTGTTTGTGAAAATACTAGTGGCAGTCGGCAGTAGATGGCGTTAGTGTAGATGATGAAAGTAGTTGTGGCTGGTGGAGTAGTGGAGATGGAGAGTTGTAGAGTAGGAACCCTCCCTTGATGAGTCTTTGGTAATCATAATAATTATTATTATGAAATAATAATAATAATAATAAGGGATATATTCAGGGCTTAAGAGGGTAGATAAGGAGATGAAGTTCAGAGGACACATTGCTAAGGTGTCCAAGATTGCACATAGGATTACTTGGTTGTTGAGGAACACACTGACATCCAGAGATAAAGAGGTTATTATTCCCCTTTATAAAGCATTGATACTTCCACATTTGGATTACTGTGCTCAGGTCTGGTCACCTGGATTCCTTGGAGATGAGGAGGTTGTGGAGAGGGTTCAGAGAAGAGTGACCAAGTTGGTGAGTGATATAAAAAATGCTCCCTACATTGATAGATTGAGAGCTTGTGGATTGCAGAGATTGGTTGATAGGCGAAGAAGAGGGGATATGATAGAAACATTCAAATTACTAAAAGGTTTTTATAGGATTGATGCAGGGGAAATGTTTCAGCTGTGTGATAGTGATGGAAGAACAAGAGGTCATCTCTGGAAATTAAAGAAGAGTGTGGTTAACAAAGGTGTCAGAACAAGGTTTTTTGCCTGGAGGGTGGTGAATGAGTGGAATTCATTGCCTGACTTTGTTGTGAGCTCTTCATCTGTAAATGAATTCAAGAAGAGATATGACAGATATTGTTTTGCTAGCTTGGGTCTCCCGCGATGAGTCTACTGACTCCATGGAGATACCCGTAATAATAATAATAATAATAATAATTATGCAACTCACCAAGAAAAAAAAAATGCACTTCTCCCCTCCCTTCCATCTTTTATATGTCCAATAAGTCAATAGGAGTTCCATAAAATGATTAGTAGTCTGTATTAGAGTTAGTTATTAGATTCTCACACAATAACATTTTTGTTTGGCAAAAATGTTATTGTGTGAGAACCATTCCAAGAAGAAGTCAATAAATAATAATAAAATAAAAAGAACTCTAAAAACAGCATTGATTTTATTTTTTTGGAAAATGTAATATGTTACATTAATTTTTATTACTAGAATTCTTTCTTTTAAGGTTATACGGTAATCAGCATTCATAGCGAAGAAGTTATGGAGACACCACAATAGAATAATTACTTTACTTAAGCAAGTAACAATCGATGTTTCAATATCTGTATTCAGGTCATCAGGAAAACACACATGTACATGATATAAGCTATATGACACTGCACTATACAAAAGTAAGATGAATCTAAATGTTAATTATTTAACCTAGCCTGACCTCTGGTGTAAAAAAAAAACAAAAAAAACAGAACTACATTAAACAATTTCTAAAGTCCTTCTGTATTGAGATTTTTTCTTCTGTTTGGAGTTGCTCTGGTTGCTATATGGGTCCTCCACATTCCTGGAATAATTAATCCACTGTTTTTGTTCAGATTTGGATGGCATTTCAGTATTTCACAAGCTTCTTTGAATTTTCTTTCAAACCAGGTTTTAATGCAGTGCAGGGACTTTGTAACTTTCCAATCAATTCTGTTGCACGTTTAGAGTGCGTGGTCTGATTTAATGTGACATTTGTGTCCCCCCCCCCTACTGGTTTACAGGTAAACTGAATTTTTTAGACTTCTGGGTGGGCAAGGTAAGGAATAGGATCTTTGGATGAGCTAAGTAAATTTCTTAATTTTGCCAGGGATTTGAAGGTCTTCCTTAATGTTGTATTTAAGTAGTGTTCTATCTATTTTTTCTGAAATGTCCCTAATGTAGGGAACAGCTATGGCATTCTTGTAATCTGTTTTACTTTTAATGGCATTTTCATGAAGGATCTTGTGCACTGCTTTTTTTTATTGTGGCCATGTTTTATAAATGTTTGGTTAATAATTTCAAATTCTTGGTTCAGAGCTTGTTAATTAGAGCAAATTGTTAGGGGATCTGTGTTTGAGGGTGCTGATGACTTCTAGATTTTGTATTGAATTGTGGTATGAATTTTTATGTATGTGTTGGCCTGTATCTGTAGGTATGTGGTAGACAGTGAAGGAAAGCAGGATAAAACTGAATTTCATATTGAAAAGAAGAACATATAAAAGTGTTTTAAAGCAAATTAAAGTTGAGCAGCTCTGAGATATGAACTGTAGACTAAAATACACAAACATTATTCAAGAAAAAATGAAAGAGTTTGAGAACTAGAACAAAACCTTAGAGATTCAGTAGCAAGCCCTGAAGAAAAAACTGACTGATTCAGCGAGAGAGGCATGTGGCGAGATTGTCTGTAAGGATAGAAATCAGAACTCCATGGTGGACACAGGAAGTTAAAGAAACAGTGAAAGAAAAGAAGAAAGCATATCAAAAGTTCCTGGCAAATAAGTCAGCTTTTGCTCTTAAAGAATACAGAGACAAATGTAAGAAAGGTAAACACCGTGTAAAACAAACTAAACAGAAGTAATAGGAGTACTTTGGTAAGAACATAGAAAATAAATATCAAGAAGGTGGCAAGATATCCTGGAGGTTGTTGAAGAAGCTCAGAAATGGAGGAAAGAGTGTTGTAAAAGGAATTAGAGATGATAAAGGTGGCAGGAAAAAAAGATATCCTTGAAGTATGGAGTAATTACTTCGAAAAATTGCTAAATGAAACAAGCAGTGATAGGACAGTGGTAAAAAACACTCAACAGGCATGCAGGCAGGAATACATATCCATACTTGAAGTAGAAACAGCCATCAAAGGCTTGAAATGTGGACAGGTAGCAGGAGTAGATGATATTCGACCAGAAATGCTGAAGTATGGTGGTATAAAAGTCTTACAGTGGCTGCACTGCATAGTTCAGAAAGTCTGGACAGAGGTACGAATTCCCTATGATTGGAGTAGAGCTCTAATAGTACCAATATATAAAAAGGGAAATAAAACTGAATGTGAGAATTACAGAGGTATTTCCCTACTGAGTGTTCCTGGAAAGACCTATGCAAGCATACTTGAGAAACGGTTGAGAAGAATTGTGGAAGAAAAGCTGGGTGAAGAACAAGCTTGATTCAGGCCAAATAGAGGCTGTCAGGATCAGATCTTCACTTTACGACAAATAGTTGAAAAAGCATGGGAATATAACAAAGATCTGTATTTTGTCGATTTGGAAAAGGCATATGACAAGGTGCCAAGTGAGAAGCTATTCAATATGCTATAGTTATATGGTGTCAATGGGGCATTATATCAAGCAATACTTAGTCTTTATTTGAGTTGTAAGTCATCAGTTAAAATTGAAGGAAGTACAGGAAGATGGTTTAATGTTAAATCTGGTGTGAGACATGGATGTACATTATCCCCTCTGTTATTCATTATCTATATGGATCACATTATGAAGGAAAGTGATATTAAACGTGATATCTGAATTGAAGATGTTAATGTCAGCTCTTTGCTTTATGCGGATGATGTTATACTTCTAAATAAATACGCTACAACTTTGCAAGATTCCCTGACTAAATTGAATAACTGTTGTAATAGATATGGTATGAAGTTCAGCAATAAAAAAACAAAGACAATGAAAATAGGCAGAATCATTGAAAATGTCAACTGTGTTGTGAATGGAGAACCTGTGGAACAAGTAAAACATTTCAGCTACTTAGGCACGATTTTTACTGAAGATGGTAAATTAAATATAGAAATAGACAACAGAATCAGCAAAGCTGGTATATGGTGGGAAGTCAATTGAATAAATTCATATGGAATAAGAGAGAAACACTAAAGTGAGAATAGTCGGAACACTAAATTAGCTGTATACAAGACAGTGTTCAAACCAGTTTTAACTTATGGATCTGAGAGCTGGGTCAGAAGTAAAGCACTTGACCAAACACTAGAGACCGCAGATATGAGAGTCCTGAGAAAGATTAGAGGCGTGAACAGATGGCATCAATGGCAATGTAATATTAAAAATGAGGATATTAGGAAAGAACTTGAAATTGTCAGCATCCAGGAATGCGTTAGCAGAGCTAATCTCAGGTGGTATGGTCACTTAAACAGAATGTGTGAGGAAATATTAGCAAAACAAGTGCTCTCTGCCAGGTTGGCAGGAAACGGACCTAGAGGAAGACCAAGATATAGGTGGATTGATAAGGTACAAAGTGCCTTAGACGATAGAAATATAAGATCTGATAATGTTGGAGTCTTGACAAGTAACAGACTGATTTAGAAGAAAATTGTAGATAGGAAGTTAGTAATGATGTAAATTTTTCATGCAGTACTATCATATCCTGTACACCTCTTGAGGGTACATGTCAGGAATTTGATGATGATGATGAAGTAAAAATAGTTTGGATCAGGGATAGTTGCTTTCAGTTTTTTCACTTTGTTACAAAGTAAATGATATTTAACAAGAAATTATATTCTTGTTCAATCCTTTACCTAAGCATAAGTATACAAAGTTTGCAAGCAAAGTATCTTCATCCTTTGGCTATTTGTATATAGAAGTTAACTTCACATCAATTGCCTCAGCATCCCATAATGCAAATTATTATATAATTTCTTGTCAGATACAATTTACTTTGAAACCAAGCAAAAAAAAAAATAAAACTATCTCTGATCCAGAGATAATTTTAATATGTACTTGTATATGGAAAATATATGGCTTCTGCATTGATTCAACATTGGTGTCTTTTTGGATTTGGCTACCACTGATGTTAACTCAATAAAAGTTGAAACCAGACTGGGTAGTTCCCCTTCCTATAATATTTTTGCATCATGGGGATACTGAGGAAATTCATGTGAAGTAAGCAGCTTCTACACAAAGTACGCAAGACACTTCATGTGCAAAATTTGTTTGCATGAACCTAGATAAAGAATTAAATAAGAATATAATTTCTTGTCAAATATAATTTACAGTTATAACTATTATAAAAAGTGTGAAAATCACTGAAACATGAGAAAACCATGCCACACCACACTCCATAACATTTGCACATGGCTGCAATTCACAACTGAAAACTGCTCAAATTTTGATTCTTTTCAAAATTTCTGTAAAAATTTTTCTTTTCAGTGCAATACACATTTATCCTGCTTAATTTTAGATATTGATTGCTTTTAATATTTCAGATCCCCCTAAATGTTATAATGTTATTTCTGCTTCTACCTGAACCAAAAATAACAATAACAAAAATCTGCCAAGTCAAAGTTTCAGATCGATTCAATTATAAATTCAATTAATGTATAATTATTTTCAATTAAATATAAATTAATACTTATCTGTCTTCTAAGGCAGAAACAGGTTTTGCCTTAGAAGACAGATAAGTATTAATTTAAGGATTAAGGTATGTGTTTACATAAAAGTAAAAAAAAAGTTATTAGCAAAATATTAAATAGTTTTTGCTATTTTGCTAATAACTAAAATCATGCAGACCAGGACTGTCATACTCAAAGAAAATATTAAAACACAAGATGACATTAATTAAGACGTATAATAATGTTATTACTGTAGCTGAACAGTGTAGTGACTGCGGTATTTTTATCTACAGGGTGTCCACAAATATTTACCCTGATTATAATATATTATAACTCTTTAGTGGATACTTGAAATGGAACACAAATTTAGACTTCAATGCATAACACATAGAAAAAAAATCACGAGACCAATGGGGGGGGGCTCCGTCCTGTTGAAAGATAACATTTGGTTGTATCTCCTGTAGCTGGGGAATGGCATAATTATTGAGCATGTCTAAGTACACATTTCCATTAATTTCTTTTTCAAGAAAGAAGAAACGGCCAATCACTCGATCATGCATTAGTCCACACCACACATTGAGTTTTGGACCATCTCAAATGTGTTCTCTTATGACATGTGGGTTTTCAGATCCCAAGATCCTTACATCGTGTCTGTTGACTACTCCACTCACGTGAAATGTTGCCTCATCAGAGAAACAAACACGCTGCAAAAAATCATTATCCTCATCGATGCGGGTCAAAATGAGTTTAGCAAATTCTTCATGCCTTGGACGATCATCTGGCTTTATCTCCTGAACAATATGACTTTGTATGCAAACAATTTCAAACGTTTGCGTACCACTTTGTGGACTGTACTCCTTGGCATTTGAAGTTCTAGTGAAGCTCTTCTGATTGACTTCTGCAGTGAACAGGTGAAGGCAGTTTGAACTGTTTCAACTGTCTCCTCAGAATTCGATGGTCTGCCGCTGCTTATACCCTAATGAACTGAACCTATTTCTAAAAACTTTGTCTTCCATGACTTAATGAGCTTGACATCAGGTGGGTTCTTTCCATACTGTGCCCTAAACTTTCGCTGCACTGTAACTGGAGATTTTGTTTCTGCTAGCCATAGAACACATTGGGCTTTTTCCTGTACTGAAGTAATTTTTAAAGAAAATCAGCAACAGCGCTCCTGGTGACAAAAGCAGTATACTGAAGATACCAGTATGGAAACTTTATGAGTGCCCAAGTTTACCTGCAACAAAATTTATTCAGTTAGTTTCAGTGTTAAAATATTATAGCCAGTTGAAATCAGGGTAAACATTTGTGGATACCCTGTATATTCAATTATTCTGTTATATTCAATTAACAGAGTTCACAGTCAAAGAATGGCAAGAACCATGTATTGACATATTCAAATCTCTGACTGGCAGATTCATCCAATTCAGGTTGTATCCAAAGGCCTAGGGTGTCAAACTCAATTGGACCGCGAGTCATTTGTCATAGAAGTGTATCTCAAGTGGGCCGCAAAAAATTTTACAATAAAAAACCTGCACTAATTACAATCAAAGGGAAGTGAAAGAATGAGTATAAATAAATTTGAAAATTAATAATGAAAATTTTATTTATTCTAAGTCATTACAAGACATAAAATAATAGTATAATAATTATGACAACTCAAAAAAATAAAATAAAATAAAGAATATTTTTATTATATTAATATTTACAACAAAATTAAATTTTATTTGAACAAATCAAATATTTATACAGTCTAAAAAAGTATAAAGTCTCATTAATAACTATTACAAAAACTTCCAGAGCCTCCTATTGCTAGTTTGAAAGTTTTTTGTGTAGAAATAAAATACTTCTATTTTTTTTTGGTGTGTGTGTGTGTGGGGGGGAGTCTATATTTTGCGGAATTTTTTAAATGTCAATGAAAATATTTTGGGGAAAGATGATAATATTTTGGGGTTAAAATACATACACTTGCATAATATAATTATAGATAGTTCTTCGGCATGAAACTCTTAGATTTTGATCTCCGAGTTTCGTATCCGGCTTTAAAATAATGAGGGATTTATTATCCCCTTAACTTAATTTACACAGCCGGAAAAATAGCCTCTTGGCTTTTTATCATAGTAATAACAATATACGAGTACACCAGTATAGGAATTCGCTAGTATGAGAATATGTAAGTTCAATTCACTTAAACCTTGGTATTCCAGGACTACCTGCTCACTGATGAGACCTCAATAAAGGTCGAAACCGGTCTGGGTAGTGACCTCTCCTCATAATCTATCCCAATGGCTTTAACAGGCCTTTAAGGCCTACAACCTTCCAAGCATGCTTGGATTTCGTAACCGAAATACGAGGATAGAATGGTCACTCCTATGCCTCAAGGTATTCTTGGCTGTATTCCTGTGTGTTCACGGGGCCGGTTTGCCTGCTTTCGGGATGAAAAACACCAGATAAACTGGCGGAAAAAACCCTACTGCCCGCGCCCAAGACCGGCTAACTTGGCTATGACTGAGGAAGATCCTTCAGCTCCTCACGTCTCCGACGGGAATCGAACCTAGGACACTCCTTCCCCAGGCATATGGTTGCGAAGCGCAAAGCCACTAGGCTAACCGCGCGGACTCCTCTCCTCATAATGTAAAACAGTAATACATCTCTTTTCTTTTAGGCTTGCATGGTGATCCGAATGCATTTTTGGAAATTATGGAGACAACTACCTTGTTTGAATAAAAACTTTAGTTTACTATTACTAAAATTTTACAATTCGACGTTTCGACCTTTATGTCAAGGTCATCTTCTGGAGCGTACAAATATACACAGGAAACAAGCTATACTACAATCATACTGGTTCGTTAAAGACACTGACTAACCGCTACCACAATTGTTGGCCTGACCTCTGGTGAAAAAAAAAAAAAAAAAAAAATTATACATCAACGCTAAAGTCCTATTATTTGTGTTGTCTACTATATACATATATTAACATTATATTAACATCATTCCAGCCAGTTGGAGTGGAATGGTTTCTAATAATAGCAGATTCCTAGGAGCTGTTTTACATTATGAGAAAATATTAAGGATAGTGATGGAGCTTGCTTCAACTTTGCTCCGAGCTGCCCTGGTGTTGTACTACCCAGGTGTTGACTTACGCTTGGACTCGCAGATAGTTCTTCAGCATGAAACTCTTAGATTTTGATCTCCGAGTTTCGTAATCGGCTTTAAAATAATGAGGGATTTATTATCCCCTTAACATAATTATAGTAATTTTAAGTAATTTAATTGTAGCATTTTATTTTTTTTCCCAACACTTGACAACGTTTATTGCTAACCAGCTTGCCAAAATTTGGACACAAAGATTGAGAGCATACGACCTTCATTATGGCAGAAAGATTGACGTCAGTTAGTCTTGATCTGTGGGCTGTTTTGTTACCTTTCATATATGAGAATAATTGTTCACATAAATAGGTGCTTCCAAAATAACATAGAATATTTGCTGCAAACTTTTTTTATTTCCGGATTTCTTTTACCTAAATAACTGTATATTTTTGGACCATCAACTTCTTGATATTTCTCTTTTAGAATGGAATCCTTTTGGAAATCAATAAGTTCTATTTGAATACAAATAGCTTTTTCAAAATTAAAGGAAAAAGGACCTGCAAAAAGCAAAAAAACTTCTTCTTCTTGCCCCCTAAAATCTTGAAATCGCCTATCAAATTCTTCTTTAATCTTTTCTAGTTTGGGACAATATTGAGAAAAGGTAAAACTTTGATTCTTATTGTTCAACTGTTCACACATAGGAAAGTAATTTAGAATATTCTCTTTTAAATGATTTTGAAACAAAACCAATTTACATCTAATACTTACCAGTGCATCATACATATGTGTTATAACTGATCTTTCCCCTAAAGTTTGACATTTAAGTCATTCAAATGTCCTGTAATATCAACTAAGAATGCTAGATCTTGTACCCATGTCTGATCATTAAGAAATACAACATCATGATTTTTCATTTCTAGGAACAATTTGATCTCCTCTAAAAGTAAAAAAAAAAGCTTTTTAGAACCTTATGACAAAATAGCCACCAAATTTCTGTGTAATAAGGTAGCCCTCCAAGTCTTTAAGAAATTGTGCAAACTGGTGGTGATTGAGGCCTCTGGATCGGATGAAGTTCACAGTATTTGTCACGGGCTTGAGTATGCTGCTCATTTCCAATACTTTGGAGCACAGAACCTGCTGATGAATAATGCAGTGGAAAGATTACAGATTTTTGGAATGTTCTGGATACATTTCCTTTAACTTTGAGGCAAGTCTTGATACAAAACCTTTATTTTTGTCTGTCAATGCTTGAGCACCATCGGTTGTCACAACTACGAGCTTGCCCAGAGGAAGTTGGTATTTTCCCAAAATGTTTTCCCCTGTAGTGGTTCCATTGATGGAAATCATTTCCAAGAACTCTTCAGTAATATTCATATTGTTGTTGTTGCACTTTTGTTAAGTGCAATTGAAAAGATTGTATGTTTATGGATATTTCTTGCACTCCTTAACCAACTTTACACTCCTTAACCAAGGAACCATCACTAAAAGATTTGGAATGTTTCGCCAATAAATAGCTGATTTCATAACTGCTCTCAATGCTGATTCATCGTCTTTCATAATTTTTGAAAATATTTGTTGACTTTGAAGTGAATTCTTCATCATTTTTAATTTTTCTTCTCTCAGTTTACCCTCAAAGTGTGAATATTGTTCCTTATGAATTTTATTGTAGTGCCTTTTTATATTAAATTCTTTGGCGACACTAATTGTTTCGTTACAAATAATGCACACAATTTTGTCCTTTGTTTCAGTGCAGAAGTATTCAATTCCAATTTTTCTTGAAATTTTCTCCCTCCTCAGCTATTTCCTTTTTCTTGTTGTCTTAGAAAGTGACATTGCCTGGGTGAATAAATATATTATTAATAATAATTTTTATAAAAAATGTTTGAATAAAAACGCACAAAACTGTAGATCAGTGCACGATACTATTGCAAATAAAAAATAATAAAAAAGGGATTCTCTCACAGCTAGATTAATACTGCACCAATAATATGCCTGTCTTCATAGCTGCTCCATCTCTACTGGCATACCATTGCTGTCTGTTCCACGCTCTGCTTTCACTTTTCATTAGTCATTTGTGAAGGATTGTTCATTACGTATCTCAGAGATTCAGAGATTGCTGATTGACTATAGCAGGTAATTATAAATTCATAGCCTGGATTCACATGAGCACGTGACGTGAACAGCTGTTAGCCAATAAATTCAATTTTTTCAGCGGACTACCTGCAGCGTGCTATAAATTAACAATGAAAGCATAAACATAGTTTACGAATGATTAGGATTGGATCTAACATTGAAATTGCAATATAAATTATTGCAATTATATTATAGTAGGTCGTTGCATCCATATTGTAACTATAAATGTCACATGAAAATGAATAAATCGATACCGTATTAACTCGCACTTTTTTTTCCAAAAGTAAAGCTAAAAATCAAGATATATGCAGGGATTTTCAGAAACTAAAGTTTTCAGGATAAAACTGAAAATGGGGATGACTTACCAAGAATCTCCTATTTGCTATCACTACTTCCTGCATTGAGAGCAGTTTCCTTGTGTGCATTGTCAGTCATCTACCCAAATAGTGTCATCTTCTTTCCCATTATTTCAAGTAAAATTTACAAGTAATTTACAAGACTTGAGATATGTAATGAACAATCCTTCAAGAATGACTAATGAAAAGTGAAAGCAGAGCATGAAACAGACAGCAATGGTAAGCCAGTAGAGATAGAGCAGCTATGAAGACGGGCATATGATTGGTGTGGTATTAACAAAAGATCACACGACGAAAAGATAAAAGCAAGCCAACAATTTTTGAGTTGAAATGCTAATTCTCATCAACTGAATTGCATAATATCTGAAAGTGCCATAACAACAGTCACTATACGTGTCTTAGTTTTAACACATCTACGAATTATATTGCTGCTTTGTGTTTGAGCTGTGGGGCAGACTCACACACATCTAACTAAAAACAGTTAGATACTGTGTTTGATACTGTGTTTGCTGGTGCACCATATGGTTTTGCTTGAGTCTAAAACAGCATGGTTAATGTGGGAGGAAACATGTGATTCATTAGTTAATGCTTTTTTATCCCAGTTGTCTCTAATTACACTATTTGTTGAGAAATGTATTACACAGACAGCAAATGTTTCTGTACTTTATTCAGTGATACAATAAAACTACTTGTTTTTCTTGCATCTGCAGTTAGGGAGGGCGTGTTGTTTACCGCAGGGAGTGAGTTATCGTCCCGATGTGAAAGTGTTTAAACTTTTTTTTCGTATGCGATGTATATACGAAACTTTTTAATTTCTTTTTTTGTAAAGTAAAATCAGGGATGCAAGTCTTACGCAAGGGCGAGTTATATCCAAGTAAATATTGTATTTTTGTTTTATTATAAAAAGCAACCATCCTTTTTTTTAATCTTTCCTTGAGGAGTTGCAGGCCACAAGAAATTGCTTAGCAGGCCACCGGTTTGACTGTATCTCTGGCCTAGGGATACAGTAGATACCATCATAAAAAAGTGAGATGTCCCTAGCAGTGCAGTTTTCTGGAACTAAGATGGCGTTATATCTGGGAGGATCAGCTTTTCTGAGCTCCACAGTAGTTTTTGCAATCTGATCATGCCTTAGTTTATAGCTGCAAGAACTAATCAGATGATCTACTTCTCTTCTTTATTTCTCTCTCTGCATAGTTGGTATTTGTTATGATTACAGATCTTTTCAATCTTTGCTTTGATTGCATTTGTTTATAGTACTCATTCTTGGGCAACAAGAAAAAAATCGATGCTGCTTTGCTGAAGCCATTGCTAAGTTAAGCAACTACTTTCCCTTTAATATCCTTGAAATATTGACCATGGAGTGCTTTATTTTCCCCATCCATCCTCATCTTTTTTGCCATTTTTCTTCCTCCCTATACTGCAATTTTGATCTACAACATTTACTAATCTTTTCTATACGAGTTTCATTTAGAAATCGTTGTTTACAATGGTGTAATGATATTCATTGTATGCAAGAAATAATTTGCTTACAATGATTTATAAGCAAAGCTTAAAAGTCACTTTAAGCATTCCACATACTCCACTTTTCCTGGCTATGTATAATATCTACATCACTGTGTTGGTACAAGGCATGATTCATCATTAATAATTTTCCTATTTTATGATCAAGTGCATCTAAATTGATTTATGTCCAGTCAATTATTTCTGTTGTGTATCTGATTACATGGATGATCCAAGTGTTGATTGCTGCTACAGTGTTGCCTTAGTCAGTTTGGACTTGAGAATTTTTCTGACTCTTTTCAGGTGCTGTTTTATTGGATTCGGAATACAAAATGTCACCTACCTCAAGAATTTCTAGGTGTTTGTAGGATTCATTATGAGACAAGTTTTAATTTTTCCATCTGCAAATTTGATTCCATTTGCTGGCTGTTATTTTGCCTCGAACCAAGGAAAATGTTTCTCATTTATTATTATTACATCTGACCTCTATGGAGTCAGACTCATCATGGGAGGCACATACTATCATACACAAAGCTCATCCAACCACACCTTAGATTAATTCAATGTGTCTACATTCACAACACATCCACTCACCAACCATGCTCGATGCAAAGACCTACTCCTCACACCCTCCTTATACAGTTTCCAGAGATGGCCTCTTGTTCTATCCCCCTCTTCCATTCTATCAAAAATTTTTTCCATGTTGACCCTTGATTAGGCTTTGTAATTTATATTCTTTCAATCTGTCTTCATACTTCACATTCCAAAGACCACTGACCAGCTTTGTGAATCTTCTCTCAACCCGTTCTAACATATTCTCATCACCATGAAAATCCGGTGACCAAATCTGTGCACAATAATGCATATGAGGCTTTATCAAGGTTCTTATACAATGTTGGGGTCCTTGGCATTGCCATTATCCAATGTGACAACTTCACAACTTATGCAAAGTGGCCCTTGAACTTCAGGTCCTTGTTCACCACCACTCCCAGATCTCTTATCTCCTCTGCCTCCTTTAAAGTTTCCCAACCAAATGTATACTTTGCATCCCATCATTGCTTACCAAATTTCAAATCGTTATACTTTGCAACACTGAACTGACAGTGCCACTTACCTACCTATTGATACAATCTATTCAAGTCCTGTAAGGCCATATAACATCTGCTTGACTCTGCATTACTCTCCCAAATTTTGCATCATCTGCATATCACCAGTTAAACCCCCTCCTAATATAGTTGATACACAAATTGATCCTCCTCCTTTGGGACAATGCAGTCCCATATACAACTTTCTCATACCTATCTGACAGCCATTCACCGATCCAACTCACTAGTCTATTATCCAATCCCATTTCTTTCAGTTTATTTAACGGCTTGTCATGTGGCAGTCTATCAAAAGCTTTTGCAAAATCTAAGTATACCTCAGTATATGCATCTCCCTTGTCCAAGACATGTCACTTTATTATAGCACACATGATATCACTTTCACAAACCCATGCTGACAACCACAGAGAATACTGCAATTATCAACCCATTTCTCTATCCTAGTTCTCACCAATCTATCTAATACTTTAATCACACCTCCAGATATACAGATTGGTCTAGCCACAACCTTATCACCACCTTTATGCAGTGGAACAATTTTACCTTCTTTCCACTCTCTTGGAATCTGTGCTGTTGTAAGACTTATTGAAGAGGCATGCCAATGCACTGCCAATTCCCTTAAGACACATGGTGATGTGACATAAAATCCTATCACCTTATTGACATCAAGCTTATTGATTTCCTCATATACCTCCTGCATGTCACAATTAAGCCATCCTCTCCCATGTCCTCTACACTTAAGTTTCTCACGTTTTTAACCTGATGAGGATGAAACACTCTTATAAATTGTTCACTGAACACCTCAACAATGTTTTCTGCAGCAATTATCATTCTACCATTTTCATTCATTAACATAATCATTCTTTCCTCTACTTGCCACATATCTGAAATACACTAAGCATTTTCTTGGCCTGATTTGCTAATTTCTGCTCATACTATAGTTTTGCTGTTCTCACCAAATGAATCACTCCTGGCCTGCTCTTTATACTCCTCATACAACTGACTGCTACCATTATTCATTCCATGCTGCCTCCACAGTATCCTCTTCTTCCAAATTTCATGCTTAATCCCTTTATTCATCCATTTGACACCTTTATCCAATCTTTTGGTCAGTTCCAACACAATATTTATCTTCTGCCTGCTTAACGTCTCATGGAATGAGACGTTCTGCCTGCTTAATGTCTCATTCCATGCTATAGCTTCAACCTGTCTTCTAAGCTTTTCAACAAGCATCAGCCTTGTAATTCCTCATATATATATTCTTTCTTCAGAGAAGTCTTCATATGGTTAGTCACAACCCAGGTGATCACTTCATGGTTACTCTTATCAACTGGAGGGAAGGGCAAAACTACACTCACAATCACATCATCTGATGAAATAATCAGATCTAATCTAAAACCTTTACATACTGCCTGAGATAGTTGTCTCTCAACGACTCAAGAAATTTATTTTCCTTATACCCAAATGCCATCTCTTTATTCTGATTATACTGCCATAATTAAAATCACCTATAATAATCACCCTTCCCTTGTTAACTAATCCACGTTGCTTATACATTTCTTCATCACCACCCTCCACATTCCTGGTCTATAGCAGCAACAGAATAAATATCTCTTCCTGTCAACCTCCACCTCAGATCATATTACCTCAAAACCACTGCACCTATTTACATTTTGCCTTCTATCATTAACAGCAACCCCCCTCACCCCCTTGTTCATTCTATCCTCACAGAAAACATCATAACCTTCCATTTTTATTCCCATCATGATATCCAATCATGTTTCGCTTATTCCAACAATTTTTAGGCAAGTAAACTCAATCAACGAAACCATTTCATCTCCCTTATTTCTGATGCTCCAGGCATTTGAAAATAAACCCAGCAATTCACTTTTAGGGATATAACTGGTCCTGCCCATGACACTTGTAGGTCCTGATTTCCCCACACCTTATCAGACTCTTCAGTCGACTACAAACTAGGCCATCCTATTTCCATATTAACCATCTCTATATGTACATTCACTACTACTTTCAACATCTACTCTAGTTATACTGTCTCCCTGTCCACCTCAAATCGTCCTGTTTCTCGGCTCAGCTTGAATTATTCTCATTCTATCATTATCACTTGCAGAACTACTATTCTCGTTTAAAATAACTTCAATCTCACCAGTTCTGCTCTCCTGATCTCTTGCTTCACCTTTTACATCTTCTACTCTCTTGCTCCCATCACTCTTTCTTCCTTGCAGCAATAGTCTCTCTAATTAACTCACAACAAATCCATTCAAATGCAACCTGCCACTTTTGTGCATTTCCATCTTCCTTTCAAATGCATCCCACACATTCACAAAATCCACTCCCATCTCCTCACACAGCTCAATTATGCAAAATTACCATTCATGATCCCTGCTTTTCGTCTCAGCTCACCACTATCATATCTAGGCAACACACCAACAACCCTTGCACCACACTGTTATCTTTCACTCTCCTCAACAACTAGTGATATCCATTCTTACATGCTCTTTATTATATCCAAACAAGTCATTTGTTCCAACAACTACCACAGCCAGTTTGCTTGCTTGTCTGCTTCTCTTATCTAATGAATTAATATCCTGATAATAAGCCATACACCACCATCCTAATCTTAATCGGACAGACTGTATGCCTATTTCTAAGTTCTGGAAGTGACTGCTGTTAATTGCTTATAATTTTTTATATTTTTATTTATTATTTTTAAATTAATTAATTAATTATGCATCTATTCCCACATCTCTAAACCAATAGTGTTTCCTCCTACTGGACAGCTGAGACACATGATATTATATGCATGCTGTATGACTTGTTCTTGTATTCAGAATTTAAATGTTGTTACCAGTTTTTCTGTCTTCTCCCTGAAAGAAGCTCATGATATATTGAATGAAATATATAGGAGTAACAAATTATATTTAGTTACCTTTTGCATGTGTGAAGCCATTATTCAAGAAATATAGTATATCCTGCTAATTCTCCTCCTGGAAAACACACCTAATGGAATCTCCATACATTGCTATTCTCAAGTCATTCATCGCCTCTTCTTTGCTTTCCTTTGTTGTAATCTTTTATACTCATCCATTCTTATCCACCAAACTTCTCATCTCAAAGTTTGGTGGATAAGAATGGATGAATCTTGCACCCAGGCAATTACACTATCTATCGGTCTATCGTTTGTTTCTTTCGTTTCCTCATTTCGACATTCCTTTGCTTTCACATTGCACTCACTTTTGTTTCTTCTGTTATACTTTCTTTTGCTTTGTTGTTCCACTCGCTTCTATTCTGTGATTTATACAATCATTTGCTCCCATCATTATGCACTCTTATTCCATCATCATTTATCAACTCCAAATTGATTGATTTGGATTGATGGCAGGAAATATATACCTGCAATCAATCATGGCACATATAAGTTTGCTTTTTTTCTTTTCCAATTTTTCAGAATCAAGCTGTCCAAAATGGAGTCCAAAGACTTATCACAGGAGACTCAAGCTAACCGTTAATCACACAATACCTATCATACTGCTTCTTAAACTTACTGTTAGGGCACTCTCAACCACCTTTGGCAATCCATTCCACTCATTCACCACTCTGCAAGTAAAGAACCTCATCCACACATCCCTTCTAACCATGCTTTTAAACAACTTCCATGTGTGATCTTTCTCCCCCTAATCCTCATGTACTGAAAAATTTCTTTTGTGTCAATCTTACAGAATCCCTTTAGTAATTCTATCATATCCCCTCTCCTCCACCTGTCAACTCTATAACCCGACACTTTTAATCTATCCTCATAAGAAGCATTCCATAGACCTGTCACCAGCTTCGTCACTCATTTCTGGATCTCTCCACCAATTACTGATTCCCAAGAAACCTAGGTGACAAAATCTGAGCACAGTAGTCAACATGTGACTGAATCATATCCTTATAAAAAGGGATAATAACCTCCCTATTTTTACTTGTCAATGTGTTCTTCAACATCCATGTAATCCTCTGAGCTATTTTGCCAACTTTTGCAATATCTTATGAATTTCATATCTCTATCCATATTTGCAAATATTTAAAATACTCTTCACTAGTTTGCAAACTAGTGAAGAGTAATGAAAACTTGTTTATTCTAATTGCAGTTATTCAAGCATGTTTATTTTATAAGCTTAAACTGAGCATAAATGCTTCACAGGTAACCAACCAGTGCAATACGTTTAGAATTCACAGAAGATATGGTGAGGGAATGCACTGTCAAATGGGAGCAAAAAATTTGCATTGGGTGACAAGTCACGTGATGAACTCCGACGAGGGGAAACTGACTGCCACTGATGACACAGGATGTCATTAAGCAGAATTCCAGCCGTACAGACCAAGAAAGTGCAAATGGCAAGATTCAATGTGTGACTGAAACTTAGCACATCATTTTTACATAAACTGCAGCCAACAACAAACTTTACAGGCTATCAATTTGTTTGATCCTGCTTTTGCATCACAATGAGTAAATTTTAGATTAGTAGTTGATGTTCAATGAAAACTGGTATATTCAGCAAAATGAAATGCCGATAAATACTGATTATCATGCAGTAAATCTGTGCTGCAGTTCAGTAAAATGCAACTGGGATAATTGATTACTAGCTTCTACACATATAATCACTGCTGCTAAAAAAACACTAAGGCATTATGTTCCTTTCAGATAACGTGAAGTCTCACATAACATGAATGACCTGGATTGAAGCTACATAGCTTTTGTAAAGAAATTCTATTCCACCATTCATTTTTGCATTACCTCTTCTTATTTTTGGATATATATATGTGAAACTAACAATTATTAAACTTAGAGGAGGCATGCGAACCTGCATTTCAGTGGGAAAAGATTATTACTAGCTTATGTTTATTCATTATTTATTTTTCATGTATTAATTTTACTCCACAAAATTGTACAAACTTTTTCACCACCAGATAGAATCCAAATGTCCTAATATCTCTTTTATCTTAATACTTAATATTGGGTGCAAATAAGTTTGTTCGGTTTTTCAGAGTGGAATGAAACACATTTTATTTAATATATATAATACATGGTAGTCAGTTATATATTGACTCTCTTTATCAATGACCTCTTGCCATCTGTCCACCAACTTCATTATGCCACGTTCATAAAACTCCTGAGGTTAACTGGCGAAAAACTGATCCAGGTGTTTTTTGACAGCCTCCTTATTAGCGAAGATTTTCCCGTTCAGAGAATTCTGCAACGATCGGAATAAGTGGTAATCGGAAGGTGCCAGGTCCAGTGAATACAGAGGATGCGGCAAAACCTCCCAGCCAAAACGCAACAATTTACTCTGGGTTGTTAACGATGTGTGGGATCTGGCGTTGTCGTGGTGAAAGACAATTCCTTTCTGATTTGCCAATTCAGGACGTTTTGTGCTAATTGCACGGGTCAGTTGCGTTAACTGTGAGCAATAGACAGTTGAATCAATTGTTCTGCCTAATGGTAACACCTCGTAGTGGACAATACCTTTATAATTCCACCACACACAGACAGCATGATCTTCTTTGGGTGCAATCCCGCTTTCGAGGTTGTTTGCGGCGGTTCGCTCTTGTGACCCCATGATCTTTTACGTACCATGTTATCGTACATGACCCATTTTTCATCTCCCATAATCACCCACTTCAAAAATGGGTCGTTTTCTTGGTGACATTGCAGTGAATCACAGATGGATATGCGAGCAGTCATATTGGCCTCAGTCAATTCATTTCATGCGGCACCGAAACATATCCCAGCTTGCGCAAATGGTTTTCAATGCTTGTATGGAATATGTTCAGTACTGCAACAATCTCCCGCACTGTTTGTGATGGATTTTTGTTGACGATATCCTTCACAATAGTTGAATCGACTTCGGTTGGGCAAAAGGCACAAAGCGCATCACTGACAACGAAATCTCCAGAACAGAATTTGGCAAACCACTTTTGGCATATGCATTCTGTTAAGGCACCATCCCCCATATACGCTGCATATTTTTTATGGGTCTCCGCAGCTCGTTTGCCTTTTTTGAAATAAAAAAGCAAAATATGCTGGTAATGTACGTTATTTCCTTCCATTTCTAAAAATGTTACACACACACATGCAACTGAAGTAGGCCGAATGAAAATTCACCAAAAGGTTATGTGAAATGTCGCCTTTCAACTGTGCAATAGCATTGTGCGGTAGCGCAACAACAGCGACAGGGGAAGCGGCATAAACTTGTACTAACGCATAAACCAAACCAACTTATTTGTGAACCCAATACATTTTTGAAATGTATCTTTAAGATACATTTCAAAAATGGATGTTTAACATATTATTTCTAGTAAGAAAGATATAAGCACACCTTGTAGTTTCTCCTTCACTGTTTACTAACATATCTGACTCGTGACGAACAGCAACAAGAAACTGGTACATGCACATTGATGCATCTACAGCGACTTTGCGTCCTACCAAAAACAAAATTAGAATAAACACATAGGTGAGAGAGAAAGTAAGAAACTTTAGAAAATAAAATAAGATTTTAGGTTATCATATGCATTAACAATTTATTTATTAGATTGGAAAGTAATACTTCAAAAACAAAATCATGTTTCCCTCTGCTGTGCAAAAATTAATATTAGTGCCATCTGGATGATATTAGGCATGACTAATATCATTAATTTTGGTAAGGTGAAAGAAATAATTGTCTTGGCTGGCAACACTAATTATCTGAGAGGTGAGAAGTATTCTATGAGGGAGGATGTGAAGGAGTTGTTGGATGAAGTAAAAATGAAAAGGAACAAGTGAAGATTGTAAGTCTCCTGCCATATACAGGTGAAATAAGGAGGTTGGCGTTGATAGCAAGTGAATCAATACACAGGTTGTGCACAAGGACTGATGTAGAGTTTGTGGACTTATGGCCTGAGTTAGATAGAAATCATTTGGACTTCTCAGGACTTCTGCAGTTGGATTGCCAGCTTTCTGTCTGGATCCACGCTATGTGTGATGGTAGACAGTTCCCAATCCTCTTACCATCCAACTAATGCTGGGTCTCCACAAAGTTCTGTTCTCTCACCAATCCTCTTCCTTCTGTATATCAATAACCCACTTCAGTTGATCTCCAACCCAATACACAGTTTTGCAGATGACAGCATATTGCACTCCTCCCTTTTATTTGACAAACCTTACTCTACACAACTCACTTCAACCACCTACAGAACATCAACCACCACCACCTTCAATTCTGACCTCCAAGCCATCCTCCAATTGGGCTCCGATAACCTCGTCAACTTCAATGCTAGTAGAACCCAGTTCTGTCTTATTTCTCACAAAAAAGAACCATTTCCTCCCAGTATTATTTTTGATAACACTCAAATTTCCAGATAATATGAGATTTCTCTTCCGGGAATTACCGACCATTGGGCCTCTCCTGGAATAAATACATCACAACCACTGCATACTCAGCTTCCAAAAAAAACTAGGATTTCT
The DNA here is from genome assembly GCF_054136105.1 of Typopeltis vanoorti. Classification (NCBI taxonomy): domain Eukaryota; kingdom Metazoa; phylum Arthropoda; class Arachnida; order Uropygi; family Thelyphonidae; genus Typopeltis; species Typopeltis vanoorti. The sequence continues at coordinate 87,323,914 of NC_143557.1, read as the reverse complement.
CTTTTGCCCAAGACATTACTTCACCTCTAAACAGCTGCTAACCTTGTACAAATCACAAATTCACCCTGCCATCGAATACTGTCTAGCATTTGGAGTGGTGCTGCTAATACTCCCACAAAATGGTTGACTCAATACAATAAATGACCCATCTCTTCCCAACTCGCTCTCCTCATTTTCCCAAACATCTATGTGAAATTTATAGAATACAATTTGTGTATTCTATAAATATTTCCATGGCAAGTGTTCATCTGAAATAGCACCAATAATTCCTCCACTCAGCACTAAGCCCATTGGATATGTACAGCTGCCACCCAACATCCTTTCACAGTACACCTTGAAACCCACAGAACAAGTTTTTTTACCTCCTCCTTCATCCCTGCTACTGCTGTACTGTGGAACAGTCTTCCCTCTGATGTATTTCCCAAGCATTATCATTGTGAGCTCAGGCATATCCACAGAATCAAAGACTCATGAAGGGAGGCATCTACCAACCATTCTTAACACAACATTTATCATACACATCATGTAAATCATTCACCAACAAGGTACTCGGGCAACCCATTCCACTAATTCACCACCCTCTAAGCAAAAAAAACTCGTCTGAAAACCTTGCTAACCACACTCTTACACAACTTCCAAACATAATCACTTGCCAAGTCCTGCCATGTACTGATCAAAAGTCTTTGGGTCAATTCCATAAACCCTATTTATTATAGCTCCTCTTTTACATCTGATAAACAATATTCTGTTGCAGAGTAGACTAGGCCCAGCATGGAGCATCATAGTGTAATAGAAGAACCCCCATGTAGAACCACACAGTTTTTGTATGATGTTATTATGGGTTCTGATCTCTAAAGAGATATTCTCCAGATATTTTTCTATCCAACGTAACACCAAGATATTTAGGGAAATCCTGGTGCTGCAGCATAGTGTTGTTAAAGCTGACCTGAAGTTTCCTATTTGCCCAGTTTGGTGTTTAGGTGAAAAAGAGCTAACCTCGGTCTTATTGAGGTTTGGTGTTGTCTCCATTTATGAAAGTATTCCCCAATGGTAATAAGATCATTTGTGAGAATATTTTCAGTTACTTCTATGTTCTTGTGTCGGAGTGACGAGGGCTATATCATCAGCATAAGCAAATTTTCTTGACTTAGTTGTTGGTAGGGTAGATCAGATGTATATAAGTTGAATAAGATTGGTGCTAATACTGAGCCCTGCGAGAGCCCATTGTTCGGCTTTCTCAGTTTGCTCATTTTGTTTCCCAGTACCACATGAAAGAACCTGTCAGAAAAAATGTTACCAATAAGTCATATGATGGATTGGCATGGTATGACTTGTATCAGCTTGTATAGTGACCCAGCTTTCCACACCATGTCATATGCGGCAGTTAGGTCAACAAACACAACAGAAGTTTTCAAACATCTCTGAAAGCCTGATTCGATATGGTAAGTAAGATTTAGTACTTGGTCTACAACTATATTGAGCCTAAAGCCTGCTTGCTAAACAGTGATAACTTCAGATATTTTTGGCCCAATTCTGTTAAGGAGGAGTCTCTTGAGGAGCTTATAACAGCAACTGAGGAGAGCAATTAAGTGATAGCTCTCTACCTGATCTTGAAGCTTGTTGGGTTTTAATATGGCTATTATTTTGGTTCTCTCTCTCTCTCAAGAGGACATCCTGGTTTTCTTTTTTCCTACTGGTTTGTAATTTAAGGCTTGTTTTGGTAATCTTTCTGTTTTCATTCTTTCAACGTGTTCCATCCATTTGCGTTTATATTTTTAAATTTTTTTCTATTACTGATTCCTGGTTTAATTCTTTCATAATTTCTCCATTTCTTTTGTGATCAAATAGAGTATACTTTGCAGTTTTTCTTATAAACTTCATTTCAGCTGTTATTAATCTTTGTCTTTTTTGTTTTATTGTCTAGATTTCACTTCCATACAATAGGACTGGTAGGACTAATGTATTGTATACTTTTAGTCTGGTTTGTTTTTGTACTAGGTTTGGTTTAACCCTGAAGAGTTTGAGGTCGAAAAAATTGCAGCTTAGGCCACGTGTATGCGAGAGATACATTCATTACTAGTATGTACTGAAATGTGATAAAACTTAAAAAAACACTGCAAATATAATACATGATGGTTTATTTATTTTCAGTTATAATATAGAAAATAGTGAACAAAGAAATATAAAGAGTAAAAATTTTTGTTACAAAATAATGCAAACATGGATAATGAAAGAAAATAAAACTAAACAAATTCATTTAACATGAATTAATTAGAATCTTCAATAGTTGGATTTATAAAATGGTTATAACAGTCATCGTAAACAATACTGCTATGCTCAAGGAATAAATACTTTCTACAACACACTTTTTACAATAAAAGTGCCTCTGTAGCGCAATTGGAAGAACGACTGTACATTGCGCCCTTCGATTGGAATAGGCCTAAATTCCTCTCGTTGCGACGAGAGGAATCTTTATCTGGACGATTTCAGTCGAAGGTGAGTTAGCCGATCTCATACGGAGGTAGCAGGGTTTTTTCTCCTGGAAACTCGGGTTTTTCATCTCGCATACAGACAAATCAGCCCTTGAGAACACATGCAATTTACAGACATAAAATACCAGTTATGGTGGTGGTGGGCAGTAGATGGCGTTGATTCGTAGTAGAGGTTCGGTGTAGTGGTTGAGACAGTTGTAGGTATCCTCCCACGATGAGTCTTCGGACTCCTTGGAGGTGTCAGGAATAATAATAATAACACTTGCAAAAATATTTTGATAAGCGACTCATTTTGGATGGATAGCATGTAAAACATCTTTTTCTTTTTCTGTTTGTCAAGAGATGCATCTACAGGGTGTCCCAAAATTCACGCAAGAAGTAATTTTGATAGAAAACACAGGTTTTTAATTAAAAATTGCAATTTCTTATTGATTCATGAAGTATACAGTATAAGGTTATGCATGGAATAGAATATCGGGTAAATGGCCTCCACTGCTTTGCTGGCACATACGCACTCTTTTGTCGAAATTTTCCATGACCATTTTGCATAAATGTGGCTGAATTTTGTTGATATAGCACTCAATTTCTTCCTTCAAGGCTGGTCGTCAGCTTGTTGGCATAAACCTTAGACTTCAAAAAACCCTAAAGAAAAAAGTCCAACACCGTTAAGTCACAGGATCTGGGCGGCCAATCCTGATCACCAAAACGGGAAATTACACGACCAGGAAATGATTCATGCAGTAATTGAATTGCTTCTCGAGCTGTATGGCATGTGGCACCGTCTTGTTGAAATCACATGTCGTCCACATCCATATCTTGCAATTTAGGCACAAAAAACTGGATTATCATGTCGCAATAGCGAGCACCATTAACTGTTATTGCCTTACCAGCTGCATTTTCGAAGAAGAATGGACCGATGAGGCCTCCAGCCCAAAATCCACACCAAACAGTGACACGTTGTGGATGCATTTGTTTCTCAACAATAACTTGTGGATTTTCTGAACCCCAAATGCGACAATTTTGTCGATTAACGAAGCCATCAAGATGAAAATGAGCCTCATCGCTGAAGATGATTTTGCTCGAAAAATAAGCATCCACTTCTTGTTGTTCCATAATCCATTCAACGAACTCTCTTCGCTGTGTGTGGTCAGTAGGCTTCAGTTCTTGAGTCAATTGAACTTTGTAAGCATAAAGATGCAAATCTTTCGTGAGAATATGCTGTAGAGAGCTTCTCGAAATGCCCAATTCAAGACCATGGTGCCGAATTGATGTTCCTGGACTCTCAGCAACACTCTCACGAACTGCTTCGATGTTTTCTGTTGAACAACTTGTTGAAGGACGGCCAGAGTGTATAAGATCACTAATTGATCCAGTTTCCTTGAATTTTTTAATTAATCTTTTCACAGTTGAAGTTAAATCACTATTCCGACCATATTTTGTACGAAAATTGCGAACTGTAGCTGCCAAACCTTCATTATTTTTAAAATATTGCTGAACAATGAAAATGCGTTGTTCTTTCGTGTAGCGCTCCATTTTCAATAACCCTGAACTGTCAGCTGTCACGCTGTCTTTTTTTTTTCTCGTTGGCAACACTTTACCGCACAAATGGCACTAAATTTAAATCTTGCGTGAATTTTGGGACACTCTGTATGTCGCCATTAGAATTTCTTTTAAATTGTGTCTGAAATGGATGAAGTTTCAGGCATAAAAGCTTATGCACATTTGTAGAGATTTCTGAACAACTTTTCATTTGTTCTAACACTAACTGCATTACGAGATTTCTAATAAATATTCTGCGCCGTATTTTCACATTGTTGTTCAGCATATGAATAGTCTGAGTATTTATTCCTGCAATATTCAAAATTGTGTAGAATATAACCATAAGCCATCTTCTTGTGTTCCTAGCTACATTATATGTACCGATCATTTGGTCCACAGTGTCAACTCCTGATTTAGTTTGACTGTAATATTCTATTATGTCAAGCTTTCGGGAATCTAAATTCAGTGTTAGCAAAGTGCATACTTGAAACTAAAATTACGTTTTTTCCCCTTTATTGGTATATGAGATACAAGTGTGCAATCTGCACCAAAAGCAAATATGTCAGATTTTTCGGTCCTATTTTTGGGAGAGACACCAATTCAGGTAGTAGTTGGGATTTATTCTTATGAATAGTACACGCACACGAAAGTAGCTTTTCTTTTTCAAGTTGGCGATAAGATTTATATCAACGAACCAATTATCGGCTGTAACATTACGTCCTGAAGAGTAAATAGGTTCTGCAAGTCTCTTGATTATGTCTACTATTTATTACTAATCAAGTAAAGTACTTCGGGCTACTTACCTGCATATATTTAAAAATTTCCTGTGTAAAATACTTTCGAAGAATTGACCATAACAAAAATTTTTATTTCATATTTACTGGGCTTTGATGGACCCTAAACCCACATTTGCCTCTAAACACAGGTAACATTTCGTCTGTTGTTACATTCTGTTCAATCAGGTAGCATAATTTACAATTTTCTACAAATGGTGAGAAAATGTCTCTCAGAGCTGCTAATTTGTCAACTTTGAGATGTTCAAAACGGGTAAGTTTGTCATCAAACCTGATACAATTGTGAATAAATCTAAATCTCTGTAAAGACATCGTAAGTCTAAAAAAGTTCATTTACCAGTACCATCTGTAGACCATAAATCCTGCAAATTCAGCTAATTGTTGCAATGTAAACTAGCTAGATATAAGAGGCCTAAAAATGCTTTCAATTCTGCTTTGTCTATTCGTATAACTTCTCTTTCTCTTGAATACCAGTTCGAAATAGAATAGATATACTTATTTGTATACAATAAGATTATATCTAAAATATCATCTGTGATAAAACAATTCCAAGTTTCAAGTTCTGTCTTGGCATTTTATGCATTTGGCTGAACTAATGGAAATCGACGCAAAATATTCTGCAGCTGTCTTCTAATTTGTCTTCTTATTGGATTTTTCATCCATTTGGATTCTTTATCCTTTCCAAGAAAATACTCTTCATTCATATCTAATTCATCTTCACTTTCTTGACTAGAAATAATCTTGTTTAGTATCCAAATCTTCTGAAAGGACTTTAACATAATCATCATCTTCTAAATCACTTTCATCTTCGCATTCAACTCTATCATTCTTATCATCGCACTTGAGTAACATTTGCTGAATCTCTTCAACATCTGATGGATTTATCCAATCGATATATTTTTACAGCCATTTTCAACGGCAAATAAAAAAAAAAAACTAAACCAATACTATACTGACATCGGAGTTTGCAGTATCTCTCAGATACAATTTACCATCAGTTTGGGTTAACACGTGTTAAACCAAACTGACCGCATAAAGAGTGCGTAATATCACTTGCAATATACGCACGCACAGTTAGTCATGACTGGTATATTGTGGTCTGCTTTTACTTTTCTTTTTTACAGTTAAATCTATCCACACAATTTGGCCGATTCTTATAATGATTATGTATATTAAATAAATTGACAAAGGACTGACTTCTGAATAGAGTCCGATCCTCAGCAATAATGGTCTGGAGTTACTTCCTATTCAGGTTCTGGCAATATTTATTTGATCAAGCTGCACCAGCCACATCCTTAGGTTAGAAATTCCTTTCCACCAAGAAGTAACCCTCAGAAAACATACTAAGTAAATCAATCTATTAATTACTCCTCATATCAATTTTTTTTATCTATCTCTCTTAAAACACTTTTAGATTGCAGTCATAATCTCTGTCATATATTTCCTTCCCGCTCAGATTCAAATATTAGCAAGCGGTGCATTGGATTCAAATCAAGGCACAAAACAGGTTAAGATAATCAAGATCCATTTATTCGATTCTAAAGATTACACATTTACAATAAAAACACTAAATAGGAATAGAGTTATCCCAAGTTATAAGGTTAGACATAACAACTGTAATTCACATACATCTAAGAATAGGCTCATTTCACTACACAAAATTCTAGCTGGCATCCTTTAAATATCTCTACTATCTTACACATATTCTTAAAACATTCACATTGATAATTCTATAGATCATTACTTATAGCAAAGTAACTACTACTCATTCGCATAAATACTGAGGAAACAGCCATCAGGTTCTAAACACTGGTATCTAAAATCTCACTATAGTCCTTCCTACAAGTTTAGAGTTATATAACCTAACATCTCGTTTCTTCCATAACACATTATTCCGTTCTTTCTTAACAAAGGAATTATAAAGGAGTTTTACATTACCACATTCCTGTAACTTATTCCATCTATCCTTTCGTTATAATTTCCCTCTGAATGTTCGATCTAAACCTAGCCCGTGAGTTAATCCTTGGTGATTAACTCACAGGCTAGGTTTGGCCTTCATTGCATACTCGACTGGAAACAGCATGGATTGAATCGATCCACGTGGACGTATGTGGTGGCCAGTTTCTTCAGGCTTACTCGGAAAAGTACCTAATATTTCTTCATCTATTCCTTCCACCCGACATCGTGAAATGACAGCAGAGAATAGCTGCCCGCTATCGAATAGAGCTCGAACTGGAACTCTGCCCGACTCCACCAGAAATTCTCCAGCAACTCCAGATGAAAAAACCTAAAAAGCCCTGAACAGGAGGGACAAACCCGTTTTATACCTAGTATCTCTAGTGCACTCTTTCACCCAAAACTTTCTGCTGGACACTTTCTTTTTTTGCACCCAGCTCCTATTTCATTCCTATCGTCCTGGAATACTCCGTACAATTGCCGCGCCTTCCCGGAAAAACACTGTGCACGCGCTGTTCGCACGTAAGCAATTTGCCGTCAGCTATACAATTTATCTGAAGTTGTCGTTAATGAACCTTTGATCCTTCGTTATTATGCTCTAACATATATCTTATAGAGAAACTTCTTACATTATAATCTTTTTACAAAAAAATGACATCTTTCACCTTTAATTAATATTACAAAGTTTGTATTAGTATAATTCTTTAAACAAAATTGGTATCTTCACTTATTTACAAGCATTTCCCCATTTAGTTTTTTTTTCCTTGTTAAATTCTGAATGAGATATTTCTTAGTAAAAATATTTTCATTCAAAATTCAACATGACCCCCAAGCCATACACTGGATATGTGTAAAAATATTTATATTAAAACAATTTGTTTGTATCTGTCAGATCAGTTGCGACCTCTGCAGGGTTAAATATAAAGTTAATTACATCTGTTATTTTTAAATATTTTGCAATATTTAAGTTTATATCTTTTTCATTTTCATATGTCATCATACATCCTAGGTAGTTAAATGAATTCACCTGTTCTAAAATCTTGTTATCTATTACTATTTTAGTTCTTACTGGATATCTTGTCCTTTAAAGGCCATCATTTTTTATTTTTCTGTTGATATTATCATTCCATAATCTTTGGCTATCTCATTTAAATTTAAAATATCTTTCTATAAGTTATCTTCAGAATTTTTAATTATTATTTGGTCATTGGCATTTAAGTTCACAGTAGAAGAAAGTTTAATACTTTGATGGAAATTTTTATTCCATTTTATTATTATTTCATTTAAATAAATATTAAAAAGAGTTGCTGAAAGGGGACATCCCTGTTGGACTCCTTGGTTGATCTCTCTCATATATGATAGCTCATGATTTAATCTTATTTGCATTTGATTATTTTCATATATACTTATGATAGCTTTTAGAATATTATTTGGTATTTGTCTTTCTTTTAATATGTTAAATAAAATGCTTCTTTTAACTTTGTCAAATGCCTTTTCAAAGTCAATAAATGTAATGTGTGTTTCTAAATTGTTTTCTCTATTATCAATTTTAGGCAAAAGGCCAGGTCTGTACATTATCATCCTTTTCAAAATCCATTTTGTGATTCTAAAATAAAGCTTACAGAATATTTTATTAGTTTGTTATTTAAAATTCTGCTATATATTTTGTAACAGGAATTGTGAATACCTATAACTCTATAGTTTTTAGGGTCATCTCTGCTACCCTTTTTAAAGATAGGAATTACTATTGCTTTTTTCCTATTCTATTGGTAGGTTACTTGTTGAATAATTTTATTTAAAAATAATAAGAATCTTTCTTTGATCCTTCCTGCATATTTATATAATTCTGAACCTAATTTATCTTCTCCAGGTGATTTTCCATTTCTTGTTTCTTCAGACTGATTTCTAATTCTTCTTTGGTTATTTCATTTTCATTAAATGTTTGCCAGTTATCTTTTTTAAAATATTTATCTGTCCATAATTCTGTATAGAAATTCCTCTCATTTCAATTCGGTGATCAATTTTGTTTTCTTTAAAGTGTTTCAAAATCTTATATAGATTAGGTCTTAATTTATATAAATCATGTTCTAAATTAGAAACAAATTTGTTCCATGATTCTCTATGTCTTTTTCTGACTTCTCTTTTAGTCATGGCTCTTATTCTTTTATATTGTATGTCATCTTCTAATCTTTTACTGCTTAACCATTTACGAATACTTTATTTATTTTTTTTTTTTCATTTTGATTATTTCTTTGATTGCATCATCCCATATCTTCAGTTTTTTTTCTTTTAGTGAATTTTTTGGTCTTTCCTAAGCTTCCATTTGTTGCTGTATTTAGTGTCGTTTTTATATTGGGCCATTCTATTTCTATTTCTACATTTTGTTTTATTTTATCTAAATATTGGTTAATTCTTTGTTCATATAGTCATTGTATATTTGTGTCATTTAATAATCTAGTTTTATAAACACATTTTTAATTTTCTTTCTGTTCTAGTTATTTGTAGCCATTTAGGTGGTAATCTTAATTTTTTATTTTAACGAGGAATTGGTCACTACTTATTTCATATCCTCTGTGAACTCTAACATCTAAAAGAGAACTTTGATGTCTTTTCATTTCAGATAAAATAATCTAATATTGATTTCCATCCTCTTGCTGCCGAGTATATCTATGTATGTCTTTATGTTTATAGCAAGAATTTATTATTTAAAGATTATTATAAACTACAAAGTCTATCAATTTTTTACCATTCCTGTTTAGTGTATGTTCTCCATATATAACTACATTATTATTAATTTTTGTGTTTCCAATTCTTGCATTTAAGTCTCCTGGTAATATTACATAATCATTTTTATTTATTTTATTATATATATTTTCATTTGGGGTGCTTAAGGCTCAAAGCTGTATAACTGAGAGGAGACCTCCACATAGACTTTAAAGGAATGCGGAGAACCGACCAGGGCTTCTGACATAATGTCCAATCCTAACCTTCTTGTGGTGCACCCTGTTGGGTATCTACCTGGATACTGAACGAATGAGGATGAGCTGGCAATTTGGGATTTAACCAACCAAATTGTATTCTTATTGGCTTAAACCAAAATACAAAATGATGGTACAACATGACAAAATTCCATGCCGGCTGGGGCATCACCGGTTAAACAAGGGCCCGTTGTTTTCACCAGGGAACCAGGGTGAACAGCAAAGAGTCAACTACTGGAACAAATCTGAAAAAACACCCCAACTCAACATCACCACAGTTAAAGATCGGTACTATCAACATAAGAAGCCTGAATGGCAAAGAAATGGAGTTAGCTGAGGAATTAGATAAGCACCAGATCGACAAAATACGGGTGACTGAAACAAAAAAGACAAAAACTGGTGAGATCTTTCTGAACAATAAATATAAATATGTTATATTCACAACCAAGGAAAAGAAGGAGAAGCTATTATATTCAACACTAAATATGAGGCTAATCTTCTTGAATGGCAGGCAGTCTCAAGTAGAGTGATGTGGGCAAATATCAGAATGGGGAACTGGACAATGAGACTTATTTGTGCCTATAGTCCCACAGAAGGTTCTACTAGAGTAGAAGTGGAGGAATTTTTTGAGGATTTAGAGGAAGCAGCTGACACAATGAAAAAGGAAAACTTGGTCCTTGTTGGGGATCTAAATAGCAGAGTAGGAAATGATTGTCAGACATACAAAAATATATGGAGAAAATTTGGAGAAAAGAGCAAAGCTAATAATAATGGCAAATACCACTTGGATTTCTGCTCAAGACATGGACTGGTTATTACTAACACCATGTTCCAACATAAAAATATGCACAAATTCACATGGAGAGAAGAGGCAAGGAATAAGAAAAGTCTCATTGAATATGTTATTGTTGATAATGATGTTTTTTCTCTGGTGCAGGACACCAGAGTGTACAGAGGATTAGAAATTGGAAGCAATCACTATTTAGTCTTTAGCAGAATAAAATTGAATTTCATATTGAAAAGAATAACATGTAAGAAAGTTTTAAAGTGAATAAAAGTTGAGCAGCTCTCAGATGTGAATTGTAGACAAAATACACAAAAATTATTGAAGAAAAAATGAGAGTTTGAGAACAGGTACCAAACCTTGGAGAGTCAGTGGCAAGCCTTGAAGAAAACTCTGATTGATTCAGCCAGAGAGGCATGTGGTGAGGTTGTCTGCAAGGATAAAAAAAATCAGAATTCCATGGTGGACACAGGAAGTTAAAGAGGCAGTGAAGGAAAACAAGAAAGCATATCAAAAGTTCCTGGCAAATAAGTCAGCTTTTACTCTTGAAGAATACAGAGCCAAATGTAAGAAAGCTAAACACTGTGTAAAACTAGCTAAGCAAAAGTAATGGGAGGACTTTGGAAAGAACATAGAAAATAAATATCAAGAAGGTGGTAAGATATTCTGGAGGTTGTTGAAGAAGTTTAGAAATGTAGGAAAGAGTTAATAGCAGTTAGAGATGATAAAGGTGACATGAAAATGGGAGAAAAAGATATCCTTGAAGTATGGAGTAATTACTTCGAAAACTTGCTAAATGAAACAAGCAATGATGATAGCACAGTGGTAAAAAACACTGACCAGGCATGCAGTCAGATATACATATCCATACTTGAAGTAGAAATCAAAGGCTTGAAATGTGGAAAGGCAGCAGGAGTAGATGATATTCGACCAGAAATGCTGAAGTATGGTGGTATAAAAGTCTTGCAGTAGTTGCACTGCATAGTTCTGAAGGCCTGGAGAGAGGGACGAATTCCTGATGATTGGAGTAGAGCTCTCATAGCCCATATAAGAGCTGAGGGAAATAAAACTGAATGTGAGAATTACAGAGGTATTTCTCTACTGAGCGTTTCTGGTAAGATATATGCAAGTGTACTTGAGAAGCGGTTGAGAAGAATTGTGGAAGAAAAGCTTGGTGAAGAACAAGCTGGATTTAAGCCAAACAGAGGCTGTCAGGATCGGATCTTCACTTTACAGCAAATAGTTGAAAAATCATGGGAATATAACAAAGATCTCTATTTAAGTTTTGTAGATCTGGAAAAGGCATGTGACAAGGTGCCAAGAGAGAAGCTATTCAATATGCTACAGTTATATGGTGTCAATGGGACATTATATCAAGCAATACTTGGTCTTTATTTGAGTTGTAAGTCAGCAGTTAGAATTGAAGGATGTACATTATCCCCTCTGTTATTCATTATCTATATTGATCACATTATGAGGGAAAGTGGTATTAGTCATGATATCAAAATTGGAGATGTTAATGTCAGCTCTTTGCTTTATGCAGACGATGTTATAATTCTAAATAAATCTGCTATAAGTCTGCAAGATTCCCTGACTACGTTGAATAACTGTTGTAATAGATATGGTATGAAGGGCAGCAATAAAAAAACAAAGACAATGAAAATAGGCAGAATCGTTGAAAATGTCAACTGCGTTGTGAACGGAGAACCTATGGAACAAGTAAAACATTTTACCTACTTAGGCACAATTTTTAGTGAAGATGGTAAATTAAATATGGAAATAGACAACAGAATCAAAAAAGCTGGTATGGTAGGAAGTCAACTGAATAAATTCATATGGAATAAGAGAGGAATCAGTCAGAACACTAAATAAGCTGTATACAAGACAGTGTTCAAACCAGTTTTAATTTATGAATCTGAAAGTTGGGTCAGAAGTAAAACACTTGACCAAGAATAGACACCGCAGATATGAGAGTCCTGAGAAAGGATTAGGAGCATGAACAGATGGCATCAATGGCAATATCATATTAAAAACAATGATATTAGGAAAGAACTTGACATTGTCAGCATCCAGGAATGCATTAGCAGAGCTAATCTCAGGTGGTAAGGTCATTTAAACAGAATGGGCGAGGAAAGATTAGCAAAACAAGTGTTCTCTGCCAGGTTGGTAGGAAAATGACCTAGAGGAAGACCAAGATATATGTGGATTGATACAGTACAACGCGCCTTAGACGACAGACATATAAGATCTGATAATATTGGAGTCTTGACAAGTAACAGACTGATCTGGAGGAAAAATATAGATAGGAAGTTAGTAATGATGGAAATTTTTTGTGTAGTGCTATCATATCCTGTACACCCCTTGAGGATACATGGCAGGAATTTGATGATGATGATTATATATATTTTGTAACTGATCATAAAATTCAAAATTACCCTGTTCTCTTTCTTCTTCTGGGGCATATAAACCAATTATTGTTAAATAACCTCTATCTATTTTTATTCTAGGTTCTATTATTCTTTCATTCCATAATTTATAATGTTTTAACTGTTTTGAAAGGGAATTATGAATCGAAATCATAACACCTGCTTGTGCTTTTTAGTCTCTGTCAACTTCACTATATATTACATTAAAATTTTCACTTCTCATGGTTCCTTTTAATTTTTTTGTTTCAGTGATTACTGCTATTTGAAAATTTCTTTCATTTAATATTTGATCTAATTCTATTTCTTTATATGCTATTCTTCTTACGTTCCAGTTTGCTATATGTATTATATTTTGTCATTTACATTTTACCTTTTTCATTCCAGGATCGTTTTTCATAGATTCATTCTGATTACTTTTTTCTGTCAGTTTAAAAGTAGAATAATGTTCTCCATGCAGATGACTAGCCTGGCAATGGATAGTTCAGTGGTAGAGCTGCTACCTAATGGCTTCTGGACTAGCCTTCTTCCCATAGGAATTTAAGCCCAATAGGAGGAATAGGGTATATTGAAGGAGAAAGATTAGATTATAATAGAATAGAGTAGAATTATAGTAGAAGTTTATGGAAGGGACATAGATATAGGCCAGAAATGGAAAGACCCTAAGGCCTTATAGAAAAGATTAAAGTGAGTGGATCTTCCTAAAAGTGGAGGAAGAAGAGGACAGACCAGCTAGGGGACCATGGGAGTGCCACTTCCCTTACAATCAAGATGATTGCCCCTTGTGGCTCTGTTAGTCCACAAGTCCTTATTCAATATATTCGGACCCCCCCACACGCATATATGGTGGGCTCCCCCCATCTGCCACCCAGGGGATGTGCTCTCTAGAGGTTACAGGGTTCCCTGAAAGACTGTTGGAAGGTTTCCAGTCTACTAAAATGTGAGAAAAGAATCTTGTTAGCCACGGACAAGCATTTTTTCCACAGTTAACCAAGAATTCAGGATGAATACCATCTAAGCCTGATGATTTGATGGTTTCACCTCCTTTAAGGCCTCGGATATTTTGTCTGTGGTAAATTCTCTTGAAAATTGGGAACTATCAGCTGCACTTTGTCAAGTTTCTGAGTGTTCTTTTAATCTCCCATGTGTGCATTGATGATCTCGAGGGGACTCTAAACAGTGAGGCTATTTGACAGGCAATTTGATCTGGAGTCACCAAAGGATCTTTACGAGTGATTGGGTTATTTCCACCAACATCTTTAATAGACTCCATGCTTTTCTACTTGAATTTTTAAAGTCTAAGTCCTCTGTAGTTTTCATCCATTTTTCTCTGCGCTTGTTATCAAGCTTCTGGAGTAATTTGTCAGCTATGTCGCAGTCGCTACATTCTAAATAGACTTGGTATAGCTCTTCACAGTCTTTATTCCAGCCAGGTATATATTCCTTTTAGAAACCCCTTGGAATATACTTCTTTGCTGTTGATATGACTGCTCCAATGAATCTGTTGTTCCACTGAATAAAATCTTACTATTTAATTCAGTTTTTGAGAAAAATCCTACCAGTTCGCTTTCCTAAAATTCCATCTTAGTCATGGAATGGACCGTATTATTGGTATTTGTATTCCTACTTCTACCAATAGTGAGCGATATTGGCTGTGTGGAAAATCTTCAAGGACTCGTCTTGTGTTTATCAGCTGATTTTGCAAATTTTGGGTAACAAAGCAGAGGTCTGGGTTGTATTCCCTCTTCCATGCTGTAGCCTTAAAGGTTCCTTTGCATCAAATATTAAGGCTAAGATTGTTTTGCTCAGCCCAGTTTGTTAATGCTTCACCATTTCCATCATTATTATTGTAATTCCACATGGTGCGATGGCTGTTAAAATCTCCTATGTAAATAGTAGGATGTGGAAATATGGGAATTATTTCAGGTGGCCAATCTACCAGGGTTGGCTTATAGATGTTAACCTCTTAATGATCTCCTGCCTGGAGATCATTAACATAGGTCTGGCTGCCAGCAATTGCTCTAGCTCATTTAGCATTACCCAGGGTGCACCACGTGGAGGCGAGCTAAAAATACACCCCTACTTTTCAGATATTTTTGACCAAATTCTGTTAAGGAGGAGTTTCTCGAGCTTATAAAAACGACTGAGGAGCACAACTGGGCAATAGCTCTCTGCTTCTTCTTGAGACGTGTTGGCTTTTAATATAGTTATTATTTTGGTTCTCTTAAAGACTGTTAAAAGGTTTCCTGTCCTTAAAATGTGAGAAAAGAATCTTCTTAGACATTGACAAGTATTTTTTCCACAGTTAACCAAGAATTCAGGATGAATGCCATCTAAGCCTGATGCTTGTATATGAGTGATGCACAATTACATAGCAGTAGACTAAATACAGTCCTGTAGCACACTACACTACCATTCACCAGCCTTCTCCCAGTTCTGCCATATGCTACACTTTGATGTCTGTCTGCCAGTCACCTGCTCCTCATCCAACTCCATTTGCTCCATTTATGCAACACAGTCCCCATATGGTATCCTGTCGAATGCCTTTGTAAAGCACACTAGTACCACTGTGTGTGTGTCCATTTCCTTTGTTGCTTTATACAAAAAAGTGAGCAAATTACTAAATAAGACTAATCTTTCACAAACTGTGCTGTCCTCCCCTCAGTAAATATAAATACCATATTTCTGTTCACCCCTTCCTGAATTCTATCCTTAGAAACTTTCCTAATATCTTAGCCACCACTACTGAGATATTAACTGGTATGCAATGTGAAACTTCATTCTTGGAGACTCCTTTGTTTTGCCTTTTTCCATTTCTGATGCACGTTGTCAGCAGAAAGGCTTAACGTAAGTAGTTCGGTTAAGGGCATTGCCATTTTCCTATAATACAAGGGCTGATACTTCATCCAACTCTTATATGAATTTGCATTAAGGTTCTGGAACATTCTAAGCACCACAAATCATCTACCTCTTTCTTTCATCATTTATCAGTAAATGACACATTTGAGCCTCCGTATCTCAGTCAGTATAGACAAAGGCCTTTGGTCGGTAAGACCTAGGTTTGATTCCTGTCAATCATGTGAGGAACCTTATTTGGTCTCTTTCGGCAAAATGTGAGTTAGCCAGTCTCATACAGAGAATGGGGAGGGGGGTTCACCCAGAAACTCGTGTTTTTTTGTCCCCAAGAACAGGGGATACCTTAGGGAATGTAGCAAGGAGTGGCGACCCAGTTGCATTAATTAGCTGTGTATTCTCGTTAGGGAGGGGGGGGGGGGAACACACCCATTCTAGGATAGGATAGGATGGATGAGTAGTAATAAAATAATAAATAAATGACACATTTAACACTGCAATATTTCCAACCTGGATTCGGATAGTACAACATTGCAAAATGATGTACTAGCAAACTATTTTTTGTTTCTATTTCCTTCCAAATATCAGCACTTGTTATATCCATCTATAGTCATTCTTCGTTTTTACTCACCACATAGAAAAATAACTGAGATTTTCTTGGGCCTGGATGGTTTTTTTTGCTCTTTATTCTTATAACCTGCTTTTGCCTTATTTGCTGGTCACCCTTCTGCATACTCCTCATGAGTCTGCTGATCACTCTTCTCTTTATACATCCTCCACAACTCCCATTTGATGATGCTATTCATTTACCTAATCTGCACCTGATTTATCCTACTAACTTAAGGTATATAGTCTGATACTACTTTCTTCAAACACCCCTTCACCATTTCCCACACACTACTAGCATCTTCTCCCCCCCCCCCCAGAATCTTAGGCCACGGTGCTGCTCTAAAAATGGCTCCTTTTTGTCATCATCTACTATGCAATTCCATATGTATCCCTTCTTAAGGTTCTGCAACATCTACATATGCCTAACTTCTAAGTCAAGACCACTTATTCACTATCCCCAGAAGCTATATCATTACACTATCAAGTTCTCTGATACTGCCACAAGATCCAACACAACAGAACCATAAGTCTCCTCCATGATAAGCTATCTCAGGTACTTTCTTTTAGCAGTAGTATAAATTCCATTTCCTTCTAGCCTATGCCTAGGTTAGTTGAAGTTTGCCCCAATAGTTCTTCTTTGTCTTTCTCATTTGTCAAATGATAGGTAGTATCCAAAATGCAAACCTTTGCCACATGGTTTTATCTCTGGCCATTTCTGTCATCTCTCTGAAATTCGATAATTGTGACCTTTCCTTCAGAGACTGCAGTCAAGTTTTTTTTTTGGTCTACCTCTTGATCATCTTCCTCCAATGATTCCAATCAAGAGTATATTTGGTAATCTTTGAAAGCACATTCTCTGGAGGTATCCAAATCATCTTAATTACTGTTTAAGAATTATAGCTACATCTTCTCTATAGTTTAATTCATGTACGAGTTGCTCCTTTGTTTTGTGTTCTGACCAGTGAGTCTTACTTATTTTTCTTAAGTATTTCATTTCGAAAGCTTTGATTTTCTGTATTTCTTTCTGACTGAGTGTCCAAGTCTCGTCTCCATATGTTGCTGAAAGTATAATAATGATTTTATAGAGTTTTACTTTGACGCTTTTTTGAAATGTTATTTTTCCATATTTTGTTTTAATTTATTCATATTAGACCATCCTTTGTTAAGTTCTGTATTTTACTGTTTCTGTGCTGTCGAGTAATGAGACTACCAAGATATGTAAATTGCTTTACTTGTTCAAGTATAATTTTTTAAGTTTATTGAAATCATTTCCTCATCTTATTGAAATCATTTCTCTTCTTATTTTTATTCTTTTAGTTTTGCTTAGATTGATTTTCATTCCAAAAGTTTTACAACCTTCATTGAAAATTTTTATTGTTTTTTTCCAATTGTTTTTTAGATTTTGGAAGAATAATAACATCGTCTTCATATTTGATGTGGTTGATATCCATGCCATTTATTTGTAGACCTGGTTCTTCAGCTATGGATTTACATATTTTTTTTTTTTTTTTTGCATAATAATTACCATATTATCAGCACGTATGCTAAAGGAATGTTCAGCTGAACTGGCCACGCCCTTGACATGTTTGTATACTTGATTCTTAGCTCAGGAATGATCCCACAGGAATGGAGAGAATGTATGATAATCTCATTGCATAAAAGTATGCAAAGAATGATGTATCTATCAACTTCTCAGTATTTCTGGAGTGAATTCTAGAGAAGCTGGTAACAACTCACATACAGAAATGGGTTAACAAGCAAGCTATACCTTGCAAGGAACAGCATGAATTTACTGAAGGAAGGTCATGTCCAAGCAATTTGCTCATATTTTATAATAATAATGTTACAGCTGAGTTGGATAAAGGGAATGGATACATTATACATTACGATACTATTGGACTTTACTAAAGCACTTGAGAGGATACCAAATGAAAGGCTGTTGCATATAATGAAAAACATGGAACTGGATAAGTGAGTGACTGACAGACAAGATATCATAAGTGGTATATGGGCAGTGTGAATCTCCAGATTTAAGGTGACCAATGGTGTGTTCCAGGGATTGTCCTTAGACCACTGTTGTTTAATCTATATATTTATGATATTTGGAAAGCCTTGACAAGAGATCCTCAGTCATTTTCTGATGGCACGAAGATAGACAAAGCAATAAGAGATGCTACTGGTATTCAGCATGTGATAATTGCTGTCAATTCAATGTCAGTAGGTGTCAAATTACAATTATTATTATCCTAAGACCCCCATGGAGTCAAGGACTCATTTAAGAGGTCTCTTTGTCATACACACACAGCTCATCATAATGCACTTTAAACACACACAAATTCTCTGCAGACACCACACTCTCAAGTCAGGCATTCCAATCATTCACAGCTCCCCATGCAAAAAACCTACTTCTCACCCCCTGTTCACACCCTTCTTATACAGCTTCCAAGCTTCTTAAACACCCTTTTGTTTTCATCTGATCTCCCACCATTTTATGAAAAACCTCTTCAACATTGATCCTATAACCTTTTACCAACTTGTACGTCTCTAACATACCACCCCCCTCTTCCTCCTATCCACTAGACTCTGTAAATTGCATCTTCTCAACTTTTCCTCATATTCAACAATCCAGAGATCAGAACATACTTTAGTCAGTCGCCTCTGGACCCTTTCCAACATCTCTTCGTCATTTTGAAAACCAGATGACCAAACCTGTGCACAGTAGTCCATGTGTGGTGTAATCAGAGCCTTATACAATGGAACAAGAATCTCCTTACTTTCTACAAGTCAGTGTCTTTCACATCACCCTCAGAATTCATTGTGTTGTCCTCTAAATCTTAGATCATTATCCACCATCACCCCAAGATCTCTTATTTCCTTCACTTCCAACAATATATCTCCACCAAGCTTAAATTCTACATCCCATCTTTCTTTCCCAAATTTTAAAACCTTACATTGTGCAACATTAAACTGGAATCCCCACTTCCATGCCCATTCACTCAATGAAGCAATCACCTTATTGTAATAAGTAAGTTGATTACTAAAACATGACCTCCCTTTAGCAATTTCATGCTATCTATCAAAGATAATACCATCACTGTCAACCCAACTCTGAATCCTGGTTCTCACCAGCCTCTCCAACACTTTAACCACAACAACAACTGACACACAGATAAGCCTATAATTTGATGCTTGAGTTCTGTCACCTCCCTTATGAAGCAGCACAATCTTTCCTTCATTCTTTCCATTCCTCTGGAACTTGACCCAGTGAAAGACTCGTATTAAAAAAATATGTCAAGGCAGATGCCAACTCTTTGGTGCATTCCTTCAAAATAAGTGGCGATATATTATCAAGTCCCATGGCCTTATTAACATCAAGTTTGCTCATTTTCCCATATACCTCTTGCTCAGTTAAGTCAGTCTCTTCTCCTCATCATCATCAACTGCTCTTAACTCTCCATGATGTCACATTCACAAGAAAAAGACCTTTATGAACTGCTCATTAAGTATCTTCTGCAGCAGTTGTTCTTATACCATTTTCTTCAATCAATAATCATTCTTTTTTTTTTTTTTGCTGGCTACATATCAAAAGAGCTCCCTAGGATTCTTTTTGGTTTCATTAGCTAATTGCTGCTCATACTTCACTTTTGCTACCCTTACCAACCAAGTCACTCTCCTTTCTTGTTCTTTGTAATTATCATGGAATTGATTATTTCCACTCCTCTTATGCTGCCTACATAATGCCTTTTTCCTTTATATCACATGCTTAATCTATTCATTCATCTAGTTCACACCTACCTTATTTAACCTTCCAACTCTTGGAATACATTGAGACATTGCTTCTACTAGATAGCTCTTGAATATCACCCAAGCTGCATTAATCTTCTTTCCAGCCAACTCCTCATTCCATGCTACACCTGCAAGCTGTCACCTGAGCCTCTCATAATCATCAGCCTTGTAGTTCCAGATATACCCTTTCTTCACACTGCTGGCAACCACTCAGGTAATCACTTCATGGTCACTTTCACCAACTGGAGGATGATTTGACACCTCATTTATAATAACATCATCTGATGAGATGAACAAATCCTAATGTTTCCTCTTCTACATACTGCCTGAGGTACTTGTCCCTCAAAAACTCAAACTCATTTTCTTTACTTCCAGTTGTTATATCATCATCCTAGTCTATACTGCCATAATTAAAACTGCCCATAATGATCACCCTTTTCTTATTTGCTTAGCTAATTTGATTATACATTTCATGGTCACTACCATCCACATTACCAGGTCTATAACAACATCCGACTAAGTATTTCATTCTATTCACCTCTATCTCACACCATACTGCCTCAAAACACTGGTTACTACTTCCTTCTTGCATTTCTAACGTGTATGGACATAACTCTTTCTCTGTCATCAATAGGCACTCCTCCTACCTTTTTACCCTTTTTATCTTCATCAACCACATCATACCCTTCCATCTCTATTCCTGTCAGGATGTCATCCTCATCCATCCATGTCTTACTTATTCCAATAATTCTTGGGTGAACAGACTCAATTAATGCAACCATTTCATTTGCCCTGTTTCTTATGCTTCTAGCATTTGTATACAAACATAACAGCTCATCCCTGGATCTATAACAAGTTTTGCTGATACCAATTATTAGATGTGGCTTCTCCATACTTAACTCAAGTCATTTCTTTTTCTACTTATTCATCTTAGAACCTGCTTCAAATCAAACTATTTTACCTTGATCCCAGGTCATTCACTTCCCTTTTCTGTCTACACACACACTTCCTAGTGGAGCATCAACCTTTCTTACACTGTCTTCCCCAGTCCAGCCTGAGCCTTCCCATTTCCCTGTTTGTCTTGCACACTTGTTCTCTCATTCTCTGTACTCATGCTACCCACTTCTTCATTCATAACCACCACTTCAATCTCCCCTTTCTTACTCTCCTGCTCTTTCACATTGCTTCTTACTTGATCAGATTCATTCTTTGCACTGATTTCTCTACCTTACAGCAACAGTCTCTCCAAATGATGCACACCAAAACCATTCATATGCAGTTCTTACTATACAGTTCAATTCGTCCTTCAAACTCATCCATACATTATCAAACTGCACTCCTCACACATCATTCATAATCTTTGCTCTCCACCTCATTTCACCACTGTCATACCTGAGCAACACACTGACTACCTTTCCTATCACACTATCTTTCATCCTTCTCAAAAAATCTCCTGATATCTAATGTTACGTGTTCCTTGTTCCCAGTCAAGTCATTCGTCCCTACTACCATTATCATTTGCTCGCTTACTCCTCATATCCAACACCTCAATCACTATTCATTTTACCTCCAGGAAAACAAACCTTCTGTATCTTCTTGTTTACCACACCTGTAATAATTGAATCCCCCACACAACACCACTTGCAGGTCTTTCGTTAACTCTTTCCAACTGTATCATTCACTTTTATCATTTTCACTATTCCATACATATCTCAAATTCTCTTAATTTCATTCCGCATCCATTTCATCTCGCCTAATCCTAACCAACTCAACTTTCAAATCTTGTGTCACATTTTTGCTCTCATTCACTCTTCCAATTTTATTGCTAGCCATACATACTTGTTCACTGTCAACGTCACTCACCACCTTACCTTTAATTGCACTCTGTTTTTCATCTTCTGCTACATTTGTATCACTTTCATCTTTTTTACCATCGATTGTTAAGTTCATCAGATTGCGCATTCACTTTTTCAAAACTTTTTTACCATTTTTTCGCTGCTGTTTTACAGTGTTCCTTTTTTTTTATATCAGATGATCACTCATCCTCCTAATGGTATTCTCGCTACTAACACTTTCAGTTACCGATACATTACCACTCATCAAGTTCTTATTCAGATCACATTTTGCACACACCCTTCTTCCATCCACCTTAAATATCTATAATTTATCTATGTAATCGAACAAATACATATAGCATACCTCACAATTCACAAAACAACTGAAATCAAAATTAAATTTCTGCAAAGATGAAGCTGCCGCCATCTTTCCTTCACCAGTTACAATTCTAAGCTCTAAGTTAAATGATTTCGTAAACATACATACTTAAAATAACAAGTCCACGCACTAGAAACACTGTAAGCGTATAACTTTTACAGCAACTCTTACTCATAAACACACACTTATTTACAACTAATTATTCTAAAAACTTATCTGAAATAGGAGCCTTCTTTACACACACACACACAAAACAAAAACTTGCGCTTTGGAGTGATGAGATATTATATCGGTAAGATTATGCTTGGAATGATGATGAACCTAAAAATATTAGAGTTAAGGTGAAAAGTCGAAGTTCAAGGTTCATAGAGCAAAAATTGCAAATACAACTCAGATGATAATTGCAATGTTAAAACAAACACTGATATGTAAAAATATGGAGGCCATTTTGGCTCTTTACAAGACCCTGATGCAACTGCACTAGTTCTACGAGACCAAATCTGCACTGGCAGATTTGGTCTTATGTGTTCCAAATGGATAAAGAAGCTTGGGAAAGCCTGCAAAGAAGAATTACACAGATGATATCAGTTATGAAATGTAGATCACGAGGACAGTATTACAATGTGTGTGTGAACGTATATGTAGGTATTTAACTTTTATATATATTTTTCCTTATTGTAATACAAAAGGAACACTGTTCATTTAAAATAACTATACAAATATAATTATTTACATAAAATTCATTAAAAAGAATTTCACAATAGATACACTTTCTTTCTTGCACTCACACATTTACTTTCAGGAATAAAATATTAAAAAAAAAAATCTAACAAACAAAAATAAAATAAATTTCTTTGTAACTCCCTTCTTGGATTAAGAAGTTTGAATTTCCAATACAATCAATTCACTCAATTTTCAAATGAGAGTCATCTCACTAATTCAAAATCAACATTCTTTCCAAATAAACCTGAGGACTTCAGTGTAAACAATATCAAAGAACTTATCCTGCTTCAAAAAAATTATCCAAGAAGAGAAAATGCTTAGAGTAAACTGTTGGCTTTATAGTTTACTATACAAATCTTTACTTCATTTAGTCTAGTCCTTACACGGTTGCTATTTGCACTCTTATGCAACTTTAAGGACAACTCTTGTTCTCTCTCTCTCATCTGATCATGAAACAAAAATTGCTTTATAAAACTCCTCTAGTAACTTATATGTTTCTGCCATATCTCCTCTTTTTCCACCTGGTTAACTAAACTTTGTAACCCACAAAACTTCAGTCTGTCCTCATAAGAAGCAATCTGCAAATGAGTTCAGAACTTTTGACCATGTTTGGAAATGAAGTCTGCTAAACAAATTGCCATCCTTTTTGATCTACCTGACTGAGAAAATTTGCCATTAAAATGCCTTCTTGTGATGGACAGTGCTCCTGCTCACCCTCCAGGCTTGGAGGAAGAGTTGTTGGAGGAGTTTGATTATTATCACAGTGAAGTTCCTGTCCCGTAACACAACTCCTCTAATCCAGCTCATGGACCAGCAGATCATTTCGAACTTTAAGATCCTAAGATTAGAATTAACATTCAGAGAATTCTGGAAAAATCACCTCAATATCCTCCATTGCTTAATATTCTTGACAAAGCCTAGGTGTACGTGATTTACAAGACCACAATTTCCTCGGCCTGGAGGAAATTGTGGCTAGACTGTGTAGCACACATACATTGAAGGCTTTGAGGCTGAGTAGGTTGCTGTTGTTGATGTTGTGTCTGTGAACAAAAGCATGGGCTTGGAAGTTGGCAATGCTGATGTGGAGGACCACAGGAATGAGCTCACCATGGAAGAACTGGAACAACCTTCAGAAGGAGCAACAAAAGACGGTGGTTGAAGAAATGTTTTCAGAGGAAGGAAGGAAGGGAGGATTCCTAGTTCTTTGATCAAAAAAATGTGTCTGTGGAATGGGGGTGAGGTGAGGTGCAAAGTTTTGTGGAAAGAGATCACCCTTTTCGTCTATATTTTATCTATTTATTGTGTTTATTCTTTTTATGTAAGATTTCATGCATTTTCATTATTTTTGTATACGATTTTATGCATGAAGTGCTGTTGTAAAGGTTTAAATAAGCAATCATCTGGGTTTGGGAATGGATTATTCTATTTTACATTAATTCTTATGGGAAAATAAGAAAAATCAGTTTTCAAACAAATCGGTTTCCGAACAGCCTTTAGGAATGAATTATGTTCGACAACCGAGGTTCCACTATATATATATATATATATATATATATATATATAGAGAGAGAGAGAGAGAGAGAGAGAGAGAAAAAAAAAATAACTTTCTTATTCCCATCTATCAATATTTCTTAACATACGTGTGATGGTTCGGGAGATTCTGTGCACTGCTTCTTTCAGAGTAGTTCCATCTCTACAATACAAAGCCTGCAATAATCATCCCAGAGTGTATAATTTGACACTGACACACTGAACTGGCTATCATTATCCTCAGCTAAAACTACCAGTCTATCCAGATTATTTAGAGATCTGCAGAATCTCTATATTATCTTTATTAACTATTGCTTTCCATAGCTTATCATCACTAGCAAATAAATACATATTTCTCTTCCAGTCATTCCCAATATCACTGATGTAAAAACAATCTTATAAACACCCTTCTCTTTGATTCAACTCTACCATTTTGGAGCACAGCAATAAAGAACTCCCTTAATTTCAGTAATAATGATAATGGTTAGATTAATTTAACCAACTGCAGCAATTTGAAATTTAACAGTTATTCACCTTCAGCCTATTAATGATAAGCTACACAAACATCACGTCCTGAAGGGCATATGCTACACCTCCATTTTTATCCCCCCCCTGATTACAATTTTGAATGACTTTCAGCCACTTGTGTTTTTGTGACAATTACTTTGGTGTTCAAGGGTTATGGGTTGCATTCAGCAGCATAATAAATTACATAACTTATTCTTATTTTGTTTTTATATGGTATTGCAAGTTAATAAACATTAAAAAGGTTGACATAACAAATAAAGCAAAACAAATAAGTAAGCTTACAATGTGTACATTTTTTGCCAGCATCAATAGCCCACCCAATTCTGTCTTCATATCCAACTTTTTACAGACCTTACTTAGTGAATCTTCTCTGAACCATCTCTAATATATCCTCATCTGCTAGAAATCAGGTGATCAATATGCACAGTAGCCCATACTCTTTGATTCATGTCAAGGTCCTCCTCCTCATCATTGCCATAATCCATTGTGATGTTCTTACAATTTTAGCAACATCACCCTTAAACTTCAAGTTTCTGTCCACCATCACCCCCTAGATATTTCATTCTCTTCCATCTCCTTCAAAATTTCTCCATTAACTGTATACTCTGCATCTCAACTTTGCCTATCGAGTTCTGGCTCTTTACAACATTAAACAGATGGTGCCACTTACATCGTCTATTGAGATTCTCCTGCAAAGCCACAACATCAGCTTTACTCCTCATAGTTCTTCTCAACTTTCTATCATCAGCAAACAACTACATATTTCCAGTTAAGCCTATTCCAATATCATTAACATACAAGTTAAACAATGGTACTCTGCTAGTGACCTTCCTCATTTGGGATACAACTCCTATACACAACCTGCTAATACCTATCTCACAGCCAATTATCTACCAAACTCACTATTCTCTTATCCAATCCCATCCATTTCAATTTAGTTACTGGGTTGTTGGGGCAATATATCAAAGACCTTTGAAAAATTCAAATATACCATTGTATATGGAGCTGTACTGGAGGAAGTAGGGGAGACAAGAGATCTGAGGGTGAACTGAAAACTGAAATTCCAGGAACATATTGCAAAGGTTGTGAAGGTAACCCAGAGGATTGCTGCAATACTGAGAAGGATGATGACCTGCAGAGATAAAAGAGTTATCATTCCATTGTATAAGACCCTGATCAGACCACACTTAAACTACTGTTCTCAAATTTGGTCCCCAGGATTTGAAGGGGATAAATTAACTGTAGAAAGGGTACAGAGGTGGATAACAAAGATGGCTTCAGAACTGTACGTTGGTTATGAGGATCGGCCGAGGGAATGTGGAATGCAGAGTTTGGTAGATAGAGGAAGGAGAGGTGATATGATTGAGACTTAAACTGTTGAGAGGTATAAGAAATTTAGTTTAATCCTTTATCCAAGTGTGAGCAAACAGGGTTTGCCTGAAAGTATCTTCAGGACTAGGGTAAGGTAGTACAACACTAGGGAAACTCCTTGCAAAGGTGGAGCAAGCTACCAACACTCTTGTCTCAGTATCTCCCATAATGCAAAACACATCTCCTTGCGGATATGCCTAATGTTATGCATTAAGGGAAGGGCCACAACCCAGACTAGTTTCGACCTTTATTGAGGTCACTTCAGTGGGAGCCAGGCCCAAGAGGAGATACCAGGCAGGTATCTCCACTTAGGCCTTACCCCAGTCCTGAAGATACTTTCAGGCGCAAACCCTGTTTGCTCACACCTGGATAAAGGATTAAACTAAATTTCTTATACTCTAACCAAGTGAAAAATAAACTTTCAACATGTTGAGAGGTAGTTACAGGGTTGACACAGAGGAGTTCTTTCGCTTGGTGGAACAGTGGGAAGGAGTGATGACAAGGAACCATCCCTGGAAGTTGCAAAAGGAAGCTGTGAGCAAGAGGGTGAGGAGTGGTTGCTTTGCATGGAGGGTGGTTGAACCTGGAATGCATTGCATGATAATGGTAAGACTTTGTGTTTCCTAGGAAGGACCTCCCACAATGAGTCTTTTGACTCCAGAGGCCTGAATAATAATAATAATATACATCTCCTTTATCCAATGAATTTGTCATCTTGCTGCAATACATAAGCATATTGCTATATAATCCCCCCCCCCCCCCAACAAGCCCCATACTGACTATTGTAGAGAATACTGCTATTATCAAGCCACTTCTGAATCCTAGTCCTCACCAACCTATCTAACACCTTAACAACTCCAGACACAAATTGGCCTATAATCTGTAGCCTTGGTCTTAACCCCCCTCCCCTCACCTTTGGTGAAGTGGAACAATTTTTTTAACTCTTTTGGACTTGCCTGGTTGCTAGACTCACATGCATCAGGTGTGCTAAGGATGGCCTCTTGTTTTACCTTCTCTCCCTCTATTCAATGAACAATCTTCTTCATATGAGTTGGTAAGGGGTCATTACCATATTAATTCATTACCACATTACCTTTCTTCTATTCACATGGTTCTGCTTTGCCATTAATTCCCTATTCTTCCAAACAAACAGTGATATATTGTCAAGTCCTACTACCTTACTAGCATGAATGTTACTTAATTCCTCATATACCTCTGCTCACTCACTATCAGTCCTTCCATCACCACACCTACCCTTTACACTCCATGTAAAGGGTATGGTGATGGAATGCCTGCTTCTCATGATGTCTCATTCACAAGGATGAAATACACTGATAAACTGCTTGTTGAATACTTCAATGATATCCTCTGCATAGGTTACCAACCTGCCAGTGTCATCAACTAATTTCATCATTCTAGTCATTCTTTCTTCTATTAGCCACCTATTGAATTCTTTCAGAATTCAATAGGTTTTTCTTAGCTTGAGTGGCTAATTTCTCCTCATATTGTACTTCTGCTGTCTTTACCAACCAAGTCACCTTCCAGGCCTGATCTTTGTACACTTCATGCAACTGATTATTACTGGCATTCATCTTGCATTGCCTTCACAGTGCTTTCTTCTTCTTCCAAATTTCATGCCTAATCCCTTCTTTCATCCATTTCACTCCTACCTTGTTTAGCCTTTGGAATAATATGCTCAGACATTGCTGCTGTTAAGTAACTTTTGATCAATGCACAAGCATCTGTCTCCTTTCCCCCTCAACTTCTCTTTCCATGCTTCTAGTTGTCACATCAAACTCTTCAAAATCAATGGCTCTGTAATTCAACATATATCCCTTCTTCATAGAAATTCTCATGTGAAGGTGACAATTCAGGTGATCACTTCTCTGTCACTCTTGCCAACTGGGAGAAGATTAGACACTCCATTCACAAGTACATCCTCTGATATGATCAGATTTAAGACTCAACTCTCCTGTTTCCCCCATTACATATTACCTAACATAGTTGTCCCTTAAGAAATAAACAAATTCATTTTCCTTACTCCCTCATGCTATCTCTTCATTCCAATGAATATTGCCATAATTAAAATGGCCTGGTTGGCTGAGTGGTTAGTGTACCCATTCTCCAGTTAAGAGGCCACAGATTTGAATCCTGCTGTGGATATGGATGTTTGTGTTCATCTTTGGGCAGAGATGAATCTCACTGCTAGATGTGAGACCACTTCTCATTTATTAGAGGCCTGAATAAGTTCCATGTTTGGTCTCTAGAGCAAGGTTTCTAGACATGGTAAAAATTAGATTAATTAAGATGTCCATAATGATCACCCTTCTCTTGCTAAGCCAAGGTGCCTATATATGGTAGTAGCAGGATTTTCTCTCTCCTGGAAACTCGGGTTTTTCATCTAATGTACAGACAAATCGGCCTTCAGAACACATGCAATTTACAGACAAAAAATACTGTTGTTGGTGTGATGGCACTGATGGTAGTAGCGTGTTAGTTGGAGAATTAAGTAGTAGTGGAGAGGATGAGATGTATTTAGCGAAGTAGAGTAATGTGGCCTCCACGATGAGTCTTGGACTCCTTGGAAGTGTCATGTAATAATAATATTTCTTTGTCTCCAACCTCGACATTCCCTGCCCTATAGCAATACCCAAATAAATATCTCATTCTATCAACTTCCGCCTCACTGCTTCAAAACCGATGCTACTATATTCTTGTATCTCCATCTTGTGAGGACATAATTCTCTAATGATAAGCATATCTGCTTCATTAGAAGTAACAACAAGAACAAAAAAAAAAAAATAGATGGAATAAAAACGACTTGTGTAACCTCTAGTGTATGTACAAGAATTGTTTATTATTTTAGACATTCTAAAATGTTAATCGATTACAATTTTAGAATGTCTAAAATTGAATCCAACTTGCTTCGTGAAAAGACATTTCACATTACATGAAAACAGGAGATCTTGGATGGTTTAAATAAGCATTTCAGAAACATTGGTGGTGGGGGGAATAATATATATTCAGAGTTATTTTCCATTTAAAATTCTCTAAATGAAAATCGCAAGAACAAGCTTGCCACTAGTTCGTCCTAGTTAAAAAAAAAAAAAAAATGGTCATTTAATAAATAAAAACATTACCAAAATAATTTTTAATATCATTTTCCTTTATGGCAGATGGAGCATGATCAGCTATCACCTTTGCTAGTCCATGAATTCCCATGATGAAAGTAAACAAAAATTTAGAAACAATAACGCGTACTATATTCTCGAAGTACTTCGAAACGCATAAACCATGTTTTTACGAAAATACCTCCCGCCAGTTGCCAGTTAATAACAAAATGGGAAATGGTGACGAAATAAATTGAAATAAAAATTATATATAAAGCTCATACTATATATTTTAAAAAAGACATTTTCATGGAACACAAAGATAATAGTTATTCTGTTATATTTGAAATGTCATTATTATTGTTTACTATTCGTTTGTTTATTTCTCTTCTTACTTCTTGTGTAATCTATAGCGTATGTTATGTAGTACTAACATACACACGTGTTTGGTTGCAAACAAGAGTTTGGTGAAGGTTCTCTGAAAACGTTTTTAATTTTTTTTTTTTTTAAGAATGTCAAAGTTTGTGGATCAGTTTGGCTTTGTGAAAACAATTGCAGAGATCGACGATGTTGCTGCAGAATTCGAAAGTTCAGATGATGAAGGCGTAAGTAACTTCTGTGTTTAAGCAATGTCTCTTTCCTCTACCTCCTCTTTGATATAAAAATACGCTAAAAAAAAAGTGATCATTATACATGTCTGAATCTTCCCACAGTCATTCGTTACATCGTCATCGGTTTAATTGGTTTCTATGAGCTTTTAGATTCTTTAGTTGAGTTTCGCAATAAGCATCTGTTTTTCTTTTGGTTCGGTGCAATGTTTGATTCCCGAGAGTATGGAAAGAATAATGATGATTTTTTTTGTTTTTTCCCCCCCTTCATCCGAAGGGTAGTTAATTGGCCTAATACGGCGGAAAGGTTACTTGGATGCTCAAAAATACACTGACGTATGGGGGAAAAGTCCTTATTCCGCTTTGTCTCTTAGACGTCCACATGTGGAACTATTGTGTGCATATTTGTTCGCTTCGGTTTCTTGGAGATGGTTGAGAGGACTCAGAGACGAGTAACCAAGATGGTTACTCGTCTCTGAGTCCTCTAACCATAAGACGAGTAACCAAGATGGTTACTCGTCTTATGGTTACCATGTGGAGTGTTCCAAATGCGGATAGATTGAAGATTTGTGAGTTCCAAAAACTGGCAGATAGAAGGAAGTAAGATGACATGATAGAAACATTCAAGCTACTGAAAGGATTTTATAGAATGGAGATGGAAGAAATTTTTCAATATATGGCAGGTAGTAATAAAACAAGAGGTCATCACTGGAAGTTTCAGTAAAATTTCAGTTAGCAAGGATATGGAATGGGTCACATGAGGTGGTTGTCAGTTCTTTGATGAACTAGTTTAAGGAGAGGTATGATAGTTACTGTGTGAATAATGGTTAGTTATGCCTTCCATAGTGAAATTTTCGATGCATAGTGGAAGGTATGGTAGGTTTTTATTTATTTAGTTTATATTGTTCTAACCTACAAAAGGTTAGGAACATTTGGTCTGTGGGTGAATGAGGATTTTTTTTCCTATTTTTTTTATCAACCCATTAACAGTAATAATAGTAATGAAAAATCACATCTATAGATGTAGTCCTGCCGCTGTGAGCCAGATAATTGGGTGACTGATTTTTGATCACATTTTTATGTCTAAAGCTAACCAGATTCTTAGGAAATATTATTACTGATTTCAAACTCAAGTGCTCAACTCAGTTTAAAGAAACAGGAAGTGCACAGAAAGTGTCAACTCGAAGATCGAGTTTTACTCCTTTTTTTTCGTAGTAGATATGCTACGAAAATTGTTACAGGTATGCCTCAAAAAATGTTAAAGATTTATGAATTGTAAGGTTGAATGAGAAGTGCATTGACAGACTTGAGCATTCCAAAAATGAGAATATGGTCACCAGAAGTAATCAGAAAATGGAGTCTGGGTCATGATGATAATGCAAACAAAGTGGTAGAGCTTGGGCAGTAGTTTATGAAAGTGTAGAGTGAAGCTGAACATATGGAGGATGAAAGTGAATGGCTGAAGAAGCAATTGACTGATGTGAATGAGAAGGAAGTTAGTCAAAAGAAGCAGATATCAAAGGATGTTATTGTGTTGAGATACAGTCTTTAGGGGATGTGGTGAATAACAGGGCATGTAAAACATGTTTTCCAAGTGGTATACATTGGAACCAATATTATGGTGATGATAATAATAATATTATTATTATCATTATTACCTGATGTTTTCTATGGAAGGGAGGAATGGTCATCAGAATTAGTGGTAAATCTGGTGGTAAGGCTTATATATTGGCCATTCATAACTGTATTTTTTAAGAAATTACAACATAGACTAATGACAAAGATAACAAAATAAATAACAAAAATAAATTTAATTAATACTTCCAATATTTCAGCAAAGTCAAATTACCATTATCAGGAAACAAAATATAATAGGATACGTACACGCATGCACTACACTAAGTAATAAAGATGAAGCATGTCAACTAAGAGGAGGCCCAAAGTTCTAAATAGTGCCCTTAGAGGGCTAAATTGTGCATCCTTGGCTGAGCTGAAGTACAGAGGATGAGAACTTTTGCAAATTTGGGGCAGTTTCATGCAACCGAATGTTCAGGTTAGGGTAGTTTCTTAAGGCAGAAGAAGATTCATGGAAAAGTCTTCCATATTTATATTTGCCGTGATGGAGTAAAGTGGCTTTCTTCCAGTGTATTCTGTGGTGGTGTCCAAAGTATGGTCAGCAAGTCCCGATTGGCTGTAGTGATGGAAACGAATATATTTCTTATGTTCAACAATTCTGATGTTGACTCTCCTGCTTATTTGGCTATAGTAGGATAATTTACAACTACAAGAGACCTGATAAACACTTAGCAGGTCTAGGGACTGTGATTGGTCTTTGGTGGAACCAGTAAGGGATGTTAATTTTTTTATATGATCTGTAAGTAGTTAAAAGGTATTCTTAGAATTAGTGCTGTAATAAATTTAGTTTAATCCTTTATCCAAGTGTAAGCAAACAAAGTTTGCGCCTGAAGTATCTTCAGGACTGAGTCAACTCATGGTAAAGGTGGATCAAGCTCTCATCAATACTTGCTTTAGTATCTCCCATAATGCAAAGCACATCTCCTTGCAGACATGTATAATGCTATGCATTAAGGGAAGGGCCACTATCCACCTTTACCACGAGTTGCCTCAGTCCTGAAGATACTTCAACCGCAAACTTTGTCTCCTTACACTTGGATAAAGGATTAAACTAAATTTATTATAGTCTAACCATGTAGAAAAAATCTTCCAAAAAACTTCCAGCAGAATTAGTGTTGGTTGAAACACAAATGACTTCGATGGTGAGATCCAGCAATGTGGAAAGGGATTTGAGGAAGCTGTTGTGAGGGTGAAGGATAATATTGTTGTTTGGAAAGTGGTCAAAAACACACTGACAGTGTGTTGCCCATAATAGTTAATTGAGAAAGAGAGTAGAGATATGACTTACAAGATAGCAGATTTGTATCAAAGAAAGGGTGGTTTGCAATTTGTGAATTGGAAGGGAAGTTGGAATGGGTTAAAGTTGATGAATTGCATGAATAGGTTTGGTGTTGGGCATTTGGAGCAACTGTTGTTTGTTAAGAGTACACATAATCAAGGTAAAGTTAATATTGTTAAGGATTGGGGAGAGAGAGTGTGTGTGAAGAAAGTTATGGAACAATAGGAAGAAGATAGCTACAAAGGAAGTGATTGTGGCATTCTATATGATCACTTTACTTTGTCCAACACAGCATAAATTGGATATAATTAGAACTATGGTCTTCTTCAATTGGATTAAGTCAAATGTCTGTGTATGGTCACTTAAACTAAATAATTATGTTTATTAGTTTTGTTATTTGAATGATATAATGCAAATTTATGAAATTTCCATTATGTCATAATGAAAAATATTCTTATAATGCCTCTAATATTATTTTATAAAGTAAATTTGAAAGGAAAAAAACTTATATTGTTGCAGTTTTTCTCCCTTACTCCATCTGGCGAATGAAAAGACATTAGCAGATTTGTTATTTGTTTTTATTTTGAATTTGTTTTTATTTATGCTTTAAAAAAATACTAACACTAATGAAATATTGCAGTTACCACTGAGTAAAAAAAGAAAATCAAAAGTTTTTTCTACTGGCTTTCAATTTGTTGAGAATTCTCATGAAGAGATATGTGACACATGGAATGATATCACAAAATACTCACGAGGAAAATTATATCACTTGGATGAAAAGATTGCACAGCTAAGAGAAGAAAGAAAAAGCAGAAAGGTATATTTAAATTTTGTTTAATTTGGAGGTATCACATAATAATAATAATAAAATACTCTAACAGGAAATTCAATCAAGTAAACAGTTTGTTAATTTTTATTAATGTGTAACATTAATTAACATAAAAAACAAAAAATTTCTACAAGTTTACTTTGCATCTCTTGCTTAATTATGATATATCTGACTTATTAAGTAGTGGCAATAGTGAGTTGTGTGTGATTGCCCTCCTGCAGTAAGTCCTTAGACACATCACATAATAATAATAATAATATTGAAGGTTTATTTTTCACTTGGTTAGAATATAATAAATTTAGTTTAATCCTTTATCCAAGTGTGAGCAAACAAAGTTTGCACCTGAAAGTATCTTCAGGACTGGGGTAAGGTGGTACAACACTGGGAAACTCATTGCAAAGGTGGAGCAAGCTAACAAGACTCCTATCTCAGTATCTCCCATAATGCAAAACACATCTCCTTGCAGATATGTATAATATTATGCATTAAGGGAAGGGCACTACCCAGAGTAGTTTCGACCTTATGAATAAGTAAAACCGTCTCTAAAAATTCGGACGATCCCTAGGCCACTCAATCGTGGGCGAAAGACTGTCCATCTCAGCGTTGGCTCCACTCAGTGATGGCCTTCCACCCACACGCCACCACCGAGCAGAACCGCTCAAATTCCGAAGAAAAGCATTCACCGACAAAACCCCTCAGCGGGCAGTGCTGGAGAACACTCTCCCCAGAGACTCAAATTGCTCCCTTAAGGCAAAAACCTTAAGAGAGCGAACTCATAATGGCCGTCACCGGTTTCGACCTTTATTGAGGTCTCATCAGTGGGAGCCAAGCCCAAGTGGAGATACCAGCCAGAAGCATTAGTAAAGTCATCTCTACCTATAGGAGTTGCCAAATGGTGTGCC
This sequence comes from Typopeltis vanoorti, assembly GCF_054136105.1. NCBI lineage: Eukaryota > Metazoa > Arthropoda > Arachnida > Uropygi > Thelyphonidae > Typopeltis > Typopeltis vanoorti. The sequence continues at coordinate 87,288,971 of NC_143557.1, read as the reverse complement.
ACCGTTTTAATAAATTACTCTGGATTTAGAGAAAGATGTTGAAGGTTTATTTTTCACTTGGTTAGAATATAATAAATTTAGTTTAATCCTTTATCCAAGTGTGAGCAAACAAAGTTTGCGCCTGAAAGTATCTTCAGGACTGGGGTAAGGTAGTGCAACACCAGGACAACTCCTTGCAAAGGTGGAGCAAATCCAGAGTAATTTATTAAAAAGGTGGCACACCATTTGGCAACTCCTATAGGTAGAGATGACTTTACTAATGCTTCTGGCTGGTATCTCCACTTGGGCCTGGCTCCCACTGAAGAGACCTCAATAAAGGTCGAAACTAGTCTGGGTAGTGGCCCTTCCCTTAATGCATAACATTAGACATATCTGCAAGGAGATGAGTTTTGCATTATGGGAGATACTGAGATAGGAGTGTTAGTAGCTTGCTCCACCTTTGCAAGGAGTCGTCCTGGTGTTGCACTACCTTACCCCAGTCCTGAAGATACTTTCAGGCGCAAACTTTGTTTGCTCACACTTGGATAAAGGATTAAACTAAATTTAATAATAATGATAATAATTAAAGTAGAAGAATATTTGTCCTTCTGTTGCAATCATAAAATTCATTCTCTACTGCATGATTTTATATCACTTTAATTTTGTGAATTTTTAACATAGTGTAAAATATTTCTCATGTTCTTATATTCATGACTGAAGTGAGAGTGACATTTTTGGTTATCAGAGACATGGGATATATATTTAGCTTAGAATGGAAATTTGAAGTTGTAAGTAATAAGATTTTGCTAATCATATAAGAAGATAAAACTTTTCTTTTCCTTTGTAAACTACTAGATAACTGCTCAGGATTCTAAATCTGCCGGTTTTTGATACTGTTAAAGTTTGTGATTAATAAAGTTCCTAAAAGGAATTTAATTTTTGTCACAATTTAACAAGTAGGAACCTTTAATAAAAAAATAAAAATATACTTGCATCTAAGCATGTGAAATACAACTGAGAGTATTTGTTAACTCACATAAAAAAATTTGTTGTAATATGATGAAAATAAGATAATTAAATTATAGAATATTGGTCAAGAATTTTGCATGTAAAGGCTCGCTGTTAAACAATTGAAACAAGGGATTATAAGTTTATGTCAATTCTTAGTAAAGTTTGGTAAGCTGATAAAGTTTAATAAATGCGACTCATAGGGTTAGCAAGAAACAAGGTAAGGTCCAAGGTCAAAGTTCCCGATTTTGGACATCGCCATGAGTCAGTTGCGTGCACACGGCCTGCTGGAATTTTCGGCAGAAAAACGCCACCCTAACTGGTCACAGAAAGCGTATCCAGACATCCTGGAGGAGGAGGATTAGCAGAAGGTGCCGGGGGTAGGGTCATGGTACAAAAGGGTTAGGAACCCCCCTCCCCCCCCACACACAAGGCTCTCTCTTGGTTCTCCAGTCTTCGTAGGGGTTGTCTTATGTGGTTTTCCTGAGTGACGGTCAGGAGTTCTCTCCTTCCACCATGACAAGGAACAAAGTAAGCTGGATTTTGGTCCTGATTCCCTATTATAGAAAGAGACGCCATACAGCTGAGAAGAAAGGTAACTACTGCATGTTATATCAATCGTGTTCTTGACAAAAAAAGAAAATCTGTGGAGAAGTAGGTGCCCGTGCAGTGAATCTCACAACTACCGAATCGCAGATCCATTGTGTTTCCTTGGAAGAAGCTTGATATGCTGAAGACGTGAAGGCCCACCTTGATCTGAGAAATCTCAGATATGGTCCACTACGGAAGAATTTGTCCTCGGAAATTACAGACAAGTAAGTGCAGAGACTATCATAGAAGATCCTTATCACGGTATCGTAAAATCTTATATTATTTCAAATCTTATGTAGCTGTGATTGTAGTTTAGTTACCGATCTATTGAAAGACTTGAATAAGAGTTGAACTAGGACTTTAGTGTATTTAAGAATAGAAAGAGAATAAGCTTTGTTAATATCAGTGTTAATAGATAAATAATCGTGTGTCTAGTAACTTATGCATGTCATCTATATTTTATCTGAGAGCTGTCTGAAGAATCAAATGTGGTTACTATTGTAGCGATAGGACTGTTTAACCCATTCATTTAACCCATTACTCTCGTGAGCTAACAGGTGTAAACTGATTGTGTTTAATTAAGGTATTGTATCATAATATTGTGCTCAGACTGATGAGAAGTTTTAGTCAATTGTTAACATTTGCGAGGATATCCTTTTATCATATGTGTGGAGTCTTTTGTGGCGACATAATTGCCCTTCCCACATAGAATTTTATAACCTATCATTTGTGTTTTGCTAGTATTGCTTTGTATTGCCTCAGCTTAGTATTGAATTAAGTTTTAACGATTTTTAATGTATTGTATTGTGCTTATGTGTATAATAAACTTTTGCTCATTGAAAACTCAGTTTTCAATTTTCAATGAGCAAAAGTTCATTATACTTTTGCTCATTGAAATTTCGGTGCACTGAAATTGCCATTCAATGCACCGCTTGTAATAACGTACAAATCTAGCTGCGGGGTTGAGAGAAAAATTAAGTTGCGAGTTCAAGGTCACGACTGCATAATTGTTTCACAACTAAATATATTTAAGAAATTGCTTTATGTTTTGATTTTCTTACATAAACTAAATGTCCTAAATGGCACAGCTAAAAAATATAAATGTTTTAGGATACTAAGGGGAGCAAGAGCTTAGATACCTTGTATTTGGGTAATATCACGTATAGTAAGAAATTTGTTATAAACAAGATAAAATATAAACTTGTAAGAGGAATTAACAATTATAGGAACGTAAAAAGGGGACACAACAATACTTTTGTGGCTATCCATTGAAATTATAAATAAAGATGCCAAGAAGTTATATTCTTGGTTTAATCCTTTATCCAAGTGTAAGCAAACAAAGTTTTCACATGAAGTCACTTCACGACTGGGCTACTTGTATATAGAAGTTAATGACTTCACATCAGTTGCCTTAGTATCTCATAATGCAATGCACATATCCTTACGGACATGTATAATGCTTTGAATTATACATGTCCGTAAGGATATGTGTATTTTCACCATCTATCCACCTTCCTATGGGAAGGTGGATAGATGGTGAAAGTTTTTACATGTGGTTATGCTATAAATTCAATATGCCAAGAACTTCAACCTTGGTATCACTTCTGGGTCTGGCTCCCACTGATGGAACCTCAATAAAGGTCAAAACTTGTCTGGGTAGTGGCCCTTCCCATAATGCAAAGCATTATACATGTCTGTAAGGATATGTGCATTGCATTATAAGATACTAAGGCAATTGATATGAAGTCATTAGCTTCTATATACAAGTAGGCCTGTTGTCAAGTGACTTCACGTGCAAAAGTTGTTTGCTTACACTTGGATCCAAGAATATAACTTCTTGGCATCTTTAATTTATAGTATAACCAAATGGAAAAAACTTTCAACACTATTGAAATTATATATTCTTTCGAACCATAAACAATAGGAAATTTTCAGCATTTTCAGCTCACGGCTAGTTGGAAGGAGAGGAGTCATCCCTGTAAGCTGAATAGGGGTGGTCAGGAAGAATGTGACGTCCTGATTCTTAATCTATCCATCCCTCATACACATGAGTCTGTGAGAAATGAATAGATTAAGCTGTCAGTGGGCATTATGAATGTAACTTCAGTGAATATTTCCAATGAGCGGTATTTTGAGTATTTAGGCATTGAACCTGCAAAGAACTCTCCCTTGATGATTTTCTGACTTTTTCTGGAGGTATTTATTTATAAAATATGTTCTGACAGAACATAAATTAATAATTGATTTGTTTTTCTTATTTTATTCCAGAAAGTACAAAGCAAAATTGCTGAAAAGACTGGGAATGGAGTAGAAAATTCAGAAACTGTATGTGATGATGCTAATTCTGAAGAGTTACTTAAGCACTCAGGTAAGTTTATGAATTAAATAAAAGGTTCTATATGTATAAAACTAAAATATTTATTAATTCCTAAATTTGTTTTAAAAATTCAATAAAATTATATATACATGAACTTATTAAACACAAAGTGATAGCTCATCTCTCTCTTTTCCAATTTTTCTGTGCTATATTACTGAAGTTAACTTTTCCTGTTAATATCTAAATGCAAAAGTTATATATAAATACTTATATCTCTTTCTTACTAATAGCAGATAATTGAATTTTTAATGTACTAAGGTAATTCAGTAAAGCAAAAGGTTATAAAATCCACTCATACAAAAAGCATTTGTGTATTTGATGTATTTTCTTAGGATCTATTTGAAAATGAATTGAGGTGAATCTTAGAGAGTGATGTTATTGTTCTTCCTCACAGCGTTGTGGCCATTCACCTCAATCCCCTTTTGTACTGATTTGACTGCAGTTATGCCAAAGTTCTAACACTCAAAAGCTTAAACTAAATCTACTCATTCTAAACAAACAAATAAAAAAAATCTAAAAATAAGCATAAAATGATAAATATATTATTTTACTCACAAGAATAGACTTTTAATTTTGTATGTATAACAATACCCAGAGATCACTTAAAAGTTGAAGCTGTATAATTGGGAGGTCTCCACATAACAACAGAGAATGTACGGAATCTGCTGGGCTTCTGAACGCAGTGTCAAATTCTTCTCACCTTCTGATTTTTTAACGATACTTGTGACATAATGATTAGAAATATATACACGTTAACACAAGAATAATGTTTAATTTGCCAAATATTTCGGTCTGAATATTACACACCATCTTCTACATAGGAATAGTTTTAAAAAACCAAGTGGAATACGAACAATTGATCATTCACACATAGAATGAGCTGCGTGATGTCATATCGCTAAGTATTAGAAGAGTAAACATTTTTAAAGTCATAATTAAAGATATTAATTCAGAAATTCATATAATAATCTTAAATAACATTAGACTAATATAGGAAATTTACAGAAAAAAAAAATTAATGTGTTATCCTGATTAAACTTTCCCAAATTTTTGATATAGATATACAGTCATTACGATTCCAGTTAGGACATTGAAGTAAGGCCTCCACACTTTCTTTAAATAAACATTCAAATTTGTAGCAACACCTGTGTAGGAGAAGAAGGAGAGTCTTGGACCAAAGGATGTTGTGGCTTGTTTCTAATCCATGCTGAGCTAATCCGGATTTCTCAGGTTTGTTGTGTTGAATTGATGACGGACCAAAGGATGTTGTGGCTTGTTTCTAATCCATGCTGAGCTAATCCAGATTTCTCAGGTTTGTTGTGTTGAATTGATGACTGATGCTCTTGAATTCTTTTTTCTATAGCACGTCCAGTTTGTCCAAAGTAGGAAAGATTACAATTACAAGGAACTTGATACACACCAGGTAGAGACAAGGTTGAGCGTTTATCTTTAGATGAAGGAAAATAGGTGGATAATTTGTTAATAGGAGTATAAGTGACTGAAATACAATTTTATTAATACAGACCAGTATTTTACAATAAACATTTCTTAAAACCTACCAGTTTCGCCAGCAAACTGTCTGGCTTTTCAAGGCATAACGGAGATATGAAAGTAAATGCAAATTAAAAGGAACATAAGGGGGTGCTTAAGGGTCAAAGCTGTATAACTGAGAGGAGACCTCCACATAGCCTTTAAAGGAATGCGGAGAACCGACCAGGGCTTCTGACCTAATGTCCAATCCTCACCTTCTCGTGGTGCACCCTGTTGGGTATCTACTTTGATACTGAACGAACGAGGATGGGCTGGCAATTTGGGATTTAGCCGACCAAATTGTATTCTTATTGGTTAAACCAAAATAGAAAATGATGGTACAACATGACAAAATTTCATGCCGGCTGGGGCATCGCCCGGTTAAACAAGGCCCCCGTTGTTTTCGCCAGGGAGCCAGGGCAAACAGCGAAAAGTCAGCTACTGGAACAAATCCGAAAACAAACCCGAACTCAACATCACCAGAGTTAAAGATCGGTACTATCAATGTCAGAAGCCTGAATGGCAAAGAAATGGAGCTAGCTGAGGAATTAGATAAGTACCAGATCGACATAATAGGGGTGACTGAAACAAAAAAGACCAAAACTGGTGAGATCTTTCTGAGCAATAAATACAAAATGTTATATTCGGGCAATGACAATCAAGGAAAAGAAGGAGTAGCCATAGTATTCAACACAAAATACGAGGCTAATCTTCTTGAATGGCAGTCAGTCTCAAGTAGAGTAATGTGGGCAAATATGAGAATGGGGAACTGGACAATGAGACTTATTTGTGCATATGGTCCCACAGAAGGTTCTACTAAGGTAGAAGTGGAGGAATTTTTTGGGGCTTTAGAAAAAGCAACTGACACAATGAAAAAGGAAAAGTTGGTCCTTGTTGGGGATCTAAATAGCAGAGTAGGAAATGATTGTGAGACATACAAAAATATTTTGGGAAAATTTGGAGAAAAGAGCAAAGCTAATAATAATGGCAAATATCTGTTGGATTTCTGCTCAGGACATGGACTTGTTATTACTAACACCATGTTCCAACATAAAAATGTGCACAAATTCACATGGGGAGAAGAGGCTAGGAATAAGAAAAGTCTCATTGACTATGTTATTGTTGATAGTGATGTTTTCTCCCTGGTGCAAGACACCAGAGTGTACAGAGGATTTGAAATTGGAAGTGATCACTATTTAGTCTTGAGCAGGATAAAATTGAATTTCATATTGAAAAGAAAAACATGTGAGAAAGTTTTAAAGCGAATAAAAGTTGAGCAGCTCTCAGATGTGAACTGTAGACTAAAATACACAAAGATTATTGAAGAAAAAATGAAAGAGTTTGAGAACAGGAATCAAACCTTGGAAATTCAGTGGCAAACTCTGAAGAAAACATTGATTGATTCTGCCAGAGAGGCATGTGGTGAGGTTGTGTGCAAGGATAAAAAAATCAGAACTCCATGGTGGACACAGGAAGTTAAAGAGGCAGTGAAGGAAAAGAAGAAAGCACATCAAAAGTTCCTGGCAAGTCAGCTTTTACTCTTAGAGAATACAGAGACAAATGTAAGAAAGCTAAACAGTGTGTAAAACTAGCTAAACAAAAGTCATGGGAGGAGTTTGGCAAGAATATAGAAAATAAATATCAAGAAGGTGGCAAAATAATCTGGAGGTTGTTGAAGAAGCTTAGAAATGGAGGAAAGAGTGCTGTAAAAGGAATTAGAGATGATAAAGGTGACATGAAAACAGGAGAAAAAGATATCCTTGAAGTATGGAGTAATTACTTTGAAAAACTGCTAAATGAAACAAGCAGTGATGACAGCACAGTGATAAAAAACACTGACCAGGCATGCAGTCAGGAATACATATCCATACTTGAAGTAGAAAAAGCCATCAAAGGCTTGAAATGTGGAAAGGCAGCAGGAGTAGATGATATTCGACCAGAAATGCTGAAGCATGGTGGTATAAGAGTCTTACAGTGGTTGCACTGCCTAGTTCAGAAAGCCTGGACAGAGGGACGAATTCCTGATGATTGGAGTAGAGCTCTCATAGTACCCATATATAAAAAGGGAAATAAAACTGAATGTGAGAATTACAGAGGTATTTCCCTACTGAGTGTTCCTGGCAAGATCTATGCAAGTATACTTGAGAAACGGTTGAGAAGAATTGTGGAAGAAAAGCTTGGTGAAGAACAAGCTGGATTCAGGCCAAATAGAGGCTGTCAGGATCAGATCTTCACTTTACGACAAATAGTCGAGAAAGCATGGGAATATAACAAAGATCTGTATTTAAGTTTTGTCGATTTGGAAAAGGCATATGACAAGGTGCCAAGAGAGAAGCTATTCATTACGCTGCAATTATATGGTGTCAATGGGGCATTAAGGACGCCAGATCTGACTATTATTTCTACTGAAGAAAAGAGACAGAATTAAGTCAGGAAGAATTAATGTGTGTTACATAAGTGATGAGAAAGGATCCTGTAAAAATGAAGGATAGAGTCATATATCTATTGAAAAGGGCCTTGACAGAGAAAGAAATTGGCTATGAACATTTGTGATTGTGCAAACAAAGTGTTTAGTCTAGTCTTAAGTGTAAGTTTATTTTTAAAAGGCCTAGGATCCAATTAATTTGTAGTTATGTAATATTTGTTTGAAGTGTGTATATATTGTTTTTGTTTTATTAAATGTGTTTATTTTATATTTTGGTCTTGAGCCAGTGATTTTTTGGATTCTGAAAGAAAGAGTTAAGATCATTGCACCAATTGGAGTGAACCCTTGTGCATATAATAACATATAGGTACACTCGGAATGAAAAAAATAATTGTTAGAAACAGAGATCATCTCTATGGTAGGATTAATAATATTATGATAATATTTATGAATAATCTCCTCAAAATAAAAATCCACCAATTATTAACAGTCACTGTTGTGAGGCCATACAGCAAAGATGTTGTTCCCAAAAGGATGGGTGAGGGAATATAGATAAGAACAGGACTTCGTCTAGATGTTCTAAATAAAAGTTGGCAAGAGCAGGAGAAAGTGGACTTCCCTTGGCTGTTCCTTCCACTTTGTTGTAAAATTTGTTGTGACATAAGAAATATCCAGAATGCATTACGAAATCAAATAACTTTATAATATCTTGTGGGAAGATGTCAGCAAGTAATTTTAAAATCTCTTTGAGAGGTACATTCGTATATAAAGATTCTATATCAAAGATAACATAAGATCTGTAGGTTGTAAAGTGATGTTTTTCAATTTATTTAAGAAATTAGAAGAGTTTTTCAAAAACGAGCATGAGTTGCCAATGTGTGATTTCAATAATTTAGATAGATATTTGGCTATGCGATAAGTAGGAGAATCAATTCAATCCACTATAGGGCAAAGAGGAATATCTGTCTTGTGTATTTTTGGTAGACCATAAAACCTTGGAGGTCTTGCAGAATGAGTTTTTTGTCTTTCAATAGTGTCTACATCCAAACTTATGACCTCATCTAGTAGGGAATTTAATTTCTTCAGTTGTATGTTGGTTGGATCGTAATTGAGTTCTTGGTATGTTGAGCGATCTCGAAGTAAAAGGGAAAGTTTTCTTCTATAGTTTGAAGAGTCCATAATTACTGTCACTTTACTCTTGTCAGCTTTGGTAATGATGAGGTGACTGTTGTTTCTTAAGGAATGTATAGCTTTCTATTCAGAAGGAGATATGTTCGAAGGAGGAAGCTTGGCTTTAAGTAGCAAAGAAGCAACTTCTTGACGGAGAGCATTAGCTTTTTCACTTGACAGATGAGAGGGGTTCCATTTGATATTAACTAGAAAATCTAGATATGGTCTTTTTAGGGACTAGAGAAATCATGTCCTTTTGAGAGGATGAGTGTTTCATTATTAGTTAAAGGCCGACCGGATATGTTGACGATCCAATTATCTGGAACTTGGAAAGGTTTGATTTGTTTAGAAAGAAGAACATCATATGTGGTTAAGATGTCAATTCTGTTTTTTATATGAACGTTGTAAAGAGTGTTTAGCTACATTCAGAACTATGTTTGAAAGATGTGGTTCTAAGTTTGTGGAGATATAGGTGCGGAGATCAGAAACTTGATGAATGTTAATAGCCAGATCATGTTTAGCTGCTCTGAGTTGATTACGGATTAAAGATAAACTGATGATCCTGTAAATATTATGAGCTCCAGGAGATTTAATGGTTTCTTTAATCTTAGCGAAATTAGGAATTATCTTGTTGTCGCGGCATTTTTTTAAAAAGATGATCCTCGCTCGTAACTTATCTCGAGTTACTGATAGTTTGCCTAATTTACCGGTTTTTTTGGTGAAGTTTTCCCTGTGAAGGAATAAAATTTGATTTTTTAATGATACTTGTGACATAATGATTAGAAATATATACACGTTAACACAAGAATAATGTTTAATTTACCAAATATTTCGGTCTGAATATTACACACCATCTTCTACATAGGAATAGTTTTAAAAAACAAAGTGGAATACGAACAATTGATCAATCACACATAGAACGAGCTGCGTGATGTCATATCACTAAGTATTAGAAGAGTAAACATTTTTAAAGTCATAATTAAAGATATTAATTCAGAAATTCATATAATAATCTTAAAGAACATTAGATTAATATAGGAAATTTACAAAAAAAAAAAAAAAAATTAATGTGTTATACTGATTAAACTTTCCTAAATTTTTGATATAGATATACAGTCATTACGATTCAAGTTGGGACGTTGAAGTAAGGCCTCCACACTTTCTTTAAATAAACATTCAAATTTGTAGCAACATCTGTGTAGGTATCCTGCTCTTGCCAACTTTTATTTAGAACATCTAGAAGAAGTCCTGTTCTCATCTATATTCCCTCACCGATCATTTTGGGTTAGATATATAGACGATTTCTTTGCTGTATGGCCTCACAACAGAGACTCCTTACCTTCCTTTTTAAGCAGTATCAATTCCTTACATCCTCCTATAAAGTTTACCATGGAGATGGAAAAAGACAACAAGTTATCTTTTTTAGACATCCTTCTCATCCGTTCACCTTCTGGTATTCTTACAACAACAGTTTACAGAAAACCAACTTTCACAGGTTGTTATATTCTCAAAGAATCTGCTCATTATCCTTGTCAAAAAACAGGAATCATAAAATGTTTGATCCAACGAGCCAAAACTGACTGTTCAGCTTCTCATTTATTACAGGAAGAACTCTCGACTATCAAACATCACATGAAACTAAATGGCTTCTCCGAAAAGAGTACACAACATCTTTTCGATTCTTACAATCCAACACAGATTCAATACACCGAATTGCAATTCCTTAAATTTCCAGGATTTCAGAACCAATTTCAAGAATTCTGAAAAAATATGATTTAACAGCCACTTATGCTCCTATTAATAAATTATCCACCTATTTTCCTTCATCTAATGATAAACGCTCAACCTTGTCTCTACCTGGTGTGTATCAAGTTCCTTGTAATTGTAATTTTTCCTACTTTGGACAAACTGGACGTGCTATAGAAAAAAGAATTCTAGAGCATCAGTCATCAATTCAACACAACAAACCTGAGAAATCTGGATTAGCTCAGCATGGATTAGAAACAAGCCACAACATCCTTTGGTCCAAGATTCTCCTTCTCCTCCTACACAAGTGTCGCTGCAAATTTGAACGTTTATGTAAAGAAAGTGTGGAGGCCTTACTTCAATGTCCTAACTGGAATCGTAATGACTGTATATCTATATCAAAAATTGGGAAAGTTTAATTTTTTTTTTAATTTTATTTTTATTTTTTGTAAATTTCCTATATTAGTCTAATGTTATTTAAGATTATTATGAATTTCTGAATTAATATCTTTAATTATGACTAAAAATGTTTACTCTTCTAATACTTAGTGATATGACATCACGCGGCTCATTCTATGTGTGAATGATCAATTGTTCGTATTCCACTTGGTTTTTTAAAACTATTCCTTTGGAGCCACTGAAGATGGTCTGTAATATTCAGACCGAAATATTTGGCAAATTAAACATTATTCTTGTGTTAACGTGTATATATATTTCTTCTCACCTTCCTTTAGCACACTTGATTACTAGGTGTTCTCATGAATGCTGAAGGATGAGTTGACAATTTGTAATTTAGCCATTCAAATTATATTCTGTATTGATTTTAACTGCCTACAAATGGTGATATACAAGATAATTGAATGTCATACTTGCTAGGACATGACAAATAGTGAAAAATGTATTGAAGGAACAAACTAAAAATGTTTAGTGTTTATAAAAATAATCTTCTCAGTGTAAGCGTTTTCAAATCACTGAGTTGGGAAGCAGCAGCAGAAATTTTTGTGTCATTAGATGTGGCAACTGATATAAACAGAAAGCTGGTTCTTGTTGACGACCTGAACAGCAAGGTAGGAAAGAAATACTGAGACAGATTTTTTTTTTTTTTGGAAATTTTGAAGAAAATGGCAAAACCTAATTATTACGTGACCCCTCCAGGGAGTCCAGACACTCATTGAGGGTAGTAGTAATTAGTATTAGTAACAATGTATGTAATTATTAGATTCCTGCTTGAGGCATGAACTACTCATTACTAACGTTGTATTTCAATGTAAAAATGTCTCTTAAATTCATGTGGAGAGAGCAAACACAAAACAAGAAAAAGCTTTGAAAAGATTCAAAAGGTTGTTATACCTGCCAGTCTGGTCAGGTGGATATATCAGCCAAAAGGTTTTGAGTTCAAATCCCACCTTGAGAGTAAATATTTGAGGTGGTAGGTTAATTTCATCACCCAGTATGAGACCAACATTCCTCTGTAAGTTTTTAATATTGATGATGAAGTTGAACAAATGTTTCCCTTGTGATATACGGTCATCATTATAATTGCCAAAAGGCCAACCAGTCTTAATTCATTTCAAAGAAAATTTAATTATTGTCTATTATAGCTGAAGTCAGTCATTACTCCAAGTGTGTGTGTGTGTACACAGACACAAAGAGGGCTTGACGAATTATACAAAATTTCACTTGCCATGAAAAAAAAAATATACACAGCCAAGGCCACCTCCCTTCCCATCCTCATGCTTTAATGATATATCCCAATAAGCCAATAGGAGCTCCATAAAATGATTAGTGGTGCGTTATTTTTTTATTTTTATTTTTATTTTTTGAGAAGACTTCCTTTGCGTGAATCAAAAAGGAGTAGTCAGTCTTCTTCCTCTGTTCGTTTCTCCCGCTTCCAATGCAGGATCTGCATGTTACATTGATGCAACTTTTTGTTAGTACAACCCCCAACCTGTTGTGAAACCTGTCACTTGGGGGGGGTGACTGTAACTTGTGTAGTCATGGGGTCGGTTTGCCTGCTTGTGGGATGAAAACCTCCTGCTGTCCACGTCCAAGACTGGCTAACTTGGCTATGGCTGAGAAACATCATTAAGCTCGTCACGTCATCTTCGGGAATAGAACCTAGAACACTCCTTCCCCAGGCTTGCGAAGCACATAGCTACTAGGCTAACCGCATGGACAAAAAGGAGTGGTCAGTAAATAATAACAATAGGAAGAACACTAAAAACAACATTCATTTATTTTGGAAAATAATTTGCCACGTTAATTTTTGTTACTGGAATGGCCCAGAATATTGTCTAGAAAGTTACTTTTTACTGGTTCTTGTTGGAGACCCGAACAGCAAGGTAGGAAAGAAATACATCATCATCATCAAATTCCTGACATGTACTGTCAAAGGGTGTACAGGATATGATAGTACTACATGAAAAATTTACATCATTACTAACTTCCTATCTACAATTTTCCTCCAAGTCAGTCTGTTACTTGTTAAAACTCCAATATTATCATTATCAGATCTTATATTTCTATCGTCTAAGGCACATTGTACTGTATCAATCCACCTATATCTTGGTCATCCTCTGGGTCGTTTTCCTGCCAACCTGGCAGAGAACACTCGTTTTGCTAATCTTTCCTCGCCCATTCTTTTTAAGTGACCATACCACCGGAGATTAGCTCTGCTAATGCATTCCTAGATGTGGACAATGTCAAGTTCTTTCCTAATATCCTTGTTTTTAATATGATATTGCCTTGATGCCATCCATTCACGCCTCTAATCTTTCTCAGGACCTTCATATCTGCGGTCTCTAGTGTTTGGTCACGTGTTTTACTTCTGACCCAGCTCTCAGATCCATAAGTTAAAACTGGTTTGAACACTGTCTTGTATACAGCTAATTTAGTGTTGCGACTAATTTCTCTCTTATTGAATATGAATTTATTCAGTTGACTTCCTACCATACCAGCTTTGATTCATTTGCCTATTTCCATATTTAATTTACCATCTTCACTAAAAATCGTGCCTAAGTAGGCATGATATATCCCTTATTGGGATATATCATGCTTTAATGATATATCCCAATAAGCCAATAGGAGCTCCATAAAATGATTAGTGGTGCGTTATTTTTTTATTTTTATTTTTATTTTTTGAGAACTGTGTCTCAAAAAAAATTTTTTTTTTTTTGAGAACTTTTGTCAACTGTGTTGTGAATGAAGAACACAGTTGACATTTTCAATGATTCTACCTATTTTCATTGTCTTTGTCTTTTTATTGCTGCCCTTCATGCCATATCTATTACAACAGTTATTCAATTTAGTCAGAGAATCTTGCAGACTTGTAGTGGATTTATTTAGAAGTATAACATCGTCTGCATAAAGCAAAGAGCTGACATTTTTCCAATTTTGATATCATGTTTAATACCAGTTTCCTTCATAATGTTATCCATATAGATAATGAATAACAGAGGGGATAATGTACATCCATGTCTCACACCAGATTTAACAATAAACCATCTTCCTGTTCTTCCTTCAATTCTAACTGCTGACTTAGAACTCAAATAAAGACTAAATATTGCTTGATATAATGCCCCATTGACACCATATAACTGCAGCGTATTGAATAGCTTCCCTCTTGGCACCTTGTAATATGCCTTTTTCAAATCGACAAAACTTAAATACAGATCTTTGTTATATTCCCATGATTTCTCCACTATTTGTCTTAAAGTGAAGATCTGATCCTGACAGCCTCTATTTGGTCTGAATGCAGCTTGTTCTTCACCTAGCTTTTCTTCTACAATTCTTCTCAACCGTTTCTCAAGTATACTTGCATAGATCTTGCCAGGAACACTCAGTAGGGAAATACCTCTGTAATTCTCACATGCAGTTTTATTTCCCTTTTTATATATGAGTACTATGAGAGCTCTACTCCAATCATCGGGAATTTGTCCCTCTGTCTAGGCATTCTGAACTATGCAGTGCAGCCACTGTAAGACTTGTATACCACCATACTTCAGCATTTCTGGTGGAATATCATCTACTCCTGCTGCCTTTACACGTTTCAAGCCTTGGATGGCTTTTTCTACTTCAAGTATGGATATGTATTCCTGACTGCATGCCTGGTCAGTGTTTTTTAGCACTGTGCTATCAGCACTGCTTGTTTCATTTAGCAAATTTTCAAAGTAATTACTCTATACTTCAAGAATATCTTTTTCTCCCGTTTTCATATCACCTTTATCGTCTCTAACTCCTTTTACAGCAATCTTTCCTCCATTCCTAAGCTTCTTCAACAACCTGCAGAATATTTTGCCACCTTCTTGATATTTATTTTCTATGTTCTTGCCAAAGTCCTCCCATGACTTTTGTTTAGCTAGTTTTACACACTGTTTAGCTTTCTTACATTTGTCTCTGTATTCTGTAAGAGTAAAAGCTGACTTATTTGCCAGGAACTTTTGATATGCTTTCTTCTTTTCCTTCACTGCCTCTTTAACTTCCTGTGTCCACCATGGAGTTCTGATTTTTCTATCCTTGTAGATATGCACAGAGGCATATCTACAAGAATAGAAAAATCCTTGTAGATATGCAATAACACATGCCTCTCTGGCTGAATCAATTAGAGTTTTCTTCAAGGCTTGCCACTGAATCTCCAAGGTTTGGTTCCTGTTCTCAAACTCTTCCATTTTTTCTTCAATAATTTTTGTGTATTGTAGTCTACAGTTCACATCTGAGAGCTGCTCAACTTTTATTCGCTTTAAAACTTTCTTACATGTCATTCTTTTCAATATGAAATTCAATTTTATCCTGTTCAAGACTAAATAGTGATCACTTCCAATTTCAAATCCTCTGTACACTCTGGTGTCCTGCACCAGTGAGAAAACATCACTATCAACAATAACATAGTCAATGAGACTTTTCTTATTCCTTGCCTCTTCTCTCCATATGAATTTGTGCACAATTTTATGTTGGAACATGGTGTTAGTAATAACAAAAAAAGTCCATGTCCTGAGCAGAAATCCAACAGGTATTTGCCATTATTATTAGCTTTGCTCATTTCTCCAAATTTTCCCAAAACATTTTTGTATGTCTGACAATCACTTCCTACTCTGCTATTTAGATCCCCAACAAGGACCAACTTTTCGTTTTTCATTGTGTCAGTAGCTTTCTCTAGAGCCTCAAAAAATTCCTACAGTTCTACCTTAGTACAGCCTTCTGTGGGTCCATAGGTACAAATAAGTCTCATTGTCCAGTTCCCCATTCTGATATTTGCCCAAATCACTCTACTTGAGACTGCCTGCCATTCAAGAAGATTAGCTTTGTATTTTGTGTTGAATACTATGGCTTCTCCTTCTTTTCCTTGATTGTCATTGCCTGAATATAACATTTTGTATTTATTGCTCCGAACGATCTCACCAGTTTTAGTCTTTTTTGTTTCACACCCCAATTATGTCGATCTGGTACTTATCTAATTCCTCCACTAGCTTCATTTCTTTGCCATTCAGGCTTCTAATGTTGATAGGACCGATCTTTAACTGTGGTGTTGTTGAGTTAGGGTGTGTTTTCATATTTGTTCCAGTAGCTGACTTTTCGCTGTTCACTCTGGTTCCCTAGCAAAAACAACTGGGCCTTGTTTAACCGGGCGACACCCCAGCCGGCATGAAATTTTGTCATGTTGTACCATCATTTTGTATTTTGGTTTAACCAATATGAATACAATTTGTTCGGCTAAATCCCAAATTGCCAGTCCATACTTGTTCGTTCAGTATCCAGGTAGATACCCAACAGGTTGCACCACGAGAAGGTGAGGATTGGACATTAGGTCAGAAGCACCGTTCGGTTCTCTGCATTCATTTCAAGGATATGTGGAGGTCTCCTCTCAGTTATTCAGCTTTGACCCTTAAACACCCCCTTGATAATTTAAAATATTATTATTATAAAAAATCTCCATGGAGTCATAAACTCATCGTGGGAGGTCCACTGTTATACACACAGTTTATCATACCGCTCCTTAAATATATTTACTGTCTCTGTGCTCACCACACTCTCGGGCAATGCATTCCAACCACTCCATGCAAAAAACCTGCTCCTCACTCCCTTGCTCACACCCTCCTTATACAGCTTCCAGATATGACCTCTTGTTCTCCTGCTATCCTCGCCCATTCTGTGCAAAACCTCCCTGACATTAATCTGGTAATAACCTCTTAATAGCTTATATGTCTCAATCATATCCCCCTTCCTCCTCCTTCTATCCACTAATTTCTGCAAATTGCATTTTGTCAATCTGGCTTCATTACTCTACATTCCAGAGACCAGAAACCACGTTAGTCAATTGCCTCCGAACCTTCATAATTTTGAAAACCAGGTGACCAGATTTGTGCACAGTAATCCATATGTGGCATGATCAAAGCCTTATACAAATGAACTATGACATCCTTACTTTTAGAAGTCAGTGTTCTCCGTTCATTATCTGCTGTGTGCTCTTCACAATTTTAGTAACATCTCCCCAAAATTTTAGTTTCTTGTCTACCATCACACCCAGATCTCTGATCTCCTCTACCTCTTCCAAGATATTTCCACCGATTGTGTACTTTACATCCCATCTCTGCCACCCAAATTCCAAAATCTTACACCTTGAAACATTGAAATGGCATCCCCACTCATTTACCTATTCATCCAGTGTATTCAAGTCCTCTTGCAAAATTACAGCATCTGCTCTACTCCTGATAGCTCTCCCCAACTTTGCATCATCTGCAAACAACTGCATATCGCCATTCAGACCTCTGCATATATCATTTATATACAAATTAAACAGCAATGGATCCAAAACAGACCCTCGAGGTACACCACTAGTAACTTTCCCCTTCTATGATATCACTCCTCAGACAACTTGCTGATACCTATCAGACAGCCAATCTCCAATCCAGCGAACTAAAAAACCTGTTCAGCTCCATCCGTTCCAATTTAATTACCAACTTTTATGGCAATTTATGAAACGGCTTTGCGAAATCTAAATATACCACTGTATATGCAACACCTTTAGCCAATGCACTTGTCACTTTATTATAAAAAGTAAGCAGATTGCTAAGCACCATCTTCCTTTGGTAAATCCATGTTGACCGCCAAAGAGTATTTTTCTGTTGTCAACCCATTTCTGAATCTTAGTCCTAACTAACTTCTCTAATACCTTAACCACAACTCCAGACACACAGACTGGTCTATAATTCAAAGCCTTACTCTTATCACCTCTCTTATGAATTGGAACAATTTTACCCTCTTTCCACTCTTTTGGAACTTGACCCAGTGAGAGACTCATGTTGAAAAAATATACAAAAGCTGTTGTTAACTCTCTGGCACATTCCCTCAAAACACGTGGTGAAATAGCATCAAGTCCCACAGCCTTATTTACATCAAGTCTATTCAATTCCTTATATACCTCCTGTTCACTTACTAACAGTTCCTTCTCCTCCTCCTCCTCCTCCTTTCCTACTGCTTTCAAGTTCTGCATGATGTCACATTCACAAGAATGAAATACCTTTATAAATTGCTCATTGAATATCTCAACTATATTCTCTGCAGCGGTTATCATTCCTCTGTTTTCACCAATCAATCCCATCTTACCATAATCATTCTTTCTTCTACTGGCCACATATCGAAAAAACTCCCTATGATTTTTTTGGGTTGCTTTAGCTAACTGCTGCTCATATTGCATTTTTACTACCCTTATCAAGCTAGTCACCTTCCTTGCCTTCTCTTTGTACTTCTCATGCAACTGGTTGTTATAAATACTCATTTTGTGTTTCTTCCAAAATACCTTCTTCTTCCAGATTTATACCTTATCTCTTGATTTATTCATTTTACACCTACTCTATTTACCTCTTAAGTCTCTGTGCTCGCCACACTGATATTTTGGAATACTCTGATATTGCCTCCACCATATAGTCCTTGAGTATGGAAATGTAAGAAAAAGTTTGCAAACTTTGTTTGCTCACACTTGCAAAAATATAATTTATTGGCAAGTTTAATTTAAAATTCATAATGACAATAATATAGTCCACATTGTCACCTCACATTAATTCATCAGACTACACTTTTAACAACTGGAAATAAACCTTTAGCAGTTCTAAGTGAACTAAACAGAGCAGATATTTACATCAATTCCCTGTTCTACACTCAGAATTCAAGGTATTAGTAACCATCCATGAGAGAAGAATTTAACTGATAAAACAAAACAGTCATACCTTCCAGTAGTTGAGAGAAAATTCAGACAAAACACTGCTTATATTACAACATGAAAAACGCAAGTTCTCACACAACATGGTGCAAGTATATATATTAGTTTCTTTTGTTCCAGTCACTGTAGGAATCATCAACAGTTCCTTTACTTCAACTGAATAATTCCTATAAGTAGCTGTTTCAAAATAATGGCGTATGCCATTTGCTATTAACATGCCGTATGTTCATGCACTTCTTAAGTAAAATTGTTGTTTCATTCCTTAAATTTGATGAAAATTCTGGATCCAACTTATTCCATACTTGAACTTACCTCTCTCTCATTACAGTTCCATTGTCAGCCTCTCTAGCTGTTATTTTTCTAAGCATTTTCTGTTGTTGCAAGTGAATGAAACACTCTGTGATGCCATGCGGGTTGTGTCGATCATATCCAGGTTCTTCTCTCTTATGCTTAATATGACTGTCAATGTACTTTTGTCGGAAGGTAAATATCTTCCAAAAACTTCACTAAAATATTATTCAGTAATTTCTTGGTTTATACGTCTAAAATCTCTCTCTGCACACTGAAGAAAATTAGTTTTGGTTTTGGAAGTGCTCTATTCTAATATCCAATAACAGTAAGCACTAACAGTACATATACTTACTTAGTTACTCACATATACACTCACTCTTGTCCACTTTTACGTTGTATTTTACAAAATAAATTTACATTTTAATAAAATAATTGACGTATTTTTAATTGTAAATTATTTTAATAAATTCAGGCAATAATGATCAATGAAAAGGAGTAGCTATAATATTCAATACTGAATCTCAGAATAATCCTCTTAAATGGTAGGCAGTATCAAGTAGAGTGATATGGGCAAATAACAGAATGGATAACTGGAGAATGAGACTTATTTGTGCCTGTGGTCCATTTTTACTAAGGAAGAAGTGGAGGAACTTTTTAAGGCATTAGAAAATGCAGCTGACACAACAAAAAAGCAAAAGTTGGTCCTTGTTGGAGATCTAAACAGCAGAATAGTTAATGCGCACCAGACATATAGAAATGTTTTGGGAAAATTTGGAGAAAAAATGCAAAGCTAATAATAATGCTAAGTACCTGCTGGATTTCTATTCAGGACATGGATTAGTTATAATAACGCCATCTACTAGCATAAAGATATCAACAAATTCACATGGAGAAATAATGCAAGAAAAAAAAAGTCATTGACTGTTATTTTGGATAGTGATATTTCCCTTCTGGTTCAGGACGTAAGTTTACAGAGGAATTGAGTTTAAAAGTGATCATCATTTAGTGTTGAACAAGATAAAATTGAATTTCATATTGAAAAGAAGAGCATATAAGAAAGTTTATAGCACACATCAAAGTTGAGCACATTTCAGAGTTGAACTATAGACTCATATGCACAAACATTATTCAAGAATTATTAATGGCCTGGTTAGCTGAGTGATTAGCATACCTGCTCTCAGCCACTAGGTTGCTGGCTCGAATCCTGCCATGGGCACAGATATTTGTAATTTTCTTTAGGTGGAAGATGAATTTCAACAATTATTATTATTTTTTTTAATTTCCAAGCGCTTTTATTATTTATTTATTTAATCCCTTTATAGAGATGATCTCTGTTCAACAGTTATTTTTTTTATTTCCGAGTGTATCTATATATGCACAAGGGTTCACTCGATTGGTGCAATGACCTCTTTTTTACTATTGTATAGAATCCAAATAAATCACTTACTCAAGACCAAAATGAAAAATAAGCATATTTAATAAAACAAAAATGATATATATATATATACACTTCAAACAATATTACATAACTAACTACAAATTTAATTGGATCCAAGGCCTTTTTAAAAATAAACTTACACTTAAGACTAGACTAAACACTTTGTTTTCACAATGACAAAATGTTCATAGCCAGTTTCTCTCTGTCAAGGCCCTTTTCCGAAGATATATGACTTTATTCTTCATTTTCATACGATCCTTTCTAATCACTCATGTAGCACACATTAATTCTTCCTAACTCAATTCTGTCTCTTTTTAGTAGAAATAATAGTTAGATCTGGCATCCTTAAGACAGATGAAACTTCCTAATCAGAGTTTTCTCGAACATTCCTTTAGAACATAAATAGCAATTTTTTCTTTTATTCACTGATGCTTATTGACAGTCTTAACTTTTCCACTTTAAAAAATTCACAGTTCTACGATTCCCTTTTTGGAATCTACTACTAATCTTCCAATTAGCGTTTCCTCGAATATTCCTTTTAAAACATCTATAGCAATATTTTCTTTTATTTATCAATACTTATTCCACTTTGAAACTTCTTAGTTCCACAATTCCTTTTTCGGAATATATTATTAATTTTCCTCTGGCTGTCACATAAAAAAAACTCAAATTCCTCTGAATCTAAATATCTGCCGGCCTGTGTTCTAATTTTCTCTCCGAACGCTCTCCTGTTGCTTCGATACCGAACTTGTCAGCTGTCAATCACGCATCAAACTTCTCAGCAAGCATGTGCACTCCATGAAAATGGCAAGCGAGAAACTAGGTATAATGGCTGACACGTTGTCTCCGTTAGCAACAAGAGAATGTCTTCATAAAACACGACACTTAATATTTTAAACTACAATAAAATTGTTTAAAGTAACACAACTATTCAAATCCGGTAAGTACATCAATTTTTTAACTGCTTTACTTTTCATTTTAACAAAATAACATCAATAATTTTCATTTTCATAGGATCCTTTCTCATCACTCATGTAGCACACATTAATTCTTCCTAACTCAATTCTGTCTCTTTTTAGTAGAAATAATAGTTAGATCTGGCAGATATGCTAACCACTCGGCCAGCCTGGCTGGCCGAGTGGTTTGCGTATCTGCTCCCCAGCCAAAAGGCTGCTGGTTCGAATCCCGCTGTGGGCATGGATGTTTGTGATTGTCTGTGGAAATACTAGTGGTGGTGGTCGGCGATAGATGGCGTTGGTGTAGTCGCAGTCAGTTGGTGGATTGCAGTCAGTTGTAGAGTGAATGCCCTTCCTCGATGAGTCTTTAGACTCCCTGGAAGTGACAAATAATAATAATGTGCACATCGCAAGTGCCGACAATGCGTGTTATGAAAACAAAACTAATAAACATTCTAACATAAACAATTTGCAAAAATATTCAGAATTTTAAATTATGATTATTTTTACATCGCTTGTGATCAAGAGAATATACAGAGAAAAAATGTAAGAAAGTGAAGCACTGTGTAAAACTAGCTAAACAAAAGTCATGGCAAAACTTTGGTAAGAACATAGAAAATAAATGATGAGTATGTCTGCTATGCCCACAAGATCAAAGAGTCTGCAATGTTTATTCACTCACAAAGCACACTCGACAGAACCCAGGGAATGATTTTATATGATATTTGGAAGTCACTTATTAGATCTTTTTCCATGTTAGACTTTAACTTTTCTACCAACTATCATGCATACCTACTGAACAATGACTGACCCATTCCAGGTTCCATGTTTCACATATTTTTGTTTTTCACTTTTGTGTAACAGTTCTTACATGTTCGGTTTTAGTTATATAATGGCTCATGTTTACTGCTTATTGTATTTTTTTTTTCTTCCTAACCTAAAAGAAGCCACTAGCATATATAGCGCAGCCAGTTGGTTTAACTGTCTGTATCGGTGTTGAAAGTTTATTTTTCACTTTGTTAGAGTATAATAAATTTAGTTTAATCCTTTATCCAAGTGTGAGCAAACAAAGTTTGCGCCTGAAAGTATCTTCAGGACTGGGGTAAGGTGGTACAACACCAGGGCAACTCGTTGCAAAGGTGGAGCAAGCTACCAACACTCCTGTCTCAGTATCTCCTATAATGCAAAACACATCTCCTTGCGGATATGTCTAATGTTATGCATTAAGGGAAGGGCCACTACCCAGACTAGTTTCGACCTTTATTGAGGTCTCTTCAGTGGGAGCCAAGCCCAAGTTGAGATACCAGGCAGAAGCTTTAGCAGGTCATCTCTTCCTATTACTTAATTAAAATAATTTATCATCAATGAGAGGAGGGAAATTTCTATGTGATGGAATAAAATTTCAGCAAAATTTGGCTCTGTAGTTGTTAATTTCAATCTCAGATGCGGTTCGACATCTATAATGCAGTTCTTCTTCATCATTGTCTTAATATCTACAAGGGCCAAAGATCCAACTGTGCACAGATATGAACTGGGAAATGGGAAAATGAATCTTAGAGTTTTATCTGTTAATTCAGGAAATTCATTCTGTATTTTTGCCAAAATGATGATAACATATTCTTGTTGTATTTAATTTTTAGGAAATCAACAGAAGCTAGTTCTAAAAGTTGTTGTTCTTCTATTGGTGACAGACCCTTTGGCATAGATTTGTTGATATTAAAAGAATATCTTATCCACTCAATATCCAATTCAGGGAAATATTTTTCTAGATTCATTTGTAAGCTTTGTAAATGCTGTGTGATAGTAATTTTCACATCATCATCAATTCGTTCATTTGAACTTGCAAGCAATATATTTATTAAAAAAGGGTGGCACACCATTTGGCAACTCCTATAGGTAGAGATGACTTTACTAATGCTTCTGGCTGGTATCTCCACTTGGGCCTGGCTCCCACTAAGAGACCTCAATAAAGGTCGAAACTAGTCTGGGTAGTGGCCCTTCCCTTAATGCATAACATTAGACATATCCGCAAGGAGATGCGTTTTGCATTATAGGAGATACTGAGACAGGAGTGTTGGTAGCTTGCTCCACCTTTGCAACGAGTTTCTCTGGTGTTGTACCACCTTACCCCAGTCCTGAAGATACTTTCAGGCGCAAACTTTGTTTGCTCACACTTGGATAAAGGATTAAACTAAATTTATTATGTCTATATCGGTGTTTCTCAAACTTCAGATGTCTGTGTAACCTTTCTTAAATTTTCATTATTGCCAAGTACCCCCCTTATCAAAATAATAATAAATAATAAAAAGTATATTTCATTGTAAATGTCTATTTTATTTGAATTTAGATGTACATGTAAACAAAAAAATATGATTCAATTTTTAATAGAACAAAATTTATAAAGATACCATAAATTGTTACTTAATTAAAATAATTTATCATCAATGAGAGGAGTGAAATTGCTATATGATGGGATAAAATTTCAGCAAAATTTGGCTCTGTAGTTGTTAATTTCAATCTCAGATGCGGTTCGACATCTATAATGCAGTTCTTCTTCATCATTGTCTTAATATCTACAAGGGCCAAAGATCCAACTGTGCACAAATATGAATTTGGAAATAGGAAAATGAATCTTAGAGCTTTATCTGTTAATTCAGGAAATTCATTCTGTACTTTTGCCAAAATGATGATAACATATTCTTGTTGTATTTAATTTTTAGGAAATCAACAGAAGCTAGTTCTAAACGTTGTTGTTCTTCTATTGGTGACAGACCCTTTGGCATAGATTTGTTGATATTAAAAGAATATCTTATCCACTCAATATTAATGTCCAATTCAGGGAAATATTTTTCTAGATTCATTTGTAAGCTTTGTAAATGCTGTATGATAGTAATTTTCACATCATCATCAATTCGTTCATTTGAACTTGCAAGCAATTTATGAAGAGGTGGAAATGCATCAA
The DNA here is from genome assembly GCF_054136105.1 of Typopeltis vanoorti. NCBI lineage: Eukaryota > Metazoa > Arthropoda > Arachnida > Uropygi > Thelyphonidae > Typopeltis > Typopeltis vanoorti. Next base: position 87,264,283 of record NC_143557.1, on the reverse strand, counting down.
ATCCATTACCAACCCGCTTTTGCCATAACTTCATCTTTGCCAATGTGGCATTCAATTTATCTTGGACATGAAACATAGAAATTTCCTTGCCTTGTAAAGACAAATTAAGATTATTTAATACAACAAATATATCTGCCAGGAAAAGCAAATCCGATCAAACGACTCTTTTGCGTTATTTGCGATCATAATTTCTGCTATTATGACTGAGCCATTTCCAATTATGTAAATATTTTTTTATTTCAAAATTTTCACTAAGAAAAACTTGTAATTCATTCCAAAGTTCAGATAAACGAGTAAGGACTTTTCCACGAGAAAGCCAACAAAAATCGATATGGAAAAGAAGTTGTTTATGATAACTTCCCATTTCTTTGCAAAGTTGAGAGAAAAAGCTGGCATTTAGAGGACGGCATTAAATATAATTTATGATTTTTACAGCTTCATCCAGAACTTTTCTTAGGTTCTGTAGACATCATATGTGTAGCCAAAGCCTCCCTGTGTATGCAGCAGTGTGTCGACTTAGCATCTGGTGCAACTGCTTGAATCCTTGAAACAAGCCATATTTGAGATCTGACCATGGATTTTGCGCTCCGTGCTTATTCCAACATAACCTTTCCAATCAAGCTTGTTTTGATGCATAAATGTATTTATATTGTTGAATATTTCTTCTCTTGTTGTATTTTCTGGCAAAGGTTGGCAAAATAAAAGGTCGTCATGAAGGTTTTGATTGTTTCTGTACCTCCCGAACACAAGTAAAGATTTGATTTTGAAGATTTGCAAAATTTGTAATGTCTGGGGATTAATCGACCTGCAATGCATAATAACGACTCTTACATATATTGGATAACAATGTTTGTTTTATATTTTCAGCCATTTCAGTAATTCTTCAATGAACAGTACTATTTGAAAAGTAAATCTGATCAAAAGACCCTTTTGCGTTATTTCCGAACATAATTTCTGCTATTATTTTTGCTGCAGGCTTCACCAAAGTTTCACCAATTGTTTCTGCTGCACCACTTTTTGCTATTAATAGTGACACACGATATGAAGCTTCTAAAGCCTTCATATTTTCACCTCCTGACACAATCAACATCACTTTTTGAGATTCTTTTAAATTTTTTAGTTTATTTTGAAAAACTTCTACAGGTTTGTCCTTGTATTCATTATGTTTCAATTAAAAATGGCGATTTAAATTAGATGATTTCATGCTTTCATTTTTTAAAGTTTCGCCGCAAATTACACATAATGGAATAGGTTCCTCTTCATTTCCGGTCCATGAAAATCCACATTTCAAGTAATCCATATCATACTTACAAAGTTTTTTCATCTTCTTCCTAGTTGGTTCTTTAGAGATGTCAGATATATTTGATCCAGATACAATACAACCTTTTTTTTTTTGTTACTTGCAGTTACTTGTATCTGCTATATTGCCCCTTTTTGTGTATTTTATAAATCCAATCTTTAACCAATGATCCATATTTAAGAATTTGAAAGCTAAAAAAATTATATTTATTATAGGTGTAATAACGTCCGTACATTATTAAAGCAATTATATCACCATAAAAGTAGTACAAATCTTTTAATCGTTATTTTAATAAAAGAAATTTGTAATATGATCAAATAGTGAAGCACTTTGATTAATATCAGCTTAACTGTCTTAATTACATCTACTAATGATCATTATAATTACTTTTTTATCAGTCGCTATCATACATTCTTCACAGTGTACGTTCGTTGCGAGCCTGCAAAATTCACGAGTCATTGCCCACAAATTTGCAAACTATTCAGATTGAGCAGTTATCACAATTTGAATAGTTATCATAATATGTATAATTTCTGTATCATAATACAGAAATTATGTATAAATTCTCACAATTTGTGTGAATTTCATGTTGATTCCATGCATTAATGATGCATAGTTGAAAATTGCCACGTACTCCCCCTGAAGACCTTTCACATATCTCCAGGGGGTATGCATACCACACTTTGAGAAACACTGATCTATATTATCACAATCTATTAAACCCAGTATCAGTTATCATTTGTCACAAATAAAATAATATCAGGAAGGAGGCAAATTATTCTGGAAGTTATTGAAAAAGCCTAGAAATGGAGGAAAGAGCACTTATAAAAGGAAACAGAGATGATAATGGTGACATGAAAACTGAAAAGATATTCTAGATGTCTAGAGCAATTACTTTAAAAGAATTGATAAGAGAAACAAGCAGTGACGGGATGATGGTAGAAAACACTCAACAAGAATACATATCAATACTTAAATTAGAAAAAGCCATCAAAAATCCGAAATGTGGAAAGGCAGCTTGAATAGATGATATTATTATAAATACCAGACTTCCAATGAAGTCAAAGACTCATCTCAGAGGTACATGCTGTTACACACAAAGTCCATCAAACCGTGCTTTAAACTCATTCAATGTATATGCATTTACCATGATGTCAAGCAATGCATAGCACTCATCAACCATTCTCCATGCAAAGAACCTCCTCACACCTGCCATATACAGCTTCCTGGAATGTCTCCTTGTTCTATCCCATTACCCATTCTGTGAAAAATTTCATTCACATTAATCTGGTAACAACCTTTTACCAACTTAAAGTCTCAATCATATCCCTTCTCTTTCTCTTATTTACAAAGCTTTGCAAACTGCTCTCCCTTGATCTGCCTTCATATCTGATATCCCAAAAGCCAGTTATGACTTTAGTCAATCTTCTATGTACCTTTTCCAGTATATCCCTCATTACCATGAAAATCAGGGGACCAAATCTGTGCACAGTAATCCACACAAGGCCTGATCAAGGCTTTATACGTGGAATCAGAACCTCTTTATTTCTGCACATTAAGGTCCTCTGCATCATCGCCATAATCTGCTGTGATGACTTCACAACTTGCGTAATGTGATCTCTGAACTTCAGACCTTGTTCACCACCACCACTCCAAGGTCTCTTGTCTCCTCAATTTCCTCTAAAATTTCCTCACTAAGTGTATACTTTGCATCTCACTGTTACCTACCATTCAGGACCTTACTCTTTGCAATATTAAACTGACAGTTCTATACTGTTGCCCATTCATACAATCTTTTCAAGTCCTGGAGTACAATGGTATCTCGCTAATCCGAACTAATTAAAACCGTGATCATTCGGATTAGCGAATTTTCCCTCAAGAGACAATAATAACTAGCGTTTAAGATGAAAATAATCAGATTCTAATGGTGCATCAATTTAATTTTGTAAATAAATGAAATAACGAATAGAAAAAAAGCTACTGTACTGTAATGTAAAACTTAAAAAAAAATATACACAAATTTATTTTAGTAATATTTAGTTTGTATGTACCTGTGTTGTTGAAGATTCTGATTTAATAAAATTGCATAGTTCAGTACATAACTTAATTTGCGTAAAAAATATCACTTTCTTGTTCACAACACAAAATAAGTTTCACAAAATAACACAAAAAAGTTTTTTTTTATTTCTTTGTAAAAAAGTCACTGATTTTCTTTTTCTTCTTGGAAGCTAAACTTTTTTCGAATGCTTCTTCTCGGAGCTGCATTAGCAATAAAATTTTGTGGAATGGAGTATCATTCTGTTTAGGCCCATTCTATATGCATATTAAAACTGTCAACTGCCTCTCCATGTTTTACTTTTTTTTCTTCGAGTTCTTTATCATCATCATCGTCTTCTAATTCATTCTGTAGCGTCATATTTATAATTTCAGCATCTGATTTTGTTTCGAATTCACTTTCGGTTCTACCTGTAACCCATTCCGTAACATCTGTTTGTGAAATTTCAACATCTGGATTTATATTTTTAACCAAATTATGCATGTTTTGAGTTTCCTCTTTTTGTGTATCACCGTAGTTATCTTGGTAAATTCTAGAAAGCCACAGTTTCCATGACGCTCAAATTGCTTCAGGTTTGATGGCTTCCCAAGCAGCAGCAACTGAGAATGCTACATCCTTCAAATTTATATTTTTTTTTAATTGATGTGTTAACGTCATAATTTTTGGGAAATTACATTTAAAAGCAGTTCGGATTACTGGAGGGTTTGAACTAAAGAGGTTCGGATTAGCGAGATTGCAGGAGGATTTTTTCTTCAACTCCAATTTTTCATCATCTGCAAACAGTCTTATATCACCGTGAAACCTATCTCAATATCATTAATATACAAATTAAGTAACACTGGTTCCAAAACAGATTTCCTGTGGCACACCACTAGTGACTTTCCTCTTCCAGTATACTACCCCCCTCTCACCATACACATCTTGCTGATACCTATCTGAGAGCAATTTGCCTATCTATCATCCAATCCATCTGTTTTAGTTCATTTACTAGCTTGTGATGTGGCAGTCTATCAAAAGTCTTTGCAAAATCCAATACATTCATCACTTTGTTATAGTTCACAAGCAAGTTGGTAAAACATACCTCCCTTTAACAAACCGATGCTGACAAGCACAAAGAATACCACTGTTATCAAACTACTTTTGTATTCTATCCTTCGCCACCTCTCCAATTACAACTCCAGATATGCAGATCAGCCCCTATCATTTATAGTCTTAACCTTATCACCACCTTTGTGAAGTGGAACAATTTTACCATCCTTCCACTCCTTTGGTACTTGTGCTTTTTTAATGTTGAGCTATATACAACAGATTGGTTAATCAGTCTATAGTACATTAATATTGTGTATGGGTAATGGGTTGGGAAAAGAGGAACTTGTTTACATTTGATTTAAATGACTGTGCATTTTATTCCTTGGGAAACACAACAGGAGAAAGACTGTTTCACACTACAGCAGTTGCAGGGATGAAGGAGCAGGAAAAGAAACTGGTTCTGTAGGTTTCAAGGTGCACTGTGAAGGGATGTTGAGCAGAAGCTGCACATGTTCCGATGAGCTTAGTACTAAGTGGGAGAATTACTGATGCTATTTCATGTGAACATTTCTCATGGAAATATTTGTAGAATACACATATTGTGGAAACCAAATGTCTGTGTGAAAGTGGGAGGAGTGAGTTGGTAAGAGATGGGTCATTAATAAGTCTAATTGCTCTCCTTTGTATTCAGTCAAGTATTTGATTCGATACAGAGGCTGATGCTAACTCCTTTGAACATTCCCTTAAGTTATGTGGTGATATGTCATCAAGTCCTATTACTTTATTGGCATCTAGGTTATTTAACTCCTTGCATACCTCTTGCTCACTCACTATTGTCTTCTCTCATTACATTCCCTATACTTTAACTTTTGATTTCACACTGAGGATGAAACACCTTGAAGAACTGCTCATTGAATATCTCAACTATATGCTCTGCAGCAGTTACCAATCTCCCACTTTCATCCATTAATGTCATCTTACTGTAATCATTTCTCTTTCTTCTTCTTGACACATATCTAAAAAACTCCCAAGAGATGTTCTTAGGCTGATTTGCTAATTTCCGCTTGTACTGCACTTTTAGCATCCTTACTAATTAAGTGACTCTTCTGGTTTGTTCTTTATACTCTTCATGCAGCTGATTATTACCATTATTCATCTTGTACTGCCTCCATTCATATGCAGCCCATTACTTCTGTATAATTCAATTCTTCCCTCAAATACATGCCAGACATCTACAAGTTACATTTCATTCTCCTCACACAGTTCTGCCAGCATACCATTCATGATTCTTGCTCTCTTTCTCAACTCATCATTGTCATACCTTGGTAACACAATTGCAACCTTTCTCACTATATTGTTATCTTTCACTCTCCTCAATAACTTCCTGATATTCCCCTTACATTCTCCTTATGCCCACTTAATTCATTTGTTCTCACAACCACCACTACCTCTCTTGCTTGTTTCCTCCTCTTATCCAAAGCATGAATTATCTTGCTCATCCTCCTTTCTGGATGGCAGACCTTATAGACTCTTACATTAACCAATCCTCTAACAATGGAATCTTTATACATTGTTATTCTTCATCTCTTTTTCTTTCATTTGTGTTCACTAAATGCCTAATATCACTCTGCATATTCCTCATTCATTTCCAACAACTCTTTCTTCAAATATCTTGCATTCCAGCAATTTTACTCTGTCACTGCCATAGTCTCGTTCTGTTGCACCTTTCTTTTGTTTCCTCATTCCTTCTTCCTCTCGCTTCCATATCACTTACTTTTATTTCTTCATTCTTTCACTCTCTTGGTCCCACTAGCTTCTGATCTGTTTATGTTTCTTTCATTTATTCTAATTTTTTCTTCAGTTTGTTTTGTATTCGCTGATAACTTGTACTCTTACAAAATAGTGCACTTTCTACAAATCCATAACCTTTTTTTGTCTCCTGTTCAGTCTATCCACAAGCACATCTTTCGTCATCATGCATGTTGCACTCATATCATCAAACCATTTTCAAAAAGTCTGTATCATTAATAGCATTTGATTTTCATGCTGCACAGTGTGTAGACAAAAAATATATCATCCAAGACTGCACTGTTCTTAACAAATTCAACACAGGCAGTGAGCGAATGGTTAGATGTAAAATGACCCTGAACACACAATTAGATAAATGGAAAATGATAATGAAATCGAGTAAAATCAATGCAACAGACCTTCAGAATAACTGTAAAGCATTTCAGCTGGATCTCAAAAACTGTTTCTCATCACTAGAAAAAAAATGTTAAGAAGAAGAAATGACATAAGAACAATTACAGGAGAATTGCCTTAACACTAAACGGATGGAAGTGACCACAAAGATAGGAGGCAAAGAAACTAAAAAACCTGGATAAAACTTTCAGAAAAGATCAAATTGCTCATAGAAACAAAGAAAATCTATCATCTTTAGTAGAGTATGTTGAATTTTGCAAGACAGTACAGAAGTGTATTACAGAGAACATAAGAAAATACGACTGTGAACTCATTCAGAAAACAGTTGAGAATAACCATAGCCTGCATAATACCCAGCATCAACTGGAAAATGGAAGGAAGCAAATAATTGCCCTTAAAACTGATGAAGTTACAAAAATAGAAAAAGAATTTTGAAGATTGTAGAAGAATTCTATGGAAAAAATTGTACAGTAAAGGTGATGGTACAGTAAAAATCATACCTAGGGAAAAGCACCACCAGTCCTTAAAATCAAGGAAAATGTTAGGATGACATTACTGCAGACATCTTAAAAGCTGCTACTCTGAAGGTGGAGACAGTTTTTCCCCCAACTATTTACTGAATGATTATTATTATTATTATTATTAGAGCCTGTGTAGCTCAGTGGATGTGGCGTTTGCACACCACGGCGCTTAACCGCACGAAGGAAGACTTCTTGGTTTCGAGTTGGCAACTAGAAGAAATTTTTCTTAGCCTTTTTTCGACCGGTTCCCAAGTTAATCGATCTCTGGCATGGCAAGCGGGTTTTTCGTCCCGTAAACTCAAGAAAATCGACCGTAGAACCCACATTATTTCAGACAGTAAATGCAAGTGTTAGGGACCACAAGATGGCGGCACTTATCGAGTCGTCTCTCTTCACTGCGTGCCTGTTAATTAGTGATAGCCTTGGGCCAGGTATCTCTGATTGGCTGCAGAGATTGAACTGCCCACTCAGTCATAGGACTAAATGGCCTTGCCTACTCCCTATATACAGGAATAAAAAGGTGTTAGCTGATTTTTTTTTTTTTTTTTTTATTTATTATTATACAGATATCTCCAAGGGGTCAGAAGACTCATCATGGTAGGTCCATTTATTCACAGACTAGCTATCATTCACACAATACCTATCATACTTCTTCTTAAACTCATTCATTGATGAAGCACCCACAACCATAGGTGGTTGTGGGTTCTTCATCATTGAATAAGTTTAAGGAGAAATATGGCATCTGGCAACCTATTCCACCCAGTCACCACTCTCCAAGCAAAAAATTTAATCTTAACACCCTCTAATCATACTCTTGCACGTCTTCCCTGGTGACCCTTGTTCTCTCCCTTCTTGCCATGTACTATAAAAAGTCTTCAGTGTCAGTCCTATAAAATCCCTTTAATAACTTAAACGTTTCTATCATGTCTCCTCTTTTTCTTCTATCAGGTAATTTTTGAAGCCTACAGACCTCAATCTATTCTCATAGGGAGCATTGCACAGATCCACCACAAACTTTGTCACTCACATTCTGGATCCTCTCCACAATTTCTTCATCACCATGGGATCCAGGAGTCCAGATGTGGCCTTATTAAAGCCTTGTATAGGGGAACAATTATCTCTCTCTCTCTCTCTATCCCTGCTTGCTAGTGTTATGTACCAATTCTTTATATGGTTTGCATATTCTTTAACTATATTACCTTTATATCTTTATCTAATCTTGCTAGTTATATATACCCTACTCACTCATACAAATTTCCCTTTCTTTAAACAAGCTAAATTTAGGCCGTTCTTAAGTTTAGTCATGTGTAATTTGATTTATGATTAGGGCTTTATCCAAGTATGGGAAGCTGCTCTTAAACATATCCTCTGAGACAGTTCACCTGATAAATATTGAAAAATTTATATTTTAACTGCGCCAGCCAATACTGAGGATAGACGAGGCTCTTATCCAAGGTGGCTCTCTCTCAGAATGATACACAGTAATAAACTTCCAACAATAAATAAACTAATTCCTGTTCTCTTTATCTTAGCATGCAGTCGTGGCTCTAAATATCAAATTATATTCGTGGGTTCCTCCTGCTAGGTTCGATGGTAATTTTATGAGTGGCTATTTGAATTCATATAACAAGCTAGACACAGGCAAATGCTATGAAACATATTTATTAAATCAAGAAATTATACATGAGAAAACATAAATGCATGGTTAACTATATTGTGTTGCTAGCAAGCCCTCAATTTCAATATTTACATTACAATACATGAATAAATTACTTGGACCACTTCTTTGTATAACTTAACAAACTTCTAGCTTATGTAGCCTATCCTTTATCACTCACATGGTCACTTGTTATATTTCTCAACATATCACAATCATCTCTTATACAAATCCCTTCTAGGGAAACATTTCTCTAATGGGGAAAAGTCAATGCCAAATTCAGGGATGGTTCCTAAAGTTCAAAATATCCTAAAGATTTCGCACAAAAATCTTCAACTGGAAAACAAAATTATGACAGTCTACGTTACCGTTCCTAGAATGACTTTCAGTTCTTTCTTCAGCCTTGTCTGGACATCAAGGCTCCTTTAAGGTCTACAAATCTCCGGGTCACATACACGATAGCTGCATGGCCAGATTCTCTGAATTGGAAAGGCTAGGTGCTGCTCAGGACTTTCACTAGTATCGCAGGCACACGTCTGGATTACTGTTGCACGATATAGCTATCCTGGTCTGAGGAAATTGGTAGCCCTAACTTGCATGCTACGGCAGGTGACTCATAACTTCCACGGCCAGCCTAGAATCTTCTCCGCTGGCAGAGACCGAGAGCCAACGTCCACGAGGTCAGGAAACAGGAACCAAAAAGCCCCGTGTGTGTGTGGGAGGGTGATGTTTATATTGCCCGCTTCAATCTCGGAGATTCACGCACTTCGCCATGTTGTTTATTGCACTCCACACACCTCCACGTGCGCATGGCGTGTTTTCTTAGAAAGCGTTCTAGCTTCCTTTTCGTATAACTTCACTTTCCCTCTGGCCATACGTTATTCTGGACGGCTAAAATGTGATCCTTGGACCCTAGCCTATACACTTTGCTTTCTTATAATACATGAACAAATAACTTTAAATAAATTTCTCTATTAGACTTCCTGCAAAACAGGTTAAGTCTCATATATTTTTCATATTAAATATTTCTTCACTTCTACCTTAGTGTTATTTATACATATATACACGCCGTTCATTGTCAAAACACAACATTCTCTATCTACAATCAAAGATAGTTGTTCCTTAATAAATTAATGTTTTGTCTCACTTATATTTTGATTATTCAGGACACAATGCTAGGAGGTTCTGCTGTGCTGTTTTGGTTACCTTCACAATATGCCCTCCAAACGTCAACTCCCTTTCTACAATCACACCCAAGTCCTTGGCCTAATCAATTTCCACCAGTTCAGTTCCATCGATATAGTGCATGTCTTCTGATCTTTTCTCAGAGTGTATCACCTTACATTACGTTAAACTGTCAACCATTTACCTTTACCCATACCGCTAGTCTATTTAAGTCTTCTTGCAGGATCTATGCATCACCTTCATTTACCAGCTCTTCCCAGTTTAGCTTCGTCAGAAGCTAAACTTGGAGCAACTCCTACAATGCAGGAGTTGGTCCAAGTACTTGAGCCGTATGGCTCACTTGCCTTCTCTTGGACCAATTCCTGCATAACCACTCTTTGAGATCTGTATATCAATGTGAAATCTGTATATTCTATGTGAAATCTTGTCAAATGCTTTTGCAAAGTCTTGCAATATCACTGATCAGCCATTTCTCTTATCTAACTCATTGTCACTTGATTATAAACATTAAGCAGACTACTGAGGCAAGACCTAGCCATATTCTCCCTTATAAGTATTATATTCCTATCCATCCAGTCTTGAATTCTGTCTTTTACCAATTTTTTCAATACTTAAACCACTCATGAGATGCTGATTGGCCTATAACTTGCTACTAGCCTCCTTTATGCAGTGGGATTATTTCACCTTCTTTCCATTCCTTTGGCACCTTCCCACTACTAAGGCTTAAATTAAACAGCTTGGGAGCTGATAATTCCCTTGTGCATTTTCGTAATGCCTTGACAAACACTGAAGTCCCATGGAGTGGAGCAATGCTACAGTTATTCTTTTATATAAAAAAGGAGACAGAGAAGACCTGAATAACTATAGACCTATTAGCTTATCTGTAATTTACAAAGTGTTATCAGGAGTGTTGTCACACCACCTAGTGAAAGTATTATCCTTCGCTCAGCCATGTGAGCAAGCGCAAGTTTCAGCACCATAGATCACATACAAGTATTAAGAACTTATAGAGAAGCCCAATGAATACAGACTTCCATTGTGCTTTGGCATTCATCGTCTATGAACAAGCATTTGATTCCATAAGTACATTGGCAGTTATTAACTCCCTGAAGTCTTGCTCCATAGATGACAAAAGGAATATGCCAGTGCAGTTATCACCAAAGCTTTATAATGCATCACTACAGTGTTGCATTAAAAATCTAGCAATGAATTGGGAAGGAAAAGGAATTAAAATTAATGGGGACCACCTTACCCATCTACATTTTGCTGATAACATCATTATTTTTCCAATACTCCACTTGAACTACAAAATATGATTTGGGAACTAGTACATAAAAGTAAAGAGGTGGGACTGAAGATGAACTTAGAGAAGACTAAAGTAATGTATAACAGCTTCATAGATAAATTAGATATATATGTTGAGGATATAATGCTGGAAAATGTGAATAACTACATCTACCTAGGTCAAAAGATTACAAATGATGGTAGAATCCAGGAAGAAGTAGACAGACTTGGAAAAATGGCAGTGCATTTGGTAAAAACTAATATTTTTAGGAGCATCTTATCTTTATGTCTAAAGAGAAAAAGTGTTTAACCAGTGCATCCTACCAATTCTTATTTATGGGCTGGAGACTTGGACCCTTACCCAGAGAGACATCCAAAGGCTGGAGACCACTTAGAGAAGCATTGGGAGATGCATGATGGGAATTATAAGAAAGGATAAGAAACAAAATGTGTGGATAAAAGGAATTACAAGAGCAGAAGATGCCATTATCAGTGTGAAAACCCTAAAATGGAAATGGGCAGGGCCATATTGCTAGAAGATCTGACTAACAATGGACTATTGAAATAATAAACTGAATGCCCAGAAACTGTAGAAGACCTAGAGGACAACCGTTTAGCCAATGGAGGGATGAAATCAAGAAACACATTGGAGTAGCATGGCAATGCCACTCCACAGCAGCCCATGACAAGACCAAATGGAGAAATCTTGGCAGTGGACTGAGAATGGTTGATGATGGTAGTATACATATATATATATATATTTTTTTTTTTTTCTTATTGTTATTTTTGTGATGTTCTGAAGAGTTGTATTTATTTCACAGCTTTCTAGGTTAAAATATGTAATAGTAATGTGAACTTTCTTTTTCCCCTATCATCCATAGATTTGCTGAAAATCACGAATAAAGGAAAGAAAAAGAACAAGATCAAGAACATAAGAAAAGAGTCTGTGGATAAGATTGAAGTACTCTTTAGAGCATTCTGTTATTATATTATCTATCCAAACTTTACTTGATATTTATTCAAAAATTTTTGCAATTTGTTTGAACAGTGTACATTTTTTTTATCAAAGTTTGTGAATCTTGTTAAGATATGCATGAATTGTTTTTTTTTTTTTTCTGTTAAAGTTATTATGAAGGGAGATCCTTAAAAAACTTGAGCTTTGCACTTTTATTAAGCATTTAATAGATAAAATATCCAAATATTGAAATTGAAAGATAAAATATCCACATTTTTTAATAAACTGCAAATCAAGAAAATAACACAAAATTTTGCTTAATAGAAAACAGAATGCTTTGATGTTGCTCTTCATTATTCTGTCTTTTATGTAGAGTATCAAAGCATTTCATGAAAAAGATGCAACAAGCTTTCTTATGACATCACGATAGTCACTTGAGGAAACAATTTAATTTAAAAACTTCTAGTCATGTTTGGTTATGAAGTATGGATATCTTATTCTTGAAATACTGTAAATCATGTAACTCACTAGTATAGTGTGAGTTACATGGCATCTGCATTCCCTATCTGAATGTGGTACTGTTGCTGAAATAACAGAGGTACACTGATGCTCATAGTTTCTATATTCTAGTTTCTTGATGTTTAAAAAAAATGATAAAACATTCAATTTTTGAATTTTTTTGTTTTTGGAAAAATAATAAAAATAGCCTTATGTTTGCAGTTAAAAATGTGAATTGTAACATAAAACACATAAAGGACTAGGCCTGCTAAATGCATTCATAGCATATCAAATAAGAATGACTTTATTTTATGCAGCTGTAATGAAAATTGATTTTTGAATGATCAATTTCAAGAGTCATTAACCAAATAAAATAATTGCTATGACAAACTAGTGCAAAAATCAGAAATAAAAGGAAAGTAGCACTAGTTTTAGTAAAACTGGTGGGATAACAGCCTGGACCAGGGAGGACTTATTAGTATCATTCAGTTAAATATTTTTCTAATATATTTCTGACAAAAGATCATTAAAAGCATATTGTGTATGGTTTGTGGAATAGTAAAAGAAGATTTACCTTGGTTGTCTAAACAAGAGATGGTGGCGAAGTTATCATGCAAACAAATTGCATGATAACTTCAATAATAAACTTCAATGAAAGTACAGATATTTCGTACTGAAAATAACAGTACATCCAGTGATTATACTAGCCTTTTGTCTTATTCTTTTTGTATGCTGTTCTTCCCATATTCTTTGTTCTACTTTTGAGTCTTTTTTACCATCCTATCTTCCAGACCATCATCACCGAGACACAATGTCTTGCCACTGTGTTTGACATCCGGTGCGACCCATGGACATCCAGAGAGAGAGAGAGAGATCCTGGCAGTCTTGCACAGCTTTGGTCTCTTCTTCAGCAAAACAGGTGGTCCTGAATGGCCTAGTCAGGATCAGTCAGCTAGTGGGCTTGTTTGCAAGGATCTTCAGTGTCGCAGTAAGTCTCCTTCCCTGTCATCTGGGGACAGGCTATGACTTGCTGTTGTGCTGGTATCGAATCCAAGATAGCCCAGACATTCCACTCCTGAGTGCAGTTATTGCTTGGGGAGCTCTGGCACCGAATTTAACTCTGATTGAATATGAATAATAATATATTTTTTGAATAACAGCTTCACACATGTAACAGAAAACTAAATATAATTTATTACTACTGTATATTTCACTCATTATGTTATGAGCGTGATATACATTGTAGCTCTGCTGGTAACATTGAATTTTTCTGTTTACAGGAAGATATTTATTTAACCAAATATTTCGGTCTGGAAATAGCAGACCATCGTCGGTGGTATTAATACCACCGACGATGGTCTGCTATTTCCAGACCGAAATATTTGGTTAAATAAATATCTTTCTTGTGATTACGTGATTATATCATTCAGTCTTATGTCGCAAGTATCCTTAAAACAACAAATGTTTACAGGAAGCCATCCTTTACAGGCAGATATATCTTCACATTATCATCCTCCACAAGAAATAGGTATCAAAAGCCTTATATCCTGAGCATGCACAATGTGTTCTTCTGAGTCTCGTTTATTAGAAGAATTAAAGAAAATAAAACTTACTCTTAAAATTAAGAACTTTTATTGCTAAAAGACCATATGATTTAATAGTAAAAAATACAAAGAGCCAATAAGTTTCACTAGCTGCTGTCTAGTATTTTCAAGGCTATACTGATGTGAAAACAAATGCATCAAGTTACATGAAAAACATACACTTTAGTAACTGCTAGGCCATTACATTTGATAATTCGTGTTTTTGATGGCATGCATGCGTTCGAATGCTTCAGTCAGAATCCAGTACATGACCACGTGTTGTGTAGTTTTTCACATATCGTAGTTCTGTTAAACTGAGAGAATTGATGAGATTTTTCCATATGTCTTTAAGAATAGCACCTTGATTTCTATTTAAATTATTGCCTCTGCATAACACCACAGCTGCTTCTTTGAAAGTTCTGTGTCTGTAGTCATTCTCGATGTAAGGCATAGAACTGTTTTTCTGATTTATAACGTGATTTGATGTTGAGAAATGATGAGCTAAACCAGATGTGATGATTCTATTGTGATTGACATCCCCCACATGTTCCTTCCGTCTTATTTCAAAACTTCTAGAGGTCTGTCCAATGTAAGAAAGGCCACACGTGCATGGAATTTCATATACTCTAGGAAATTTGAAGAAAGGTACCTCATCTTTGGGTGATCTTAAGATTTGCCTGATCGTGTAGTTGGTTTAAAAACCACTCTGATGTTATGAGCTTTTAACATTCTCACCAATTTTGTGGATACTGAATTAACGTATCGAATAACAGCTGTGGACACATATTGGGACACCGTAACATGTTGTTGGAGGTTATCTTTAAATAGCAATTTGTTTAAAATGTTAGACGGGTATCCATTCAGAGATAGAGTGTTAGCTATTAGTGACAGTTCTCTCTGTACATCTGCTTATTTCGAAATAGACCTTAAGCCTCTATTACAGAGCATATGAATGATGCTGTTTTTGTGATCTGTGATGGTTAGACGAATAATGTAGATATCTACCTGTATCTGTGGGTTTCTTGTAAATGGACAGTTGGATATTGTTTTCTTCTCTCTTCACTAGTATGTCAAGAAAAGGTAGTTTTTTGTTCTTCTCCAGTTCCATAGTGAATTTGATCTTATTGTGTAGTGAGTTGATTTTATTAAGAAACATGAGAAGGTTTTCCATGGTATCCTTCCAGATGATGAACATGTCATCGACATATCTCCACCAAATCGACGGTTTTGGTGAAATGGTGAAAAGAATATCCTTTTCAAGTTTTTCCATAAATAGGTCTGCACATGGTGGTGACTGGGGGCTACCCATGGCTAGACCTTTCGATTGTTTGTATACTATGTTGTTTACTTTGAAGAAATTTGATTTCAGTCAATGATGAAACAACTGTGTGATGTCTTGAGGGAAGAGATCTTTAAGAATGTTGACCACCTCTACGACTGGTACATTAGTGAATAAGGACACTACATCAAGACTAGCCATAATGTCCATTTCTGATATTTTGATACTCTTGATTTTTTCCACAAATTGTAGAGAGTTTTTAATGTAGGTCTCTGTTTGTCTAATTGTTCCTTTCATTAAATTTGCCAGATGCTTTGCTAGTAAGTACGTAGGTGAGGATCTTCCATCAACTATTGGACGAAGAGGTATGTTTTCTTTGTGAATGTTGGGTGCCCCATAAAGGCATGGAGTAATAGGATGTAAGGATTTAAGTTGTTTTTTTAGTTCATCTGACCAACCGGTCATATTGCAGATAAGAACGTTAGTCTCCAGATGATTACTCATGATGGGATTTTTATCTAAGACTTCGTAAGTGGAACTGTCTGCTAGTAACAAGTTAATCTTATTAAAGTAATCTTTCGAGTTGAGAATGACTGTTGAATTTCCTTTATCCGCTTTGGTTATTATAATGTCTTTGTTGTTCCATAAATTGCAGATAGCTTTCTTATCATATGGAGTAATATTAGGTATTGGTGGTTTTGCTGAAGCAAGAATAATCATACTATTGAATCTGATAGCATTTGCTGTAGCCTCTGGAAGAGGATAAAGACTTTTTTCTATCCCACATATGAAATCCATTTTAGGAATAAAATTAGGGGAGATGGCAAAGTTGAAACCCTTTTTTAGGATTTCTGATTCATGATTAGAAAGCCTGTAATCTGAAAAGTTGAAAATCACTTTGTTGTTAGGGAGACCGTGGTGCGACTGGAATTTTTTCTTATAAAGAACCTCGAATTTTTTAATTTGTGTGATTTTACTCGCTCTGAAAGTTTTTTCGTAGCTACGATGTAATACGTGGTCTATGTTATTCCAAGTCATTAGTCCAAACTGTTAGATATGTCATCAAACTGTTCTCTGCACTTCGCATCAATAATGTTAAGCTCATACCTGGTATGTTGTATCCTTTCTCAGTCTTGTGGTATATTCTTTTGGCTGTTGCAGATTAGATATGTCCTTTTACTACTAAGAACTTCGGAATGACAGTGAAATCTCTACATCTCTTCAGAAATGTAAGGTGGTTTAGTAACTTAACTTTTTTGCATTTGTTCTTCTCAAAGCACCAAACTTTGTTTCATTTGTAAACTTAAATTGTTCATATTTGGTCTAATATATTAAAATTAAGAACTTTTATTGCTAAAAGACCATACGATTTAATGATAAAAAATACAAAGAGCCAACAAGTTTCACTAGCCACTGTCTAGCATTTTCAAGGCTATACCGGTGTGAAAACAAATGCATCAAGTTACATGAAAAACATACACTTTAGTAACTGCTAGGTTGTTACATTTGATAATTCGTGTTTGATGGCATGCATGCGTTCGAATGCTTCAGTCAGAATTCGGTACACGACCACGTGTTGTGTAGTTTTTCGCATATTGTAGTTCTGTTAAACTGAGAGAATTGATGAGATTTTTCCATATGTCTTTAAGAATAGCGCCTTGATTTCTATTTAAATTATTGCCTGGGTGTAGCACCACAGCTGCTTCTTTGAAAGTTCTGTTTTCACACCAGTATAGCCTTGAAAATGCTAGACAGTGGCTAGTGAAACTTGTTGGCTCTTTGTATTTTTTATCATTAAATCGTATGGTCTTTTAGCAATAAAAGTTCTTAATTTTAATACATTAGACCAAATATGAACAATTTAAGTTCACAAATAAAACTTACTCTATTACTTAATACATACTGTGAGACCCTGTTAGAGAAAATATGTGATAATTATCATCCCTCTTCCAGATTGCAATCTGATATTAAAAGGAATCAGCATACCCGACTTTAATCTGAACTTTAGTAAGCACCCCTTTGCAGATATAATTTGTACACCACTTTCAAAATGGTCCAGAATTTGTCATCTTTCGTACTACCTATCAAAGATACATTATGACCTTTATCTTTGCCTAGTGTTTATCACATACCATATGATAAACACCAGCAAAGATGACAAGAACAAATATGTTCTTGTCATCTTTGCTATTTTTGACAGACTGGCTGTTCTGCTACTATTAGAATCAAAGAAAAATCAAGATTGTATAAGATTTTTGGATTTTGATGGTTCAGGCCTTGCTTCTCTTGCCATTGACACTAGACACAGAGTTCACTGGAATCATACCAAGATGCTACACTACGCTACAGTAGGTTCAAATTTCATCATCTATTTTTTGAATCGTCTAAAACTCTGCACTACCATCCTAATCTTAATCGGACAGACTGTATGCCTATTTCTAAGTTTTGTAAAGGGATCGCTTTTAATTGTTTATAATTTTTTATATTTTTATTTATTTATTATTTTTTAATTAATTAATTATATATAGATTTCCGCGTCTCTAAGCTCTAATAGTATTTCCTTCTACAGAACAGCTGCAACTGAGACACATGATATTATATGCATGCTGTATCACTTGTTCTTGTGTTCTTGTTCAGAATTTAAATATTGTTACCAGTTTTTCTCCCTGTAAGAAGCTCATGACATATTGAGCAAAATATATAGGAATAATAAATATTTTTTCTTACATGTGTGAAGCCATTATTTAAAAACTATAGTATGTCTAATGCATGTCTCTATTGAACAACTAGTAGAGTATGAATAATTTTTCATATTAGGGGCCCCAGCAATTCCCAACTAAGTTTAGAAACCATTGCAACATCAACAGAAAACCAAAACAAGAAAATGTCACCCTTCTTCAGCTAGAAGGGTTTGGAATGGTTGGCAGGATCCTCAAAATCTGTGGAAAAAAAGACTCTCTTCTGAGGATAATCTGATAGAAACAACACAAACTCACACACAGCATGTCCTCAATGTCCTACATGAAGAGACCTACTCCGAAATGAAAGACCAAGAAGTGACAGCCATGAGGAGAACTCGTGTGTAGGGATGACCCATCAGGAACATCCTTACTTTTAATACCAGCATATGTGAAAGCAGGATAACTGAAGTGCCCAGTTAGGCTCTAGTCCTGAATCCCTTGTGCTGCTTTAAATTCACCCACTCCAAAAAAATAACTGATCAGTGTTGCTGTCTCTCTAAACTGCATAAAAGAAGAAATCTATATGGTTCACTCCAGAGGACATACCAAAAATAGTTTTTTGAGAAGTCACTAATCAAAAAATAATGGATTGTGCTAAAGAGGGTCAAAGACATGCTTTAAGTTCCTTTAGTAAATGGCATGGATACCTACAATACCCCCATCCAGAAAAACAAAATGATAGATGCTGGCCATTCGCAATTTTCTAAAAAGAACAAATCCAAGCCTAATGAAAAATAAAACCTCACAAAATTGGAAACCAAATGAAATCACTGAAAATAAATGATGAAATAACATTGCCATGGATTCCATCCAAACATTGATGACTGTTTTAGAACGCAGGAAACATTCCTGAAGCTGAGTGATAACCTAGTACTACAAAATGCTACCATAATTCATAAGGATAGGACAGGTGATGGACCTGACCATATAGAAAAGGCTGAACTTTCTTATCCCCTTATTATGAGAAGTCTACAATCAAGAGTTTCTTAAGAGAAAAGTAGTTTTCAAATATGAGAACTAGCAAATTTTAGTAATAGTTAATGGCATTTCATTAAAGAAAGATAGAACTGTTGGTTTATCTTCTTTGTGGCTGGAATAACAACTGTTCCTATCTCAGAAGAATGTTATAATTCTTTCGTAAGTGAAGGAGATTGCTTCATTCGAATTTAAATTAGAAGTGCAGATGCAGTTGAGAGAAATAGATGCCATTTTTATGATTAAACAAATTTAGTTTGAAGTTATCATTAAAAAGCTAGCATATTTTGATAAAATGTGATTTATTTAATTATCTATCTAAGTCTAAAAATGGGTTTATTGTTAAAATTAAATTATGTATGTTGTATACTATTTTGTTTTTTTAATTTATATATCTTAGAATTATTAAACTGTTTTCCTTTTGGTGTGTAGAAGTGCAAAGACTGAATTTTTTCTTAATTATTGAGAAGTAAGATAGATTCTTGAAAATAGGAGTGAGTCATCATAGCAAATTTATATATCTAGGATCAAACTTGGTGCCTAAGATTTTAGTGTAGGAATTTAATACTGCTTGTAACTGATAGAACAACTATCACAGCCAAGAACAATTATACCGTATGCCCACAGATACGAGACCCTTTGACACTTCTGCACATGTCAGAAGAAGGAGAATTCATTCTGATAATAGGGTAATCAATTCTTCTTATGGGATGAGTTGTTTATTATTACACGTCGGAAAATTCACTCTTCTTTTATGAACATTGAAGTTTTTAAAGCGGTAACTATTTTGCTTGTATAACAGTTGGAAAATTTTACGTTTCTGCTCGTGATTTCGCGTGTTGGTAACGAATTCATGCATTGCCTTATTCTTTTCTCCTCTTCAACATGAATTGACTCTTCTTGGCACATTGCCAGTTGAGGGTCTCGGATCAGTATGTATATTGAAATATATATATAAATTTTATATACATTTTTACAAGTTTATACTCATTTAATTAAATACTGTAGAATATTTCCATACATATGCTGATGGTCTACATAAGAATTAGGTCTACAGTTTTTATGAATTGCAAATTTACTTGATTATAACAACTATTTTTCTACAAATGTTTCTTCTACAAAAGAGGTAAAATAAATTCTAATAAAGTATGGATATCTGCATTTATGTTAATACCCATCCACTCCTCAACTTCCCTAGCACACTTTTTGAAAAACCAAGGATTGGATAGTGAGCAGGCATTTTCAGTGAAGTTGGGATTTAGGTCTTCATTTCACCAAGAATTTTCTCTATTTCAGTAATGGATCAGGAGATTTAAAAAGGTAGTCTGGCCATTGAAAAGAAAGACATTCTAGAGGTTATCTCATTTGGTGCTATTATACAGTAATGGCACTTTCACTGTAGGGAATTTTTTTAGCATATATTCTGCCTACGGGGCTTCGATTAGGACTTCTCTGTTGTTTGCTATAGTATGAGTCTACTGTAGTGCTAAAGGACACAATGTTGAAATTGGCTGAGTGATGGGCATTCCATAAGAGAGAAACTTTGCACACAGTTATGGTTCTTTCTTCGTAAGTCCCATTCATGAAAGATTGAAACCTATAGCACATTTAGTATGATAGATGGGTTAAGAGTTAGGTAAGTTGGTTTCGATGAGTTTGGAGTTGAAATGTGTCATGAGTTTTGACCAGCAGCTGCTTCTGTTCATACATGATTAGAAGAAAGTGGCGAGATGGTAGTGGTCAGTTCAGTGGAGTAGTACCTGTGGAAATACCTATGGAAAAGACATAATACAGCAACAGAGCATCTATAGGAAAATAACTGGAGGGAGCCAGTGAAGGAGAGGGTCATCAGTTGAGAATTTCACTTCTGAATATAGTTAAGCATTCTGAAGGAGGTCTTAGGAGCACTACCCAAAATGTGGGAACAGTATTCCAGTATTTGGCAGATTTCAGCTTTAGAGAGAAGTACTGTTTAGAATGAAAGAGAATTCCAAGCTGATTAGAGGCTGTAGAGGCTATGGACCTTATATGCTTTTACTAACATTGATGACATGTGAAATTTAGTCGAAGAAGAGAAAACTAATCCTGGTTGTCAAGCAGAATATTGTCAGAGGAGGGAGAGGCATGAGGGAAACCGACTCTGCATGTTTTCCTTCCTAGAGATGAAACAGTTGTTTTGGTGGCATTAAAATTCACCAGGTTGTCCTCGCCTCATCCATTTGAGAATAGTGAGGATCAGCATTCTTTGGAGAAGATTTCCAAGTGTTACTTACCTGAGTTCTACAAGGTTTTGAAAATGAAAGAGAAGTGGAGAGTACACTCATCAACAAAACTATCAATAGGATTCTGTTAAAGTTTGTGATTAATAAAGTTACTAAAAGAATTTATTTTGTCACAATTTAACAAGTAGGAACCTTTAATAAAAAAGAAAAATATACTTGCATCTAAGTGTGAAATACAACTGAGAGTATTTGTTAACTTACATAAGAAAATTTGTTGTAATATGATGAAAATAAGATAATTAACTTACAGAATATTGGTCATAAGAATTTTGCATGTAAAGGCTCGTTGTTAAACAATTTAAACAAGGGATTATAGGTTTATGTCAATTCTTAGAAAATTTAAAATTTTGGTAAGCTGATAAAGTTTAGTGAATGTGACTCATAGGGTTAGCAAGAACTAAGGTAAGGTCCAAGGTCAATGTTCCCAATTTTAGATGTCACCACGAGTCAGTCGCATGCCTACGGCCCGCGGGAATCTTCGGCAGAAAAACACCACCCTAACTAGTCAAAGGAAGCGTATCCAGACATTGGGGGGAGGAGGATTAATTGCAGAAGGTGCCGATAGGGTCATGGTATAAAAGGGTTAGGAACCCCCCCCCACACACACACACAAGGCTCTCTCTTGGTTCTCCAGTCTTCGTAGGGGTTGTCTTATGTGGTTTTCCTGAGTGACGGTCAGGAGTTTTCTCCTTCCGCCATGACAAGGAACAAAGTAAGCTGGATTTTGGTCCTGATTCCCTATTATAGAAAGGGACGCCATACAGCTGAGAAGAAAGGTAACTACTGCATGTTATATCAATCGTGTTCTTGACAAAAAAAGAAAATCTGTGGAGAAGTAGGTGCCCACGTAGTGAATCTCACGACCACAGAATCGCAGATCCATTGTGTTTCCTTGGAAGAAGCTTGATGTGCTGAAGACATGAAGGCCCACCTTGATCTGAGAAATCTCAGATATGGTCCACTACAGAAGAATTCGTCCTCAGGAATTACAGACAAGTAAGAGTAGAGACTAGCATAGAAGATCATTATCAAATGTTATCGTAAAATCTTATATTATTTCAAATCTTATATAGCTGTGATTGTAGTTCAGTTACTGATCTATTGAAAGAGTCGAACTAGGACTTTAAAATGGCTGAAATTGCTATTCAATGCACCGCTTGTAATAACATACAAATCTAGCCACGGGGGGGGGGGTGTTTAGTTCCGAGTTCAAGGTCACGACTGTATAATTGTTTCACACCTAAACATATTTAAGAAATTGCTTCTTGTTTTGACTTTCTTTCATAAACTAAATGTCCTAAATGGTGAAGCTAAAAAATATAAATGTTTTAGGATACTAAGGGGAGCAAGAGCTAATTGTATTTGGGTGATATCACGTATACTAAGAAATTTGTTACAAACAAAATAAATAGATAAATTTGTAAGAGGAATTAACAATTATAGGATGGTAAAACACAACATAAATGGTGCAGTCAACAGGATGTGGTTTAGCTAATTAAACTTGAATTGTATGCTAATCA
This sequence comes from Typopeltis vanoorti, assembly GCF_054136105.1. Lineage (NCBI taxonomy): Eukaryota > Metazoa > Arthropoda > Arachnida > Uropygi > Thelyphonidae > Typopeltis > Typopeltis vanoorti. The sequence continues at coordinate 87,241,216 of NC_143557.1, read as the reverse complement.
CAGTAAGTTGGTTTTGGATGTGGATCAGACAACTGAAAGGCAAAAGTTATAATTGTGTGTTATTAGAATTTTAAAGTGTAATATACTGTAAACCGAATGGAAGTATGATGGAACCCTCTAGTAGTTTAGGCATGAATGATAGTGAATTTTTTCGTTATATTAACCCTCAACAAGTGTTCCCTCAGTTTTCAGGCGAGGAGTCCGATGACATCATTGGTTTTTTTTTTTTTTACATAGAAGAGCTTAGAAGGGTTGGGGGATGGTCTGACTTTCAGTTGCTAGTTTTGCTCCATAGTAAACTGGTTGGAAAAGCCAAAGCTTTCCTAGGTCTCTCTCCTATCAGCAATTCAAAAAAATATTGATCTCGGAATTTACTAGGAAAAAGGGGAATCCCCAGGTATTGAGGGAATTGTATAGTTGCGTACAAGAGGATGGAGAAAATGTGTCTGATTTTTGCAGAATACTAATTATATCACAATCCATGAGATTCTCATTCTCAGAGGAGGCCCACATGAAGTGGTTAGCCTTCCAATAGTTCGGAATTGGATTATGTGACCGATTAAGAGAAGTGATATTTAAGAAAGGGGCCCAGAACCTGGATGCATGCTTCAGCCCGGCAAGAAAGAGGGAAAGAATTTTGGAGGAAATTGCGCAAGCCTCCTCTCTGAGGAAACAACTACAAGAGGGGGTTGGGGACACATAATCCCCCTCAAAAAAAAAAATTTTTTTTTCCTGTGCACCTGATTAGTTTCAAGGAAAATCCCGGTCCCTCAAAATCAGTTCTGGACCATCAACACACGAGAAAAGGGGAGACGGAGGCAATGAGGTTACAGCAATGTGTTGCTGAAAGGGGGATCTTATTTCAGGAACAGTTGAATTAAAGAACTTGAGTCATTCTGTGTCAAGTGAGAATGAGAGAAGTCTAGTTGCAACTGCCGGTAATTCAACCGAGAGAGAGATAACTCAATAAAAAGTGAGGAGGTGAAAATACAGAGTGTTTCTGTAGCAGAAGTGGAAGGGAGATTACCCATTCCTTTGGTAGAAGGTTTGATTGACGGTATACCATGTAACCTCTTGTTTGATACTGGGGCTCACATATCGGTAATCCCAATGAAATTGGTTGAAGTGTTTCGGGCCATATCCCTTGATAGCTTCACTGAACTATGCAACCCCATTAAGATCATGGGAATTGCAAGAGTTGAGCTCTCCTTATCTCTGAGGGTGAAGGTAAGGATCTCCATACCTTGCTTTCCTGTCAGTATCACGCATGAGATGCTGATATTACCCGAAACTGCAGACATTAGCAATCAAGTCATACTGGGTATTGATTATTTAGAAAAAATTAATTCATGTGTGACTTTGCTAGTGGAACACTGTCTCTGTGTGGAAAAAGGTACAGGACATGTGGTGATGAGAAGAAAAGCGAGTGTTTCGGGCCATAGCCCTTGATAGCTTCACTGAACTATGCAACCACATTAAGATCATGGGAATTGCAAGAGTTGAGCTCTCCTCATCTCTGAGGGTGAAGGTAAGGATCTCCATACCTTGCTTTCCTGTCAATATCACGCATGAGATGCTGATATTACCCGAAACTGCAGACATTAGCAATCAAGTCATACTGGGTATTGGTTATTTAGAAAAAAATAAATTCATGTGTGACTTTGCTAGTGGAACACTGTCTCTATGTGGAAAAAGGTACAGGACATGTGGTGATGAGAAGAAAAGCGAGGCCATGGAGATTGAATTGATGGATTGGGGAGAGGAATCCAGCATGTGGAGTAATAAGCTAACCCAAGATGCCTTTAAGTATCTAAGTGCTCTGAGCAGGAAAGGGTTCACATATTGGAGTTCTTTAACTCTGTATTCCACAATTATCCAAAGGTATTCACAGAGGAGATCAGCTAGCTTTCTTGTACCAGCATGCTGTCAAGGTCTTGGAGAAACTAGTCAAGAGAAGAATACAGGATTGGATAGATGAAAATGGGATACTGTATGAGAGACAACATGGTTTTGTGAAGGGTAGATCATGCCTCAGTAATTTGCTCACATTTTATAATACAGTAACGACTGAACTGGATAAGGGTAATGGGTTTGCAGTGATTCTACTGGACCTTGCCAAGGCCTTTGATAGGATAGCACATGGAACTCTAATGAGTAAACTGGAGCAGATGGGGATGGATATAGGGTTGGTGAGATAGATAGGAGGGTGGTTGATGGAGAGATACCAAAGAGTGGTTTATTCAGGAGTGGAGTCCAAAAGACGGCTTGTGACTAGTGGTGTGCCACAGGGTTCTGTTCTTGGACCACTACTTTTCAATTTGTTCATTAACGATATAGGAAAGGATCTGAGAGGAAGTGTTCACTTGTTTGCTGATGATACAAAGTTGGGTAGAGCAATTGTGAGTGCACAAGATGCAAAATTTTGCAGGATGATTTGGATAGTTTGGAGGATAGTCTGGGCTAAGGAAAATGGGCCAGGAACTCAGCCATGAGTTTTCAGAGTCTGATGAACTCTGTGTTATCTGACATGTTGGGGAGAAGGAGTTATCTGCTTCCAGGATGATCTTCTGGATTACTCGTCTTGTATCTGGGAGCATAAGAGATTACTAATGGGAGTTATGGAAAGACTTAACAGGGCTCAGCTATCCCTGAAATGTTCCAAGTGCCAGTTTTTCCTCAGGAAAGTTGAATATCCTGGCCATGTAGTCAGTGAACATGGAATAACACCCACGAAGGAAAATGTGATTGCCATATTAAAGGCAAGAGCTCCCCCAATTATAAGGCAGATTACGAGGTATTTGGGCATAATCAACTTCTACAGGAATTCATTCCCGAATGCTCCAAACTAATGGAGCTTATAGTTAGGCTTACAAAGAAGGGAGAGAGAGATTCGAGTGGGGAAAGGAACAACAGCTTGCATACCAACTCTTAAATAAATCTGGCTTTAACTAGGTCGCCTGTCCTAACTTACCCAAAGCTGGGTCAAGTGTTTTATCTCTCTGCTGATGTCTCCAACGACACAATTGCCTCTGTTGTGGAGCAGGAAGCAGCAGCGGGGGGGGGGGGGGGGGGGGGAAGCCAATCGCTTTTATCAGCAGGAAGCTTTCCTCCTCTGAGATAAATTACTCAGTAATTGAAAAGGAGGCACTTGCTATTATTTATGCTTTGAGTAAGTTTAGATACATGCTGTTGGGATAACATCATGTATGTTGTCCCAACTTTGTTCTCTGACCACAAACCTCTGTTATTTATATCCTCAATGAAGGATAAAAATCAGAGAATCATTAGGTGGGCACTAGAGATGCAGGAATTTAACTTGGAAGTAAAGTACATCCCAGGTTCAGTGAATGTGGTCGCGGACTATCTGTCCAGATCTCTGGACGTTATACATGATAATAATACCAGCCGTAATGAGGAGGTAATCTCCTCTATATTCTAGGGGGGAGGGGAGTTAGGCACGGAAGGGATCACCCCTCTAGAACATCAAGTCTGGGAAAAATCTATAATTGAGGAGCAAAGGAGGGATCCAGTATGGGGAGAGGTTTATGAGAGAGTTTTGAGAGGAGAAAAGTCCCCTGATAAGTATTCTTTCCATCAAACCCTGTGCATTGATCCAGATGGTCTGTTATTGTCCAAACAAAGCATTACGGGGAGATGGAAGGACAAAATCATAGTTCCAGAGGTCATGATTCCATGAGTACTATACACCTTTCTGACTCTGACTTGGCGGGTCACCAAAGAGTGCATAGAACTTGGAACAGAGTTCATGATCGTTATATATGGAAGGGAGATGTAGAGTCGTATGTGACCTCTTGTCATTTGTGTCAACAAAAGTCCAGCATTGTGGGTAAAGGCCCCCCCCCTCCAATCTTTCCCAAACTCCACATGTCCTTTTCAGGCTGTAGCCATGGATGTTGTGGGTTCACTACCTATCACCAAGAAGGGAAATAGGTACATACTACTGGTCATAGACATGTTTTCACGATATCCAGAGGCTGAAGCAATTAAGGACGAATCTGCCTGAACAGTGGCTTGTAAATTTTTCAAGCTGATTATTTCTAGATACGGGACACCACAGACACTGCTCTCCAACCAAGACTCCAACTTCACAGCTGAAGTCATGTTGCAGCTGTGTAAGTTGTTGAGAATAAAAAAAACTGTTCACTACACCTTATCATCCTCAAGGAAATGGAATGTGTGAAAGATTGAACAGGTCCTTAAAGCTTACCTTGTCAAAGATAACCAATAACCATATCTCGAATTGGGATTATTTGCGTGCAGACCCGCTCTATGTACTGCCATCAGAGAAGCCCCTGCCGTTATCCTCTATGGGTTTGAGCCAACCTTCCCTAGTGATTTCAGGAACTGCCATGTAAATTCAGGATTTCCAGATATTGATGACTATCTCAATAGTCTGATCATCTATAATAAAATTGCATATGAGATGGTAACCAAATCCAGTGCAGCTTGTTCACAACAGGCAAGAAATTATGCCAACAAATTGAGAAAATACCAGGATCTAAATCCCAGCGATCTGTTCTTGCTAGAACAAAACTCCGTTAATAAGAAAGGGGGGAAGTTTGGAACGATTGCGGCCGGACCATTTGAGATAAAAGAAAAGTTGTCCCCAGTGACTTTTAAAATAAGAGAGAGATCTAAACAAGGAAAATTCTGGGTCAACCACTCTAATAGGTTGAATTTATATAAGACGAGGTCTAATAGGTTGGTATGCCAAGGAGATTCGATGGAGAGTGTATGCGGAAGGAGAAGAACTACAGAGAAGGACAACAATCCTCGTCAAGGAGGAAGCCCTAATAAATGCCCCCGTAAGAAAGAAGAATAATATTGGATGTCAAGGAGAGCAGGAGAATCCGATCTCAGATCGGCAGTTCTCCAGGTACAATCGGCTTAGAGATTGCATTGGGGCAAGTAGACCAAACGAACGTCAACCAGAACGGGGGAAGAGAATCATGAGAACCAGAATAAAGATGAGATGTGAAAACAATCCAGATACAACCTTAGGCCCCCGACAAAATGATAAGGTAGAACACAGGACAGGAGTTTATCCCCTGAGTGAACATGCCTCTGATGAGCGGAGCTCGGACGAAGGAAACCTAACCTTGGGTGCGTCTGGGACAGCTGCCCGAGGTGTGAAAGAGAGCATACATGGGGCCTAGAAGGGAGCATACAGGAGAAGGAGGCCTAGAAGGGAAAAACACTATCAGGATAAAGCACTTAGCAGAATTCAGTGCCTCCAGTTTACCAGGTGTTTCTTCAATAAGCATGAAGTTCCTGAAAGGTTGAGGAGAGAAGGAATAGAAAATTTGTCAGTTAACAGAAAGGAATCCAAGCAAATGAATTACACCATTTATGCTAAATGGTAATGCTATCAACTACAAGGGCACACTTTACTTATATAATCTGGGGAATCTGCAGCATGAAGAGTGGATAAGGACCCCCCGGTAAAAGAGGGGCTCACAAAAAAAAATAAAAAAATTTTTAAGGAGGAAGGGAACCTTCGTTAAAGTTTGTGATTAATAAAGTTACTGAAAGAATTTATTTTGTCGCAATTTAACAAGTAGGAACCTTTAATAAAAAAAGGAAAATATACTTGTATCTGAGTGTGAAATTCAACTGAGAGTATTTGTTAACTCACATGAGAAAATTTGTTGTAATATGATGAAAATAAGATAATTAACTTACAGAATATTGGTCATAAGAATTTTGCATGCAAAGGTTAAACAGTTGAAACAAGGGATTATAGGTTTTTACTTTAACCATTGTGCATATGCTGAATTTTTGGCATGGACTTTTTTGGCAAGAACCAAAAATTTTCTGGTTCTCAAAAAATTGGATAAGGGTCAAAGGGTTTGAGTGGAGTGGAGAATAAAAAGCGGTCATCGCAGCAATAATAATTTCTATTATTAGATTGGAGCATGTTCTGGGATGTGAAGAACAGAAGCAGCGATCATTCCATGGATACAAGAAGTCTCAAAGATCATCCTAATTGGCTCTGTTGTAGTATCACAGGATGCAAAACTGAGAATGACTGAGAAGGATGATATGTAGTAAAGGGGACTCAGATAGATTGCCAAGAGAAGAGCTAACATCCATGATGTATTTGGAGGGACAGCTGGTTAAGAAAAGTCTAGGATCTTGGGAGAATAATGAGGATTATCTGGAATTCTGATGGATTGGTTAACAATTTGTGTTAAGTCATTACTGATAGCCAACAGTTGAGCTTCTTTTCCAGCATGGTCTGTAAAGTTGGAGAAGGAAAGCCTGTCTGAATTGTGGACATTGAAATCACCAAGGATGATTATCTCACTGTTATGGTAATTGGGCTGTATGTGATTGATTTTAAGAGTCAACTAAGTAGGAGAAGTCATTGCAGTTAGGAGGATGGCAAAGGCAGCAAATGAATGCAACAAAGTGTGGCAAGGAAATCGTGAGCCAAAGCAGATGACCTTGGCCAAGTGGATAGCATATCTGCTCTTCAGTTGAAAGGCTGCGGGTTCGAATCCCACCGTGGGCATGGATGTTTGTGATTGTCTGTGGAAATACCAGTGCTATATTTTGAAAGTTGCAGCACCCCCGTGATTTCAAGCCGCCACTGCATTTAAGGGAATGTTAGTAAACAATGAGGTAATGTCAAATTTTTTTGACCTGGTTGGCTGAGTGGATAGCATATCTGCTCTCCAGCCAAAATGCTGCATGTTCGAATCCTGCTGTGGGCATGGTTGTTTGTGATGGTCTGTGGAAATACCAGTGGTGGTCAGCGGTAAATGGCGTTGGTGTAGTTGCGATCAGTTGGTGATTGAGTGGTGGAGACGGAGTTGTAGAGCAGGTGCCCTCTGTCGATATGTCCTTGGACTCCATAGAGGTGTCAATAAATAATAATAATATACAGGGAATTCCAGGTCTAACAACCTTTACAATGGGGTATCATATCTAACAAATGCAGAAGTTCCACCCGTCTTATGAAAACCATCATAATGAGAAAGTTTTAATAAAATTTCTAATTTTTCAGCCTTAAAAAACTCCCCAAACCTCAATAAATTTGGATGCATGAGACTACCCCAAATATGGGAGGCTTGCATTCTTAGAACATCAGCCCAAACAGCCAAGATTAATACCCAATTTGGCCCACTAGGTGGCACCCTTTAGGACTCTAGGACTGACTTCAGTTGTTTTTCTTCAGCCATTTTGCTCAATGTTAGTGATTGCGTGCACATTTCATTAATTTTTATGTTCCCTGAAGATGGTAATGTAACATTACCGAAATATTGGAAGTATTGATTAAAGTTATTTAGTTAACATAATAATATACGTTGTTCTTTCCTTAAAATTAACGGTTTTGTATCACCAACGTAGATGCTTATCTACAAGAATGAGAAAGTTTAAAAGAGGTTTTTGTTGCTGAAGATGTAAATTGTGATAGATTGATGAATAGCATATCAGTAGTTTAGTTTAATCCTTTATCCAAGTGTGAGCAAACAAAGTTTGTGCCTGAAAGTATCTTCAGGACTGGGGTAAGGTAGTGCAACATCAGGCAACTCGTTGCAAAGCTGGAGAAAGCTCTCATCACTCCTATCTCAGTATCTCCCATAATGCAAAGCACATCTCCTTGCGGATATGTGTACTGCTATGCGTTAAGGCAAGGACCACTACCCATACCGGTTTCGACCTTTATTGAGGTCTCGTCAGTGGGAGCCAGGCCCAGTAGTGGAGATACAAAGGCAGAAGCAATGAGAGGTCTTGGATAAAGGATTAAACTAAACTTATTATGGTCTAACCAAGTGAAAAATAAACTCTCAACATCTTTCTCTGAATCTGGAGTAATTTAATAATAAGGTTGCACACCTTTGGCAACTCCTATAGGTTAGGATGACCTCTCATTGCTTCTGCCTTTGTATCTCCACTAGTGGGCCTGGCTCCCACTGACGAGACCTCAATAAAGTTCGAAATCGGTATGGGTAGTGGTCCTTGCCTTAATGCATAGCATTATACGTATCTGCAAGGAGATGTGCTTTGCATTATGGGTGATACTGAGATAGGAGTGATGAGCTTTCTCCACCTTTGCAACGAGTTGCCTGGTGTTGCACTACCTTACCCCAGTCCTGATGATACTTTCAGGCACAAACTTTGTTTGCTCACACTTGGATAAAGGATTAAACTAAACTTATTATAGTCTAACCAAGTGAAAAATAAACTCTCAACAATAGCATATCAGTTTAGGATATCTGTAAGTGGTAGTGGTGTGTATCATTGATGTTGAAATTAAGACCTTGATGTTGGTAAAGTTAATCTGAATTTTTATGGGTGTAATTTTTGTGATTTTTTTAGGTGCATTTTTGCTGTTTTAAAAATTTTGGGTGGTTTTTGTGGGAGATGTTTTTCAACTGCAATGACTAGAATTTTTTATGCTGTTGAGCATGGTTGCAAATTTAATAATGGAAAAGTTGCAGAATGCAGCAGAGCTGAAGAACTTGGGGTTATCATTTCCACACATTGAGTATCCCAACTCCAATCTGAGTGTAGCCTCATGAATCATCCCTGTAAGTTGCTATACTCAGACTTCAACAAGCAAAGCCTGGCGAAAGAATCAACAGCAAGATTATTCACCAGCTTATCTCATAACTTCAAAATAGAAAGGAAAACACTTGAAACTAAATTTTTTATCCCAGAATATTTTTTACCCTGTTTAACTCATTAAGAGATAGTCTTCAGATGTATTTATAACCAAAAGAAAACAATTTTTTTTTCTATTTTCTCTATTTTACCAGATACACACACACACACACACATACACAGCCAACATAAAATCAATATCTTCATTCATTCTTGAATTTGCACCACTAGCTAAGCTGGACATAATTGTGGAATTGTTTGCTATTAAACAGTGATCTAACATAGATTTGATAACCCTCTCCACTTCCCCTTTATGCTTTTTAATCAGATTTAATACTATAGAGGTCACTCCTCCTCTCTTGCAAAATACCCTCCACCCAGCCACTCCCAATCTTGTGTCTTTTGGCATCACAAAGGTAACAAATGGGACAACTTCTGGAATTTCTGCTGATTCAAATACCAGCTCAGAGTGAATCACAGAAACTATTCTCACTGGCCTTCATTGTCCATTTCACCAAAAATTCTTGTCTACATTCCAAACCTTGGTTCAACCAAAGGTGTACTACAGTGGCTGGGGGGGGGGGGGGAAGAACAGCTTACTGCAGGTGGCTTGCAATAAGAACATCAGATTTGTACTCAGCCTGTGCTGAGATATGCAAAATATCTATCAATAAATCCAAATCTGACTTTGTAAGAGCCAATAGCAGAAACTCTCCTCGTGTCTAAATGGAAGATGTGCCTTCTGGTCACATCTTCTATTTAGACAGGAGTTGCATCCAGTGACCCTTGCAAGGGCCATTGGATGCAACTTTCTCTTACTTGCACTTTCACCTCCGCTGTCATCAACTTGGCACCACTGTTACATCACCTCCTGGCATTGTTCTTCTCATCCAAATCCTGCATTCATTACCAGGGCAAATTGTCTCATACCATACCAGAAAATGAGTATCATATACCTCATGTGAGTTTTTGGCAAAGATACATCAGAAGAATACCAAATAACTTAGACATAAAAGTTTCTGGTCCCGTTAACATTCTCTCCAATTGTATTCAAATGTTGTGCCAGATGTTAGCTCTGTTGTTCAGAGCTAACAACTGGGACTTATCCAAGAGAACTGAAGTAAGCACATATTCAACCATTCCAAAAAAGGAAGATAAAACTCTGATGTCAGACTGCTGACCAACTGACATCACCTCATCCTTCTCCAAAATAATGGAGAAAATCATCAGCATTTAATTCTCCACTACCTAGAGCAGGGATCTGCAAAGTTTTTCTGAGAAGGGCCAGATAGTAAATATTTTAGGCTTCATGGGCCAAAAGGTAAAATCGAGGATATTATGTACTTATACTCTGTATAAAATTTACACATTTTTTTTTATTAACAAAGTACAGAATAGAACTGTGTACAAACAAATTTTTGGGAAATTAATGAGAAGTATGGAATTCTGTTTCAAGGTTAATTCTCAGTCATTCAAATCGATTGCAAATGCTTATCAGATATAGCTCATTCTGTAACACGATTTTATGTATTTCATCTTTGGAAATGTCTTTTCACACAGATACATAGCACCAAATATTGAAATTAATCCACTTGAAAGGAATTTATGGAAATCTTTCAGACTCCCTTCTTGGTATTTGTCTTTTAATGTGTCATTGCATTACAGATTAATCATATTCCAATTGAAGGTTAGGCAGATGCTCCTATATAGCGCAGTTAAATAAATTTTGAAAGATAGATACTTATTTCTTTGTGTTGCTTCTAATATCCCATTTACACCATATAATTGTAGTGTTTTGAATAGCTTTCCTCTTAGCACCTTGTCATGTGCTTTTTCCAGATCTACAAAATTTAAATACAGATCCATGTTATATTTCCCATGATTTCACCTATTCATCTTAAATTGAAAATCTGATCCTGACAATTTCTATTTGGCCTAAATCCAGCTTGTTCTTCAGAAAGTTTCCCTTCCACAATTTTTCTTAGCTGTTTCTTAAGTATATGAGCATAAATCTTACCAGGACACTCAGTATGAAATACCTCTGTAATTCTCATATTCAGTTTTATTTCCTTTTTATAGATGGATATGAGAGCTCTACTCCAATCATCTGGAATTCAATCCTCTGACCAGGCCTTCTGAATTATGCAGTGCAGCCACTGTAAAACTTTTATACCTCCATACACGAGCATTTTGTTGAATATCATCAACCCCAGCTGCCTTTCCATATTTCAGGTTTTTGATGGCTTCAAGTATTGATATGCTTTCCTAATTGCATGCCCATTGAGTGTTTTCTATTACAAGCATCCACTGCTTGTTTCATTTAGCAATCTTTCATAATTACTCCATACATCGCAAACATCTTCAATTTTTATGCAACCTTTATCATCTTTAATTCCTTTCACAGTACTCTTTCCTCCATTTCTAACCTTTATTAATAGCCTCCAGAATATTTTACCACCTTCTTGATATTTATTTTCTACACACTTACCAAAGTCTTCCTTTGACTTTTGTTTAGCTAGTTTTGCATGCTGCTTGGCTTTCTTACATTTGTCTCTGTCTTCTCTAAGAGCACGAGCTAACATGTTTGGGAGGAACTTTCAATATGCTTTTTTCTTTTCCTTCACTTCCTCTTTAACTTCCTGAGTATTCTCTATGTAGTTCTGATTTACTATTCTTGCAAACAATCTCACCACATGCCTATCTGGCTGAATCAGTCAATGTTTTCTTCAGGGTTTGCCACCGAGTCTCTAATATTTTTTTTTCTTATTTTCAGACTCTTCATATTTTTCTTCAATGATGTTTGTGTATTTTAGTCTTCAGTTTATTGTTGAAAACTGTTCACCTTTGGTTCATTTTAAAATTTTCTTGCACTTTGTTCATTTCAATATAAAATTCAATTTTATCCTGCTCAAGATTCAATGGTGATCACTTCCTACTTCAAATCTTTTGTATACACTTATTTCCTGAACCAGTGGCAAAACTTTGTTATCAGCAATAGCATAGTTATTGACACCTTTCTTGCATTTCTTGCATCTTCTCTCCATGTGAATGAAGAGAAGATGAGTGAATGTCAGAAAGGATATCTTATGCAAATATGTTTCAGAATGGATATCTCACTTCTTGTTCAAACATTTTACAGATAGGAAGCATATGATGCAGCTCAACATTACTTGTTACTCAAAAAATGTTAATTTTCAAAAGGCTTTTACTTCAGTGTAAGTTTCACATGTAAGCATTGTTTCACTAAACTAACTTCATGGCTGACCTCCTTGCTTACCAACTGACATGCCATGGAAGGAAATGTAATAAGATCATTTGATTGTGTGGACATCGAGGTCTGCCCAGTGAATTGCCATCTTTTGTTCTACCTGCACCATTTCTAATTGGAAGCCAGCTTTCTCTCTGACTATTCACTGCATGTCATGTTGGATGGCTGTAGCATTTACAAGCAATGCAGGAATGCCTCTGGCTCTCTTCTGTTACCTACCCTCTTTCTGCTATACATAAAAGACGTACTTTCAATCACCACTAATCCTATCCACAGCTCTGCTGACAGTAGCACAACTTTACAGTGCTCAGACATCCCAAGCTTCTTAATCTTCTGCAACAGTGCCTTAAATGCTGATCCCTGTATCATTTATTATAGCAGTTTTACCTTTTCTCTCAGAAAAGTGATTGCGGCTTCCCATACACAAATCAGACAGGATTTGTTACACATTTATCCAGGGCCGGTTTTATCATTAGGCAAACCTAGGTAATTGCCTAAGGGTGCCAGATTTTGCTACATAGTTCTGAGGAAAATTACAACTAATCATATATGTAACTGGTAATTAGTTTACGGAATTAACAACGCATATAAAGTATATTAATTAAAGGTAACTTTAATGAATAACTTCTATATTTCGGCAACGTCACATTGCCATCTTCAGGAACATAAAGATATGGTATGTGCACGCAGGCACTAACACAAAGCAAATGAGGAAGAAAGCAAGAAACTAATATTGTTCCTAAAGTCCTAATGGTGCCCTCTGGCAGGCTAATTTGGTAGTCTTGGCAGTTGGGCTGAAGTTCTCATAATGTAAGTCTCCCAAATTTGGGGTAGTTTCATGCACCCAAAGTTGTAGAGGTTAGGAACGTTTTTTAGAGCTGCTGAAGATTCTTTGAATAATCTTTCGTATTTAAACTTGCTGCGATGAATTATTTTTGTTTTCTTCCAACGAATTTTATGGTGGGTATCTAAGGCATGGTCTGCCAGCCCAGAGTGGCTGTACTGGTGAAACCGGATGTAGTCTTTGTGTTCTGAAATCCTGATATTTGTTGTTCTGCCTGTTTGGCCAAAGTAGGACAATTTGCAGCTGCAAGGAACCTGGTATACACTAGGTAGGTCTAGGGGAAGTGGTTGGTCTTTGGTAGTTTTAAAGCCTGAAGCACTCACCGCACTTTCACGTGGTCACAATTTTGCCCTAGCTCCTAAAAGAATACCTGCCGAAGAAATCGTGATCCAGATAGAACGTGGGATTCGCAACCTGCATAACCATATCGGCAACAACATTAGACTGGATGTAGTTGGTGTTCTCACTAAAGCCAAACCTCCAAAAACCAACTTATCCAAAAATGAATATGCAGCCCTACAAGAATTAAAAAACAACAAAAAAATAGTAATCACCTAGGCGGATAAGAGAAACGCCACTGTATTCCTCAATCAAAAAGACTACAAAGGTAAGCTAACTGCTTTAGTACTAGACCATACGACTTACCTCCCCCATTGAATATAATCCGACCAGCTCTCAGATTAGAACTCTCCACAGACTGCTTAAGAAGGTCACTTTTTGGCCTGTGGAAGTCACCAACAAACTAAAACCTTATAACTCTAGACCCCCCCCCCCCCCGATTATATGGACTCCCAAAAATACATAAAAAAAATGTGCCATTGCGTCCCATAGTGGATGGCATTGATTCCCCCACATATAAATTAGCCAAACATTTAGCCAAAACGCTCACACACTACACTGGCAACACAGCATCACACATAAAAAACTCAGCCCACTTTAAAGCCAGTATAGAAAACCTCACACTCCAACACACTGCATAATGGTCAGTTTTGACGTCTCCTCCCTATTCACTAATGTCCCACTCAAAGAAACCCTAGAGCTCATCCAAGCCAAGTTTCCTCCCGATATCTCAGCCCTATTTCAGTTCACAATGAACTCAGGCTATTTCGTTTGGCAAGGAAAGTTCTACAAACAGATAGAGGGGACAGCCATGGGTTCACCGCTTTCCCCACCCTTGGCCAATTTCTTTATGGAGACATTTGAAGAGAAAGCCTTAAACTCCGCCCCACAAAAACCCACTATTTGGCTTCGTTATGTGGATGATGTGTTTGCTATTTGGCCACATGGCTCAGACACACTCCACTCCTTCCTAACACACTTAAACAACCAACACCCCAGAGTCCAGTTCACCTTAGAAAAAGAGGAAAACAACACCCTCCCCTTCCTAGACACTTTAAACACCCGTCAGCTTGATGGATCTTTGGTTTTCTCTGTTCACAGAAAACCCACTCATACTGGCAGATACATTCACCAGCAGTCCCCCCCCCTCCTCACAACAATATGGGGTTATAAAAATACTATATAACAGGGCAAAATTGATCTGCTCAGATGACAAGGCCCTAACTACTGAACTAAACCACATCCTCAACACTTTCTTAGCCAATGGCTATAACCCCCAAAAAATCCAAAAAATACTAAAACCAGTAAACCACAACCCCCCTCCGCCCCCCTCCACAATAAAGATTACACCAAGTCTATCACCATCCCCTACATCCAGGGCACCTCTGAGAAAATAACCGATATCCTCAAAAAATATGACCTTACTTCCTGTTACAGACCATATAAAAAGTTGGCATCCCTTATCCGCTATACCAAAGACCAACCACTTCCCCTAGACCTACCTGGTGTATACCAGGTCCCTTGCAGCTGCAAATTGTCCTACTTTGGCCAAACAGGGAGAACAACAAATATCAGGATTTCAGAACACCAAGACTACATCCGGTTTCACCAGTACAGCCGCTCTGGGCTGGCAGACCATGCCTTAGATACCCACCATAAAATTCGTTGGAAGAAAACAAAAATAATTCATCGCAGCAAGTTTAAATACGAAAGATTATTCAAAGAATCTTCAGCAGCTCTAAAAAACGTTTCTAACCTCAGCAAATTTGGGTGCATGAAACTACCCCAAATTTGGGAGACTTACATTATGAGAACTTCAGCCCAACTGCCAAGACTACCAAATTAGCCTGCCAGAGGGCACCATTAGGACTTTAGGAACAATATTAGTTTCTTGCTTTCTTCCTCATTTGCTTTGTGTTAGTGCCTGCGTGCACATACCATATCTTTATGTTCCTGAAGATGGCAATGTGACGTTGCCGAAATATAGAAGTTATTCATTAAAGTTACCTTTAATTAATATACTTTATATGCGTTGTTAATTCCGTAAACTAATTATCAGTTATGTCTGACCAACGTATAAGCCTTGCTACTAGAATCATATATGTATACAAATGTATTGGTTTTGATTAATAAATTTTTTTTAATGTTCATAATGATATTATTTTTTATAAATATCCACAGGCGTAGGTGTACGTGTGCTTGTGCGAGTATGACAAAATATATATAGAGAGACAATGTATAGGGGGTGCCTAAATTTTCTTTGCCTAGGGATCAGATACTCTCGGACCAGCCCTGCATTTATCTCAAGCCTTTTAAAAACTAGGCATTCTTTTCTGCTCTAGATACCATTTTTTGGATATCCAGCTACTCTACTTACTATATGGATCCCAAATCCATTCTTAAAATACAGTTCATATGTTTAAAGTTGTGCACCTAAAATTTCTTGTTACCGTCCACAGGATAGTGATAATTCAACTAATAGATGATTCCTCCCTTACTGAATCACTTCATCTTCTATCTCACAGGTACACTGCTCAGCTCATGTCTTTTCCAGTTACTTCCATGGTCACTGAACTGACAATTGTCATTCTTCACATTCTGTTGAGCCTATTTAAAACAAGAGCAGTTACTGCCCAACATTTCTTTCAGTTCAAATGCACTCAACCTGCTTTTCATCTTCCTTTTCATTCCATCTACTTATCTTCTCTTGAAGAGCCTTCCTTGTTAAGTCCAAACTTCTCCATCACCTGCACACCACACATGACACTGATTTGCTATGGTAAAAAAAAAAGGGTAAAAGATGAAACGAGAATTTCACTTTACTTGATCGAATTCCATGAAAGATGTATGTTTTATACTCTTCATATTTTTGTGAGTGTAGGTATTGTATGTTATTTAACATTTTTGTTATTTTATTTAATTTAAAACAACAAACTGATAGTAGCATAGTAAAACTTTTTTTTTATCTATCTCCAGCACCTAGAGTTATATGTTGTATATTGGTACACATTTATTTTGGTTGTAAAAATATGTTAAATTCTTTTTTTTTAATTTAAATCTTATTGATTTAATTTGATTATTAATCTTTATACTGAAATATATATATATGTTTCTAGGACAGTGATATAGTAATGGCTGACAGCATATGCCTTGCAGATTCTACTTTCCAGCAAATGAATCTATCAAGACCTCTTCAGAAGGTATATATATATATTCCTGAGCTTCTACTCGGTTGTAATGGTACATTTAAAGAATAAATATTTAATGGCTTAAACCGAGATAAAATACGAAGTTTTAATGAAAATTATACAACTAGTTTCAACCTTTTACAGCCTTCTTCAGGTCCACTAAAGGTAGAACACAGTAATAAAAATTGAAGTTACAATAAACTGAGAATTACAGGCAAAAAATGCAATAATAATTGACACAAAAACGTTGTATTTTTCAAGTTGTTCTATCTAACGCGCTATTGTTTGTTGCATGCGAGCTTGCAAGTTCTCGTGAACGCCAGTATTGAACAACTGCAGCATGGCTATCAGGGATGTTGTAACTCAAATTGCTGTTTAAATGTTCAGGATTAAGGAGGATTTCCCTGTACTCTACGATTTCACTACACTCCCTAAAATCCGTTCTCCTATAAGCCATCTGAAGCCTATTTATCACAGCCTGAAATATCCAGGTGTTTACAAGTTGTGGTGCGATTGTAATATTCCTTATTTTGGACAGACTAACAAATCTGTTGAACTTCGTATAGAGGAGCATAAGAGAGACATCTCCTATAAAAGATCACATGCATCTGCCCTATCCAGTCATGTTCTTTTCTCAAACAACAAACAATCTTCATGATGATCTACAGAGTCACCCAGTTTGCTGGGATAAATCCGAAAACATTTTTCGCTGCAGTGAAGAGTTTGAAAGGAAAATCGTGGAGTCCAAGGAAATCCTCCTTAATCCTGAATATTTGAACAACAATTTGAGTTACAACATCCCTGATAGCCATGTTGCAGTTGTTCAATACTGGCGTTCACAAGAACTTGCAAGCTTGCATGCAACAAACGATAGCGCATTAGATAGAGCAACTTGAAAAATACATCGTTTTTGTGTCAATTATGTATTGCATTTTTTGCCTGTAATTCTGTTTTTTGTAACTTCAGTTTTTATTACTGTGTTCTACCTTTAGTGGATACCTGAAGAATGCTGAAACTAGTTGTATCATTTTCATTAAAACTTCATATTTTATCTTGGTTTAAGTCATTAAATATTTATTCTTTAAAATAAATATATATATATATATATATATATATATATATAGGTTTTGCGCATTGGTTCTAAAGAGTGTATATACTTAACCATTCTGTAATGCAGCAACTACATCATAGAATATAAAAATACATTTTTATATTCTATGATGTACTTTTTATACGAATTTGGAGTTACGCAAATTGGGATATCAAAAATAATTTTTTTTACGCGATCTTTATTCACTTTTACGTGACCAACCTAAAGTCTAAGTTAGGAGAAAATCCGTAATTCAAAAAAATTCTGAGAATTTTGTAGAATTGTATTCTCATTTCAATTAAGAAAATTCTAAATTCTTGCGAATTTCATTTATTGGAATTTCCAGAATTACATAACTGACTGTGCATAAAAAAGCAGTTCTTAATAGTTTGAATTTGGTGGTTGAGTAGACAATTGCCACATTTTTTGCATTTGCATTTTTTAAGTGAAATCAAAATAAAAATTGCTTTATAAAATTAATAATTTTGCCAAGAAATAATAAATGGTAAGCTGTATGTAATTTTCAAAATTTCATTTCATTAACCGAAGATTTTAATCCAGCCCTCACATGATGTTGCTGATAACCAAAAAAAAAAAAAAAAAAAACTGCTTCCTTGGATATAAAAATTCAAATTTTAGATAGTCTTCAAACTGGGGAAGGTGCAATGGCTGTCGGTAAGCATTTTTGAGTCTGTGAATCAACTGTCAGATCTATAAAGAAAAATGAAGAGGCTATTAGAAAAGTGGTATGCTCAGGTACAAAATTGAGTGCGAAATTATCATCATACACAAGAGACGTTGTTCTAGAAAAGGCCAAAAAAGCTTTAGTGATGTGGATAGAAGATAATGTACAAAAAAAGAATGTCAGTTGATGGAAATTCCATCAAGCAATCAGCATTGAGATTTTATGAACAGATTAAAAAACTGCAGCCAGATACTTCATCTCAATCGAGGAAAAAATATGAATTTCATGCAGGCAATGGTTGGCTGGCTAAGTTTATTAAAAGACATGCTCTTCATAATATAAAAATTAAAGGTGAAAAGGCTTCTGCTGATGAAACAGCTGCTAAAGCATTTCCACAAAAACTTGCTAAAATAATTGAAGATGGAGGTTACACTTGTGAACAAGTTTGGAATATGGATGAAACCGGCCTTTTCTGGGGAAAAAATGCCAAACAGAACTTACATATCAAAAATGCAAAAAACTGTTGGTGGGTTCAAAGCAGCAAAGGATCGCATAATACTCCTATTTTGTTGGAATGGTTTAGGAGATGGAATTGAGAACAGGAATCAAACCTTGGAGATTCAGTGGCAAACTCTGAAGAAAACATTGATTGATTCTTCCAGAGAGGCATGTGGTGAGGTTGTCTGCAAGGATAAAAAAATCAGAACTCCCTGGTGGACACAGAAAGTTAAAGAGGCAGTGAAGGAAAAGAAGAAAGCATATCAAAAGTTCCTGTCAAATAAGTCAGTTTGTGCTCTTAGAGAATATAGAGATAAATGCAAGAATGCTAAACACTGTGTAAAACTAGCTAAACAAAAGTCATGGGAGGACTTTGGCAAGAATATAGAAAATAAATATCAAGAAGGTGGCAAAATATTCTGGAGGTTGTTGAAGAAGCTTAGGAATGGAAGAAAGAGTGCTGTAAAAGGAGTTAGAGATGATAAAGGTGACATGAAAACAGGAGAAAAAGATATCCTTGAAGTATGGAGTAATTACTTTGACTGATTTAACAGACTGATTTGGAGGAAAATTGTAGATAAGAAGTTAGTAATGAAGTAATTTTTTCATGTAGTACTGTCATATCCTGTACACCCCTTGAGGGTACATGGCAGGAATTTGATGATGCTTTAGGAGATCGGATGTTAAAACCACTGCTCATAAATCGATCATTAAAACCCACGGCCAATGAAAGGTGTAGATTTTCAAAAATTGCCAGTTCATTGGATGGCCAACAAAAAAGCTTGGGTGACCATTGATATTTTCACTGAGTGGTTCCACAAACATTTTGTGTCAGAAATTAGATGCTATTTGAATGACAAGGATCTCGAATTTAAAGTGCTTTGGATTCTTGATAATGCACCCGATCACCCTGCCATAGAACACCCAAATGTGCAATTTTTTTTTCTGCTTTCCAATACCACATCATTGCTACAACCTTCAGATCAGGGTATAATTGCGACTTTTAAAACATTATGTCAGATGAACATTTCAGTATGTTTTGAACAAGCTAAATGATGATGAAACACTGTCAGTTATGGATGTATGGAAAAAATTTTCAATTATGGATTCTGTTGATCAGGTTCGATTATCGTTATCTGAATTGAGACCAGAAACTATGAATGTGTGCTGGATAGCTATTTGGCTTTCATGTGTTAAAGAGAATGCGCCTGTTCCCTTCAATCATGCTGCAGAATTCCCCAATATAATAAGTTTGGCATGTGAAATTGGTGGAGAAGGATTCGATGATCTTACGTCGGCAGATATCGAAGAATTGGTAATTGATAAACCTCTTAGCGAAGACGAAAGACTCCTGAAAGCAAAGAAGTTAATGATAATGATCAAGATAATCCTACTTTTACTGCTGATATAATTAATGAAAGTCTTAAACTGGCCAGTAATTTAGGTAATTATTTTGCCTGACATGATCCAAATGAAGAATGTGCTGGGAAGTTTTCACATGAGCTTAAGTTGTTAATGTCTTCATACAGAAAATTATATCATGACTTATCTAAAGCATCAACACAGCGATTAATAACTGAGTTCATGCCTAAAACTACTGAAACAACCAGTGGTACTTTTGCTCCAGACATGACTAGAAGAATTCCACAAGTCAAGGTGGAAGTCGATGACGATAATACCATATCTAGTAGTTCTAGTGATATCACAGTCTTATGAAAACAAAAGCTTTTGCGTTTATTGTCAGAAACTCATAGCGAATAACATCATTTTTTTATAGAATGCTTAGCAAACAACTGAAATGAATGTTTTTTTTTTTTTTAAGTTATTAAAATTCATTATATGTATGCGTGTTCTCCATGAAATGTAAATAAAAATCTTATGATCCTAACGAATTTAATGTTTGTTTTTTTTCATTATTTTGCTTATATTTCGGGTTTGGAACCAATCTTCACGTTTTCTATGGAGTCAGTAGTTCTTTTTAAGCGTAATTTTTAGGAACGTATCTATCACTTAAAAAGAGGTTTAGGTGTAGTTTAAAAAAATAAATTACAATAATCACTATAGTTAAAAGATTATAGTGATAGACTGAAGTTTTGTTTGATCTTCATTGTTTTATAGTTTTTTTGACTGGAAAAAGTACTGTAAAAGGAATTAGAAATGGCAAAGATTATGTAAAAATTGAAGATAAAGATATTCTGAGTATCTCAATAATTGCCTTTGAAATACTTTCAAATGAAACAAGTAATGGCAGAACAGTTGTAGAATATATTCAGAGGAATGTTAGTATGTATTATTTTTAAGGGGGGGGGGGGGGGCTATCCAAAACCTGAAATGTGGAAAGGCAGCTTTATTAAATTATATTCAACCGGAAATACTCAAATATAGAGGTATAAATGTTTTATAGAGACTGCACTGCATAATTCAGAAGCCCAGGCCAGAGGTTGAATTCCAGATGATTGGATTAGATCTCTCATGGTTCCCATCTATAAAAAGAGAAATAAAACTGGATGTGAGAATTATAGAGGAATTTCTCTGCTAAGCAGGTGAGATTTATGCTATCATACTTTGAAAAGAGGTTAGGAAAATTGTGGAAGAGAAACTTGGAGAAGAAAGAGCTGGATTTATGCCAAATAGAAGTGTCAGGATCAAATTGAATTTCCCCTTCACAGCAAATAGTTAGTAATCATAGGACTATAACAATGATCTGTACTAAGTTTTGTAGTTCTGGAAAAGCATGTGACTTGGTGCTAAGAGAAAAGCTATTTTAGAGCAGGGTAAATGGAACATTATACAGAGCTGTACATAGTCTGTATTTAAATTTGTATCTCAGAAATTAAAATTGAAGGAGGCAAGAGGGTGGTTTCATGAAAAATCAAAGGTAAGACAAAAATACTATAGAATATCTGCTGTTTAGCAGTATCAAATTTTTTGCATTTTTTTAAATTTAGCGATGGCTGACTTTCCCTTTTTTTTATATTTAAAAAACTGGAAAGGAAAAGTTTTACTTTTGTTATTGTAAACATTTAACTAAATACATAATGCTTTATTCCTATTGATTATATTTCTTTAACAATATTTTATATAAAAGAAATCTCTAATACAGCATGTTGGATGGAAACTGTTTGATTCTGATATTTATTGGTAGATATCAAAGAAAGAAAGAACTCACCTGAATTTCCTTTCTAATTCTGGAATTTTAAAAAACTTGACAGGAGAAGGAAGTATTGAACTTTCAATTAAGTTCTTGTAATTAAAGAAATGTAGCCTTGTTTATGACAAGCAATGAATTTATTTTCATTTTCTCTGCCATGTTGTTTCACTGAGAGAACAGCTATTGCTTAGAATAGAATACATTCTGGAAGTAGAATAAGAACAAGAAAAGGAAAACAAAGTGAATGAAAACATTATTAGGGAGCAAATAGATTTCCCAAATTAATGGATACATTTTTTTTCAAAGGAAGCCAAGCTGAAATTTGGATAAAAGTGTTAAGAAGGAATTATATGATGTTTCCTGAGGTAATGGACAGTTCCTTTAATATAAAACATTCTGATTCAACCAGAACAAGTCTCCTTGTTCTGATTGAATGTTTTATACACTGTCATATTTAAGTGTGATGTGCACTGTTTTTTTTTTTTTATTTATTTCAAAAAAAAAAAAAAATGGCATGAGTTGTCTAATTAGATTTTTGTCAACTGTGTGTGTGTGTGTGTGTGTGTGTGTGTGTGTCTGTGGTGGTGGTGGGGGGGGACAGTGCTATCACGTTTGAAAGAATTAACAAGTTTTTATTTGTTCTTATCAAATTCTGTAATTTTGAAGAGAGGAAATCAGAAGCAGGTTTGTTTAATGTTTGTTTTTATTTTTCTGATGTAAAGTTTGTAGGCTCTTTTAGATTATAAGTTTCACTTATAATGTGCAATTGTATATAGCACTTGTGAGACTGAAACATTTTACATTCTGTTCCATTCATACTTACCAAAATTACACTGATGTTATTGTTTTGCAAATACCAATATTACTTTGAATTTGTCTTTCACTCTAAAGTTTTCAGTTACCTTTTTTTTATAAACTTATTCTCATAATGTAAAATAATGTCATCGATTTATAATATTTTGTATTAGTTGTTATGTTAATTATTTTCTTCTATGTCGGTTGTTGTCAGCTGTGCTTTTGTATTAATTTTACACTTTTGGTGTTATCCTTCCTATGTCTACTTTATCTTCTAACTCTATGTCAAGTACTCTTTACCTTACTCTAATTTAAGCTGATTAATTTAGTCCCTGCTTGTAATCCTTTATACTTCATATAAGTGCTAGCGCTATTAGTGTAAAGGCCTCTGAAATAGGCATTTCAGGGTTACATCATATCTCCCACACTGTGTAATTCAGGGAAATTTATATTATTTTTTGACTACACCACCCTGAATTAATTTTATAGCCATGAGAAGATTTGTTATAACACTTATAGAATAGATTACTTTCTAAACCAAACCTTAATCATTCACTGATGGCAATTTCTCTAATTTTAGCACACAGGTTCGATTATTTTTATGAGACAGTGCATTGGTCAAAGATCAGTAATTTTAAGTAAACAAAACATGTTTATTTTACCTTAGGCAACTTTGCAATATGATACACAATTAAACAATTTCTCTCTAATACCTATCTTGAACTCAAATCGTAACCTTACAAATTAGACCTGCTATTCACAATACTTAAATAACTTATCTTGCAAATCTAGGCAATTACTGGCTGTTACAATTTGCATCATTGGCTAACATTCTTCCTAATATATACTAGTTAAGTTTCAGTCTCAATTCTTTCTCATAACAACTATACAATTACTTTAACAAAGCTACCTTCAGTGGACATACAATTCTTAATCATTACCTCAGCATTAATACAATACAATCTACTCACAAATTTGCAGAAACATATATGGTCCTACCAGCTTTGAAGATTAGTGGCTGTCCTGCTGACTGCTTTCCTCCGTTCTATACACTAGCCTTCACTGAACGGCTTTCGGCTGTCATCCTTCTGTAGTGCTCTTCTGGGAATTGTGGCATAGCTCAAAATCGGTTCTGGATCTACTGTAGGCGCTGTTTATCTGGTTGCACGTGGCACGTTCCGTTACTGAAAATTCATCTCCGAAGAATAATCTGCCTCTCATGGTGTCCCATGCCTAGTGGTCACATTCCAACGAAGTTTCAGAAGTCCGAACGGGCCAATGAACTACAGAGACGAAAAACTCAAGGTCTCTAGAGGTTCTTAAGACCTCTTTTATATGATTCAGAAGTTCCTTGTTTTAGGGGTCAGAGACCTCTGAATCTTGACGTCACTGTTGTCTTGACCTTCAATTTTGGTGGCAAAATCTCCACATCTGAATGATCTTCAGTACCTTTGTTCACTTTCAAGTCGCCAACATAATCTTGTCTAATCCTCTTAACTTGAGGCAGAAATACTTTTAACATTCTGTTACATCAAAACTTTATATTACATCAACTTAACGTACAATTTTAACCTTCACAATATTTTATAACTTATGAACAATTCTATGTCATTCTTTTAGTCAGTTACCTTTACAAGTTTACTATCAGTATTTGTCTGTTAAAATACAGTAATGTACAATTTTGTTCTTTCCATATGATTTATGACCTCTGTAAAAATTAATGTTGGAAAATCTTAGCAAAATTTCACCACATCGAATTTTACAATAATAACTACTCTGGATACAAATTAAAATTGTTAACTAGATAAAGAAATTAGGTAATAAACTACTTAGTACACAAATAACAGTGCACTCTTTTATTCATCATGAATAAGGATCACATTCAAAGAAAGTGGCATTATCATAATTGGAGATATAAACCTTTCTTATTTGCTCTATGCAGATATGTTGTACTTCTGAACAAATCCAGTTCAAGTGTCCAGAATTCTTTAACTAAATTGAATAGCAGCTCTAAAAATTTGACATGAAAATTAGCAATAAAAAAAGACCAGAATTATGAAAATAGGCAGAACGTAGACCACTTCATCTGCATTCTCAATGGAGAACCTATAGAATAACATGTTTCAACTATTTAGGCACAACTTTTAGTAGATGTCAAATTGAATATGGAAATAAAAAACAGAATAACCAAATCTGATATGGTAGGGAGTCCATCAAAAAATTTATATAGCATAAGAGAGAAATTAACCAGAACACTAAACTAGCAGTATAACAGTTTTAACTTACTGATCTGAGAGTTGGATTAGAAATAATGCAGTTGATTAAAGACTAGAAACTGCAGATATGAGGATTTTAAGAATAATTAGGAAGTGAACAGATGGCAGAATCATATAAAAAATGAAGACATTAGTAAGGAACTTAAGGTTGTTAGAAATGTGTTAGCAGAGCTGTTCGAAGGTGGTTTAGCCACTTAATCAGAATTGGAGTGAAAGGTTATAAAAACAGTTGTTGGTGCTAAAATGGCAGCGAAAGACTAAGATCTATGTGGCTTGATGCTGTTAGAAGTGCACTACATGACAGAAATGTAAAAGCTGACAGTTGGAGGAAAATTGTTGACAGGAGATTAGTAATAAGGTAAAGTTAATTGTCATAGCATATGCAAGTATGCTACTGTCATGGCATACTGTGCATATTAGGAAATTGCTGATGATAACAACCCCAGTGATATTTATGCAGAAACCATACAGACATGTAAATCATCTTCCATTAAATCAGCTATAACACACACACACAATTACTGGACAATAATATGCTTCCCTCATAGTAGTTGCTTCGGGCATTGTGCCAGATCTCAGCATTATATATATATTTATATATATATAGTCTTGCCATAAATACTATTACAACTTCTGTGCACCCCCACACTCTTCACAGAATTGTGTGAACTTGGTTCCGTTAGTGGTGCCATGCACAGCCAACATTTGCATGTTATCAGTAGCGAGAGAGAGAGAGAGATTCTCTAGCTGTACAGATTAGTACAGCTAGAGATTGAGAACTGTGTAGCTGTAATAGCACTTCCTAAGGTTGGAATGCAGCCACCTTTTATTTTCAACATGCTAAAAACACTTGGGATCAGTATAATGTTTGTGTATCAGACATATCACCAACTGTTATAACAATACAGACAGCTTGTGAGGACTGTGAAGGCATGCCTCTACCATAATCCTGTGAGAATGCAGAAAGTGATGTCGTGAGAGATGAACATTTTGCAGAGAATGATGTTATGTGTACTAACCGATGACCTGGGGGGTTAGAGCCTATCGTCGTTCTACTGGACATTTCCTAACATCACCCTCTGTCTCATAAGTGGTTCCGACAGTATGCGAACAACAGACACAGATATTCTCTTCACTGATGAGAATATTTTCACATTCAAGAGTTATTTAACCCCAAATGATCAGCTATGCCCTGGATGGTCACACAGCACATTCCATAAAACCCAGGAGGTCATCACTCTGCATTAGTGATAATTTGATGGAGGGTGACATATCGGGGGAGGGGGGATGTTCATGTTGCATTTCTGCAAGAAAGGGGTCAAAACCTGTATCAAAGCATCATGCTGGAACTTATGGTATGGTCCCTGAACAACATCTTGTTTCAAGGTAGGCATGGACTTCCAACAGGACTCAGCCCCTGCACACAAGGCAAGGACCTCACAACAGTGGTTGGAGGCGAATGTGTCTGACTCCATATCACCATCTGATTTTGTCCTGTCTGGAAGTCCCAATCTGAATCAGTTGGACAACACTCCAGCATCTTTAGCCTGAAGGTGGATTCGGAGTGAGCAGTGGCAGAATTTTCGTTGGATGTTGTACGTGTGCCGCCATCGATATGTGGCCTCACACACTTCAGCATGTGTGTGAAATGCAAAAAGGGAACATTTCAAACATTCAGTGCTACTACATGCATGTTATACATGTGGTTTGTATGCTGTAAATGATTTATTGATAGAGGTTTATGCACTGTTCAAGTTGTAATAGTATGGCTAGACTAGGTACATATCACTCCATATGTTTGGCTACAGTAAGTGTTTTTTAGCTGTAAGAGAGCTAGTATAAACAACATGTAGTGATAGGAATTAAGTCTAAAATAAACCAGACTTGAATATTCCTTTAATGGTGATTCCTAGTATGAGGGAGGGTGAGATTTCTATTATAATAAATCAAATAATAAAAAAAATATACTGACACCCCATGCTCCCACCTCCTATTTCATTGTTAAGCAGCCTTTTATAGATTCTGCTTTGTATTGCATTCATGGAACATTAATAATGCAGAAGTTATAACTAATGCTGTAAGCTTTTCTAATAATGTTCCAGTGCTTCTTTATAGTGATTCATTTGTTTTACAAATGTTTCGCTTCAAAGAATTTTGCATTATCAAACACTATGCTTTAAAATGGTTATAATTTCAAGGTATCCAAAACATCAATGACAGATGTGTTGCGGTCCATACCACAGAAGGAAATGGCAGGTATATGGAACACATCAGTCAAGATCATATGGTTCCATTATATCTTCATGCAGCTTGTCATAATTTGTTCAGATGGCTAGTCTTGGAGAATCAATATCCAGAAATCTGTGATGGCACAGCAGGGAATTGAAACTAGACAGAAGCAGTTAAAAATGTGAATGTTTATTCAAAGAGTTCACTGATCTTGAGCATTTGCCTATTCTGAATTAGAATAATGATTTAAAAATGTAATTAGTATTAAACTACTTCATCATAATTTTACTTGGGGTATATATTGAAATAATTTTTTATTTTTATATTTTCTTTTTCTTTCAACTAACACAGAATTAATACAAGACTAAGAACTAAGAAAAGGCAAACAACTTGGCTGTTTTCAACATTTTTTTTTAATCTATAAATAGCTAATTTCCTATGGTCAAAGCTAACTTGTAATTAATGCTCTTACCCGTTGTTATTATTATTATTATTACATAACACCTCCAGGGAGTCCAAAGACTCATCGAGGGAGGGCATCTGCTCTACAATTCTCTGTCTCCGCAAACCGCAACTACTTCATCATCCACACCAATGCCATCTACCGCCAACCACCACCACCACTAGTACTTTCACAGACAATCGCAAACATCCATGTCCACGGCGGGATTGAAATCCGCAGCCTTTTGGCGGGAGAGCGAATATCCTAACCACTCGGCCAACCAGGCTGGCTATATTAAATGGAAACATTTAAACAGTAATAAACTGACTACACATGTCATTTGTATAATAAAAAAATGAAGTGTTTAATACAGAAATATGTATACTTCATAATGAATATCTTCTCACATCATCAGAGTGAATACACAGCTCTTGGACAGTTACCGGCAACAAGGATGGAAATGAAAACAAATATTACAAAGTACATTATTTTAGCTACTCTGAGAACAGAATTATGTTATAATAGCTGGATCTCTCAGGTTGAAGAAACGTGTATAATCTGTATATTGTGATTGTCAACATCTGGAGTACAACCATCTGGCTGAGATTGGAGAGAGTAAGTTTATCTTTTGTGGAAGGAAGATAAAAGACTTTTTACTTGTTTATATAAGTCATTTGGAGATCAGATTATTTTTCAAACCTTATTCAATCCATTCTTGGGAACTTTTGCTATAAAGAATAGATATTCTTTAATATTTGCTGAGGTGCTATTAGTAGGAGAGTAGTTAATCTATCATTAGATAATTGCCCTTGCAGTTATCTATGTCATAAAACAATTTTTCTCCCACAAACCCAAGTTTTTTCATCCTGCATGAGAAACTAGCCAAGAATACATACAGTTTGCAGATACAGCCTTTGTAGATGGAATTAACTTCACTGTTGTAATATTAATTAAGTTTCTGTTAGTCCAAGTTCCTTGACAGTGATAGATTGTTGAGCCTCACACATAGAGGAAAGAGGGTGGGGGGAATACTACAAGATAGTACAAAGTTAGCATTAATGAATGGTGCACAAGATAAAATTGTAAAATACATTTTAATAGCAGAGAAAAGGGAGAGCATTGAAGAACCAATTAAAGAGCAGGTGTTTTGTGATGTCCTTTCTAAATTCACTAGAAAAATGTGAAGGTGTATCAATGATGCTTGCTAATGAATGAAAATACAGTAGAGGTATGATATTTTGATTTTTGGTCATTTTCACCACATTTTGTGATTTTCTGACTGTTGTCAGTGAATGCTTGTTTATTGTCTATCAATAAGCACTTGCTAAACAGATATCATTAAAATAGGTATGCCACATCCATGAATGCTTGTTTTGGCAAGGAAAGTTTTAAAATAATCAGTTTGTGGTTTACTGGATTATTGGATGCTAGCTTAAAAAAACAGATTAGTAAAGTAAGTAAATATTCATTTAAGTGATTAAGTCATACATCATGACAATTGATTCCTAATAATAAATTACTATTTATTCATTTTATTATTATTATTTTTTTAGGCTGTCACAACGATGAACTTCTTTCAACCTACTCCAATACAAGCTGCAACTATCCCTTTAGCTCTTATGGGACGGGATATCTGTGGCTGTGCTGCTACGGGAACAGGTAAGGTCTAGATTATGATGCTGATATTAAGATTGAGAGCATAAAATGGAAAATAAACAAGAGCAGTATAATTTTTCATATTCATGGAATTCAACTTTTCTAATTATTGTTACATTTTCTGGTTTCAAAGGTTTTTATATAGTTATCATCATCAAATTCCTGATATGATAGTACTACATGAAAAAAATTACATCATTACTAACTTCCTATCTATAATTTTCCTCCAAATCAGTCTGTTACTTATCAAGACTCCAACATTAACAGATCTTATATTTCTATCGTTTAAGGTACTTTGTATCATATCAATCCACCTATATATTGGTCTTCCTCTGGGTCGTTTTGCTACCAACCTGGCAGAGAACACTTGTTTTGCTAATCTTTCTTCGCCCATTCTGTTTAAGTGACCATACTACCTGAGATTAGCTCTGCTAACGCATTCCTGGATGTTGACAATGTCAAGTTCTTTCCTAATATCCTCGTTTTTAATATGATATTGCCATTGATGCCATCTGTTCACGCCTATAATCTTTCTCAGGACTCTCATATCTGCAGTCTCTAGTCTCTGGTCAAGTGTTTTACTTCTGACCCAGCTCTCAGATCAATAAGTTAAAACTGGTTTGAACACTTGTATACAGCTAATTTAGTGTTCCAACTAATTTCTCTCTTATTGCATATGAATTTATTCAATTGACTTCCTACCATACCAGCTTTGCTGATTCTATTGTCTATTTCTATATTTAATTTACCATCTTCAGTAAAAATCGTGCCTAAGTAGCTGAAATGTTTTACTTGTTCCACAGGTTCTCCATTCACAACACAGTTGACATTTTCAATGATTCTGCCTATTTTCATTGTCTTTGTCTTTTTATTGCTGACCTTCATACCATATCTATTACAACAGCTATTCAATTTAATAAGCCAAAGAGCTTATTAAATTGAATTAAATTAAATTAGTAATTAACAATTAATATAGAAGTACACTTTGGCAATTCGATAGCAGAGGTATGTAAGTTCGTGTTCACTTAAAACCTTGATATCCCAAGTCTACCTACTCACTGATGAGACCTCAAAAAAGGTTGAAACCGGTCTGGGTAGTGACCTCTTCTCATAATGTAAAACAATATATACATCTCATAGGAGCTGGGTTTTACATTATGAGAGAATATTAAAGTTAGTGACGGAGCTTGCTCCACCTTTGCATGGAGTTGCCCTAGTGTTGTACTACCCAAGTGATCATTTACACTTGAGCTTCGCCGATAGTTTTTTCGGCATGAAACTCTATGGATTTCGATGGATATCGATCCGAGTTTCGTACTCGGCTATAAAAACATAAAGGGATTTACTATCCCCCTTTCTATTAGCTATTCAATTTAGTCAGAGAATCTTGCAGACTTGTAGCGGATTTATTTAGAAATATAACATCATCCGCATAAAGCAAAGAGCTGACATTAACATCTCCAATTTTGATATCATGTTTAATACCACATTCCTTCAAAATGTGATCCATATAGATAATGAATAACAGAGGGGATAATGTACATCCTTGTCTCACACCAGATTTAACATTAAACCATCTTCCTGTACTTCCTTCAATTCTAACTGCTGACTTACAACTCAAATAAAGACTAAATATTGCTTGATATAATGCCCCATTGACACCACATAACTGTAGCGTATTGAATAGCTTCTCTCTTGGCACCTTGTCATATGCCTTTTCCAAATCGACAAAACTTAAATACAGATCTTTGTTATATTCCCATGCTTTCTCGACTATTTGTTGTAAAGTGAAGATCTGATCCTGATAGCCTTTATTTGGCCTGAATCCAGCTTGTTCTTCACCAAGCTTTTCTTCCACAATTCTTCTCAACCATTTCTCAAGTATACTTGCATAGATCTTGCCAGGAACACTCAGTAGGGAAAGACCTCTGTAATTCTCACATTCAGTTTTATTTCCCTTTTTATATATGGGTACTATGAGAGCTCTACTCCAATCATCGGGAATTCGTCTCTCTGTCCAGGCTTTCTGAACTATGCAGTGCAGCCACTGTAAGACTCGTATACCACCATACTTCAGCATTTCTGGTCGAATATCATCTATTCCTGCTGCCTTTCCACATTTCAATCCTTTTGATGGCTTTTTCTACTTCAAGTATGGATATGTATTCCTGACTGCATGCCTGGTCAGTGTTTTTTACCACTGTGCTGTCATCACTGCTTGTTTCATTTAGTAGTTTTTCAAAGTAATTACTCCATACTTCAAGGATATCTTTTTCTCCCGTTTTCATGTCACCTTTGTCATCTCTAACTCCTTTTACAGCACTCTTTCCTCCATTCCTAAGCTTCTTCAACAACCTCCAGAATATTTTGCCACCTTCTTGATATTTATTTTGTATATTCTTGCCAAACTCCTCCCATGACTTTTGTTTAGCTAGTTTTACACAGTGTTTAGCATTCTTGCATTTGTCTCTGTATTCTCTAAGAGCACAAATTGACTTATATAGTCGTGTATTAATTAATAAGAGTTCAAGAGACTATTTTACATTAGAGTAAACTGGCCTTGTCCAGCATTTTTTATTTAGCATATTTAGAATATACACATGAAAGATAAAGATAATTCTTAAATGTTTTTCTTAATTTTTTTCTGGAATGTTGATCCTACACTGGCTGTGGCATCATTCTGTGTGTGACTTTTATGGTTCTAAAATGCCACATCAAGTGATGTCAGCAGGTGTCACCTTTGTACAGAGAGAAATGTTTGTTATGCCAAATGATAAATTTGTGGTGCCAGCATTACAAGCATGGGTAAACTGGTCAGTGATACAGAATGGTCACAAGCTACTCTAAACAACATGACTGATTATCTGTTTACAATTTATTAACTGTGACTTGCTTGTGTTATGTCAGAAGACATAACAATATTATCATTTGAAATAAGAAATTAATAATCTACCAGAAGTGAACGTTTATGTATAATTTTGTAATATAGTATTGTATAATCTTAATTTAGTATTGTGAAATTTCAGTGTACAAAATATATAATAGTTACTTAGTTAGAAATTTTGTATGTGAACAACCAATCATTTTGTTAGAAAAGAGAAATCAAATACTATACCAATTGTGTACGCCCAACTTCAGTAAGTCTGTTGAGAAGAACTGTGCTTTCCCCCTTTCACTCTGTGGAAAGTTACGAGAGTTTAGTTAGGTTGCTGCGAGTGGCGCTATGTACTTAGAGAGACACAAGGAGAGTAGGACGCATGCGCGTTCAACGACAGCGGGAAAGAGAGGTAGTTTAAAAGCGAATGCATCGCTACATTCGAGGCTTTTTCTCGGAGACGTTTTTCCTGCTACTGTTCATCTGTGAGATGGATTGTCCGACTGGTAGGAGGGAAGTTCCACGTGGTTCCCCTAGTTGTGGAAAGTATAATCGTAAGACAAAGGAAACTACCAGTCAGAGATAAAGAAAGCCCAGCAGTCTTAATGGTGGAAAACAAGAATGTGGATGTCCATTCGAAATTACAGAAGGAAAGCCTAGGTATTATTGTGATGAAATAAATCTGAAGTAGCCTAGAGAATTAGTGCAGCGAATCGGTAAGACGAACTTTATATTTTCTAATCTGTGAATTTAATTGTGAGGATCTTAAGTGTGTGGAAAAAAACAGTGATAGAACTGTGGCCAAATATAAATGCAAGAAATAATGTCATTGTTTAGTATTATGTATTTGTAAAGGAACTATTAATGTTACTCAGATATTGGAAAAGAGAAAGAAAATGTTAAATTGGACAGGACAATTAAGAAAAGTTTTGATTGATTTCTAGGGTGTTTAAGAGAGAGAGAAAACTAAGTAAATAATCTTTAACTTTGATATTCTGTGATATAAGCCTTAAAGTAATGTAATTCTGTGATATATAATTTAGTATTGGTATTCTTAAACATGAATTTTCAAGTGTTTTATTTAAATATGTGTACAAGAATGAGATAATATGTATGTGTGTTTAGATTGAGAGACTGACTAAGTCTATATAAATGACTTGTATGTTTTATTTTAGTGAAATTAAATTGTTCTGTTATTACAATGAAGTTAGTTTTCCTTATGTCTAGAGTTACTGCACTTGTCCATAAAAGTTAAACGAACCTCTTAAAGGCGGGAAATAGTCAAGGATCAGGTCACGATTGCAAGTTATGAAAATTTATTGAGAAGAGTGAATGCTGACTGGCTTCTAACTCCCTGGTTTTAATTTCAATATATCCATGGACTCAAAGTGGTGCAGCATAAACAAATAAATTTCTTTGAGTTTAAATAGGGAGATAGAACCAGAGTTGAGACAAAGAAGTTGGCATCTGCCATTTGCATTTCTTTGTCTCAAAGGACCTCAGCTTCATTCTTGTCAGAGGTACGGCCATATTGGGAATTGAGAATTAAGAATAGGAAATTTTAAGTGAAAGTCGACACGACACTTGCATTACAAGATGGCAGCACAGCATATTGAGCAGATTCACATTCTATGACTAAGGGTAGTAACAAGTTAATGAAACAGTTGAACAAATTCTCAACTGGTTTATAGGTTATGTTGAAAAACAACTTCAAGGTTCCTCTTTCATTTGTATATAATTATAACAATATCACATTCCTGTTGAAAACTTGACCAAGACTGCAGTTTACATCATATTAATAGGCTAATTATTTCAAGTGGTTAAACGCTCAGAAATAAAAATTCCATAAATTCAGAGAGTTAAAATTTCAGAATTTAATGCAGGCTGGGGCATCACCAGGGCAAACAGCGAAAAGTCAGCTACTGGAACAAATCCTAAAACTCATCCCAACTCAACATGACGAAAGTTCAAGATCAGTACTTTCAACATAAGAAGCCTGAATTAACAACACATATAAAGTATATTAATTAAAGGTAACTTTAACGAATAACTTCTATATTTCGGCAATGTCACATTGCCATCTTCGGGAACATAAAGATATGGTATGCACTCAGGAACTAACACAAAGCAAATGAGGAAGAAAGCAAGAAACTAATATTGTTCCTAAAGTCCTAATGGTGCCCTCTTGCAGGCTAATTTGGTAGTCTTGGCAGTTGGGCTGAAGTTCTCATAATGAAAGTCTCCCAAATTTGGGGCAGTTTCATGCACCCAAATTTGTTGAGGTTAGGAACGTTTTTTAGAGCTGCTGAAGATTCTTTGAATAATCTTTCGTATTTAAACTTGCTGCGATGGATTATTTTTGTTTTCTTCCAACGAATTTTATGGTGGGTATCTAAGGCATGGTCAGCCAGCCCAGAGCGGCTGTACTGGTGAAACCGGATGTAATCTTGGTGTTCTGAAATCCTGATATTTGTTGTTCTGCCTGTTTGGCCAAAGTAGGACAATTTGCAGCTGCAAGGGACCTGGTATACACCAGGTAGGTCTAGGGGAAGTGGTTGGTCTTTGGCATAGCGGATAAGGGATGCCAACTTTTTATATGGTCTGTAACAGGAAGTAAGGTCATATTTTTTCAGAGGTGCCCTGGATGTAGGGGATGGTGATAGACTTGGTGTAATCTTTATTGTGGAGGGGGTTGTGGTTTACAGGTTTTAGTATTTTTTTGGATTTTTTTGGGGTTATAGCCATTGG
This sequence comes from Typopeltis vanoorti, assembly GCF_054136105.1. Lineage (NCBI taxonomy): Eukaryota > Metazoa > Arthropoda > Arachnida > Uropygi > Thelyphonidae > Typopeltis > Typopeltis vanoorti. The sequence goes on along the minus strand of NC_143557.1, from coordinate 87,206,501 downwards.
CTAAGAAAGTGTTGAGGATGTGGTTTAGTTCAATAGTCAGGGCCTTGTCATCTGAGCAGATTAATTTTGCCCTGTTATATAGTGTTTTTATCACCCCATATTGTTGTGAGGGTGGGGGGGGGATTGCTGGTGAATGTATCTGCCAGTGTGGGTGGGTTTTCTGTAAACAGAGAAAACCAAAGATCCATCAAGCTGGCGGGTGATTAAAGTGTCTAGGAAGGGGATGGTGTTGTTTTCCTCTTTTTCTAAGGTGAACTGGACTCTGGGATGTTGATTGTTTAAGTGTGTTAGGAAGGAGTGGCGTGTGTCTGAGCCATGTGGCCAAATAGCAAACACATCATCCACATAACGAAGCCAAATAGTGGGTTTTTGTGGGGCGGAGTTTAAGGCTTTCTCTTCAAATGTCTCCATAAAGAAATTGGCCAAGGGTGGCGAAAGTGGTGAACCCATGGCTGTCCCCTCTATCTGTTTGTAGAATTTCCTTGCCAAACGAAATAGCCTGAGTTCATTGTGAACTGAAATAGGGCAGAGATATCGGGAGGAAACTTGGCTTGGATGAGATCAAGGGTTTCTTTGAGTGGGACATTAGTGAATAGGGAGGAGACGTCAAAACTGACCATTATGTCAGTGTGTTGGAGTGTGAGGTTTTTCTATACTGGCTTTAAAGTGGTCCGAGTTTTTTATGTGTGATGGTGTGTTGCCAGTGTAGTGTGTGAGCGTTTTGGCTAAATGTTTGGCTAATTTATATGTGGGGGAATCAATGCCATCCACTATGGGACGCAATGGCACATTTTGTTTATGTATTTTTGGGAGTCCATATAATCGGGGGGGGGGGGGGTCTAGAGTTATAAGGTTTAAGTTTGTTGGTGACTTCCACAGGCCAAGAAGTGACTTTCTTAAGGAGTCTGTGGATAGTTCTAATCTGAGAGCTGGTCGTATTATATTCAATGGGATGGTAAGTAGTACGGTCTCGTACTAAAGAATTTAGCTTACCATTGTAGTCTTTTTGATTGAGTACCACAGTGGCGCTTCCCTTATCAGCTTTGGTCATTACTATTTTTTTGTTGTTTTTCAATTCTTGTAGAGCTGTATATTCGTTTTTGGATAAGTTGGATTTTGGAGGTTTGGCTTTAGTGAGAACACCGACTACATCCAGTCTCACGTTGTTGGCGATATGGTTAGGCAGGTTGCAAATTCCACGCTCTATTTGGATCATGATTTCTTCAGCAGGTATCCTTTTAGGAGCTAGGGCGAAATTGTGACCACGTGAAAGTGCGGCGAGTGCTTCAGGCTTTAAAACTGCCGACGAGAGGTTGACTACAGTGTTGTGTGGTGGCTGGGGTACAGAAGTAGAAGTCTTTGTCAGGTTTTCGTATTTTTTCACGTGCCGACTACGTATTTTTTCGAATTCCTTTCTTGCCAATGTGCATGAGATGTCATGAAGTATAGACCATAGATCAAGGCCGAGTGTATTAGAAAGCTCTTCTTCTGGCACCCGTAAGGTTTTGTTTTCATCGGCAAGGAGAATGAGCGTCGCAGTAATTTGTTCTCTTAACAGGGCGAAGCTAGTGCGGTTATAAATGCGTAGAGCTTTCTCGGAAGTGAAATGGTGCTTCAATTCCACACAATTAGGGATCACTTTGTTATCCCGGCAGCATTTTAGGAACGTCAGACGATTTATTTGCCTCGATATCTTCAACCTCAGTTTGCCGTATTGACGGGCCTTTCGTGCGATTGCATCTCCGTGGATGATCATAATTCTAGAAGTAAGACTTATACGTTGGTTAGACATAACTGGTAATTAGTTTATGGAATTAACAACGCATATAAAGTATATTAATTAAAGGTAACTTTAATGAATAACTTCTATATTTCGGCAATGTCACATTGCCATCTTCGGGAACATAAAGATATGGTATGTGCACTCAGGAACTAACACAAAACAAATGAGGAAGAAAGCAAGAAACTAATATTGTTCCTAAAGTCCTAATGGTGCCCTCTTGCGGGCTAATTTGGTAGTCTTGGCAGTTGGGCTGAAGTTCTCATAATGAAAGTCTCCCAAATTTGGGGCAGTTTCATGCACCCAAATTTGTTGAGGTTAGGAACGTTTTTTAGAGCTGCTGAAGATTCTTTGAATAATCTTTCGTATTTAAACTTGCTGCGATGGATTATTTTTGTTTTCTTCCAACGAATTTTATGGTGGGTATCTAAGGCATGGTCAGCCAGCCCAGAGCGGCTGTACTGGTGAAACCGGATGTAGTCTTGGTGTTCTGAAATCCTGATATTTGTTGTTCTGCCTGTTTGGCCAAAGTAGGACAATTTGCAGCTGCAAGGGACCTGGTATACACCAGGTAGGTCTAGGGAACTGGTTGGTCTTTGGTAGAGCAGATAAGGAATGCCAACTTTTTATATGGTCTGTAACAGGAAGTAAGGTCATATTTTTTGAGGATATTGGTTATTTTTTCAGACGTGCCCTGGATGTAGGGGATGGTGATAGACTTGGTGTAATCTTTATTGTGGAGGGTGTTGTGGTTTACAGGTTTTAGTATTTTTTGGATTTTTTTGGGGTTATAGCCATTGGCTAAGAAAGTGTTGAGGATGTGGTTTAATTCAATAGCACTAGCTTCGCCCTGTTAAGAGAACAAATTACCGCGACGCACGTTCTCCTTGCCGATGAAAACAAAACCTTACGGGCGCTAGAAGAAGAACTTTCTAATACACTCGGCCTTGATCTATGGTCTATATTTCATGACATCTCATGCACATCGGCAAGAAAGGAATTCGAAAAAATACGTAGTCGGCACGTGAAAAAATACGAAAACCTGACAAAGACTTCTACTTCTGTACCCCAGCCACCACTCAACACTGTAGTCAACCTCTCGTCGGCAGTTTTAAAGCCTGAAGCACTCGCCGCACTTTCACGTGGTCACAATTTCGCCCTAGCTCCTAAAAGGATACCTGCTGAAGAAATCATGATCCAAATAGAGCGTGGAATTCGCAACCTGCCTAACCATATCGCCAACAACGTGAGACTGGATGTAGTCTGTGTTCTCACTAAAGCCAAACCTCCAAAATCCAACTTATCCAAAAACGAATATACAGCTCTACAAGAATTGAAAAACAACAAAAAAATAGTAATCACCAAAGCTGATAAGGGAAGCGCCACTGTGGAACTCAATCAAAAAGGCTACAATGGTAAGCTAAATTCTTTAGTACGAGACCGTACTACTTACCACCCCATTGAATATAATCCGACCAGCTCTCAGATTAGGATTATCCACAGACTCCTTAAGAAAGTCACTTCTTGGCCTGTGGAAGTCACCAACAAACTTAAACCTTATAACTCTAGACCCCCCCCGATTATATGGACTCCCAAAAATACATAAACAAAATGTGCCATTGCGTCCCATAGTGGATGGCATTGATTCCCCCACATATAAATAAGCCAAAACGCTCACACACTACACTGGCAACACACCATCACACATAAAAAACTTGGCCCACTTTAAAGCCAGTATAGAAAACCTCACACTCCAACACACTGACATAATGGTCAGTTTTGACGTCTCCTCCCTATTCACTAATGTCCCACTCAAAGAAACCCTTGAGCTCATCCAAGCCAAGTTTCCTCCCGATATCTCAGCCCTATTTCAGTTCACAATGAACTCAGGCTATTTCGTTTGGCAAGGAAAGTTCTACAAACAGATAGAGGGGACAGCCATGGGTTCACCACTTTCGCCACCCTTGGCCAATTTCTTTATGGAGACATTTGAAGAGAAAGCCTTAAACTCCGCCCCACAAAAACCCACCATTTGGCTTCGTTATGTGGATGATGTGTTTGCTATTTGGCCACATGGCTCAGACACACGCCACTCCTTCCTAACACACTTAAACAATCAACATCCCATAGTCCAGTTCACCTTAGAAAAAGAGGAAAACAACACCATCCCCTTCCTAGACACTTTAATCACCCGCCAGCTTGATGGATCTTTGGTTTTCTCTGTTTACAGAAAACCCACCCACACTGGCAGATACATTCACCAGCAATCCCCCCCCCACCCTCACAACAATATGGGGTGATAAAAACACTATATAACAGGGCAAAATTAATCTGCTCAGATGACAAGGCCCTGACTATTGAACTAAACCACATCCTCAACACTTTCTTAGCCAATGGCTATAACCCCAAAAAAATCCAAAAAAATACTAAAACCTGTAAACCACAACCCCCCTCCACAATAAAGATTACACCAAGTCTATCACCATCCCTTACATCCAGGGCACCTCTGAAAAAATAACCAATATCCTCAAAAAATATGACCTTATTTCCTGTTACAGACCATATAAAAAGTTGGCATCCCTTATCCGCTCTACCAAAGACCAACCACTTCCCCTAGACCTACCTGGTGTATACCAGGTCCCTTGCAGCTGCAAATTGTCCTACTTTGGCCAAACAGGCAGAACAACAAATATCAGGATTTCAGAACACCAAGACTACATCCGGTTTCACCAGTACAGCCGCTCTGGGCTGGCTGACCATGCTTTAGATACCCACCATAAAATTCGTTGGAAGAAAACAAAAATAATCCATCGCAGCAAGTTTAAATACGAAAGATTATTCAAAGAATCTTCAGCAGCTCTAAAAAACGTTCCTAACCTCAACAAATTTGGGTGCATGAAACTGCCCCAAATTTGGGAGACTTTCATTATGAGAACTTCAGCCCAACTGCCTAGACTACCAAATTAGCCCGCAAGAGGGCACCATTAGGACTTTAGGAACAATATTAGTTTCTTGCTTTCTTCCTCATTTGCTTTGTGTTAGTTCCTGAGTGCACATACCATATCTTTATGTTCCTGAAGATGGCAATGTGACATTGCCGAAATATAGAAGCTATTCATTAAAGTTACCTTTAATTAATATACTTTATATGCGTTGTTAATTCCGTAAACTAATTACGAGTTATGTCTAACCAACGTATAAGTCTTACTACTAGAATAAGAAGCCTGAATGGCAAAGAAATGGAGCTAGCTGAGGAGTTGGGTAAGTGTATCAGATTGACATAATAGGGGTGACTGAAACAAAAAGGCAAAAACTGGTGAGATCTTTTTGAACAATAAATACAAAATGTTATATTCAGGCAATGACAATCAAGGAAAACAAGGAGTAACCATAGTATTCAACACTAAATACGAGGCCAATCTTCTTGAATGGCAGGCACTCTCAAGTAGAGTGATGTCGGCAAATATGAGAATGGGGAACTGTACAATAAGACTTATTTGTGCCTATTGTTCCACAGAAGGGTCTACTAAGGTAGAAGTGGAGGAATTTTTGAGGCTTTAGAGAAAGCAACTGACAGAATGAAAAAGGAAAAGTTCATCCTTGTGATGTTTAGTTGGGGATCTAAATTGGAGTAGGAAATGATTGTCAGACATACAAAAATATTTTGGGAAAATTTGGAGAAAAGAGCAAAGCTAATAATAATGGCAATTTCCTGTTGGATTTCTGCTCAGGACATGGACTGGTTATTACTAACACAAGGTTCGAACATAAAAATGTGCACAAATTCACATGGAGAGAAGAGGCAAGGAATAAGAAAAGTCTCATTGACTATGTTATTGTTGATAGTGATGTTTTTCCACTGGAGCAGGACACCAGAGTGTACAGGGGATTTGAAATCGGAAGTGATCCATTTAGTCTTGAGCAGGATAAAATTGAATTTCATACTGAAAAGAAGAACACGTAAGAACGTTTTAAAGCAAATAAAAGTTGAGCAGCTCTCAGATGTGAAGTGTAGATTAAAATACACAAAGATTATTGAAGAAAAAATGAAAGAGGTTGAGAACAGCAACCAAACCTTGGAGATTCAGTGGCAAGGCTTGAAGAAAACACTGATTGATTTGGCCAGAGAGGCAAGTGCTGTAATGATCGAAAGATCAGAACTCCATTGTGGACACAGGAAGTTAAAGAAAAGAAGAAAGCATATCAAAAATTCCTGGCAAATAAGTCAGTTTGTGCTTTTTGAGAATACATAATTTACTTGGATGCACACTTTGCTCTCTTCCCTCTGCCTTTTAAACATACCCTGCTTACATTTTAAGTCAAATTTGGAGACGGTTCACTTTGTCCACACGAAGCCACCCTTGAAGGTGATCAAAATTGGATGCATGCTTTGTCTCATAGTGTCATTTTATACTGTATTCTTTTGATACTGATACTGACTCATGACAAATTAAACACACTGGCTTATTGTTGATCGGCACAAAAAAGTACAAATTGGTCCACTTTTCATTAAATACCACAAGAATCACTTGATTTATGCTTTTTGCTCTTAGATGTCATAGATGGAAGGTGAACCCAAAGAATGATCCAAAATGGCCGTGTAACGGTTATTATCCACTGAATATGTCTCACACTAATGAAAAAAGTCTTGCAATATTAAACCACAGTAATAATCTATGGCTGATACGACGAACATGCGTGTGCTTATACACGAATATCACACTGTTCACGACTGACTGACTGTGGATGAGATTCTCTTGTATTTTTATGAAAATAATGAAGTATCGAGAACCTTCAAGATGTATCTGGAAAGCACTAGACAGCGCACTCGAGCGAACTACTGCTTCAGCTGTCTACCTGCGAAGTTAGTACTAGTACTTCAGTAGCACTTGGTACTGATAGATGGCTGAAGAAGCATGTTCTATTTAATATTTATTTTTATAGGATTTTATGTAAAGTATCAAATGCACAGCATTCCTTGTGAAAATGGAAAGCATCTCATCATCATCATCATCAAATTCCTGCCATGTACTCTCAAGGGGTGTACAGGATATGACAGTACTACATGAAAAAATTACTTCATTACTAACTTCTTATCTACAATTTTCCTCCAAATCAGTCTGTTACTTATCAAGACTCCAACATTATCAGATCTTATATTTCTATCGTCTAAGGCACTTTGTACCGTATCAATCCACCTATATCTTGGTCTTCCTCTGGGTCGTTTTCCTGCCAATCTGGCAGAGAACACTTGTTTTGCTAATCTTTCCTCTCCCATTCTATTTAAGTGACCATACCACCTGAGATTAGCTCTGCTAACGCATTCCTGGATGCTGACAATGTCAAGTTCTTTCCTAATATCCTCATTTTTAATATGATATTGCCATTGATGCCATCTGTTCACGCCTCTAATCTTTCTCAGGACTCTCATATCTGTGGTCTCTAGTCTTTGGTCAAGTGTTTTACTTCTGACCCAGCTCTCAGATCCATAAGTTAAAACTGGTTTGAACACTGTCTTGTATACAGCTAATTTAGTGTTCCGACTAATTTCTCTCTTATTCCATATGAATTTATTCAATTGACTTCCCACCATACCAGCTTTGCTGATTCTGTTGTCTATTTATATATTTAATTTACCATCTTCAGTAAAAATCTTGCCTAAGTAGCTGAAATGTTTTACTTGTTCCACAGGTTTTCCATTCACAACACAGTTGACATTTTCAATGATTTTGCCTATTTTCATTGTCTTTGTCTTTTTATTGCTGACCTTCATACCATATCTATTACAACAGCTATTCAATTTAGTCAGAGAATCTTGCAGACTTGTAGCGGATTTATTTAGAAGTATAACATCATCTGCATAAAGCAAAGAGCTGACATTAACATCTCCAATTTTGATATCAGGTTTAATACCACATTCCTTCATAATGTGATCTATATAGATAATGAATAACAACACCAGATTTAACATTAAACCATCTTCCTGTACTTCCTTCAATTCTAACTGCTGACTTACAACTCAAATAAAGACTAAGTATTGCTTGATATAATGCCCCATTGACACCATATAATTGCAGCGTATTGAATGGCTTCTCTCTTGGCACCTTGTCATATGCCTTTTCCAAATCGACAAAACTTAAATACAGATCTTTGTTATATTCCCATGCTTTCTCGACTATTTGTCGTAAAGTGAAGATCTGATCCTGACAGCCTCTATTTGGCCTGAATCAAGCTTGTTCTTCACCAAGCTTTTCTTCCACAATTCTTCTCATCCGTTTCTCAAGAATACTTGCATAGATCTTGCCAGGAACACTCAGTAGGGAAATACCTCTGTAATTCTCACATTCAGTTTTATTTCCCTTTTTATATATGGGTACTATTAGAGCTCTACTCCAATCATCGGGAATTTGTCCCTCTGTCCAGGCTTTCTGAACTATGCAGCGCAGCCACTGTAAGACTTTTATACCACCATACTTCAGCATTTCTGGTCGAATATCATCTACTCCTGCTGCCTTTCCACATTTCAAGCCTTTGATGGCTTTTTCTACTTCAAGTATGGATATGTATTCCTGACTGCATGCCTGGTCAGTGTTTTTTATCACTGTGCTGTCATCACTGCTTGTTTCATTTAGCAGTTTTTCAAAGTAATTACTCCATACTTCAAAGATATCTTTTTCTCCTGTTTTCATGTCACCTTTATCATCTTTAACTCCTTTTACAGCACTCTTTCCTCCATTCCTAAGCTTCTTCAGCAACCTCCAGAATATTTTGCCACCTTCTTGATATTTATTTTCTATATTCTTGCCAAAGTCCTCCCATGACTTTTGTTTGGCTAGTTTTACACGCTGTTTAGCTTTCTTACATTTGTCTCTGTATTCTGTAAGAGTAAAAGCTGACTTATTTGCCAGGAACTTTTGATATGCTTTCTTCTTTTCCTTCACTGCCTCTTTAACTTCCTGTGTCCACCAGTGAGTTCTGATATTTTTTTATCCTCGCACACAACCTCACCACATGCCTCTCTGGCAGAATCAATCAATGTTTTCTTCAGAGTTTGCCACTGAATCTCCAAGGTTTGATTCCTGTTCTCAAACTCTTTCATTTTCTTTTCAATAATCTTTCTGTATTTTAGTCTACAGTTCACATCTGAGAGCTGCTCAACTTTTATTCGCTTTAAAACTTTCTTATCTTACAATTCTAAATACCATATATAGCTTAGTGGCCTGCGGGCTTTATTGAAATTATATTTTATTTAATCGTATTAATGTTAACTAGTTATTTTTTCAAAATGGCCGGTGGGCCATGTGTTGAAGACCCCTTATCTAATTCGTTACATTTCTTCATCTTTGTATTTACATCATTGTCATAACTTTTGAATTCACTACTGTCATTGCTATCATTTCATTCTTTAACCTAAAACATTTTAGCAACTCGATGTAGATGGTTGTAATATAACTGTTATAATACCGGTGATAATTTTTTGAATTTTTTCATTACTGCAGTGCAGTTATGAAAAAATCACTAGTACTTGCAATTACGTCTATTTTCAAAAACAAATCTTGAAGAACAACAATCTTTCCTTAAATTAAGAATAGGCCTTTGCTGCAGACCGAACCATGTGCTATGTGAGAAATGGAAAAGATGATTTTTTTTTTTAATTGGACGGGTGTTTGCACATGATATTCACTTTTTTTTTATTTCTTTTCATGCCATTAATATGTTTGAGATGACAGTTAAGTTCACTTTTTTTGTGATGATTTGTTGCACTGCAATGTTTTAGAGCATATTTGATAATGGGGCTCAGTTTTTTTTATTTATTTATTTTTTTTTTTTTTTTACTGCAACCATTCCTCATACATTTTATTCATTGTGAGCAGTAACTACAATAAAGTAAGTGAAATTAAATTAGTGTTTATTCAAAAATTATTAATAATAATTAATAATTATTATTAATTATAAATATTTATAATTATTTTGCCAACCTCAGTTTCATGCTGCATATGGTTTGTGATTTTTTGTTTTGTTTTGTTTTTAATGGTGCAAGAACACAAAGGTTATAGCAGTGCACGAGGTAAGACAAACATCCATGCCCATAGCAGAATTTGAACTTGCAGCATGCTGGTTGGAGAGCGGGTTCGCTTGCCACTCAGCCAACCAGGCTGGCTGCTGCATATATATAGCACACATGATGCAACTGGAATGACAGTAAACTCAGGGAATTTCAGATTGGACCAGATTATAAAAACATCTTGAATTTCTCTTGGAAATATTTTTATTATTCCTAGCATTTTAAAATTGAGTTTTTCCCAGAAATTCTCAGGAACAAACCCTAATGCATGGTATGTGTTGTGAAGTTCTTTACATGGAAGACAACTTTTATTTTCCTATTACATTTCGGTCACAATTTCACTTTATTGTTATTATTATACAGGTATCTCCATGGAGTTAGAGGACTCATTGTAGGAGACCCACAATAACCTCATGAACTGTCAGGGCACTCACAACTAGTTCTGGCAAACCATTCTACTCCTTCACCATCGTCAAAGTCATCTACCCAAATAGCTTCATCTTCTTTCCCATTATTTCAAGCAAAAATTACCAGTAATTTACAAGACTTTAGATACATAGAGCAGCTATGAAGAGGTGCATATGATTGGTGCGGTATTAACAAATGATCGCATGAACCAAAGACAAATTTGCATTTCAACAGTTGAGTTGAAATGCTAATTATCATCAACCGAATTCCATAATATCTGAAACACATTCACTATATATTACTTAGTTTTAACATGTTCATGACAGGGTGGTGTCAAGCAAAAACATATGTTGCACCGGTTTTGCTTGAGTCTATACAGCAGTTTCTGTTGTAGTGGAGATGTGATTCATTAGTTAGTGCCGTTTTTATCCCAGTTGTCTATAATTGCACTATTTGTTGAGAAATATAATGATTCCATGCATTGATGATGCATAGCCGAAAATTTTCACGTTCCCCACCTGAAGACCTTTTGCGTACTCCCCCCCCTCCCCGGGGATACATGTACCACACTTTGAGAAACACTGTTCTAGGGCACGTCTGACTGAATCAATCCACCTAAGACTTAGGTCTTCCGCTGAATTTTTTCCCTGCCATCAGACAATTGTTTTGCTAATCTTTCCTCTTCCATTCTATTTAAATGACCATACCACCTTAGATTAGCCCATTCGTACATTCTTGAATGTAAACAATGTCAAGTTCCTTCCTTCCTAATGCCTTCATTTTTAATATCATTATGCCATCTATGAATTCTCATATCTGTGGTCTCTAATCTTTGATAAGTGCTTTATTTCTAACTGAACTCAGAAATACATAACTTGAAATTGTTTTGAACACTCGTATATTGCTAGTTTAGTATTTTTGGCTAATTTCTCTCTCTTTCTATATAATTTATTCCACTGGTTCCCAACCATGCCAACTTTGCTTATTCTGTTGTCTATTTCCAGATATAACTTGTCATCTTCACTAAAAATTGTATTTAAATAGCTAAAATATTTTACTTGTTCAGTAGGCTCTTCATTCAGAATTCAGTTGAAGTTTCCATGTTCTAGCCTATTTTCATAGATTTAGTCTTTTTATTGCAAATTTTCATGTCAAATTTTTCCAGCTGTTATTCACTTTAGTGCTCTTCACTTTATGGATGTGTTTAGGAATTCATCATCCATAAAGTGAAGAACTGATTTTGATATCACCAATTCTAATATCAGAATTAAATCCATTTCTTTCATAATGTACTATGTCTTATGCCAGATTTTACATTTTACATTAAGCCATCTTCCTGTCTTCCCTTCAATTCTAACTGCTGACTTATAACTTAAATATAAATTATACTTTACCCTGTATAATCTTCCATTTACTCACATAACTGTAGTGTTTTGAAAAGCTTTTTCCTGGGCACCTTGTCATATGCCTCTTCTAGATCTACAAAATAAAGTGTTCAAATCCTTGTTATATTCCTCTTATTATAAAACCTCTGATCTTGACAACCTCAATTTGGCCTGAATCCAGCTTGTTCTTCAAGTTTCTCTTCTACTATTTTTCTTAACCTCTTTACAAGTATGCTTGCATAAATCTTACCTAGAAGAACACTTAGTAGAGAAATTCCTCTGTAATTTTCACATTCAGCTTTATTCTCTGTTTTATAAATGGGAACTATGAGAGCTCTACTCCAATCATCTGGAATTTGACCTTCTCACCAGATCCTCTGAATTATGCAGTGTAACCACTGCAAAACTTTTGCACTTCCATATTTGAGCATTTCTGGTTGAACATCATCTACTCCAGCTGCCTTTCTACATTTCAAGTTTTTGAGTATTGATATTGAAAAGTTTTTCTATGAATTTTGTCTAGCTACTTTCACCCACATTTAGTTCTCTTACATTTTTGTTTCTGTATTATTTTAGGTCATCTGCCAACTTATTTGCTAGGAACTTTTGGTATACTTCTTTTCCATTACTGCTTTAAGATCCTGTGTCTGCCATGATGTTCTTATTTTTCTATCCTTGCAGACAGCTTCACCACATGCCTCCCTAGCTGAATCAATGTTTTCTTTAGGGAACCACTAAGACTCTAAAGTTTGGTTCTTATTTTTGAACTGTTTCATTCCTTCTTCAGTAATGTTTGTATAGTTGAGTCTACTTTTACCTGTAAAAGCTGCTCAACTTGAATTCTTTTTGAAACTTTTTTTACATACTGCTCTCTTCAATGTGATATTCAGTTTTATCCTACTTAAAACTAAGTGACAATCACATCCAATTTCAAATCCTCTATCCACTCTTGTATCCTGAGCCAGGATGAAGATATCACTATCAACAATAACATAGTCAATGAGGCTTTGCTTATTTCTTGTGTCTTCTCTCCACATGAACTTGAGTACATCTTTATGTTGAGAAATGGCGTTTGTAATAACTAGTCCATATCCTGAGCAGAAATCCAGCAGATACTTCACATTATTATTAGTATTACCTTTTTTCCAAATTTTTCTACATCATTTTTATGCCTCTGTGGATTCACTTCCTACTCTGCTGTTTAGATCTCCAACAAGTACCACTTTTTCTATTTCCTTTATGTCAGCTATCTGCTCCAGTGACTCCATAAACTCCTCCACTTCTTCCTTACGAGAACCTCTGTGGCACCATATACACAAATAAGTTTCATTATCCATTTCCTCATTTTGAAGTTTGCCTACATAACTACTTGAAACAGTCTTCCAATCAAGAAGTTTATCGTCATATTTGTTGTTGAATGCTATCGCTACTCCTTCCTTTTCTTGATCATTATTGCCCAAATATAACATCCTATACTTATTTCCTTATAAGTCATCCCTCAACTTACGTCGGGGTTCCGTTCCATCAGGAAGGATGTAAGTCAATTCATTAAATCAACAGTGTTATAGGTTAGGGACTTAACTGTAATAAGTATACTGTCATTTTAATTTTTAAACCTTATAAAACTGTACTGTGCATTACTACCACTATAAAACAGAAGAATAATCACCCAAATCTTCCTCCATAATCATGTCTTCATTACGTTTCCTATGTGAAGGACTAGGCTGCGGCTCTTCTGGTGTAACCTTTTTTTATGAAAATGTCCAATGTGCTTTGCTTATTCCTCTTTTTCTTTTCATCATAAATTTGTTAATAGCAAGCAAAACACTACCAGAACTCCCTGATCCATCGGTTGGATCAATGAAGTAGTGTTTGGAGGGAGACACATCACCTTGAACTTGGTGAAGATCGACAATATATAAGACAGATGACCTGGAGCATTATCTAGAATTAATAAAATTTTAAATTCTACATTTTCTTTCACACAATAGCTTTCCATTTCACTTGCATAACAGTTGATTAAGGCATCTGCAAACAATTTTTTGAGTCATCCATGACTTCTTATATCTCTGCTAATGAACTGGAAGAGTATGCTTCCTAATGTTTTTGAAGGCTCGTGGAAGGCTCACTGTGCCATATCACAAACGGTTTTAGTTTATATCCAGCCACATTACCCCCTAACAGAATTGTAACACGGCCGTTAAGAGCTTTGAAATCAGGCATAGATTTTAACTTTTGTGGATGAATTGTCCACTAGTGCATTTTTTTCCAAAACAAGGAGGTCTCATCCATTTTAAATATTTGCTGTGGCAAATAATTTTCCTCCATAATAATTTTATCCTATTTGCCTACAAACTCCTTGGCAGCCTTCTCATCAGAACGTGGGTATCATGCAGACGTTCCTGCTCAAGTTCTTCTAATTCATTTCTAAGAGCAATGAACTTTCTTTTCCAAATAGGATTACACTGGAAGTCGGCTAGTTGCATTTCAAGATCTTTTAAATCCAACTACTCAAAGCCATCTAATTTAAGATCCATGAATTCTGTTTCATCAGGATACCTTATGAATTGGATTGTTTGTTCCAACATTCGAAATTGCTCAAATCTAGACGAAAACTGCTCAGTTACTGGCTTTAGAACTTCAATAGATTGGTTGATATGTTTGTTCACAATTTTCAGAGCTGGTTTTGTTAAAAAAAATTTTCACTCTTGGGAAATACTTAAAATTGTTACTTTCTAAATCATGTTGAAATATTTTGAGTTTATTCTCAAAGCCGAAACATACCTTCGCCTTAACTCAGAGCGATCTTACACAATTTTTTGCAGTTTTTTCATCTGAATACCAATATTTTTCAACATCCAAGGTGTGTGTGTCACCTGAAACCCTGAAGTGTGTCAGTGCTGACACGTGTGTCACAGGTTTGCCATCACTGGTCTAGAAAATGTGGCTGGTCTTTGGTGGACTAGATAGGAGATGTCGATTTTTTATGCACTCTGTAAGTGGTTGTAAGATTGGAATTCCTTGGGATTTTTTTGTCAATTTTCCCCAGATATATGGAATGGTGATAGATCTTTAGTAATCTCTGCTCTGAAGGAGGAGTGGAGAGGGTTGTGGTTACAGGGTTTTAATATTTTTTTTTTTAGATATTTTGGGATTATAGCCATTGGCTAAAAAATGTAGATGTGGTCAGATTCAGTAGTTAGGGCACTTATCAGAACTGATTATTTTTGCCCTATTATATAGGGTTTTGTAATTCCATATTGTTGGGGGGGGGGGAGTGACAACTAGTGAATGTATCTACTTACATTCACTACTTACATTCGCAGGAGAATGCCAGGAATCCAACAGGCTCTCATGTAATCAGAGTGTCTAAGAATCGAAGATTGTTGTTGTTGTTTTCTGTTTCTGAGGTAAACCGGATCCTGGAGGTGTTGATTGTTTAGATATGTTCAGAAATTATGGAGCATATCCAGACCATGTGGCCCAAATGGATAACTATAGTCGAGAATGTAATGAGAACATTGAATATTTTTTTAAACTGCAGAAACACATCATGTACGTAGCATAGCCAGACAGTTGTTTTATATGGGGCAAAGTTTAAGGCTTTTTCTTGAAAGGTCTCCATGAAGAAGTTGGCTAACAGTGCAGAACCCATAGCTGTCCCCTCTATCTGTTTGTAGGAAACCTCACACTCCAGCACACTGACGTAATGGTCAGTTTTGATGTCTCCTTGTTATTCACTAATTTCCCACTCATAAATACCTTAGACCCCATCCAAGCCATATTTCCTCCCAATATCTCAGCCTTGTTTCAGTTTGCTATGAACTTGGACTATTTCGTTTGGCAAGAAAAATTCTAATGTTTGAGCTTGCCTGAGCCTTCTGGAAGTATGAAGAGAAGTCTTTGCTTTTCCCATGAAACTTAGATTTTAATAAGCATTAACTGATCATCTGACCATTTTCCAATCTCTTATCTTTTCTGCAGTTTGAAAAAAATAATAAATGTTCTCATTACATTCTTGGCTATAGTTCTGTAGAATGTGATAAATTTATA
The DNA here is from genome assembly GCF_054136105.1 of Typopeltis vanoorti. Lineage (NCBI taxonomy): Eukaryota > Metazoa > Arthropoda > Arachnida > Uropygi > Thelyphonidae > Typopeltis > Typopeltis vanoorti. The sequence continues at coordinate 87,190,810 of NC_143557.1, read as the reverse complement.
TGTTTATAGCATTCCTAATTCCCTAACACATACACAATACTCTCATCCTGATCAGTGGCCATAATTAAAGAATAGCTTTAAAAAAAAACCACAATAAGGGAACGTTTCTTAAATCTTTCTCATTCAATTTCTTAAAATTAAAATTATAATCAATCCTGTTAGTGACTGTGCCATTTATTTGTCTGGTATTCTGGAGTGGTTTATTAACTGTTCATTTAATAACATTAATATATGAATGTTAATATCTTAATTAAGATATTATTATAAAAATAAGTTAATTTAAGAATTAAAGATATTGAGTGAGAGACAAAATAAATTCAAAATCAATATCTTTATTTACAAACAATATAGTGTAACTTGTGATATTTCATGGGTATTGACGTGCGTAAAATGTTTGTTTTGCAAGCTCTGTTCAATTGTACAGTAACTAAAACTTTTATTCTAAAAAGAAAAGGGCTCACAAACTTAACATCACGCATAAAGAAAATAAATATCACACAAGATTTTTTTTTCTTCAAAATCACAGGTTTGATGAGTACACACAAACATAAGCAGTTATCTTCAAACTTATCAATAAAGTTTCCCCCCCCCCCCTGGAAACTTCCTTATTCTTGAGCACAAAACATTCATAACTTTTGTGTTCAAAATATTTAACTGGAATGAGTTTGCTGCTTAACATAGCAAAAGGAACTTTCTGTTACTTCAGGAGACACTATATGATTCTTCTTATCACTTTTTTCTATGCTCCAACTCCACTTCCTTTGAAAGAAATTTGTATATTAATCTCGAGAAAACGATTTGTTTCCTTCATAATACCCTTTTGCACTTTTTTTTGCTTAAGAAACATCCTTTTCTTTAAACTACATTTCTTTCCTGAACTTCCAGCTTCTTTCAGAATCTATTCTGTTCTAATCAGCAATCTTTTCATTTTTTTCTTTCACTATATCAACTTCCTCTTGTGAAAATACAAACTATGTGCACGTGTACTACTGGCTAGGTGACAAATAACATGCCATGAGACAAAAACAAAATCATTGTTTCTTGTGTAAACAAGACTACTGGACTTTACTGAAAAGCTCATCAGAAAGTTCAAAATTTTCTTCTCACAAGTTTTTTTAAGAAATTACATAATTATGTGAATAATTAAGACTAAATTTTAGATGAGAATCTTTTTACTAATAAATATCATAATTAAACAATTTTCCACAGGTAACTGTATAAAGATGTTTTTTTTATACAAAACTTTAGTTACTAAAGAAATTTCTATTATAAGAAATAATGCAGTCTCGTTTAGTGAAATTTATATTACTAAAACATATCCTTTTTATTTATTTATTTGTTCAAAATCAACTGTGAATAAAAATGTAAATGTAATAAGATGATAATAGCAAATATCTTAAAGTATAATTAATGGTATAGTGTAATTCACATATTAATAAACTGAAGATATTTATTAATAATTTCAGGTAAGACTGCTGCTTTCATGCTACCTATTTTGGAACGACTTCTGTACAAACCGAAAGAGAGACCTGTTACTCGTGTTTTAGTATTAGTTCCTACTCGGGAACTTGCTGTTCAAGTTTATCAGGTGTCGAGGCAACTTTCACAGTTTACAAATGTTGAGATTGCTCTAGCTGCAGGTAAGGTGTGTGTGTGTGTGTGTGAGAGAGAAATAGTTATGTGATATAGTTGACTGTTACTATAGCAAACAAAACTATTATTATCATGGATGTGATGCTCTTCTAAAAAAAATTCAATATAGCAAAACTATCTACTATAACAAAGTTTTCCTGTGATCCTTACAAATTTGCTGTAATGAGAATTAACTTTTTGAAAATATTCATAATTTTTAAAATGTTAGCTTTGTGTTTTTCAGAGAAAATTGCAGTGCTGAATATCAGCACATGAAAAGATAATAAAATATTTATTATAATCATTTTGTAATATCATATTTAAGAAGACAAAACCATTTAAGGTGGCATCAACAGGAGTTATTAATTACTGAGTTTTAATTAATATAATGAACTAAACTTCTGTTAACTGTTATCAGAACAGGGTGTTTCAAAGGGGGTATATAACTTGAATGACATTAGAAGGTAAATAGCGATAGATGAACAATTTTTATTACACTTGGGGTTTCAATACAGACAGTTAAAGTTCAATATGACTGCCTCCAGTAATTCTGCAGACATCCCATCTGTAATCAATTTCCTGTCACACGCGGCAGAGCATGTCTGCCGTAACTTCGACAGTGGCAGCATTAATTCTGGAATGCAGCTCATCCAAATTGACTGGTAGTCATTGTACAAACACTCGATCTTTTGCAAAGCCCCCACAAGAAAAAAATCTAACGGTTTAAGGTTGAGGGAATGTTGTGGCCATGCTACAGGCATGGCCACAACCAATTGATTGGTACCAATCCATCGGCCTGGAAAATGGGCATTGAGGTACAACCTTACGTCTGTCAAGTAATGAGGAGGTGCTTCATCTTGCTGGAAATGTAAGCATCTGTCGTTGTCATCATCATCATCTAATTGTGGTATTAGGTATGGTGTGTATCTGCACATGTTACCCTTGTAACATGTGCAGATACACACCACCACCACCACCAGTAATGGTAGATTCTGAAAAAAAGAAGGGTCCATTATGGTGCAAAAAAATGTTAGCCTTTGGGGTGCTGTGAATGTTCTATGATTGCATGTGGATTTTTGCTTTCCCAAATTCTGCAGTTTTGAGTGTTTTCTTGCCCACTTATGGGAAAAGTGAAAACGATCGTGTCCAAAAAAAAGTCCTCATTTTGTTCTATCTCACTAATGATTTCTGTACAGAAATCCTGGCGCATCTTCATATCGTCTTTCTTCAAATGTTGTACGAGGGTAAATTTGTAACACCTTAAGTGTAGACACTGTTGTAAAACACACTACACAGTCACATGTGAAATTCCAATTTGATGAGATGCCCATCTGGTTGACTTCAGGGCTTCTCTGGTAACTTTCCCAAACTTCTTCCACAACAGCATCGACAGCACTTGGCCTTCTCGTTGACCTTAGATGACGCACAAAACAGCATGTTTCCACAAAATTCTTGTGCCACATGTAAATTGTATACCTACTAGGAAGTTCTTTGCTGTATTGCATGCAGAAATTACTCTGAACTTGTGTTGCAGACTTAATTTTCTCAAACCAAAACACGGCATGCTCACTCTGTACCATCGAAAGTCACTATTTTCAGATGATGTGACATAATCACATCAGCATCACTCGGCCTTCCCATTGACTTTGGATGCACAGAACAGCATGTTTCCACAAAATGCTTGTGCCTACTGGGAGGTTCTTTGCCGTATTGCCTGCGAAAATTACTCTGAACTTGTGTTGCAGACTTAATTTTCTCAAACAAAAACACATGACATGCTCACTTTGCACCATCGAAAGTCACTATTTTCAGATGGTGTGACATATCTTGCCATCTAGTGTTGTTATTAGGTAATAAAGTTACATGACCAAAAATTTATGTGTTTCACTACATTATGATACTCAGCTTTTGTACATCTTCCGAGTTATTCTGTGTTCTCCTGCAAAGTTACAAACACCCTTTTGAAATACCCTGTATAATATACCAAGGTCACTTTTATGTTTGTGAGGGAAAAAAAACAGTGTGTGAAAAAGAAATGTAATCACCTAACCATTGTTTGTCATGTGCTCAGTTTTTTTTAAGAGATGGAGATAATTGGCAGACGAGTGTTAGATAGTAAATCTCATTTAATCCAAATCAGATTCCATTCCTCTGCCAACTGAATAGTTTTGCATAAAAGACATTTCATTTGCTTAATTTTTAACTTGAATACAAAATGCATTCTCTAGTGATCATTTGGTATGAATTAATTAGAATTTAACAATTTTGTAACTACTCAGATAAAAAATACTTTTGCATTTACCCTCAAAAACATTTGCACTTCTCAGTGATTTCTCTCAAACTTATCATTTTCAACAAACATTACAAGTTTGAAATGAGCACATCAGTATGAACTAAAGATTACTAGCAACAATTAGTGTATGCTGTTAGCTGCTTAATGTGGTAGTTTTAGAAAAATAAGTTTTTTTTTTTTTAATATCTTTATAGTTAAAACCCAGTGTAGTCCCATTTAACATTTTATTTTGATTAGAAGTATTCCTTTGTTCTGTTCCTATATCAGGAGCAAATTAGCTGAAATGATGCATTTGTGAATACAAGCAAGATTTATAAAGTAATTGTCTTAATAATTTCCTTAAAATAATTTCAACAATGTTGATATTTTTTGTTCACTTTTCAGTGAAAATTGTTTTAAAGATTGATTTTTATTTAAAATAAAAATCTCTTTTTTTTAGTTTGCTTCAAATTTGTAGATGGGAAAATCAGTGAATACTTTTGTTAATCTGAGAAGAGTGATAAACAATTGAAATGCCTAAATGCATGGTGTTATAATTGGTTTGATTTCTGTTATTATGAGCACCTCTTTAGTTCATACATACAATGCACAATTGCTTTAATTGGGAAGAATGAGGTTTCAATCTCTTATGAGAACGCAAGGAACCTTTATGAGGATGATCTTTTCAAGTGTAAAATGAGCTAGTTGATCTTATATGGAGGTAGATAGGGCTCTCTCTCTCTCTCTCTAAGTTATTTAAAATGTTTTTTTTATCTGTAGATTTTATTCTAACCAATGTTGGTAAGCTCTTTTTATCTAATATATGAACAAAGGACCCTATTGATCAGAATCCACCTCACCTGAACTCATTTTCCAAAACCTAACTATTGTATTTGAATTTTGATTTACATATTATTATCACTGTAATATCGCACTAGTTTTGCAAGATTTGTCTTAATACTTCTTTAAGAAGATTGCAGCTGATGAACAGTCCATTTCCATGCCTCTATCTCTTGCTTCTGTAAGATTCTTGCCCGTCCAATCTTTGATGTTGTCTTTCCATTGCAGTCAGGGTCTTCCTCTCTTTCCCTCCACCATCCCCTGCAATACTATTCTGGGAAGCTCCAGAAGAACCCCTTATCAAATGTCCTGCAAACGCTATTTTTCTTCTTTGGATACTAGCCATATAGTCTCTTTTCATTTTGAATCTTTTAAGAACCTCTTCATTGCTCACTCCTTCAGTCCAGCTGATACGATTTATTTTTCTCAAGCATCACATTTCAAATGCATTCAATCAGTCACCCATCTCCTTATTGATCGTCCAGGACCCGCATCCATACATCCTCACGCCCCAGATCATTGTCTTGAGGATTCTTACTTTTATCTGTTTGTTCAGATTTCTGTTTCCTAATATGTGGTATATTTGGAAAAATGCTACTTTTGCTTTTTTAATTCTGTTCTTAATTTCATAATTAGATCTACTGTCTTCTGTTATCCAAATCCCAAGGTATTCAAAACTTTTTACATTTTCTATTCTTTGTCCGTTCAAAGTGATTTCCATCCCATCATTTCCTTTCCTTGAAATCTTCATCACTTTTGTCTTCTGAATGTTTATTTTCATTTTATATCTCTCATTTCCGACCCTGTTCAGTCTGTTCAAAATTCTTTGCAAGCCTTCCTCTGTTTCGCTCATAAGTACAATGTCATCTGCATATCTTATATTATTTATCAGGTGTCCATTTATCTTTATTCCATCCTTCAGATCTTCCAAGTCCTCCTTCATCATCCATTCACTATAGACATTAAAAAGGAGTGGGGGACATCCCACACCCTTGTCTCACACCGTTTCTTATGGGGGATCCATTCAGTATCCTCTCCTTCAAATCTGACCCTGGCTTCTTGAGTTTTGTATATTCTGAACAAAATCCTCATAATATTTTTATCTATTCCTATTTTATCAAATAAAACAGAGTGATTAACGTTATCGAAAGCTTTTTCATAGTCCACAAAGCATAGATATAAATCTTTATTGCACTTGATCATTCTTGCCCCCAATATCGTAGTGTTGTGATAGCTTCTCTGGTTCCCCTGTTTCTCCTGAAACGAAACTGTGCTTCATTTAATTCTGTCTCTATCATCTGTTCCATTCTTCTATATATTATGTTGATAAGGACTTTTGCAACGTGGCTAATCAAACTGATAGGTCTGAGCTTGTTGCAATCCATTGTTCTTGTAGTCTTGGGAATAGGAATAAAAATAGATCTTACGAAGTCTTTAGGTATTATATTTATATCCTCCTCCAGACTTCTATTAAAAATGATGGATAGAAGTTTTATTCCATCCTTTCCCAATGCCTCCAGTAACTCTCCTTGAATATCATCCCCTCCTGTAACTTTTCTATCCTTTATTCTTTTAATGGCTGCTTCGGTTTCCCATTCCTTAATTTCTGGGACATCATCATTTTCCATCTGATCACATTCCAGATTATCTTCATCTCCATAAAGTTCTGTAACATACTTCTTCCATCTTATCCTTTTTTTCCAACAAAATCTTTCCTCTTTCATCCTTCAAAGCACTGCTTTTTATCCTTCTCTTCTTCCCTGAAATCAAGTTCAAGCCTTGATAGACCTTTCTCATATCCTTTGCTGTATCATTTTCCTCTATTTCCTTGCAGACCTGATTGAGCCAGTCTTCCTTTGCCTTTTTAGCCAGGATTTTTACTTGTTTATTGATCTCTTTATACCTGACTAGGGCTTCATCTATGTTCTTATTCTTCCATTTTCTTCTTTTGTCCATTTTTTCTATCACCTCCTCAGTAATCCAGGGCGTCCTTCCTCTCCTCTCTGCCTCACCCAGAAGACCTTTAGCATATTCCTTGATTTTTTCTCTTAGATCAGTTCACATTACTTCTAGGAGTCTATCAGTATCAATACTCATATTTGTAAATTTAGGGACACAAAAACACACATGTTGAACAGATTATTTTATTAATTACTAATAAAATAAAACTTGACGTTTCAACTCCTATATCGAGGTCATCATCGGAAGAATACTACTGTATAAGGAACCAAGCTAATGCTCATGCCCTGTATACCGGTAAACTAAATCTACGTAGTTAATAAATCCTTTTTCCTAGCCTGACCTCTAGTGATAAAAAAAAATAAAATAAAAATCAGATAAATTAATTAAAAAAAATATATATATATAAATACAACTACAATAAACTGCTAAAGTCCTCATGTATTAATATTCTTCTGGATAGTTCTGATTGTTATAAAATGATTTCTTTCAGTTGCTGTTGAATGTTACAAACACTTCACCAGGTTGTCTTCTTGTAGTGGGATTTTTCTAAGGCTAGTTTAGGTTGTTATACAGGTTGCAGATGGGTCCTCCACATTCTTGAAATGGTTAGGCCATTGTTTTTGTTGAGATTTGGGCTGTGTTTGAGCATTTCACGACTCTTTAAATTTTCTCTCAAACCAGGTTTTGGTGCGGTGTAGGGACTTGGTATTTTTCCAGTCAATTCTGTGGTATGTTTGGAGTGCGTGGTCAGAAAGGCTGGTTTTACCCTGTTTGCCCTGTTTCCCCTATGTATGGTATGTTACATGTGCATTGTATTTTGTATACCCCCTGGGTGTGCTAGGTGTGGAAGAGGATCTTTAGAAGAACTGAGTAGGTGTCTTAACTTATTTAGGGGTTTAAAGTTGGTTTTAATGTTGTATTTGTGAAGTGTTCTGTCTATTTTTTCAGAAATGCCTCTAACATAAGGAATGGCAATAGCATTCTTGAAATCTTTTTTGTTCTTACTGGTATCTTTATGGAGGATCTTGTGAATAGTTTTTTTACTGTATCCATTTTTGATAAATGTTTGGTTGATGATCTTGTATTCATGGTTTAGAGCCTGTTCATTAGAACAAATAGTTAGGGCTCTGTTTAAGGGTGCTTATGACACCTAGTTTTTGTGTTGGGTGGTGGTAAGAATTTTTGTGTATGTATTGGCCTGTGTGTGTAGGTTTGCGGTAAACTGAGAAGGAGAGACAGCCAGAGGGAAGACGTGTGACAAGTGTGTCTAGGAAAGGAAGAGAGTTGTTTTTTTCCATTTCAATGGTGAATTGGATACGTTTGTGTTGTTTGTTTAGGTGGCTAAGCAATGTATTTAGAGCTTCGTGGCGGTGGGGCCAAATGGCAAAAATATCATCGACGTATCTGAGCCAAATTTTGGGCTTTAGACATGCATTAGCTATTGGGGAGAAAGTGGTGAGTCCATGGCTGTACCTTCTTTTTGAAGGTAAAAATTGTTTTGCCACACGAAATATCCGGAGCGGAGTACGTGGGCAAAGAGGGCCGTGATGGCATGTGGAAATATGTTCTGTAGGAGCAAGATCATGTCACTGATCGGGACATTGGTGAAAAGGGAAGTTATGTCAAAGCTGACTAATAAATCTTGGTCGTTGAGTGTAATGTTATTAATTTTATTAATGAAATTTTGTGTATTTTTTATGTAGGAAGGGGACTGACCTACCAATTCCTTGAGTGTGGCAGCTAATTTTTTGGCTAAGTGATAATTTGGGCTGTCAATTCCTTCAACAATCGGACGAAGCGGTGTGCCTGGTTTGTATGTGTATTTTTGGCAGGCCATAAATTCTGGGCGCACGGGCATACTGAGGTATTAATTTTTTTGTTGTTTCTTCGGGCCATGTGTGGACGGATTTGATTAATTCAGTTGTTTTCTTTTTGTTACGTTTTGTGGGGTTGTAGTTTACCATTTGGTAGGTGTTGTGGTCCGATATTAAATGGTTCATTTTTTCAATGTATGTTGTATGGTCTAAAAGGACAGTGGCATTGCCTTTATCTGCTTTCGTGATTATAATGTCTTGGTTATTTTTTAAGGATTTAAGGGCTAGATTTTCGGTTTTGTTTAAGTTGGTGCTTAGTTTTTTGTTTGAATTTAGTATACACGATGTTTCCATTTGTATTTTATCAGCCAGAATGGTGGGGAGGGATCTTAAACCTCTCTCATTATGATACACGATATCGTTTGTTTATTGACCTCGGAGCAATGCCGTAGTTCAAACCTTTCTTTAGCAGCGAGAGTTCACCTTGGGTGAGATTGTGGTTTGATTGGTTGATAACCAAGCAGTGATCCGATGGTGGTTGTTGCTCCTAACATTGTTTGTGGGCGATTGGCTGCTCCTTATGATGTTGGTTTGTTATTATGGCTGTTCCTTTCGTAATGGCATCTTCATGGTCTTGTGTTTTTCTATTGTTGTAGGGCTTGAAATTTCATTACTAATTTTCTTTGTTTTTCGGTAAAAAAAAAAAAAAAAAATTTCAGTAACGAGTGCTTGTCCGAGTCGTCAGTGATCCTGTCTAGAATCTCCCAAATTTCTGGAATAACATAGTTGGATAACTCAAATTTAAGTTGTAGAACTTTGGCTTGGGTGGATGCTAGATTTTTACGTGCCTCGTGGATTTGTTCTCGTAACAAGGCTTTTTCCAAACAGGCGTAAATATGGAGCACTTTAGGTGATTTAAACTTCTTTAGTTTAATGCAGTTGGGTATTACGTTGCTGTCTCTACATCGTTTCAAAAAGGCTAGTCGATTCATTAACAAGGAAACACATATCTTTAGCTTACCATAGAGGCTGCACTGCGTATGAGTCACATCTCCATGGATTATGATGATTCTTTCTTTTAAAGTTACATGGTGATCAGCACTCATATTTGTAAATTTAGGGACACAAAAACACATGTGTTGAACAGATTATTTTATTAATTACTAATAAAATAAAACTTGACATTTCGACCCCTATATCGAGGTCATCATCGGAAGAATACAACTGTATAAGGAACCAAGCTACATGCTCATGCCCTGTATACCGGTAAACTAAATCTACGTAGTTAATAAATCCTTTTTCCTAGCCTGACCTCTAGTGATAAATAAAATAAAATAAAATAAAAATAACATTTAATTTAATTTAATTAATTAATTTAAAAAATATATATATATATATATATATATATATATATATATATATATATATATATATATATATATATATATATTAATACAACTACAATAAACTGCTAAAGTCCTCATGCATTAATATTCTTCTGGATAGTTCTGATTGTTATAAAATGATTTCTTTCAGTTGCTGTTGAATGTTACAAACACTTCACCAGGTTGTCTTCTTGTAGTGGGATTTTTCTAAGGCTAGTTTAGGTTGTTATACAGGTTGCAGATGGGTCCTCCACATTCTTGAAATGGTTAGGCCATCATTTTTGTTGAGATTTGGGTTGTGTTTGAGCATTTCACACGACTCTTTAAATTTTCTCTCAAACTAGGTTTTGGTGCGGTGTAGGGACTTGGTATTTTTCCAGTCAATTCTGTGGTATGTTTGGAGTGCGTGGTCAGAAAGGCCGGTTATACCAAAATGGAGGTATTTAATGTGTCATTTGTGTTCGTCTTGTCTGATTTGGATAGCTCGCCCTGTTTCCCCTATGTATGGTATGTTACATGTGCATTGTATTTTGTATACCCCTGGGTGTGCTAGGTGTGGAAGAGGATCTTTAGAAGAACTGAGTAGGTGTCTTAACTTATTTGGGGGTTTAAAGGTGGTTTTAATGTTGTATTTGCGAAGTGTTCTGTCTATTTTTTCAAAAATGCCTCTAACATAAGGAATGGCAATAGCATTCTTGAAATCTTTTTTGTTCTTAGTGGTATCTTTATGGAGGATCTTGTGAATAGTTTTTTTGTCCAATTCACCATTGAAATGGAAAAAAACAACTCTCTTCCTTTCCTAGACACACTTGTCACTCGTCTTCCCTCTGGATGTCTCTCCTTCTCAGTTTACAGCAAACCTACAAACCTACCTTAGCCAATACATACACAAAAATTCAATCACCACACAATACAAAAACTAGGTGTCATAAGCACCCTTAAACACAGAGCCCTAACTATTTGTTCTAATGAACAGGCTCTAAACCACGAATACAAGATCATCAACCAAACATTTATCAAAAATGGATACAGTAAAAAAACTATTCACAAGATCCTCTATAAAAATACCAGTAAGAACAAAAAAGATTTCAAGAATGCTATTGCCATTCCTTATGTTAGAGGCATTTCTGAAAAAATAGACAGAACACTTCACAAATACAACATTAAAACTACCTTTAAACCCTCAAATAAGTTAAGACACCTACTCAGTTCTTCTAAAGATCCTCTTCCACACCTAGCACACCAGGGATATACAAAATACAATGCACATGTAACATACCATACATAGGGGAAACAGGGCGAACTATCACAATCAGACAAGACGAACACAAACGATACATTAAATACCTCCATTTTAGTAAAACCGGCCTTTCTGACCACACACACTCCAAACATACCACAGAATTGACTGGAAAAATACAAGTCCCTACACCGCACCAAAACCTGGTTTGAGAGAAAATTTAAAGAGTCATGTGAAATGCTCAAACACAACCGAAATCTCAACAAAAACGGCCTAACCATTTCAAGAATGTGGAGGACCCATCTGCAACCTGTATAACAACCTAAACTAGCCTTAGAAAAATCCCACTACAAGAAGACAACCTGGTGAAGTGTTTGTAACATTCAACAGCAACTGAAAGAAATCATTTTATAACAATCAGAACTATCCAGAAGAATATTAATGCATGAGGACTTTAGCAGTTTATTGTAGTTGTATTTATTTATTTATATCATCATCATCATCATCAAATTCCTGCCATGTACCCTCAAAGGGTGTACAGGATATGATAGTACTACATGAAAAAAATTACATCATTACTAACTTCCTATCTACAATTTTCCTCCAAATCAGTCTGTTACCTGTCAAGACTTCAACATTATCAGATCTTATATTTCTATTGTCGAAGGCACTTTGTACCGTATCAATCCACTTATATCTTGGTCTTCTTCTGGGTCGTTTTCCTGCCAACCTGGCAGAGAACAAGTTTTGCTAATCTTTCCTCGCCCATTCTGTTTAAGTGACCATACCACCTGAGATTAGCTCTGCTAACGCATTCCTGGATGCTGACAATGTCAAGTTCTTTCCTAATATCCTCGTTTTTAATATGATATTGCCACTGATGCCGTCTGTTCATGCCTATAATCTTTCTCAGGACTCTCATATCTGTGGTCTTTGGTCAAGTGTTTTACTTCTGACCCACCTCCGAGATCCATAAGTTAAAACTGGTTTGAACACTGTCTTGTATACGGCTAATTTAGTGTTCCGACTAATTTCTCTCTTATTCCATATGAATTTATTCAATTGAATTCCCACCATTCTATATTTTCTATATTTTGGTTTAACCAATAAGAATACAATTTGTTCGGCTAAATCCCAAATTGCCAGCCCATCCTCGTCCGTTCAGTATCCAAGTAGATACCCAACAGGGTGCACCACGAGAAGGTGAGGATTGGACATTAGGTCAGAAGCCCTGGTCGGTTCTCCGCATTCCTTTAAAGGCTATGTGGTGTACAAGACAGTGTTCAAACCAGTTTTTAACTTATGGATCTGAGAGCTGGGTAAGAAGTAAAACACTTGACCAAAGACTAGAGACCACAGATATGAGAGTCCTGAGAAAGATTATAGGCATGAACAGATGGCATCAATGGCAATATCATATTAAAAACGAGGATATTAGGAAAGAACTTGACATTGTCAGCATCCAGGAATGCCTTAGCAGAGCTAATCTTATGTGGTATGGTCACTTAAACAGAATGGGCGAGGAAAGATTAGCAAAACAAGTGTTCTCTGCCAAATTGGCAGCAAAACGACCCAGAGGAAGACCAAGATATAGGTGGATTGATACGGTACAAAATGCTTTAGACGATAGAAATATAAGATCTGATAATGTTGGAGTCTTGACAAGTAACAGACTGATTTGGAGGAAAATTGTAGATAGGAAATTAATAATGATGTAATTTTTTTCATGTACTACTATCATATCCTGTACACCCCTTGAGGGTACATGGCAGGAATTTGATGATGATGATGATGACTTCCCACCATACCAGCTTTGCTGATTCTATTGTCTATTTCTATATTTAATTTACCATCTTCAGTAAAAATCGTGCCTAAGTAGCTGAAATGTTTTACTTGTTCCACAGGTTCTCCATTCACGACACAGTTGACATTTTCAATGATTCTGCCTATTTTCATTGTCTTTGTCTTTTTATTGCTGACCTTCATACCATATCTATTACAACAGCTATTCAATGTCAGACTTGTAGCAGATTTATTTAGAAGTATAACATCATCTGCATAAAGCAAAGAGCTGACATTAACATCTCCAATTTTAATATCAGGTTTAATACCACTTTCCTTCATAATGTGATCCATATAGATATTGAATGACAGAGGGGATAATGTACATCCCTGTCTCACACCAGATTTAACATTAAACCACCTTCCTGTACCTCCTTCAATTCTAACTGCTGACTTACAACTCAAATATACACTAAGTATTGCTTGATATAATGCCCCATTGACACCATATAACTGCAGCGTATTGAATAGCTTCTCTCTTGGCACCTTGTCATATGCCTTTTCCAAATCGACAAAACTTAAATACAGATCTTTGTTATATTCCCATGCTTTCTCGACTATTTGTCGTAAAGTGAAGATCTGATCCTGACAGCCTCTATTTGGTCTGAATCCAGCTTGTTCTTCACCAAGCTTTTCTTCCACAATTCTTCTCAACCGTTTCTCAAGTATACTTGCATAGATCTTGCTAGGAACACTCAGTAGGGAAATACCTCTGTAATTCTCACATGCAGTTTTATTTCCCTTTTTATATATGAGTACTATGAGAGCCCTACTCCAATCATCGGGAATTATTCCCTCTGTCCAGGCTTTCTGAACTATGCAGTGCAGCCACTGTAAGACTCTTATACCACCATACTTCAGCATTTCTGGTCGAATATCATCTACTCCTGCTGCCTTTCCACATTTCAAGCCTTTGATGGCTTTTTCTACTTCAAGTATGGATATGCATTCCTGACTGCATGCCTGGTCAGTGTTTTTTATCACTGTGCTGTCATCACTGCGCTGTCATCACTGCTTGTTTCATTTAGCAGTTTTTCAAAGTAATTACTCCATACTTCAAGGATATCTTTTTCTCCTGTTTTCATTTCACCTTTATCATCTCTAATTCCTTTTACAGCACTCTTTCCTCCATTCTTAAGCTTCTTCAACAACCTCCAGAATATTTTGCCACCTTCTTGATATTTATTTTCTATATTCTTGCCAAAGTCCTCCCATGACTTTTGTTTCGCTAGTTTTACACAGTGTTTAGCATTCCTGCATTTGTCTCTATATTCTCTAAGAGCACAAGCTGACTTATTTGACAAGAACTTTTGGTAAGCTTTCTTCTTTTCCTTCACTGCCTCTTTAACTTCCTGTGTCTCCCCAGGGAGTTCTGATTTTTTTATCCTTACAGACAACCTCACCACATGCCTCTCTGGCAGAATCAATCAATGTTTTCTTCAGAGTTTGTCACTGAATGTCCAAGGTTTGATTCCTGTTCTCAAACTCTTTCATTTGTTCTTCAATAATCTTTGTGTATTTTAGTCTACAGTTCACATCTGAGAGCTGCTCAACTTTTATTCGCTTTAAAACTTTCTTACATGTTATTCTTTTCAATATGAAATTTAATTTTATGCTGCTCAAGACTAAATAGTGATCACTTCCAATTTCAAATCCTCCGTACACTCTGGTGTACAGAGGATTTGAAATTGGAAGGGAGAAAACATCACTATCAACAATAACATAGTCAATGAGACTTTTCTTATTCCTAGTTTCTTCTCTCCATGTGAATTTGTGCACATTTTTATGTTGGAACATGGTGTTAGTAATAACCAGTCCATGCCCTGAGCAGAAATCCAACAGATATTTGCCATTATTATTAGCTTTGCTCTTTTCTCCAAATTTTCCCAAAATATTTTTGTATGTCTCACAATCATTTCCTACTCTGCTATTTAGATCCCCAACAAGGACAAACTTTTCATTTATTTATATATACATTTATTTATATATATATATATATTTATATATATATTGTTTTTTTAATTAATTTATTTTATTTTTATTTTATTTTATTTTATTTTTTTATCACTATAGGTCAGGTTAGGAAATACGATTTATTAACTACGTAGATTTAGTTTACCGGTATACAGGGCACGAGCATGTAGCTTGGTTCCTTATACAGTTGTATTCTTCCAATGATGACCTCGATGTAGGGGTCGAAACGTCAAGTTTTATTTTATTAGTAATTAATAAAATAATCTGTTCAACACATGTGTTTTTGTGTCCCTAAATTTACAAATATGAGTGCTGATCACCGTGTAACCTTAAAAGAAAGAAACAGTATCAATACTGCTAATCTTATTTTCTAGTTCAGCTTGATATTTCTCTCTAATATCTTTTCTTTTTAGTCCATCAATTCTTATTTTTCTAGTTTCATTTTCTTTATTTATTCTTTTTAGCCTGATTTTTATTTTAATTGTGAGCAGGTTATGGTCACTATTGCAGTCTGCTCCAGGATAAGTTTTTGTATTTTTTATTACATTTCTATGTTTTGAATTAATTAATATACAATCATTCTGATTTCTTCACCTCTCTGTCCAGGTGCTCTCCAAATGTACAGTCTTCTCTCATGTTGTTGAAACCAGGTGTTAGTCACTAGTCACTATCAATTTGTCTTTTCAGCAAAACTTTACCAGTCTGTCTTCCCTTTCATTTCTTTCTCCCAAACCCCAAGGGCCCACCAGACCATCCTCTCTTCCTTTCCCTATCTTTGCGTTCATATCTCCCATTACTATCAGTATATCTCTGTTATTTTTTAAATGTAAACATTCCTCTATTTGTTGATAGATCTCTTCAACTACTTCATCTGTATGATCTGTTGTTGGTAAGTATGCTTGAATTATGAGGATATTTTTAGGTTTGGCCTTTATTTTCAAAGCAATCACTCTTTCAGATCTTTGCCAATATCCCTCCACCATATTGGCTACCCTTTAATCCAACATTATTCCAACACCCCCCCCCCCTTTGATGTTCTTCTCCTCCTGAGTAAATAAGTCTAAATCCATCGTTTGTTCTTATATCTCCTTTCCCTTTCCATCTAACCTCTGAGAGTCCAAGAACTGATATCTTCATTCTTTTCGTTTCTCTGATCACATTGGCCATCTTCCCTGCTTGATACATTGAATTAACATTCCAGATGCTGATATTTGTATTTTCTTTGAGGTTCATTTTCTTATGTTGTGTGCTTACATTATCTCCAAAACTTCCTGGAGGCTTTGATCCTGCAGCATCATTTGAGGTCTTATCCTCCTGGGACCCCAGCATAGATCTACAAACCCCTGTTAATATTTAATGATTTATCCTATATAGGCTGCGCCATTAGTTATTTATAATGTGTATTATAAATAATATTTCATTTACTAACAATTATTTTTATTTTTGACTCCGAGTGTCCCTATATGTTATTATATTTGCACAAAGAGTTCACTCCAATTGGTGCAATGACTTTAACTCACTCTTTCAGAATCCAACTAATCATTGACTCAACACCAAGTACAAAATAAACACATTTAATAAAACTTAAAACAATATATATACACTTCTAGTAAAATACATAACTACAAATACAGATTATATGGATCCAAGGCCTTATTAAAAAAATACAAACTTACTCTTAAGACAAAACACTTTTTCTTTACAATCACAAAAAAAATGTTCATAGTCTTATTCTCTTCCTGTTAAGGCTCTTTTCAAGATCCCTTTAAAAATTCTTTTTTACTGCCTCACACAAAACAAAATCAAGTTCCTTCCTACTTGAATATATCTTGGCCAGTTTATAAAAACTTAGTTTCAAGATTTCCTTTTTCTTCTGTACTTATTCCTTCTTGAAACATATTATTTCCACTATTCCTTTTTCGGAATACAATATGAAATTTCCTTTTGACTGCCGCACACAAAAAATTCAAGTTCCTTCCTACTTGAATATATCTTCGGCCAGTTTATAAAAACTTAGTTTCAAGATTTCCTTCTTCTTTACTTATTCCTTCTTGAAACATATTATTTCCACTATTCCCTTTTCGGAATACAATATAAAATTTCCTTTAACTGCCGCACACAAAAAATCAAGTTCCTCCCAACTTGAATATTCCTCGGCCAGTGTTCTAAAAAACTTTCCGAACGCTCTCTTGTTTACCACTGTAACTTGGATACGCAACGCTTTCTTGTCAGCTGTCAATCAAACATCAAGTTCACTCCGGGAGCATGCGCACTTCAACAACGTCAGAAACTACGCATTGTAATAATATGGCTGACTCGCTGTATCCACCAGCGCTGAAGAAAGTCTTTCACAAACACAAAATTCAACATTTAAAATTACAACAAACTTTCTTATAAATAATACAAATAATCAATTAAGTAAGTACTTCAATATTTTTACTTCTTTACATATTACTTCTAATATAATTATTTTCATAGCAAGCACATCACACGTGCAGACACTGCGTGTATGAAAACAAAAACTAACAAGCAAAATTAATACGTAAAAATATTCAGAATTTTTAATATGATTATTTTTACATCAGTTTCATTTTTCTGTAAAAAAAAAATTTTTTTTTTTTTAAAAAAAAATTTTTTTTTAAATATTTAACCTACATCTAAACAAACTTTTAATATTTATTTCTAGATCGTTATATTTTAATTCTAATCTAATTATCTAATCATTATGTATATCTTCTGAATCACTAGTTTCAGAATCATCTGACACTAGAGATAATTCTGAACTTTCTTCTTCCAAATTAGTATACTTAAATATTTCATTTTTATACCTTTCAAACACTTCATTTAAACTACTTGAATGATGTCCTAAATCTATAGAATCATCACTATCAGAATCAGTTTCTACAGGTTTTTGTGATTCTAAAAGTTTCTGGGATTTCTTATCCTTACTAACTAAATTTGAGGTATCTTTAACTTCCCTCTTCTTATTTAATCCTATATTTATCAACCTATGAAATTCCGCTATACTTTCATCAATATTAGAATCAATTTGATTATCATTATTCCTACATTGTACATCATCTGAAACATGTGTCTTGGGAATTCTAAAATTTCTTGTATTTTGGTTCACTTTACCAAAGTTTAATTTTTTCTTTCGCTGCATATTTGAAGTATGAATATTAGATCTATTCCCTTTCCTATCATTTAACTTTGAATAAGATTCACAATTAGTATTAGGAAAACTACATTCATCCTTCAATATTTTATTCATATTATCACCTAAAGTAACTAAATTTTTATTTCCCAAAAAGTACCTTTTTAATCTATCAGAATGTACATTTAAAATTTTACTAGGATTATTGACATCTTGAATTCTGAAATTCACAGGAGAAAAATTGTCTAAAATTCTAAATGGACCTAAGGCTTTCTTTCCTAATGTCCCAACTCTTTTAATACTAGATTTATCATCTAACAATACCAAATCACCTGGTACAAAAGATTTATATTTTCTAAAACGATTTATATATTGTCTAGTTTTCTGAGCACTTAATTTACTTATCTCACCTACTAGTCTATGAGTAGTGGAAAACTTATCTATTACTAATTCTAAATATTCATTTATATCACTGTATCCTGTATTTGGAATAACTGAAACAAGTTCATTAGGAAAAACTGGGTCAAAACCATATAATGCAAAAGATGGTTTTTCCTTGATAGCAGAATGAAAAGCAGACCTACATGCAAATAATGTTTGAGAGATATGTGTATCCCAATCATTCATTTTGGTGTTTGCCAACTTTGAAAGTATTTGCTTTATGTTTCTATTTAGTCTTTCACACATACCATTACATTGCGGATGATAAGGTGTTGTAAAAATCTTCTTAACATTAAGCAATTTACATAACTGTAATAATAGTTCAGATGTGAAATTTGCTCCTTGATCTGAAAGTAAGGTCTGAGGAGTTCCATATCTACAAACTATCATATTCAAAAACTTTCTTGCAATAGTTTTTGCAGATTGGTCTTTCATTGATACTGCTTCAGGAAATCTAGTTAGCATGTCTATGACTACTAGAATATACCTATTTCCTTTTTTAGTAATTGGTAGAGGACCTA
The DNA here is from genome assembly GCF_054136105.1 of Typopeltis vanoorti. Lineage (NCBI taxonomy): Eukaryota > Metazoa > Arthropoda > Arachnida > Uropygi > Thelyphonidae > Typopeltis > Typopeltis vanoorti. Next base: position 87,171,733 of record NC_143557.1, on the reverse strand, counting down.
CTACATCAATAGCAACAGCTTGAAATGGTCTAGTTGGAATTGGAAATGGTTGTAAAGGAGCTTTTCCTCTAAAAGGGGATCTTATTTGGCACTTATGGCATGACTTGACATACGTGAGTATATCACTCTTCATACCTTTCCAGATGTAACGATCCTTTATTCTTTCCAAAGTTCTAGAAAACCCTTGGTGTCCTGCTAAGTCAGAATCATGGAAAGTATACATAATCCAAGGAATCATTTCAGTTGGTGCCAATATTTTCACCTTCAATTTTCCATCTTCCATTTTTCTAGACAAGAGTAACCCATCTTTATCTAAATACAAGTTATCCAGATTGAAAAATGTATCTAGTTGAGTTTCCTCTTTCAATACTGCCTCATAAATAGTTTTTAGTATGGGATCATCCTTTTGAGCTTGGATAATCTTATCCTTTTTCCAAATTTGTATACTAGGATCCTTATTCTTTAGAGTTTCAATATTAAATACTTGATCACTATCACTAGTATCTAGAAAAACTTCAGGAGACTGCTTTAATTTTCCACTGTCACCTGATTTCCTATCCAAACAGCATTCTACTCCACACAATGATACTGTATTATCAACAAAATTACACACAAACCCATGACGTTTCAGAAAATCAATTCCAAATATTATTTGTACATTTGGATTTGAAGATTCTGGAAGAACAATTAATGAATGAGAAACTTTCAATGGAAAGCAAGGAATTGAAATAAAGACATTGATTTGCCTATAAGCTGAAATTTCAGATTCAAATATTCCTTTTAACTTAATTGGATTGCTTAAAACTGAAATATCATTTGGAATTAGAGATTTAATTTTGTTAAATAAGCTATAAGAAATGAGTGAAATGTGTGCACCTGTATCAAGTAAGATTTCACAAGGTACATCTTCAATAAATCCTTGTAATACTGTTAAAGGATTACTTTCATTAGCATAAGGAGCTAATGCTACATCAAACTTTCTTTTATGGTTATAGCTGTCTTTGGCTTTACCCATGTTTAGTGAATAGTTTGACATTTCTGTCCTTGCCAGTATAATATTGGAATAATAACTAATTCCAGATTTACCTTTATTCTCTGATTTCTTATTTTGAAAACAAGATCTATCTCTAACATAACAATCTTTAGCAAAATGACCCTGTTTATTGCATCTAAAACATTTTGGAATGTATCTTCTATGAGATGCTTTATTCCTATCAATGTCATCAGATTTACAAGAAAAAGATTGATTATCTGTAAGATTTTTCAACATTGATAAATCCGACATCATCTTAAACAGAAGTTCCTGTCCTTGTATTATGGGTCTCTGTTGTCTTTCTATTTCTTCACTCAGAAATGTTTTCAGTTCCTCATATTTTTCCAAATCATGTAATTTTATCCTGGAATCAGATTCTGGAATATCTTTAGTAAAATTCACAGAAGTTTCCTTAGACTTTTTCTTTTTATTTTCAGCTTTACCCTTTTGAAGCTTTTCTTCTCTCATTTTATCAGTACCCACAATGCTAGAAGAATGAGTTTGATTATGCTGAAAAGAATTTACTTGCTTATTGCTTGAGGAATGAAAAATATCTCTTAATCTTTCTTCCTTTTCTTTAACAAGCTCAAAACATTGTTCAAGGTTTCTAACTTTTTTCTTATACGCTGTTTCTTTTAAATTATCCTTGAGGCCAAGCCTAAATTGATTAAAGAGCAACCATTCTAAAGAGGATTTCTCTTCAGATGAAATATTAAATCCATGAGCAATGGTCCACAATCTATGATAATATTCAGAAACAGATTCCTTATTACCTTGGATACACTGCTGAATCTTCCAAATGTTAGGCCCTAATTCTCTTACATTTGAAAATTCTGATATTAGCAAACTTTTAAAGGTTGCATAATTGTCAGTATCTCGTAGTAAAGGAGATGTGTTTAAGAATGTTTTGGCTTTTCCCAACAATTTATTACGAAGTATAATTAACAAGTGAAAATCTGACCAATTTCCTAAATCTTTAATTTTTTCTGCATACTTAAAAAATGTTTCTATGCTTTCACTACTATCACCTGAGAAAGAAGGTATTACTAAGGTTGGATTTATTAACCTAAAAAATTCTTCATCATTAACTGAAGGAACTTTACTACTAATATTACTATTTTCTGTAGCCATTTTTTTTTTTTTTTTTGAGTCAAGATTTGCCTTTTGGATTCTAAAATAGTTTAGTCATAACCAATTATCCTGTAGTCGACTGCGCCATTGTTAATATTTAATGAATTTATTTATCCTGTAGGCGACTGCGCCATTGTTAATATTTAATGAATTATCCTATATAGGCTGCCTGCGCCATTGTTATTTATAATGTGTATTATAAATAATATTTCATTTACTAACAATTATTTTTATTTTTGACTCCGAGTGTCCCTATATGTTATTACATTTGCACAAAGAGTTCACTCCAATTGGTGCAATGACTTTAACTCACTCTTTCAGAATCCAACTAATCATTGACTCAATACCAAGTACAAAATAAACACATTTAATAAAACTTAAAACAATATATATACACTTCTAGTAAAAATACATAACTACAATTACAGATTATATGGATCCAAGGCCTTATTAAAAAAATATAAACTTACTCTTAAGACAAAACACTTTTTCTTTTTACAATCACAAAAAAAATGTTCATAGTCTTATTCTCTTCCTGTTAAGGCTCTTTCCAGAAGTTACAAGGTTCTGTACTTCATTTTCTAGGATCCCTTTAAAATTCCTTTTTACTGCCTCACACAAAACAAAATCAAGTTCCTTCCTACTTGAATATATCTTGGCCAGTTTATAAAAACTTAGTTTCAAGATTTCCTTTTTCTTTACTTATTCCTTCTTGAAACATATTATTTTCACCATTCCTTTTTCGGAATACAATATGAAATTTCCTTTTAATTGCCGCACACAAAAAATCAAGTTCCTCCCAACTTGAATATTCCTCGGCCAGTTTATAAAAACTTAGTTTCAAGATTTCCTTTTTCTTCAGTACTTGTTCCTTCTTGAAACATATTATTTCCACTATTCCTTTTTCGGAATACAATATGAAATTTCCTTTTGACTGCCGCACACAAAAAATCAAGTTCCTCCCAACTTGAATATTCCTCGGCCAGTTCATAAAAACTTAGTTTGAAGATTTCCTTTTTCTTCTTTGCTTATTCCTTCTAGAAACATATTATTTCCACTATTCCTTTTTCGGAATACAATATAAAATTTCATATTATATTCCGAAAAAGGAATAGTGGAAATAATATGTTTCAAGAAGGAATAAGTACAGAAGAAAAAGGAAATCTTGAAACTAAGTTTTTATAAACTGGCCGAGTAATATTCAAGTTGGGAGGAACTTGATTTTTTGTGTGCAGCAGTTAAAGGGAAATTTCATATTGTATTCCGAAAAAGGAATAGTGGAAATAATATGTTTCAAGAAGGAATAAGTACAGAAGAAAAAGGAAATCTTGAAACTAAGTTTTTATAAACTGGCCGAGGAATATTCAAGTTGGGAGGAACTTGATTTTTTGTGTGCGGCAGTTAAAAGGAAATTTCATATTGTATTCCGAAAAAGGAATAGTGGAAATAATATGTTTCAAGAAGGAATAAGTACAGAAGAAAAAGGAAATCTTGAAACTAAGTTTTTATAAACTGGCCGAATAATATTCAAGTTGGGAGGAACTTGATTTTTTTTGTGTGCGGCAGTCAAAAGGAAATTTCATATTATATTCCGAAAAAAGAATAGTGGAAATAATATGTTTCAAGAAGGAATAAGTACAGAAGAAAAAGGAAATCTTGAAACTAAGTTTTTATAAACTGGCCGGTAAATATTCAAGTTGGGAGGAACTTGATTTTCTGTGTGCGGCAGTTGAAAGGAAATTTTATATTGTATTCCGAAAAAGGAATAGTGGAAATAATATGTTTCTAGAAGGAATAAGCAAAGAAGAAAAAGGAAATCTTGAAACTAAGTTTTTATAAACTGGCCGAATAATATTCAAGTTGGGAGGAACTTGATTTTTTTTGTGTGCGGCAGTCAAAAGGAAATTTCATATTATATTCCGAAAAAGGAATAGTGGAAATAATATGTTTCAAGAAGGAACAAGTACTGAAGAAAAAGGAAATCTTGAAACTAAGTTTTTATAAACTGGCCGAGGAATATTCAAGTTGGGAGGAACTTGATTTTTTGTGTGCGGCAATTAAAAGGAAATTTCATATTGTATTCCGAAAAAGGAATGGTGAAAATAATATGTTTCAAGAAGGAATAAGTAAAGAAAAAGGAAATCTTGAAACTAAGTTTTTATAAACTGGCCAAGATATATTCAAGTAGGAAGGAACTTGATTTTGTTTTGTGTGAGGCAGTAAAAAGGAATTTTAAAGGGATCCTAGAAAATGAAGTACAGAACCTTGTAACTTCTGGAAAGAGCCTTAACAGGAAGAGAATAAGACTATGAACATTTTTTTTGTGATTGTAAAAAGAAAAAGTGTTTTGTCTTAAGAGTAAGTTTATATTTTTTTAATAAGGCCTTGGATCCATATAATCTGTAATTGTAGTTATGTATTTTTACTAGAAGTGTATATATATTGTTTTAAGTTTTATTAAATGTGTTTATTTTGTACTTGGTATTGAGTCAATGATTAGTTGGATTCTGAAAGAGTGAGTTAAAGTCATTGCACCAATTGGAGTGAACTCTTTGTGCAAATGTAATAACATATAGGGACACTCGGAGTCAAAAATAAAAATAATTGTTAGTAAATGAAATATTATTTATAATACACATTATAAATAACAATGGCGCAGGCAGCCTATATAGGATAATTCATTAAATATTAACAATGGCGCAGTCGCCTACAGGATAAATAAATTCATTAAATATTAACACCCCCTCCCTGGTAGCATACTGTACAAAATCAGACCCAGAGGTCCCATCTGTTCTTGTGCATAACTCATTCTTCCATATTGACTTGTTCATCATTACTTGGAGAAAGAGAAAAAGTATGCAGTATGCATAATGGTTCTCCATTGCCTTCCATGCATCTTAATACTTACTTACCATAAATGTACTCATTCAAAAGCTATTTCATCCTCCATTTTCTTTTGCTCCATATTTCCCATAATTATCATATTGAAATGATTTTCCATTAACTTAAATCATTGTTCATATAACCTTCAATGACTTATCCCTAATACTTATATTAGGGATAAGTCATTGATTGAGACAATATTGCTTACTTTCTAGAATTCCATAGTTAAGTTCTTACAAATCAGCATAATATTTCTTTCATTATTTTTGTCATTGCACAACTGTACAGGTGATGAGAAATTTGCTGGTTTTCATTGAGTTGTTCAGTCTCATATGGAGATTTAACTTCACCTGTTGTGAAGTGCACATGCAATTAATGGCTTAATTTATACTGAAACCAATCATTGCACCTCACCAACAGGGCTTGCATAAAACACAATTATCATTCATAGTCAGTCATTGTCACTTCATTTCTATATTTTCAGAGCAAATCCCTTGTTTTATTTTATTTATTAATAGCTAGAAGTTGCTAGCTTTTCACTGTGATCATTTGCAAAGATATAGTCTGGAATACAAGCTAAGTACGTACTAAATTGCTAATTGAGCAGCTACGTATTGTGGAAATTACATTTTTACTACAATCTAAACTTAGTAATCTTCCGTTGTGTTAAAGTATTTCATCAAAATGCATCTGTTATAGAAAACCTACCAATGTTGGGTTTAAAGTTCACTTCTGCTATCTCTCTCTTCCCATTTATTAATTAATTAATTTTTTTTTCTTTCAGAATAATTGAAAGAAATAATTTTTAACAAACATTTGTCAATACAAAACATTTGTTCCTGTAATATCACTCATGTCGAATAAACTGAAAGTTTGTTTAGACATTGGAACAAGAGCATCGAGCACCAGTTTAGTGGAAGAAAACCAGAACTTACAGATTGTTATTTGCTATAGGCAAGAATTAATCATTGATTCTTCATCATACTCTCTCTCAAACTGGTTCTTCACTGTATACTTTGAGAGTAAAATGTTATCCATGAAACCCTTATCACACTTAAAAATAGTTAATAAACTGTATTTTTTTTTTTTTTTTTTAAAGAAATGTCTTTGACTTCAGGACCTCTAATTTGAATTTTCTCTTCCTGTTGCGGAAAAATTATCTTTAATTCAATCTAGCTCCAATTATTTTTAACTATTGTCAGTCGCAATATAATAATTTATTATATACAGCATTATACTAATTAATATATTCATTCCATGTAAGCTATAGTGATTAAGTTAAAATAAGTCAAAAACAGGTGTGATTTCTTCATTTAGATTATCACATATGAGAAAATTGGGAGAAAAGAGGACTGAATATTGATGGAGAATACTTAAGCAATCTATGATTCTCTTGATGATATCATTCTAATAGCAACATCAAAATGAACTAGAACATGTGATTATTGAATTAAATGAAGTAAGTCTGGATATTAGCGTACAAATAAATATGGATAAATGAAAAATAATGTATAGTGGAACTACTTCAGAAAAAAGAACAAATTGAAATAAATCAAAGACAGTTTAAAATAGTGAATTCATACAAATATCTAGGACAAATCATTACAAGCAACTATAAACTTCATAATGAAATTTCAGCTAGAATAACAACAGGATGTACTCTTCTAGCAGAGGGCTTCACATTCAAAACCCTTAGTGCGAGAATGACCATATAGTGTCCATTGACATCACATATGAATAACTAACATTTATATAGGTTAAGTGGAGCATTATACAGAGCAATACATAGTCTATATATATATATGTTGTAAGTCAGCAATTGGAATTGAAGGAAATACAGGTTGATGGTCTGATGTAAAATCAGGCATAAGATAAGTGCACACTATCTCCATTTTTATTCATTACCAATATGAATTACATTATGACAGAAAGTAGCATCGAACTTGATATCATCTGAATTAGAGAGATATTTTTTATACAGTTGATGTTGTACTTCTAAACAAATCCAGTTCATCTCCAGGATTCTCTGACTAAATTGAATAACAGCTGTAACAAATTTGGCATGAAAGTCAGCAATAAAAAGACCTGTGAAAATTGGCAGGAATATAGAAAACTTCAGCTACATTTTTATGGAGAATCTATTGGACAAGTAAAATGTTTCAGCTTATTTATTGCAGTTTTTAGTGAAGATGGCAAATTTAATATGGAAATAAGCAACATTGTAAGAGTAGTTGGTATTATTGGGAGAAAGTTAAGAATAAATTTATATGGAATAAGAAAGAAATTAAGCCAAAACACTAAATTAGCAGTATAAAAGACAGTATTCAAACCAGTTTTTAAGTTATTTATCTGAGAATCTAGTTAGAAATAAAACACCTGATAAAAGACTAGAGTTCATAGATATGGGAGTGCACAAAATTAGTAGAGTGAAAACAGAGCATCAATGGCAGAATTATAGTAAAAATTAACATATTCGCAAAAAACTTGACATTGTTATCATTTCAAGAATGTGTGAGCAGAGCTAATCTAAGGTGGTAATGGTCATTTAAACAGAATGAGAGAGCAAAGATTAAGAAAACATTGTTTGATGCTAGAATAGCCAAAAAAGATGCAGAGGAAGGCCAAGATCTAGGTGGATTGATTCAGTCAGAACTATCCTGGAAGTCTGAAATATCAGATATGATAGTATTTGAGTGCTGACAAGTAATTGACTAGTTATGAATAAAATTGTTGATAGGAAATTAGTACTAATGTAAATCATGTTGTGCTGTCTTAGTAACTTGTACTCCCCTTAAGGGAATTAACACATCAAGAAATTGATTTCTTGATGTGTTAATTCTTGATTCATTTTATTGTTTTATTTATTAATACATCATTTTTAAAAAAATATATGGAAGTTAAATATACAAAAAGTGGATGAATAATTTATCTTGCATACAGTATGCAATGTATTTGTTAAAAATTAACAGATTACCTGTAATGTGCATATAGCTGCATCATATACTTTCATAGTTTCCATACCTTCATGTACAATTGGTATAGCTTGACACGTGCTTTTCTATACTTAAGTGTTTTTTTGCAGGGAAGCAAGTGAGACGATGTGATTAATTATGTAGAATTGAAGATGAAATATAGATTCATGGAGCATGATGTAGTTTTTTAGAAACCTATAGTACATTGGGGGAGACTGGAATGCAAAGATTGTCAAAAATAACACTGGATGGGAAAAGCTTATGGGAAAATTTGGATATGGAGAAAGAAATGAACATGGAGAGATGCTTCTGGAATTTGCCATGGATAATAACCTGATGTGCAATACCAAATTCCAACAAAAAGATTGTTGTAAATGGACATGGCGCTCCTTCGATGGCAAACACAGGAATATGATCAACCTGATATTAATAGACCAGAAATGGAGAACCTCAGTTCAACAGTGCAGATCATTCCAAGGAGCTGATATTGATTCGGACCACAGCTTAGTGATTGCGAATATAAGACTAAAACTGAAACAGAAGTACAAAGGAAAGTTCCAAAAAGCTAGAGACATCTCAAAACTAAATGAAGACAGGATAAGAACAGCATATCAGAACATATTGGAAACTAAGCTTAAGACCCCAAGTGAAAAACAAAACATAAATACAAGAGCAGAACGACTGACTACAGTGCTAAATAAAGCAGTAGAGGAAGTAATTCCTGAAAGAGAAAGGATCAAAAAGAAATGGATAACTCAGGAAACCCTAAAATTGGTACAAGAGAACTGAAACTTAAAAGAGATAATTCAGAGGCAGCAGATGAGTTATTCTGTCAAAAATGCAATGAAGTACGGAAAGCAGCAAGATCTGATAAAGCCAAATGGTTGGAGGACCAGTGCAAAGACATTGAACAGTACCATGGAGAACACAAAACTAGAGAGGTCTACAAACTTATAAGAAATGTCAATAAGAAGTAGCAAACAAGATCAGTAGCAGTCAAAGATGAAAATGGTAAAGTAGTGATGGACAAGACAGAAATCATACACAGATGGACAAGATATTGCAGCAAACTATATAAAAATCAACTAAATGATACTGGAACAGAAGTAATCAAAGAACTAAAAGCAATCTCTCCACCAGCAGAGATCTTTGAAAATGACATCTTGGAAGAAGAGGTGAATAAGGCTATAAAACATCTCAAGAACAACAAGAGTCCTGGAAATGACAACATAATAGGCGAGATGCTAAAATATGGGGGAGAATCATTTGCAAAAGAAATACATAAGGCCATGTAATGAAATGAAGATCAGGGTATGCCCCAAAGAGTGGAAAAAATCGGTCTTGGTTGTTCATAAAAAAGGCAGTGCTTTAGAATGCACCAATTACAGAACTATTGCATTAATAAGTCATCTTGGCAAAGTGCTGATGAAAATACTAACAGAGTGCCTGAAGGGGCATATGGAGGCACGTCTTCCGGATGAGCAAGCTGGATTTCGACAAGATTGAAGTACAGTGCAACAAATACTCACACTAAGACTAATAGCAGAGAAAGCTCGAAGAAAGAGCAAAAAGATATATTACTGTTTCGTGGACTTCCAAAAAGCATTTGATAATATTGACCAAAATATAACATGGGCTGTCTTGGAATCCTATGGTGTGGACAATAAATTGATCTGCCTGCTAAAAGATATAAAAGCCAAGTACAAGCAAAAATCCGAATAGCAGGTGAGACTGGAGATTGGTTTGCCACTAGTCGAGGCACAGAACAAGTGGACCCAATATCACCAGTCATCTTCATCACACATCTGGGAAGAACACTAGATAAGATTAAAGAAGAAGGTGGAGGCATTTCAATAAATGGCAATAAACTACTTCTGCTTTGCAGATGACATCGTTGTGATTGAAGAAGACGTAGCAAGGCTGGAACAGACATTGCAAACACTATACACAGAAGGAAAAAGATATGGACTAAATGCCAACTTTGAAAAAACTAAAACAATGATATTCAGACAACAGGAGTTACTGAACAGAGTTACGATAGACAGATTTCAACTGGAAAATGTGGAACACGTCACATATCTTGGATGCCACATGATGCATGACTTGGACCTCAAAAAAGAGAGAAAAATTCGAATAGCCAGAGCAACAACTATTTTAAAAGCCATGGACAAAATATGGAAGAGCCGAGCTATAAAGATGCAAACTAAACTGTGCATTTTAGAAACCTGTATCTTCAGCAGCATGCTCTATGGATGCGAGGCCTGGGTACTCCTGAGAGAATCTGAAAGGAGGATATTGGCATTTGAGAGGAAGTGCTATAGAAAGATCTTGAGAATAAGCTGGATACAGAAAGTGAACAATATGGAAATCTACAGACGAACACAACCAAAAGAAAACCTGATCCAGAAAATAATCAAAAGGAAACTACACCTATTTGGCCATATATGTAGAATGAATGATGAGAGAAAATTAAAAACGTTGCTGTTTGTAATGATTGAAGGAAAGAACAAAAGAGGAAGACCAAACAGAGAATGGGGCGATGACATCGTCAAATGGTGTGGAAATTTTATACACAAATTGAGTCATCTTGCACAAAACAGAATGCAATGGAAGAATCATATCAAGATGGCAGCAGACACCTACAAGCATTGGACCCATGGTTGTTGATGATGATGATAGTACATTTGTACTATGGGTGAGCTAAGGATTTTTTAATTTCTTTTATTAATTTAATTTTATTTTATTGTATTGTTTCTTTTATTTATTTTTTTTATGCAGTAATCTTGTCAAAGAAAAGAAAATGACAATTGACTATAGAACACACACACACACACACACACACACACACACACACTGTACATACATATAATACTAGTCGGAATTAGGAACATTGTAGTGGTGGAGGCTAAGCAACTGAGTTTGGTTGGGGCTAGAAGAGTACTATTGATTTCTTTTAGCTAACTAAAGATACTTTAAAATGTATTTTATATTTTATAACATCCTGTATATGAGGAAGGAGAATTACATGATAATCCTTTATGATATACAGTTTTTATTTTTTATTTTTTTGGAACATCAGGTTTTCATAACATATGCAATATTTTAAACTTTATTCTACAGGTGGATTAGACTTAAAAGCTCAAGAGATAGCTCTTCGCCGTATTCCTGATATCATTATTGCTACACCTGGACGCTTAATTGACCATCTGCAAAATACTCCAACCTTCAATTTGGACAAAATAGAAATTTTAGTGCTTGATGAAGCAGATCGGTATGTATATTTTGTTTTTTTTCTTCTTTCTGAATAGTAAATAATAAATATCTAATGCATTGCATTTTAAACTGGATATTCATCAGAAACTAATGTATTTTTGGCTTGTATATTTAAAGTTTTTTTTGAATTTTTTTTTTTTTTGCAGTGTTGTTAAATGGATAATTTTTATCCCCTAAAAACATCAAAAGAAGTGCTCTTAGAGAATACAGAGACAAATGTAAGTAAGCTAAACACTGTAAAACTAGCGAAACAAAAGGCATGGGAGGACTTTGGCAAGAACATAGAAAATAAATATCAAGAAGGTGGCAAAATATTATGGAGGTTGTTGAAGAAGCTTAAGAATGGAGGAAAGAGTGCTGTAAAAGGAATTAAAGATGTTAAAGGTGACATGAAAACGGGAGGAAAAGATATCCTTGAAGTATGGGGTAATTACTTCCAAAAGTTGCTAAATGAAACACGCAGTGATGAAACAAAAAAACACTTACTAGGCATGCAGTCTGGAATACATATCTATACTTGAGGTAGAAAAAGCCATCAAAGGCTTCAAATGTGGAAAGGCAGCAGAAGTAGATGATATTAGACCAGAAATGCTGAAGTATGTTGGTATAAGAATCTTACAGTGGCTGCACTGCATAGTTCAGAATGAATGGACAGAGGGAATAATTCCCGATGATTGGAGTAGAGCTCTCATAGTACCTATATGTATAAAAGGGAAATTAAACTGAATGTGAGAATTACAGAGGTATTTCCCTACTGAGTGTTCCTGGTAAGATCTATGCAAGTATACTTGAGAAATGTTTGAGAAGGATTGTGGAAGAAAAGCTTCATGAAGAACAAGCTGGATTCAGACCAAATAGAGGCTGTCAGGATCAGATCTTCACTTTACGACAAATAGTTGAAAAATCATGGGAATATAACAAAGAACTCTATTTAAGTTTTGTCGATCTGAAAAAGGCATATGACAAGGTGCCAAGAGAAATGCTATTCAATACAATCCAGTTATATGGTGTCAATGGAGCATTATATCAAGCAATACTTAGTCTTTATTTGAGTTGTAAGTCAGCAGTTAGAATTGAAGGAAGTACAGGAAGGTGGTTTAATGTTAAATCTGGTGTGAGACAGGGATGTACATTATCCCCTCTGTTATTCATTATCTATATGGACCACATTATGAAGAAAAGTGGTATTAAACCTGATAGCAGAATTGGAGATGTTAATGTCAGCTCTTTGCTTAATGCAGATGATGTTATACTTCTAAATAAATCCGCTACAAGTCTCCAAAATTCACTGACTAAATTGAATAACTGTTGCAATAGATATGGTACGGCGATCAGCAATAAAAAGACAAAGACAATGGAAATAGGCAGAATCGTTGAAAATGTCAACTGTGTTGTGAATGTAGAACCTGTGGAACAAGCAAAACATTTCAGCTGCTTAGGCACGATTTTTAGTGAAAATTGTAAATTAAACAGGAAATAGACAACAGAATCAACAAAGGTGGTATGGTAGGAAGTCAATTGAATAAATTTATATGGAATAAGAGAGAAATTAGTCGGAACACTAAATTAGCTGTATACAAGACGGTGTTCAAGCCAGTTTTAACTTATGGATCTTATGGCGGGGTAAGAAGTAAAACACTTGACCAAAGACTAGAGACCACAGATGTGAGAGTCTTGAGAAAGATTAGAGGCATGAACAGATGGCATCAATGGCAATATCATATTAAAAACGAGGATATTAGGAAAGAACCTGGCATTGTCAGCATCCAGGAATGTGTTAGCAGAGCTAATCTCAGGTGGTATGGTCACTTAAACAGAATGGGCTAAGAAAGATTAGCCAAACTTGTTCTCTGCCAGGTTGGCAGGAAAATGACCCAGAGGAAGACCAAGATATAAGTGGATTGATACGGTACAAAGTGCCTTCGACAATAGAAATATAAGATCTGATAATGTCTTGACAAGTAACAGACTGATTTGGAGAAAAATTGTAGATAGGAAGTTAGTAATGATGTAAATTTTTCATGTAGTACTATCATATCCTGTCCCTTGAGGGTACATGGTAGGAATTTGATGATGATAATTTCTCAAATGAGGAATTATATTAAAATTCTTATATAATTTAAGGAGGAATTTCTTATACAAAGGAGTCTGTTTGGAGTTGATTCCAAACAAAGAAGAATCCTTTGGAATTTGTTATGATAGTTTTTATAAAATAGATTGAAGACACACACACATACATACACTCTTCTAATTGCCATTGTAATTAACACAATTGTTTTCATAAATATTCTTCATTTTTTATATAAAAGCAAAAGGTAATCACTAGCCAGTTGTTTTATTATTTGAAAGCTTTGTGTTTATTTTCTTCTTATCATGAATTTCGAGTCCTGTTCTGATTTCATACAATCTTTTTTTTTATTATATTTTCTTGTATTTTATTTTATGTTCATGTAGTAGATTTTAATTATTATTATTTTCTTTTTTTTTTTTAATTTTTTTCAGTAACTATTGTAATTTTAAAACAATATTTTCATTACTTTGTTTCTCTTATAGTTTTGTCATTGGCATTGGTGTACATAACAAAATGTATTTCACATATACCTGCCAAAAATTGTAAGGATCTGACGTTGCCTTTAAAAAGGCTTAGGAATTATGGTAATGATAGACCATTATCAAAAACTTGGCTGTGTGTTACGTCGATGATGTTTTTATTTTTTAGTCAGGAAGAATAACAGAAGAATTAGAGAAATTTAAAGATTAAGCTTGCACTCAAACACAAAATTTACTCTAGAACTTGTTGATGACAGAAATTACCATTCCTTGACATCTGTCTCAAAGTATCTGAAGAAGAAAAAAGGTCACCATCCATTTCAAAAAAATGGACATGATAAAAACATTGCAGGACTGAGCCTACAGCACCTGCAGTACTACAGAAAAAAAGGAATGAAGAACTTGGCTACCTTAAACATACTCTCCTTTTTACCCTAATGGGTATGAACTGAAGACAATTGATAAAATTTTAGACCTGCCTGCAAACAGTTTCTTCAGACAAAGGAAGATTTCAAAATTGCAATTCTCCTTACCTCAAGAATGTTATGGATAGAATCGCGGTGATGCTGCATACTTACAATAAAGTGGTTTCTATAGCAATGCAAGATTGCTAGAATCTTGCATCCACTGATAAAGAAACTTGGAATACAGCAATCCCTCGATTAATGCACATAATGCGTTCTTTAAAACAGGCGCATTAATCAAAAACGCACTAATCAGATATAATAACCTATGGGGAAAAGTATAATTTGTTCCTCAGATTTCTTTTTTGACCCTTAAGTTTTTTTATAAAAGAATTAGGGTATATCTCAGGGCCTAGTTAAAGGAAACCATGAATCTGAAAGACAATAAAACATATTCAGAATATAAATTTATTATTCTGCTTCTTAACAGAGAATTGAGCTAATGTAGTTTGGTGGGCATTCCGTTTCTTTTTTTCCTGCAACTGACGGTATGGTCCTATTGCCTCTTCTGCAAATTTTATTGGTTCTCTCTTCACCAGGTTCAGTCTCTAAGCATTGTTGCTTAAAAACTTTGATTCCACGAAAACTATTTTCAATTTGTTTCTGTAAAATCTCTTTGGGCTTGTGAGTGATTAAATTTTCTTCATATTCTTCAGGATCTTCCTACTGTGCATCTAAATTTAGCAGGTCGGAATCACTTAACTTCTCAGAATGAGATTTAATTAACTTTGATTCATTTGAAAAGCCTCTAAAATCATTTGCACAATGTGGAAGAATTGCTTCCAAACGGCTAGCATATTGTTAGCAGTAATTTCATTCGACTTTGTGACTTTATAACCAGGCTGAGATTTCTCTGATTTGGCTAGAAAAGTCCTGGAAAGCATTCACTTCCAAAAAAAGGCCAGTTTCATCGACATTAAATATTTGCTGATCACAATAGTCCCCTTCTTACACAATTTTCTTCAAAATCTCTGGATATCTCCTTATCTGCACTTACAGCTTCGCCTGTGATTAGAACATTATGTAGGCTATTTCTCTTTTTGAAACGCTCAAATTACCAGCACTAACGTGGAATTCTTCTTCTTTTCCATCATTGATAGCCCTTTCTTTCCAAGTTACAAAGAGACAAAGCTTTTGATTTAATAAGGCCAGTGTTTAGCAGGATCCAGTTTTGGTTACAATCTTCGATCCATCTAAAAAGAAGTCTCTCTAATTCAATCATTATAATACTTTGATTTTGAGTGCATGCATGATGAACTTGAAGCAGCCTTACCTTTCTCTTTGTATTCAGCAGTTGATTCACCCATTTTTGTGTTCTTGTCCTATCTTTGCTCTGGACTCGCCATGTTCATTTTTCTTTATTATTTCAAGTTTTTCTTCCATTCAGATTACTTTTCAAATCATTTTCACACTTCTATTTTTTGCTTACTAATTCTTTTACTCATGATTAAAGGTTAGGAAAATAATTAAAAAAAAAAAAGTAAGGAAAACAATTGCATGAGATATGCTCAATAAAATGCTATATAAAGCAGACAACATAAATTTTGACGGTAAATTTGGAACATTGTGTACATGGAAATAGTATAGTATGCCATTAAAAAATAACTTTGTAAAATGTTTCAAATCAGTAACTAAATTATTTCATCCTGGTGAGTGATTTTTTAAAATAGTTAGCCATAAAAAATGTATAGATCAAAAATTTTTAAAATCTGTAACATTTATTTTAAGATGTATATAGGTGCACTAATCGAATTTTAGAGGCGCACTAATCGGGGGCATATTAATCGAGGGATTGCTGTATATAAAATTCATTGCTCTTGCAGTGTTTGCTATGTTGGCCAGACAAGATGATTCAGAAAGAGATCCATATGTCAACACATGTATAGACTTGAAAAGAAAAGGAAACATAGATCAGGATTAGCCTTTCACACAACTGAAATGTCATATATTTCCTTGGTATGCATTTATTAAAAACCTAACAGATGCAGATCTGGGAGATGACATGCATTATGCTACAGAACGTGACAGCAGTAACTAGCTTTGTTCTTTCACGTGCACAATGTTTCATTTAGTGATTTATTGAATCTGTTACATGTAGACTGTTTATGTTACTAAATATTCTTTCTAATTTTTTGTATGGATTAATACAATTCCTGTGCACTGATGATATAAGTCTGATGACTTACTTATGAAACTTATGTTTTATTGTTATTTTAATAAAACTAGTTCTCGTTACTAAACATGTGGTCTTAATAATACTAGAAGTCCATTAAACATTGCTAAATTACAAAAATATTAGACATAAGATATGGTAGGTTTGTACAGTAGTTTTACCCACCCCCCTTATCCGCTGGTTCGCTTTCTGCAGTCAAACCTGGTCTGAAAATATTAAATGGAAAATTCCAGATAAGTTTTAAATTGCATGCCATTCTGAGTAGCATGATGAAATCTTGTGCCATCCCACCTGGGATGTGAATCATTCCTTTGCCCAGCATATCTACGCTGTACTGCTGTATATGCTACTCTCCCATTACTCACTTAGGGTTAAAATTGAAAGGAACTGATTACACCTAAAATTTCAAAATTTGCTCCTGCAATTTCTTACCTTTTAGTTATAACTGCACAACCAAAGAAAATTGGGGCTCATCAGTGCATTTTGAATTATTCCATTTCAAAAGTAGGATCTTTCCCTTCCAATAGTCATTTTGTTAACATGTGAGCTTATGGGAGATCGCAGTAGATGCATCGCTGCATGACTTTTATTACCTTATATATTGCTATACAATAATTGTTCTATTTTATTATTAGTTATTGTTAATCTCTTACTGTGCCTAATTTATAAATTAAACTTTATCGTAGGTATATATGTATAGGAAAAAACATAGTGTATATATAAAAGGTTTGGTATCTGTGGTTTCAGGTATCCACTGGGGGTCTTGGAAAGTATCCCCCATGAATAAGGAGAGGGGGAATTGCTGTACTTTGTCATGATATGAAAAAAAATTCAGTTTTTTGTTTTTTAAATTTAGAATGTTGGACGAATATTTTGCTGAGCAGATGAAGGAAATCATTCAACAGTGTTCCACCACACGTCAGACCATGTTATTCTCTGCAACCCTTAATGATGAGGTATGTTTTTTTTATTGTATTTGATACCAAAAGGTATTTTGAACATTAATTATCAACAAAAATATTAATTTATGTAACATAATTAATGTGCAGTAATAAAATTACTAAATATTTATATTACTGAATCCTAATATTTAGCATTAATATTTACTAATTATTATCTTAAGGTAAGTTGAGATAATGTGCACCTATATAAGAATTTTTTATATTTTGAAATCCAGTTCTTGTTTTAGAGCTTAATCTGGTGTCTTGCAATTCTAAAATGCAAGCTCTTTCCAGATTTTTTTTCCTTTCATGTTTAAGTTCTTAGTTTGGTGTGTGTGCAGGTAGGTGAAGTATAAATTCATTAAATGTGAGGTATATGACATTCAGAATACCATCTTTAGTTCCATAGTATCAGTTATTGAATGAGAAGGATATCGGCAATGCATGGGAAGCTTTGAAAAGGTGCCTAAATGAGGCAGTATCTGAACATATCCCTACAGTTCGAAGAACAAATATGATGGGAGTGAAATAAATGTACATTCTTATTAAGCAAGTGATCCATAAGAAGAAGATGTGGAAAGAATATCATGAGAATAAGAGTGAGAGATTATGACATATATAAAGTGCAGATCAGAAAAGTAATGAGTTTATTAAGTTAATGAGTAATGAGAAAAGTAATGAATTTAGCCATGCAGGTTAAATGCAACTGGAAAGAATTTTAAATAATGAGTGCATGCTCACTTCACTGAGATCTATTGACCAGGTGTATGCAACATGGTGCACAGTGCTACTGCTAGACTGGATGAAGAGATAGAGGTGCATACCAAGAGTTGTTGCATAACCTGGATATCTCAGCAATAGGGCAAGGTGGGATATCAGCATGTATGTTAAAGGAATGTTCAGCCAAACAGCTTGGACCTCAACATGTTTGCATAACTTGCATCTCAGCTCAGGAAAGAATATATGATAGTTCCATTGTTCAAGAGTAGTGCAAAAACTGGTGTAAAAACCTGTCAATATCTGGAGGGGGGGGGTGAAGATTTTAGAGAAGTTGGTAAGAATTCACACACAGAAATGGGTTGACATACAAGCTATACTTTTCAAAGAACAGCATGGGTTTACTAAAGGGTGGTTGTGTTTTAGCAATTTGTTCTTATTTAATAGCAATGTTATGGCTCTGCTGAATAAAGGAAATGGATACACTATGATGCTATTAAACTTTGCTAAAGCATATGATATGATTATGATATGATAGGATAGGATACGATACGATTGAATGTAAACTATTGACGTGGATAGCTGATGGATAAATATTAGGAAATAATATATTGTGGGCATGAACCCAACCAATCGGATTAAAAAGAAAACAGAAAACTACTCAAATCAGTCACATCCTGGCTTGAGGATACATTTAAAAAACTACTTCCACACTATGCTCATTCTTCTTCTTCTGCAGCTTCTCCCACTTAAGTGGGGTCACTGTTGATAATGAGTCTCCTCCACACCTTCCTGTCTTGGGCTGTCACCACATCCAAGTTCTCTTCTACCAGCTCCCTCCATCTCTCTTCTTTGGCTGCCCACGCTTCCTCCTTCCTTGCACATCCATCTTCCCACATATTCGTCCTCCCTCCTCATCACATGACCAAACCATCTCAACCTTGCCTCCTGTATTTTTGCTCCTAAGTTCGTAACTTTCACTGTTCCCCTGACATGCTCATTCACCGAGAATTTATGGTTTGCCCACAATTCACCAGCAGAATGTACTGCTTCAGCCTATAATTGTAATAGGTATCGACAACCCCCAGTTATCATCTATCCAAGAAACTAGCATCAACACTCAAGCAGTTGGTAGGTCATTCCCCTTCCTATATTAAAAACACAACACTTTGTAAACAAAATTAAAGACATCACACTAGAAAAAAGTGATGACAAATTTCCACTCAATGTCACAGCGCTATTTGCCTGTTTTGTGTAGCAAAATACTTTTTACCTACCAAAGGAAGGCACAGCCATGGGCTCACCATTTCTTCCCCTCTCAATTGCCAACAACCTTTTATATGGAAGCTTTTGAGCAACGTGCTCTAGATTTCTATACTTTAAAACCCAAGTCTGGCTTAGATACATTGAAATGTTTTTGTTATTTGGTCCCATGGCCACCAGACATTAGACACTTTCCTCAGCCACCTAAACAAACAACACAGATGTATACAATTGACATTGAAGTCAGAACACACTTCCTTTTCTAGCTACTCTTGTCAGATGTCTTTCTTTCACTGTTTACTGTAAGCTTGCACATACTGGCCAATATATACACTTAGACTCTTACCACCACCCAACACCAAAACTAGGTGTCATTAATACGCTAGAAAACAGGTCTTTGAAGATTTGCTCCAGTGAACAAGCACTTAAATATGAATTAAAAGTTATCAGCAATACCTTCTTGAAAAATAGCTACAACAAAACTACTATCAACAAAATTCTTCACAAGGCTCCACTTAAAAATAAAAATAACTAAATTATGATAAAATTGTAGCCATTTCATACATTAAAGGGATATCAGACAAAACAAATGGAATACTGCAGAAATATAACCTCTTAGACCAAAAGGTTATATGAGTAGAATAAGTAGAATATGTGCCATCCATATTCTTGGGATTTTTAGATCACCATTATTGTTAAGATTAGGGTGGTTGATAACAATTTCACAGGCCTCCTTAAATTTAAGCTGATATCACATTTTGGTGTGATCTAAACAACAGGTGCCCTTCCAGTCAATTCTATTTAGAGTGTTCAGGTCATGATCGGAAAGACCAGATTTACCATAGTTGTTAAATTTAATATGCCATTTATGTTCATTTTTTTCTGATAGGAGTTGTGTGTCTTGTTTCAAGGAGGCCTGTGAAATTGTTATCAACCACCCTAATCTTAACAATAATGGTGATCTAAAAATCCCAAGAATATGGATGGCACATATTCTACTCATATAACCTTTTGGTCTAAGAGTTAATTATAATTAGGACTGTAAGTAATCTAAAATCTTAACTCTGATATAACCACACTCATGTTAAATTATCGATTAGGCCTCCACTTTTGCTGTATTTTAACTATCTATATGAATTTATTCTCTGATGATAATATAAATAGAATATAGCTTTGATGTATGGTTTTTTGTTTTTTTTTAACTAGAAGCCAGGCCAGCATAGAATAATGGTTGATCAACTGTGTCACTTCAGCATACTGTTTTAAATGTTATAGCTTGTCTTTGTGTGTGTGTGTGTGTGTGTGTGTCCAGATGATGACCTTAATATGCAGGTCAAAACGACATTGGGAAATTACAGTAATTATTCATAACATGGCTGTAGTCTCCATAATTTTACTGAAATGGATATTTTCCATTGATCAGTCCTTGGACTATTGTTGTTCAATCTATACATTAAATATATTGGTTAGGACCTGACAGTTGATGTTCAATTATTTGCTGATGATGCAAAGATCAGAGTGCTACCAATATATAGCACTTGCAGAATGATTTGAATAACATGGAACAGTGGGTAAATGATAATAGCTGTCAATTCATAGTTAGTATTATCAAGTTATGTAGTTTAATGTAATGAGATTTCCAACAACATATTATACTGGTAGGATTATATTACAAGAAATTGATGAGGCTAGAGATCTTGGAGTTATGGTGGATAAGAAACTGAAGTTCAAAGGTCATATAGCAGAAATTACAAATACAACTCAGAGGATGATTGCGATGTTGAAATAACATTGATACATAAGGATATGGAAGTCATATTGACTCTTTGCAAGGCCTTGATAAAACTGCAGCTGAGCTACTGTGTACAGATTTGATCTCCTGGGTTATGAGGGGGATAAAGAAGGTATGGAAAGTCTGCAAAGAAGAGTTATGAAGATAATCAGGATTCTGGAATGTAGATTACAAGTATGGATGGACAGCAGACACTGGTAGAGAGGAGAAAGAGAGCTGATATGATAGAAGTCTATAAACTTCTGAGATGGTGTTATAGGATAACAGTTGAAATTTTTCAATATATGGAAGGTGGAGAGAGGACAAGGGGACATCTGTGTGCAGTTAAGAGGCAAGCTAGATTTTTGTCTCGCAGAACTGAGAATGAGTGGAACAGTTTGCTTGTTAACGTAGTGAGTTCAGGTAGCATGAATGAATCTAAGAGAATGCATGATAGCTGGTGTATGTGATGTATAGTCTTCCTTGAGTCTTTGACTCCCTTGGAGATCTAATAACAATAATATTTTGTGACATTTTTAGTTTCACATGAATCTTATTCTGTCTCCATGAATACATATGTGTAACTATTGCTGCTATCCAGAGAGAGAGAGAGAACAATCAGAAGTCTTCAGTTGATTAGGTTGGTAGTTATCAGCATTAAATTATAGATCACTATGAGAGTTTTCAGTTTCTAATTTTTTTTTCCAGAAAAATTAGGAAATGAATAAATGCATGGTGGGACCATACATTAATTTCATTTGTTATGACAACCATCCATGTTGAAAATGAAGATATTAGAAAGGAATTTTGCATTATTAATATTCAAAAATGTGTCAGCAGGCTTAACTAAGATGATGTTTGGTCATATAACCAGCATGGATGATAACAGATCAGAGTGAGGAGCAGCACATTGAATAACAGGAATTTTTATGCTGAACATTTTGGAAACCTAACAAGTAATAGAGCCAATTAGAAAAAAATTGCTGATAACAAATTAGTAATGAAATCTTGTTTTTTACTATCATATAATTCTCAACTTTTTTTCTTTTGAAGGGTAGATTCAAAAAAACGATGTTAAAAATTGATTTTATGGTATAGTAATTGTTATTGGAAACTCTTATCGGTACTTTTACTACTTGCTTTATCTGCAATGAAATGAATGGGGAAAAAATATTTAACTGATGTGTTTGTTATCACAGAATATATTTTCTGAAAATAATGATACTTACTACAAAAAAAATGCAATGTTAAGAAATTTAGAAAATTTTTGATCAGTGTTAGTCTGAAAGTATTTCTTCAGTACTCTAATGTGTTTGCTATATTGGATTGACTGAGATGAATGAATTAGACATGAAAAAGTCTAAAAGGGTAATCCATATACCAGATTGTTGCTTGAAAGCTGGATATTATTATTATATGACATTTCCATGAAATCCAAGAACTCATTGCTAGACTCCATTTTACACTACACAACTGATCATCCTTGCTTTACAATTCACCATTTGCACTACAGTACACTACACTACCCTACTACCCACTATGCAGTATATTTTATCTTTAATTGTGTTCTCTGGCCAGTTTGACTGTTTTGTGGGATGAAAAAAAAACTCTAGTTTCTTGTGGGGGGTGGGGGAGCTATATATGAGATTGGCCAGCTCAGCTTTACTTGAAACAAACTATATAAAAATTTCTCTTGTCACAATAAGAATCAGACCTTGTCTTCCATTTGAAGGCTGTATGGAGGCAACATATCTTAGATTTTTTCCCCCCTTTTATAATGGGATCTGTGGAGTATCCATAACTATGGAATCATACTTGCACACAGTATAACCCTATTCTATAAAATAAGAATAGGGTTAGTTTTTGTTGTTTTCAATCTGTGTGAAATAGCTGCATCATGTACATTTGTTGCAAATTGATATGCAATGTCCATATTGCTTAACACCATAATTTCTTTATTATTAGGTACATTCTAACACCACTTTTCAGATTTCCCCCCCCCCATGGTACTATTTTTTTCTCATGAAAATAATACATCAGGAGTAAGAAATGTTTGTTACAACTTACTCTTTTTTTTTTTAAATTTGATTTTTAAATATTTTTTTAATCATACACAAAATATGTTTGTTGATATTCCTAGGTAAAAGATCTAGCTGCAGTTTCTTTGAAAAAGCCTGTGAAAATATTTGTCAACTGTAATACAGAAGTTGCCATAAATTTACGGCAAGAATTTATTCGAATTAGATCTGATAGGGAAGGCGACCGAGAAGCTATTCTTGCAGGTATTTGGTAGAGAGATTAAAATTCCTTTTCTTTCTCCTTGCTCAATTTAATAATAATAATAATAAAAAGCTTGGTTAAAAATTGTGTTGTTAATTTGCAGGGCTCAATTAGATACACTTGCCCATGGAAGTAGCTGTAAAATATATTTTTATCAAAAAATAACTTTCTAAACAATTTTTTTAATGTTTATAAAGAACATTCGTGGTATGTTTGTGGGCACTAAAGGAAATTATGTCCACTCAACTTATTTCCAGCTCAGACTTTAAGGAAATTTATTGCTGAAGATAAAAATCATCATCATCAAATTCCTGCCATGTACCCTCAAGGGGGTGTACAGGATATGACAGTACTACATGAAAAAAATTACATCTTTATTAACTTCCTATCTACAATTTTCCACCAAATCAGTCTGTTACTTCTCAAGACTCCAATATTATCAGATCTTATATTTCTATCGTCTAAGGCACTTTGTACCGTATCAATCCACCTACATCTTGGTCTTCCTCTCGGTCGTTTTGCTACCAACCTGGCAGAGAACACTTGTTTTGCTAATCTTTCTTCACCATTCTGTTTAAGTGACCATACCACTTGAGATTAGCTCTGCTAACGCATTCCTGGATGTTGACAATGTCAAGTTCTTTCCTAATATCCTCGTTTTTAATATGATATTGCCATTGATGCCATCTGTTCACGCCTATAATCTTTCTCAGGACTCTCATATCTGCGGTCTCTAGTCTTTGGTCAAGTGTTTTACTTCTGACCCAGCTCTCAGATCCATAAGTTAAAACTGGTTTGAACACTGTCTTGTATACAGCTAATTTAGTGTTCCGACTAATTTCTCTCTTATTCCATATGAATTTATTCAATTGACTTCCTACCATACCAGCTTTGCTGGTTCTGTTGTGTATTTTTATATTTAATTTACCATCTTCACTAAAAATCGTGCATAAATAGCTGAAATATTTCACTTGTTCCACAGGTTCTCAATTCACAACAGTTGACATTTTCAATGATTCTGCCTATTTTCATTGTCTTTGTCTTTTTATTGCTGACCTTCATACCATATCTATTACAACAGCTATTCAATTTAGTCAGAGAATCTTGCACACTTGTAGCGGATTTATTTAGAAGTATAACATCATCTGCATAAAGCAAAGAGCTGACATTAACATCTCCAATTTTGATATCATGTTTAATACCACTTTCCTTCAAATTATGATCCATATAGATAATGAATAACAGAGGGGATAATGTACATCCTTGTCTCACACCAGATTTAACATTAAACCACCTTCCTGTACTTCCTTCAATTCTAACTGCTGACTTACAACTCAAATAAAGACTAAGGATTGCTTGATATAATGCCCCATTGACACCATATAACTGTAGCGTATTGAATAGCTTCTCTCTCTTGGCACCTTGTCATATGCCTTTTCCAAATCGACAAAACTTAAATACAGATCTCTGTTATATTCCCATGCTTTCTCTACTATTTGTCGTAAAGTGAAAATCTGATCCTGATAGCCTCTATTTGGCCTGAATCCAGCTTGTTCTTCACCAAGCTTTTCTTCCACAATTCTTCTCAACCATTTCTCAAGTATACTTGCATAGATCTTGCCAGGAACACTCAGTAGGGAAAGACCTCTGTAATTCTCATATTCAGTTTTATTTCCCTTTTTATATATGGGTACTATGAGAGCTCTACTCCAATCATCAGGAATTCGTCCCTCTGTCCAGGCTTTCTGAACTATGCAGTGCAGCTACTGTAAGACTCTTATACCACCATACTTCAGCATTTCTGGTCGAATATCATCTACTCCTGCTGCCTTTCCACATTTCAAGCATTTGATGGCTTTTTCTACTTCAAGTATGGATATGTATTCCTGACTGCATGCATGGTCAGTGTTTTTTACCACTGTGCTGTCATCACTGCTTGTTTCATTTAGCAGTTTTTCAAAGTAATTACTCCATACTTCAAGGATATCTTTTTCTCCCGTTTTTATGTCACCTTTATCATCTCTAACTCCTTTTACAGCACTCTTTCCTCCATTCCTAAGCTTCTTCAACAACCTCCAGAAAATTTTGCCACCTTCTTGATATTTATTTTCTATATTCTTGCCAAAGTCCTCCCATGACTTTTGTTTAGCTAGTTTTACACAGTGTTTAGCATTTTTGCATTTGTCTCTGTATTCTCTAAGAGCACAAGCTGACTTATTTGACAGGAACTTTCTTTAATCATTATTTTGTTAAAAGTAATAAAGAGTGTTGCAGAAAATTAGAATTTTCTATCCATGTCATTTAATTTTGAAGCTCAGTGCAAAAAGCCAAGATTTTAATAAGTGCCATATGAAGACTTCCCTATGTGAGATGTATGGGCCAGTGGTTTTGTATACTCATTTAACTAATTTTTGTATATTATTTTCTTGAATAACTTGTGATGCAGTATATTCAAGAAAAAACAAAAGAGTTTAAAAACAAGAACTAAACTTTGGAGATGCCTTGACAAGCTGTAAAGAACACTGATTGATTCAGCCAGAAAAGTATATGGTAAGGTTGCTTGCCAGAATAGAAAAATCAGATCAGCATAGTGTACTCAGAATGTTAAAGAGGTAGGTGTGGAAAAGAAGAAAACCTGTTACAAGTTCCTAGCAAGTGAGTCAGCATGCTGTGAGAGAATACAGCAGTATGTAAAAGTAGCTATATATAAAGTGGGAAGATTTTGATTAGAACATAGAAGATGATTATCAGGAATCTGGCAAAATATTACAAAAGTCTATGAAAGAAGCTTAGAAATGGAAGAAATAGTACTGGAAAAGGAATCCAAGATGATAAAGGTGACAAAAACTGAATATAAAGAGATATAAGTCTAGAATAATTATCTTGAAAAATTACTTATTTAATGAGAAATAGCAGAGCAGTAGTATGTCTGCGCAGTTAGCCTAGTGGCTTTGCGCTTCACAACCATATGCCTGGGGAAGGAGTGTCCCAGGTTTGATTTCCGTCAAAGACACCAGGAACTTGCGGTCTTGGGCACGGGCAGTAAGGTTTTTTCCTCCAGTTTATCTGGCGTTTTTCATCCTGCAAGCAGGCAAACCAGCCCCGTGAACATATGCTTCGACAGCCAAAAATATATCCTCCCCCCCAGCGGCAGACTAGGTGATAGGTCGGTTGGGAGTGGTACTAACAAAAAGTCACATCTAAGTAACACGCGGACCCTACATAGGAAGCGGGAATAACGCGTAGTGAAGGAAGAAGCAGAGCAGTAGTATAAAACATTTAGAAGGAATGCAATCAGGAATCCATATCAGTGTATGTGAGGTAGAAAAATCCATCAAAAACTTGACATGGAAAAGCAGCTGGACCAGATAATATTCGACCAGAAATTCTCAAATATAAAGGTATAAAAGTTTTACAGTAGCTACACAGCAATTCTTTATGATTGCAGTAGAGGTCTCATAGTACACATCTGTAAAAGGGAGGGAATAAGTATTAAATAAATATTAATACAAAGAGAAAAAGTAAATAGTTAGAGGAGTTTTCCAGTTGAGATTTATGGAAGCATACTTGGGAAGAGACTAAGAAAAGTCAAACAGTCTATGATGAGCCTAAATAGAAGTCATCATGATCAGATTTTCACTTTATGATGAATAGCTAAGAAATCATGGGAGGACAACAGCGATCTGTATTTAAATTTTGCAAATCTGGAAAATGCATATGACAGTACCAAGCGAAAAGCTGTTCAATATCTTGCAATTATAGATGGTATGTTGGATATTGTAACAAGCAATATATATAGTCTACAAGCATAACTAGCAGGGCTCTGTACTGGGGCCACTAATGATGCAAAACTGGGGAGGGCAATAGTTGATAAAGATGATGCCTGCAGGATGGTTTAAATAAATTGGCAGTGTGGGCAAAGGATAATAGCTGTCAATTTTATTGTTGCAAAATGTTAGGTTATGTACTTTGGATCAAAAAGATTAATATTGTGTATCACATTGATGGTACTAGATTACAAGATATTAATGAGCCTAATGATCTGGGGTTAATGGTTAACATAGATTTGAATTTTAAAGGACACATTACAAACGTTGGCAAGATAGTTCAAAGGATTAGTTGGATGTTGAAGAATACATTGACACGTAAAGATAAGGGCAGTTATTAGTCCTCTTTATAAAGCTCTGATTTGTCCACATCTTGCCTACTGGACACAGATTTGGTCACCTGGGTTTCTTAGAAATTAGAAAGTAGTGGAGAGGATTCATAGATGAATGACCAAGGTGGTGACAGGTCTGTGGAATGCTCCTTATGAGGAGCATTCTACATTCCACACAGGGTGTATGTAGGTTGCAAAGTTTGGTTTAAGAGGGAGACATGATACAAACTTATTAGTTCTAAAAGGATTCTATAAGATTTGATGATGATGATGATTAGTTTCCTTTTCATCCATATGGATGGGGTAGCTATGCTACCATACTGGGGAAGTGACTACGAGCAAGGTGGGTTCCTGTTGGCTTCCTTGCCGTACTATATCCTATGGCTGTATCCTGTATGTTCACAGGTCTGGTTTGCCTGTTTATGGGATGAAAAACTCCAGGATAAACTGGGGGGAAAAACCTTACTTTCAATGCCCAAGACCGACTAACTTGGCCATGGCTGAGGAAGATCCTTCAGCTCCTCATGTCTCCGACAGCAATCGAACCTAGGACACTCCTTTCTTAGGCATGGTTGCGAAGTGCACAGCCACTAAGCTAACCACGCATACCTATAAGATTTACACAAAAGAAAATTTTCAGTACTTGAGTAGTAGAGTGAAAACAAGGGGTCAATCCTGGAAATTTTCTAAGAGTATGGTTAGTAAGGGAGTGCAGACTATGTTCTTTTCTTGGAGAGTGGTGAATGGGTGGAACGGATTACCAAAGGTGGTTGTGAATGCCTCAACATTGAACACATTTAAGGAGGGGTTTGTTAGGGTATTGTGTGAATAATGGTTAGTGTGGATCTCCTGCTATAAGTCTTTTGACTCCATGGAGATACCTCTATAATGACAATATTATTAATTAGAATTGAAGGAAGATACTGCAGGAAAATGGGTTACCATCATGCAAAATCAGGTGTGAGACTGGTGCACAGTAATGAATTACATGATAAAGGAAAGTGCTACTAAAGCTGATATCAAAATTGAAGATGTTAATTCGAGCTCTTTACTTTATGCAGATGATGTTATTCTCTTAAATAAATCCAGTACAAGTATGTGGGATATCTTAACTAAATTGAATAACTGCTGAAAACAATGTTGAAAAAAAGTCAGCCATAAAAAGACCATAACCATAAAAATAGGCATGAACATGGCAAACTTCAAGTGTATCCTGAATGGAGAACTATAGATCAAGTAAAACATTTCAGCTGTTTAAGTGTAATTTTTCTGAAGATGTCAAATTAAATAGATTATAGAATTAGCAAAACGGGTATGTAGGGAATCAACTAAAGAAATTTACATGGAATAACAGAAAAATTAATCAGAACACCTATATTAGATGAATATAATGTTATTCATCTCTGTTCGAACCAATTTTGACTCATGGATCTCAGCTGAGTTAGAAATAAAACAGCTGAACCATGACTGGAGACCACAGATAAGAGTTCTGAAAAAATTAGGAGCGTGAACAGATGATTATCAGTGGTGGGATTTCAGCTATTTAAGCATAATTTTTCTGAAGATTCAGAAATATCCGCGCAGAGCTAATCTCAGGTGGTATAGCATTTAAACTGAATAGGAATGGAAATTGCAAAACAAGTTTTGATGCCAGGACATAAACCCAGAGGAAGACTAAGAAGTAGGTTGGAGGATGATTTATATAATTTAATGTGCCTTAGAACACTGTAATATAAGATTGATAATATTGTAGTCCTGACAGATGACTAATTTTGAGGAAAAACTGTTGATTGGAAGTTAGTAATAATGTACTGTTTTCATGTAATGTTATCATATTTTTAAGTCTTTCCCAAAAACAAAAAGAGAAGTTATATTTTATTTTCCTGTTTGCTCACTGACAAAATTGTTATCAACCAGAAACTAATCTCTTTCTACAGCTCAGAACATTTAAAAAAAAAAAAAAAAAAAAGGAAGAAGAAAATACTTAAACCAAACCCTCAAAAATTAACACTTATATTTTTTTTTTGTATTAGAGGAAAACTAGCTTGAAAAAAGTTTCATATAGTACTATCATAATCTCATGATCAAGGTCACAGCTTTTCTAGATTATCAACCCCCCCCCCCCCACACACACACACACTCCACCATCCAAATGTACATAGGCTTCTTCTAAGCTTTTATTGTGACATTGACCAAAAAATAAAAAATAATAACAGTAGTATGATGTTTTTATTTATTTATTATTATTAAAGTAAATCATTCTATAAGATAATTCTCAATCTTTCTTGGAAATGTGCCATGCAGTTAATATCATCTTATTAATCTGTTTTTCTTCTGTTGTTATTTAATTTTAGAGTCAAATGAAATTTTCTTCCTATAAAATGATCAAATATTTATGCTTCTTTTATTTCTGTATGATATATTTTTAGCTCTCCTCTGTAGAACATTTATTGATCGTGTCATGGTATTTGTTCAAACAAAGAAGCAAGTCCATCGGTTGCGTATTATGCTTGGTCTATTAGGAATAAATGTCGCAGAGCTGCATGGTAACCTCAACCAGGCTCAACGTCTAGAAGCACTGCAGCACTTTAAGGAAGAGGTGGTAGATGTGCTTGTTGCAACTGATGTTGCTGCTAGAGGTCTTGATATTGAAGGAGTTAGAACTGTGAGTATAACATATACAAATTTTGATGAAGAGATAACAGTGGGAAATCCCTTAATAATATAATAAAAACCTGTATTCACAGTAAAGAATATGTAATTAACACACTGTAGAGGAAATAGGAATGATTTGGTTGCCACCTTGCAGATCATCAGAAATCAGTTTAAGAGAATAAACAAAGAAAATTGAAATACTTCAAGATATGTGCTGTGAATAATTTTTATCTTTTCATATGTAGATGGAAGAGTGCTAGGTTACACACTGTTAAGAACTGACACATAGAATCAGTGTTGTGCTGATAAATTTTTAACAATTCTAGATAAAAAAAAGTGTACAGGTATCCCTTGCTTAATGTGGGATTTGATTAACGCGGCAAAATTAATTGCGGCAAGAGTTTTGATTAATGCACCTTTAACCCTGCGGAGCTCGCAGCTGATCTGACAGATACATGCAAAATGTTTAATATAATGATTCTTGCAAAATTCAGTGTATAGCTTGGAGGTCATGAGTAGCTGTGCATTCATATGTTACGAGTGGTATTTTGCATTTTTTTTTGCTGTCAGTTTGGTTTAACACATGTTATGTAAAGATTTGTGATATTTGACAGTAAATTGTATCTGAGAGATACCGCGACCTCTGATGTCAGTATAGTATGGTTTAGTTTTTTTTTTTAATTCTTTGTTCAATAATTTCTAGATTGTAACTGAAAATAAATAAACTATCATGTATTACTGAAATAGAGAGTCAAAGTCCTCTAGGAGATGTGCTTTACATTATGGAAAATACTAAGGAAAGTGATCTGGAGTTTACTCCACCTTTACTACGATTTGCCCATAAGATTGCTTATGCTTTCATCTGCCAAAACTTTTAATTTCTATATATTCGACTGAAACTCTTGTAGTTTCTATATTCGGCTATGAAATAATGTTGGATTCAATATCCACTTAATTTGTACCATCATGTATTATATTTGCAGTGTTTTTTCTTTGTTTTATTGTTTGTTTGCCGAGGCCTGGAGAGTCATTTTGCTTGTTATCGTAGCATTTATGCCAATAAGAAAAAAACTAAAACTGTTCAAACGACTCTTGATAACTTATTTTGATAAAAAAATTGCAGTAAATATACAAGTATTTAATAAGCATTTACTTTGCATTCATTTTTTATCTTTCCTAAAAGAGTACCATATAAAACGAATTATTAATACAGTAATCGATCATGAACGAATTGTAATTTTCCCATTGATTTTAGATTTGATTAACGCGATTTTGATATACGTGGTAGCATCGAGGGATTTAATTAACCGCATTAATCAAGAGATACCTGTATATATTTATTATAAGGTTTACTGATTTACAGTTTGGAATTCAAAAATTTCAAACAGTAATAAAATATTAATTTTTTTATTGTAATTTCCATATAGCCAGTTGATTCTGACAAAATATTTTCGTTGACTTTTGCCGAACTCTTGTATCTGTTGTCGTGATTAAACCATGATTTCACAAGTGGAGTTACATCCTAATCCACCAACTCTTTTCCTAATAAATTTTTCATCATTAAATCTAATAAATTAAATTCAGCATTAGCACTATTTCAATCATTAAATGATTGAAATGGTGCTATCTTTTTAGCTTTTTGAATACAGGGAAGTAAGGATGAAATATTTTTTGATTCTACATTATTATTTACAAAATCCTAAAAATCATTCAAATCAATTTGTTATTTTAAAGTTTCACTTAAATGGTACATTTTAGTTTTCATCAGCTGTCCATGGTGAATTTAATCTTTCATAAGGCCAAGTCATTATCTGTTTAAAAAAAAGTAAACTCACGTGGAAATACATTTTCTGGTAACATATTCCTAGGAAGAGAATTGAAATTGTTATTTTTATTAAATGGAATATATTTAAACTTATTTAGATTTAATCATATCTGCAACTTGTGATTCATGTTTTCCAGTATCAACCTTTAATTTTTCCAAAGCTCCTCACTCCCAGATGGCTCTTGGGTCAAGTCCAATAGCACATAATCTTGCCAGTGTTTTGCCCAGAATCCACTGGTACTTCTCAATGGGGAATTGCTAAGGCAGTGAGCCATAGTGTTACAGACAGTCCCTACACAAGCTACTGGGAAGGGGGGATAGGGGAAAAGAAGCTCAAAGGGGTGCTGGAATAAGCATCCCCCAGCTGTAAAGTTTAATATTTGGCTTGTGTGGGCCAAATATTAAACTTTCTTTTATTTCATCTGATAGTAAGTGAGGAATTGCATGGGGAATAACACAGAAAGTAATTTGAATAAAAACACAGAACTCTAAGCAAGCATTTGATTTTTGACTATGCCTTCTGGGAAGAACCAAAAGTGGCCTCTTTTTTTTTTTTTAAATGCAGAATTACAGTTTCCCAGATGTTTACAAGTTTCTGCAGCCATACTTATTTAGGTTAAGAGTAGGAGTATTTTGCAAAACATAAGCAGATTCTAGGAATCTGTGCGTTGCAGATAGCATTCAACAGTATAAATCAAAAAGAGGTATGGACTCTCATCATCATCATCATCAAATTCCTGCCATGTACCCTCAAGGGGTGTACAGGATATGACAGTACTACATGAAAAAATTACATCATTACTAACTTCCTATCTACAATTTTCCTCCAAGTCAGTCT
The DNA here is from genome assembly GCF_054136105.1 of Typopeltis vanoorti. Lineage (NCBI taxonomy): Eukaryota > Metazoa > Arthropoda > Arachnida > Uropygi > Thelyphonidae > Typopeltis > Typopeltis vanoorti. Next base: position 87,138,805 of record NC_143557.1, on the reverse strand, counting down.
GTTACTTGTCAAGACTCCAACATTATCAGATCTTATATTTCTAGCGTCTAAGGCACTTTGTACCGTATCAATCCACCTATATCTTGGTCTTCCTCTGGGTCGTTTTCCTGCCAACCTGGCAGAGAACACTTGTTTTGCTAATCTTTCCTCTCCCATTCTATTTAAGTGACCATACCATCTGAGATTAGCTCTGCTAACGCATTCCTGGATGCTGACAATGTCAAGTTCTTTCCTAATATCCTCATTTTTAATATGATATTGCCATTGATGCCATCTGTTCACGCCTCTAATCTTTCTCAGGACTCTCATATCTGCGGTCTCTAGTCTTTGGTCAAGTGTTTTACTTCTGACCCAGCTCTCAGATCCATAAGTTAAAATTGGTTTGAACACAGTCTTGTATACAGCTAATTTAGTGTTCCGACTAATTTCTTTCTTATTCCATATGAATTTATTCAATTGACTTCCCACGATACCAGCTTTGCTGATTCTGTTGTCTATTTCTATGTTTAGTTTACCATCTTCAGTAAAAATTGTGCCTAAGTAGCTGAAATGTTTTACTTGTTCCACAGGTTCCCCATTCACAACACAGTTGACATTTTCAACGATTCTGCCTATTTTCATTGTCTTTGTCTTTTTATTGCTGACCTTCATATCATATCTATTACAACAGCTATTCAATTTAGTCAGAGAATCTTGCAGACTTGCAGCGGATTTATTTAGAAGTATAACATCATCCGCATAAAGCAAAGAGCTGACATTAACATCTCCAATTTTGATATCAGGTTTAATACCACATTCCTTCATAATGTGATCCATATAGATAATGAATAACAGAGGGGATAATGTACATCCTTGTCTCACACCAGATTTAACATTAAACCATCTTCCTGTACTTCCTTCAATTCGAACTGCTGACTCACAACTCAAATAAAGACTAAGTATTGCTTGATATAATGCCCCATTGACACCATATAACTGCAGCGTATTGAATAGCTTCTCTCTTGGCACCTTGTCATATGCCTTTTCCAAATCGACAAAACTTAAATACAGATCTTTGTTATATTCCCATGCTTTCTCGACTATTTGTCGTAAAGTGAAGATCTGATCCTCACAGCCTCTATTTGGCCTGAATCCAGCTTGTTCTTCACCAAGCTTTTCTTCCACAATTCTTCTCAACCGTTTCTCAAGTATACTTGCATAGATCTTGCCAGGAACACTCAGTAGGGAAATACCTCTGTAATTCTCACATTCAGTTTTATTTCCCTTTTTATATATGGGTACTATGAGAGCTCTACTCCAATCATCAGGAATTCGTCCCTCTGTCCAGGCTTTCTGAACTATGCAGTGCAGCCACTGTAAGACTCTTATACCACCATACTTCAGCATTTCTGGTCGAATATCATCTACTCCTGCTGCCTTTCCACATTTCAAGCCTTTGATGGCTTTTTCTACTTCAAGTATGGATATGCATTCCTGACTGCATGCCTGGTCAGTGTTTTTTATCACTGTGCTGTCATCACTGCTTGTTTCATTTAGCAGTTTTTCAAAGTAATTACTCCATACTTCAAGGATATCTTTTTCTCCTGTTTTCATTTCACCTTTATCATCTCTAATTCCTTTTACAGCACTCTTTCCTCCATTCCTAAGCTTCTTCAACAACCTCCAGAATATTTTGCCACCTTCTTGATATTTATTTTCTATATTCTTGCCAAAGTCCTCCCATGACTTTTGTTTAGCTAGTTTTACACACTGTTTAGCTTTCTTACATTTGTCTCTGTATTCTGTAAGAGTAAAAGCTGACTTATTTGCCAGGAACTTTTGATATGCTTTCTTCTTTTCCTTCACTGCCTCTTTAACTTCCTGTGTCCACCAGGGAGTTCTGATTTTTTTATCCTTGCACACAACCTCACCACATGCCTATCTGGCAGAATCAATCAATGTTTCCTTCAGAGTTTGCCACTGAATCTCCAAGGTTTGATTCCTGTTCTCAAACTCTTTCATTTTCTTTTCAATAATATTTCTGTATTTTAGTCTACAGTTCACATCTGAGAGCTGCTCAACTTTTATTCGCTTTAAAACTTTCTTACATGTTATTCTTTTCAATATGAAATTCAATTTTATCCTGCTCAACACTAAATAGTGATCACTTCCAATTTCAAATCCTCTGTACACTCTGGTGTCCTGCACCAGGGAGAAAACATCACTATCAACAATAACATAGTCAATGAGACTTTTCTTATTCCTAGCCTCTTCTCTCCATGTGAATTTGTGCACATTTTTATGTTGGAACATGGTGTTAGTAATAACCAGTCCATGTCCTGAGCAGAAATCCAACAGATATTTGCCATTATTATTAGCTTTGCTCTTTTCTCCAAATTTTCCCAAAATATTTTTGTATGTCTCACAATCATTTCCTACTCTACTATTTAGATCCCCAACAAGGACCAACTTTTCCTTTTTCATTGTGTCAGTTGCTTTTTCTAAAGCCTCAAAAAATTCCTCCACTTCTACCTTAGTAGAACCTTCTGTGGGACCATAGGCACAAATAAGTCTCATTGTCCAGTTCCCCATTCTCATATTTGCCCACATTACTCTACTTGAAACTGACTGCCATTCAAGAAGATTAGCCTCGTATTTTGTGTTGAATACTATGGCTACTCCTTCTTTTCCTTGATTGTCATTGCCTGAATATAACATTTTGTATTTATTGCTCAGAAAGATCTCACCAGTTTTGGTCTTTTTTGTTTCAGTCACCCCTATTATGTCGATCTGGTACTTATCTAATTCCTCAGCTAGCTCCATTTCTTTGCCATTCAGGCTTCTTACGTTGATAGTACCGATCTTTAACTCTGGTGATGTTGAGTTGGGGTTTGTTTTCAGATTTGTTCCAGTAGCTGACTTTTCGCTGTTCGTCCTGGTTCCCTGGCGAAAACAACGGGGGCCTTGTTTAACCGGGCGACGCCCCAGCCGGCATGAAATTTTGTCATGTTGTACCATCATTTTTTATTTTGGTTTAACCAATAAGAATACAATTTGGTCGGCTAAATCCCAAATTGCCAGCCCATCCTCGTTCGTTCAGTATCAAAGTAGATACCCAACAGGGTGCACCACGAGAAGGTGAGGATTGGACATTAGGTCAAAAGCCCTGGTCGGTTCTCCACATTCCTTTAAAGGCTATGTGGAGGTCTCCTCTCAGTTATACAGCTTTGACCCTTAAGCACCCCTTAAGGGTCAAAGCTGTATAACAGATAGCATTCAACAGTATAAATCAAAAAGAGGTATGGACTCTACATGAATTTAATCAAAAGAATTCAAAAATGGGCAAAACTCACATAAAAATTTTATTACTGTAGAATTTTCACCTAAGTATCATAAGCATCGTCAGTACAGGATTACAGAACTGCAGTTAAACAACAACAGACATTTCTAAAATCCACCACATGAGTAGCTAATGTAAGTTAACTAAATAAGGTCAATAATTTCCTAAAACTTATTAAAAAAAATTATATGAATATATACATAAACAAAATAAAGTTAGTACTTTTAAATATCTGCTAATCTTTCCTATCTCCCACAGAGGTGATAGACATAGATCATCAGATCTGTTTAAGTTAGGACAGTAAAGTTTCAAACGTTTCTTTATAAAGATGTTCTGTGAGCAAATGACTTATGAAGGACTCTTGTCTTGTTCCAGTTAACTTTGATTATTGTCAATAGCATACTTCGCAAGTCCATACTGTTCTGGCTTATGATATTTAATATAAGATGTGTTCTTCTAGACCAGTGTTATATTTACGTGTATTTATTTTTTTATTCACTTTCAATATCTACCTTCAAGTCTTTGTTTTAATTCTATATCTATATTCAATATCTCGCCCTTGTGTTAATCCATTTTATTTTAATTCTGACTTAGACTGACTACCCTGAAAATCCTATCTCAACACAAGCTATGGTGCTAGACTCAGAAAGCTATTTATCTACTTCGCCGAATACTTAGAGTACCCACGTGTATTTGAACTCTCAGACAAAGGACCTATCTCTTTGTAGGAGACAAATCCTTTATATTTTACTGTCTAGAATTGTTTCCCCGCGTGAGATACTGGCAAATTTATTTGTTCCACTGCACCAGCCAGTATCCTTAGGTTAGGAGGAATCCTTAACCAGGGAACTTCTTTCAGAAATTATACAGAGGTGATTATCCTAACGCTTATCTTTTAGCACCTAATTATTTGAACTAATTACACTCAATGATGTTTGCAATCGTGGCCTCTACATTCAATTTTACTCCGCATTAGGTTCTGAAATTTATGAGCGATGAGTTGAATTCAGGCACAGGCTAATTTCAGGTTAAAACGTAAAAACACATTTATTAAGGTCACTAAATTGTACATAGTTACATTCATTCTCACTATTAGATAAAAGTCATACACAGGTGAGGAGCTAATATAGACATTTAGAACTTAACTGTAAATCTAACAGAATCTCCTTTCACAATTTCACTCATTAGATTGTACACAATACGTTTCTGGAACTTCTAATCTTCACTATTTACCCTATTATTCTATGTTAAAAGATACAATTCATGATGTCACACTCTATCTAATCTACAATCAGTGACAAAGCTACCGAGAAAGATTAGCATTAACCTGGCAGTTAATGCTAATCTACTAAAGTTTCTTACGAGCATCTCCATTCACATATAATACTTGACTGCAATTCACACTTATTCTCAGCATGCTTCTCTTTTAACATAAAGGAGTACAAAACAGTACTTTACCAAGGTAGTCCACATTCTGCATACAGTGCTAGGTTCTCCTTCCTTGAAAAACTGGATCTGGAACATTGTAGAATTACCTTACGCACGTGGTCAATCCTCAGCCACACTGAAGGGGAAGACGAGGCATTCGTCTCGTCTGCCCCTTCAGTATGGCTGAGGATTGTTCACGTTGGTCTAGTATCATTGCCGGTTCTCCTATTCCACATTGCGGTCATGAATATGGGAACTATGGCTGCCGATATAGAACATCTGCGGAGTATCCTGGATCCATCACAAGGCGATATAGAACCACTCGTCCGAGAAGAGCAGGTCAAAAACCAAACGGTCACGACTCAAGCAAGTGCGAAAGTCCAACGATCAAAAAGAAGTCTTCTGCGGCGGGGGCTAACCCTTTTTATTTTGCACCTTTAGCTCCCTCTTTTCTCTTACGAATCTTTGCCTGACACTCACCTTCTTTTCCCGCTAGTCCATCCGGGTCAGCGTCTTCTGTGAATTCGAGCGTGAGCTGCTTTCCGATAATTTACACTGCCGCAAGCGTAATGCTCGCCCAAGCATATTGAACTTTAGATTGCATACGTTTCACATAGAACCTAATATGGCCGTTACAATTAACTAAAACATACTTCTTTACATAAAACTTACATAATTGATTTATGCTTTGTATCTTTACATAAAATATTCGTTCTGTGCACTCTTTTCACAATCAGTTTCTATACTAAAGCTCAAGTATCTCGTAATTGTTTTCTAATTCTTATTGAATCCTGAATAAACCAAATTTAAAAATAAAATTTTCCATTCAAGATTCAACACCCGTGTTTCTCAAACTTCAGACATCTGCGTACCCCTTCTTAAATTTTCATTACCAAGTATCCCCCTTATCAAAATAATAATAAATAAATAAAATATATTTTGTTGTAAATGTCTATTTTGTTTGAATTTAGATGTACATGTAAACTAAAAATATGATTTATTTTTAATAGAACAAACGTTATAATCATCATCATCATCATCATCAAATTCCTGCCATGTACCCTCAAGGGGTGTACAGGATATGACAGTACTACATGAAAAATTACATCATTACTAACTTCCTATCTACAATTTTCCTCCAAATCAGTCTGTTACTTGTCAAAACTCCAACATTATCAGATCTTATATTTCTATCGTCTAAGGCACTTTGTACCGTATCAATCCACCTATATCTTGGTCTTCCTCTGGGTCGTTTTCCTGCCAACCTGGCAGAGAACACTTGTTTTGCTAATCTTTCCTCTCCCATTCTATTTAAGTGACCATACCATCTGAGATTAGCTCTGCTAACGCATTCCTGGATGCTGATAATGTCAAGTTCTTTCCTAAATCCTCATTTTTAATATGATATTGCCATTGATGCCATCTGTTCACGCCTCTAATCTTTCTCAGGACTCTCATATCTGCGGTCTCTAGTCTTTGGTCAAGTGTTTTACTTCTGACCCAGCTCTCAGATCCATAAGTTAAAATTGGTTTGAACACAGTCTTGTATACAGCTAATTTAGTGTTCCGACTAATTTCTTTCTTATTCCATATGAATTTATTCAATTGACTTCCCGCCATACCAGCTTTGCTGATTCTGTTGTCTTATTTCTATATTTAGTTTACCATCTTCAGTAAAAATTGTGCCTAAGTAACTGAAATGTTTTACTTGTTCCACAGGTTCTCCATTCACAACACAGTTGACATTTTCAATGATTTTGCCTATTTTCATTGTCTTTGTCTTTTTATTGCTGACCTTCATACCATATCTATTACAACAGCTATTCAATTTAGTCAGAGAATCTTGCAGACTTGTAGCGGATTTATTTAGAAGTATAACATCATCTGCATAAAGCAAAGAGCTGACATTAACATCTCCAATTTTGATATCATACTATAAATTTTTACAAAATTTACTACAAAGTGGACAGAATTGTTCGGACTCTCCCGAGACAGACAGAAGTGGAAAGAGTTCATTCAGCCTCATCATCATCCACATAGATGATGGAAGAGAGAAGAAGATAAATTACTTACTTGAAATAATTTATCATCAATGAGAAGAGTGAAATTGCTTATGGTGAGATATAGTTGTTAATTTCAATCTCTGATGCGGTTCAACATCTATAATGCGATTCCTCTTCTTCGTCTTAATATCTACAAGGGCTGAAAATCCAACTTTGCATAGATATGAACTTGGAAATAGAAAAATGAACCTTAGAGCTCTTTATCTGTTAATTCAGGAAATTCATTCTGTATTTGTAGCCAAAATGATGATAACAAATTCTCGTTGTATTTATTTTTTAGGAAACCATCAGAAGCTAGTTCTAAAAGTTGTTCTTCTATTGACGATAGACCCTTTGGCATAGATTTGTTGATATTGAAAAGGTATCTTATCCACTCAATATTAATGTCCAATTCAGGGAAATACTTTTCTAGATTCATTGTAAGCTTTGTAAATGCTGCATGATAGTAATTTTCACATCATCATCAATTTGTCCGTTTGAACTTGAGCAATTCACGAAGAGATGGAAATGTTTGAAATTCTCCATTTCCAACCCGCTTTTGCCATAACTTCATTTTTGTCAACGTGCCATTCACTTTATCTTGAACATGAAATATAGAAATTTCCTTGCCTTGTAAAGATAAATTAAGACTATTTAATACAGTAAATATATCTGCTAGATGCTTTTTCAGTTCAAACTTTTCATCAAGAAAAACATCAAGTTCATTCTGAAGTTCAAATAAACGAGTAAGGACTTTTCCACGAGAAAACCAACGAATATCAGTATGGAAAAGAATTATAGTTGCTACCCCATTTCTTTGCAAAGTTGAGAGAAAAGTCTGGACAGCTATTAATATAAGTTATAATTTTTACAGCTTCGTCAAGAACTTTTCTTAGATCTGTAGATATCATATGTGTAGCCAAAGCTTCCCTGTGTATGCAGCAGTGTGTTGACCTTGCATCTGGGTGCAATAGCTTGAATTCTTGAAACAAGCCCTTTTTTAGATCCAACCATGGATTTCGCTCCATCCGTGCTTATTCCAACACAACTTTTCTAATCAAGCTTGTTTTGATGCATAAAGGTATTTATACTGTTGAATATTTCTTCTCCTGTTGTATGTTCTGGCAAGGGTTGGCAATATAAAAGGTCGTCATGAATTTTTTGATTTTTTTTCGTACCTAACGAACACTAAAAGATTTGCAAAATATGTAATGTTGGTGGATTTGTCTACCTGCAACGCATAATAACGACTCTTACATATATCGGATAACAATGTTTGTTTTATACAGGGTGTTCGGGATAAATTTGACAGTTTCGTAAGGAAAAAGAAAATCTTCTTTGTATCTATTAAATTTAATGAATTGACAAAAAAACATTACAGGCAGAGTTAATTACAATACTATCAACAAGATTTACTCAAAATAACCACCATTAGCATCGATCACAGCTTCAATTCTGCTTCGGAACCTCGAACAAGCTGATGCTACAGTCTCCCTGGGAAGGGCCGCAAAAACTGTTTTAATTTTATCCATTAACTGGGCTTTTGTATTACTGGAAGTGCGATTGGTGTCTTTTTCAACTGCGCCCCATACAAAATAATCCATGGGGTTAAGGTCTGGGGAGTTTGGAGGCCAAACATTTGGACTGGTGAAGTCGTAGAAATTTTCAGACAACCATTTTTGACTTTTCCCAGAGGTGTGGCAAGGGGCCGAATCCTGCTGCCATACATACGGCCTACCATTGGCTACCCTTGTTATCCAGGGCTTGACTACAGTTAGCAACTCCACGAACAAAGCCCGAATTCCAATGCCAGGGTTCTTCAACACCTGTTCCTGCAGATTTGCGAGGAATTCTGCTGTACGAACGCAATCAGATCGTCTGCTAGGGATCTTTCTTCTTGCTACATCCTCGTAGTCACCATTGCAAGTCTCTAGTTCATGCCTGATTGTTTTTACTGTATTCAGGGAGCATTGGGCAGCAGTCGTAATATCCTTATTTTGATGGCGGGCACGAATCATCATGATACAAGTTATTCTCTTCCATGATTCAGGTGGGTTCCAGCTATCCATCCTTTCTGACATCTTGTATATGAATGAAGAAGGGTCCAAACTTTTAAATGAAGAGAAGTGTGTGTTAATACATGTAACTTATGGAAAAATATAATTAATTATAAATATGTCAAATTTATCCCGAACACCCTGTATTTTCAGTCATTTAGTGTTTCTTCGATGAACAGTACTATTTGAAAGGCAAATCCGATCAAAAGATCTTTTTGCGTTATCTCCGATCATAATTTCTGCTATTATTTTTGTTTCAAAAGTTTCACCAATTGTTTCTGCTGCACCAATTTTTGCTATTTATTAATAGCGACACATGATATGAAGCTTCTAAAGTCTTCATATTTTCATCTCCTGACACGATCGACATCACTTTTTGAGATTCTTTTAAATTTTTTTGTTTATTTTGAAAAAATTCGACAGGTTTGTCCTTGTATTCATTATGTTTTGATTCAAAATGGTGATTTAAATTAGATGGTTTCATGCTTTCATTTTTTAAAGTTTCACCGCAAATGACACATAATGGAATAGGTTCCTCTTCATTTCCGGTCCATGAAAATCCACATTTCAAGTAATTTATATTGTACTTACGAAGTTTTCTCATCTTCTTCCTAGTTGGTTCTTTAGAGATGTCAGGCGACACACCCTTATCAATTTTCACTTGATTGAAATACAATATCAACGTTTTCTTGTTGCTGACAGCTACTTGTATCTCCTATGTTCCTCTCTTTTGTGCATTTTAAAAATCCAGTCTTTAACCAATCATCCATACTTAAGAATTTGAAAGCTAAAAAAAATTACCATGTTTAATGAACATTCCTTCAACAAATGGCTAGTGAAAGCAGAGCTCAAAACAGACAGCAATGGTAGGCCAGTAGAGATAAAGCAGCTATGAAGCCGTTCATATGATTGGTGCAGTATTAACAAAAGATCCTGCTACTTAATAACAAAGGCAAGCCGACAGTTGAGTTGAAATTTTAATTCTCTTCAACTGAATTCCTTATATAATATCTGAAACATATTCACTATATATTTCTTAGTTTTAACACGTTCACTCAAGCAAAACCATATGTTGCACCGGCAACATATGGTTTTGCTTGAGTCTATACAGCATTTTATGTGGGAGGGGACATGCGATTCATTAGTTAGTGCAGTTTTTATCTCAGTTGTCTCTAAGTGCACTATTTGTTGAGAAACATATTACACAGCCTGCAGATGTCTCCGTACCTTATTCAGTGATACAATAGGAACGTTTTATGATCTCGAACTTCACAGATACATTAAATTTTATTCCATGCATTAATGATACATAGCCGAAAATTGCCATGGATCCCTGAAGACCTTTCATGTATCCCCGGGGTATGTGTACCACACTTTGAGAAACACTATTCTAGAAAATAAAAGATCATCTGGTTTGTTCAAAATAAGAAACATTATGGAAACAAAACTTGAATCTTAGGGAGTGGACAGGAACCTGTTATGTCTATTGCAGAACATCAATGATGATGATGCAGAGGTTGCTGTGAGAAATTGGTAACAATTAGGAAAATGGTTTTGGTCAACAAGAGGGAAGAGATAAGGACACCCAGTATTCCCTAACATCTTTATCTTGCTCTTGAAAAGAAGAATAGATGTGATAAAGGATACTGTAAATGGGAATTTCGATTCAAAGTCCAAAAATAAATAATTTATGATTTGCAGATGACATAGTGATTATTGAAGAAGGTAAACTAGAACAAGAAACAATAAGTGGGAGAAATGAAATTACACTATACAAAGGTGTTCTGAAAAGTTGTGATGATCACCATGAAGGAATTGAGGTAGAGCCATATAACTTACACATTATTCTACATATTCCCTATGAAGTGTTATACACTTGTTACAACGCTGCTGCATCATTTGCAATCGCCTGAGAAAAAAAAGTCTTTCCTTTGTTGTACAAACCAGTCCTTAGCTGCAGATATGACTTCATCGTCTTGTAAATTTTATTCTTTTCAAGTGTTTCTTTAAATTTGGGAATAGCAAATAGTCAGATGGGACCAGGTGTGGCGAATAGGGTGGGTGAGGCAGACACTGAAAGTCCAAGTTTTGTACTGTATGTTTGGTTTCATGACCAGTGTGACCAGGTACGTTGTCCTGCAAAAGCAACACACCTTTCCTTCAGTTCCTTAAGAGCTGTTGAATAAACTGCTGCTGTAATAGTTTCACCATTTTTGAGGTACTTGGTAAGGATTACACCATCCATATCCCAAAAGATAATGGCAAGAACCTTTCTTGTTGACTTTTGGGTTCAGAATTTCTTTGACCATGGAGAACCTTTGTGTCTCCGCTCATTGACTGTTGTTTGATCTCTGGGTCATAGTGGTGAAGCCATGTTTCATCAGCAGTCACACTATGAGCCAAAAAATTTGCACCCAATTTCTTGAAAACCCGAAATCTCTTGAGATGACAGCACATGTTCGTTCTCTCTCTCTCTCTCTCTCTCTCTTTCTCTTTCTCTCTCCCTTTTGGTCGCCTTCAAATATTTGGGGACCTATTTTGCTGAGAACTTCTGCATGTCCAGATGTTGGTGGATAATTACCCCAACTCATTCCCTAGAGATCCCCAGAGTCTTTGCAATGTTTTTGGATGGTATTCATCTATCATCAAGGATCATGGCATGCACTGTATCAATGTTTTCAAGTGTGATCGTGGCAGAAGGTCTTCCTGAAACCGTTGTCTCAGGATGCCCAATTTTAAACTTGCCGCCCATCTGGCAACTTTTGGATATGCTGGGGCACAGTCTCCTAAAGTCTCACACAAAGTTTGGTATCTCAGTTACAGACTTTTCTTGCAGCATGAAAAACTCGATGCCTGCACCCCTGTGTCTTCGAATTTCTTCAAAATCTCTGACGTCCTCTTATATATTCTAAAAGAAAAAGAATAAATTAGTACAATTTGATGAAACATGGGGAGTTAAAGGGTTTTAAGATATGTCCTTTTTTGTGGTTATATCAGTTATCATTTTTGTTCTAGGTGTTATCAGAACTTTTCAGTCCCCCCCCCCCCCCAAAGACTAAAGTCTTATGATGAGTGACCTCTAGTTGTTGGCTGGGAGGCCTACAAATTAAAGTTAATCAAATCTCGGGAGGGTTAACACAATTATATTTATTAGGATTAGTCTGTTTTTGTTTTTTGGTTTTTTTTCCCTACTGATTCTGAAAATAGTCTTTCAAGTTTGTATTTACTATTTTGGAGCAGAATAGTTTTCTTCCATCTGATTCTGTGCAAGGTATCCAACACATGCTCAGCTAAACCTAACTGACCATGGTTGTGGCAGCCGATGCATTTTTTTCCTGTTCATCTAAGATATTAAGAGGGGATTATGTTGATATACTTAGGGGAGCAGGGGAAATGAAGCTAGCTCCAAATGATACTTGAAAGTGCAGCAGAAATTGTATTTCTTTAAAGCTCTGACTATTTTTTCTGAAGTGCACAAATATAGGGACTAGTAATGGCATTACTGTGGTCTTTATGTTGAGGCACTTCAGAAAAAATAGCCAGAACTTTAAAAGAAATATGATCTCTGGATGTGAGGAGGTGGAAAAGACAGATAATTTGTAGCCCTTTTTGGCATTGTAACCATTGGGCTGGAAGGTTTGGTGAATAAAGGTGAGTTCAGCTGTAAGGGAAACCTGGGTGGAACAGAGTTAGAGGCTCTGTTAACAAGGATTTTGATGACATTATATTGTTGAGAAGGGGGATGATGGGAATGTTTATGTATGTATCTACCTGTGTTTATGAATTTTCTGTAAACTGCAAAAACAAAAAATTGGGCAGATGTATAATTAGAGTATCTACAAAAAGGCCAAGCTGTTGTTAATTTCTTTTCATTAAAGTTTTGGGACCATTCAAAGACTAAAGTTTCGAATTATTGACCAACCTGCTAGTCTGGAGTTGAGGTCAAGGTGTTGGAGAAGCTAGTGAGGACAGGGATTCAAAACTAGGTGGACAGCAGTAGAATTCTCTTTAAAAGACAGCATGGATTTGCTAAAAGAAGATCATGTTTTCATGTTTTAGTAATCTGCTTACATATTATAACAAGGGGGGTGGGTGCATATGCAATAGTATATTTCATCATCAAATTATTGCCATGTACCCTCAAGGGGGGGGGGGGGGTACAGGATATGATAGTACTACATGAAAAATTTACATCATTACTAGCTTCCTATCTGCAATTTTCTCCAAATCATTCTGTTACCTGTCAAGACTCCAGATCTTATATTTCTATCTTCTAAGGTACTTTTTACCGTATCAATCAACCTATATCTTGGTCTTCCACTGAGTCTTTTTCCTGCCAGCCTGCCAGAAAACACTTGTTTTGTTAATCTTAACTCTCCCATTCTGTTTAAGTGACCATACCACCTGAGATTAGCTCTGCTAACACATTCCTGGATGCTGACAATGCCAAGTTCTTTCCTAATATCCTCATTTTTAATATGATATTGCCATTGATGCCATCTGTTCACGCCTCTAATCTTTCTCAGGACTCTCATATCTGCAGTCTCTAGTCTTTGGTCAAGTATTTTACTTCTGACCCAACTCAGATCCATAAGTTAAAATTGGTTTGAACACTGTCTTTTATACAGCTAATTTAACGTTTTGACTAATATTTCTCTTATTGAATATAAATTTATTCAGTTGACTTCCTTCCACACCAGTTTTGTTGATTCTGTTGTCTATTTCCATATTTAATTTACTATCTTGACTAAAAATTGTGCATAAATAACTGAAATGTGTTACTTGTTCTATAGGTTCTCCATTCACAATGCAGTTAGTTGATCTTTTTAATGCTTCTGCCTATTTTCATTGTCTTTATTTTTGTCTTGTTATTGCTGATCTTCATACCATATCTATTACAACAATTATTCAATTTAGTCAGGGAATCTTGCAGACTTGTAACAGATTTATTTAGAGGTATAACATCATCCACATAAAGCAAAACCTGACATTATCATCTCCAATTTTGGTATCAAGTTTAATACCACTTTCCTTCATAATGTGATCCACATAGATAATGAATAACAGAGGGGATAATTTACATCCTTGTCTGACACCAGATTTAACATTAAACTATCTTCCCATACTTCCTTCAATTTAACTGCTGACTTACAACTCAAATACAAAAAAAATTAAAAAAATAAATAAATAAATAAAAATACAACCGTAGCATTTTGAATAGCTTCTCTCTCTTTCTCTCTCTGCACCTTGTCATATGCTGTTTCCAGATCTACAAAATTTAAATATAGATCTTTGTTTTATTCCCATGCTTTCTCAAATATTTGTCATTAAGTGAAAATCTGATCCTAGCAGCCTCTATTTGGCCTGAATCCATCTTGTTCTTCACCAAGCTTCTCTTCCACAATCCTTCTCAACCAGTTTCTCAAGTACACTGGCATAAATCTTATCAGGAACACTCAATAGAGAAATACCTCTGTAATTCTCATATTCAGTTTTATTTTCCCTTTTTATATAGGGTACTATGAGAACTCTACTCCAATCATCTGGAATTCGTCCCTCTGTCCAGTCCTTCTGAATTATGCAGTGCAGTCACTGTAAGACTTTTATACCTCCATACTTGAGCATTTCTGATAGAATATCATCGATTCCAGCTTCCTTTCCACATTTCAGACTTTTAATGGCTTTTTATACTTCAGGTATCCTGATTGCATGCCTGGTCAGTGTTTTTTACCACTGTGCTATGCTGTCACTGATTGTTTCATTTAGTAATTTTTCGAAGTGATTACTCCATACTTCAAGGATATCTTTTTCTCCAGTTTTCATGTCACCTTTATTATCTCTAATTCCTTTTACAGCAGTCTTTCCTCCTTTTTTTTTTGAGCTTCAACAACCTCCAGAATATTTTGCCACCTTCTTGATATTTAATTTCTATGTTCCTATCTTAGTCTTTCTTAAGTAACGTAAGAAAGCTAAACACACAGTGTTTAGCTTTCTTACGTTTGTCTCTGTATTCTCTAAGAGTACAAGCTGACTTATTTGCCAGGAACTTTTGATAATCTTTCTTCTTTTCCTTCACTTCCTGTGTCCACATTGAAGTCCTGATTTTTCTATCCTTGTAGATAACTTCACCACATGCCTCTCTGGTTTCTTCAGGGGTTTGTCACTGAATCTCCAAGTAATATATTTAGATTTTGCAAAGGCTTTCGATATATTACTCATGACAAACTAGTAGTTAAATTGGAACAGGTGGGGTTGGATGGTAGATTAGTGCATTGGATTGGAGATTTGCTGTCTGATAGGTATCAACATGTTGTGTATTGGGGAGTGATATCCCAAAAGAGGAAAGTCACCAAGGCATGCCACAGGAGGCCCACCCCGTTTTGGTGCCATTATTGTTTAATTTGTATGTAAATGACATTGGAAAAGGCTTAAATGGTGAATATACAGTTGTTTGCAAATGATATATCACCATTTAAATCCTTTCCAATGTCATTTACATACAAATTAAACAATAATGGCACCAAAACAGACCCCCTTGGGCATGCCATAGTGATATCACTCCCCAAATTTAAGATGTTGAGATGTTCCAGCTTTGCTTGAGGACCTAAATAGACTGTCTGAATGGACAAGGGTGTGGGTATGTCAGTTTAATGTAAGGTTTTAAAATTTGGAAAGCAAACATGGGGTTCAGAGTATGAGATTGGTGGGGATATTTTGAAGGAAGCAAAGGAAATGAAGGATTTGGGGGTATAGATTTGGGAATATATAGAGACTTGAAATTTCATGGACATTTTACTAAAATTGTCAGGACGACACAGTGGATTATGGGAATGATGTGGAGAACATTTACATGTAAAAGTAAGGATGTTTTGATTTCATTGTACAAATGCATTGACTGAGAGTGTGGTGAGCATAGGACAGTGAATGCATTTAAGTCGAGGTACAATGAGCCTGGCATGTGAGAGTAGGATCTCCCATGATGAGTCTCTTGACTCCATGCAGGTCTGTTGATAATAATGATTTCTGAACTAGGAATTTGCTGAGGTGGTCTGCAAAGTTTTGACCAAGGCTAAGCACACTAACTGCTGTTTTGTTGAGTCTTTTTGATGACAGGTTAATGGCAACCTATAGCTGAGAAGAACATGAAGATTATTATATTTTTTAATATGTTTATCTTTTATTTTCTGAAATTCTTTACAGATAGATTTCTCAGAAATATCGAACAGAATACTCCAAAGTTCGGGGCTGAGAATGGAGGAGAGTTCTGCTTGAAGCAAGCTAATGGCTGTGGTAAT
Organism: Typopeltis vanoorti; assembly: GCF_054136105.1. NCBI lineage: Eukaryota > Metazoa > Arthropoda > Arachnida > Uropygi > Thelyphonidae > Typopeltis > Typopeltis vanoorti. The sequence goes on along the minus strand of NC_143557.1, from coordinate 87,122,664 downwards.
ACTAGATAATTTAGCATGAGTAGCAGCAATTTGTTAATGAAGCAGAGTAAAGCTGGCAAATCTGTAAATACAGAGGGCTTTAGGAAGAGTAAAATTTTACTTTAAGCTTGACACAGGTAGGTATGATTCCATTGTTCCTACATCTTTTAAGGAAGGTCAGCTGCTTAAGTTCCCTGGATAAACTTGCTTCTACTTACTGTACTGTTTGGATTTGTGTGCAATGTCATCTCCATGAAAATTAGTAAATATGTCTTTAGGCTTAAGTGCTGGTTTACACTCATAATATAATTTAATGGAATAAATACAGCAGAAAGAAATAATTAAACAGCAGGTTTTATGATTTCATCTCTATTTTCATTTCTTTTATAGAGACATCTTCAGGAATACAATGTTAAATCGTAATAATACACACACGAAACAGTAAGTAGAAGAAATGAAATTACACTATAAAAACTAGGATAGGATAGGAGGTAGATTGATCAGTAATCTGAGGTATGGTGATGATACAGTACTCCTTTGTAATGACATGGAAGAACTAATTCTTGACAAAGTTAACAAGATTAGTAATAACAGAGGACTTCAACTCCATCCTAGCAAGACAAAGATTATGGTTCTCAAAGGAAATACAAACAGAGAAGCTCTTGAGAAACCAGTGTATGTACCTTAATGGAGAAACAATTGAGGAAGTCAGCAAGTTTGAGTACCTGGGATCCATTATTAATGTGAAGAATTGCTGTTCAGAAGACGTCAGAAAAAGGTTAGGAATGGCTAAAACAACAGTCAGGGACCTGTCTAAAATTTGGAAGGATGGATCTTTCTCCATGGGAACAAAGTTGAGGATTTTGGATGCAGTTGTTTTTCCAACAGCGACTTATGGATGTGAAACTTGGAACCTAAAGAAGTCAGATTAGAAACAGATATCTGCTTTTGAATTGTGGTGTTACAGAAGGCTGTTGAGGATATCATATACTGAAAGGCATACAAATGAATGGGTGTTAGAAAAGATCAGTAGAACTTTAAGGCTCCTTAAGGATATTGACAAAGAAAGTTAAAATATTTTGGACACATACAAAGGATGGAAGGAGGACTTCTCAGAACAGTAATAGAAGGTAACGTTCCTGGAAAAAGAGGCAGGGGTAGACCATCAATGAAGATGGATGGATGGATGGCATGTGTGGAGTGACTGATCTTCAGAGTTGAGGCCGCCAGAAAAGCAAACAACAGGACTACATGGCAAGGCCTGGTGTGGCACATCAACGAGCATCAGAGTGACCATACGGCATCTGTAGATGCCCAGTGAACATAGTAGTAGTAGTATAAAAACTAGTCTTATGATGGGCACTCTCTATGGGTGCTGTTGCCTAGCCTTAATTATTGGATGGAAGGGCTAAAAATTAAAGTGGGTTTTTCATTACTTCCACTTATTGTTTCTTGTGCATTCACATCCACTCTCTGTGGTTGAGAAATATGTAATGGTCAGATATGGCTTTCAAAATCACATGAAGAACTGTATAGCCAAGTGAACTGCACAGAGAGAACCTAATGCAGAAACTAAAGCTATTTAGACTTATCTTCAGAATGGATAACAGTAGAAAAATCAAAACCTTAATGCTTAGTACAATCGACAATATGAACAGAAGAGGATGACAAAGGCTAGAGTGAGTAGATGATGTGAAGGAGTGGTGCAGAAAGAGTTAACAGGATTTGAATCACTAGGCAATGAATAGACAGAGAGAGAAAAATGGCAAGGAATGGTGAAACAAGTATCAGACACCAACAGGCATTGATGATGATGATGTTGATAATATACAGGGTAATCAAAATTAAATTATCCCTGTTATTGTTTAATTTGTATGTAAATGACATTGGGAAGGGCTTAAATGGTGATATATCATTTGCAAACAACTGTACAGGGTGTTCGGGATAAATTTGACAGTTTCGTAAGGAAAAAGAAAATCTTCTTTGTATCTATTAAATTTAATGAATTGACAAAAAAACATTACAGGCAGAGTTAATTACAATACTATCAACAAGATTTACTCAAAATAACCACCATTAGCATCGATCACAGCTTCAATTCTGCTTCGGAACCTCGAACAAGCTGATGCTACAGTCTCCCTGGGAAGGGCCGCAAAAACTGTTTTAATTTTATCCATTAACTGGGCTTTTGTATTACTGGAAGTGCGATTGGTGTCTTTTTCAACTGCGCCCCATACAAAATAATCCATGGGGTTAAGGTCTGGGGAGTTTGGAGGCCAAACATTTGGACTGGTGAAGTCGTAGAAATTTTCAGACAACCATTTTTGACTTTTCCCAGAGGTGTGGCAAGGGGCCGAATCCTGCTGCCATACATACGGCCTACCATTGGCTACCCTTGTTATCCAGGGCTTGACTACAGTTAGCAACTCCACGAACAAAGCCCGAATTCCAATGCCAGGGTTCTTCAACACCTGTTCCTGCAGATTTGCGAGGAATTCTGCTGTACGAACGCAATCAGATCATCCCTAGCAGACGATCTGATTGCGTTCGTACAGCAATCAGATCGTCTGCTAGGGATCTTTCTTCTTGCTACATCCTCGTAGTCACCATTGCAAGTCTCTAGTTCATGCCTGATTGTTTTTACTGTATTCAGGGAGCATTGGGCAGCAGTCGTAATATCCTTATTTTGATGGCGGGCACGAATCATCATGATACAAGTTATTCTCTTCCATGATTCAGGTGGGTTCCAGCTATCCATCCTTTCTGACATCTTGTATATGAATGAAGAAGGGTCCAAACTTTTAAATGAAGAGAAGTGTATGTTAATACATGTAACTTACGGAAAAATATAATTAATTATAAATATGTCAAATTTATCCCGAACACCCTGTATATCACCATTTAAGCCCTTTCCTATGTCGTTTACATACAAATTAAACAACAGTGGCACCAAAACAGACCCCCCCCCTCGGGACATGCTACAGTGACTTTCCTCTTCTGTGATATTACTCCCCAAATTTAAGATGTAGAGATGTTCCAGCTTTGCTTGAGGACCTAAATGTAATATTATGTAGGTTTAATATTACAAAATGTAAGATTTAAAAATTTGGGAAGCAGAGGTGGGGTGCATAGTATGAGATTTGTGGGGATATTTTGGAGGAGGCAAAGGAAATGAAGGATTTGGGAGTTGTTGGGGAGGGGGGGTAGGGACTTGAAATTTCATGGACATTTTGCTAAAATTGTCAGGACGACACAAATGATTATGGGAATGATGTGGAGAACACTGACATGTAGAAGTAAGGATATTTTGATTTCATTGTACAAATGCATTGCCTGAGAGTGTAGTGAATGCATTTAAGTCGAGGTATGATGAGCTGTGCACGTGAGAGTAGGATCTCCCATGATGAGTCTCTTGACTCCATGGAGGTCTGGTCTGTTGATAATAATGATTTCTGAACTAGGAATTTGCAGAGGTGATCTGTAAAGTTGTGACCAAGGTTAAGCATACTAACTGATGTTTTGTTGAGTCTTTTTTTGATGACAGGTTAATGACAACCTGTAGCTGAGAAGAAACATGAAGATTATTATGTTTTTTAATATGTTTATCTTTTATTTTCTGAAATTCTTTACAGATAGATTTCTCAGAATACTTTAAAGTTCGGGGTCAAGAACTTTGTAGGAATACATTGCATTCTGCAGAAGCGATATCTGATTGTGTGTGTGTGAGGGGAGCAGTTGCAAAATTCCCCACCAGGCGCATTGTAAACACCATATGCATGGGATTTTCATATCATGCAACTCAGCAAGTGCCAGGACGATTTAAAAAGATGGACACAGCATTTTTCCCTTCATTCTGGTTAATGTCATCCACAGTGATGGCACTAACCTAGCCCTAACGTCCTTTGCTCATGAAGCTGTACTAATAAACAATTGCAGTGCTGTTGCTGCACTCCATGAATTTCATCACCTCAACAAATGTCAGTGAGGTCCACTATTTCCATGTGCTCTGCAATGAATGATTAGGCATTTTGAAGAAATGGGATTATTGAGATTTAGACCTGTCAGAGGTTGCAAACCAGTCAGTTCACAAGTGAATGAAGTTACTACTACCATTGTGGAGTAGGTAGGCCATGAATAATTGCATTGATTCCTACAGTGCACATGCTGTATCAAGACAAATGGATGTGCCTTACACAACTGTCTGGAAAATTCTATTGAAGATTCTACAGTTCTACCCCATTCAAGATAACCCTGACACAGATTGTGCCCAGAGGACTCTTTGAAAGTCGACTGACATTTGCTTTAACCTTTCTTGCTCAGGTGGAGTTGGATGCTGCTGGCCATGGATGATTTTGTGGAGAGATGAGGCTCACTTTCACCTGAACAGAGTTGTGAATATCCACAGTTGCTGGGTATGGGCTATGCAAAACCTGTATGCATTCCAACAAATTCCTTTTCATTCACCCGAAGTTAGTATCTAGTGTGGGTTTACAGCTTCATTTATCATTGGACCATTCTTCTTTGAGGATGTTTGCTATTCAGGTCCTGTGGCCTGCTGAGGTACTGCTTAGAGATATTGCAATATGATAAACAATTTTGTTGTGCCACATCTACATCAGTTCCTGTGTATGGCTTCAGTCATTTTCATACAGAATAGGGCCACTCCACACATTGGTCGATGTGGATCATACAGGAGGTTCTTCGAGAATATTTAACATAAGTTAGAGTGATAAGCTGTGCATTCCCACTGCATGGCTGCCTCATTCACCTGATCTGACTCCCTGTGACTTCTGGCTCTGGAAATTTCTCAAAAGACAAGGTTTATCGGAATCATCCTGATAACTTGCCAGTGCTGAAAGACAGTAACACAGCATGTGTGCAACATCAGTCCTGACCAGCTACATTTTACTCTTGAACACACTGTGCAAAGGATGTAATTTGTGGCATACCAGGAAGGGTAGCACATTGAATAGTACAGCCTGTGAAAGTTTAATGGAAGTGAATAAAAATGTGTTATTTATACTTGTGTCACTTTTCTCATTCTTACACCCATGCGCGCACACACACACACACAGAAAAATTACTACATCTACATTCAGTACACCATGGGGATGTCTCTATTGGTGAAGTTTGGAACTACTTTTATTCTCATATATCACTTCTGCATGAAGCAGAATATATTCCGGTACTCCACAAAGCCTTAACCAGAGATGCTTTAATTTTTATCACCCTGTATTATAAGTTCAATCGACAACTGACATACTCTGAAATTTCTAAAATCATTTTTGAAAAATTACCTTCATTCAAATGAGTTATGCTAACAAACTTATGATATATTTTCATATTCAGTAATGAAACAATGAGCATCATCACACTCATTTAAGTAATAATTATGCTGGTGTGGTAAGTAATGGTTAAATTAGCTGAAATATACTTTAGCTAAATATTGAATATTTATAATTATCTGATCCGTGTTTCTATGGGCAGTAACTTATTTTTATCACTTACTGTTATCATCAGATTTTTCAAATGACTGTAAGCATTTCAAATCGTTCTGCATATCCCACACATATATAAATATGCATTTCACTACTTGAATATATTTTCCACCAGTGATATGCATTTTCATTTTAAAATAAAATTATATTAATGCTGAGGAGTTTCCTAAGTAGGCCTTGATAATAATTATGCTTAATTCAAAATGAAACTTCATTTATAAGTTGTTGTTTTTTATTTATGTTGTTTTATTTTATTTTAATTTTTTGAAATGATACATTTTTTTTAATATGTAAAATTCCAGGTTGTAAATTTTACAATGCCTTGCACACTTCAGCATTATATTCATCGGGTTGGTAGAACAGCAAGAGCTGGAAAAAGTGGAAGGTAGGTAATGTCTTAAATCATAAGCTATGTCTGCCTCTATCAATATAATTGCTACACCAACCAATCTTTCTTGGGTCACTGCTGTTCACAAATAATTTTTAATCAGTTTAAACTTGGAAAAACTTCTTTCCGCACTTGCTACGCTAACATGGTGCCTAGCGCAATGTGGCTGAACGAGTGACCTTATTAAGCCGTGCCACGAGGCAGGCAGTCTCTATGCTACACCCTGTCGACAGTATTGGTCATAAAAGATACCAGTAAATGGAATTTTTCATTTTATGAATGGTGTGGACAGGGCCAGCGGATGCGGGTGCCGCCGCCAGGGCACGGTTCATAAGTTCATTTTTAAGAAACTTAATTTTTATCATAAAAACAAAAAATTCTTAAAATGACCATATTAAAATAAATTTGGCCGGATACACCGAATAAAAATTTTAAAAAAATGTATATTGCCGCCTCTTTGATCAGCTGGCTGTTTACAATTTTGCAGCGAGAGCAGGCTAAATGCTTGCCTGCAGTTGTTGTGTCTACTGCAGTCTTTTCGAATTTTCATACAAAACATTTGTCGCTAGTTAACCAGTCATATGGTATGCATCTCAATAGGCTACCGACAGTAGGGCAGTGCGGCTGTTATTTTGTCTCTGTGTCGCATTATGTAATAATTTCTTGTGGGTATAAAATAGAAATGGAATCAAAAATTTAAAAAAAGTTATCCGGTGCACAAAATCGTAAGCGTCATGCTGCGAAAGAAGCAGATATTAAGAAACAAACTGGAGCTCTTATTAATTTGTTAAAATATTAAAATATTCTGATGCAGATTGTAACCAACTCGATACATCAGAAATCAGAGTTGAAGAACAGTGCACATCATCCAGTTTGCATGAAAGTACTATTGAACAAGATAACAAGATGCATGATTTAAGTGAAAAACAGTTAGGAGAAGATTTAGTTGACCATGAAATGAACATATTGTTAGTCTGTAAATTTAGAAGATCCAGGTGAATGGGGAAATATTGATGAAAAATTACGTTTTGATTGAAATGGGGCCTGTTCAAAAGAAAAATATAATATATCCAAGAGATACATATTGTTGTAAATTTGGTGACACGTATTATAATAGAACAATGGAAAATGGGCGGCTTGTGCCAAAAACATGGCTCATTTATTCCGAAACTTTAAATTCTGTTTTTTGCTTTTGTTGCAAACTTTTCACACGTACTGAATCAAGTAGTCTTCTAGAAGGTAATAACGATTGGAGAAATGTAAATACAACTTTGCATAGACATGAGACTAGTTTAACTCACATAAAAAAAAAATTTCTTAAAATGGAAGGAACTTGATAAAAATTTAAAAAACAAAACTACTATTGATTGCCAGACTCAAAGCATGTATGAAATGGTAAAGAAACATTGGACGAGTGTTTTAGAACACTTGATTGAAATTATAAAATTCCTTGGTAGCCACAATTTAGCTTTTCGCGGATCATCTGATAAATTATATGAAAGGAATAACGGCAATTTTTTAAAATTAGTCGAACTGCTTGCGAAATTTGATCCCGTTATGGAAAATCATGTTGAAAGGGCCCTACAACGAAACAGTAGAGTACACTATTTGAGTAAAGACAGTCAAAATGAAATATTGGAAACTTTAAGTAATGCAATCAGGGATACAATTTTATTATCAATTTGAAAATGTAAATATTATTCCATAATTTTAGACTGCACACCTGATGCAAGTAGAACAGAACAAATGACCATTATTATTCGCTTTGTTTCCTGTGACAATGGAATTGTCAAGATCAAGGAAAACGTTTCAGGTTTTGCAGATATAACAGATCCACAAGACGTGGTTTATGTGCAACAATAATGGAACATTCCCATTGAAGACATGCCAGGTCAAGGGTATGACAATGGGGCAAATATGAAAAGGAAAAAATATGGGCTCCAAAATTTGCTTTTGAACAAAAATCCTCGAGCTTTTTACGTGCCATGTGCTCCTCATACTCTAAATTTAATCATTAACAATGAATTAATAATATTTTTTGCAATTATTCAAGAAATATACAATTTCTTTTCATTCTCTTACAAATGTTGGGCAATCCTTTTAAAGTTCGTAAAAAATTTAACATTGAAACAGCCATCAGAAACGTGATGGGAAAGTAAAATTAATGCAACCTGCCCTCTACGATATCAGTTTGGAGAAATTTATGATGCACTTTTTGAAATTTTAAATAATGAAAATTTTAATAAACTCAGCATGAAGCACAAACATTATGTGCTAAAATAAAGGACTACAAATTTATTTGCTCTCTTATAACTTGGCATGATTTAACAGATTAAACCCTGTGAGTAAAATGCTTAAAGACAAAAATATAAACTTTACACTTGCTTTAGAATCTATCAAAAACTTAAAAATATTCTTACAAGAGTATCGATCAGATACAAATTTTAACGGCAAAAGAACTGAGTAAAGAGGTGGATGGAGAACAAGAATTTAAAACTGGTACGGAGGTTTGACGACGAAAGAAGACACAACAATTTGACTACGAGCATCATGATGAAATGCCACAATCGCCATAGATAAATTTAGAGTGAATGTGTTTTATACACTTCTAGACATTGCAATGTGTTCGTTAATGGAACGTTTTGAACAACTACTAAAAACATATGATAATTTCAATTTCTTGTATAGATTACTACAAATTAATAATGAAGATTTACGAAAAAATTGTGACGATTTAGAGATTCTCTTGAAGGATGGTGACAATAAAATCGTAAATGCAATAGAACTATGTGACGAGTTATGTGCTTTCCAGGATATTTTTCGGAAGGATCATTTAAATATTCAAAATCCTTTCGATATTCTTAATTTTATTGTGTCCAATAATTTGTCTTTCCCTAACTTTTCAATTGCTTTAACAATACTATTAACCTTACCTGTTAGTGTAGCAAGTGGTGAACGTTCCTTTTCCAAGTTGAAATTGATTAAAACCTACTTAAGAACAAGTATGTCACAAAAAAAAAGGCTTATTAGTTTGGCGTTAATAGCTATTGAAAATGATATATGTGTGGAATTAGACGTTAAGACCATTATTTCTAATTTTGTGAATATGAAATCAAAAACTCTAAAATTTTAATTTAAAAAATTTTAAGTATATTTATGTAATTTAATTTATTTTCTGTTATTCTGTAAATATATTATTTTTTGAATACTTATATTAAATGTTCTAATTATTTCTGAATTTGTTTCTTATTTCCTCATCTATCTTGAGTTTCTTTTATTTTCCTAAAAGATAGTTCCATTTATAAAAATTTTTTACAAGTTACTAAGAATTTAGTAACTTGTAAAATGCAAGAATTTTTTAAACTTTAGTTCAAATAAATTTTAACTTCAATTAAAATTCATTTTAATTTTGTTAACGATTTGGGTCGGTGAGAAGGCTATAATCCCTGTATCATTATATTCAACGATTAAAGCGAAGTGGCGTTATCAAAATTTGCTTTAACTTTTGAGAATTTTTTGAATATTCGGGTTTTTAACGATTATCCTGCGTAGTCAACGCCCCCGGTTCGTTACATTTAGTGAACCAACGTGTGGCTGTTTTGTCAAAATTTATTTAAGAAATTTCAAATAATTTAAATTTTTATTATCGTAAAAGAACCACACATGCCCTGGATCGTTACAGAGGCGCGTAGATAGAAATTGCATGCAGGCGGCAAAGACCCTAGCGCCGGTTCTGGGTGTGGAAAGTGTAAGAATATATTCATGGAAGGAGGTTGAGAATGCATGCAGTGAAGAAATGGAGTGAAGCTAGATTTTTTTTTTTCCCCCATAGAGTGGTGCATGAATGGAATGGATTGACTTTGGAAGTTTTGAGTGCAGGTAGTGTAAATGAATTCAAGAAAAGGTATGACATCTGATGTGTGGGTGATATGTAGCCTCCCAATATATGAGTCCCTGACTCCCTAGAGGTCTTTCTTAATAATAATAATGATAGAGCAAATTCTATTAAAAAATTGAATATTCTTAATCTGGTATTTCTTTCTACTAAATTTGGTTTAAGGATACCATAAATCAAACCTATAATTTTGGCAAATTTATTATTTTATATTTTGAATCTGCTTCTTCAATATAGATTACATTACATCAAAGATAATTAAAATTATTAATGTGTTCCATATCTAATAAAATAACTCTCAGATCCATGAGTTAAAACCAGGAATACTGCTAGTTTAGTGTTCTCACTGATTTCTCTTTTGTTTCATATAAATTATTCAGTTGATTCACTACCACATCATCATCAATTATTTTCTGTACATTGCTGGTTGAAGGTCTTCCTGAAGTCCTTTGTACTGACCTGTTTTTCTGTTTCATCTCATCCTCTCTTCATATTTTTGCTCTTTTTGTAGCTCTCTTTCCATCTCTGCAATACCATTCATATATCAGCTTTGTCCATTTTTGCACCTGCCCATTGCCATTTGGATCTTTTAGCAGCTGTTAAAAGATCCAAAATCCTTGTCTGAGCTCTGACCCAAGTATTGTGATCTTGAATGATAATACTGAGCAATGATCTTTCCATTTTCCTCTGTGCGGCCCTCAACTTAGTCATTTTTTTTTTATTTTGTCCAAGTCTGTATTTCACTTCCATATCTCATAGATGGAAGTATACAGCTGTCAGATATTTTCTTTTAAGCAGATTAGGATATCTCCTTTTAATGCCTCATGGTGTTTTCTAGAGGCTACTCAACAAAATGGAATTATTAATTCAATTTGGTTGAGTAGCCCCCCCCCCCCCTCTCAGCCTCTTTCTACTGTGATCTTTTGCCCTATGTAAACATAAAAAAGTTACATTATCAGTTTCCTGGTGTTCCATATGTATGGACTTTTTCATTATGTATTTATTATACATTATTTTTTGTTTTGTCTTTATTCATGTTTAATCCCTTCTTTTTTACTTTCTGCAGTGCAGCTTCTTCTTGGCAGCATTTCCTAAAAGAACAATATCATGAGCAAATCAAAGGTGATTTAGTTCTTTCCCATTTAGTCTATGCTCTATTTTTTCATTCCATATTTTAAAAAATTTCTTGTGGGGCTGCTGTAAATAATTTAAATGAAATTGCATTTCTGTAACCTCCTTTTTTTATAGAAAATTTCATATCAGTTCCTGATTTTATAGGAGTTGAGTTTTTATATATAAGATCAAGTATATCAATATAGGTTTAGCTTTAGGCCAGCAAAACAGCTGGCCTAAAGATAAACCTAAAGAAGACCCAAGTTATGTTCAGTAGCTATGTCCAACCAGAAATAATAAAAATCAATAATGAGGAAATTAAACAAGTAGTTCATTACATATACTTAGACAACAGATATCAATGGAACACTGGGTGGAAAGCATTTGGAAAATTACATTCAATATTCAAAAGCCTACTACCATTATTCCTGAAGAGAAAAGTTTTTAACCAATATATTCTTCCTATATTGACATATGGCTGTGAAACATGGACACTGAATGCAAGGGAAATTCAAAAATTAAGAACAACACAATTTAGTATGGATGGAAAGAAGTATGCTTGGTATCACAAGATTGGATCACAAAAGGAATACACAGATAAGAAATGAAACCAAAGTCTCTGACATCATAGGAAGAGTGTACATCTGAAGTGGCAATGTGCTGGGCATATTGCTCGAAGACAAGCTCAACGATGGACAAAAGAAGTACTGGATTTGATTCCACGAGAAGAAAAATGACCACGACGCTGATCTAAATCATGGATTGATGATATCATCAGATTTGCAGGAGTGACATGGAAAAGGAGAGCCATGGACAGGTAGTTTTGGAGTAATCTTGGAAAGACCTTCATCCAGCAGTGGATTGACAATGGCTGATAATGATGATGATGATATCATCATCATTATTGTCAAATACTGAAAAGTTTTTTCAGTATTTGACTTATTATATATACACACACACACACACACACACACACACACACTGAGTTGGCTTTGCATTAGGAACACCCCCTCTGCAATTTACATTTTTGGTTCGATAATGAAGTACCGCATGATATTAACGTCATGTGCAGCTACTATAAATGGTATACCTGTCCTCTGTACATAATCAGCAAATGTTTGCCAATAATGGGGAAACATGGTGACATAAGCCAGTATGACCACAGGCAGGTAAATGGGCCCTGATGACAGGTGCCAGTATATCAGATATACCTGCACTTGTTGGTTGCTCCCATACTATTGTATAAAGAGTGTACCAGGACTGGTTTAACCATGAACAGACATCCATCAGAAGGGCTCACATTGATCAGCCATGCTTGGTTGATCCTTGAGGTGAGCATTGGGTGTCATGACTGATATTTCAGCAATGACATGCAACTGGCACACAGCTCACCCACCAGCAGAGCAGTTCAATCCACTTCCACATGCACCATGCCTGGGGTTCCACAGCCCGAAACCAACATAGATAACCATAATGGCACCAGGCATTGCAAACAACGCCTCTCATGGGCCAAGGAACATTAACAATAGACCCTCGACAGGTGGAAGAAGGTTGTCTGGAGTGACGAGTTCCATTTCCTGCTGACCATGCTGATGTCTGGGTTCGCATTTGGCATAAACAGCATGAAGCCCTGTTCCCTGGTTGAACAGTTGGGTTCAACATGCCAGTGGAGTAGTGTTATGGTCTGGGGAGCTTTTTCCTGGCATGCTCTAGGTCTGTTGGTTATTATTCCACAACCTTTAGCCAACCATCTCCATCCATATCTGCAGGAGGTCTACTCCGACCACAGTGCCATCTCTCAACAGGACACATAGCAGTTCCTAGGTGTCTGTGAGCTCTGATTGCAAAGAGAGTTGCACCAACATGTTATTAGGTGGGTGTTCCTGATACAAAAACTAATCCTGCGTGCGTGTGTGTGTGTGTGTGAGAGAGAGAGAGAGAGAGATTAATTGTACTGTAGTAGTATTTGCTGGATTCTACTTGTCCTGGAGGTTGGCAAAAATATTTGGTATTATGTTGCTAATAATTTTTGTAAAAATTTTGTAATTTTGATAGGTGGCTGAATAATTTTTAATATCTTCTTCCTTTATAAAAACTATAATGAGGATAATGTAATTTTATCTACCATACCAGCTTGGCTTATTCTATTTTCTGTTTCCATATTTAATTTACTATCTTTACTAAAAATTGTGCCTAAAGAGCTAAATTGTTTTGCTTTTTCTATAGGTCGTTCTCGATTCAGGATGATGCTGATGTTTTCAGTATTCCTTTTTTTTTTTGTAGTATATCATTTTATTGCTGATTTTCATTCTACAGCAGTCATTCAGTTTGCTTAATGAATACTACAAACTTATGCTGGATTTATAAAATAAATAAAAAATCAATTTTTATTTTTTTTAAGGCATTTGTAGTTCTGTGGAAATCAAGTTTGCAACTACAGCCTGGCTTCTTGAAGAAAGGCACTGGTATAAGTTAAATCCTAGTCCCTGACTAGAGGAACTTTTTCTAAGCCTTTGTTTGACCATTTCTCAATTTAGTCAATCTCTGTCACAGGAAAGTCATATTTCCTCTGGAAACTATTGTTGTTAATCGTGCAAGTCAAGAAAATTGACTCTCACCTGCACTATTTCAGACAATAATATATGGTGCTAGAGCCCATGAGGTGGGTCAGTCCTTATTTCCTTCTCAGGGTGTCTATTAAAATCATTAATAGCCTTGGGCTAACTATCTGTGATGGCTGAGGTGGAGATAAGATGTCTCCTGGTCTTTCTTCAAAAAGTTACGGCTAAAGCGCCTTGCCTTCTTCCCTTGAGGAGTGTTGGATTTATAATCTGGGGATTGTTTACACCAGCGCTTCCCAAAGTGTGGGCCGCAGCCCCCTTGGGGGCTGTGAAATAATGAAAACAAATTTAAAATGTTTTAAGATAAGTAGATTTTTTTAATCTTAAAAGAAACATATTTAATTTTTATTATTTATTATTTCTTTTTTGTTATTTTTTATATTTTAATGGAAAAAATCACACATTGGTGCGAGCTCACAAATTTTGCTTCCTGCGTATCTTGGCACTTAATGAATATTAGTAAATAAATGCTTATTCATATAAGTTTCATTTCAAAGCAGAAATCTAAGAATTGCAGTTTCAATAGTGTAGCAGTATCGAAACACATCCATCACATTAAATTGTTATTAAACTTCTTTTATGTTTTTAATTCTATCTTTATTATAATAATTTTACGTTTCATGTGCTTGTACTGCAAATGTACAATAACAATATATCTAATCTATATAAAAATATGAGATAATGTGTCATGTCAAATGTGTATGTAAGATGCTAAAAATGCAATATTTGCATTTTTAGATAAAAATACATAGATAAATCCTTGTATACCCATAATTTCTAAACTGTTTGTCTTAAAGTGAAAATATGATCCTGACAACCTCTATTTGGCTGGAATCCAGCTTGTTCTTCAAATTTTGCTTAGCATCTTCACAAGTATGTATGCATAAATCTTACCTGGAACACTCAATAGGGAAATTCTGTCATTTTCACCTTCAGTTTTTCAGAATTTGATCTTCTGAGTAATCCTTCTGAATTATGGAGTTCAGCTACTATACAACTTGTATGCCTTTATATTTGAGCATTTCTGGTCAGATATCATATATACTCCAGAAGTACATATGTACTCCAGCTACATTTTCACATTTGATAGCGTTAACTACCTGACCCATTGATTTGTACTTCTGGTTGTATTGCTCTTGAATATATTCTACCACTGTTCTGTCACATCTTGTTTCATTTGGCAATCTTTCAAAGTAATTGCTCCAAACATCTAGAATATCTTTGTCTTCAGTTTTCATGTCACTTTTATCATCTCTTTAACATGCCTTTTACAGTACTTTTATCCAGTTATATTCTTTTTTTTCCTGTATCCGCCAGAACGTTTTATCACTTTCATGATATCTCTTATATTCGCGCAAAAGTCTTCCCTTGACTTTTGTTTGATAATTTCATAAATTTCTTTGCTTTCTTATATTTTTCCTTTATATTCTCTTGGAGTTCATACTGAACGCTTGCTAAGAACTTTCACTATTCTTCTTGCCTATGATTGCCTCTTTAATCTCTTTGAACCGCACCATGCATTTCTGATTTTTCTATAGGTGCAGTATATTAACTTTTAATGGTTTAAAGCAAGGGTCTTTAACACATGGCCCACAGAGGCTCTTTGCTGTGGCCTGCTGGCCATTTTGAAAAAAATAACCACTTAACATTAAAATGCGATTAAATAAAAAATAATATCAATGAAGCCTGCTAGCCACTAAGCTATACTGCAGTATTTAGAATTGTAAGATGCTTTCCAGATTCACAAGGAACACTGTGCATTTGATACTTTACATACAATCCAATAAAAATAAATATTAAATAGACATGCTTCTTCATCCTTCTACCAGCACCAAGGGGTACTTAAGTACTAGTGTAACCAAGTGCTGTTGCGTTATTGTATTGTACGCCTGCTTGATTATCGCGCTACTGTAATATCTTTATTCTAATTAATAGTGCGCCTTTGCTTTCGTAACCTTTCTTACTTATTTAGTTGCATACTATGTTTATCCACCTTTCGTATTGACTAGTTGTATGCCTATGAACACTGGAACATCGGAATAAGATTCAGTAATGCATCTGATAGATCTCTCTCTCTTTTACTAGCATAAATTCCTTCAATAAAGTTTACATAAACAGTCGTGGTTCTGAAGTATTTAAACTACACTTTTAATGCCTTAGTTGTTTCCCACTCACAAGTCCGAGTTTATTTAGGAACAGTGCATTGTAAATTAAAAGATCAGGCAGCACTCTATTGACATATAAATAAAACACATTTATTTACATTAATAACAAAATACATTAATTAAACGATAGGAAGATTACTCTCTCTACCTATCCGTTAGACTTTTAGCATAAAGAAACAGCTTTCTCTTTTCAATACTAAATAACTATACAATATAATTACTCAATTACTTCTCTGCTTATTAAATCAAATTATTGAAACTAATTTACTCACAAAGAGGTTATCTAGCTATGCCAATTTATCTCACAAATTATATTCCAATTAATAACAAATCAGAGGACTCTCTTATAGACACTTCTTATTACTATTTCTTATCAGTCCATCTATAACATATCTCCTAGATTACAAAAGGAATTTACAACAAAAGATGGAACAAACTTACAGAGGCTCTGTGTCGCACACTCATCCAAAAGTCTTGCACTAAAGTCCCTATGGCTTTTCTTTCATCTTGGGTTTTAGACTTCCTTCTGGAGTGTCTTGCTTCAGCGGGATCTCGTCAGGATATTCGCAGGCTTTTGACTGCAATCTGCGGTACACAAAAAAGCTCAGGCAAGAGATTTCAGCATACAAGTAAATTCTTTGGTGCTTGAAGTTCGTTCTGCGGCTGTTGGCTTCGGTTGATCTCCCGTGGCAAAAGACATCCGACCGTCACTTGGCTCGGGTATTTACATCGGTTGTTCTCTCAACATTCCCATCTGTCTTGGCCTCGCCGTAATGTCCCATCCTCTGGATCCTACTCCCGGTATTTCTGTCTCTCTGATGACTTTGCCTCTGAGTGCCGACTCTGAAAGCTCTAACTGCCAACTACGAAAGCTCTCGATGTTCGGCTCAGTCCCTTTTTATTTCATGTTCTCTGGGACCTTGCACAAAGGGTTGTAACCCCCCAAGAATTTGGCATGACTCCTTGATCTTCTGTTAAGACCGACCCATTCTTTCTTCTCCTTCATGCACTCCTTTAATCCTATCTTGTCAGGCAGCAGAAACTTGTCTGCACTTTGCCGATCTCTTTTTCACTGACTTTGAAGGTGTTTATACACAGAGCTCATAAGCAACTTTCTCATACACTTAAATCGTAAACAACTTTCTTATGCCCTTAAATAGAGCTATTATACAAAGTTCCAGTGGCAAAGCATTGCCTTTGTTTTTGACATTCTAGAAATTTTTGTTAAAGCAGTAAGTACAGTCAATTCCCATAGGGTTATTTACATTAATATTTAGCATAAAATATATAGAGACATACAAGATTATTTTGGTAACAATCTCATGAGACTTGACCTCTGTAAAAATCGATGTAAAGCGCTTTGGTATTTACAAGCTACATCGAGTTTTACACTAGTACTAATGTCGCAGGTAGATGGCTGAAGCAGTAGTTCGTTCGAGTGCGCTGGCTAGTGTCTTCCAGATACATCTCAAAGGTTCTCGATACTTCGTAATTTTCATAAAAATACAAGAGGATTTCATCCACAGTCGTGAACCGTGATATTCGTGTATAAGTGCACGCAGGTTCATCGTGTCAGCCATAGCCTATTGCGGTTTTATATTGCCAGACCTTTGTCCATTAGTGTGAGACATATTCAGTGGATAATAACCGTTACACGGCCATTTTGGATCATTTTTTGGGTTCACCTTCCATCACTATGGCACGAGTAAAAAGCGTAAATCAAGTGATTCTTGTCAGGTTTTTAATGAAAATTGGACCAGTTTGTACTTTTTTGTACCGATCGACGATAAACTATTCTGTTTAATTTGTTGTGAGTCAGTGTCAATATCAAAAGAATAAAATTTTGTGTTCCTTTGATATTTGATATAAAATGCCAGCAGGGTACGTTTAAAAGGCAGAGGGAAGAGAGTAAAGCATGCATCAAAGTAAGTTATGTAATAGCTGAAAAAATTGCTAAAAAAATCAAAAGCCTTCTTGGATGATGAGTTTGTGAAAGAGTGTCTCATTGCTACTGGGGAAATTCTATGTCCAAATAATAGGGAAGTGTTTAAAAAACCAAGTTGTCTTGGGTAACTGTAGCACAATGCCTCGAAGAAATTGGCAATGACATTGAAGGAACTTTCAAAAAACAGTCGTCCGAATTTACGTCATATTCACTTGCTTTAGATGAGAGCAGATGTGAAGGATACAGCACAACTGGCTATCTTTGTCCATGGCATTGATCACCAATTCACTGTGACAGAAGAACTGCTAGCACTCATACCTATGAAGGGAACGATGAAAGGCACAGATAATCTTGAAGCTGCCAAGAAAACGCTCCAGCGTTTTGACCTCAGCTTAACCAACCTTGAGGGTGTGGTAACTGATGGTGCCCCTGTTATGGTGGGAAATAACGTAGGGTTTGTTGCGCTGCTACAGAAAGAACCGGAACTAGAAGGAAAAGATTTCGTCCATTACCACTGTTTAATCCACCAGGAGAATTTGTGCACGAAAACTATGGGATTTGAGAATGTCATGAAAGTTATTGTGACTGTCGTCAACATTATTAGGGGAAGAGGATTGAATCATCATCAATTCCAAGAGTTTTTGACCCAAGAGTGTGAAGCGGATCACGGCGATGTGGTTTATTATGGTGATGTGTGTTGGTTGAGTAGAGGGAAGGTTCTTAAAAGAGTCTTTGACTTAAGAAGTGAAATACAGCAGTTCAAGCAAACCAAGGGGAAGTCGATTGTGGAATTCAACGATCCAAAGTAGATGACAGACTTTGCCTTTGTGACTGACATCTCATTGCATATGAATGACCTAAATATGCAGCAACAATCCAAAGATCAACTGGTATGCACTCTTTGATCATATCAAAGCTTTTGTGGCCAAGCTCAAACTTTGGGAGGCACAACTCACAAAAAAAAAGACTTAACTTGTTTTCAGCTTCTTGCTGAGTCCAACTGTTCGTCTCTTGATGAATATGCTACAAAATTAACCGTGTTGCGAAATGAGTTCGAAGAGAGATTTAGTGATTTTCGTAACCAACAGTTTTCTTTAGATTAATTTTCAGTGTCAATGCTGACGAAATGCCAAGCTCAGTACAAATGGAGCTCATTGAACTCCAAAACAACTCTTTTTTGAGAGAAAAATTATTAATGTACCCTTGCTTACATTTTACAAAGAGTACATTTCTGAGGACGCATTCTTTGCTGGCATGCTTTGACGATGGGCGCTTTGTTAGGAAGCACATACTTATGTGAGCAGTTCTTCTCCAGAAGGAAGCATGTTAAGTCCAAAACAAGAACTCAGATTACGGAGCAACATCTGGAGGATACTCTGCGCATAGTGACTTCCAACATTGATGCCAACATCGACAAGCTGGTCAAGGAAAAGCATTGCCAAATTTCCCATTGACATTGTAAAAAATTAATGTTTTCTTCATTAAATTATCTTTTTTCAAGTATTGATTGTATTATTTACTTATCATGAAATCCGACTCCTACCTTATTCTCTTAAAGCTGAGTTTGTTTATTTTTATAGGATTTTATGTAAAGTATCAAATGCATTGTGAATTTGGAAAGCATCTTACAATTCTAAACACAGGCTTCATCGAAATTTTTAATGCGGCCCGTACTGTCTGAAATGTTGAAGACCTCTTGTTTAAAGCCTGAATTGATTCGTATTGACTCTTTCCAAATTTATTTTGTTTCTCTTCTAAATGATTTCTATATGGTTCTTTATTTTTATTTATTCTGCATACAGAATATGTATATATTCTGTATGCAGAATTTATTAGACTTATTCCTCTATAATCTGTTCCAGTAGCTGACTTTTTGCTGTTCATCCTGGTTAAACAAGGCCCCCATTGTTTTTGTAAAACAGTGGGTGCTTTGTTTAACCAGGTAGCATCCCAGCTGGGCATGAAATTCTGTCATGTTGTATCATCATTTTACATTTGGTTTAAGCCAATAAGGATATAATTTGGTCAGTTAAATCACAAATTGCTAGCCCATCCTCATTCATTTAGTATCCAGGTAGACACCTAACAGGGTGCACCTCAAAAAAGTGAGGATTGGACATTAGGTCAATTGTCCCAGTCGGTTCTGTTCATTCCTTAAAAGGCTACGGCTTTTCTTCCATTTATACAGCTTTGACCTTTTAGCACCCCAGAGACAAATGAATTACCAATAATTCACAGTTGTGGAATATGTCAGTGTCCATTAAGTTTCTGATGGAACAAAATGTACATCATCCTATGATAAAACGAAGTTGTTGTAGTGTTAAATGCAACATCTAACTAAACACATTTCTTTAGACATGCATGTTCACATTTATGATTAGTATAGTTTAAAAAAAAAATGATGATGAGAGGAAAAGAGATTTGTTTTTGAAATTTAAATAACTAACCAATAATAAATAGTGCCTGTGAATAATACATTACAGCTTAGTAAGTGATGCATGGTATTGGACATATCCATTAAACTAATAATATGATCAGATGCTTCATCTAGGTGCTACATGTACTATTTTTCTTGTATATAGTTCTTTATTTATATAGTTCTTTTCTTGTAAAACATAGAAGGATTCATTTTAATTCACAGTAATAAATGGACTTTTATTCACCACTTCTATTCTTTCTGAAGATGGGAATAAAAATGTTCCTCTATAGTGAAAAAAATGCCTCCTCTCCACAGACAATAATACAAGATGCAAGCAAAACAAAGTAGAAGTTTATTGTATTTCTAAGTACAGTACAAACACAATTAGAGTTTGTATACTATTTTAGTGACAATTAATGTAGTGTAATTAGAGATAACAGAATAAAAAGGAACTTCTATAGTGAAAAATACTTCTCCTCCCACAGATAATATACTGCATAGATGCAGTATATTGTCTGTGCAAATAAAACAGAGTAAATGTTGTTGCAGATAAAACAAAGTAGAAGTTGCTGAAGTGTTAAATGCAACATCTAACTAATCAGTGTCCTAACAACCTAAACTTAATCATGTAGCACTATCATAGTAGCCAGTAGACCTTCCCTTCAAAATGCATATCAGAAAATTGATGATGATGATGATATTTACTGAAATACTTCAGTAAATACTCATTAGATCATATATAGTATTCATAATAAATAAATACTAGTATTTTCCATTTGTACCAATAACTATTCTTTGTGACCAATT
The DNA here is from genome assembly GCF_054136105.1 of Typopeltis vanoorti. Classification (NCBI taxonomy): domain Eukaryota; kingdom Metazoa; phylum Arthropoda; class Arachnida; order Uropygi; family Thelyphonidae; genus Typopeltis; species Typopeltis vanoorti. The sequence continues at coordinate 87,101,834 of NC_143557.1, read as the reverse complement.
CGTTTGTCTGAAAATTTAGGTCTGTTTCTATGGTTGGAGAGAAGGAACGCAAAATCCTTAAAGAAATTGTTAAACAAGCAGATTCTTCAGTGAAGCATCGCATAGTACCACCAGGTAAATTTATCTTTTTTTCAGATCCTCATAATTTCTATTCAAATTATTATTATTATGCAACACCTTCAAGGAGTCTTTGGACTCCTTGAAGGGAGGGCACCTAGTCTACAACTCTGTCTCCACCACTCAGATCCACCAACTACAACAAACTGCAACCTGCCATCATCATCACCATCTACACCATCACCATCTACCACCCACCCACCACCACCACTAGTATATTCACAGAAGTCACAAACATTCATGTCCACAGCAGAATTCGAACCCGCAGCCTATTGGCTGGAGAGCAGATATGCTAACCACTCAGCCAACTAGGCTGGCAGTTGTTGAGGAGTTATTAACATCAAACCTTATCTTATGACATAAGGCAGTCAGCACTATTTTAGTCTAATGTGCATGTGTGTGTGTGTGTTGGTGTTTTCACAGGCTAGTTGTCTGTTTTGTTTGAAGCAAAAGCCCACTTGTCTTTTCTTGTCTGATGATGGTCTAACAGTCATAAATTTGAGTTGAGGTCTGTTCTCGCTATGTTTGGCTTATTAAAAAATGCATTCCAATTTTATTTTTTGAGGGAAAAATCACAGTACCTACTGCCAATCTCCAAATACCACAGCTGGAGATCAGGTAACTCAGTACTGGAGTTTTATTTTTAAAAAAGTGAGATGGAATCAGTAGTAGGTGAATTATCAGCTGTCACCACTGTGACAGCTGATAATTTTGTATAGATTGGGTGGTGTCATTCACACAAACTACTTCCATTCTTCCTTTATCACTGATTTTGTTGTAATGGAATATGATCAGTGAGAGAATAGGATTTGCATGCATCATTTTATCTTCAGAGAGCACTCAGTCTTATCATGAGGTAACCAAGTTAATGAGCTTCTTTCTTACTCCCCCCTTATAAAATATGCAGAATATGAACTGTGAATAGTGGATATTAAAACTTGGAAAGATGAGAAAGAAGTATTTATTTAAATTGATTCTGCCCTAAATAGTTTTCAATTGTTTTCTGAGTTGCTACCATGTCTTATGACATTGGCCCTCTCCATTCTACAATGTTTTGCAACATTCAGAAATGTGTTAATGTTATTTTATATATACCTAAGAGTTTCACTTTATTGAGAGTTTTTAGGATAAAAATCATAAAAACAAGCACTTTTATGTTTTCAAAGTTTTGTTTATAACAGCAGAGAAGAAATTTTGATTTTTTTTTTTTTTTCCATAAAAGTGATTCTATATTATAAGTGTTAGAAGTGGGAAAAAAGTAGTGAAAAATAATATTAATAAAAAAATAATAATAACTGGCCTTATATATACATTTTTTCTTCACATACTGATAAACAGCACTAATACATAAGTAGTTAACATATTTGCTTCAGCATTGATAGTTTTACACAAGAGTTAAAACTGGCATTAACAAAAGCTTATAAACTGACCAGGAATGAGCACATAACTATGATATATTAGGTGAGTGTTGTAGACACTGCTCAACATCTGATGAGTGAGATATTTGCCTGACTGCTGATCCAGCACAAAATTTTTCAAGCCTGCTTTATTTTTATCTTATCATATGTTCAGTAGTACTGATCACGTATTTATCTTTAATTTGCCACCCCCTTATAATAGCTGTCATTTAACATATTGGTAGCAAATGGCTATAAAAGTTCTGGTCAAAGTCGCATAATATCAATGCTGTTTTAAGCTGTTTGTGAACATTTGGAACATTCATTAAAGTAGACTAAATTTACTAATAGATGGTAGCACAGTTCATGTCCTGAAATTTTCATTTGCTAGATGCTCACTTTAGCAAATCCATAAGGACCAGAGAAATGGTTTGTTATAACAGAAGGTTTGCTATAGTGATTTTAAGAAAAACAGACTCTCCTCCTCTATTCTGAGGATATAAATACTCAAGAAAGTATTGGTATTCAGTTTGGTAACTATGGCATCTTAAATCTTACACTAAGCTGTAACACATTTGTTGGGATCATCATCATTTCTCCATTCCCAAAAAAAAAAAAAAGCACTTCAATTTTCTTCATTTACTGTCCCCCATGAAATGCAAAAGTTTGAATTATTGTTTGCCAGCAGTTATGAAGTATTTTAAAAATACTTTTCATTCTTTCAAGTTTTAAAAATAAAACTTGAAAGCATGAAATTAACTTTTGTATTTGGTAGTTCTGTCTCTCTCTCTCTCTTCTGAAAAGCTGTGACTTACTGATAGTATATACTTAAAGGATGAAGACTGGTTGTCTGCTAATCTTCAAAAATTAGGGCTAAATTAGCTCTCTATGTTCCCTTCCGGAAATAAAAGGCATTAGAGGATTTATTTTATTTTATTTTATTTTTACAAAAAGATATGCATATTGCATTGTCCCTATAGTTAAATGCATAATAACAGTTACATTATATTCAATTTTATGTCACTTTATAAAAGATCACCACCGTTTTCTGAGTTTTTGTATAGAAAGCAAAACTTACACGTAAAGGACAGTATATAGGCCACAAAAGGACAACATAAAAATGGCATGAATTGAGACAATATCAGACTAAATATGTCATAAGAAAAAGGAAACAGATAGAACCTCCTCCTATACAACTGTTACCTATTGGCTTGGGAAGTGAGTCAACTCTGTAGTGGATTGTAATTGGTAGCCTGATCACAAAGGTTAGAGAGAGAGAGAAAGTGATTAACTTTGCTGGTGTGCATAAGTAGCTTACTGAATGTGCCTCAACATACATGGGAGGGAGGTGAAGAGAGAGAGAGAGAGAGATCAGTGATGGACAGCTGGCATAAATTGTGATTGCTCTCTTAAGAACTGTAATGGATCATAGATTTTTGTATATGTTATCCGTAAGGTTCTTAAAGTTCTAATTTCTTTATTTATCAGGTAAAAACCCGAATTTCACAAGTACTGAAATATTGTCCCGCCAGAATTGTTTACCTTAAAAGAATAAGCTGAATTTAAGATCTTTCACCCACACTTCACTTAAAACACTTAAAATGATTGTAATATCATGCAAGTAAGAATCTAAAATAAAATATAAATGAAACACTAAAATATTAAATTAAAAGAACCTAAAAAAAAAATTAATTAAAATAACTCAAAGAACAATGCATAAGAAAATAATAGTATAATAGTAAAGAAAAACACAAGTTGAATAATACTGTATAAAGTTGCTATAAGAGACTATGAATACAGAGGGGATCGGTTTCTTATACAAAAAGCCATTCTAGATAATGAATCAATTTAAATGATATTTAAATAAAGTAACATGCATGCATTCTTGTCAAAACTGACCATCATGTCTGTAGGCTGTAAGGATAATTTTTTAATTTTTGTCAAGAATTCCAATGAATTTTTCACAGAAAACATGATGGTCAGTTTTACATCAATTCCTTATTTACTAGTGCTGCTCTTCAGTTGTTATCATAGGAGTTCCCTCCAGACATAGATGCCTGTTTGATTTTGTCATAAACTCAGGCTGCTTCATCTTTACAAGCTGATGAAAGGTATACTGCTGTTGAGGAGTTCTCTTTCTCTGGCCTTAGCTTATTTCTAACTGGAACATCTAGAAACTTTATTATTCTCAATATAACTCATTTTAGATATGGTATGTAGATATTTTTTGTCATTTGGACCAAATTGAAGCAGCTCTACCTTTTCTAATCAAGGTTAACTGCCTACATCCTTTTATCATTTGTACTGTGAAAAAAAAGAAAAGGATAGAAAATTAGCCTACTTGGATCTATCCCCCTCTCACTGGCTCCTCTCCGTGACATGCTAACAGCTTCAGTTTATCATAAATCTACTTTCAAAGACCATTATATACAACAAGATTCAGCTCATCATCTATCATGCTGATAGTTATTAAGTTCAATGCAACTGCTTTCTCTTTTACTTTGGACAAACAGGATAAGTTTGCAAGAACACCAATCTTACATCATCCAAAAAAACATGAAAAATCTGGTCTGGCAGAGCACACAATGGCAACCAACCACAGCATTCTGTGATCCAGAACCCATCTGTTACATCAGTGTTGGTTTAAGTTTTTAGGTGAGTGATGAATTTCATCGTCCAGTGTGAGACCACTGCCCAGCTTATTGAAGCCTAAAGTGGCTTGAAAAAGTTCCATATTTGATCTCTAGAGCAGTTTTTCTGGGCTTGTAAAAAGTAAATTTAAAAAATACATAAAATTGATAAAAATAGAAAAAAATCCTTAGCCCACTCATGGCACAAAATGTACTATAGGTACATTTGAGAACCTTTTGTGGTGGGAGCAACATAAATAAATAAAGCCTACTTAACTTCTACAGTGAGCACTTCACCGTAGAAGTTAATAGGTATTGTTTATTTATTTATTTTATGTTGCTCCCCATGATGTGCTAGGTGTGCAGTGCACATTCACAGAATAGCAATATCACCGATATTATATTTTTGCATTTATTCCTGTTAAAGACTCCCGCAGTTGTTTCTTGGCTTTGCGTGATTCCTAAAATTAAACACAACATACTAATGCTTCATGAAGAGGACACTTTACAATGCGTAGATATTACATCACATTCATGTTAATAGCCTGGGTGTGCAGTCACAAATATGGACACTTTTGAACAGATGTAAAGATGGCTCAGCAGGTCTAATTCTTAGCAATCCAGTGGTTTTAAACCACCCAGAAATCAGTGGCTGTGATTAGTTGTTGTTTTAACCAATCCAATTTAACATTGTCATTTGTCATGAGTTACTGTTTTTGCTGATGTGTACATGTATGAAAAAGATCATCTTCCTCCACTTAAGATATAACTGTATATCAGGGTATGCATCAAGTGTTTCTCGCAAGTTAAGATGTTTTTTTAAATGGAAAGGAAGAATTATAAATATTTAGTGTTATTTTATACCAACCAGACAGTTTACTCTTCAAACTTAGTTTTGAAAGTGATTAAGAGCTTGTGAAGTACAGTTTATGAGTTGCCATCCAGATGAATTATTTTTGGATTGATTTTGTGACTTGAGCATTGTGATACTAGCTCAATTTTGTAACCATCAGCTCTCAATCACTTTTGAAACTTTATAAGTGTCAAAATGCAATCATTGTTTGACTAGTTGTTATACAGTAGCAATGGATACTTGTTATCCATCCTTTTAAGGAAGTCTAATTGTCTGTATGGGTATATATAAAAAAAAAAAAAACATAGTAAGTTTTTTAGTATAATCGTACATAGTAGCACAACTATACTATGAGTGTTTTGTAAAATCTTTATTTTATATCAAGTTGACACAATATTTTTTCCTTTTCTCTGTATTATTTTGCAGAAAAAATGCATTATTTTAAGAACTACCATTACTAAAACTGCTGGTTTACCACAATGACCAGATGTGTTCGTGTGTCTGGAAATAGATGACTGTGTGCTAAGCTGAATGTAATATTCCAAGTTCTGTTTTACTGCATGAAATGTTTTTAAAATTTTTCCTCTTTTTGGGGGGGGGGGGGGAGGAGAGAATTAGAACTCATGCTGCCTGACCAGTGTAGATATCTTTATGTAACTGATAATAATTGTAGTAGTGTATGGTGTTTGTTCACATTTGAAATGAATTGAAAGGTCTAGAGCAGTGTTTCTCAACTGCCAGGCTGCAGCCTGGTACCGGGCCACAAGAAGTTCTGGAATTTGTCATTTTAGTTTTCTAAGCATTTTTCATGAATAAATATTTTATAGTGGAAATATTCTGAGGAGAATAATATTCATGAATGTGTTGAAAAGCTCAGACCCAGAACACCTAAATAAATCTGTGTGGCAAATGTCAGTGACCAAGCTGCGTATTTTTAAACATGTAAGTATTCATGAATTATCATTAATTTTCACACATCGAAATCTTTCAACATTCGGGAAAAGGAATACTGCTGTTTATGACCTGTCATAAAAATTGTCTGTAAGCCAATTACAATAATGGGCGGTGTATCCTCTATTCTCAAATCTGAACAAAATAACATCTCTGTTGCAAATGTCAGTGACCCAGCAAGGAAGTATAAAGAAAATTTTTCCTGAAATTGAAGATCAAGGTAGTCTGTATCTCAAATCTAGTAATACTAAATACTGTTTTTTCACAAGTTCGCATTGCAGTGTGCAAGTGCTTGTTTCGAAACCGGAGTGCCATGATTTTTTAAAAGTAATAGGTCTACAGATTTAAATTTTAATATGAATAATAGACTAGGGACTTCATTTAATTTTGGTGTTAAGAAATCTCATGTTTGTGATGCAACAAATAGTGATTCATCTACCTCAAGCCTACAAAGTGATCTCCAGGATATACAAAAGGAGGGGAAAATTACCAACAGACAGAAGAAAAAGTCTGCATTCACTTATAAGTACATGGACAGCTATTTAAAATTTGATTTCATACAATGCTCTGGCACTGACCAATTGCCATGATCTCAATGTGTCATTTGTGTTGCTGTTCTTGGAAATGAATCTATCGTGACTTACCCGACATCGCAACACAAAACATTCCAATCTAGTCAACAAACCCATTGAGTTCTTTATGCATAAAAGAGATGCACTTAAAATAGAAAAGAAAATTATTTCCCAAGCTTCAACCACTGACACTTCACTTCTGACAGCATCCCATTTAATATCATTACAGATAGCTAAATGTAAAAAACCGTATTCCATTGGCAAAGAACTCATTAAGCCTTCTTTGATTGCTGCTTGTAATGAAGTATTAGGCCAATCTGCAGCAAGTAAAATGAAAGGCAGATATCTGATATGGCAGAAGATATACAGAAATGTAACTCATTGAAAAAAATTAAAAAATCGAAATTGTTTGCATTACAACTGAAAGAATCTACAGATATTCAGAACAACAGCATTTTATTTACATATATACAATATATTGATCATGATAAAAGTGACATGAAGGAAGACATTTTAAGTGTTTCTGAATTACCAACTCACACTACCAGCAGTGAAATTTTCAAAGTTTTAAATGGTTTCATTGAAGAGAAAGGTCTTGAATGGAAAAATTGTGTTGGGGTTTGTACTCACAGGTCTGTTGTCTTGCAGGTAGAAATTCAGGTTTAGTCACTAAAATTAAGGATATGGCGGGCAATAACTTATTGTCAATGCATTGCTACATTCATAGGCAAAACCTGGTCTCCAAAAAAAAGGCCACCTGAGTTTAATGAAGTCCTGTCTCAATCTATTAAAATTATTAATTATATAAAAAACAGTGCTTTAAATACAAGACTGATAAAAAACATTGTGCGATGAAATGGGCTTTGATCATCAGAATTTTCTTTTCCATTTAGGAGTTTGTTGGCTGTCCTGCGGTAAAGTTCTCAAGAGGTTATATGAACTCCGAAAGGAAGTTGAGCTGTTTCTAATTGATAAGAAAAGTGACCTGTCCCATTATTTCCAGGATAAGAAATGAGTAGCCAGGCTGACATATCTCAGCAACATATATTTTTACATAAACGAGTTGAATTTAAAACTTCAAAGTCCAGATACAACAATATTTAATGCTTGGAGAAAGATAGCAAGATCAAATCATTCAAAAAGAAACTCAAACTCTGACTTAATATGATTGCAGAAAGAAATAATGAAATGTGTCAGTCATACTCAAATTATATTATGGAAGCAGATGATTTCTTTTCACAGAATTCAGTTTCAGATATTATTGCATCCCACTAAGATGTTGTTGTTGTTGTTTGAAAAGTATTATCCCGAATGTGAGGATTCCCGGAGGCAACATATATATGAATTGTGAATCACTTTGTTGAACACAAAGAGACAGCCGTTCCCATGAAGAAACCCTTCAACTTATTGAATTATCATTGGATAAAGGACTGGAAAGTATTTTTAATTCTATGAGTAATTCGAAATTCTGGATAAGAATCAAAAATTGAATATCCAAATTTACATGAAATAGCAATGAGATTTCTTCGTTTATCCACCACATACATTTGTGAAACTGCATTTTCAGCCATGACTGCACTTAAAACAAAACAGAGGAACCACTTGTAACTTTCTGACTGTCTCCATTTGGCTATCACTTCAATTCGTCCCAGAGTTAATAAGCTAACGAACAGAAAACAGCAACAAAAGTCTCACTAGCCTAACTAAAACCTTCAAAAACTCAGTTATAATAAAAGAAACTAAGTTTAACTTTTTCAATAACTTATAGCTGCAGTGTTAAAGTGCTGCGTTTTTAAATTCAAAATATTAATTAGTGTTGGAACTAGTGTTTAGAATTGAGAGATTCATGCATTTTTATTTATTAAATTACATACTTCATCATCATCATCAAATTCCTGATATATACCCTCAAGGGGTGTACAGGATATCATAGTACTACATGAAAAATTTACATCATTAGTAACTTCCTGTCAAACAATTTTCCTCCAAATCAGTCTGTTTAATGTCAAGACTCCAATATTATCACATCTTATATTTCTGTCTTCTAAGGCACTTTTTACTGTGTTAATCCACCTATATCTTGGTCTTTCTCTGGGTCTTTTTCCTGCAAACCTAGCAGAGAACACTTGTTTTGCTAATCTTTCCTTGCCCATTCTGTTTAAGTGACCATACCACCTGAGATTAGCTCTGTTAATGCATTCCTGGATGCTAACAATATCAAGTTCTTTCCCAATATCCTTGTTTTTAATATGATATTGCCATTGATGCCATCTGTTCATGCCCCTAATCTTTCTCAGGACTCTCATATCTGCAGTCTCTAGTCTTTGGTCAAGTGTTTTACTTCTGACCTAGCTCTCAGATCCATAAGTTAAAACTGGCTTGAATACTGTCTTGTATACAGCTAATTTAGTGTTCCGACTAATTTCTTTCTTATTCCATATGAACTTATTCGATTGACTTCCTACCATACCAGCTTTGCTGATTCTGTTGTCTATTTCTATATTTAATTTACCATCTTCATTAAAAATCGTGCCTAAATAGCTGAAATGTTTCACTTGTTCCACAGGTTCTCCATTCACAACACAGTTGACATTTTCAATGATTCTGCCTATTTTCATTGTCTTTTTCTTTTTACAGCTAATTTAGTGTTTTGGCTAATTTCTCTCTTATTCCATATAAATTCAGTTCATTATTCAGTTGACTGCCTACCATACCAGCTTTTGTTGATTCTGTTGTCTATTTCCATATTTAACTTACCATCTTCACTAAAAATCGTGCCGAAGTAGCTGAAATGTTTTACTTGTTCTATAAGTTCCCCATTCACAATGCAGTTGATATTTTCACTGTTTCTGCCTATTTTCATTGTCTTTGTCTTTTTAATGCTAACCTTCATACCATATCTATTACAGCAGTTATTCAATTTACTCAGGGAATCTTCCAGACTTGTAGTGGATTTATTTAGAAGTATAACATCATCCGCATAAAGCAAAGAGCTGAGATTAACACCTCCAATTTTGACATCAGGTTTAATACCACTTTCCTTCATAATGTGATCCATATAGATAATGAATAACAGAGGGGATAATGTACATCCTTGTCTCACACCAGATTTAACATTAACCCATCACCCTGTACTTCCTTCAATTCTAACTGCTGACTTACAACTCAAATAAAGACTAAGTATTGCTTGATATAATGCCCCATTGACACCATATAACTGCTGCATATTGAATAGCTTTTCTTGGCACCTTGTCATATGCCTTTCCAAATCGACAAAACTTAAATACAGATCTTTGTTATGTTCCCATGATTTCTCAGCTGTCTGTCATAAAGTGAAATTCCGATCCTGAAAGCCTTTATTTGGCCTGAATCCAACTTGTTCTTCACCAAGCTTCTCTTCCACAATCCTTCAAGATACATGCAAGTATACTTACCAGGAACACTCAGTAGAGAAATACTTCTGTAATTCTCACATTCAGTTTTATTTCCCCTTTTTATATATGGGTACTATGAGAGCTCTACTCCAATCATCTGGAATTTGTCCCTTTCTCCAGGCCTTCTGAACTATGCAATGCAGCCACTGTATGACTTTTATACCACCATACTTGAGCATTTCTGGTCGAATATCATCTACTCTTGCTGTCTTTCCACATTTCAGGCTTTTGGTGGCCTTTTCTACTTCAAGTATGGATATGGATTCCTGACTGCATGTCTGGTGAGTGTTTTTTACTGTTGTGCTGTCATCACTGCTTGTTTCATTTAGCAGTTTTTCAAAGTAATTACTCCATACTTCAAGGATATCTTTTTCTCCTGTTTTCATGTCACCTTTATCATCTCTGATTCCTTTTACAGTACTCTTTCCTCCTCCATTTCTGAGCATCTTCAACAGCCTCCAGAATATCTTGCCACATTCTTTATTTTCTATGTTTTTAAAAAGTCCTCCCATGACTTCTGTTTAGCCAGTTTTACAGTGTTTAGCTTTCTTACATTTGTCTCTGTATTCTCTAAGAGCACAAGCTGACTTATTTCAGAAACTTTTGATATGCTTTCTTCTTTTCCTTCACTGCCTCTAACTTCCAGTGTCCACCATGGAGTTCTGATTTTTCTATCCTGGCACACAACCTCACTACATGCCTCTCTGGCTGAATCAATCAGTTTTTTCTTCAGTGCTTGCCACTGAATCTTTGTATATTTTAGTCTACAGATCACATCCGAGAGTCGCTGAACTTTTATTCTCTTTAAAACTTTCTTACTTGTTCTTCTTTTCAGTATGAAATTCAATTTTATCCTGCTCAAGGCTAAATGGTGATCACTTCCAATTTCAAATCCTCTGTACACTCTGGTGTCCTGCACCAGTGGAAAAATATCACTATCAACAATAATATAGTCATTGAGACTTTTCTTATTCCTTGCCTCTTCTCTCCATGTGAATTTGTGCACATTTTTATGTTGGAACATTATGTTAGTAATAACCAGTCCATGTCCTGAACAGAAATCCAACAGGTATTTACCATTATTATTAGCTTTACTCTTTTCTCCAAATTTTCCCAAAATATTTGTGTATGTCTGACAATCATTTCCTACTCTGCTATTTAGATCCCCAACAAGGGTCAGCTTTTCCTTTTTCATTGTGTCAGTCTTTCTCTAAAGCCTCAAAAAATTTCTCCACTTCTACCTTAGTAGAACCTCCTGTGGGACCATAGGCACAAATAAGTCTCATTGTCCAGTTTCTCATTCTCATATTTGCCTACATCACTCTACTTGAGACTGCTACCAATCGAGAAGATTAGCCTTGTATTTAGTCTTGAATACTATGGCTACCCCTTCTTTTCCTTGATTGTGATTGCCTGAATATAAAATTTTGTATTTATTGCTCAGAAAGATCCCACCAGTTTTTGTCTTTTTTGTTTTAGTCACCCCTATTAAGTCGATCTGGTACTTATCCAGTTCCTCAACTAGCTCCATTTCTTTGCCAATCAGGCTTCTTATGTTGATAGTACTGATCTTGAACACTGGTGATGTTGAGTTGTGGTAAGTTTTAGGATTTGTTCCAGTAGCTGACTTGTCCTGGTTCTCTGGCAAAAACAACAGGGGTTGGGGATTATTTAACCGGGCGACAACCCAGCCAGCATGAAATTCTGTCATGTTGTACCATCATTTGAAATTTTGGTTTAAGCCAATAAGAACACAATTCCATTGGCTAAATCCCAAATTGCAGCCCATCCTCGTCTGTTCAGTATCCAGGTAGATATCTAACAGGGTGACCATGAGAAGTTGAGGATTGGACATTAGGTCAGAAGCCCTGGTCTGTTCTCCCCATTCCTCTGAAGGCTATATGGAGGTTTCCTCTCAGTTATAGCTTTGACCCTTGCATGTATAAATATTTGGCATGTGTATGTGATAATAAGTGTTTCACCAACAAGTTGACATCCTTCTGCTGCTTCCCCTGCTCAGCTGAATTCTATGGTGATTACAATGCATAAATATTTTTCTGTCATTTTTTTTAAACCAACATTATTAAAATCAGTTTAATAATACAATAATAAATTTTAAAGTTAATAATATTATAACTTTTTGGTGATTAGAATGCGATATGCCAAAGAAAATCAGCACAAATTAATTTGTGCTGATTTTCTTTGGCATATCGCATTCTATGTACCAGTGATTGATGACTAATTTAAATGTAATTTTATATTTGTCAACATGCCACACCATATACATAAATGTACTAATACTCTTTATGATTATGCCATAATTAATTATGGCATATGGTAATTATGTTAGTTTGTATGAACTCTAAAAAAATTGGAAAGGTATTTATGAGTAAATTTGTTGGGAGTGGGCCCTCATCTTATAAAAAAATAATTTACTGGACCACGGTCTCACAAATGTTGAGAATCACTGGTCTGGAATAGCCCATTATTAATCAACAGGCTTTTGACTATTGTGACTAAAATGGACTTTGAAGCATCTGTAAAGTGCAATAAAGCTGTCAAGTCTCTCTGGCTCAGAAATATTAGTACTTTATACAAATTAGCATATATTTAACATGATGCAGTATTTTATTTTTCCAAAAATCATAAATAAATACTATATGGATATTTTGTGAATTAAGTTCACAGAATATGAAAATAATAAATTTTATTTATGAAATATGCAATATTTACTAAATATGTAGTATCTAAACCTGCAAAAATAACTGCCTATGAATTCAAAAATTAAATCCCTTATAATGCTTAGAACAGTCCTGTATGTTTATGGTTAAGATAATTAAAATTGGTCTTATATTCTACCTCAGTAATTTTCTACATACAGTAGTCATTTTGTTTCAGATATTACAATGTACACAATAGAGTGAAACAATTCACTCTGCAGCTAAAGGTGGATTTAATGTGGCAATGAATTTAATTTCCCTTGGTAAATCCACTGCCCTGCTTACTTGGAGGCCTGAAGTATTTGTGTATTAAGACTTGCTGACAATGCTTTTGATATGGCTCGTAGAATCACTGTGCTCCATCGCAGTAAATTTAGAAGAGAAAGATGATTTTTGGAATCTGCTGCTGCTCTCAGAAAATTAGTTTATTTTAAATAAATATGGTTGCATTAAACTTCCCAAAATATGGAAAGCGCTAATACTTCAGGATCCCACTTTACTTCCTAGGCTGCCAACAATTGGCCACAGAGGGTGTCCCACCTAGTTAGGACTTCAGACCAAGACCAAGAAATATTCAAGATATTTCTCTTGGTCTTGGCCATAATTTTGCCATTGCTCTGAAGCAAATACCTGCATTAGACCTAATGTTCAACACTGAATGCAGTATTCATAATTTGACTCCAGAAATAGCTAACAACATTAGGCATGATGTTGTCAGCATTCTTTCTCAATCTTCACTCCTAAAAGAAATCTGTCATCTTGCCAACACAGTGCCCTCAAGAAATTACATGAAGATAGCAGTCTAGTCATCACCAGAGCTGATAAGGGGGAGTGCTACTGTTATCCTTAATACCAGTGAATACAACAGAAAAATGGACATCGTTCTCAGAAACTACTCTATACAGACCTTTAGATTACGATTCCACCAAATTTCAGATCAAATCTGCTTTTTTTGAGCAGATATTTTCCTTCATGGCCTCCTGAAATCACAAAAAAAAACTCAAACCCTTCAGTTCTCATCTCCCTCTCCAGATATATGTATTACCTAAAATACACAAACCTGATTTCCCCCCCCCCCACTTCAAGATCTATAGTAGATCTATAGTAAATGCCACAGATTTCCCATTCTATAAATTAGCAAACTTACCCCCCCCCCTCCCCACTGGTAATACCACTTCCTATATAAAAGAAAAACTCTATCCATTTTAAAACTTCTATTGAGAATTTAACATTAAATAATACAGATATTTTGGTTAGCTTTGATATCACCTCACTTGTCACCAATATTCCCTTAAATGACACCTTATCGCTTATAAAGGAAATTTTTTCTTCCTGATATTACTGATCTGTTTTCTTTTGCTGTCCATTTTGGATATTTCTCTTGGGAACACAAAATTTATAAACAGCTAAAGGCCTCTGGGTTCTCCTCTTGCCAATTTTATATGGAATATTTTGAAAAACAAGCTCTTGACTCAGTCCCATTCAAACTTTCCATCTGGTTAATATATGTGGATGATGTGTTTTCCATTTGGTCTCATGACCCAGCCACATTAGACTCTTTCCTTTCTCACCTGAATACTCTTCAACCCAGTAGAATTCAGTTTAGAATCTAATAATAGTTTTAGACTTTCTAGACACCTTGGTAACCTGTCCTTTTCAGTATACAGGAAGCCTACCCATACAGCATCAAAAAAAAAAATAATAATAATAATAATAATCAATCCTTCTAATCCTTGACCTTCTCTTCAGAAAGATTTTAGTAATGTTATCATTATCCCCTATGTCTGAGACAATTCAAAAAAAATATTGAGTCTTATAGAAATACAATCTCTGCACAGCTTTCAAACCCCACTGAAAGCTTGCTACCCTTATATGTTCTACTCAAGATCAGCTTCCTTTCTGTCTGCCTGGAGTATATAAAATGCCCTGTTCTTGCAAGTTGGCCTACTATGGATAGACAGAAAGAACACAAAAAATACATTTGCAGTCATGACTGTTGTCAATCAGGCCTTGCAGACCATGTTTTAGATATGGCTCATAGAATCAGTTGGAAAAAGACCACTATACTCCATTAGTAAAGTTAGAAGAGGAAGACTGTTTTTGGGATCTGCAGTTGCTCTTGTTAATCAGTCTAATTTAAATAAATATGGTTGCATTAAACTTCCCAAAATATGAGAAACTAATACTTTGAGATCTCAGTTTACATCCTGGGCTACTAGCAGGTGCCCACAGAGGGTGCTCTACCTAGTTAGGATCCTAGCCTTTCATCCATGTGTTTTGCTTAATTTTCTGTTGCCTTTGTGTGTTACAAGCCTCATATTGTACTCCCTGACAATGTCTCAGTGTCTGTGACAAAAGAATGAATTGAAAGAATTAAATAAGATTTTTAATCCTTTCTCGGTGCTGTTTCACTCCATTAAGCCTCTAACATTACCTTGACCTATATTTAGAGCATTCAGTATATTTGGTATATTCAGAGCAGGGTTTTGAACTATGTTAAAAAATAAAAAGAATAAAACTTAAAAAAAAAAAAAATGTGGCTGTGAGGAAAAAAAGTCTTTTTTTTTTTTTGGTATCACTTCGAAGAAGTAGTGTATATTGTAAAGTTGAAACAATCTGAATTTTGTATGCACTCTCGTGGCCACATTATGGTTTGGAAACTGGATACTCTCTGTATGGGCAACGTGCTCAAGTATTTTTCTCCAACTACATGTTTCTCCTTCTCTTTTTCTTATCACCTTTTGAAACATTAAATATGAAATCAAACCTGAATAAGTGTCTCTGTTGTTAAACTAAAAAATAGACCTACCTCCAAAATTCAAAAAAAAAAAGTTCACGAAAACAACTTTCATATACATTTTATCAGCATCCGTGGCATTAACAGTAACTTAAATGATGTGCATTGCCACCTTCAGTCATCCAAACCTGATGTTCTCTTTCTTATTGAATCCCAAATTTCTACTAAATCAATCACGATGCATCTTAACTGTCCAAATTACCCCATATATGACACCTTCTGTCATAATGGAGGTGCTTTGTGCGTGCTGATGTTCCTTGCCAAAGGATGTCTAACGTAGAGTCTCACCTCCCATAGCTAAGATTTCTTTGCTACATTTTGTTTCATTCATCTACTGCCTCTACCCTTCTTCCAGTTCTGAAAATCATCTGACCTCTTTGACTTTCTATTTTCAAAGCTTGATTTCATTCACTCAAAATGTCCAAAGTTCTAATTGGCTCCCTTTTTCAAATTTCACTGACCAATCTGGAAAAGATGTTAAGATTTTTGCTGTAAGTAATGACTTAAAACAGATCATTCATCTCCCTACCAGGCATTCCCGACAACCATCTTCACTCCCAACACTCTAGATCTTTTCTTAGTTCTTCTTCCAGATACTCTGGAAGAATCCTCTTAGTGATTCAGATCACAATCTTGTTTTTATCTCTGGTGGAATGTCCTTCCTTCAGCCATTCACAACCTCGTGTATTCTATTCCAGCATTAAAACAATACCAAGTAGGAAGATACATGACTTTTACTTCTACTTTCCATGGTCATACTGTTGTTTTCATTCTTCTGATCCAGATACCTGTTGTGATATTGTTACAGAAATAATCCATGTTCAAATGGAAGCTTTCATTCCTCACTCTGTTCAAACCCATATCTAAACCATGGTTTTCCAAGAAGTGTGCCTGTGACATTTGTTAAACCATCATTAAAAGAACAAAGTCTAAATTCAACGAAGATAAATGTTGAAAACTCACTGCTTGTGCCACTGACATTCACACATTCCTTATGTAAAAGACTGTTGGGTACAACTTTTGCTATCCCCTCTATCTCACCCTAATTGTAGAATTGTATCATCACCTAAATACAAGGCTGACATCCTGGTTTCATTCTTCTCTTCTCTTCTGACTCCTCCGTAAATGACCATGGCAAATAATCTCCTTTTCTTAGAACATTGCATCTCATGCCTCCTGTAATCACTGTGACCTTCTACCAGGAAGACATCAGAAGAATGTTGAATAACGTGGATACCACAAAGGCAGCGGTCCTGATTTAATCCCACCCATTGTGCTCACAAGATGTGCTCCTGAATCAACACTGTTCTAAGTCATCTATACACTAAACTGTACTCACCTGGCATCCACCCTACAGCATGGAAGAAAGCCCATATATATCCAAAAAAGTTGATAAATGTCTACCATCAAGCTATCAACCTATTGCTCTCCCATCAGTTCTGTCCAGATTAATGGAAAAGGTTATCAACAGTCAACTACTTCAACACCTGGATGACTGCCATCTAACTAGTGACCACAAGTATGGATTTTGCTAATCTAAATCCACAGGAGATCTCATGCCCAACATCATGCATCTCTGGGCTCATTTCATGGAAAGGTTTGAAGAAAAAAAAGCTTCTGCCATTGCTTTTCATATCTCCAAGGCTTTTTATATACAGTCTGGCATTGAAGGCTTCTCAACAAATTACCATCATATGGACCTTTCTTCATCCTTATGTAATTGAATTGCCAGTTTTGACACAAATTGATCCCTACATGTAATGGCAGATGGTATTCTCTCTCTTTGGACTTTCTTGTTAATGCTGGTGATCCGCAGGGCTCTGTCATTTCACCCATCCTATTCATATTTTTGTTGATGATAGCATTCTCCACTCGTCCTACTCATATGACAAGCCTTGCAGTGTTCAAACATCTCAAGTTTCATGATCATATGTAATAAGTGTCCTGAACACTGATCTCCATGTTATCCTTGATTGGCGTGAAAACAATATAGTTCAATGCTTCCAAAACAAAGTTTTGCTTTTTTTGCAAAAATGACCTTAGATCTTCACTTAATTTTGATAATGCTCAGCTCAACAATCAAGACTAAATCTCTCATCTCAGACTGACTCTTACTCCAAACCTTTCCTGTTATAATCATATCACTTCTATAGCATCATCAGCTTCTAAAAAACTCACATCTTTTTCTGCTCAAGACATTACTTCTCTTTTGAACAAGTACTTACTATGTATAAATCCCAAATGCAGCCAACCTTGGGATACTGCTCTGATGTTTGGGGTTGTGCACCTACAACTTCCCTAAAAATTCTTGATGCTGTTCAGAAAAGGGCAGTTGATTACTGACACATCTCTTACTGACTCTCTTTAGCCACTTTCCATAGGAGATCAGTTTCTGCATTATTTCTCTTCTACAGATATTTCCATGGTCACTGTTCTGCAGAAGAAGCACTCATTATGCCTCCCATTTCTGCCAAATCTACAGGACCTCAAGAAACAGATGCTCAGCATCCCTTTATAGTCAAACTACATACCTACCAAACCTGTTTCATTCCATTAACCTTAATTCTGTGGAACAGCCTCCCCATGAAGCTTTTCCAAAAGACTACAATCCCCAACAGTGCAAGAAAAATATCAACAGATTACATCGTTCCTGATCCTTGTTCATTTATTTGTTATAGGCCCTTTTGCCTTTCATGTGTGGGGGTAATATATATATATATGTATATATATATATAAAATTTAAAAAATTTAATGACTAGAAGCCGAGAGATACTAAAATAGAAAACAGTATTTATTATTTGAACCACAATTAGTTTTGTCTTCTTATAAGACTTCACATATATATATATATATATGTTAAAGATACCAAGCAATTTTAAACCTGGTTTTACTCCATTTTTCCCAAGTAAGCAAACAGACAAAAATGTCAAGTTGGCGCCTGCAAGTGATGCAAGACTAGCTGATCCTACAGGTAGTGCAAGACCAAGGCAACTCGTGATAGAGGTGGAACAAGCTCCGATCACTAATCTTAATATTTACCCTTAATGCCAAAACACATCTCCAAGAAGGGGATGTATGATGTTTTGTATTAAAGGCAAGGGGCCACTACTCAGACCGGTTTCGACCTTTATTGAGGTCTCATCAGTGGGAGCTAGGCTAGAAATACCAAGATTTAGTAATACAGAGCTTGTAAGTATTTTACCAAAACGAGTTACCATAAGGTGTTTTAACCTTATTAAATAAAAATCTCAGGAGGAGATCTAAATGTAGAAAGTATTTTTACCTTGGGTATAATTATGTTAAAGATACCAAGCAATTTTAAACCTGGTTTTACTCCTTTTTTCCCAAGTAAGCAAACAGAAAAATAGAAATAATGGGACTCAAGAAATTAAAGAGCCAGTTCTCAAAAAGAAAAGCGTATTGAAAGTTCCTAGCAAGTAAGTCAGAATGTGCTCTGAGAGAATACAGAGAAACCAAAGGAGTGTACAAAACTGGCTGAATAAAAGTCATCACAAGGCTTTAGTAAGAACATAGAAGATAATTATCAGGAAGATGTTCTGGAGGTTATTGAAAAGCTGAAGTGAAAGAAAGAGTACTATAAAAGGAATTAGAAATCACAGAAGTGACATGAAAATCGAAGATAAAGATTTTCTAGATCGGGGTGTCAAACATACGACCTGAGGGTCAGATCTATTTAAAATTCAGATACCAGGGTGAAACTTGACCTTGTTAGCATTTAGGAATCTGTGAACAAATCTAGTGTCAGGTGGGATGGTCAGTTAAACAGAATGGAAGGAAAGGTTAGCAAAAAAAAGCAAATGTTTTTTTGCCATGATGACAGGAAAAAAACCCAGAAGAAGACCAAGAGTTAAATGGATTAATACAGTAAGAAGTGCCTTAGAAGACTGAAATATAAGATCTGACAGTATTGGAGTCTTGACACATAACAGATTACTTTGGAGAAAAATTAGCCATAGGAAGTTAGTAATGATGTAAACTTTTCATGTAATACAGTAATACCCTGTTTCACAATGCTTCACTTTATGGCAATGGTTTTAATAGTTGACAATCAAACTTTGTTGGCATGTTTCCTTCAAGCTGGGCTGATCAGAATAATTGTTTCATTCACAGAAATTATTCTTTATTTTTTGTTTGCATAACCAATGTAAATTAATGTTTTATTTACATATACACATATTCACCCGTATACGGTACTAATGTACTATAGGTTGATCAACCAACCTCTCGTGTAGAGGCACAACATTATAAAAAAAACATTTATGTGAACAAATGTGTGACTGCTTAAAAACGTTATTAAATCGTTTACTGAAATAAGAGCCAACAGGCTTCACTTCGGCGAAGTAAAATTATTCAAAATTAAGTGGATAATGAATACCACATTATTTCTTAGCCGAATAAGAAACTCAAAGATAGGAAATCTAATCTAAGAGTTTCATGCCGAATATAGAAAACTATATATAAAGATCGGCGAGTCCAAGCGTAAGCCAACACCTGGTAGTGCAATGCTAGGGCGACTCATAGTAAAGGTGGAGTAAGCTCTGATCACTGGTCTTAGTATTTTCCCATAATGTAAAGCACAGCTCCTAGGAGATGTATTACTGTTCTACATTATGAGAGAAGGTCACTACCCAGACCGGTTTCGACCTTTTTTGAGGTCTCATCAGTGAGTAGGTAGACCTAGATGTAATACTAAGGTTTCAATTCAGAATTTATATCTTTACTGTAAGAGTTGCCAAAAAAAGGTGCAAAAATACAATTACTGAAATAAGAGCCAATAGACTTCACTTCGGCGAAGTAAAATTATTCTTATTCGGCTTATTCTTTTCCACTTAATTTTGAATAGTTATTAAATCATTATGTGCATCTACAAGTGGGGGGGGGGGGAAGAAAGAGGCAGTGTTTTGCTATATGACAGTGGTCTAGAACCTAACGTCATATGACCAGGGTATACCTGCACTATCCTAATATCCCTTATACCTAGTGAGGGTACATATTAGGAATTTGGTGATGACCTCTATAGCATTCAAAAATTATCAAATCATTTAGGACATTTCCAAATCACAGTTAGAATCTTGCTCTTCAGTCAGTAGCTTGATCCTATTAACGTTCATAAAAACTTTAGGTAATCTTTGTTGTGAATTGCTTTGGTAGATTGATTTTAGTTACTGCATGTATAAATTCTGCTTTACCTTTTCTGTCTTCATTTGAATAAGGTTGTCATTGGAGAGTTTGAATGGCCTGTATAGCTCAGTGGAAGTGGTGCTTGGTCGCTCTAAGTTAGACTTAAGTTCAAGTCTGGTTGCCAACTGGAGGAACTTTTTCTAAGCCTTTCTTCAACTGGTTCCCCAGTTAGTCGATCTGGCATGGGCAAGTGGATTTTTCCTCCTGGAAACTCAGGTTTTTTCGTCCCACAAACTCAAGAAAATCGACCATAGTACCCACATTATTTCAGATAGTAACATATCTTGTTAAGGTTAGGTACCAAGAGATGGCAGGACTTGTTTGCCAGCCTCTTCATTGGTGGCAGCTTATAATTAGCGATCGTCACGGACCAGCTATCTCTGATTGGCTACCGGTGGAGATTGAATTGCCCACTCAGTCTCCAAAAGCTAGATAGGGTATAAAGGCCTTGCCTACTCCATATAAGGGAATAAAAGGTGTTAGCTGATTTTTTTTTTTTTTT
This sequence comes from Typopeltis vanoorti, assembly GCF_054136105.1. Lineage (NCBI taxonomy): Eukaryota > Metazoa > Arthropoda > Arachnida > Uropygi > Thelyphonidae > Typopeltis > Typopeltis vanoorti. The sequence goes on along the minus strand of NC_143557.1, from coordinate 87,080,659 downwards.
TTTTTTTTTTTTTTTTTTTTTTTTTTTTTTTTTTTGGAGAGTTTGCATGTCGGTCCAACATTTCTTTGAATCCAGTTCAGGTATAAGTACTCTCTCTCTCTCCATTCTTCAAGTGATTAACAAATTGAAAATGAAGTTTCAAGTTTTTTCCATACTTCATTGATGCTTTTCACTGCACTTTTTACTACACAATTCACAACTGTTCTTTTATTGTGACATAAATATTGTAATCCTTTCCGAAATCCTTTAGAATATTGTTTGTCCCATGTATTAGTGCCTGTGAAAAAGTTATGCAGATGAATATTATTGTTATTATTATGTGACACCTCCAGGGAGTCCTAAGCCTCATCGAGGGAGAGTATGCCAACAGCATCGAACGATCGAATCCCTTCCAAGTACTAACCGCATGCAAACTTGCTTAACTTTTTGCATGAGCCATTAGTAGCAGAGGCTCTACCAATTGACCAACCATTACTGGCTTGGATAATGTTATAGCTCCTTGATCTGTAGTTGGCAAAGAGGTTTGTGTCAATAGAAGAACATAACCTTGAAATTGGGATGGTAATCATTGATGGTATGCCAGGTACCCAGGCATGCCGTCTAACACAAAGTAAAATGGTAAATGGAACACCGTGAACAGCACATTAACACCTAACTTCTGGCAAAGATAGTTGGATGGAGGGAGGGGTCCTTTGTTACTTTAAAGCTAGGCATGCTTTTCTCCATCTTTAATATATGTCTCTCTCCTGCTGAGCATTTTCTTCCAAAAAAAAAAAAAAAAAATCATTATCAAGAATTAATGAGCACTAAAGTTTCATTGCTAGTACAGCTCCATGCATTTTAATATTGTAAAAATCAGTTCTAGCTTTAAATATGTTGGACTACCTATAACATTACCATAAATGTACCAGAATTGCAAGTGCTTGCACTTACTCTCTAGTTTTAATCCCCAAGTTAACAGCTTTTCCAATTGTACATTCCTCCTACCCCCATTGCTCCCTTATCTGAAGTATTCTTGTAGGTTTCATTGGTATTGAACTCTTTGCATGTAAAATTCTTGCTTCATCCCTATTGTCCAACGTTTTATTCCATACATACAACTATTTGTGTTGGTGCCTTCCCTTTCTTTGAAAGATTTATTATGTCCACTTTCATTTCCAAATACGGACTTTCTCTCTCAGTCTTTTGTTTTTCAGACATTGATTGGTTTGAAATACCTGGGTTCATATCCTATCTCTACAACATGAAGAACCTTTATAAGTGCTGTTTGGCTGAAAGTGAGTTAGCCAGTCTTGTTTCATTGGGATCTCATACAGAAATTGCTTCTTCTTTTTTTTTTTCACTTTTTCATCTTGCAAAACTCACACACTTGCCAAAAAGCACATAACAGACATAGTGGTCTCATAGCCTTAATTGCTTTAAACACAATTCCAACCTAATCTCATTTGGAGTAAATGAACCTGTAAACAGAACCTGTATGGAACAAATGATTTATAGAGTCTAACCCTATCCTCCCTTGCAAACAATTCCCATTTGTATGTACAAGTTCGGATTAATACATTAGATAAATTAAAATGCAAAGGTGTTATGGAAATGGTTCATAAGTCAGACTATTATCCAAGTTGATTGGGGCAATAAGGCCTATTATTGGAATATTTGTTATGATTTAAAAGTAACTGCATTGAAAATAGGTATGCAAGAAAGAGTTACATGAATTTTTTTTGTGGGACATCAGAAAAAACTACAAAACATTTCTTTTTGACGTTTCTTTATTTATTCTTATGGTAAAAAGAATACAATGCAGTTATAGGTTAATGGCTAGTCCAGAAATCCAATCCAAGGTCTCATCCATCACCTTGTGGATGTCTTGGAGGTTACCATGAAATTGGTGCCCTGGGCAGTCATTCACAATATGAGTGATCATCTGGTCTATGGGGGCAACAATCACAATAAGGGGTGGTCTGACAGTTTTCATTTGTGTAGTAGGTAGCCACATCTGCTCTGCTTAGTTCTGATCCTGTTGACAGATGACCAAATCTTCCTGGGAAGGGCAAAACCAGGCTGCAGAGCACAGGGACCTTCAACCAGGAAGCCATTTGTTGAGATAGTTGGACCAGTGTTTTCTCCACATGTCAGATGTTTATGGTAAGGCAGCTGAAGAGAGTTCGTCCATGGACCAGAAAAGATTTCTTGATTTTACGTGAAGACTAGGTGGATTTTTGAGAGTCCAGTGCAGGAGTGAGTTGCTCATTACTTATTAAATTCTTTAGTCGAGGCTTGTCTTCTCCGTATATTTGGTGGAGCAATGTCTATGGCTTTAATCTCATGCAAGACTGCTTTAAATGAACAGCCACCCTCCTGCCTTTCTCCCTTCTTTTTGGTTGTAATTCATCTGCTATCAGCAGTACTCCTCCCCCCCCATCCTATCTTCTGCTATATTGAATTTTATTTTTTATAGTTTTTGTAAACCTTGCTGTAGAGACCAGATATGGAACTTTTCAAGCTATTTCCAATAATTGGGCTGGCGGCCTCACACCAGGCAATGAAATTCATCTCCCACCTAAAATTCTGTTGTTATTACATGTATGAGATCAATTTTAGAATGGTACAAAATGTTTTTGATGACAAAAATTTGAAATTTATATTCCAAATTTTTCAGAATTCAAAGCTTATTTTGAAATGAGCAATGTAAAAAAGAATACAAAACTGTAAGTGTTGATGGTGCAAATCCATTTCATATTAAATAGGATATCAGATTATCTAAGGTCGAGTTAAACAGGATTCACTGTTTAATTGAAATCAAAATTTCTGATCTTACTCCTAACTTGAATTCTGAATGAAACTTACTATTCATCCCTTTCTTTTCTAACTTTTTTTTTTTATCAACATTGAACACTTACAGCAATAACTGTGAACATCTTAGCATAAACATTGCTAAGATGTTCACATTAAAATAGTCAACTTTATCTCCATAAACAACATTGAACTCATACTTAAAAAAAAAAAAAAAACATACCACCTTTTATGTGTATTCTTCTTCTTCACCCATAGTATATGTAGGTCATTGGGGCACTATAAAGGTAACAGTCCTAACATATTCTCTCTCTCTCCCCCTCCCTCCAAGTGTTTCTGTCCTGGAATCTCCTTAACCAAGTAGAGACTAAGAATTAGTCAGTTTTCTAATATTATCTACCCAGGTGATTCTAGGTCTTCCTTTTTTTTTTTTTTTTTTTTTTATTACCAGAAGTCAAGCCATCTTTAGGTGGAAGATATTTCATTGCTCAGGGTGAGACCACCTACCTGATTATTGGAGGCCTGAAGTGGATTAAAAAAAAAAGTTCCATGTTTGGTCTCTAGAGCAAAGTTTTTGTTATGTAAAAATAAAATAAAAATTACAAAAACATATATAAAAGTGATAAAAATGGCAAAAAAGAAAATCTTCAGCCAATTCCTTGGTATAAAATATATTGTAGGTTTATAATAACTTTTTGTGGATGGGAACTACACATTAAAAAAAAAAAAAATGTGTATACATATATTATTTTTTTTGCCTTTGTATATTTGCCATATGTTTTGAATTTATTACACTTTGTATTGGTTATTCAGTTCACAGTTTTAATCTAAATTTTGTTTTTTTATATATTATAATGTCTTCTGTAATTTTAACGATGCCACGTTGCTTTTTTAGAAATAATTTCCAAATATAAGAACCATATTGATAACCTTGAAGAGGATATTAGAAAAGTTCTTCTTGAAGAAAAAGAGGACAAGGAACTTAATCAAGCAGAACACAAAGTTCAGAAACTTGAAAATTTGGTTGAAAATTCCAAAAAAAATCCCGAGCTAGCAAAGCGCTCTTGGTTTCAAACTCCCCGTGAAAAAAGAAAAGAACAAGGTAATATTGTGATATTCAGTACTGTATTTCTTTGATTCTAAGATACCCTTTTTTTCTTTTTCTTTTTTCACATTTTAACATTGCAGATGTTAGGATATGGTTCATGGAAAACTCATTGCTGATAATTCATTACAAGAAAATCGAAATAATATTATCATGATACACATATATGAAAAACTAATGCAAAACAAGAAATATTATATAAAATATAGTTTCTTTCTGTATTTCTGTATTATTTATTTATCATCAGCAAATTCCTGACATGTGCCTTCAAGGGGTGTACAGGATATGATAGTACTATATGAAAAAGTTACACCATTACTAACTTCCAATCAACAATTTTCCTCCAAATTAATCTGTTATCTATCAATACTCTAATATTTTCAGATCTTATAAGGTGCTTTTTACTGTATCAATCCTTCTACATCTTGGTCTTCCTCTGGATCTTTTTCCTGCCAACCTGGCAAGGAACACTTGTTTGCTAATCTTTCCACTCTCATTTTGTTTGAATGACTCTACCACCTGAGATTAGCTCTGCTAACACATTCCTGGATGCTAACGATGTGCAGTTCTTTCCTAATAGCCTTGTTTTTAATATGATATTGCCATCTGTTCATGCCCCTATTCTTTCTCAGGACTCTCATATCTGTGGTCTCTAATCTTTGGTCAGATCTTATATTTTTTTTATTTCTAACCTAGCTCTCAGATCCATAAGTTAAAATTAGTTTCAGCATTGTCTTGTATACAGCTAATTTAGTGTTTTGACTAATTTCTCTCTTATTCCATATAAATTTATTCAGTTGACTTCCTACCATACCAGCTTTGTTGATTCTGTTGTCTATTTCCATATTTAATTTACCGTCTTAACTAAAAATTGTGCCTAAGTAGCTGAAATGTTTTACTTGTTCTATGGGTGCTCCATTCACGATGCAGTTGATATTTTCAATGTTTCTTGTCTTTGTCTTTTTATTGCTGATTTTCATGCCAAATTTATTACAATAGTTATTTAATTTATTCAGGGAATCTTGCAGACTTTCACTGTATTTATTTAAAAGTAGAACACCATCTGCATAAAATAAAGAGCTGAGATTAACACCTCCAATTTTGATATCAGGTTTAATACTGCTTTCCATCATAATGTGATCCATATAGATAATGAATAACAGAGGGGGATGATGTACATTATCCTTGTCTAACACCAGATTTAACATTAAATCATCTTCCTGCCCTTTCTTCAATTCTAATTGCTGACTTACAACTCAAATAAAGACTAAGTATTGCTTGATATAATGCCTCATTGACACCATATAACTGTAGCATTTTGAATAGCTTTTCTCTTGGCACCTTGTCATATGCCTTTTGCAGGTCTACAAAACTTAAGTACAGATCTTTGTTATATTCCTATAATTTCTCAACTATTTGTTGTAAAGTGAAAATCTGATCCTTTCATCCTCTTTTTGGCCTTAATCCAGCTTGTTCTTCTCCAAACTTCCCTTCCACAATCCTTATCAACTGTTTCTCAAGTATAGTTGCATAGATCTTACTAGGAACACTTAGTAGGGAAATACATCAGTAATTTTTTTTTCTTTTTATATATTGGTACTATGAGAGTTCTACTCCAAAAATCTGAAATTTGTCCCTGTGAAGGCCAACATGTGGCCGAATCATAGCCTTATAAAGAGTAATAGTAACCTCTCTTTACTTTTCAATGCACTCCTCACCATCCAAGTAATTCTCTGAGCTATTTTGCCAACTCTTGCGATATGTCCTCTGAATTTCAAATCTCTACCCAGCAATCATCCCCAGATTCTTAGCCTGATCAATTTTTTGTAAACAAGTGCCATCAATATGATACAAAGTGTGTAATTTTTTCTTCCTGAAGTGCATTACCTTACATTTTACAACATTGAATTGACAACCATTGTCCTTTGTCCACACTGCCAATTTATTTAAATCATCTTGTAAGATATCTGCATCACCTTTATCAACTATTGCCCTCCCTAGTTTTCCATCATCAGTAAACAACTGAATGTCTCACTTCAAATCTTCTGCTATATCATTAATATACAAATTAAGGAGTAGTGGTCTTAGAACAGAGCTCTGGGGCACTCCACTAATCACCCTCATGTGATTTGATTCCACTCAACCTTACACCACCCTCTGATGTCTATCTATCAGCCACCCCCTATCTATTCCACCAGCCTCATATCCAATCCCATTTGCTCTGACTTATGTGATAGTTTTCCATGTGGTATTCTGCAAAGTCCAGCAGTATCATGGTGTAGCCATTTTCTTTATCCAATTCTGCTATCACATTATTATAAAATGTGAATAAATTACCGAGGCAGGGTCTACCTTTTACAAAGCCATGCTGCACTCTATAAAGTATCGTGATCCTATCCATCCATGCCTGAATTTTACTTTTAACCAACTTTTCCAATACTTGAACTACCACTCCAGAGATACTAATTGGTCTGTCTTAAATAAGAAAGGAAATATGTGGAAATATTTCTGTCTTATACTTCTGGATAAGATAGTTACATCACCTTTATGTGATGTGACTATCTTATCCTCTTTCCAGTCCCTTGGAACCTTACAAGAGGTGAGTCATATTGAACAACTTCGTGAGAAGCATTGCAAGTCCTCTTGCACATTCTTGTAGCACATGAACTGACATACCGTCCAGATACACTGCTGTATTCATGTTGATATCTTTCAACTTTCAATATGCTGAGGACATCCATTTCATCTACCTCAATGTTCACATCAGTCTCTGTCACCTCAGTAACTGCAGTCAGCACCTGGATGATATACTCTTGCAAAGTGATCACTTAGTAACTGAACCATTTCTTCTGCTTCTGTCACTTTCCTACCATCAGCTAAGTAAAGTTATCTTTCCATAATCATTCTTTCTCTTACTTACTATGTAGCGAAAAAACTCTTTTGGCCTGCATAGCTAATTTACCTCTTGAAATCTGATTTAGCCTTCCTTACCATACTCCTTCTTGCTTGTGCTTTATGCTGATCACTTTGTCATTTATATTCCTTTTGTTTTTTTTTTTTTGTTTTTTTTTTATTTTTTTTTTTTTTTAGCTCCCTTATATTGCTAGTCATCCACTTAATTTTTACTTGATTTATCCTTCTGATACTGCCTTGCTCAAACAGTCCTTGGCCACTTTCCATGTAGTTTCTTATGCCATGGCACTGCTCCAAGTCACCTCTTAAGTTTGTCATAATTGCCAGTCTGGTAGTCCGACATGGTCACTTTTCCTGATTGGATTTAAAGTTGATACTGCAGTTATAGATAGATCTTCTGATTCTATTGCCAGATCCAATACTCCCAAAACCCATGGTTATCTTCATGTGCTGTTTCAAATAATTATCCTTTAGTAAATATAATTTATATTTATATAAATAAATAAATAAGCTAATGCCTTTTATTCCCTAATAGGGAGCAGGCGAGGCCTTTATACTCCATCTAGCTTTTGGTAACTGAGTGGGCAGTTCAGTCTCCACCAGTAGCCAATCAGAGATAGCTGGCCCATGTCTATCACTAATTAAAGTGGCTACTGATGAAGTGACCAGCAAACAAGTGCTGCCATCTCTTGATGCCTAGCCCTAACAGAATATGTTATTGTCTGAAACAGTGTGGGTACTACGGTCAATTTTCTCGAGTTTATGGGACGAAAAATCTGAATTTCCAAGAGTAAAAACCCGCTTGCTTGTGCCAGAGATCGACTAACATGGAACTGGTCTAAGATAGGCTTCGAAAAAGTTCCTCCATTCGGCCACTAGACTTGAACCTAGGCATAACTTCGAGTGGCCAAACGCAGAGGATGCAAGCGCCACTTCCACTGAGACACAGGTCTATAATAAATTATAAATTTATATAAATAAATATAAATATAATTTCAATTTTGCCATGTTCCCCTCCTCCTTCCAGTCTATATCACTATAGTTGAAATCTCCCATGATAATTGCTCAGTCTACACTCATGCTAATCTGCTGATGCATATTGTCCACATTTTCTTCCTAACCCGAGGTCTATTGCAGCAACCAACAATATATTTTGCCCTATTGGCCACTATCTCACACCAGACATCCTCAAGTGAACCATTTCCATTAGGTCTACAATCTTCATTAACTTCTATTTTTGTTGGTTGAAGTTCTTCAGCTCTCATTAATAACACCGCTCCTCCTGCCCTATTTCTTCTATCTTCTTTGATAATGCAATATCCATTGCATTCTATCCCAGTAACTACATCATTCTTTGACCACCAGATCTCGCTGATGCCAATAATTTTGGTCAAGTTGAGCTGACCAATGTTAAAACCTCCTCTTCTTTTTTTCGGATATGTTAGGCATTTGTGTACATCCATTTTAGCATTCACTTGGGCTCACAGTTACCATTATACACCCTCTGTCCAAAAAGAAACTGAACTTTTCAAAAACAGAAGAAACTAGTAGTGCCACCTGTTATCTTTTTGCTGTCGAAAGCGGCAACCTTCATCGGTATTCTTAAACGTGTGGACAGACTTATGTGTTCGTCGAACATGTTGTTTATTTTTTTACGATATATATTAGAACACAGAAACTAAGTAAATAATTAATTTATTAACTTATTGCTGATATTTCGCTGGTGTTATAACCAGCATCATCATCATCATCGTTTTTTTTTTTTTTTTTTTTTCAGATAGAGGGCGCCAAAAAATCAAGACTCTAGTCTTTGTGTTGCTGCTACAATTTTGTTTAACCAGTCTGCTGATTACACCATGTTGTCATAGTCTCGCGTATCGTAACAAACTGTGTTTTTGTGCTCTGAAGATGCTGGTTATAACACCAGCGAAATATCAGCAATAAGTTAATAAATTAATTATTTACTTAGTTTCTGTGTTCTAATATATACCGTAAAAAAATAAACAACTTCATCGGTATTGTATCAACTGTTTATGACATGTTTCATTAGAAGCCGAGTTATAGTGCTAAGAGTGAAAGTGTGTTTTGACAAACGGTCGGAAAATGAGTTTCAAACAGAGAGCTGCAATTGACTTTTATGTTAAACTTGGTTAAAGTTTTACCAAAATGCATTGAATGCTTCAAAAAGCATACGTGGTGAATGCTTATCCCGTACTCAAGTTTACGAGTGGTTTAAGCAATTTCAAAGTGGTCGTGAGACACTTGAGAATGACGAAAAGCTGGGCCTTCCAAAAACTGGATTGAGCGAAGTTAACAACCAAAAAAGTGTGTGATTTTGTCAAAGAAAACCTGAAATCGTCCATGAGATTGATTGAAGATGAATTGGGGATTCCAAAATCAACTGTGCACAACATTTTGACCGAGAGTTTGGGCCTTCGTAAGTTGAATTTGCGATTTGTTCCCCACAAGTTGACTGACGGCCAAAAAATGTATCGAATTGAAACACTGCAAGGACCTTATTAAAACCACTCATAAGGACTCAAACTTCCTTGAAATGATCGTTACTGGTGATGAAACGTGGTGTTTTGAGTATGAGCTCAAAACAGAGTGCTGACACTTTGTTTCCGATGCCACCTCTTCTGAGTGGAGACCACCAGAAGAGGGGCATCCGGAAAAAAATGTCGCTTGGAGAAGTCAAAAGTAAAGACGATGCTGATTTGTTTCTACGATTCCAAGGGCATTATCCACAAAGAATTTGTTCCACCTGGCCAAATGGTCAGTGGTGAGTTTTATCTCGAAGTTTTGAAGCGATTGATAGCGAGAATTTGTCGCATACGGCATGAATACAGGCAGCTGGTCACTTTTGCACGATAATGCACCATCTCATCGTTCGAACATTGTGAGACAGTTTTTGAGCAAAAACCAAGTTTGTGTGTTGGATCACTTGCTGTATTCACCTGATTTAGCACCTGTGACTTCTTTCTCTTTCCTAGACATCATTTGCTGATGAAAGGAAAGTGATACGACACCATTGAAAAAGTTCAAGCAGCAGTAACCACGACCCTCAACAGTATCCCAAAAACCAATATAAAAAACTCATGTAACGAATTAATTGACTGTGCCAAACGCTGTATCGAAGCTGAGGGAGAGTATATTGATTGAAATAAATGATTTGAATAATTATAATTGGCCTGTGTTTTAGTTTCTATCAAAAGTTTGGTTTCTTTTTGGACAGAGGGTGTATAATGGCTTTACTTGCCCATTTAGATTCGACACCTGGGAAACTGCATCCAGCTCTTCATAATCATTCTTGCACTCATACTTTATCTATCCCAGGGGTGGCTAGACACATGCTTGATTTCTTATTCCTAATATCTCTAGTTTTGCACTCCCAACCTTTCACTGAACCACACTTTCTCAAACACCTAACTCCAAAACCATTTAAGTGCAGTCCATCAGGCATATACAGATCCTTCTGTATATGCTTGTATTGTTACAAAAGAGCCATGTTTTACCTGCAAAATACAAAACCAAATGAAAGAACATTTAAAATGAATGACATATGAAAGAATACAAGGAAGATGATGAATTACAAACCAGAGTGTTAAAGAAACAGAGGCAGACTGATGAAACACTAGATCAAGACTAAAACATGCTTCTCTCACCTTGGTTTGTGAAAGGAATATGAATAAAGTTTTATCATGCAAAATTTAGGACTTACTGGCTTATTACAAGGGCATTCTTAGAGAGAGAGAGAGAGAGTCGCTACAAACAATAAAACTATGTTCAGAGGCATCATGAATTAAGAGTACAAATGAGAGCTTTATATACTCTTAATTCATGATGCCTGTGAACATTGTTTTATTGTTTGTAGTGACTCTCTCTCTCTCTCTCTCTCTAAGAATGCCCTTGTAATAAGAGCCAGTAAATCCTAAATTTTGTATGATAAAACTTTATTCATATTCCTCAATTCTTCAGCTGAAAACACTAGCCTATTCAAATCCTCTTGTAACAGCAACACATCAGAACTTCCCAACATTGCTTTTCCTAATTTAGCATCATCAGCAAACAACTGAACATCTCCTTTCATACCGTGAACCATATAATTGATATACAAGTTAAACAACAGTGGTCTCAGAACAGGATCCTGTGGCACCCCACTTGTCTCCCTTTTTTTTTCTTTTTTTTTTTTGACACTAACCTCCATGCACAAATCACTGGCTCCTGTTAGCTAGCCAGCCTTGTAACCAAACTACCCAATGACAATCCATGTCCATCCTGCTTGGTTTTGACAGTAGTTTATCATGCAATACTCTCAAATACTTTAGCAAAATACAAATGTAAATATTGCTGTATAAGCATTTTCCTATCCAATACACTAGTCACCCTATTCTAAAATACAACCAAGTTACTAAAGCATGCATTCCCCCTAACAAATCCATGCTGCTCTTTTGAAAAATTTCCATTCTAATCAATCCAGGTTTATATGCCGTCTCTAACCATCATCTCTAAAACCTTTATCCCTAAACTTGATATATACACTGGGCTATAGTTTGACTCTACTGACTTAGATTATGCAGTGGCACTATTTTTCCATCTTTCCACTCTTCTGAGACTGTGCCTGTTGCCAGACTTTTGTTGAACAACAAAGTCAATGGCATGGCCAGCTCTTCTGCACATTCCAGTAGTATGCATAATGATATCCTATCTGGTCTCATAGCCTTATTAACACAAAGGTTGTGTAATATTCTAAACACTTCCCATTCTTGAACTTTTAGTTTTCTGTACTCCTTCCTGTTGCTGTTTAATACTTTAACACTACTCTTAGTCCCCCCCCCCCATCCCAACATGAAATACATTGAACATTTCCACTATATCTTCAAAAGATGTGATGCTTTACTGCTTCAGCCAATCTCTTTTAATATGGCAGTTTATTTTTCCTTACTACACTTGTCACCTTACTAGTCTATCCCCCCCCCCTCTTGCTGTTGATGGATATATTGTTATTTTTTATCTCCTCCATAACATCTCCTTTCTCAGAAGTTCCTGCATCATTTCATGATTCATCCATTTCATTCCTACTTTATGTATCCTCTGAACTTATGGAGTATAATCTGTGCCATAATGGTTTTTGAGGGCTGTGGAGAACTGACTGGAGCTTCTTACGTAATGTCTAGTTCTTACCTTCTCATGGTGCACACTATTACTCCAATATCCAGATATCTACCTGGATATTAAACAAATGAGAATTGGTTGGAAATTTGGGTTTTAGCAACCAAATTATATTCTTATCTGCTTAAACCAAAACAAAATGATGCACGACATGATGGAATTGTATGCCTGCTGGGAAGTCACACAGTTAAACAAAGTCCTCTACTATTTCCATCAGAGAACCAGGACGAACAATGAAATGATACTGCAACAAATTTCAGATCACCATCAGCAGAAATCAAGATTGGCATCATCAGTGGAAAAGAAGTGGAACTGGCACTTGAATTAGTGAAATACAAGGTTGACATAATTGATATTATCAAAACAAAAAAAAGACAAAAACAAATGAGATCTGAATAACAAACACAAGATGTTATATTCAGGCAATATTGACCAGGGAAAAGGAGTAGTTATAGTATTTGACACTAAATATGAGGATAATCATCTTGAATGGTAATACATGTGGGCAAACATTGCATGGAGAATTGGACAGGGAGACTTATTTGTGCTTATGATCCCACAGAAGAAGAACCATTAGCAGAAATTCTATTTTGGAAATGAATGAATTTTTTAAGCTTTAAAAGTTGAACTGTAGACTTAAATCTACACATATTATTTAAAAAAAAAAAATGCCAGCTTTTGTAAATTAGAACCAAACCTTGGAGACTCTTTTGCAGACTCTGAAGGAAACTTTGATTCAGCCAGAGAAGCATGCAGTGAGGTTGTCTGCAAGGATAGAAAAAATAAAACTGATGGACGTGGGAAGTTAAAGAGGCATTCTCATAAAAATATTCATTCAAGGATGCAATTGGGAGTACACATCAATTTTTAAGGCAGAAAAGGACATTAGAAATCCAAAATTGGAAAGGCAGGGTGGAATAGATGAGATTCAACCTGAAATCTCAAATATGGAGGTATAAAAGTTTTACAGTGAATATAGTACATAATTCAGAAGGACTGATTAGATGGTCAAATTACAGATGATTGGAGTAGAGCTCTCATGGTTCCCATCTGTAAAAAAGGAATAAAACTGAATATGAGAATTACAGAGGAATTTCTCTAATAAGAGTGTTCCAAGTAAGATTTATGTAAGCATACTTTAGAAAAGACTAAGAAAAATTGTGTAATGGAAACTTGGAGGAAGAGAAGATGGATTCAGGTCAGATAGAAGTTGTCAGGATCTTTTTGCTTTAAGACAAATAGTTTAGAAATTATGGGAATATAACAAGGATCTGTATTTAAGTTTTGTAGGTGTGGAAAAGGCATATGATAATCAAGAGAAATAACTGTTTAAAATTCAACAATTGTAAATGGAACATTATAATAAGCAATACGCGGTCTGTATTTGAGTTGTAATTCATCAAAAATAAAGCAGGTATAATATGATGGCTTGATGCGAAATCAGGTGTGAGATAAGGACATACATTATCTCTTCAGTTAATATAAAAAAAATATCAAATAAAGTATCATGTTATGCGTGAAATTGAAGTAATTCAAATCCCCAAAAGAAATAAGGGACTCATGTATTTCAAAAACCTGGCAGGATGGATATGTTTTCTTTCTTATTACATGTACATGGCAGCACCACATAATCAGCAGCATGGTCCATACCACACTGTTTTTACATACATTGGAAATTCTCTAAAGAGTTTTGCTAACTATTGTGCTATTATATTAACATTTACTGTTGTTATAATTTAAAATCTTTTTTATATTCCATAACAGTATCATTAAAGTATTCATTAAGTTGTGGTGCTAATTGCATGCTGTTAATTTAAGATTACAAAAATCATTATATAAGTATAATGGTAAAATTGTTCACATGCCAACTAGAATACCAGATAACCCGAACCACCCCCCCCCCCCCAAATATCCTAGATCTCTTCCAGTTATGCAGGGAATGCAGTGAACTCCCTGGATAATTCTGACCACAATCTAGTGCTCACAGATAATAAAAAAGATGAGATAGATGCAATGAGTGAGATCGCACGATTGAGCAGAGTGATACATAGGGCAAAGCGGCAGCTGGAGCATATGCACAAATGTCTACTGAGTGTACCAGCCAATAAAAAAAAGTATAAGAAAGATAAGAGTATGATTGTGAATGTAAACAAAATGAAGCGAGTGCTGTATGGAGATTCGTTAGTACGAGGTGTGATAGTTGAGAGTTTGACGAAATCGTACCAACCTGGTGTGACCATTAAGGACGTAAGTGAGTCTATTAGGGAGCAAAAGCAAAGGGTGAAAGAAATTATAGTGGTGGCAGGTACGAATGATTTGAAAGGAGATAAAATGGATATGATAGAGGACCTGAAGGAATTGTTTGTGGTAGTAAAAGAGAAGAGTGAGAGAGTTAGGATGGTTAGTCTCTTGCCGCGGTATGACAGTGAAGCGTTTAGAAGGAGGGCCACAATTGCTAATGACTTTATGCGCGGGTTATGCAGGATGAGTGGTGTGGAATTTGTAGACATGTGGAGTGAGTTCGATGGGCGAAAGGATCTATATAAGATGGATGGTTTGCATTTGAATGGATTCGGTGTAAGGAGACTTGAAAAAGTGTTGTTGAATGAAGTGGATGTGCAGAATCAGGGAAACTAGATTTATTAAGAGGGGGAGTAGATATTAGGGAGGCAGTTGAGTGTATGAATGAGTATAATATGCCCGAGCGAATAAGAAGGATAACAAATCAGAATGGGGTAGTTAGTATAAGGCATCAAGGTAGGGATGGGACTAATGGGCTTCTGCAATTCATGTATACTAATGCTAGGAATATTAGGAAAAAAAGGAGGAAATTTTTGGCCTTGGTTGGCACTTCCAGACCACAGGTTATTGGCATTAGTGAAACATGGCTTACTGAATTTGATATATCTAGTGGGATTGAATGTGAGGGGTATAGTGTGTTCAGGAGTGACAGGGAGAACAAAATGGGGGGAGGAGTATTATTAATGATAGCTGATGAGCTGCAGCCAAAGAGAATAGAAGTTGAATTGCAGGATAGAGAAAAGAGCACATTTGAGGTTATTTGGTGTGAGATTGAGGCTAGCAGAACAAAATATACAATTGGGTGCTGCTATGGACCAGGTGATGGAATGGATGGTGGAGATAATATGCATAGACAAATTCATGAAATGAGTGGTAGGTGGGTAATTATTATGGGAGATTTCAACTATGGTAACATCGATTGGAGGGAGGAGAGGACACATGTGAGGAAAGAACTGGATTGTATCCAGTTACTAAGGGATAACTATCTGAGACAGCATGTAATGAAAAATACTAGGGGATTCAAGAGTGCTTGACCTAGTAATAGCATCTGAGAATTTGACTGTAATGAATATGACCATGTTGCCACCTATTGGTGAGAGTGATCAGAGGGTCTTGACCTGGGAGGTGGCTAAATGTGTGAAATTTTCGATTAAGACAGGGTACATGTGGAATTATCGGGCTGGTAAGTATGACAAACTTAGGAGTTTGATTGGTTCAGTGCCATGGCATGTAAAACTGCAAGGGCTGGATGTTGATAGCGCATGGGAGGCGGTTAAGAAGTGTTTGCAGGAGGCAATGGCTGACTATATACCTAGAGTCCGAATAATAAATCAAGTAGGGATTAAATGGATGGATAACACCATTAAACTGGAGCTGCAAAAAAAGAAACAACTGTGGAGGGAATTTAAGGAGAAAGGTGACCTGCAGGCACATGAACGGTATAAAGCCTAGACCAGAAGGGTAACAAGTGTGGTAAGAAAAGCAAAAGCGGATTACGAAAGAACATTAGCCATGCAGGCTAAAGAGAATCTCAAACACTTTTTTCGATATGTTGCAAGTAAAAGAAAAAATGTATATGGCAGATTGATTTTAAAGAATGCCGATGGTAGGGAGATAACCAAATCAGTTGATATAGTAGAATTACTGAATGAGCACTTTGCAAGAGTATATCATCCAGGTGGTGACATTGCAGAAATGGAAGAAACAACAGCTTATACGGGAATTGTGGTGAATGAAATGGAGGTGAATAGTCTATTACAAAATCTCAATGTGAATTCATCTGTCGGATTGGATGGTATACCAGCTCGTGTTGTACGAGAAGCGGCTAAAGAATTATCAGTGCCTTTGACCATTTTGTTTAATTTGAGTCTCTGGTCTGGGTTAATCCCAAGGGGGTAGAAAGAGGGGAAAATAGTTCCACTGCATAAAGGAAGTTCCAAGACTGCTGTTGAAAATTACCGGCCAATCAGCATATCAGGAATAATTGTCAAGGTCTTGGAGAAAATAGTCAAGAGGAAAATACAAGATTGGATAGATGAAAATGGGATACTGTATGGGGGACAGCATGGTTTTGTGAAGGGTAGATCATGCCTCAGTAACTTGCTCACGTTCTGTAACACAGTGATGGCTGAACTGGATAAGGGTAATGGGTTTACAGTGATACTGGTGGACCTGGCTAAGGCCTTTGACAGGATACCACATGGAATTCTAATCTGTAAACTGCAACATATGGGAATGGATATAGGGTTGGTGAGATGGATAGGAGGGTGGTTGATGGAGAGATATCAGAGAGTAGTTTATTATTCAGGAGTAGAGTCCAAAAGACGGCCTGTGACTAGTGGTGTGCCGCAGGGTTCTGTTCTCGGACCACTACTGTTTAATTTGTTCATTAACGATGTAGGAAAGGATCTGAGAGGAACTGTGCATCTGTTTGTGGATGATGCAAAGTTGGGTAAAGCAATAGTGAATGCTCAGGATGTCAAAAGTTTATAGGATGATTTGTATAGTTTGGAGGACTGGGCTAAGGAGAATGGATGTCGATTTAATGTAGAAAAATGTAAGGTTTTGCATTTTGGGGTGAAAAGATTAGCAGCAGTATATGATATTGGTGGAACTGTACTCCTGGATATTGATGAGGCTAGGGACTTGGGAGTGTTGGTGGATAGGGAGTTGAAGTTTAGGGGGCACATTGCAAAAGTGGCTAAATCAGCTCTTCAAATCACTTGGATACTGAAGAATACTTTGACGAGCAGAGATAAGCAAGTTATTGTTCCTCTGTATCGAGCCTTGATAAGACCCCATCTCGACTACTGTGCCCAGATATGGTCATCTAGGTTTCTTCTTGATGGGGAGGAGGTTGAGTGATCCAGAGGCAAGTGACCAAGATAATAGCAGGTCTACGGAATGAACCTTATGAAAACAGGTTGAAGATTTGTGGGTTGCAAAAATTGGTTGATAGACGGAAAAGGGGAAATATGATTGAGACATTCAAATTGCTGAAGGGTTTCTATAGGATTAATTCAGAGGATATTTTTGAGAATAGGACTGGTAGTGGGAGGACTAGGGGCCATCCATGGAAGCTTGGTAAGAGAGTGGTTAGCAAGGGTGTTAAAGCTAGGTTTTTTAGCGAGTGGTAAATGAGTGGAATAAGCTGCCAGAGTCTGTTGTGGGTGTCATGATAAATGAGTTCAAGGTGAGGTATGATAGATACTGTGTGAATGTTGAATAGTTGTTCTTGATATGATGTTAGGCCTCCCTCGATGAGTATAATAAATTTAGTTTAATCCCTTATCCAAGTGTGAGCAAACAAAGTTTGCACCTGAAAGTATCTTCAGGACTGGGGTAAGGTGGTACAACACCGGGAAACTCATTGTATAGTGGAGCAAGCTAACAAGACTCCTATCTCAGTTTCTCCCATAATGCAAAACACATCTCCTTGCGGATATGTATAAAGGGAAGGGCCACTACCCAGAGTAGTTTTGACCTTTATTGAGATCTCTTCAGTGGGAGCCAGCCCCAAGTGGAGATACCAGGCAGAAGCATTAGCAAGGTCGTCTCTACCTATAGGAGTTTCCAAATGGTGTGCCACCTTTTTAATAAATTAATCTGGATTTAGAGAAAGATGTTGAAAGTTTATTTTCCACTTGGTTAGACTATAATAAATTTAGTTTAATCCTTTATTCAAGTGTGAGCAAACAAAGTTTGCACCTGAAAGTATCTTCAGGACTGGGGTAAGGTGGTACAACACCGGGAAACTCATTGCATAGTGGAGCAAGCTAACAAGACTCCTATCTCAGTATCTCCCATGTGTGTTTTGCAATATGGAAGATACTGAGATAGGAGTCTTGTTAGTTTGCTCCACCTTTGCAATGAGTTTCCCGGTGTTGTACCACCTTACCCCAGTCCTGAAGATACTTTCAGGTGCAAATTTTGTTTGCTCACACTTGGATAAAGGATTAAACTAAATTTATTATAGTCTAACCAAGTGGAAAATAAACTTTCAACATCCCTCGATGAGTCTAAGGACTTCTTGTAGTTGCCCGTAATAGCAATAATAATCTCCTTCCCCATCAACAACACTTACACAGTCACTCTCACACAAGAGTAGTTTGGCATTATAACAGTGCCAGGTGGGACAGCCCTCCGGACAGCTTTCCAGTTCAAACGTATCACCAAAGTAATCCTTACTGGCATGAAAACATACATTCCACACACCCCACACTTCTCTGAATTGCCATCTCCCTATCTGAATCCTGGTTCTCCAAAAGATGCGCCAAGGCTGTATAAATGAAACATCAAGCATACCACAACTGGCTCAAGTTGAGAACTCCATCCACTTTCAATGCTTATATTGAAGCCCGAAACAGATGCAAGAAAACTATCAATGCTTCCAAAACAGAATTTGAACAGACAAAAAGCAGGAAACTTGCAGCCTGCCCAAATGGCAGCTGTGCCTTTTGTCTCTTGCCAAAGCAATTGGTCGTAACTTTTGTTCTACACTGTTCCCTCCCCATCATACCCAGATGGCTCTATTGCATCATAACCCACAGAAAAAAAACTAATCTCCTGGCTTCACACTTTGCCTCCAATGCACACATAACTGACAATGGGAAATATCCCCCAGTCATTCCAACTACCCAACATACAGTGCCCATATATCCTTTTGCCAGAAAGAGATCAGAAACCTATTGTCTAAATTAGACAGGAAAAAAAATCTCCTAGCCCTGATGGCATTCTTCCAGTTGTCCTGAAGGTCTGTGCACCAGAACTGACTCCTATTCTATGCTGCCTGTACATACTCTTTTACTCCACTGGTATATATCCCAAAGCCTGGAAATTGGCCTATATTCAACCCATTCCTAAGAAGGGTGACAAATCACAGTCATCTAACAACTGCCCTATCTCACTGACTTAAGTTCTATCTAAAGTGATGGAGGAAACAATCAATTCTCAACTCCTGCACTATCTTGAAGGCACCTAGCTATTAAGCGGCCACCAGTGCGGATTCCATCGCTGCCGATCAACAGGAGATCTACTCTCATATATCACCCATCTCTGGACAAATGCCATGGAGAAATTTGCCGTGAATCTCAACTGGTTGCACTTGATATCTACAAAGCTTTTGACCAGGTCTGGCACAAAGGCTTAGTAAGCAAACTCCCATCATTTGGACTTTCTCAGGACTTCTGCAGTTGGATTGCCAGTTTTCTGTCTGATGCACACTATGTGTGATGGTAGACAGTTCCCTATCCTCTCAACATCCAACTAATGCTGGGGTTCCATAAGGTTCTGTTCTCTCACCAGCTCTCTTCCTTTTGTATATCAATGACCTACTTCAGTTGCAATATTCAGTTTTGCAGATGGCAGCACATTTACCTCTAAACAGCTGCTAACCTTATAGAAATCACAAATCTGCCAAATACTGCTCTCACATTTGGAGTGGGGCTCCTAAAACCCTCAAAATGCTTGACTCAATAGAGAGGAGAACAATTAGGTTGATAAATGATCCATCTCTTACCAATTCACTCTCCTCCCTTTCATTTGACAAACCTTACCCTACACAACTCATTTCAACCTACAGAAAATCAACCACCACTGCCCTCAATTCTGACCTCCAAGCCATCCTCCAGTGGGGTGCAGATAACCTTGTCAATTTCAGTGCTAGTAAAACCCAATTCTGTCTTATTTCTCACAAATAAAGAACCATTTTCCTTCAGTATTTTTTTTTTATATATTTTATGTTGATTTTTTTGATAACACTCAAATTATCAGACAAGATGAGATTTCTCTTGTTGGAATTACTTTGATATCAGGCCTCTCCTGGCATAAACACATCGCAACCATTGCATCCTCAGTTTCCAAAAAACTAGGATTTCTCTTTTGCTCACGACATTACTTTACCTCTAAACAGCTGCTAACCTTATAGAAATCACAAATCTGCCAAATACTGCTCTCACATTTGGAGTGGGGCTCCTAAAACCCTCAAAATGCTTGACTCAATAGAGAGGAGAACAATTAGGTTGATAAATGATCCATCTCTTACCAATTCACTCTCCTCACTTTCACATAGATGTTTGGTCTCTGCAATTTGTGTATTCTATAAATGTTTCCATGGCAAGTGTTCATTTGAAATAGCATCAATAATTCTCCCACTCAGTACTAAGCCCATTGGAACATGTACAGCTGCTGCCCAACATCCTTTCACAGTACACCTTGAAACCCACAGAACAAGTTTGTTTTCCTCCTCCTTCATCCCTGCTACTGCTGTACTGTGGAACAGTCTTCCCCTGATGTATTTCCCAAGGAATACAATATACAGACTTTTAAATCAAATGTAAGCAAGTTTCTCCTTTCCCAACCCACTACCCATATGCGTTACTAACATACTGTAGGTTGATCAACCAAGTGGGGCTCCTAAAAGCTCCCTCAAAATGCTTGACTCAATACAGAGGAGAGCAGTTAGGTTGATAAACAATGCAACTCTTACCAACTCACTCTCCTCACTTTTACATACACGTTTGGTCTCTGCAATTGATCCCCAACATAATGGTAGCATCTCTGGAGTGGTGGTGAAGATTTTGGAAATGTTGGTAAGAGATGACATACAGAAATGGATTGACAGAGAATCTTGACTTTGCAATGAACAGCATGGGTTTACTAAGGGAAGATCATGTTTGAGTAAGTTGCTCACATTTTTATAAATTTTATTATTTTATTTAATAATTTTATAAATAAAATTTTATATTTGCATAATAATAAAATGAGAAATGCATACATCATGATACTTTTGAACTTTGCTAAATCTTTTGACAGGCTTCAGCATGGAAGGCAGTTGCATAAGTATTAGGTATGGGATCAGATTATAAATTACTAGCTTACTTGCCATCCCCCTTTGTGATGCCACATATTCAGATATCAAAAAGCGATGTATGTGGGATATGAGTCTACAAGATTTAAGGTGACTAGTGGTGTACCTCAAGGATTAGTCCTTTGTTCATTGTTATTCAATCTTTATATTAATGATGTTGAGAAGGATTTAACAGGTGACATGCAGTATTTGCAGAATGATTTGAATAAACTGGAATTGTGTAGTTTTTGTAGATAGGAAGTTGAAGTTCAGGGATCATATAGTAAAAATTTCAAATATAAATCAGAAGATAATTGAGTGCTAAAACGAACACTGACATGTAAGAATAAGGAAGTCATTTTGTTTCTTTACAAGGCTTTGATATGACTCCATCTGGACTAATGTGCACAGATCTGGTCTCCTGGTTTCTGAGGTAATGCAGCAGTACAATGTAGAGCAGTGTTTCTAAAACTTTTTTTGACTACGGAACACTTCACAAATACTGAAATTTTCACGGAACACCGTCAGTTATTTGTAATGTATGAATTAATAATTAATTGGTAATTTAGCTGATTTTTATTATTAATTAATAATTAATTAAACATCAATTAAACCATTAAATTAATTTGTAAGCACAAATTAATTTAAAACTGACAAATTCCAGAACTTCTCGCGGAACACCAGTTAAGAACCAGTGGTGTAGAAAGTGCAAAGGAGAGTATGTTAAAGATGATATTGGACTATGGAATGTAGATTACGAAGAGAGATTGATAATTTGTAAACTACAGATGCTAGAAAAAGGAGAAAGAGGAGTGATGTGATAGAGACCTTCAAACTTCTGAAAGGATCATACAGGATACTAGATGGACGTTTCATTTTATTCAGGAGATAGGGAGAGGATGAGAATGAATTCAGTCAAAAAATGGTAAGAGCTAGATTTTTTTCTCAGAGTGCTGTATGACCTAGAATGGCTTGCACTTGAAGATTGTGATGAATGTAGATGTATGAATGAATTCAAGAACGGATATGACATGGTGTGAGTGATACGTGGCATCACTTGATGAATCGCTGACTCCCTGAAGGTCTCTTATAATAATAATAATTAATAACCAGATATTGATACTGGAAAAAAATGGCTGTGAGATCAATGTCAACATAATGTACCGGTAAACCAAGCTTTCATATGTGCTGAGGCACATAGTATTTTTGATTATTCAAAAGGACTGTGATTAAGAGAAAATTTTAAAAATTATCATGTTTGAGAGGAGAAATACATTACAATGGTTGTAAATTTGTTCTCAGAGAATGCATCAATTTCCCCCCCCCCCTCCTGAGGTCTTTATTCCTCGCATAATATGTGACCACACTGTACCTCTGTATGTCTGGCATATTTCATTAATCATTTTTCTTTGCTTAGCTTTGCTGAGGTTAGATGAGTATAACAGAAAGTCTAAGAAGAAAAGACTACCTCATGGGCCTTTATCAGTAAGTGTACACCTTTTGTTTAAAATAGTTTATCTGACAGTGCTGAGTGTTTTTCTTTAAGAAAAAATCTGCAAACATTATGTTTTAAATATTTAAGAAGATATGTGCCTATGTATTGAAAAAATTAGTAAACCTTTTTCTTTGCAATGAATTTTATTATGATAATTATATTGTTAGATACAGTTGATGTGCACTATAATGAAATGATGCACTATAACAAACTACAGAAAAGTCCCATAAAACCAGCTCCCTCTTACAAACAGTAAAACCTGAAAACCTTCACTATAGTGAACTGTATTGCCTAGTAAATGATGTCATAATCAGTAAACAAAGAAAGACATTAGCTTTTCTGAGGAATGGGGAATATGACAAAAGGAAATTGCAGTAAACAGAACAATGGCAATGGTGGGAAATCATACATTAAAGACAGAACACGAAGTATTGGGGAACCATAAGTAAAGCACACAAAATAACAACGCAAAAAAATTACAAAATGCAAACAATAATAATAGGAGACATATGAAGGAACTAGAAGAGCATGAAATTATAAAAATCATCAAGAATTAATGTTTAAATTTCAAAAGTTCGCATTAGCTTAAATTAATAATAATAATAATAATAATAAAAACTCAAACTCTAAATCAGAAATTTAGAATTTTTTTTTACCTTATAGATAGATAAATAAATTAATATAAGTATTTAAGGGTCAAAGCTGTATAACTGAGAGGAGACCTCCATATAGCCTTTAAAGGAATGCGGAGAACCGACCAGGGCTTCTGAACTAATGTCCAATCCTCACCTTCTCGTGGTAAACCCTGTTGGGTATCTACCTGGATACTGAATGAACGAGGATGGGCTGGCAATTTGCGATTTAGCCGACCAAATTGTATTCTTATTGGCCAAAACCAATATAGAAAATGGTGGTATAACATGACAAAATTTCATGCCGGGTGAGGCGTTGCCCGGTTAAACAATGCCCCCGTTGTTTTGGCCTGGGAACCAGGATGAACAGCGAAAAGTCAACTACTGGAACAAATCTGAAAGCACACCCCCATCTCAACATAACCAGAGTTAAAGGTTGGTACTATCAACATAAGAAGCCTGAATGGCAAAGAAATGGAGCTAGCTGAGGAACAGATCAACATAATAGGGGTGACTTAAACAAAAAAGACAAAAACTGGTGAGATCTTTCTGTGCAATAAATACAAAATGTTATATTCAGGAAATGACAATCAAGGAAAAGAAGGAGTACCCATAGCATTCAATACAAATTACGAGGCTAATCTTCATGAAAGGCAGGCAGTCTCAAGTAGAGTGATGTGGGCAAATATCAGAATGGGGAATTGGACAATGAGCCATATTTGTGCCTATGGTCCCACAGAAGGTTCTACTAAGGTAGAAGTGGAGGAATTTTTTGATGCTTTAGAAAAAGCAACTGACACAATGAAAAAGGAAAAGTTGGTCCTTGTTGGGGATCTAAATAGCACAGTAGGAAATGGTTGTCTGACATACAAAAATATTTGGGGAAAATTTGGAGAAAAGAGCAAAGCTAATAATAATGGCAAATACCTGTTGGATTTCTGCTCAGGACATGGACTGGCTATTACTAACACCATGTTCCAACATAAAAATGTGCACAAATTCACATGGAGAGAAGAGGCAACGAATAAGAAAAGTCTCATCGACTATATTATTGTTGATAGTGATGTTTTCTCCCTGGTGCAGGACACCAGAGTGTACAGAGGATTTGAGATTGAAAGCGATCACTATTTAGTCTTGAGCAGGATAAAATTGAATTTCATATTGAAAAGAATTACATGTAAGAAAGTTTTAAAGTGAATAAAAGTTGAGCAGCTGTCAGATGTGAACTGTAGACTAAAATACACAAAGATTATAGAAGAAAAAATGAAAGAGTTTGAGAACAGGAACCAAACCTTGGAGATTCAGTGGCAAGCCTTGAATAAATTCAACCAGAGAGGCATGTAGTGAGGTTGCCAAGGATAGAAAAATCATATCTCCATGGTGGACACAGGAAGTTAAAGAGGCAGTGAAGGAAAAGAAGAAAGCATATCAAAAATTTCTGGCAAATAAGTCAACTTTTACTCTTAGAGAATACAGAGACAAATGTAAGAAAGTGAAACATTGTGTAAAACTAGCTAAACAAAAGTCATGGGAGGACTTTGGCAAGAACATAGAAAATAAATATCAAGAAGGTGGTAAGATATTCTGGAGGTTTTTGAAGAGGTTTAGAATTGAAGGAAAGAGTGCTGTAAAAGGAGTTAGATATGATAAAGGTGACAGGAAAACAGGAGAAAAAGATATCCTTGAAGTATGGAGTAATTACTATGAAAAATTGCTAAATGAAACAAGCAGTGATAGCAGAGTGGTAAAAAACACTCAACAGGTATATAGTCAGGAATACATATCCATACTTGAGGTAGAAAAAGCCATCAAAGGCTTGAAATGTGGAAAGGCAGGAGTAGATGATATTCGACCAGAAATGCTGAAGTATGGTGGTATAAGAGTCTTACAGTGGCTGCACTGCATAGTTCAGAAAGCCTTGACAGAGAGACGAATTCCCGATGATTGGAGTAGAGCTCTCATAGTACCCATATATAAAAAGGGAAATAAAACTGAATGTGAGAATTACACAGGTATTTCCCTACTGAGTGTTCCTGGCAAGATCTATGCAAGTATACTTGAGAAACGGTTGAGAAGAATTGTGGAAGAAGAGCTTGGTAAAGAAAAAGCTGGATTCAGGCCAAATAGAGGCTGTCAGGATCAGATCTTCTTTACGACAAATAGTTGAGAAAGCATGGGAAAATAACAAAGATCTATATTTAAGTTTTGTTGATATGGAAAAGGCCTATGACAAGGTGCCAAGAGAGAAGCTATTCAATATGCTACAGTTATATGTTGTCAATGGGGCTTCATATCAAGAAATACTTAGTCTTTATTTGAGTTGTAAGTCATCAGTTAAAATTGAAGGAAGTACAGGAAGATGGTTTAATGTTAAATCTGGTGTGAGACATGGATGTACATTATCCCCTCTGTTATTCATTATCTATATGGATCACATTATGAAGGAAAGTGATATTAAACGTGATATCTGAATTGAAGATGTTAATGTCAGCTCTTTGCTTTATGCGGATGATGTTATACTTCTAAATAAATACGCTACAACTTTGCAAGATTCCCTGACTAAATTGAATAACTGTTGTAATAGATATGGTATGAAGTTCAGCAATAAAAAAACAAAGACAATGAAAATAGGCAGAATCATTGAAAATGTCAACTGTGTTGTGAATGGAGAACCTGTGGAACAAGTAAAACATTTCAGCTACTTAGGCACGATTTTTACTGAAGATGGTAAATTAAATATAGAAATAGACAACAGAATCAGCAAAGCTGGTATATGGTGGGAAGTCAATTGAATAAATTCATATGGAATAAGAGAGAAACACTAAAGTGAGAATAGTCGGAACACTAAATTAGCTGTATACAAGACAGTGTTCAAACCAGTTTTAACTTATGGATCTGAGAGCTGGATCAGAAGTAAAACACTTGACCAAAGACTAGAGACCGCAGATATGAGAGTCCTGAGAAAGATTATAGGTGTGAACAGATGGCATCAATGGCAATATCATATTAAAAATGAGGATATTAGGAAAGAACTTGACATTGTCAGCATCCAGGAATGCTTTAGCAGAGCTAATCTCAGGTGGTATGGTCACTTAAACAGAATCGGCGAGGAAAGATTAGCAAAACAAGTGTTCTCTGCCAGGTTGGCAGGAAAATGACCCAGAGGAACACCAAGATATAGGTGGATTGATACAGTACAATGTGCCTTAGACAATAGAAATATAAGATCTGATAATGATAACATTGGAGTCTTGACAAGTAACAGACTGATTTGGAGGAAAATTGTAGATAGGAAGTTAGTAATGATGTAAATTTTTCATGTAGTATTATCATATCCTGTACACCTCTTGAGGGTACATGTCAGGAAATTGATGATGATGAAGTATTATAAATATGTAAATATAAATGAAAATTCCTCTGCGTTTTAATTTTATAGTGTCATATTCTAGTTCTTTCAAACACAAAATGAGCTGCTACCCAAACAAATTTCATAACTTTTACTTAACCTTCGAATTAAAGAAATATTCTGTATCGTGCAACATTCCGTTATAAATTAAAGATGTCATGAATTTATGGGGTGCTTAAGGGTCAAAGGTATAACTGAGAGGAGACCTCCACATAGCCTTTAAAGGAATGTGGAGAACCGACCTGGGCTTCTAACTTAATGCCCAATCCTCATTTTCTCATGGTGCATCCTGTCAGGTATCTACCTGGATACTGAACGAATGAGGATGGGCTGACAATTTGGGATTTAGCCAAGCATATTTTATTCTTATTGGTTAAACCAAAATACAAAATGATGGTACAACAAACAAAATTTCATGCCGGCTGGAGTGTCTCCTGGTTAAACAAGGCCCACGTTGTTTTCGCCAGGGAACCAGGGCGAACAGCGAAAAGTCTGAAAACATTCTCCAACTCAACATCACCAGAGTTAAAGTTCGGTACTATCAACATAAGAAGCCTGAATGGCAAAGAAATGGAGCTAGCTGGGGAGTTAGATAAGTACCAGATCGACATAATAGGAGTGACTGAAACAAAAAAGACAAAAACTGGTGAGATCTTTCTGAGCAATAAATGCAAAATGTTATATTCAGGAAATGAGAATCAAGAAAAAGAAGGAGTAGCCATAGTATTCAACACAAAATACGAGGCTAATCTTCTTGAATGACAGGCAGTCTCATGTAGAGTAATGTGGGCAAATATGAGAATGGGGAACTGGACAATGAGATTTATTTGTGCCTATGGTCCCACAGAAGGTTCTACTAAGGTAGATGTGGAGGAATTTTTTGAGGCTTTAGAAAAAGCAACTGACACAACGAAAAAGGAAAAGTTGGTCCTTGTTGGGGATCTCAATAGCAGAGTAGGAAAAGTCATACAAAAATATTTTGGGAAAATTTGGAGAAATTTTCCCAAAATTTCTCCAGATGACCAGAGTGTACAGAGGATTTGAAATTGGAAATGATCACTATTTAGTCTTGAGCAGGATAAAATTGAATTTCATATTGAAAAGAATAATATGTAAGAAAGTTTTAAAGCGAATAAAAGTTGAGCAGCTCTCAGATGTGAACTGTAGACTAAAATACACAAAGAATATTAAAGAAAAAATAAAAGAGTTTTGAGAACAGGAACCAAACCTTGGAGAATCAGTGGCAAGCCTTGAAGAAAATCTTGATTTAGCTAGAGAAGCATATGGTGAAGTTGCCTGCAAGGAAAGAAAAATTAGAACTCCATGGTGGACACAGGAAGTTAAAGAGACAGTGAAGAAAAAGAAGCAAGCATATCAAAAGTTCCTGGCAAATAAGTCAGCTTCTGCTCTTTGAGAATACAGAGACAAATGTAAGAAAGCTAAACACTGTGTAAAACTAGCTGAACAAAAGTCATGGGAGGACTTTGGCAAGAACATAGAAAATAAATATCAAGAAGGTGGTAAGACATTCTGAAGGTTTTTGAAGTGGTTTAGAAATGGAGGGAAGAATTCTGTAAAAGGAATCAGAGATGAGAAAGGTGGCATGAAAACAGGAGAAAAAGATATTCTTTAAGTATGGAGTAATTACTTTGAAAAACTGCTAAATGAAACAAGCAGTGATGACAGCACAGTGGTAAAAAACACTGACCAGACATGCAGTCAGGAATACATATCCATACTTGAGGTAGAAAAATCCATCAAAGGTTTGAAATGTGGAAAGGCAACAGGAGTAGATGATATTTGACCAGAAATGCTGAAGTATGGTGTTATAAAAGTCTTGCAGTGGCTGCACTGCATAGTTCAGAAAACCTGGATAGAGGGACGAATTCCCGATGATTGGAGTAGAGCTCTCGTAGTACCCGTATATAAAATGGGAAAAAAAAGTGAATGTGAGAATTACAGAGGTATTTCCCTGCTGAGTGTTCCTGGTAAGATATATGCAAGTATACTTGAGAAACTGTTGAGAAGAATTGTGGAAGAACAACCTGGATTCCAGTCAAATAGAGGCTGTCAGGATCAGATATTCTCTTTACGACAAATAGTTGAGAAATCATGGGAATATAACAAAGATCTTTATTTTAGTTTTGTCGATCTGGAAAAGGCATATGACAAGGTGCCAAGTGAGAAGCTATTCAATACACTACAGTTATATAGTGTCAGTGGGGCATTATATCAAGCAATACTTAGTCTTTATTTCAGTTGTAAGTCAGCAGTTAGAATTGAAGGAAGTACAGGAAGATGGTTTAATGTTAAATTTGGTGTGAGACAAGGATGTACATTATCTCCTCTGATATTCATTATCTATATGGATCACATTATGAAGGAAAGTGGTATTATAAAAATTGGAGATGTTAATGTCAGCTCTTAGCTTTATGCGGACGATGTTATACTTCTAAATAAATCCGCTACAAGTCTCTGCAAGATTCTCTGACTAAATTGAATAACTGTAGTAATAGATATGGCATGAAGGTCAGCAATAAAAAGACAAAGACAATGAAAATAGGCAGAATCATTGAATATGTCAACTGTGTTGTGAATGGAGAACCTCTGAAACAAGTAAAACATTTCAGCTACTTAGACACGATTTTTACTGAAGATGGTAAATTAAATATGGAAATAGACAACAGAATCAACAAAGCTGGTATGGTGGGAAGTCAACTGAATAAATTCTTATGGAATAAGAGAGAAATTATTTGGAACACTAAATTAGCTGTATACAAGACAGTGTTCAAACCAGTTTTAACTTGTGGATCTGAGAGCTGGGTCAGAAGTAAAATACTTGACTAGAGACCGCAGATATGAGAGTCCTGAGAAAGATTAGAGGCGTGAACAGATGGCATCAATGGCAATATCATATTAAAAAAAGGATATTAGGAAGGAACTTGACATTGTCAGCATCCAGGAATGCATTAGCAGGGCTAATCTCAAGTGGTATGGTCACTTAAACAGAATGAGTGAGGAAAGATTAGCAAAACAAGTGTTCTCTGCCAACTTGTCACGAAAATGACCCACAGGAAGACCAAGATATAGTTAGATTGATATGGTACAAAGTGCCTTAGACGATAGAAGTATAAGATCTGAGAATGTTGGAGTCTTGACAAGTAACAGACTGATTTGGAGGAAAATTGTAGATAGGAAGTTAGTAATGATGTAAATTTTTTCATGTAGTACTATCATATCCTGTATGCCCCTTGAGGGTACATGGCAGGAATTTGATGATGATGATGAATTTATATTCTTAGTTTAATCCTTTATACAAGTGTAAGCAAATAAAAATTTGCCTGTGAAGTAACATTACGACTGGGTTACTTGTATGTAGAGGTTAATGACTTCACATTAATTGCTTTAGTATTCCATAATGCAACACACATATCCTTATGGACATGTATAATGCGATGTATAATGGGAAGGGCCACTACCCAGAGCCACTCACTTCTGAGTCTGGCTCTTCCTATAATTCATCGAATTATACATGTCCATAAGGATATGTGCACTGCATTATGGGACACTAAGGCAATTAATGTGAAGTCATTATCCTCTTTATACAAATTGACCAATCGTGATGTTACTTCACTTGCAAATTTTTATTTGCTTACACTTGGATAAAGGATTAAACAAAGAATATAGTTTCTTGGCATCTTTAATTTATAATATAACCAAGTGAAAAAACTTTCAAACAACTTTCTCTAATCCAGAGCATTTTAGTAATAAGGTGTGACACTTTTTTGACTATTTATATATGGAAATATGACTATCTGCATTACTTCAAACTCTGTGTCACTTCTAGGTCTGGCTCCCACTGATGAGACCTCAATAAAGGTCAAAACCAGTCTGGGAAGTGACCCCTTCCCATAATGCATCACATTATACATGCCTGTAAGGATATGTGCATATTATTATTGGATACCAAGGCAATTAATGTAAAGTCATTGATGATGATGAAGAAGAACAGCCTATTTTTCTACCCACTGTAGGGTGAAAGCCTCTCCCATTGCGGGAGGTTTTGGGTCTACTACTCCCATGGTGACCCATTCCATATTGGGAGAGTATATACTTGGGTGAAGGAATGTATGAAGGCGGAAGACAATCACAAACATACATGCCTACGCGAGATTCGAACCCGCAACCTATTGGCTGGAGAGTTGATATGCTAACCACTCGGCCAACCAGGCCGGCTGTGAAGTCATTAGCCAGCAGTATATCAATATATGCCAGCTGTACATCATTGAATTTCTCTCTTACTCCAAACAAGAAGAAGCTGACATTCACACCATTTGTGTCTATCACTTCCCCCCCCCCTCTCTCTCTCTCTCTCTCTCTCTCTCTCTCTCTCCCTCCCTCCCTCCCTCCTCAGACTGGCTAATGCAGACCAATGTTCTTCACTTTTGCTCCCTTCCTCTTTGGATGTTAACTTCATATAACCTACATACTTGTATGTATCTTATATTGAGTTAACAAGTTATATGGAGTATAATTTATATACTGAATTACACTGAACTTATTCATTTAATCCATCTCCACTAAAAAAAATAATAATGATTACTGATATGTACCTTAAGGGAGGGAAGGAAGGGGAGAGGAAACCATCAAAGTAATGCATGAAATTCTGGGTGTGAATCTGTCTGGGATGTGAAGAACCTTTATAAGGACTTTGCAGATAATTGAACCTAGTGAAGTTGAATTAGCTGGCCTCATAAGGAGGTGGCACTATTTCCCTAATGGAAACTTACATTGGTAATCTTACAAGATACATAGACCAGCAACAGATTATATGCTTTGATAGAATTGTAGCAGATTGTGTGGATAAGATTTACTGCCTGTCATGACATTAAGTTTGAATAGAGCAAATTTTGTCTATAACAGATAATTGATCCTAGTATGTTAAGTAAAAGATGTATTGATCTCATACACGAGAAGTCAATCTGACTGTATGTCTGTGTACTTCTTAGTAAACTTTTGTTCTCTTCCTTGATTACAATGAATAGAAAGTTTGAATTCATATTAGTCATAACATGAATATTCTACCTTTTTCCTCTCTTTCTATGCTTTCAGCTCCTACCTGTTATTTGTTAGCATTCTCATTGTGCCAGTCGACATATGAATTGTCCAGTCACCCATAGGCTCTTCAGTCTCATGCTTGGCAGTATTGTTGTCAAAATGTGCCTTTGGTAGAAATATAACTTCAGTAAAGTATTATAATTTTTAACTTTTGTTCCATATTTTTTTGCATCTTGTGCCCAAAATCCTCTACACAATAAAACATATACTTTCAGTTTAGGAACTGCTCAGCTATGATGTAAGCATTAATAAGAACTAGCATCAGTTATATTTCTCTAAATAATTACCTCAATTCTTGGTCACTTTCATATTATTATTATATTATATCATAATATAGTCTATATTATGATATATTCTATAGATAATTAATTACTGCAATATGTATTTTATGTTGTTTGCACAGCAGAAAAGATGATCAGCTATTGATCATCTAGTTTTGTCATACAACAAGAGAAGTTGTAGCACCTGCTTTGGAGAAGAGAACCTAGTTAAATTTTAATAAATTTAGAGACTGATGGTCTATCATGAACAATTGCTAATACCACATACAAGGCATAAATGTATGGAATTCCTAGCATTAGTACAAATGGACCAAAAATTATTGGCATTAGTGAGACTTGGTTGACAGTAGAGAAAACAACCAGAATAAAGAGGGACAGGAGTGCTAATGATTGCAGATAATTGAATCCAACTAGAGTAATGATCAATGACTGTGGTACTTGTATGAGTAATACAAGTAAAGAGTTTGAAGCCTTTTTGGTCCAAAGTTCATGATAAGATACTTAGATGGGTGCTGCTCTAGAGCAAGGTCAACTAAAGAGGATTGTGAGCCACATGGGCAAATTAGCTTTATGGGTACAGGAAGAGATATCATTATGGGTGACTTCAGCTATGAGGATATTGGCAAGGAAGAGAGCATGCAAGAGGAGTGAAAGAGAATTTATACAGTCACTTAGGAATAGAATCCTTAAGCAGCATGTTATGGAAGAGATTCATGGTGCAAAAATATTTAATCTGGCATTAACATTTAAGTATCTTCTGTAAATACAAGGTTGGTTTCATAAATGTCTGGCCTGACTAACTTTCAGAGGTGATAGAAAGAAAACAATCATGTCACCTTTCAACATAATCTCCCTTTACTTCAACACATTTTTCATATCTTTGAATTAACATTTTTATGCCCTTGAAAAAATAGTCTGTACTTTTGTCTGCAAAATAGCCTAAAACTGCTTCTTTCACCTCATTGTCATCTGCAAATTTTCTTCCTTGAGAAAGTCTCTCTTCAGTTTCAAGAAGAGGCAGTAGTCACTGGGTGCCAGATCTTGGCTGTAGGGTAGGTGTTCAATCTCCTGGAAGCCACAGTCCTTCACTGCAGCCTTCACAACAATAGCCATATCGACTGGAGCATTGTTGTGAAGCAGGCGAACACCATGACTCAGCATTCCTCGTCTTTTCGCCTTTATGGCATTGTGCACTTTGTGCTGGAGAAGCATGATATTCTGCATTCACGGTGGTATTCTTTTCCTTGAAGTCAATCAAGAGAATTCCCCAGTAATCCCAAAAGATTGTTGCCATGATCTTCTTGGTGGACTGGGTAACCTTGGCTTTTCTTGGCAGTGCTTTTCCTGGTTTACCCCACTCCACTGATTCCCTTTTGGAAAGTAGATTATAATAAAGGACCATGGGTTCATTCCCGTTGACAATGGATTCCAGCACTTCTCTCTGATTCCCTTGGCAAAGCTGTAAAAACTTGCAGGAACAAGTAACATGATGCTCCTTCTGAATTGAAGAAAGAAGTTAGGTCACCCACCTTTCACTGACCTTCGTCCTGTAAAGCTGCTCGTGAATGATGTAAAAGATGGTTGCTATAGAAAGCACCAACCTTGCTGAGATTTCTTTTAGCTTCAGCTGTCTGTCCTTGAGCAGTTCCTCTTCAACAAGAGAGACATTTTCCTCAGTCGTCACTTCCACAGGCTGACCATCACGAGGATCATCTTCGATGCTTGCTTTCTCTCTCTCTCTCTCTCTCTCTCTCGGCAAAACTGTTGCCCCATTCCTTCACTGTGGAATATGAAGGAGAAGTTTCCCCACAAACATCATCCAATCGCTGTTTGATAGCACTTGGAAAAAGTCCTTCTTTGGTGAAAAACTTAATCACAGCGCAATACTCAATTTTTAACATTACAGTCACTTAGCATGCCACATGTTAGTCAAACGAGTGCCTCCAACTGAATGATGCAGGTAGAGAGCTATCTGTTATGCATGCTGTTTTAAAATTGGCCCGAGTTTTGTATGTCAGGCCAGAAACTTTTGGGACCTACCTTGTAGGTAGTTTTTATGCGTCCATTTGGTGAAAGTAATGATGCATTTTTAACTTGGATAATGGAAAAGGGTGTCCCTACTCCTTTTTAATGTCTATAGTGAATGAATGATGGGGGGAGGCCTTGGAAGATCTGAAGGATGGAATAAAGATAAATGGACATTTGATAAATAATAATAAGATATGCAGATGATATTGTACTTACAGGGTTGGAAATGAGAGATATAAAATGAAAATAAATGTTCAGAAGACAAAAGTGACGAAGATTTCAAGGAAAGGAAATGATGGGATGGAAATCACTTTAAATGGACAAAGAATGTAAAAAGTTTTGAATACCTTGGGAGTTGGATAACAGATGACAATAGATCTAATTATGAAATTAAGAACAGAATTAAAAATGCAAAAGCAGCATTTTTCCAGATATACCACATATTAGGAAACAGAAATATGAACAAACAGTTAAAAGTAAGAAACCTCAATATAATGATTTGGAGTGTTGGGACATATGGATGTTAGTTCTGGATGATCAATAAGGAGATGAGTGACTGATTGAACACATTTGAAATGTGGTGCTTGAGAAAAATGGATCGTATCAGCTGGACTGAAAGAGTGAGCAATGAAGAGGTTCTTAAAAGAATCAAGATGAAAAGAGACTATATGGCTAGTATCCAAAGAAGAAAAATAGCATTTGCAGGACATTTGATGAGGAGTTCTTCTGGAGAGCTTCCCAGAATAGTATTGCAGGAAATGGCAGAGGGAGGAGGAAGACCCTGACTGCAATGGAAAGACAACATCAAAGACTGGACCGGCAAGAGTCTTACAGAAGCAAGAGATAGAGAGGCATGGAAGCGTGACTGTTCATCAGCTGCAATCCTCTTAAAAGAGGAGGCCACCGGATTAGGCTAGATTAGAATGGAAAATCATAAGCAAGTTTTGTTTAAAAGGACGTATATGAAACTGTAAGGCATGTGATTATAATAAATTGAAAAAGCAGTTTGTAGCTATGGCATGGTATGAGAAACATGGGAATAATAGTGTATCAGTATATTGGAAGTGATCAAGTAGTGTCTGAAGGAAGCAATAACGGATTGTATCCCCAGAGTTTAAAAAATAAACTATAGGGTACTTAAATGGATGAACAAAACTTTAAAATAAGAAGAAAGCAGTATTGGGAGAGATGTGATAACCTGCTGTTGCTTACTTTGCTGGGTTGTGCCTTGAGGGAGTCTGAGTATAGCAGCTTGCAGGAAGCATTATCTGAGGCTATGCTTAAATTGGAGCCTGGACACTTCTTTATGTGAGAGTGGTAAGAGTATAGAGTAAGAGCATGCAAGGATGTGAAGGCCTGAGTCCTTCACATCCTTGCATGCTCTTATTATCATGATTCTAGTCACTGCAGTTAAAAAAAAACTCCCACAAGAAACACAAAAAAAAACTGCAAAAAAATTTGCATCTGTGTGTGTGTGTGTACACAAATATATATATATATATATATATATATATATATATATATTCACACACACACACATGCAAAAAATCCAGTGGAATATCAGAATTCCATGTAATTCCAAAAAAACTTCCACATTGACTTGACCAACATCCAGGGTCTCAGTAATGATGTGAACCACTGACAGACATCCAACAATATGTTATTCATCACTGAACCACAACTGGCATCCTCTGCAACAACATCTCACCTCACCTTTCCTCATTACACATCTTCCATGATGCCTTTCATAAGAAGAGTGGGACTTGCATCAAATCGCTTATCAAATGTTATCAGACCTGGAAGTCCCTTAACCTGGATTTCAACACATTTACTAGTAGTTGAACTTATATCCAGGTATAAATATAGATTCAAATAATTTGTGGTTTTCATACCACCACCACCCTAAATAGTTTTATGTCTCCTCATTGTACAGGTAGAAAGGAAAAAAAAAGTGGTCTAAAAAATATTAGCATTCAGGCATATTGTATTTTCATCAGTAGTCCTCTTGCTTCCAATGATACCTTTTCAGTTCAACTCAAACTGCAGTTCCCTTGCAAAACAGTCCAACAGCAAAATTAAAGCATATCACCATGTACATTTAATTCTCACTATTTCAAAGTCATAAAGATCAAAGAAATAATTTGTTGTAGTGGAATGTTTGCTAAATTCTGTGATCAGGACAAGGACTTTGAGCGAGTTCACTATAACAATATATGGTGTCATGGGAATCAAATTATACATTGGTAATTCCATCCCAACATGCTTAAAAGTTTAGTTCCATGTATGAAACTGTTTTGCTCAGCCATTAGCACCAAGAACACTAATAAGATTTTAGGACACAGACCTCACTAAAATTCTTGATGCTATTCATAAGAGGACACTCTGTTTAATGGATAATCGCATCCCCTCTCTCTCTCTCTCTCTCTCTCTCTCTCGTTTTGACTGTTTATTGCCTAGTCTGGTCCCAAAAATTCTATTATCCTATTCTAGTCTGGTGCAAAGTCTAATCACTTCTAAGAAAAGAAAACCCTTCTCTCCTCCCCTCCCCTCCCCATAGTATTTTATAATGTAAATAGCATTTTAGGATAAAGTTTGTAATAAGTAGCACTTGTAAATAATTTTTCCTGAAGGTCAGGATAATTCATTGGTTACAGAAATGTCACAGCTTCATTCCGTTTACAGAACAGTTCAAAAATTGAACAGTTTTGTACTAATGATGTCAAATAAAACTAGTTCTGTATAAAATATATTGTCATTTCAATTATTATGATTTCAAATGATACATATAGAAGTAATCTCAGGTGGCATGGTCACTTAAACAGAATAGGAGAGTGATGTTGAAAGTTTTTCCACTTGGTTATACTATAAATTAATAGTACATACAATATATATCCATATACTAGTAGCATAGGAAATATGACCTCTGCATTACTTCAACCTTTGTATCACTTCTGGGTCTGGCTCCTGCTGATGAGACCTCAACAAAGATCAAAACTGGTTTGGGTAGTGACCTTATATACATAATCACTAAACAAGTGATCCTTCCCATAATGCATAGTATTGTACATGTCTGTAAGGATATGTGCTTTGCATTATGGGATAAAAATTACATTTTTATCCCATTAAACATAATTTTTATATTTTTTATTTTATTATTATTATTATTTTATTATCACTAAATGTAACTCATTTGCATAAAATTACATTAAATTCAGAAGTCTAGTAATGCATGAAGATTAAAATCATTTATTATTCATGTGAGATGATCAAGGAAAAGAAAAAAGTAGGTATAGTATTCAACACTAAATACCATGATAATCATCTTGAATTGCAGAAAGTATTAAGTAGAATGATGCGGAGATATCAGAATGGGGAATTGGACAATGAGACTTATTTGTGCCTATGCTTCCACAGAAAGTTCTACTAAGAAAGAAGTGGAAGAATTTTTCAGGGTAGCTGATACAAAGAAAAATGAAAAGTTGATCCTTTTTGGAGATTGAAACAGCAGAGTATGTGATAATTACTAATCATATACATAATCACTAAACAAGGTGCCAAGAGAAAAGCTCTTTGAAACACTAGAGCTCTATGGTGTAAATGGGACATTATATCAAACTTAGTCTATATTTGATCTTTGTCAGCAGTTAGAATTGAAGGAAGGATAGTACATGAAGATTGTTTGTTGTTAAGTCAGGTGTGAGACAAGAGTGCATGTTATGTAAACTGTTATTCATCATCTATATCGATCACATTATGAAGGAAAGTAGCAATAAACATCATATAAAAGTTGTTTGAAGATGTTAAACTCCTAAATAAATTTAGTGCCAGTCTGCTTGATTCCTTAACTGAATAGAATAACTGCTGTAATAAATTTGATATAGAAATCAGCAATAAAAATATAGACTTTGAAAAATGGGCAAGAACATTAAAAACTTCAGCTTCATCCTTAATGAAGAACCTATATAAAAATAAAACATTTCATCTAGTTAGGCACTATTTTTAGTGAAGATAGTAAATTAAATATTGAAATGAACAACAGAATTAGCAAAGCTGGTATGGTGGTAAGTTAATTAAGATGAGAGAAAAATTAATCAAACACTCAACTAATTGCAAGATGGTGTTCAAACCAGTTTTATCTTATGGATTAAAATTAAGCTGGGTTAGAAATAAAACTGTTGATATATTACACTGGAGACCATAGATATGAGAGTTCAGAGAAAAAATTTGGAAAGTGAACACTTGGCATCGGTAGTAGAATTATTTTAAAAACAAGGAAATTATGAAGAAACTTGCAATTGTTAGCATAGAGGAATATATGAACAGAGCTAATCTCAGGTGATATTATATCATTATTATTACGTGACACCTCCAGGAAGTCCAAAGACTCATCAAGAGAGGGCACCCACTCCACAATTCTCAGTCTCCACCAACTGCAGCAAACCACATCATCTACACTAACGCCATCTACTGCCCACCACCACCACTAGCATTTTCACAGACAATCACAAACATCCATTCCCATGGCGAGATTTGAACCCGTAGCCGTTTGGTTGGACAGCATACACACTAATCACTCAGCCAACCAGGCTGGATATGGTTACTTAAACAGAATGGAAGAGGAAAGGTTAGCAAAAAAGTGTTTTTTGCAAGAATGTCAGAAAAAAAAACCAAAAGATGACCAAATCCTTGTGTATTGATACATTAAGAAATGCCTTATAAGAACCAAGTATAAAATCTGACAATATTGTAGTCCTGAATAACAAATTAATTTGGAGTAAAATTATCAACAGGAAGTTAGTTATAACTTTGGTTATACTATCCTATCTGTTCATCTACTGAGGATATGTATCAAGAATTTGATGATGATGATGACAGTAATCCTGGTTTAAATTCATATTGATTTTGTAACATTCCAGTTGCATGCGATTTTAAAGTAGAAATGTAAAATTGCAATCATTTGGAGTGAAAACTGGCTAACTGAATCTCTGCATCCTATTAACAATGGGAAGAATTTGAGATTAGCTAACCAAATCATAATCTCTATTAGCTGAAGCTACGCATACATTGTGATGGCATGTAACTAAATATCACGGTAGGTGGGATATCATCTAGTTGAACATGGATTTATTCTGTAGCTTTTGTCAAGGAACCAAGAGAAATAGTGAAAAGTTACCTATTGGAACAACCTCAGCAGACTGAAAACTAGTAATCATGAAATATCAGGATATTTCATGATATTGTGTAGTACATCTATTGAAGGGTATACATGACAAAGTGATGATGATGTTGTGAGCGATGATAAAAGTTAAAATTCTGCATGCTGGAGTCTTTGCAATGTTATACAAATCTAGATTCATGATCCACTGTATACTACTACCTGAAGTCTATAAACTGCTGCAGAACAAACAAATGATATCAGTGTATGAATGACAAGATTGGGACGAAGTCGGTGATTCATTAGAACTTAATATTTTTCCAAAACATTCTGAATAAAGATATCAAGTAAGACTGTTAGTATATCAGCACAAATGATCTCTTAAATAGAATGGGAATGGTCCATAATTGGATATTCATGTAACCAGAAGAAAAATTCTAGCTGAAACAGAAGTTCTTTGACAAGAAAACAGATAATTTACATGTTGGATTCATAGTAATGGAAATAGCCTTGGAAAATGTCATTGCTCACTTTAATATAGGACTGAAGCACCCAAATAGTAGGAATAGTACAATCAGTTTGGTTCAGAATGAAAAAGCACTGCTTACAGCTTTCATGTCAGAAATTGCAAACTTCATTTACAATAAATTTTCCCCCTCTGTGAACAGAAGGAAAGTATAAATCCACCATTTGGGAATCTCATTATCTTTGAGAGAGAGAGAAGAAGGAATAATGTAGTCTAAATGAACATCATTGTTAACTGAGCATCCACATGTGCTCGTGTTTTTTTTTTTTTTTTTTTTTTTTTTTTTTTTTTGGCTAAAGGATAATGATACAGTTCATAGCTTTGAAATAGTACTAAAGTGGTTCCATGAATATTCAAAAGACTTTATCCACTACTTCTTAGATTTAAATCATGGAATCATCAGAAGAGGGAATCAATTGCTAATATCTGATTGATTTTTTAGTTGTTCCTTCTAATTTCAGTTGGAAGTGTATACGAAGCTAACTGCATGATAGTCTGAATGCGATATGTGATGTAATTTATACTTTATTACTTTAAATACTGAAACGGAAATGTTACCATTTATATTACTTTACTTTTTTGTTACTCAGGCAGAAGAAAGGGTTCAACATGATTTGCAGAAAGCTGCACAGTTTCAAGCAAGATTTGCAAAGCGGAAACAAAAACCCAATAGGTTAAGAGCGATTGGCAGTGAGGATAAGTCAGCTTCATCACACAAAAAATCTGGTATGGTTTTTGATTACCCTATGCTGTTTATTATTTGTTAAACTAATATTATGGCACTACACTATGACACACAGATGTTTAAAATTAAAATTGAATATTTTTTAATTGTTTAGGGTCCAAAAAAATGGTAAAATCTTCATTTGAGGATGAATTAGTCAATACAAGTAAAAAGTCTGTCAAGCAATTCAGATATGAGTAAGTACATTTAACAAACCAGAAATGATTTCACCCTATAAAATTCCACTATTTATAATATTTTATTATACAAAGTTTGAAGATTTTTAATAAAATTATTTTTAAATATTTTTTTAAATCAGCCCCCTACATACATACATACAGGTCCCAAGATTATGACACAACAGTGCCATGTGTTGAGCAAGTAGTAAGAAAGAAGAAAGTACATTGTTGATTTGTTTCTTGAAAAGCTGAGGGTTGTAATCATTGGAGAAAACTGTTTCAAAGAACTGAGTATATGGAATGAAGGAAGAATATTAGAAGTTGGTTTGATAAGTTTGAACTGTAAATGGGCATTGACCAGAGGCTTTTGACCAGTTTAGTGGAGTAGCATCAAATCTATGGAAATACTTATTTAAAATAAATATTTAAAAAAAAAGACAGTGTAGCAACAGAGCATCTATGGAAAAGCAACTCCAGTCGAAATACAGTGAAGCATTTTGAGGAGTGTTTATAACTGCACCGCCCAATATAAGAACAATATTCTGAGGTTAGCAGATTTAAGATTTATGAAGTGTTAGGACTTGAGGAAAAAAAAGCTTAGGATGAAAAGGATACTAAACTTTTCAGAGGCTGAAGAGGCTATGAAAATGATGTATTTGCACCAGGATAGGGTAGATGTGAATGTCAACCTAAAGAGAGAGAGAAGACCAATTTCAGTTCATGGACAGAAAATTGTCAGTGGAGGAGAGTGAAGTGTGGTCTTTATTCTGAGAGTTAAGACAGATTTCATTTTGGTTGCATTAAAATTCACCTGGTTATCCTCACCTCCCACTTGATAATGCTATTAGATCAGTGTTTGTGGCATTGATTAAAAATCTTGAAGCTTGAATTACCTGAGCACTACAAGGTTTTGAAAATGAAAAAGAAGAGTGGAGAGTACTGGCAATTTCAAAGCTATGAACAGGACTGGATGCTAGAGAGAGAGAGAGAGAAAAACAGTTCATTTACCTTATGAATACATGTGAAACTGATGGAAAGTAGCAAAAAGATAAATAAGAAGTAAAATGACTTGAAAAAGTAAATAATTTCGGAAAATGTTAAGTACTGTCAGTTCCCACCGTTTCAAACACCTTTACACTTTAAGCTTAAATAACTTATTATAACAAAGTACTAATAATAAGTTATTCCTTTGTTGCCTTATGCAGTTATATACTTATCTGCTGCCATAAGTATGATCAGTCAGGTCTAGCAGACTATGCCTTGGATACATTGCACAGAATCAAAAGGAAGAAAACTACTATGTTTCACTACAATGAATACAAATTTGAAAGACTTTTTAGAATCAGCAGCAGATTTTAAAAAAAAAAAAAAAAAAAAAAAGCCTAATCTTAATAAACATGCTGTCAGTTCAATGTTAGTAGGTATTCAATGTAAAGGCATGAATTTTGGTCAGATTAGATATCCAGTGTCATTATATTGGTGGGATTATGTTAGAAGAAACTGATCAGGCTAGGGATCATAGAGGTTTAGGAAGTTGAAGTTCAAGAGCCATAAAACAAAGATTGCAAGTACAACTCAGAGGCTATGAAAATGATGTATTTGCACCAGGATAGGGTAGATGTGAATGTCAACCTAAAGAGAGAGAAGACCAATTTCAGTTCATGGGCAGAATAATTGCAATGCTGAAACAAACTTTGATATCTAAAGATAAAGATGCCATTTTGCCTCTATACAATGCCTTGATAAGACCTCACTTGGA
Source organism: Typopeltis vanoorti (assembly GCF_054136105.1). Lineage (NCBI taxonomy): Eukaryota > Metazoa > Arthropoda > Arachnida > Uropygi > Thelyphonidae > Typopeltis > Typopeltis vanoorti. Next base: position 87,038,225 of record NC_143557.1, on the reverse strand, counting down.
CTATTGTGCAAGTGAGGTCTGGTCTCCTTGTTTCCGTGGTGATTCTGATACTGTGGAGAGAGAGAGTGTAAAGAAGTGTTAAAAAATTATATCAGGATTGGGATACTGATTATGAAGATAAATTGAGAATTTGTAGACTGCGGACACTAGCAAACAGGAGAAAGAGGGGTGATATGATTGAGACTTACAAACTTCTGAAGGGGGGTCATACAGGATTTCAGTAGATAGAATTTTTTATTTTGTAGAGGGTGGAAAAGGATGAGAGGGTATTCTTGGAAGCTGAGAATGAATGCGGTCAAGAAAGGGGAGAGCTTAAATTTTTCTCTCATAGAGTGGTGCATGATTGGAATGGATTGCCATTGTTGAATGTTGTGTTTGTGCAAGTAGTGTGAATGAATTCAGGAACAAGTATAATAGCTGGTGCATCATGTAGAGTGTAGCCTCCCTCAATGTGTCCCTGACTCCCTGGAGGTCTCTCTTAATAATATGAATAATATGCTTGCATTAAACTTGTCAAAATTTAGGAAAATTTAATTCTTAGGCCTCCTGTACCATAGCTAAAGGCTGGCCAACAGCAGCACCTATAGAGGGTGCCCCTAATAGGACTTTAGGCTTTGTCTAATCTTTTCCACTTCCTGTTTTGTGCAATTTTGTGTATGTTTTTACAATTTTAATATTGTTTCCCTGATGATGTTTCAGTGACTGAGACAAAATATAGGATTGATTAGACGTGTGTTTAATTATTTATTTGTGCTATTTTTATTCCATTAAGCCCTATAATGTGTGAAAAAGGTGCAATTAATTGTTAATCAGTTCTTTCATTTCATTGAGAAGATAAAAATGGATCTCTAAGGTTACAGCATATATTTATCTTTTGTGGGAATCATAAAGTGAAATAATATATTTTGATCCATGAATTTTGCAGAAAATTTAGCTAGTTATTGAGAAATTAATTCAGAGATTACAGGGTACATGAATATATAAAAAGAATCTTGTACAGTAGGTGGTGTGAAAGTAATACCTTCTATTTTTTTTATCAAAAAATATAATTTATTTAACAATAGCTTTAACATGGATTAATCTTCCTAACAAAATTGTTCCTAACACATTCTGCTATTTTTTAGGCAGTCTTCATCATTTTCTTATGCTTTAGGCAGCCTTCCATAAACAGTCATAACACTATGTTCTTTGACAAAGATGGGATCTTGTTGTTGACTTTTTGGAGAGAGAGAGAGTCATGACATTCAGTTCAGAATGATATATGGCAACATTACAGAAATTTAAAAACATGCGTCAGTATAGTTTGGTCCTCTAGATCAATGTTTCTCAAAGTGTAGTACGCAAAAGGTCTTCAGATGGCAATTTTCAGCTATGCATCATTAACGCATGGAATCATTTATTGAGAAATTTATATATTTCTCAATAAATTATATATTATGTATGAATTCTCCTACTCAAATTGCGAGCTATCACCAAGACGTTCACATCTTGGCGATAGTAACTTGCTCCCTGCAGTAAACAACACGCCCTCCCCAACAGCTTCACTATACTAGTTTTTATACTAAGTAGTTTTATTGTATCACTGAATAAGGTACAGAGACATTTGCAGTCTGTGTAATATATTTCTCAACAAATAGTGCAATTAGAGACAACTGGGATAAAAAACTGCCCCATTGTGAACATGTTAGAACTAAGAAATAGATAGAAAATGTGTTTCAGATATTATGGAATTTGGTTGAAGAGAATTAGCATTTCAACTTAACTGTTGGCCTGTCTTTGTCTTTGGTTCGCACGCTCTTTTATTAATACCCACCAATCATATGCACTTCTTCATAGCTATCTCTATCTCTACTGGCCTACCATTGCTGTCTGTTTCTCGTTCTGCTTTTACTTCTCATTAGTAATTTGTGAAGGATTGTTCATTATGTATCTCAAGTCTTGTAAATTACTGTTAATTTTTGCTTGAAACAATGGGAAAGAAGATTACGCTATTTGGGTAGGTGACTTTGATGATATACACAAGGAAACAATTCTCGATGCCAGAAGTAACGATATCGAATAGGAGCTTCTTGGTAAGTCGTACCATTTTCAGTTTTTTTTTCTGAAAACTTTAGTTTTGGAATATCCCCACATATATCTCGCACCATGATTTTTTAGATTTAATTTTGGGGAAAAAAGTGCGACTTACGTTCAAGTAAATACGGTAAATTATTTAACTTTCAAATTCTTAAGTATGGTCATTGGTTAAAGACTGGATTTATAAAACGCACAAAAGAGAGCAATATAGCAAGTACAAGTAGCTGTAAGCAACAAGAAAACATTGATATTGTATCCAGATCAAATGAAATTGATAAGGGTGTGTCATCTGACATCTCTAGAGAACCAACTAGGAAGAAAATGAAAAATCTTCGTAAGTATGATATGAATTACTTGAAATGTGGATTTTCATGGATGAGAAATGAAGAGGAACCGATTCCAAATTTTGTTCTATTAAAAATAAATCATGCTCATAAGTCATGTTTTTTGTTTATATGAACATATAAATTCAAATAAAATAGACATTTACAATGAAATATACTTTATTTATTTATTTATTATTATTTTGATAAGGGGATACTTGGTAATAATGAAAATTTAAAGAGGGGATATGCGGATATCTGAAGTTTGAGAAACACTGCTCGAGATACATGAATGAGGTCTTCCTTCTCCATGACAATGTCCAACCTAACACCAGTTTGTGCATGAGGGATGCAAATGCAACATTTGACTGGACTTATGTTCCCCCCCCCCTCTCCAACCCATAACCTGAATTGGACTCTCTCCCTCCCTCCCTCCCCACCCATTTGGCACTCTGAAGGATTTACTTTTGAGGAATACATTTTGCAGACAGTGAAGTGCTGAAACAAACTGATTGTGAAGGCTTCAACATTGGTGTAAAGACTTAGCACCCTATAGTGTTTTTTTCATTTCTCAGTCAGAAATGACAAAAATATATAGAAAATTATGGTGACTGTTGGAAAATAAGAGAATGCTCACAAAGGATTGGGAATTAATCATTGTAAAAACCATTGTTAATTATATTTTCTGAGGGGAAAAGAAAAAAAAAGCAATAGAAGGCTTATTTTCATACTGTTCCTCATATATAAACTTTTTAATGTAACTCCCACCCACAAAAGGTTGTATAACTATGATATATTAGTACCATGGGTGGCCAATGGATTCCTTATTTACATTTTTACATAATCTGGAAATTCTGCTCTATACTAAACATGGAAGTTTTTCAGTCCACCTGAGGCCTCCAGTAAATGGAGCAGTGGTCTTACACTGAACAATGAAATTCATCTCCCATCTAAAGAAAGTCACAAACATTCATGTCCATGGTGCCATGCTTAACTTATATAAATAACTGAAATAAAAAGCCAAGAGGCTTCACTTCGGCGATGCAAAATTATACAAATTAAGTGGATATTGAATCCAACATTATTTCAAAGCCAAATGTATAGAAACTACGAGAGTTTTGTGCTGAATATATAGAAACTATAAAAGTTTCTGCAGATCCAAGCATAAGCAACCTTTCAGGACAAGGGCAACTCATGGCAAAGGTGGAGTAAGTTCTGATCACTTTCCTCAGTATTCTCCATAATGCAAAGCACATCTCCTTGTGGACATGTATGATGTTATGCATTATGGGAAGGGGTCACTACCCAGACCAGTTTCGACCTCTGTTGAGGTCTCATCAATGGGAGCCAAACCCAGATATAAAATACCCAGGTTGAAGTGATGCAGAAGTCATTCTTTCCCATACGAGTTGCCAAAAGTGTCACATTTTAAAAGGTACCAAGAATTACTGAAATAAAGAGCCAAGAGGCTTCACTTCAGCGATGCAAAATTATACAAATTAAGTGGATATTGAATCTCAGTGTAACTATTGTAACTCAGTGAAACAGAATTTTACTGCAGATCATAAAAATTCTCCCACACAAAACAGTTTCAAATGAAAATAAATAAACAAAACAGAAATCCAACCAAAAAAAAAATTTTTTTTTAATCTTCCAGACATAGAAATGTTTTGGGACAATTTGGAGAAAAGGGCAAAGATAATAATGATGGTAAGTGCCTGTTGGATTTTTGTTCAGGACATGGACTAGTTATTACTATGTTTCAACATAAAAATATGCACAAATTCACATCAAGAGAAGATGCAAGAAATAAGAAAAGTCTCATCAACAACATAATAATTGACAGTGATCTTTTCCCACTGGTTCAGGACCCAAGAATATACAGAGAATTTGAAATAGGAGGTGATCACTATTTAGTTTTGAGCAGGATAAAATTGAATTTCATCTTGAAAAGAATGGTGTGTAAGAACTCTTTCATTTTTTCTTGAATGGTGTGTGTGTGTGAGAGAGAGTCAGTCAGTCAGTCTACAGTTCACCTCTAAAACCTGCTTAACTTTTTAAAATGAATCAATGTTAAGCAGGTTTTAGAGGTGAATTATAGACTCAGATACATAAACATCATTCAAGAAAAAATGAAAGAGTTTGAAAACATGAACCATTCCTTGGAGATTCAGTGGCATATCCTGAAGAAAACATTTATTGATTCAGCCAAAGAGGCATGTTGTCTGCAAGGATAGAAAAATTAGAACTCCATGGTGGACACAGGAAGTTAAAGAGACAGTGAAGGAAAAGAAGAAAGCATATCAAAAGTTTCTGACAAATAAGTCAGCTTGTGCTTTTAGAGAATGCAGAGAAAAATGTAAGAAATCAAAGCACTGTATAAAATTAGCTAAACAAAAGTCCTGGGAAGACTTTGTAAGAACACAGAAAATAAATATCAGAAAGGTGGCAAAATATTCTGGAAGCTATTGAATAAACAAAAAATGCAAGGGGAAAAAGTACTGTAAAAGGAATCAGAGATGATAAAGGAGACATGAAAACTGAAGATAATGATATTCTAGATATCAGGAGTAATTACTTTGAAAGATTGCTAAATGAAACAAACAGTGTCAGCATGATGGTAGAAAACTCCCAACAGAAATGTAATTAGGAATACATATCCATACTTGAAATAGAAAATATCATAAAAAACTTGAAATGTGGAAAGGCAACTGGAGTAGATGAAATTCAAAAGTTTTACAGTGGCTTCATTGCATAATTGAGAAGGCCTGGTCAGAGGGTTGAATTCCAGATAATTGGAGCAGAGCTCTTATAGTACCTATCTATAAAAAGAAAAAAACTGAATGTGAGAATTACAAAGGTCTTTCCCTGCTGAGTGTTCCTAGTAAGATTTATGCAAGTGTACTTGAGAAAGAGATAAAATAAATTATGGAAAGTAAGATTTGTGAAGAACAAGCTAGATTCAGGCCATATGGAAGTTGTCAGGACCAGATTTTCACTTTAAGAAAATAATTGAGAAATCTTGGGAATATAAGGATTTGTATTTAAGTTTGGTAGATCTGGAAAATACATATGAAAACTTGAAAGTTTTCAAGGCTTTCTAAACCTTTCTTTAAAGGTTTTCTTAAAAAAACTTTCTTTTTTTAAGAAAGAAATGTTAAAAGTTTTTTCTTTCTTAAAAAACTTTCTTAAGTTTTTTAAAAGTGTTTTAAACTCTTTTAAGAGCTTTTTAAGAAAAAACTCTTAAAAACTGTAGCGTTTTGAAGAGTTTTTTAAGAGGAAAACTCTTCAAAATGCTACAGTTATGTGATGTTAATTGGACATTATATTTTATATCGAGCAATGTATAGTTTCTATTAAGCTGTAATTCAGCAGTTAGAATTGAAGGAGGTACAGGAAAATAGTTTAGTGTTAAATCAGGTGTGCAACAAAGATACACGTTATCTCCACTGTTATTCATTATCTATGTGGATCGCATTTTGAAGGAAAGTGGTATTAAATATGACGTCAGAATTTTTTATTTTTAAACATAGTCTCCTTTGAGGTCTTACACTTAGTCCAACGATGCTCGAGTTTTTTGATCCCTTCCATATAGTATGATTTGTCCAACTCTTCAAAATAGGCAGTTGTTTTGGCTATCACCTCATTGTTTGATGAAAATCTCTTTCCTACCAGCCATTTCTTCATGTTTGGAAATAGATAGTAGTCTGAGGGATCCAAATCTGGAGAATGGGGGGGTGGGGGTGCGAAAGGACTTAATAGCGTAATCGAACAATTTTGCAGTCACAATTGCAGAAGAGTGAGTAGGTGCATTGTCGTGGTGAAAAACAATCTTCTTTTTCGCAAAGTGTGGTCATTTTTCCTTTACCTTTATTTCATTATTTAAACGATCCAGCAAAGATGCGTAATACACTCCGGTTATTGTTTTGTCCTTTTCCAAGAAGTTTATGAAGATTATGCCACGAGCATCCCAGAAGACGGTGTCTACAACCTTTCCTGCTGAAGGAATGGTTTTTGCTTTCTTTGGTGCAGATTCCATCACTATCATTTTGTAATTTGGTTTAAGCCAATAAGAATTACAATTTGGTCGGCTAAATCCAAAATTGCCTGCCCATCCTCATTCATTCAGCATCCAGGTAGATACCCAACGAGGTGCACCACGAGAAGGTGAGGATTGAACATTAGGTCAGAAGCCCTGGTCGGTTCTCCGCATTCCTTTAAAGGCTATGTGGAGGTCTCCTCTTAGTTATACAGCTTTGACCCTTAACGCTACAGTTATATGGTGTCAGTGGGGCATTATATCAAGCAATACTTAGTCTTTATTTAAGTTGTAAGTCAGCAGTTAGAATCGATGGAAGTATAGGAAGATGGTTTAATGTTAAATGTGGTGTGAGACAAGGAATACATTATCCCCTCTGTTATTCATTATCTATATGGATCACATTATGAAGGAAAGTGGAATTGAACACGATATCAAAATTGGAGATGTTGATGTCAGCTCTTTGCTTTATGCGGACGATGTTATACTTATCAATAAATCCGCTACAAGTCTGCAAGATTCCTTGACTAAATTGAATAACTGTTGTAATAGATATGGTATGAAGGTCAGCAATAAAAACATAAAGACATAGGCAGAATCGTTGAAAATGTCTACTGCATTGTGAACGGAGAACCTGTGGAACAAGTAAAACATTTCACCTACTTAGGCACGATTTTTAGTGAAGATGGCAAATTAAATATGGAAATAGACAGCAGAATCAATAAAGCTGGTATGGTAGGAAGTCAATTGAATAAATTCATATGGAATAAGAGAGAAATTAGTCAGAACACTAAATTAACTGTATACAAGACAGTGTTAAAACCAGTTTTAACTTATGGATCTGAGAGCTGGGTCAGAAGTAAAACACTTGACCAAAGACTAGAGACCACAGATATGAGAATCCTGAGAAAGATTAGAGGCTTGAACAGATGGCATCAATGGCAATATCATATTAAAAATGAGGATATTAGGAAAGAACTCGACATTGTCAGCATCCAGGAATGCGTTAGCAGAGCTAATCTCAGGTGGTATGGTCATTTAAATAGAATGGGCGAGGAAAGATTGGCAAAACAAGTGTTCTCTGCCAGTTGGCAGGAAAACGACCCAGAGGAAGACCAAGATATAGGTGGATTGATATGGTACAAAGTGCCTTAGACGACAGAAATATAAGATCTGATAATATTGAAGTCTTGGCACGTAACAGACTGATCTGGAGGAAAATTGTAGATAGGAAGTTAGTAATGATGTAAAATTTCATGTAGTACTATCATATCCTGTACACCCCTTGAGGGTACATGGCAGGAATTTGATGATGATAGTGCAGATTCCCTGCTTGCAACCCATTGTTTTGACTGTTCCTTGGTCTCAGGCTGGTAGTAATGAATCCATGTTTCGTCCACTGTTACTAAACGATGCAAAAATTCCTCTGGATTCCGTTAAAACAGCTTCAAGCTGTCCTTGCAGCAGTTCCAACGTTGACACTTTTGATCCACTGTGAGCAAACACGGCACCCATCTTGCGGATACTTTACTCATATGTAAATGTTCATGTAAAATATTATGTACGCAGTCATTTGAGATTCCCACAGCCTTAGCAATTTCATGAACCTTCACTCTTCTATCATCCATAACCATATGTATTTTTTCAATAATTTCTGGAGTAGTGACCTCAACTGGGTGTCCAGAATGTTCAGCGTCACTTGTGCTCATATGGCCACTTCAAAAGTCACTAAACCACTTATAAACCGTTCTAATCGAAGGTGCAGACTCACTATAATGTTTATCAAGCTTAGCTTTGGTTTCCTGAGCTGTTTTGTCTTTCAAAAAAATGTTTAATCACTACACGAAAATCTTTCTCATCCATTTTTCACACATCACGGTACTTGATCGATTCAAATGAACCCCCAAACACAGAGTAATAGATCTATCTGACTGAAACTTAGTGTGTGATCCTCCAGCAGTTGCTAGCAATTAAAAATACTTGTGGCACCATCTCTAAGACTTTGCACGCACTTATCGAACAGCCCTCGTAAATCATCTATTTTATTATGTGTATGCCACTTGGAATCCTAGTTTAAGGCTGCATAGGTAATCTTCTAGTACAATGTTCATTTTTGTTATATACAAGGTGTGGCTATTAAATAATGAGACTGGTTGCAAAAATGTGGTTTATTATTACAATTGTGCAACTTAATTGTTATCCCCTTCAACATACTCCCCTCCTCTATCTATACACCATTGCATACGAATTTTCTATTGTTGGAAGCAGTGCTGCAAGTCATCAGGTGTTATCTGCTTCAGTAGCTCTGCCATTTTCTCCTTTACCTCATCCACTTACTGAAAATGGGTGCCCTTCAATGTGGGGGTTTCAACTTTCGAAAAAGGTGAAAGCTGCATGGAGCTAAGTCTGGTGAGTAAGATGGATGGTCCAACACTAGGATCTTCTTATCAGCCAGATATTGCTCTATGGACAGTGATTGTTCTTCCACAGATTACATCGGGGTCTCTTCTTCCTCACTTGTTCTCTTAGCTTGGTCAGAACTTCAAGGTAATAATGTTGGTTAACTGTCTGATCCTCTGGTACCCATTCAACCAATACCACACCACTGATATAAAAATAAAAATTAAAAAAAAAAAACGATCAACATTGCCATCAGTTTCAACTTGCTCATTCTTGCATTTTTTCATTCTTGATGACATTGGAGTTTTCCAGTGCATCAATTGTCTCTTTGTTTCTGGATCATACTGGAAAATCTACGTTTCTAAAGTTGAAATCCACATTGAAGGGCACTCGTTTTCAGTCAGTGGATGAGGTAAAGGAGAAAACGGCAGCACTACTGAGGCAGGTAACACCTTATGACTTGCAGCACTGCTTCCAACAGTGGAAAATTTATATGCAACAGTATATAGATAAAGGAAGGAGTACGTTGAAGGGGGGATAACAATTAAGTTGTACAATTGTGATAATAAACCCCATTTTTGCAACAACTCTCGCTATTTAATAGCCACACCTTGTATTTCTCCATGTTGATCACTATTGTTGTATTTCCTTTATCTGCTTTGAGTATCATGATGTTTTTGCTGCATTGTAATTCTTTGAGAGCCCTTAATTCTGATTTTGGGATGTTTCATGGTGGTAGCTTAGTTCTAAATAACATAGCCAAAGTTTGAATGAGGACAAGGTCTGCAGAATCTCTTGGAAGATGACATAATCTCTTCTCTATGTGTGCTATGATGTCCACTTTTGGAATATTCTCTGAAGATAAGGCAAAGTTAAAACCTCTAAAAGATTATTTTCTTTATGAAATATAACTTTAGAAGACAGATTAATTATGACATGGGTGGTCTAGTTGTTTTGTATATTTTTCTTTTTTCTCACTTTAGCCAGTTGAATTTTTTGTTTAAATTATATTTAACAATTTATAAACGATACAGCTTTATTGAATGTGTGTGTGTGTCTACAATTTTGAATGTTGACAAAGATCCACTGTGTCATTGGTGAACAGATTAACATCTAAACTAGCTAGGATTTCAGATGGCGAACAGAACAGATTAATTATGACTTCAATGGTCTAGATATTTTGTGTATTTTTTTTTTCCCCCACTTAAGTCAGTTGAATTTTTTTCTTAAATTATATTTAAAAATTTTTAAAAGATACAACTTTATTGGAGGTGAGCATGTCTGCAATTTCCTATAACTATGCTGGTAGCAATGCTGCTAGTTCCATGTGCATGGAGAACATAACCTGATCAATTTTTGAAAATTCTTATCTCGTTGCTGCAAATATTTCTTTTAAAATTGCTAATTCTCTTTGTTCTTTTATAGATCTTATCTGCTTTGGCGGAATGGAATGTATGTTTGTTTAACAAACGTCAGTATAATATCGTTATCCCTAGAACTCACTAGAAAAGTTAATCTGTTGTTCTTTTGTTCAGCATGAGATGTCTCTAGCTTAATCACTTTCTGCCACACCATGAGCTTCTAGATGATGATGAATATTTTTGTCATTTAGCAAATATTCATGTAATTTCCAGTATGGAAACCACATGTTTCGTAACATAAATATATTTATTAAAATAAACAGTATAACCCATCAAGTTTCATAAGTTGTCACATTGTCACTCAAGACACTACTTCATGCCTTTTATAGCTGCTAACTCTATATAAATCCAAAATCTTCCCACCGATCTAATATTGCTCAGTGCTATCCAGAAAAGGACAATCCAGCTAATTAACGCTCTCTCTCTCTCTCACACACACACAAGGCAGTGCTCTGTTGAATTAGCCATTATCGTTTTTCTCCACTTTCATTGAAAATCATAGATTCTTCCTTCCTTCTTACTGTCTTGCACATATTGCTCTGATATGCTGTGGGTCTTGCTGCCTTCTGGGTGTTGGTCAGATATATATAAAAAAAAATCTTTAATCTAAGAAGTCTGAAGAACATGGAATTTTTGCTAGCCACAGGTTTCTTGGAACACTACAACAGTTCCTTCCTGATAACGTCATACAAATTTGAGTGATCATTATTGAGGGCTGTGAAGCTTTATGCAATCAACCTGGTGTTTTTTCTTTTGATTCACAATGGTAGTTTAAAAAATATATTGAAAAATGAAAATTTGTTGATTTTGTCTTAACATTATTAATCTGTTAATATAATTTTTATGTATATACATATATGTGTAGAACCTATATAGCTCAGCTGGTATTGATGGTGCCCGTTGGTTGGAAAGACTTGGATTTGATTCTTGTCTACAGCTTGAAGGTCCCTATATCAGTTCCTTTAAATTGAAGATGAAATGGTCTCATACAGAGGTGGCATGGTTTTTCCACATAGAAACTGAAAACTATACAGAATATATGTCAGATCTGTCGAAAATATTAAGTGCTAACAAATTGCACTGAGTGGAGCATTAACATAATGAGTTTCATTGTGAATGCATTCCAGGCAGGCAATTACTGTATTGGTGCAAAAAAAATAAAATAATAATAATAATAATAAATAAAAATAAATAAATAAACAAGATTAGATAGATCCTTAAGAAGCATTATTACATCAGTAATGAAACAGTTTTACATGATTTAGGATGAAAATAATCTCCAAGTTCAGTACTGATATGCATTTCAAATAGACCACAATCATAGTTAAATAGGATTAGAAATGCAAATATAAAGATTTTTATTGTTTAGAAAAATACAGTCTAGTTTGCACATATTTTTTTTTTCTCTGCATGCATGTCTGTAGCATTGAACAGCATTTTCTAAAGTTTGCCCCACTTTAATGCTCTTTGCCCAACATTGGGATCCCATTCATAATTTCATTGCAAGCAATCTCTAATGTTCAAAAAACTTTCTCCAACTCATTGCATCTAATTTTTTTTATTCTTCATATGCATGTTGTTTTTTTCTCGAGGAGAGATCATTTAAATGCAAAGTAGTGCATTCGTGAATATGATATTATCCATAGTTTCAAAGCCAGTGAAATAATTTGCACAGTGGGGTAAAACATGCTGCCACAGAGATCTCTTATTTCTAGCTGTGACTTCAAGCAATGAAGCACTAATGTTTTCAGGTGCATTTCTGATTATACAATTTTTGCTACCCAACACGTCATTATTGGCTGCAATGTGTTGAATGGCAGAAAATATATTTTAACATTTTAATTCAAGTCAGAAATGCCTGGTGCATTTTCTAATAGCAACAAAATTATAAAATGCATGGCATTTTCTTTGTAGTTATTGTTCAACCATGAGACAAAAATAGTTTGTAAATCCTTCTGCAAACAATGTTGTTATTACCCTTGTCTTTTTATTTGATCATACAAAAGAGTGCTTTTTGAATAGGCCTTAAGAGCTCTTGGATTTTCAGCTCTGAACACAAATGTATGCTTCAATTTAAAATCACCAGATGCATTTCCACCTAATAAAAGTGTCAGACAGTTTTTTGGAATTTTGTATCCAAATTGTGACTTTTTGTTTTATACTAAATAAGTTCAGGAAGGCATTCCCCCCCCCCCCCCAAAAAAAAAAAAAAAAAACAGTCCAGTTTCATCCACTTTTATAATTTGTTTATCCTTATGACTGCTCATAATGCTCATGTGTAAATGTTTCATTAGAGTTTCCACTTCTCATTTAATCAAACAAGCATGCAAGCCAAAGTTTTATAATATGCTTCTCTTTTAAGCCTATTATAAAACTTTGGCTTGCATGCTCGTTTGATTTAATGGGATTCTCTTTTGTTTACAGTCCACAATCCATGTTGTTAAAAGACATTCCATGTTACATATTAGAGAGCTTCTGTGTCTAGTGATCATTTTTGACATATAAGATGTATTTCATGCTCGTTATACTGATTCTTCTTGACATTGGCTCATACCGATGATTTACTCATTTCTTTGCAGCACACAATTTTAAAACACAATGCACCATCTTCATATTTATTCTGTTCTTATTGTAAAAACGTTTCTTACATCCTTTACATTTCCTTTTCTCACTCATAATTGAATATAAAGAGATAATAAGTTGCACATAAAAATTTTTAAAGTGGCTATCTTTGTTCTGCAGTATTGTACTATATCACGGCTATTTACTGTATGAACAAGAACATTTGAGAACTTTTTGGATCCTTGGAAATGCAGAATTTTCGAGAATGTTTTCGTAATGCTCAAGACCATACTGCCTTAATTTTGTAATGCATTGCTACTCCCATGTAATGAATAACTGTTAATGTAAAATGAAGTCAATATAATTGTCTTTCTGACAAAATTACAATAAATGTACTGTAATGCATTTTATATACATCTTCAAGGCCCACCTTTCCTAATTAGGTTGTGGGGGCAACAGCTGCAAGAGGAACTTCCAATGGTCCCGATCCTCTGCCACCAAGCTCAGGTGTTCTGAGCTTGGTGGCAGAGAATCAAACGTGTCCACCCAAGGTTTTGGATATAATCTATCCAGCGAGTCCTTGGCCTTCTACGTGGCCTCCCACCCTCTGGCTTGGCAAAGAGGGCCTGCTGAGGGAGCCTCTCTTGCGGCATTCTGACCAGGTGCCCGTACTAACGTAGAAGCAGCGGTTGAGTATTGAGGGTTTCCCGAATTGTAGAGCTTCTGACTCTGTCAAGTCTTGTCAGCCCCACAACCCCTCGAAGGAACCTCATTTCAGCCGCTTGGATTCGTGTCCGCATTCTTTCAGTCATTACCCAACTCTCATGACTATAGGTGAGGATGGGGACATAGACTGTATTGAAGACAGCCAGCTTTGCCTTCTGGCTTAACTCCCGCTTCAATACTACCGAACGGCCAAGCTCCTGCAATATTGAGCTTGCTAAGCCAATTCGAGTATCTAGCTCTACGTCCCACTTTCCATCATTCGTGAATATGGACCCAAGGTACTTAAACTTCTCCACCTGCCTCATTGGGACTCCACTTACATGTAGAGTGCACTGGGATGGTTGTCTTGAGACCACAAATGTTTCAGTTTTGGCCATACTGATCTTCATTCCGGCATCTGCACAAACAGCTACAACCTATCCAGGGTCTGCTGGAGGTCATCTGTGGAAGAGCTAAGCAGAACTAGGTCATCTGCAAAAAACAGACATCCAATGCTACATCTTCCAATTCTGACACACTCACTGCCTTGGCTGTGCCTATCAATCCAGTCCATAAATATTATGAAAAGGAGGGGTGACAGAACACACCCTTGGCGGAGGCCAACGGAGACTGTAAAAGGTTCAGACTTTGTGCTGTTTACCCTGATACAAAACTCTGGGCATTCATACAGGGACTTGATGGCAGCTAATAGTTGGCCATCCACTCCATACTTCTGTACTACTTGCCGAAGCTTATCCCAAGAAACCAGGTCATATGCCTTCTCCAAGTCCACAAAACGTGTAGACATTCTTGGCATATTCCCAAGATTTCTCAAAGCCTTGCCTTAAAGTGAAGATTTGGTCAGTTGTGCTTCTACCAGGGTGAAAGCCACATTGTTCTTCCTGGAACTTTGACTCAACTATGCTCCTGCACCGTCTTTCCAAGCACCTAGCATACACTTTCCCAGGCAGGCTGAGTAGAGAGATGCCACGATAGTTACTGCAATCCTTCTGGTCTCCCTTCTTGAAGACTGGTATTATTATGCCTGTCTGCCATTGCTTTGGTGCTCGCCCAGGTATCCAAGCAGCCTGACACACTAGAGTCAGCCAGAGAACACAGTCTCGATTTAAGGCTTTTATCATTTCAGCCGAATTTCATCATCACCAGCAGCCTTGCCCGATTTTAGCGATTTTATTGCTAAATGGACCTCTTCTGCTGTGAGACTAGTCATTGTCCCAATCTGCACCTCTTGGATGTCCACAACTGCTGGGCCACCCGGGTTAAGAAGGCTCTCAAAGTATTCCCTCCATCTGTGGAGGATATCCTTCTTGGTTGTTAAAAGTGCACCATCAGAGACCTTAATTGCCCTTGCTGTGCACGATTTCCTCCCTCAAAGGCGGTGGATGGTCTGCCAGAATACTTTGTTTGCATTTGCATAGGATGAGTCTAATCTTTTTCCAAGGGATTCCCAAGCCTTCTGCTTTGCTGTCTTTACTGCCTCAGTAGCAGCTTTTCGTGCCTCAGCATACCGCAAACGCATCTCAGGTGACCTGACCCTAAGCCAAGTTAGGTAGGGCTCCTTTTTTGCCCAGACAGCTTTTTGGACTTCTTGGTTCCGCCAAGGTTTCCTTTTCTCACTGCCCGTTGCCACACTTAGCCGCTTTCTGCCACAGCATGAGAGTGCAGAGGCAATGACAGCTGTTCTGAACAGCTTCCACTCCTCCTCAACATCTGAAGTATACGCGGAAATCTCTTTGAACCTGGAGGAAATGTCATCTACAAAATTCTTCCTCGCAGCCTCATTTTCCAATGCCTCCCATTTCATGCGGTATAGCTGCTTAGGCCTACCAGTGTTGATGGTAGCATCTGGTTTCTGAAGCCGTAGAGTGCACACAGCAAGGTTGTGGTCAGTTGACAGTTCTGCCCCCTCTCCTCACACGAACGTCCAACACTGAGGAAAATAGGTTTGCTGAGACTATAAAGAAGTCAATCAGAGACCTTTGTTCTAGTGTATCCCTGTACCAGGTATACTTATGGACTTCTCAGTGCTGGAAGACGGTATTCATTATGGACAAACTGTTAGTACAGCAGAAGTCCAACAATTTCAACCCATTCACATTAAGTTCAAGGGCGCCGTTCCTCCCAACCACACCCCTCCATGTCTAGTCATCTGTTCCAACATGTGCATTGAAGTCACCCATTAGCAGGACTGATTCCATGTCTGCCACCCTGTCAAAAGCAGCATCCACTTCCTCGAGGAAGGCAGAGTATTCTGACTCCAGATTAGGTGCATAGGTTTGCACCACAGCCAAATCATGGTTTTTCATCTGAAGCCTTAACACACATACCCGTCCCCCCAATGGGATCCACTCAGCAACACAGTCTGACAGCTGGGGGCTTGTGAGTATCCCCACACCCGCCTGAGCAGACATTGTCGGGCTCACACCAGAGTAGTAGAGCTTCCACCCCTTATCCAGGTCGACAGTTCCAGAGCCTCTCCTCTTGGTCGAAGAAAGCCCGACTAAGTCTACCGGTAGCACTTGGCTTCCTTGACCAGTTCCAACTCCTTCCCTGTCAGAGAGAAGATGTTCCAGTTGCCTAAAGCCATAGTCTGATGCCATTGTCGTTGCCATTTCCGTCCTTTTGCAGAACCATTTCTTTGCACTGCCCCTAAACACCTCCCCAAAAGGATAGTGGACCCATTGATGGAGTTTCCTCTAGCAGAGTGCTGAGGAGTGGTGTGTAAGGGAGACTGTAACATATTTTTCGAATGGGTCCCTCTGCCTAAAACTCCAACGCGTCCCTTGGTAACCCACGCGATGGACGATGCGGTATGAATATTTTTTGATGGCCTGATCATGTTACAGTGTTTGATAATGTCCTGTTAGCACAAGACGAAATGACACAGCAAAATAGGAAAGATTCCCCTCGAATACTCTAATAGCATTCGGGGGAAGAAGCAAGGGAAGAAGAGGAGGGACCAGTCTACAGATAATATAATAGATGTATATTACATGAAGTAAGGCATGGTCCAGCATCAGACACCTCAGGTTTGCCACGCCTGTACTCACTAAAGTGAGCCCCTGAGGAAATGCATTTTACACTAATTATAAACCATATTATATGAGGTGTTTCTGTAATTGCTTTTTAGATATATGAACAAAATGTTACAACATTTCTTTGTAATTAAAAATTTCTTTATTGGTATACAGTATAAAATAAGTTGAGTTTTATTGTAGAATTTTAGTTCTTAAAATTTGGTAAATTGGTTATTTTTCTTCTTTCATTATTAGGGCAAAGGAACATTTGAAGAAATCTAAGAAGAAACCATTAAAAAAATTTAAATCAAAAGCCAGGTATGGAAGTTTTAGTTGTGATACAATGTATTTTACTTTCTAATTAGAGAATTATAAAGCCATTCTTAACTCATAAACTTGCCTCACAGTTTTGCATTGAAAACTTTAGTATTTACACATGCTTCTCAGTGTAATCTATAAACAAATGTAAAACTTAATTTCATTTATATTCTGTAGAAAGATTAGCTATTAACATCAAACGCCTTATTGTATACATGAGCATGCATATGTGCATGATACACACAGTGTTTCTGGACATTAAAATGATATCTTTGGATGTCTCCCTCTAATCATATCCAGTGTTCATGTATTCATGTCTATTATTCATATCTCTGGTATTTGCAGTGTTTCCAGAAAAACGAGTAGTTCCTATTAGTTCAGTCAGATTAAGAAAAATAGTGGAAATTGTTTGAATATAGAACAAAAGAGTAAAAGTCTTCATTTTATTTTTATCTCAATGTCACAAACTATGAAAAGGAAGATAATAAATATCTTTCATCATATTCTATGATGAAGTGATAACTTTGTAAAATCCATAAGATAAAAGAGCATGTTCACTTTTATCGATCTAATTTTTAGTTTAATTAAAAGAAGGGGTGCTTAAGGGTCAAAGCTGTATAACTGAGAGGAGACCTCCACATAGCCTTTAAAGGAATGCGGAGAACCGATCAGGGCTTCTGACCTAATGTCCAATCCTCACCTTCTCGTGGTGCACCCTGTTGGGTATCTACTTTGATACTGAACGAACGAGGATGGGCTGGCAATTTGGGATTTAGCCGACCAAATTGTATTCTTATTGGTTAAACCAAAATAAAAAATGATGGTACAACATGACAAAATTTCATGCCGGCTGGGGCGTCGCCCGGTTAAACAAGGCCCCCGTTGTTTTCGCCAGGGAACCAGGGCGAACAGCGAAAAGTCAGCTACTGGAACAAATCTGAAAACCAACCCCAACTCAACATCACCAGAGTTAAAGATCGGTACTATCAACGTAAGAAGCCTGAATGGCAAAGAAATGGAGCTAGCTGAGGAATTAGATAAGTACCAGATCGACATAATAGGGGTGACTGAAACAAAAAAGACCAAAACTGGTGAGATCTTTCTGAGCAATAAATACAAAATGTTATATTCAGGCAATGACAATCAAGGAAAAGAAGGAGTAGCCATAGTATTCAACACAAAATACGAGGCTAATCTTCTTGAATGGCAGTCAGTCTCAAGTAGAGTAATGTGGGCAAATATGAGAATGGGGAACTGGACAATGAGACTTATTTGTGCCTATGGTCCCACAGAAGGTTCTACTAAGGTAGAAGTGGAGGAATTTTTTGATGCTTTAGAAAAAGCAACTGACACAATGAAAAAGGAAAAGTTGGTCCTTGTTGGGGATCTAAATAGTAGAGTAGGAAATGATTGTGAGACATACAAAAATATTTTGGGAAAATTTGGAGAAAAGAGCAAAGCTAATCATAATAGCAAATATCTGTTGGATTTCTGCTCAGGACATGGACTGGTTATTACTAACACCATGTTTCAACATAAAAATGTGCACAAATTCACATGGAGAGAAGAGGCAAGGAATAAGAAAAGTCTCATTGACTATGTTATTGTTGATAGTGATGTTTACTCCCTGGTGCAGGACACCAGAGTGTACAGAGGATTTGAAATTGGAAGTGATCACTATTTAGTGTTGAGCAGGATAAAATTGAATTTCATATTGAAAAGAATAACATGTAAGAAAGTTTTAAAGCGAATAAAAGTTGAGCAGCTCTCAGATGTGAACTGTAGACTAAAATACAGAAATATTATTGAAAAGAAAATGAAAGAGTTTGATAACAGGAATCAAACCTTGGAGATTCAGTGGCAAACTCTGAAAGAAACATTGATTGATTCTGCCAGAGAGGCATGTGGTGAGGTTGTTTGTAAGGATAAAAAAATCAGAACTCCCTGGTGGACACAGGAAGTTAAAGAGGCAGTGAAGGAAAAGAAGAAAGCATATCAAAAGTTCCTGGCAAATAAGTCAGCTTTTACTCTTACAGAATACAGAGACAAATGTAAGAAAGCTAAACAGTGTGTAAAACTAGCTAAACAAAAGTCATGGGAGGACTTTGGCAAGAATATAGAAAATAAATATCAAGAAGGTGGCAAAATATTCTGGAGGTTGTTGAAGAAGCTTAGGAATGGAGGAAAGAGTGCTGTAAAAGGAATTAGAGATGATAAAGGTGAAATGAAAACAGGAGAAAAAGATATCCTTGAAGTATGGAGTAATTACTTTGAAAAACTGCTAAATGAAACAAGCAGTGATGACAGCACAGTGATAAAAAACACTGACCAGGCATGCAGTCAGGAATACATATCCATACTTGAAGTAGAAAAAGCCATCAAAGGCTTGAAATGTGGAAAGGCAGCAGGAGTAGATGATATTCGACCAGAAATGCTGAAGTATGGTGGTATAAGAGTCTTACAGTGGCTGCACTGCATAGTTCAGAAAGCCTGGACAGAGGGACGAATTCCCGATGATTGGAGTAGAGCTCTCATAGTACCCATATATAAAAAGGGAAATAAAACTGAATGTGAGAATTACAGAGGTATTTCCCTACTGAGTGTTCCTGGCAAGATCTATGCAAGTATACTTGAGAAACGGTTGAGAAGAATTGTGGAAGAAAAGCTTGGTGAAGAACAAGCTGGATTCAGGCCAAATAGAGGCTGTCAGGATCAGATCTTCACTTTACGACAAATAGTCGAGAAAGCATGGGAATATAACAAAGATCTGTATTTAAGTTTTGTCGATTTGGAAAAGGCATATGACAAGGTGCCAAGAGAGAAGCTATTCAATACGCTGCAGTTATATGGTGTCAATGGGGCATTATATCAAGCAATACTTAGTCTTTATTTGAGTTGTGAGTCAGCAGTTAGAATTGAAGGAAGTACAGGAAGATGGTTTAATGTTAAATCTGGTGTGAGACAAGGATGTACATTATCCCCTCTGTTATTTATTATCTATATGGATCACATTATGAAGGAATGTGGTATTAAACCTGATATCAAAATTGGAGATGTTAATGTCAGCTCTTTGCTTTATGCGGATGATGTTATACTTCTAAATAAATCCGCTACAAGTCTGCAAGATTCTCTGACTAAATTGAATAACTGTTGTAATAGATATGGTATGAAGGTCAGCAATAAAAAGACAAAGACAATGAAAATAGGCAGAATCATTGAAAATGTCAACTGTGTTGTGAATGGAGAACCTGTGGAACAAGTAAAACATTTCAGCTACTTAGGCACAATTTTTACTGAAGATGGTAAACTAAATATAGAAATAGACAACAGAATCAGCAAAGCTGGTATCGTGGGAAGTCAATTGAATAAATTCTTATGGAATAAGAAAGAAATTAGTCGGAACACTAAATTAGCTGTATACAAGACTGTGTTCAAACCAATTTTAACTTATGGATCTGAGAGCTGGGTCGGAAGTAAAACACTTGACCAAAGACTAGAGACCGTAGATATGAGAGTCCTGAGAAAGATTAGAGGCGTGAACAGATGGCATCAATGGCAATATCATATTAAAAATGAGGGTATTAGGAAAGAACTTGACATTGTCAGCATCCAGGAATGCGTTAGCAGAGCTAATCTCAGATGGTATGGTCACTTAAATAGAATGGGAGAGGAAAGATTAGCAAAACAAGTGTTCTCTGCCAGGTTGGCAGGAAAACGACTCAGAAGAAGACCAAGATATAGGTGGATTGATACGGTACAAAGTGCCTTAGACGATAGAAATATAAGATCTGATAATGTTGGAGTCTTGACAAGTAACAGACTGATTTGGAGGAAAATTGTAGATAGGAAGTTAGTAATGATGTAATTTTTTCATGTAGTACTGTCATATCCTGTACACCCCTTGAGGGTACATGGCAGGAATTTGATGATGATGATGATGATGATTAAAAGAATTAGATACAAATATTTTGGTTTATATCTCAAACTATCTTTGCTGTCACTGAATGTATAATAGAAAATTCAAAAACATTATAAGCATATGGAGAATGGATCTTCTCATATATAATCTTGAAGGCTCCAGGATTAAAAATTATTGCACTATTAGGATCTTGCGTGTGTGTACCTAGTCTGGCCATAAATACTGTTACAACTTGAACAGTGCATAAACCTTTAATCTATCAGTAAATCATTTACAGCTTTCAGCACATACAAACCACATGCATGATATGTATATAGCAACCTTCAATGTTCGAAATGTCATTCTTTTGCCTTCATGCAAGTCTATAAGGCCACATATCGATGGCAGCATGCACAACGTCTAATGGAAATGCTGCCACTGTTTGCTCCAAATCCACCTTCAGGCTGGCGATGCTGAAGTGTTGTTTCTTGCATGCTACTCTTTCAAGCTCTGACCACAATTTGAAGTCCAGTGGATTCAGATCAGGACTTCCAGGTGGGCAACCAGATGGTGATATGTAGTCGGGCACATTCACCTCCACCCACTGTTGTGTGGTCTTTATCTTGTGTGTAGGGGCTGAGTTGTGTCTACCATTAAACAAGATGTTGTTCAGGGGAGCATACTACAAGTTCCAGCACAGTGTCTTGATACACTTGAGCAGAGGTTTTGATTCCTTTTTCACAGAAATGCAACTTGGACCCCCCCCCCTCGATATTTCACCACTCACCAAACTGATGCGGGGGGGGGGGGGTTCTCCAAATCCAGGGTGCTATTGCACATTCTGTGCAACCGTCTAGGGCATATACCTGATCGCTTTGGCAGTTAAATGACTCTTCAATGATGAAAATTTCATCTGTGAAGAGGATATCTCTGTGTCTATTGTTTGCATACCATCGGAGAAGTGCCTTTGATTTGATCACCCTCTGCCACATTAGTTGTGTTAGGAAGTGTCCAGTAGAACATCGATAGGCTTTCAACTCCATGTCATCAGTGTTAGTACACACGACATTGTTCTCTGCAAAGGATTTATCTCTCACATAATTTTCTGCGTTCTCACAGGATTATGGCAGAGGCATGCCTTCACAGCCCTCACAAGCTGTTGCGTTCTAACAGAGCATGGTAAACATGTTCTTTGCTGGTCAGATCCATGTTCTGTATTGTTATAATGGTTAATAGTCTGATACACAAACATCCTACTGATCCTGAGTGTTTTTAGTGTGTTGAAAATAACAAGTGACTGCATTCCAACCTTGTGAAGTGCTATTACAGCTACACAATTCTCATAATCTGCCCACTGCATATTAATTCATACAGCTAGCTAACTCTCTCTCTCTCTCTCCCTTCCCCCCCCCCCTGATAAACCACAGCATTTGTGTGTTTATCAGTAGAGAGAGAGAATTGGCTAGCTGTACGAGTACCACTAATGGAACCTGGCTTGCACAATTCTGTGAGCAGCTTGATGATGTACAGAAGTTGTAACAATGTTTATGAAACACACACACACACACACAGTGTTTAAGACTGTGTGTGTGTGTGTGTGTGTGTGTGTTTATTATTAAAAAGAAGAAACAGAAATTATTGTCATTAAAAATTGTGTTTCTTCTTTTTAATTATCTTTTCAAAGAAACTGCTGAATTTCTTCTTCCATGTTAAGCAAGGTTGGACTTATGTTTATTCAGAAATATGTTTTCTAATGGAAGAACTAGTTGTCCGAAATGGAATAAGTTAGAGTTATAGATTGTATGGGCTCTTGATACTGATGATTTGATAATACCATATTCTGCAAAAGATGGCAAGCAAGCTAATGGATGTAGCGGCCAGAGAAAGTAGGTTTGTGGTAGACAGAAGTAATGAGAGAACCATTTACTTATTTTATAAGGACATCAAGAAAGGATAATAAAGTTTGCTTAATTATATGGTGAATTGATCCTAGAATGTAAGTTAGTCATTTTTTTGTAGGAAGTCTTCTAGTTCTTGATGTGAATTCTTCCAGATAATAAAAATATCCATATAAAGATCTAGAGAGAGAAGATTTGGAATTTCTTCTTCTTAAGTAGCTTCTCCACTTTGGAGGTTAGCAATCATGGTATGCCAGAGTGTCCATGGCTCTGCCATTCTTTTAATCTCGTAATAGCCCTTGTTACCCATTGATTTCTTTACATCATCAAGCCGAGAAGTTCATGGTCTACCAGGAAATCTTCTTCCCTCTAATTTGGGATTTAGGACAGATATTTCCTCCTCTAAATGTTCTATCAGTTCCTTCTATTTGTCTATAGAGTTGACCATTCCATTGAATATATTAAGCATTGATAATGAAAACTTAAAAAGATCTACAGTGCCTGATTGGAAATTAAAAGACAGAAATTCTAGGGTGTCATTAAGCTAAACATTGATGAAGAGTGAGTCAATGTCAAAGCTGATATAGTTGATCAGTGGTCACCTTCTTATACTGGAAGAAGTCAACAGTATTTTTTTTTAAAAAGAAATGGAAATGACCAGTAAGAGGAATCAAGGGGTTGAAAAGAAACTTAGAAATTTTATATGTAAAACTTCCTATTGAGTCAACAGGTCTAAGAAGGATATTTAAATTTATGTAGTTTGGGCAGACCACATATCATGGGTGACCTGGATTATAGGTTCTAAGTTTTTTGAACAGCATCTTGATCAGGAGAAATGACATACAACAAAGTATTGAGCTTAATAAGTGGGATTGTTGGCAGGGTCCTTGCCAATGGTAACATAAATATTATGATTTCAAAGGAGAACATTTACATGTTTGTATGCAGTAGAGCCTAGAACAATCATAACATTACCTTTATCTGCTCTTGTAATCACAAAAATTTATTTTTTAAACTATGGGAAGCTTTTAATTCTGAAAGAGGAATATTAAGCTTTGGTGTTTTAGAACCATAGATAACTTTTGTAATCTCAAAGTATAGTTTATTTCTAAGAAAGATAAGACATGTTGCTTTCAATATTATATTGAAAATCCAATAAGAGAAACATTTTGAAACTATTGCAAACTGAAATTCACCCCCACTTAAAAGTTTCCCTTGGACTAAAAGATTAAATTCATCCTGTTAGAAGCCTATTAGAGACTGACAATCCATTTGTTATAAGGAAGTTTGCTTATCTTCTTTGAAGGTTTTCAGATTTATTATTGAGATCACAAATAAGCTTTTGATAAGCTAATTTCCATAATGCTCTGAAATTCCTATAACTAAATTAGATAGGGTCCTATCATAATTTATGCTCGCACGTAGACCTACACTTTTTACTGTATAGGAATTCAGAACCGAAATTATATAATAGAATGACTTGTTTTAAGATAGATATTGTGCACACCTGAGGATTTCACTGTTTATTTAATTCTAGTGACATTGGAATCATGTTGGCATTCTTGGACTTTTTAAAGACGATATTCTTTGTAGCATATAGCTGCAAAGAATAGCATGGGTTTATTTCTGTATGTGAGTTCTTACTAACTTCTTTAAAATCTTCACCACCACTCCAGAGGTCAGTAGTTAAACATCAATTTTTGCATCATCCTTGTATAACAGAACTATCATATGTTCTTTTCATTCCTGTGGGATCTTTCCTGAGCTGAGACTGAAGTTATACAAACATGTCAAGGGCCAAACCATTTCAGCTGAACATTCCTTTAGCACACATGCTGATATCCCATCTGGTCCTATTCCTAAATTGATAACCAGGTTATGCAAGAGCTCTTGAACTCCTCATTCTTATGCACTTTTCTCTCTTCATCCAGTGTAGTAGTAGTAGCAGCATTGTGCACCATGCAGTGGGTGCCTGTACATAAACACTGCAGCACCCTCCAAGGAAAAAATGAAAAATTTAAATTTTGTTTGTGTGTTTATAAATAATAACAATGCTTACAACATTATATAAATGCAATACAACATGTTAAAGGTTACAGCTATTACAGTTTCGACAGTGATTGAATAGTTAATAATTGGAATTGTCCGATTAATGCTTTAGATTATGAAACAAACACTGCAAACGGAATTATCACTTTGACCAATCGCGGTCAGACTCGCCAATATTCGTTTGCGCTTGTGGTTGCACATTACAAGTCATTCCGACACTGCTCATTTGGGCAGTGTATCGTATGCTTGTGTGCATTATTTCTGTGAGATACGAAACTTTTATTATTGGTGTTTGTTCGTGGTGAGGGTGAAATATTTTTAATAAAGCAATTTTTTAATATGTAAATTTATTTATTAATAAATTGGTTACTGATTAGGAAAAAAATAATTTATTTTTTATTTTTTTATTTTGTATATGCAGCACCCCCACTTAAAATTTTCACCGGCTTCCATTGGCACCATGTCACATACATCTAGTTGATAGATAGCAAAGTGAGCATTCATTATTTGAACCATCTAATATGCTTCTGACATAAGGGTATCATTTGCACTTACTAAAGTTATTCTTCAACATTCATTTTTTCTTTTTGCTTGCAGTATAGCGATAAAATTCTTTTGGATTGCCTGCACAGCCAGTTTCTTTTCATACTCAGATTTAGCTCTCCATACAATACGTGTAACTTTTCTGACCTGCACTTTATTATAAATCTTCTCACTCTTATTCTCATGATATTTCTTCCACATCATTGTGTTGTTATGGATGGTTGCACATCCCTTTTACTCTCACTCTGTTTGTTCTTTGAACTCTAGGAACACATTCAAATACTGCATTTAATCACCTTTTCAAAGCTTTTCGTGGATTGCTGATACTGTTGGTATTTGATAGTATTCTCCTGGGTTTGTTAATATTTCCAGGCTTTTTAATTCAGCATGTAACCTCTCGTAATTCGAACATCCGTATAGTTAGCTACTTTCCAGGACAGTATGGCATGAACACCATCACCAGCTGGTGGCAAAACATTTGCATTCTTAATTGAGATCCCTTCTGACATATAATCAAATCTTATACTCTTTGACCTCAAATTGCTTCTTTCACATTCTGCTTGAGATAATTGTCTTGCAACAGCTCAATAAATTTTCCTTCATTCTTATCATGAGATTTCTCTTCTGCCCAATCAGTGTTTGGATAATTTGTCACCCATAATGATTACTCTCTTAATACCCATCAGAGTAATTTGGTGATGCATTTCATCATCCCCAGCAGCTGAACCACTAGGACTATAGCAACACCCTGGTGGTTGTTGCTACAGACCAAGTGGTTCAGCTGCTGGGTATGATGAAAGTACATATTCTGGGGCTTCGACAGCCCAGGAAGATACCATGATCAAATCCATGCAGAAGTCATATACAAATAGAAAAGGTTGTATCGTCTTGTTATTAAAATCTCTGAATTGGAGATAGTTGTTGAAAATTACCTGGCTACAAAGTGAATTATATTTGACAAGAAATTCTTGTTTATTCCTTTACTCAAGTGTAAGGAAGCAAAGCTTGCATGTGAAGTTTTTCAAGACTAGGCTACTTGTATGTAGAAGCTGTTGACTTCGTATCAGTTGCTGTAGTATCTATTATGGCCCTTCCCCATAATGTTTTATGTTATGGGAAGGGCCATTACCCAGACCAGTTTCAGCCTTTATGCCTCCATATTTCAGCATTTCTGGTTGAACATTATGTACTCCTAATTATATTCCTATTGAATATTTTCTACCACTATTCTATCATTTCTTGTTTCATTTAGCAGTCTTACAGAGTAATTACTCAAGACATATTGAATATCTTACCTTTAATTTTCATGTCACTTATTATTTTCTCTATTTCTAAGTTTTTTCTTTTTCAATAACCTCTAAAATATTTTGCTACTTTCCTGATATTTACCTTCTATATTATTTCAAGTTCTTACATTTTTTTCTGTATTTTCTCAGAGCACATGTTGAATTACTTGCTAGCAGCTTTCAATATGCTTTTTGCTTCTTCTGCATGACTTTAACCTCTTTAACTTCTTCAGTCCCAATGGAGTTTGATTCTCTATTCTTACAGACACCTTTGCCACTGAGTCTCCAAGGTTTGGTTCTTGTTTTCAAACTCTTACATTTTTTTCTTGAAAATTGGCATATTTCAGTCTACACTGCACCTCTGAAGGCTGCTTGACTTTGATTCTTAACTTTTTACCTTGTTCAAAACTAAATGGTGATCACTTCCTATTTTAAATCCCTTGTGTACACTTGTATTCTGAACTAACAAGAATATAATCTCTGTCAACAATAACAAAGTTAGCGAGGCGTATTTCTTGTATCTTCTCTCCATGTGCACATCTTTATGTTGGAATGTATTAGTAGTGCAGGTAGATGCTTGTTATTAGCTTGGCTCTATTCTCTAAATTTTCTCAAATCATTTCTATGTGTTTAATATTTTTAGATCTCCACCAAGGATGAAATTTATGTCAATTGCCTTCTTTAATGACTCAAAAAATTCCTCTGCTTCTTCTATAGTTGAACCTTCTGTAGAGTATGAGACACAAATAAGTTTCAAATTCCTCATTTGGATATTTACTTACATCACTACTTGAAATTGCCGTCTTAGTTTTGATCTCTTTTTTCTTTGTTTCAGTAACACCAACTATGTTGACATTGTACCTCTTTAATTTTTGTGCCAATGCCACTTCTTTTCTGTTGTTAAGTTGGCATTTGTTCAGTATTGACTTTTCACTATTTGCCCTGGTTCTCTGATGAAAACAGTGGAGACTTATTTAATTGTGCAAGTTCCTCAGTCAGCATGACATTTCAATATTGTACCATCGTTGTCTTTTGGATGTAGAATGCCATTTGGTCTGCTAAACCCCAAATTGCTAGCCTATGACTGTTCGGTATCTATCACAAGAAGATGGGGATTGGAAATTGGCCAGAGGTCCTGGTCACTTCTCTGCTTTCCTTTTAAAAGGCCATGCAGAGGTCTCTTCCCAGTTATCTAGGTATGAACTCCTCACCTAGATAACCTCCCACCAATTGTATAATGTTATAATAAATCTACTACAAGTCTTTAGGAGTCTTTAGAATATGAGGTTCAACTGTGAAAATTAGCTGTTAATTAGGCACACTATAGTGAAGATGGCAAATTAAATATGGAAATAGGTAATGGAATATGCAATATTGGCATTGGATATTGGCAATATTGGATGAGCAGCCAGTTGAATCGATTAATGCAAAATAAGAGTGAAATTAGTAAAAACACTAAAGTAGCATTGTACAAGACAGTATTCAAATTAATTTTAAGTTAGAGATATGAGAGTTGAGTTAGATATGAAGAATTCTGAAATAAAAGGGAATGAGCATTTGGCATCACTGGCAGAATCATATTAAAAATGAATATTAGAAAGGAGCTTGACATTATTGGAATTTAAGAATATGAATAGTGCAATTTAAAGTGGTATAATATTTAAACAGAATGGAAGAAGAAAGGTTTGAAAAAAAATAGTGTTTGATGTCTGGGTAACAGGGAAATTGAAATATAGACCTCACAAATAATATATTGATATGGAAGAAAATTGATAGAAAGCTTGTACAGTCGCCTCTCACTATAGCAAGCTTGTAGGGACCACAAAAAAAGATTGCTTTAGTGGATTGTCTGCTGTAGTGATCTTTTAATTTAGCATTGTATCTAATGCCACTTTGGTTGGAACTTTTCAATGGTTTGTTATAGTGGTTTTTGCTGTAGTGAGAGTCAACTCTAATAATATAAACATATCATGTAGTACTTTCCTAGTATCCTGCATACCTCTTGATACATATCAAGAACTGATGATGAATATTAAAATAAATTAAATTTGGACTGTTTTAATGAGAGGCATTAATTTTTGTTACTGATGGGTGTCCACAACCTACTTATTAGGATTATCTAATTCTCAGCCCTCCCATGTTAGTAAATGCAGACTAGGTTTATAGCCTTTATTGGGTGGGATTTACATAAATAAATAAACATCTGCATTTTGAATGAAAGCGCACAATGCTCCCCTGAAAATGAAATGCTCTCAAGAAAAAAGTTCTAATCACAATCATCAGTAAGAAAAGTGATGTATGCCCTTATTTTTGGATTCACAAGACAGTTTAAATTATAAGGAAAGTGAAACCATTTTAAATGACACATTCCAGCAGCTGGCTGTGCAAGTCTAAGTCATGTTCAGAAAATATGTTTAAACAAAGAGTACTACTGCTGTCTCGTGGTGTTTTATTGTGTGACAACATTTTTCTCTGTGCTTTAGGCCAAACTGCAGAATCACTCCAGCCTGACTGATTTAATATCCATCAGACTGTTGCTTGTTTGGGGTAATGTAGGATGCTTTGAATAACTTTCACTTTCCTGAGAACCAAAAAAGTGGAGGTAGAGCATGCATGGTTTGCCACACAACTGAATTATTTTTTTACTCCTTTACAGGCATATGAAAACTTTTACCCACCTGATCTAAGCGTATTCAGAACCAAGAAGATTGACTGTGTTGAGAAATAGTGCATACTTAATATTTAATGGTGGACGTTTAAATAGATTGTAGATGCTTACTGACTTATTATCATCTGTACTTTGAAAATGCAAACTCTCAGGCAAATCTATTTTAGGCAGTTTAAAATGTTAAACATTATTTTAGTAATATATGACTATTAATTAATTTATGGAAGGTGTTCTTTTTCTTCATATTCCCTGTGCAGTTTAGTAATAAATTTTGTTTGTTTGTTTTTAAAGTTTTTTTTTTGTTTGTTTAACTGCAAATGATATTCTTTTGCATAGAGTTAAAAGATACAAAGGTGGCAAGTTTTTTCCTCCATGAAACTTGGATATTTCATCCTACGAAACAAGCAAACTGGCAAGTAGAATATTAACAGTCACAATGCTCTATGATAAGATTAATCACTCCATCAGAACATTAATTCAGTTTCAGAAGAACCAAGTTAGTTGGCCATGGCAGGCCATTGAGCTTAACACACAAGGTAAAAATGTGAAATGGGAAAGACTGGTATGTCCAACTATTAACCTATCAGCATCTCAGGAGTGGTGTTTAAAATTTGGAAAAGTTGGCAAAAGCTTGTATACAGAAATGAGTTGACAGAGAATCCATACTTTGCAATGAACAGCATGGGTTTACTAAGGGAAAGGTCATATTTGAGCAACTTGCTGACATTTTATAATGTTACAGTTCAGTTAGACAAGAGGAATGGATACACCATGACTTTTCCAAGACTTTTGACAGGATACAGCATGGAAGACTGTTGTATAAATTGGAAAATATGGGAATCATCATCATCAAATTCCTGACATGTACCCTCAAGGGGAGTACAGAATATTATGATAGTACTACATGAAGAACTCACATCATTACTAACTTCTTATCAATCTGTTATCTGTCAAGACTCCAACATTATCAAATCTTATATTTCTGTCTTGTAAGGCAATTTTTACTGTATTAATCTGCCTATATCTTGGTCTTTCTCTGGGTCTTTTTACTGCCAACCTGGCAAAGAACATTTGTTTTGCTAATCTTTCTGTTTAAGTGACCATACCACCTGAATGAGTGTTGCCAAATTAAAATTACTAAAGACAACTAAATCTTTAAAAAAAAAAAAAAAAAAAAAAAAGTGCTAAAAAGGAGTTGAAAATAAAAATTTAAAGCTAGAATTTTAGAAGTAGTAGCAGATAGTTTTCAGTTACTGATTTTACTCAAGAAAAAGTGGTACTTGCATTTAGCTAAACACATCTTCCAAGTGGTCTTCTGTGCTTAATTCACATGAATTTTCACTTAGATTTTCAGCTTTATCATATGTGACCATCATTCCTATATTACTCAGTGTAGATGCTGGTAAATGATAATCTTTACAGCACTACTTGACTGGCAAAATATGACAAATATGGGATTATATGCCTTCAGTTGTTTATAAACACCATTATTGACACCAACCATAACATTGCCGTCTGTACCAATTGCAGTGAGATTTTTGATGTCCAATTTCTTGGTCAAGAGCACTTTTTCCAGTGCAGCCACAATACTACTAGCATCACACTTTTCTAGAACTACCATGCTCAGAAATGTATGCATAATTTTGTTGAATTTCTTGATATAATAAATGATGGCAATTCCTAAAATATAATTCACTGTGATATCATTTTTACTTTTGGCATAATTTGACTGTCTGGGATGATATTTTTACAAAGATCTACTAGATGATCGAAACTGTTTCAATGATGAATAACAACAAAGAAATAATGCTAAGCTACCTCATCAGATTTCTTCACAAGCATAGTTGTAATAGGAACAGCCTTATAAGGAATTGCAGCAAGATGTTTCTTAGTTTCACTATGTTTTACAAGCTGACAATATTTAGTAGCTATATCACATTTACAAAACTTAGTGGCCTTTTCTAGCATCACCAGGAACTTCACACAGCCATTTACTAAACATTCCCATTTGCAACCACTCCCTCCTAAATTTTTGCTTGTAAGCTTTATTTGTCTCTTTGCTCATTTTTGAAGAAGGCTAATTCTGCAAATGAATTATGATCAGTCTCTGAAAACTTCCCACTTGCTATCATAACTACCAACCAGAAAACTGTGCAACAGACTAACTTGTAGTGGTGGTATCAACTTCAAGATGGCAAAACAGGCAGACTACTAGGCCACATGATTGACTGGCGTCATTGCATGTATGATACTCGCACCAAACGTAAAATACAATTCTTTATCAAATGCAAACATATGGGAAACATTTAAAACAATTTCTTTAAGAGTAGGTTATAAAAACAACTAAAAAGGCTGAAACAAGTTCTGAAGAAGTTAGATTTGGAGATAGGTGCTAGATTAAAATTTTTGGAGCGAGGGAAGAAAAAAAAGAAGCAAGATCTAGATCCAAAAAAGCTAAATTGGCAACATTGCTTGAGATTAGCTCTGCTAACGCATTGCTGGATGCTGACAATGTCTAGTTCTTTCTTAATATCCTCATTTTTAATATGATATTGCGATTGATGCCATCTGTTCATGCCCTAATCTTTCTCAGGCCTTATCTGTGGTCTCTAGTCTTTGGTCAAGTGTTTTATTTCTAACCCAGCTCTCAGATCCATAAGTTAAAATTGGTTTGCACACTGTCTTGTATACAGCTAATTTAGTGTTTTGACCAATTTCTCTCTTATTCCATATAAATTTATTCAGTTGACTTCCTACCATACCAGCTTTATTGATTCTGTTGTCTATTTCCATATTTAAAATACTGCCGTGAATATCTTGAATTTCTTATATTATATCTTAACACAGAAAATAATATTTATTTTCTGTGTTCTTACCAAAGTCTTCCCATAACTTTTGTTTAGTTAGTTTTACACCATGTTTAGCTTTTTTTAACATTAAGAAAATTATGGAACAAACTACTGCATTAGAGTAAAACTTTAGTTTAACATAAACCAAAATAAACACTTGACATTTCGACCTTCACATTAAGATCATCATCTGGAGTATACACACACACATATATATATATAAAGTAACAAACTGCACAACAGTAACTTATGCTAAAGTTACTGATCAACCATTATAACCATTGGCCTGACCTCTGATGTAAAAAAAAAAAAAAAACCTTACTACATCAAATTAAATTAAGCTGGAGAGCAACATGTTCATACCAAAAAAATTACTTGTATAAGTATACGTATAAATTACAACCAGTATGGATAGTGGCCAATAAAAGCTGAAAATTGCTTAGAGTTCTAAAATCAGGATTTAAATTATAAATTTAGTTTAATCCTTTATCCAAGTGTAAGCAAACAAAGTTTGCTCCTGAAGATACTTCAGGAGCAAACTGTGTTTGCTTACACTTGGATAAAGGATTAAACTAAATATATAATTTATAGTCTAACTAAGTGGGCTGAATTGCACCATCCAAATTCTTGGGATTTTTATGCCACCATTATAGTTAAAATTGGGGTGGTTAATCAAAATTTCACATGCTTCTTTAAATTTCTGTTCATACCAGGTTTTTGTATGATGTAAAGAACAAGTACTTTTCAAATCAATTTGATGTGGGCTGTTAAGTGCATGATCTGAGATGCCTGCATCTCCAAAATTGTTAAATTTAATGTGGCAGGATGGGGATTGTACATCCACTTTCTCCAATATAAGGTAACTTACAGGTGCAATAGATGCAATAAATTCCAGGGTGTGCTAGTGTGGAGAGAGGATCCTTAGAGGAGTTGAATATGTTTTTTAATTTTAAAGGTTTAAAAGTGGCATTATGATTATAATGGTGTAGAAGTCTATTAATTTTTTCTGATAGTCCTTTAATATATGGCATAGCTATAGTTTTACTGTAATCTATATTATTTTTTGATGAAGTTTTTTGAAGAACTTTGTTAATAGTATTTTTGCTATAGCCATTATTTATAAATGTATTGCTAATAATTTTTAATTCTTGTTTAAATGTTTGTTCATTAGAGCAAATTGTTATAGCTCTGTTTTTGAGGGTGTTGATTCCAAATTTTTGTAAAGAGTGGTGATACGAGTTAGCATGTATGAATGCTGTATGTGTAGGCTTGCAGTAAACAGTAAATGATAGACTGCCTGAGTGAAAATGTGTGATCAGTGTATAAAGTTTGACTGCCGTGTGGCCAGATAACGTATCTAAGCCAAACTATAGGTTTTAAAGTAAATGAATCTAGAGTACATTGCTCAAAAGCTTCCATATAAAAGTTAGCAGTTGGGGGGGGGGGGTAATGGTGTACCCATGACCGCACCTTCTTTTTATAGGTAAAAATTATTTTGCAACAGAAAGTAACTGGAACATGGTATGTGGACAAAGAGAGCCGTAATGTCGGTCAGAAATTTGTTCTGTAGAAGAAGAAGAATTGTGTCACTGATTGGGACATTTGTGGAAAGGGCAGAACTGTCAAAACTGACTGATAAATCATCTTTGCTGAGTGTTATGTTTTTAATTTTGTTTATGAAGTTTTGTATGTTCTTTGTATAGAAGGGGGGAGAATGACCTACCAACTCCTTGAGTATTGACGCTAATTTCTTGGCTAGGTGATAATTAGGGATGTCTATTCCCTCAATTATCGGCCGAAGCAAAATTATGTTTGTGTAAAGGGTTATCAGAAAAAATTAATGGAATTCTACACCATTATAATCTTAATGGTGTAGAATTGTACACCCAGTTTCTTATATTGGAGAAACTGGATGTACAATCCCCATCCATAAAAAAAGAACACAAGTGCCATATTAAATTTAACAATTTTGGAGAAGCAGGCCTCTCAGATTACTCTCTTAACACCCTACACCAAATTAATTGGAAAAGTACTTGTTCTTTACATCATACAAAAACCTGATATGAATGCAAATTTAAAGAAGCATGTGAAATTTCGATTAACCACCCCAATCTTAACAATAATGGTCACATGAAAATCCCAAGAATTTGGATGGCACACATTCAGCCCACTTAGTTTTCTAGCAAAACCTGACTTTAGGACTCTAAAGCAATTTTCAGCTTTTATTGGCCACTATTCATACTGGTTGTTTTTTTGTAATTTATATGTATAAGTAATTTTTTTGGTGTGAACATGATGCTCTCCAGCATAATTTGATTTTAGCCTAATAATAACAACAGGACTCTAGCTTTGATGTAGGAAGGGTTTTTTTTTTTTTTTTTACATCAGAGTTCAGGCCATTAGTTATAACAGTTGATCAGTAACTTTAGCATACCATGTAGATTGTTGTGCAGCATGTTTCTTTGTGTATATATATGTATACCCCAGATGATGAACTTAATGTGAAGGTCGAAACGTCGAGTGTTTATTTTGGTTTATGTTAAAGTAAAGTCTTACTCTAACTCGGAAGTTTGTTCCATAATTTTCTTAATGTATTCTGATCACTGTGTAAGCATGAAGGAAAGGATTTAGCTTTCTTACATTTGTCTTTAACTTTCTGTGTCCACCGTGGAGATCTGATTTTTCTATCCTTGCAAACAACCTCATCACATGCCTCTCTGACTGAATTAATCAATGTTTTCTTCAGGATTTGCCACTGAATCTGTATGGTTTGGTTCCTGTTCTCAAACTCTTTCATTTTTACTTGAATAATATTTGTGTATTTTAGTCTGTAGTTCATATCTGAAAGCTGCTCAACTTTTATTTGCTTTGAAATTCAATTTTATCCTGCTCAAGACTAAATGGTGATCACTTCCAATTTTAAATTCTCTGTACATTCTAGAGTCCTGCACCAGAGAGAAAACATCCCTATCAACAATAACATAGTTAATGAGAATTTTCTTATTCCTTGCCTCTTCTCTCCATGTAAATTTGTGCACATTTTTATGTTGGAACATTGTATTAATAATAACTAGTCCATGTCCTGAGCAGAAATCCAACAGGTATTTGCCATTGTTATTAGCTTTGCTCTTTTCTCCAAATTTTTCCAAAATATTTTTGTATGGCTGACAATTATTTCCTAATATGCAATTTAGATTCCCAACAAGGACCAACTTTTCCTTTTTATTGTGTCAGTTGCTTTCTCTCACAAGAAATTCTACCACTTCTACCTTAGTAGAACCTTCTGTGGAACTATAGGCACAAATAAGTCTCAATGTACAGTTTCCCCATTCTGATATCCCACATCACTCTATTTGATATTTCCTCCCATTCAAGAAGATTAGCCTCGTATTTTGTGTTGAATATTATGAGTATTCCTTCTTTTTCCTAATGGTTATTGCCTGAATATAACATTTTGTATTTATTGCTTAGAAAGATCTCGCCAGTTTTTGCCTTTTTTGTTTCAGTCACCTCTGTTATATCGATCTGTTACTTATCCAATTCCTCAGCCAGCCCCATTTCTTTGCTATTCAGGCTTCTTATGTTGATAGTACCAGAGCTTGAACTCTGGTGATGTTCAGTTAGGATGTATTTCAGGATTTGTTCCAGTAGCTGACTCTTCGCTGTTTTCCCTGGTTCCCTGACAAAAGCAACAGGGGGTCTTCTTTAGCCAGGCGACTCCCCAGCTGGCATGAAATTTTGTCATGTTGTACCATCATGTTACATTGTGATTTAAGCCAATAAGAATATAGTTTGATCAATTTGAGCCAGTCTGAATACAGAATACATAGCAGAGCTAATATGGTCACTTAAACAGAATGAGAGAGGAAAGATTAGCAAAACAAGTGTTCTCTAGTAAAAAGTGCCTTAGAAGACAGAAATATAAGATCTGAAAATATTGGAGTCTTGACAAGTAACAGACTGATTTGGAGGATAATTGTAGACAAGAAGTTAGTAATGATGTAAATTTTTCATGTAGTGCTATCATATCCTGTACATCCCTTGAGGATATATACCAGGAATTTGATGATGAGAATACAGTTTGGTCAGCTAAATCCAAAACTGCCAGCCCATCCTCATTCATTCAATATTCAGGTAGATACCTAACAGGGTGCACCATGAGAAGGTGAGAATTGGATATTAGGTCAAAAACCCTGGTTGGTTCTCTGCATTCATTTAAAGGCTGTGTGGAGGTCTCCCTTCAGTTATACAACTTCGACTCTTAAGCACCCCGAAAATATGGGAATGCTACTATTTTATAATGCATGGATAAGAGGATGGGGATGGCTGACTAATAGATATCAAAAAATGGTATTTGGTGGATGTAAGTGCAAAATTTAAGGTGACCTATTGTTTTCAGTGGTAAACCAATATCCATATTACAATGATTGCAAATACAACTCAGATAATTGCCCTGCTGAAACAAACCTTAACATGTAAGGATTAAGAAGTCATTTCGCCTCTTTATAAGGCCAAAATTTATCACAGGGATCAGTCTTTGGTCTCTTGTTATTCAGTCTTTACATTATTGCCATTGGGAAGGATTTTATAAGTGACATAGCTGTTTGTTGCTGGTATATAATGATGCAAAGATAGACAGGGTAATCAGGAATGTGGCTGATATGCAGTATTTGCGAAATGAATCAAATAGGATGGAATTGTGGGCATGTGAAAAGGACTGCTAGCAAACAGGAGAAAGAAGGGTGATATGGTTGAAGCTTAGAAACTTCTGAAAGGCTCATACAAGATAACAGTAGATGGAATTTTTCATTTTATGGAGAGATCCATGAAAGTAGAGATTGATGCAGTGAAGAACTGGGTAAAGCTGGATTTTTCTCTCATAGAGTGGTGTGTGTGATTGGAATGGTTGTCTTTGGAGGTTTTGGATGTAGGTAGTGTGAATGAATTCAAGAAAGGTAATGATAGCTGGCACAGGTGATAAAGTCAATATCTCTTTCATTTATATCTTCAAATTAATACTTGCAATTCATAACAGTAAATAATGACAATTTAACTGTTTTATGTATATTTTATGCACCAATGTTATCAGCATTTCACCATCAAGAAAGGCATCTGAATTCCTTGTGCCAAAATATAAATGTAATCAGATTTATTAAATATGAATAAAATATGTGTATAGTTTTAATTTTTGATTGTAATTTTTTTATTTAAATTTGCAAGTTTTATATTGAATGTAATGAGTTTCCTCTTGTAGTATATCATTTAAAATTTTTGTTTATCCTAATCTCTTTTTTTTTTTAAAAAAGAAAAAAAGCATACTACAGATGCTATGTATTAGCAGATATTGTTATTTATTTATTTTTTATTTTTTTCATTTAAGGTACAAGAGGAAAAGATAAACAGAGAAAGAAAGCAAGAAATCTCACTTTTGTAAATGATTTGTTTTTTACAGTTATAAAATAATTTATTGCTGTTAATACACAATTATTGCTTTAATAATCAAGAATAAATGAATATTAATTTTTTACTTAGCTTTGGAAAATATTCACTTACATAGTATTACTTCCAGTTTGAGCCATAATGGAAAAAAATTACAGACAATAAAGGTGAATGAAAACTGTAGAAAAAGATATCCTTGAGGTATGGAGTAATTACTTCAAAAAATTGCTAAATGAAACAAGCAGTGACAGCACAGTTGTAAAAAAAAATTAATTTTGCTGGTTTCTTGTGTTCTATTGGCAGTGGAATTTGTGAATATGTCTAAATTCAAAGTTAGCTCTGTTTCTTGAGTCACGCTTAGTGATTTGAGAAAATTTGGCAGCTTACATTTTCCATATTGTGTTATACACTTCTCGTAGACAGGCTTATACGTTGGTTATGCATAACTAAATCACTTAAGGAATTGACAACGTAGATACGAATATAAATTAAATTACACTTTAATAAATATTTTCAATATTTCAGCAATGTCACGTTGCCATCTTCAAAAGGAACTTATAAAAAAAAGGCATGCACGTAGGCACTACAACACAGTAACTGAGAATGAAGTGATGAAGCTATTGTTCTAAAGGTCCTGATGGTGCCCTCTACCAGGCTAAATAGGCGTTCTTGGCAGTTGGGCTGAAGGTCTGCTGATGTAAGCCTCCCAAAATTGTGGCAGTCTCATACAACCAAATTTGTTGAGGTTTGGAGAGTTTCTTAGGGCTGAGGCTGATTCCAGAAATAGTCTTTCGAATTTGTATTTGCTACGGTATATTACTGTAGCTTTCTTCCACTGTATTCTGTGGTGTGTATCCAGAGCATGGTCTGC
This sequence comes from Typopeltis vanoorti, assembly GCF_054136105.1. NCBI lineage: Eukaryota > Metazoa > Arthropoda > Arachnida > Uropygi > Thelyphonidae > Typopeltis > Typopeltis vanoorti. Next base: position 86,999,842 of record NC_143557.1, on the reverse strand, counting down.
AAGAACAGAATGGCTGTACTTGTGAAAATGGATGTAGTCCTTGTGTTCCAAAATTCTGATATTCGCTGTCCTGCCTGTTTGGCCAAAGTAAGACAGGTTACAGCTGCAAGGGACCTGGTGTACACCAAGTAGGTCTAGGGGAAGTGAAGCGGATAAGGGATGCCAATTTTCTGTATGGTCTGTAACAAGAGGTCAAGTCATGTTTTTTTAAGATTCTGGTAATTTTTTCTGAGGTGCCTCGTATGTAGGAAATGGTGATGGATTTAGAGTAATCATTGTTGGGGGGGGGGGGGGGAGTTAACCATTGGCTGAGAAAGTGTTTGAGGATGTGATTTAGTTCAGTGTTTAGGGCTATGTCATTAGAACAGATTAGTTTAGCCCTGTTGTATAGTGTTTTCACCACTCCACATTGCTGGTGAATTTAGCTGCCTGTATGTGTGAGTTTTCTATAAACTGAGAAAACCAAGGTTCCATCAGGCTGGTGGCTGAGTAGTGTGTCTAGGAAAGGGAGGCTGTTGTTTTCCTCTTTTTCCAGGTGAACTTGATTCTGGGGGTGTTGGTTGTTTAAGTGTGTATCAGAGCCATGTGGCCAAATAGCGAACACATCATCAACGTAGCGAAGCAACATGGTTGGTTTTTGTGGGGCAGAGGCTAAGGCTTTCTCTTCAAAGGTCTCCATAAAGAAATTGGCCAAGGGTGAGGAGAGTGGTGAACCCATGGCTGTCCCCTCGAATTTCAAAAAATACGAAGTCAACAGATGAAAAAAATTCAAAAAATTAAAAACAAACTCGACCGTCAATCAAAAACTTCCTACCACGACCGTAATCAACCTTTCTTCAGTCACCCTGAAGCACTCAATGCGCTTTCACGTGGCCACAACTTCGCCATTGCTCCCAGAAAAATACCTAGTGACGATATTATGATCCAGATTGAATGCGGAATCCGCCACCCTCCAAATCAAATCGCCAACAGTGTAAGGCTGGATGTAGCTTGTGTCCTCTCCAAAGCAAGACCACCAAAAACCAACATATCCAACAAGGAATATAAAGCTCTGCAGGAAATGAGGAATAATAAAGAAATAGTTATCACCAAAGTGGATAAGGGAAATGCAACTGTAGTACTTAACCAAAAGGACTACACAGGTAAGCTTAATGCTGTTCTATTAGATCGGGCTACTTACCTCCCTATCAAATACAATCCCACCAACTCACATATCAGAAAACTTCACAGGCTCCTTAAGAAAGTCACTTCTTTTCCTGTAGAAGTTACCAACAGATTAAAGCCATTTAACTCTATACCCCAGTATTTATGGACTCCCAAAAATACATAAAGAAAATGTGCCATTACGTCCCATAGTGGATGGCATTGATTCTCCCACATACAAATTAGCTAAACATTTAGCCAAAGAGCTCACACACTATACTGGCAACACACCATCACACATAAAAAACTCAGCCCACTTCAAAGCCAGCATAGAAAACCTTACACTCCAACATACTGATATAATGGTCAGCTTTCACATCTCCTTCTTATTCACAAATGTCCCACTCAAGGAAACTTTAGAGCTAATTCAAGCTAAATTTTCTCCCGATATCTCAGCCCTATTTCAGTTCACGATGAGCTCAGGCTATTTCGTTTGGCAGGGAAAATTCTACAAACAAATAGAGGGAACAGCCATGGGTTCACCACTCTCTCCGCCCTTGGCCAATTTCTTTATGGAGACCTTTGAAGAAAAAAAAAGTCTTAGCCTCTGCCCCACAAAAACCAACCATATGGCTTCGCTACATTGATGATGTGTTCACTATTTGGCACATGGCTCTGAAACACTTCTCTCCTTCTTAACACACTTAAACAACCAACACCCCAGAATCAAGTGCACCCTGGAAAAAGAGGAAAACAACAGCCTCCCTTTCCTAGACACACCACTCACCCACCAGCCTGATGGAACCTTGGTTTTCTCAGTTTATAGAAAACCCACACATACAGGCAGGTACATTCACCAACAATCCCACCCCCCACCCACTCCTCACAACAATGTGGAGTGGTGAAAACACTATACAACAGGACTAAACTAATCTGCTCTAACGACATGGCCCTAAACACTGAACTAAATCACATCCTCAACACTTTCTCGGCCAATGGCTACCCCCCCCCCCCCAAAAAAAAATTCAAAAAATATTGAAACCTACAAACCACAGCCCCACCCCTCCCCCCTCCACAACAAGAATTACTCTACATCCATCACCATTCCCTACATACGAGGCACCTCGGAAAAAATTACCAGAAACTTAAAAAAACATGACTTGACCTCTTGTTATAGACCATACAGAAAATTGGCATCTTCTATCCGCTCCACTAAAGACTACCCACTTCCCCTAGACCTACCTGGTGCATACCAGGTCCCTTGCAGCTGTAAACTGTCTTAATTTGGCCAAACATGCAGGACAGCGAATATCAGAATTTCGGAACACAAGCACTACATCTGTTTTCACAAGTACAGCCATTCTGGTCTTCCTGGCCATGCCATGGATACACGCCATAGAATATGGTGAAAGAAAGCTACAGTAAAACACTGTAGCAAATGCAAATTCGAAAGACTATTTATGGAATCAGCCTCAGCCCTAAGAAACTCTCCAAACCTCAACAAATTTGGATTGTATGAGACTGCCCCAAATTTGGGAGGCTTACATCAGCAGGCCTTCAGCCCAGTGGCCAAGAACACCTACTTAGCCTGCTAGAGGTCACCATAAGGACCTTTAGGAGAACAATAGCTTCATCACTTCATTCTCAGTTACTGTGTTGTAGTGCCTACGTGCACGTGTCTTTTTTTATAAGTTCCTTTTGAAGATGGCAACGTGACGTTGCCGAAATATCAGACATATTTATTAAAGTGTAATTTAATTTATATTCGTATCTACATTGTCAATTCCTTAAGTGATTTAATAATGTGTTATAAACTATTTACCAATAATTGTCCAGACACTTTAGCAATTAATACCAGCAGATGATCCCTAATATCGGGTATGTCCACCTTTGGCTTTGATCACCTCCTGCACCCTTTGAGGAAGATTTTTCACCAATCTGTGGCAGACATCAGGTGGATTTTGTCTCCATTCCTCCTCCAAACCAGCACTGAGTTCGGTGGCAGATCGAGGACATGCTGCTCGAATTCATCTTTTTATATTTTTTACTAAATAATTTAAAGAAATTACGTCAACTACGATACACATTAAAATAAATTTTAATATACTTCACTATTTCAGCAACATCACGTTGCCATTTTCAAGAAACTTAAGAACAAGACACGTGCATGCAGGCACAACAAACATTAAGTGAGGAAGAAGCAGGAAACTATTATTTCTCCTAAAGTCCTGATGTTGTCCCCTAGCGGGCAATGTTGGTATTCTTGGGCGATTGGGCTGAAGGTCTTCTGATGTAGGTTTCCCAAATTTGAGGCAGTCTCATGCAGCCAAATTTGTTGAGGTTTGGATTGTTTCTTGGGGCTGAAGCTGATTCCATGAAAAGCCTTTCATATTTGTATTTACTATGGTGTATTATCGTGGCTTTCTTGCACCGTATTCTATGGCAGGTATCCAGCGCATGGTCAGCAAGACCAGAGTGGCTGTATTGTTGGTGAAACCGGATGTAGTCCTTGTGTTCTGAAATTCTGATATTTGCTGTCCTGCCTGTTTGGCCAAAGTAGGACAGCTTACAGCTGCAAGGGACCTTGTATACACCAGGTAGGTCTTGGGGGGGGTCTTTAGTTGAGCAGATAAGGGATGCCAATTTTTTATATGGTCTGTAACAAGTAGTTACATCATGTTTTTTTAGGATTATTGTAATTTTTTCCGAGGTGCCTCGGATATAGGGTATGGTGATGGATTTAGAGTAATCCTTGTTGTGATGGGGGAGGGGGGGGTAGCCATTGGCTGAGAAAGTGTTGAGAATGTGATTTAGTTCTGTGGTTAGGGCATTGTCATTTGAACAGATAAGCTTAGCCCCATTGTGTAGTGTCTTAATGACTCCATATTGTTGCAAGGAGGGGTGGTGGGATTGTTGGTGAATCTGCCTGTATGGGTGGGTTTTCTATAGACTGAGAAAACCAAGGTTCCATCAGGCTGGCAGGTGACTAGTGTGTCTAAGAAAGGAAGGCAGTTGTTTTTTTTTCTTTTTCCAGGGTGAATTTGATTCTGGGTTGTTTGTAGAATTGTCTCCACTCTCCCCACCCTTGGCCAACATTTATATGGAGACTTTTGAAGAGAAAGCCTTAAACTCTGCCCCACAAAAACCAACCATTTGGCTTCGGTATGTTGATGATGTGTTCGCTATTTGGCCACATGGCTCTGATGCACTCCTCTCCTTCCTAAGACACTTAAACAACCAACACCCCAGAATGAAATTTACCCTGGAAGAAGAAAAAAACAATTACCTTCCTTTCTTAGACACACTAGTCACTCGCCAGCCTGATGGAACCTTGGTTTTCTCAGTCTATAGAAAACCCACCCATACAGGCAGATACATTCACCAACAATCCCACCACCCCTCCTCACAACAATATGGAGTCATTAAGACACTACACAATGGGGCTAAACTTATCTGTTCAAATGACAATGCCCTAACCACAGAACTAAACCACATTCTCAACACTTTCTCAGCCAATGGCTACCCCTACCCCCACCCCCTCACAACAAGGATTACTCTAAATCCATCACCATACCCTATATCCGAGGCACCTCGGAAAAAATTAAAAAAATGCTAAAAATAACATGATTTAACTTCTTGTTACAGACCATATAAAAAATTGGCATCCCTTATCCGCTCTACTAAAGACCAACCCCCCCCCCCCGACCTAACTGGTGTATACCAGGTCCCTTGCAGCTGTAAGCTGTCCTACTTTGGCCAAACAGGCAGGACAGCAAATATCAGAATTTCGGAACACAAGGACTACATCCATTTTCACAAGTACAGCCATTCTGGTCTTGCTGACCATGCGCTGGAAAGCTGCCATAGAATACGGTGGAAGAAAGCCACGATAATACACCATAGTAAATACAAATATGAAAGGCTTTTAATGGAATCAGCTTCAGCCCTAGGAAACAATCCAAACCTCAACAAATTTCGCTGCATGAGACTGCCTCAAATTTGGGAAACCTACATCAGAAGACCTTCAGCCCAATCGCCCAAGAATACCAACATTGCCTGCTAGGGGGCACCATCAGGACTTTAGGAGAAATAATAGTTTCCTGCTTCTTCCTCACTTACTGTTTGTTGTGCCTGCGTGCACGTGTTTTGTTCTTAAGTTTCTTGAAAATGGCAATGTGATGTTGCCAAAATATTGAAGTATATTAAAATTTATTTTAATGTATATCCTAGTTGACGTTGTACTTTCCTTAAATTATTTAGTGAAAAAATGCATGACCAAAGTCTAAGCCTTTCCACGAGAAGCTCGAATTCATCCCACAGGAGTTTGATGGGATTGAGGTCAGGACTTGCACAGGCCAGGGCAGTCGTTTAGCACCCATCTCTTCATACCATTGCATAACAGCTGCAACTTTGTAGCACGAAGCATAGTCTTCTTGATAGTAACATAGGTCTGTACCATAAAAACTCCATGGTGTGGGAATGTTCTTGAACTTCAAATAACTAGTGTTCAGACAATTCTTGGAAGATTAAGAGGAAGTTTCTATTTTCATTCTACACTTTATTATTTGCAGACTATATATATATATATATATAAAAGAAAGTGCAATCAATAAATCTATGGCAATAATTTATTTTTTGAACTTTATCAAAATTATAAAAATAAGATATACTCTTTAGTTCAAGACGAAATGGTGATCACTTCCAATAATTGTCTATTGCTTGCAATTTGTGTTGAGGCAACTAATTAAATAAAATTTAGTAAAACCAAACCTTAGAAACTAAGATGTCGGAAGAAAATAAAGTAGAACAGGTCTCACTGGTGCAGGACACTCTGGTGTCCTGCACTAGTGAGAAAACATCACTATCAACAATAATATAGTCAATGAGACTTAATAACTTAATGAGACTTAACAACATAAGAAGGAATGGCAAAGAAATGGAGCTGTCTGAGGAATTGGATAAGTACCAGATCGATATAATAGGAATGACTGAAACAGAAAAGACAAAAACTGATGAGATCATTCTAAGCAATAAATACAAAACGCTATATTCAGGCAATGACAATCAAGGAAAACAAGGAGTAGCCATAGTATTCAACACTAAATACGAGGCTAATCTTCTTGAATGAAAGGCAGTCTCAACTAGAATGATGTGGGCAAATATGAGAATGGGGAACTGGACAATGACACTTATTTGTATAGTCCCACAGAAGGTTCTACTATGGTAGAGGTGGAGGAATTTTTTTGAGGCTTTAGAGAAAGCAACTCACACAATAAAAAGGAAAAGTTGGTTCTTGTTGGGGATCTAAATAGCAGAGTAGGAAATTATTTTCAGACACACAAATATTTTGGGAAAATTTGGAGAAAAGAGTAAAGCTAATAATAATGGTAAATACCTTTTGGATTTCTGCTCAAGACATGGACTGGTTATTACTAACACAATGTTCCAACATAAAAATGTGCACAAATTCATATGGAGAGAAGAGGCAAGGAATAAGAAAAGTCTCATTGACTATATTATTGTTGATAGTGATGTTTTCTCACTGGTGCAGGACACCAGAGTGTACAGAGGATTTGAAATTAGATGTGATCACCATTTCGTCTTGAGCAGGATAAAATTGAATTTCATATTGAAAAGAAGAACATGTAAGAAAGTTTTAAAGCAAATAACAGTTGAGCAGTTCTCAGATGTGAACTGTAGACCAAAATACACAAACATGATTGAAGAATAAATGAAAGAGTTTGCGAACAGCAATCAAACCTTATAGATTCAGTGGCAAGCCATGAAGAAAACACTGATTGATTCAGCCAGAAAGGCATATGGTGAGGTTGTCTGTAAGGATTGAAAAATCAGAACTCTGTGGTGGACACAGAGGCAGTGAAAGAAAAGAAGAAAGTATATCAAGAGTTCCTGACATATATGTCAGCTTGTGCTCTTAGAGAATACAGAGACAAATGTAACAAAGCTAAACACTGTGTAAAACTAGCTAAACAAATGTCATGGGAGGAACTTATTTGACTACATTCTTTGGTAGAAAATAAATATCAAGAAGGTGGCAAGATATTCTGGAGGTTGTTGAGAAGCTCAGAAATGGAGGAAAGAGTGCTGTAAAAGGAATTAGAGATGATAAAGGTGACATGGAAACTAGAGAAAAAAAGATATGGAGTAATTACTTTGAAAAATTGCTAAATGAAACAATCAGTTATAGCACAGTGGTAAAAAAACACTGACCTGGCATGCAATCATGAATACATATCCATACTTGAAGTAAAAAAGCCTCAAATGTGGAGAAGCTGCTGGAGTAGATGATATTCGACAAGAAATGCTCAAGTATGGAGGTATAAAAGCCGTACAGTGGCTGCACTACATAGTTCAGAAGGCCTGGACGAGGGACGAATTCCAGAAGCTTGGAGTAGAGCTCTCTTAGTACCCATCTATAAAAAGGGAAATAAACCTGAATGTAAGAATTACAGATGCATTTCTCTACTGAGTGTTCCTGGTGAGATTTCTGCAAGTATACTTCAGAAACAATTGAGAAGGATTGTAGAAGGGAAGCTTGGTGAAGAGCAAGCTGTATTCAGACCAAATAAACACTATCAGGATCAGATTTTCACTTTACAACAAATAGTTGAGAAATCTTAGGAATATAACAAAGATTTGTGTTTAAGTTTTGTAGATCTGGAAAAGGTACCAAGAGAGAAGCTATTCGAAATTTTACAGTTATATGATGTTAACGGTGCATTATATCAAACAATACTTAGTGTTTATTTGAGTTGTAAGCCAGCAGTTAGAATTGAAGTTAGTACAGGAAGATGGTTTGATATTAAATCTGGTGTCAGACAAGGATGTACATTATCCTCTCTGTTATTCATTATCTATGTAGATCACATTATGAAGGAAAGTGTTATTAAACTTGATACCAAAATTGGAGATGATAATGTCAGCTCTTTGCTTTATGCAGATGATGTTATACTTCTAAATAATCTGCTACAAGTCTGCATGATTCTCTGACTAAAGTGAATAACTGTTGTAATAGATATGGTATGAAGGCAAGCATTAAAAAGACAAAGACAATTAAAATAGGCAGAAACATTGAAAATATCAACTGCTTTGTGAATGGAGAACCTAAAGAACAAGTAAAACATTTCAACTACTCCTGACAATTTTTAGTGAAGATGGTAAATTAAATATGGAAATAGACAACAGAATCAACAAAGCTGGTATGGTAGGAAGTCAACTGAATAAATTTATATGGAATAAGAGAGAAATTAGCTATATACAAGACAGTATTAAAGCTAATTTTAACTTATGTATTTGAGAGCTGGGTCAGAAGTAAAACACTTGACCATACACTAGTAACTGCTGTTATGAGAGTCCTGAGAATGATTAGGGGCATGAACAGATGGCATCAATGGCAATATCATATAAAAAAACAAGGATATTAGGAAAAACTTGACATTGTCAGCATCCAGGGAATGCGTTTGCAGAGCTAATCTCAGGTGGTATGGTCTCTTAAACAGAATGGGAGATGAAAGATTAGCAAAAGAATTGTTCTCTTCCAGGTTGACAGGAAGAAGACCAAGGTGGATTGACACAGTAAAAAGTACCTTAGAAGATAGAAATATAAAATCTGATAATGTTGGAATCTTGACAGGTAACCAGCTGATTTGGAAGATAATTGTAGATAGAAAGTTAGTAATGATGTAATTTTTACATGTAGTACTATTATATCATGTACATCCCTTGAGGGTATATATCAGGAATTTGATGATGATATTCATTATCTATATGGATCATATTATGAAGGAAAGAGTATTATACCTGATATCAAAATTGGAGATGTTATTCTCAGCACTTTATTTTATGCAGACGATGTTATACTTTTAAATAAATCCAGTAGAAGTCAGCAAGATTCCCTGACTAAATTGAATAACTGTTGTAATAAATTTGGTATGAAAGTCAGCAATAACAAGACAAAAACAATGAAAATAGGCAGAAACATTGATAATAATCAATAGCATATTGAATGGAGAACCTATAGAACAAGTAAAACATTTCAACTACTTAGGCGCAATATTTATTCAAAATCAGCTGACACCTTTTTTTGTTCCCGTATTGGGAGCAGGCAAGACTGTTTTAGCCCCATATAACTTTTTGGAGACTGAGTGGTCAGTCCAATCTCCACTGATAGCCAATCAGAGATAGCTGGCCCAAGGCTATCATTAATTAATCGGTAATCAGTGAAGAAGGCGGCTTACAAGTGCCGCCATCTCGTGGGCTCTAACCTAACACAGTATTTTTAATATCTGAAAATAGTTGGGTTCGAAGGCTGATTTTCTTGAGGTTATGGGACGAAAAACCTGAGTTTGCAGGAGAAAAAACCCGCTTGCTTGTGCCAGAGATCAACAAACTTGGGAACTGGTCGAAAAAAGCTTAGAAAATGTTCCTCTAGTCTGCGACTGGATTTGAACACAAGCCTTTCTTCATGCAGTTAAGTGCGTAGAGTGCAAACACCACTTCTACTTAGCTACACTCCTGACAATTTTTAGTGAAGATGGTAAATTAAATATGGAAATAGGCAACAGAATCAACAAAGCTGGTATGGTAGGAAGTCAACTGAATAAATTTATATGGAATAAGAGAGAGAAATTAGCCAAAACCCTAAATTAGCCGTATACAAGACAGTGTTCAAACCAATTTTAACTTATGGATCTGAGAGCTGAATTAGAAATAAAACACTTGTCCATAGACCTTAGTGATCACAGATATGAGAGTCCTGAGAAAGAATAGGGGTGTGAACAGATGGATCAATGGCAATATCATATTAAAAACGAAGATGTTAGGAAAAAACTTAACATCGTTAGCATCCAGGAATGTGTTAGCAGAGCTAATCTCAGATGGTACGGTCACTTAAACAGAATGAATGGGAGAAGAAAGAATTACAAAAGAAGTGTTCTCTGCCAGGTTGGCAGGAAAAAGACCAAGATATAGGTGGAAGTGCCTTAGAAGACAGAAATATAAGATCTGATAATGTTGGAGTCTTGACGGATAACATTGATCTGGAGGAAAATTGTTGATAGGAAGTTAGTAATGAATCAAGTTCTTCATATAGTGCTATCATAATATCTGGTACACCTCTTGAGGGTACATGTCAAGCATTTGATGATGACATACTTAAAAAAAAAAAAAACTTTCTTTTTAAATGCTCACCTTAGAAAATTTACAATCTTAAAAAGATCACTGCTTTTCATTATTAATTAAGGTGAATAAATAAATATAATGATAATTAACAAAATTTAAAATGCCCTTTTAGTTCACATTCTGTGTGAACTACAGGTTGAACACCACTCTTCTACGGCATACTTTGTCAGGAATAAAATCTTTTATCTGAAATACTTATATTAACAAATTGATTTCTAATACATAAATGACCATAGATTGATAGAATTGTTTTTAAATTGATGGCCTATGAGTTGCTGAGATTTCAGATATGTGGTTCCTTGTTGAGCTGCTAAGATCTGTTATGAACCACATATCTGAAATCTCAGCAACACATGGATCATCAGTTTAAAAACAATTCTATCTATGGTCATTTATGTATTAGAAATCAATTTGCTAATATAAGTTTTTCAGATAAAAGAATAAAATTCTGTTCAACTGCATGTGCATCTATTACTTTGGTTGTGGATTTAGAAATTTAGTTAGTTTAAGTTTTAGTTCTTTTTTTTTTTGGCAAATGTCAGGGATAGGTATATTGTAATCATGGTGACGTTCACTTAAGTGAGCATCTAGATATCTAATCATAGATCCAGTGTAAGTGGTTTCGCTATTGGGTTGGCAGAGAAACTGATAAACCACACTACAGCACTGTAGAATTTTGTGGGTTATTTTCTTTTCTGTAATTTTTTGATGATTTGATAATTTTGAATAATTAGCGAAAACAACTTTATGATCAGAATATTTAAATATCTGTTTTGTAGCTTTATACAGTAATTATTGTTTATCCAATGTCTGTAACAGTGATCCTTCAAATATTCGAACCTTAGGTCAACTGATCCCTGAAATTATACTATAATCGCACCTGTGCAGTCAGCCAAATTTAATTGTTTTTTTTCCTTAACATAAAATGCCACTTTTTATTGATATGGCAAAGTATGATAAACTGCAAAAATATCACTAAAGGGATAGCATAACTGGGGGAAATCATAATATTGTCAGTTTTAAAAAAAAAAAAGCATGGAATTTAAATAAATTCATCACTTTTTTCTTTAGTAAAAAGCGACACATATATATAAATCAGGATTGCATCCTAATGGGTTTAATCCTGATTTATATATGTGATCTCTTGTTTGCATTTACTTAGCCTATGTCTACATCAATGTTTATTCTTCTTGCTGTCTATTTACTATTTTATATTGCAGACTCTCGCATTTGCCTTTAGTTGGCTAAGAAATATCAGTTTATATGTTAAAAATCCAGCTGTTATTCGAGTTTCATTCCTGTCAACTGTCTACGGGAAATTTATATTTACAGTTACTTTGTAAATCCGTAGGCTGTATTTTTTTAAAATGCTTTGAAACGAACTAGTTTTTCCAGGAATGATTCACTCATCATTTTGGTGCCACAATTAATCGCAACACTTAGAGAGTAATTAACTTTTGGTTTTGGAATCGTTTTGCTAGAATGTACACTATGCTAAGACTGATGTTAATCAGTCATATATGTTTCTCTAAGTAATTAAATTTATTTCCCGACCACTTTTATGTTATCAGGCATTTAATAATACAATAATGTATTGTACACTATTACAATAAAATATGTCAGAAACATTTGTACATTAAAATTATTTCATTTAGAAATTAGTTTATTAATAATAATAATAATAATAATAATAATAATAATCTAGAATGGACAAGCATTTAGAAGAATTATGTAAATTTACTTAAAAGCTTGTTGTCATCTGAACAAATTTAGGTATAGGCTTTTTATGTTTTGTTCCTGCTCTGCAGATGAGGTTGATCTTTATTTAAAAGCTAAATAATATAAATTAGGTTTCATGAAAAGTTAATTAAGGCAGTATGTATTTTACTTGTATAAATGTTCAAGAAATACACACTACCCAGAAGAGGGTTAGTTGTCTGTTATTAAAAATATGAAGTTAATACATGAAACCATTTTACTCAGTGCAGATTTTTAGCATATACTTCTGCCTCTTTAACAATCAGAAATTAGCGGTGTTTGTTTTTAGAGAAATAAAACTCGTAATTAAGGCAGTTTGGATGCATTAGTGTAGATGTTTAGAAATTTGCTAACAGAATCAGATGATTTTCATCACAACTAATTTAGCTCAACACAGGGTTCTTATACCCTCCTCGTCAATAATAACATCCTGGTTGAAATTCACACATTTCATATAATAAATGGTGTTTAAATGCAAATATATAAATGAGTGAAGCAAAATATTTATTGCTAATAACCTTAAGCATAAGGAATGAACTCGTCTGTTTACACTTATTCATCCCCCCCCCCTCACACACACACACGTATACTGTCTGTCTGAAAAACAATAATGAGCATTTGTTGCACAAATCTTCAATACAAATTAAACAGACATAAAATAATTGAAGTATAATTGTTTCTACTTGATATCCTTTGCAGTACATTGACAAATGCTTCCATTTCATTAATTAAAACATTAATGTAAAATATTCTACGCATTAATATGTTAGCATAAATACTAATTTTATTCAATAAAATTGTGAAATTGTTGCAATACAGAAGAAACACAAGAATAAAACATGGGAGATATGCATTTCAGTATAATAATAATAAATGTTTCTTTTAGTGGTCATTTACGGTAAATTAACGCCAGTGAAATGCATAATATGTTAATAAAATTGATTAATTTAAGGTCTTTCGAAACTTGGGAAAAATTGGTCATGTTTGAAATAGCTGCTCTGACTAAATGCTTATAGACAGTGTGCCTGTTAAGTAATGAGACAACAAATATTATATCAAAACAAAGAACTATATTTGGAATTGTCAATTACGTGAATTCAAAATAAACTCCCTCCAACTCCACACAACATTCGATCTCTGGGTCATGCCACATTGGATGTCCTCAATGTTGCTGAAGCACTCCCCTTTCAAGGCACAACTCATCTTTGTGAAGTGGAAGAAGTTTGTGAGATCCAAATCTAGCAAATAGGGGAGATGTTCGATCACACAGATAGACTTTGAAGCTAAAAACTACTTCACAGGCAGTGAGTAGGCACATTGTCATGCAACAGAAACCTGTTGCTGTTGTGGAACAGTTCTTTCCTGACGTTACATGGGTGTACAGACATTGCATTACTCCTAAAACAGACTAAATAGTTTGTTGTGATAATTCTTTCTCCATGCTTCAGGAATCTTTTAATAGCTCCCTTTTCATCATATTGATGAAACCGAAAAGCTTCAGTGATAATGTTAGATTAACAGTAACATGAAAAGCATGCATTGGTCTCAAGAGTAGTGCTTCCACGAAGCATACCCTCAAGTTAAAGATCCTTCAAATCGTCAAACAAAAAATTGCTTTCCCAACAATGTCAGATAAACGATATGTCATGGAGTGAACAAGTTTATTAACAAAGAAATATATGTTTACCTATGATGATACGTACATTCACAACTTGGTCTAATTGGAGCATTAACGGTAGATTACATGCTTGAAATGGGCACCTTGTCTTTCAAGACAGGTTTTGTGGCGCATGAGAAGGTTCTCTGTCATCTTGGAGAACAAGGGTTGGGTTGAGACATCTGCTGGACATATCATGTAATTTTATACCTTAGTTCATCAAGGTTTGAAGGTGGGTCATGGTGGAATACCTATTACTTCAAATACCCTAAATGAAGGCATCAAGTGATGTAAGATCAGGAGAACATGAAGGGTGCGGGAATTCTGTGAACCTTGAAATGAGCCTCCCGGGGAAGTGTTCTGATAAATAAGCTCTAGAACCATGTTATGTGTGACAGGTTGCTCCATCCTGTTGGAATACCTGTGCTCAAAATTGAATGTGTTTTGCATGACACATCCTGTGTGAACAAAACCAACACATTCTCAATGTAGTGTTTGCTATTTAAGGTCACAGTTACACCACCCTATTCAGTGACTGGAACCTCTATATTAAGGCAATGACTATTGCTTGGGGCACACTTACAGAAATGACGAACAAATTGCTCATAAACATGTCTTAGGCTTGGACCATTTGCTCTACCAACTCCTTATGAACATAAATAATGCTCAGCAATAAACATCTTTTCTTCCAAGTCAACACCACTTCTACAGCTAAATGTAATGGTGTAGACTCTACACATGCTCTGTGCATGCAGTCGAGTGGCTTATTCTCATAGCACGTGTACTTAATGTGGGGGGGGGGGTCAAAGTTTTTTTTTACCATATATATTTATGTGTGGGAATTTTAAAATTTTACTATAAGAAATATTTATTATTATCTTGAAGGGCATCGGCTTTTATTTTTGAACTGCACGTCACCCAGTTAAATAGGCTTCCACTGTTTTTGTCAGGGTACCAGGGCAAACAGTGAAAAGTCAGCTACTGGAACAAACTCCAATTCGACATCTGCAAGAAGAAGAATAAACCCAACGTCAGAAGAACTGAAGATAGGAACCATCAATATAAGGAATATTAATTGAAAGGAAATCGAACTTGCAGAAGAATGGAAAAGTACCACATGGACATAATTGGCATTGTTGAGACAAGGAAGATAAAAACAGGTGAGATCTTACTATATAATAAGTATATGAAGTTATAATCAGGCAATACTGTTCAAGGAAAGAAAGGAATAGCATTCACCAAAGGAATTCAAACGAAGTACTAAATAAACTTAGTTGGAAGGCAGTTTCGAATAGAGTGATGTGGGCACACTTCAAAATGAGGGAAATGAACAATGAAATTTATTTGTACTTAGCATCTAACACAGTGATTTTCAACCTTTCAGACAGTGCAGGCCGCATTAAAAATTTTAATGTAGCCCGCAGGCCACTAACCTATACTGCGGTATTTAGAATTGTAAGAGTTTCCAGATTCACAAGGACTTTATGTGCTTCATTCTGGAGAACTGCTCACTTAAGTATGTGCTTCCTAATAAAGTGCACATCTTCAAAAGCATGCCGGCGATTAGGCAATGCGTCCTCAGATATGTAGTCTTTGTAAAATGTAAGCATGGGGCACATTGAATAATTTTTCTCTCAAGAAGAGTTGTTTTGGAGTTCAAACAGCTCCATTTGTACTGAGCCTGACATTGTCTTTGTAAAATGTAAGCAAGGGGGCATATTGAATAATTTTTCTCTCAAAGAAGAGTTGTTTTGGAGTTCAAGCAGCTCCATAAGTACTGAGCCTGACATTTCGCGCATTGAAAATAAATCTAAATAAGACTGTTGGTTATGAAAATCACTAAATCTCTCTTCAAACTCACTTCACAACAGCTAATTTTGTAGCGTATTCATCAAAAGACGAACAGTTGGACTCATCAAGAAGCTGAAAATGAGTTAAGTGTTTTTTTGCACATTGTGCCTCCCAAAGTTTGAGCTTGGCCACCAAAGCTTTGATCTGATCAAAGCTTTATAACAAAGAAATATTAAAGCGTGTGCACCAGTTAATCTTTGGATTGTAGCCATGTTATTAGGTCATTCATATGCAACGAGATGTCAGTCACAAAAGCAAAGTCTGTCATCCACTTCAGATCATTGAATTCTGCAATCAGCTTCCCCTTGGTTTGCATGAACTGCTGTACTTCGCTCCTTAAGTCAAAGACCCTTTTAAGAACCTTCCCTCTGCTCAACCAACGCACACCGCCGTGATCCGCTTCGCACTCTTGGGTCAAAAACTCTTGGAATTGATGATGATTCAATCCTCTTGCCCTAATAATGTTGACGACAGTCACAATAACTTTCATGACATTCTCAAATCCAATAGTTTTCGCGTGCAAATTCTCCTTGTGGATTAAACAGTAGTGATGGACGAAATCTTTTCTTTCTAGTTCCGGTTCTTTCTGTAGCAGTGCAACAAACCCTTTGTTCTTTCCCACCATAGCATGTGCACCATCAGTTACCACACCCTCGAGGTTGGTTAAGCTGAGGTCAAAACGCTGGAGCGTTTTCTTGGCGGTTTCAAGAATATCAGTGCCTTTCATCATTCCCTTCGTAGGTACAAGCGCTAGCAGTGAATTGTTGATCAATGCCACAGACAAAGGTTGCCAGTTGTGCTGTATCCAGTGGTGAGCTATGGAAATTTTAACAAAGGGCTCGCATTGTCGAGAGAGAGAAAAAAAAAAAAAAGCCGTATTTCACACAAAAACGTTTATCAATACAGCTTGTGTACAAATTCCAATCAAAATGTAAAAAAGTATGAGAGAACAAACAACCTCTAGAGGCTATCATTTGTAAACAAATATTTCATGATCTAAACATGAAATATTTGCACACAATAAACTGTTAATTTATCTTACATAATGTTTCAAAAAAAAATTTTTTTTTTTAAATAAAGTAAACAAGGGGCTCGCAAATTTGAGAAAAATTTAACAAAGGGCTCGCGCTTGGCCCTTATAGCTCGCCACTGGCTGTATCCTTCGCATCTGTGCTCTCATCTAAAGCAAGTGAATATAACGTAAATTTGGACAACCGTTTTTTTTTTTTTTTTTTAAGTTCCTTCGATGTCATTGGCAAGTTCTTCGACACGGTGTCGAAGAACCCCAGACAAACTCGGTTTTTAGCACTTATTATTTGGGCACAGAATTTCCCCAGCAACGATGAGACACTCTTTCATAAACTCGCCATCCAAGAAGGCTTTTAATTTTTTAGCTTTGCGGCTATTACATAACTTACTTTGACGCTCTCTTCTCTCTCTCTGCCTTTTAAACGTACCCTGCTGGCATTTTAAATCAATTTGGAGACGGTTCACTTTGTCCACACGAAGCTGCCCTTGAAGGTGATCGAAATTGGACGTATGCTTTGTCTCATAGTGTCGATTTATATTGCAGTATTTCTCAACCTGTGGTCCGCGACGATGGGACAGGTGTCTGCCGGCAGATTTAAATTAAATATATATAAATATTTAATTATCTAAACAAATTAAAATTGAATAAGTAAGTAAAAATTATTGAAATCAAATGGAGACTTAAAAAAACAACAAATATCGTCAGAATGTTCAAAGGTGGAAGCAATAAAACTATATTGTTCACTTCACCCTTTTTATTATTCATTATTCTGGCGCTACAAATTTAGCTGCAGAATTATTATTCCTGACACCTCCAAAGAGTCCCAGGACTCATCGCGGGAGGACACCTACAATTGTCTCAACCACTACACCGAACCTCTACTACGAATCAACGCCATCACCACCACAACTAGTATTCTATGTCTGTAAATTGCGTGTGTTCTAAAGGGCCGATTTGTCTGTATGTGGGATGAAAAACCCGAGTTTCATGGAGGAAAAACCCTGCTACCTCCGTATGAGATCGGCTAACTCACCTTCAATTGAAAATCGTCCAGATAAAGATTCCTCCCTTCGCGACGAGAATCGAACTTAGGCCTATTCCAATCGAAGGGCGCAATGTACCGTCGTTCTTCCAATTGCGCTACAGATGTGCTTAATAAAATGAATGACAATAATAAAAGAGGGGTGAAGTAAACAACAATATAATTTTGTTTAAAGGAGATGTTAAATCCCGTATTATTGTACAGTCGGGTACGAAACTCGGATCGAATCGTAGAGTTTCATGTCGAAAAAACCATCGGCGAGCCCAAGTGTAAGTAATCATTTGGGAAGTATACAACACCAGGGCAAAGGTGGAGCAAGCTCCGTCACTGTCCTTAATATTCTCTCATAATGTAAAACGCAGCTCCTAGGAGATGTATTACTGTTTTACATTATGAGAAGAGGTCACTACCCAGACCGGTTTCAGCCCTTTTGGAGGTCTCGTCAGTGAGTAGGTAGACCTGGAATATCAAGGTTTTAAGTGAACCGAACTTACATACTAACAAATTGCTAAAATGGTGTACTTAATAGTTAACGGTGTACTTAAAAGTACACCATTTTAGCAATTCGTTAGTAGAGGTATATGTAAGTTCGGTATACTTAAAACCTTGATATTCCAGGTCTACCTACTCACTGATGAGAATAGTTTTTTCGGCATGAAACTCTAGGATTCGATGGATTTCGATCCGAGTTTCGTACCCGGTTGTACAATAATACGGGATTTACCATCTCCCTTAAACTTAACTTATGTCGCCGGTAAAATAGCCTTTTGGCTTGTTATAACAATATAGTTTTATTGCTTCCGCCTTCCCTTGCTGTTTTGTCAGATTTGAAGTGAACATGTATTATCCACATTTCAACCAGTGGCTTGTTGTTTATTGTTTTTATTATTGAAGGTTTCCCTCCCTCAACCAAGGCTCAGTATATCTTGAGAAATGCTAAGTGATACCTGGACAAAGTGTGTCCTTAGTTAACCCCAGTATTATATATTTATATATTTTTCGGAAACGTTTTTTAATAATGGAAAAGTGGCTTAGAACTAGAACTTTGAAAAGAAGGGCAAATGAAACAGGTGATGCTAACCCTAATTGTGATACACATGTTGTAACGGGGAGTAAATCTGATACTATTAAAGTAGAAGAAACAAGCAGTTCAAAGAAAAAATACAGTAGGAAATACATGAAATACAATTTCCAAATATGAACTGTATAACAGTTCATATTTGGAAATCGAGTTTACTTGGTGTGTAGATGAAAGTGAACAGAAGCCTCAACGTGTTTTGTGTTATGAGGTGTTGTGAACGAGTGCATGAAACCTGCGAAACTCCGACGACATTTAGAAAGTAAACATTGTGATGTGAAAAATAAGTCAATTGAATTTTTTCAGCGACGCTTACAGACATTAAATCACGGGAAAAGATATAGTTTCGGCCATGGGTTCCATTAATAGCAAAGGCACTGGAAGCAACCTATCTCTTAAGTTTGCACATAGTGAAAACAGGGAAACATTCTATCAGGGAAAATTTGCTACATATAAAACAATGTTTGGCAACAAGTTACTAAAAGATGTTGATTTGATTCCTCTTTCAAATAACACTGTCGGTCGCAGAATTAATGATATGGCAGGTGATGTAGAATCTCAGTTAATCGAAAGAGTTAAGAAGATGCGCAGTTAATGTGCTACATAAGATATGCCATGATAACAACATTCATGATAATATTCTGTTTTGAAGAACATTGCCATCCCGAATAACTGGAGAAGAAATATTTCACACTCTCAATAATTACATAATACACTAAGGGATAGAGTGGGAAAAATGTACAGGCTTCTGTTCGGATGAAGCTCGCGCACTTATAGGCAGGCATAGTGGGGTTGTTTCTATTGTCAAAGAAGTAGCTCCGAAATAGAATTGGATACATTGTTTCATACATAGGGAAGTTAGCCCAAAGGAATGCCACCAAAATTTAAAATTGTGCTATATAACGCTGTAAAGCTAGTTAATTTTATTAAAGCTCGACCATTATTTATTGCTGAGCAGGATCAAAATGGATATTACATTGAAAAGAACAGTATGTAAGAAAATTTTTAAAAGAATTAAAGTTGAGCAGCTTTTGCAGGTTAACTGTAGACTTGACTAAACAAACATTATTGAAGAAAATTTGAAGCAATTTGAAAACAAGAACCACAGTTGAAGTCTTGGTGGCAAACTCTGAAAAAGACATTGATTGATTATGGAGTTATGCAGTGAAGTTATCTGCAACGATAGAAAAATAATAACCCCATTGTGAACAAGAAGTTAAAGAAGTTCTGCAAAAGAAGAAAGCATATCAGATGTTAATAGCAAAAAATTCAGCAGATGCCCTAAGAGAATAGAGAGAAAAATGAGAGTGAGCTAAGCTATGGGATAAAGTAACCAAATAAAAGTCATTAGTCATGGAAATACTTTGTTAAAAATAAGTATTAGAAAAGTGGCAAAATGTTTAGTAAGCTATTCAAAAAGCTTAGAAATGGAGGATAGAGTATTGTAAAAGGAATCAAATATTATAATAAAAATATGATAATCAAATGTGACATAAAATTTGAAGATAAGGATATCCGAGATGTCTGGAGTAATTACTTTGAAAGACAAATGACACAAATAGTGACAGAACTATACTAGAACATTTTCAAGAGGAATGCAAACAGGGATGCATATCAATACTTGAGGTAGAAAAAGCTATCAAAAACTTAAAATACGGAAAGGCAGCTGGAATAGATATTTGACCAGAGTTACTTAAGTATGGAGATATAAAGGTTTTGTAGTTGTTGCACTGCATAATTCAGAGGAACTTGTCAGAAAGTCGAATTTCGGCTGATTGGAGTACAGTTCTCATAGTTTCCATCTATAAAAAAGGAAATAAAGTTGAATGTGAGAATTACAAAGGAATTTCCCTATTGAGTTCCTGGTAAGATTTATACAAGCATACTTGAAAAGAAGTTGAGAAAAATGGTGGAAGAGAAACTTGGAGAAGGATGAAGTAGGTTCAGGCCAAATATAGGTTGTCAGGATCAAATTTTCACTTTACAATAAATAGTTGAAAAAGAATGGGAATATGGCAAGGATCTGTACTTTAGTTTTGTAGATCTGGAAAAGGCATATGATAAGGTTCCGAGAGAAGAGCTTTTCAAAACACTACAATTATATGGGGGTAAATGGATCATTATGTAGAGCAATACATAGTCTATAAGTTATAAGTCAGTGGCAAAAATTGAAGGAAATACAGGAAAATAATTTGATGAAAATCAGTGGCAAAACAAGATGCACGTTATCTGTATTCTTATTCATCAACTTTCTTTCACGTTATGAAAGAAAGTAGCATTAGGTCTGATGTTAGAATTGGAAATGTCAAGCTTAGCTCTTTGCTTTATGCAGATGATGATGATGATGTACATCTAACACATCTAGTGCAACTCTCCAGGATTCTCTAACTAAATTGTATAACAGCTGTAACACATTTGGTATGGAAATCAGTAATAAAAAGACCGTAATTATGGAAATGGGCAAAAACATCGACCACATCAGCTGCATTCTGAATGGACAACCCGTAGGAGAAGTAAAATATTTCAGCTCTTTTGGAAGTTTTTAGTGAAGCTGACAAGTTTAATCTGGAAATAGACTATAGATTAAGCATACCTGGTATGGTGGGTAGCCAGCTGAACAAATTTATATGGAATAATAGAAATTAGCACTCAACTGAATCAGGAAACCGTTCTGCCACTCTAGGCCAAGTGCTGAAATATTTCCTTTTTATTAAACCTATAAAATTGTTTAACATAAATGATTCTATGATATTCCTCCTTTTTCACATATCAACTAACTTTTGCAACCCACAGATCTTCAATAAATATATCGTCATTGGGAGCATTCCAGAGACCACTCACCATCTTGGTTACCTGCATCTGATTCCTTTTTGCTACTTCTTCATCCTCAAGAAACCTGGGTGACTAGACCTGAGCACAATAATCCAAATGTGGTCCAAAGTAATCCAAAAAAATAAGAGAAATTAGCACTCAACTGAATCAGGAAACACAATCCATTCATTCATCACTCTCCAATTAAAAAAATCCATGCCCCATGCCCTTTTAAACACATTCTTACCCAACTTCCAGGGATGATCTCTTGTTCTGCCACTCTAGGCCAAATGCTGAAATATTTCTTTTGTATTAATCCTATAAAATTGTTTAATTAACATAAATGTTTCTATTATATTCTCCTTTTTTGCATTTTTTTCATATTAACTAACTTTTGCAACCCACAGATCTTCAATGTATCCTCATTGGGAGAATTCCACAGACCACTCACCATCTTGGTCACCTGCATCTGATTCCTCTCCACCATTTCCTCATCCTCAAGAAACCCAGGTGACCAGACCTAACAATAATCCAAATGTGGTCGTATCAAGGATTTATAAAGAGGAATAATTGCTCCATTATCTCCGTTTGTTAGTCTGTTCTTCAATAACCCAGTAATTCTATGAGCTACCATTGGCTACTTTAACAATATGCCTTCTATTCCTCGCCTCCATCTAATACTACTCCCAATTCCCTGACATCATGAATTTCCTGGGGTACTGTTTCCTCGGTGTAGTATACAGCTTGTAATCTTTGTATACTTGGCACTTTTCTAACTATTATATCATCCATTATGTTTTGCCCATACTGTCAGCCTATTTAAGTTCATCCTGCAAGCTCTCTACATCACCTTGATTAACTATTATCCTACTCAACTTTCTATCATCAGCAAACAACTGAATATCTCCCTTCAAATTATTTCCTATATCATTTATATTCTAATTAAACAGCAGAAGTCCGAGCACAGAGACCCAGGGCACACCACTAGTCATCTGCCTTCTCCTGGATTCTGTTCCTCCATATACTTTTTTTCTTTTTTTTTTGTATCTATCCATCAGCGATGGACCCTCACTCTCTTCTATAGAGAGCATTCCACAGATCACTCACCTTTTTATCCATATCACCAGTTTCATATCCATCCCCATTTGTTGCAGTTTGCATAACAGAGGTCCATTTGATTATCATGTCAAATGTCTTTGCAAAATCTTGCAGTATCATCATGTAGCAATTCCCTTTATTAAACTTAGCTGTCACTCTTATAAAAAGCGAATTGGTTTCTAAGTTACCAACCTTTCACAAAATCATGCTGCTGCTCATAGAATATCATATAATGTTTATCCACCCATTCTGAATTCTCTTTTTGTCCAAGTTTTCTAGTACTTTGACCACTTCCTGGTGGTGGTGGTAAAAATTATAGATAAAAGAAAAGGAAAACAACAACAACAGTGACTGCAATAAAAAAAATATGAAGTGTCATCACTTTTACTAAAAAATTTGAAGTTATTAAAAATCAACATGAAAATGGTGCAAGCCATGCAGAAATCCTATGAGATCTAGGATATAGCGAGACTGAGTATGAATTATCTTCAGCTAGAAGAACAAGGTAAAGTTTCATCAACTTCGCAAAGCAGGTAACGGTAAAATTACTAAGCAAAATCTTTCGTATCACAGAAAATTTCAAACAAAAGATAATGAATGGTGATCCTAATATTGAAAGAAGCAGGCTGTTTTTCCAAGGTCTAGAAAGCTTCTTGTTATCTGTTGAAATTGTATGATTTAAAAAAAAAAAAGGGAAAGCCAAAACTGTTTTCCAATGACTGTGTTCAAAAAAAAGAGGATGCTTGCATCCTCTGCGTTTGTCCCTTGAAGTTAGACCTGGGTTCAAGTCTAGTCGCCGAAAATATTTTTCTAATAAATAACTTCTTCATTGAGTATTTTATGCAGTAAACACTTAATTCTATAATGCATTTTACACTGTATACTGTTAAAATTTATAAAATTCTTTATGTACATCCTGAAGTTCAATATCCATTTAGAATTTTTATTATATTTAATCAATGTGCCTCTGTTTTTCATGATGCGTTCATGGGACTAAATCAATACAAGCAAATTCTGAAAAAAATTTTCTCAGTAGAAAACCGCCAATATGGCCAGAAATTGAAAATGATTTCAAAACGTGGGGTAGCCTGTGTAGCTCAGTGGAAGTGGCGCTTGCATCCTCTGCGTTTGCCTGCTTGAAGTTAGACCTAGGTTCAAGTCTAGTTGCCGACTGGAGGAACTTTTTCTAAGCCTATCTTCGACCGGGTCCCGAGTTACTCAATCTCTGGCACGGGAAAGCGGGTTTTTCGTCCCTTACACTCAAGAAAATCGACCGTAGTACTCACATTATTTCAGACAATAACATGTCCTGTCAGAGTTAGGCACGAAGAGATGGCGGCACTTGTTTGCTAGTCTCTTCATCAGTAGCTGACTGTAATTGGTGATAGACACAGGCTAGGTATCTCTGATTGGCTACCAGTGATGATTGAACTGCCCACTCAGTCTCCAAAAGCTAGATAGGGTATAAAGGCCTCGCCTACTCCCTATTAGGGAATAAAAGGCATTATATGATTTTTTTAAAAAAAACTTGGATAATAGATCAAAAAAGTTCGGGTTGCTGTGTATCTATGATTATTCAACGAGCAAAATTATTATCACATAAAGAAATATCGATTTTACAGGGTCACCATCATGGTGGTTTAGATCAGTGCTTCCCAAACTGTAGGTCACGGTGCCCTTGGGGGCCGTTATTTTTGTTGAGGAAGCCGTGAAATAATGAAAACAAATTTAATATGTTTTAAGACTAAGTGTTCCATGTCATATTTGTATGTAAGATGCTAAAAATATAATATTTGCATTTGATTTTTGCAATATTCGCTGTGTATGTTTTGTATTGAATATAAATACAATAAATGTTATAATGACCATATGACAATTTTTTTTTTTTAGATGGGGCCGTGAAGTATTTTAATTTTTCAAAAGGGGCCTTGACATCAATAACTTTGGGAAGCACTGCTTTAGATTTAAGAAGAGAAATGAGTTATGCAGTCATGCAAAAACGAAAATATCACAAAAAATGCCAGACAAAGTCCAAAATAAAATCGTTTTACAGATTCATGGATAGTTTTCACAGATAGCTGATATGGATGAAGTGTTTCTGACTTTTGATGTTCCCTCGAACAAAACTGTTGACTCCAAGGGTAAAATAAATAAATAAATATATATATATATATATACATATATATATATACAGTATATATATGGGTTTTTTTTTGTGCTCTGCGGATGGAACAAAATTTCACCTTTTTTTAATTTTCACCATTTATTCCTTTGGGAAGAAAACTTCCCAAAGGAATTTACATTCATAACCTGCTTTGTTAGTATAGGATCAGTTAAGATGCCCAAAACTGAAACTGTTGTAAGAATGACCTTTGCAAAATAAACACAAAAATAGCTTTAATCCCAGGACTCACCTCTGGACTTCAATCTTTAGGTGTATCAATAAATAAACTAAAGGATTTATCAGGAGAAAATGGATCAATTGGATGCAATCTCCAAATTTTGAGGACACTTCGACATTGAGGAGAAAAAGTCCATAAAATCTTCGGTGTTCGAATGGATAAAGAATTCATTCACTTCATTAATTATAATTTTAATCAATTAAAAAAGGTGGTTTGTACCATCCGCACAGCACAACAAAAAACATTGTGGGTGTTTTTAATGACCAATTCATGGAATGCTTCCGAAATTGTTATAAAATCTTCAAAAGTGTGCCATTAGTAATTCTCTTAACGGTACAGATGGTGATTTATTATTTCAAGACAGCGATGACTCGGTTTATGATGAAGTTCAGAAAATTTTGAGAGTGAAGATGAATAAAGATTTGAAAACAAGATTAATGAAAATTATTTGTTAGATTTTTAATGATTTCATAATTTTTAAGAATAATTTGGTTTTTTTTATCTAATAAGCGAATAATACGTGTTAAAATTTTTTTTAAAAAATTATATTTACATGAAAAATTTGATGCATAATCCGTGCGTCTTAAACTGTGAAGGATATTTTTTTCCAAAATGTCATCATGAAAAATGTGATGCGTTCAATACAACGGTGCGTTTTATACGGCGATAATTGCAGTGATCGAGACCTGTGTGTTTGTCCCTTCATGAATTAATTCATGGTGAACTAATCAAGATCCTTTTTTACCGAGATTTACTTTATAATTGCAAATAATAGGTAACCG
This sequence comes from Typopeltis vanoorti, assembly GCF_054136105.1. Lineage (NCBI taxonomy): Eukaryota > Metazoa > Arthropoda > Arachnida > Uropygi > Thelyphonidae > Typopeltis > Typopeltis vanoorti. The sequence goes on along the minus strand of NC_143557.1, from coordinate 86,973,989 downwards.
AGTGTAAACGTGAGCATTGTAAGCACTCTGGTTCAAGTCGCCATTAAATAAGCCTGAGGTGACTATTTCTCTGCTGCCATATCTAAACATTTTTAAACTATAAATTATCATCACTTTCGACCAAAGATTTTAATTTATTTAGATATAGAGTGTGAACAAAAGAAAGTGACAATTGCATGTAATTTGACTAGGTGAGACAACGTCAGCTGTTCCTCGTACAAAAAACGTTCGGGAATCATTAAATTCCCATTCAGAAGAAATTAACGATATCAATCTGATTAACATCGCATGATTGTGGTGCATAAGAAAAAGTAATTATTATTATTAAGAGAGATCTCCAGGGAGTCAGGAACTCATGAATGAGTTCCTTTTCCCCACCTTACATAAAATGAAAAATTCCATCTACTGAAATTCTGTATAATCCTTTCAGAAGGTTGTAAGTTTCAATCATATCACACCCTCTCCCTCTCGTTTCTACTGTCTGCAGCCTACAAATTCTTAATCTGTTCTACAATCCTAATATCAATTTTGACACTTTCCTTTGTACTCTCCACTGTATCAGAATCACCATGGAAACCAGACCTGCACACAATAGTCCAAGTGAGGTCTTATCAAGACCATATAAAGAGAAAAAATTACATCCTTATCTTTACATGTGAAAGTTCGTTTTAGCATTGCAGTTATCCTCTGAATTGTATTTGCAATCTTGTCTACAGGGGGCCCCCCCTGAACTTCAACTTGCTATCTATTAACACTCCAAGATCCCTAGACTGATCTGTTTCTTCTAGCATCATCCCACCAATATAATTTGATATTGGATATCTAATCACGTCAAAGTGCAGGACTGCATTTACTGACATCCATTTTCCCATGCTCACAATTTCAGCCTTTCAAATCATTCTACAAGTACTGTATATCAGCAGCACTCATGATTATCCTACTTATCTTCGGATCATAACTACGAGTATATGTCATGTGTCAAGTCTTTCCCAATGCCATTATTGTACAGAGTGAACAACAAGGACTGATCTTTGAGGCCCACCACTGGTCATCTTGAATATTGCAGATTCACACCCCTTATACCACATTTTGATATTTGTCAGTCAGCCATCCTCTTATCATAAGAGGATAGTATTGAATTATAAACAAATACTTTTTAATCCAATCCCATATTCTCCAATTCGCATCCATTCCTTCCATACAGCCTACGCAGCGAATCATTTGTCATCATACCCCTTCTTCTGAATTCATTTTTATCATATCTAGGTAATATAATTACTAATTTCACTTTCTCACTCTTTAATTTCTCCCCCTTCCAACAACCTTTCATGTATTCTCTCATACAGAACTTATTGCAAGTTAAGTCGCTTGTGCCTACTACAATTACGATCTCGTTTACTTTTCTTTTCTGTTTTTGAATTTCTCGGGTTATATTTTTAATTTGGCACCAGGAAAATGACGTTCCGCTCATCAATAGCATGATTTTATGATATAGTTACCTTACCAAATAACATCCATCTTTTCATAATAAACTTTACTTTCCAGATTTTTGTTATTACACCCTAACTGAACTGATTCCGTGCTTTGTTTTCCATTTTGATGCAGATTTTTTTTTTTTTTTTTTTTCCTGTGTTCCTCTAAACGCCGCTTGTCTGAATTAGCCTAGCGATATCGGAGATTAAATTATTTTCAATATCATCCTTAGAAGAGAATACCATCGTGTTCAGTACTTCCCTGTTCTTGTTAACGTTTCGTTTCTTCTGCGTTTTGGAGCTATTTTGCATTTGTCACTATATAACCTCGAACCCCATCTGATGAAGTGAAAGACAACAGTAAAATAATTTGATTCATTGTTTCGAGCTCTTGAAACTTTGAAACTTTAAAACAGCAGTTTATGAATATTGACTCTAATCCTGTAACAGCATGCCGTTCCTTCAGAATGTAGGCAAAGCTAAGAGCAATCACTGCTAGACGTACACACAGAAAATTAATAAGCAGTGCAAAGTTCTCTGATGAAATATTTCTCATAATTTTCTTATAAAAACATGTATTATCATTTATACTGGTAGCACAGACAACAAAAACAAATGTATTTAAAAAATTTAGTAGAGTTTGAATGGACATGAATGAGTATAATTTTTTTTTATTGCTTATTATATTCGATTAACACTCTTCTCTTAGCATGATGTTTTCACAAATAACGCCCTCTGTCCAAAAAGAAATCGAACTTTTCGAAAATAGGAGAAACTAGTGATGCCACCTGTTGTATCATTTTGTTGTCGAAAGCGGCAACCTTCGTTAGCGTTGTGTCAACTGTTTATGACATTTGTTTCATTAGAAGCTGAGTTATAATGCCAAGAGTGACAGTGTGTTTTGACGAACGGTCGGAAAATAAGTTTCAAACAGAGAACTGCGATTGACTTTTGTATTAAACTTGGTAAACGTTTTACCGAAACGCATCAAATGCTTCAAAACGCATACGGTGATGAATGCCTATCTATCCCGAACTCAAGTTAACGAGTGGTTTAAACGATTTAAAAGTGGTCGTGAGGCGCTTGAGGACGACGAAAAGCCGGGCCGTCCAAAAACTAAACTGAGCGAAGTTAACATCCAAACAGTGCGTGCTTTCATCAAAGAAAACCAGAAATCGTCCTTGAGATTGATTGAAGATGAATTTGGGATTCCAAAATCAACTGTGCACAACATTTTGACCGAGAGTTTAGGCCTTCGTAAATTGAATTTGCGATTTGTTCCCCACAAGTTGACCGACGACCAAAAAATGTATCGAATTGAACACTGCAAGGACCTCATTAAAACTCTCGTAAAGACTCAAATTTCCCTGAAACGATCGTTGCTGGTGACGAAACGTATGTTTTGAATATGAGCCCGAAACAAAGTGCCAGAGTGCTGAGTGAAGACGACCAGAAGAGGGGGCATTCGAAAAAATCGCTTGGAGAAGAGAAGTCAAAAACAAAGACAATGCTGATTTGTTTCTACGATTCCAAGAGCATTATCCGCAACGAATTCGTTCTACCTGGCCAAACGGTCAATGTCAGTTTTATTTCAAAGTTTTGAAGCGATTCATGGCGAGAATTTGTCGCGTATGGCATGAATATCGTCACGACCGACCGTTCGTCAAAACACACTGTCACTCTTCGCATTATTACATTATTACTCGGCTTCCAATGAAGCAAATGTCATAAACAGTTGATACAACACCAACGAAGGTTGCTGCTTTCGATAACAAAAAGATACAACAGGTGGCGCAACTGGTTTCTTCTATTTTCGAAAAGTTCGGTTTCTTTTTTGGACAGAGAGTGTACATTAACTGTGTAAAGAAAGGGATATCTATATTTCATATGCCATTCATACCTCGATACCATCAGAATTTTTTGAAGTTATCCTTCCATGGTCATAATTCGTTTTGCTTGCCTCCTAGCAAAAGAACTTTTCGAAATTTTGTTTTGACTGCTTGGCTAATTCTTCTTATCTGATTTTGCCTTCCTTACCATGCTGATCATTCTTTTCTGAACTTGTACTGCTTGTGAGTTTGCTGATCACCTTTCAACTTATATATATATGTTACGCGCAAATTGTGAAATCGCACAATCCATGAACTGTATAACGCGCTTGTACAGTTCGTGGAATGCGTAGAATTTTGCACAATTCATGAAATGAGCAGAAAACGTAATGCATGAATTGGGTGCATCTCGTGATAAACTGGTGAAGAGCATTTATATAATATGTGACGATTAGATTTTAGATTTGGGTGCATAGTTACAGGATATAAATAGATGACAAACGGTTGAAGAGTGATAGAATAATTTTAATTCAAAAACTTATTACATAAAAATAGTTGTGTACTTTGACAAAACATGAGAAAAATATTATTACCAAACTTCTTTCGTTACAACTAACAAGTAAACAATAATTAAGGATTTTCACAAGACTTGTTTGGATGGCATGAAGAGTTAGGTTAGGTAGTTACAACAAACTTGATTTTTCAAACAGCTACATTTCTTATTTGTACAACGTGTTTTACAAGAGCATCATTTGAATCCTTGTCCATTACTAACAGAAAGTTGGCGAGCTAGAGCTCTGATTCCGAGGTCTATGGTTGGAACTTCATTTAAAGATAATCCCTGAAAAACCAACCTTTTCAAAACAATTTCTCTCAAGCCAGTTTTCAATAACTCCACCTTTGGTGCCAATTCTATATTTCCCTTCTTTCTTGTCAAGAACTACTCCAATCAAGTTTGCCAGATCTCCTCCACTACGATCAAAATATGGTACAAACATATTTACACAATTTACCTAATAGTGATGATTCGTCACATATTATATAAGCCGCGGGTCATGCTCTTGTAAAACACGTTGTACAAATAAGAAATGTAGCTGTTTAAAAAATCAAGTTCTTTGTGACTACCTAACCTAACCTAACCAGTTAGTCAAGTGTTATAGTAAATTTGTACCTAACATCAGAATTCCTTTCGTCGTATTTAGTAAGGTTAGTTTCTCATTGGCGGGAGTTGCACGACCCGCGCCTTATATAATATGTGATGATTAAGTTTTAAACACCCATATTTGTTAAATTTTAGATCCCTACATCCAAAATAGAACCTAACCTAACGAACTCTACGAGCGCGTTATACAGTTCATGGAATAAGCAAAAGTGTTGCGTATTCCGTGAATTGTGCGATTTCACAATATGCGCGTAACATATATATACCCTCTACAACATTTTTACGGTTCCTGCTTAATGATACTACTCATTTTTCCTCTTAATGTGTTTATACGTCTGATATTGCTTCCTTCAGATATCCCTTGACTAGCTCCCGTGCACCACTTCAAGCTACCTCATAAACTTGTCATAATCGCTGGCCTTGTAGTTTCACTACCCCTTCTTACCTGAAATTTCCATATTTCACAACTTCCCAAGTTATGCTGCATAATCACCCACCCCAATTGGAGGCAATGTGACCACCTTAAGTATGGACAGTTCTTCTGGTCTTATAGCTTGATCCAACTCGTTCATACCCCGAGTGCCCTGCGTCACAAGTTGCTTTAGATGTATAAATTCCATTTCTATCTCACCATATGAACTTTGCTCCATCCGGTCTTTGTCACCATAATAATTCTTTAACCAGCACTCATTATGCTAATTTGGTGATGCATGTCTTCTACACTATCCATGTCCTGTAGTAGCAATCAACTGTATATTATATCCTACTGGTCTGAGTGTTACAGTCGATATCTTCATATATTTTAGGAATGATTCCAGTGGAAAATATAGTTTGAAGTATAAGAAACTATAAGTTCATTGGTATTAAAAGGAAGAATATAAAATGATCGCAACTGATAGGCGATTGAATACGAACAATAAAAAATCCGCTGCTTAAAATACCTTGAATTCAAAGAATTTCTTAGATATTGAAGTAAAACATAATGCTCTTCACCAAATAGATATTAAGGGGCTTAGCAAAGGAAATATGGCAACTCATATATCAGTAATATATATATCATATATTATATTACATTATATTATTAACATTTTATAAGCCTTTTCTCGACCGGTTCCCGAGTTAGTCGATCTCTGGCACGGACAAGCGATTTTTTTCTCCCGGAAACTCAGGTTTTTCGTACCGTTAACTCAAGGAAATTGGCTGTCGAACCCATACTATTTTCAAACATTAAAGATGTTGTGTTAGGATTAGAGACCACAAGATGGAGGCATTTGTCAGCCGTCTTTTTAACTGCGTACACTATTAATTAGTGATAGCCTTGAGCCAGCTATCTCTGATTGGCTACCAGTAAAGACTGAACTGCTCACTCATTCTCCAAAAGTTAGGGGTAAAACGTCCTCGCCTACTCCCTATACAGGAAATAAAAAGGCATTAGCTGATATTTTTTACATTATATATATATATATATATATATATATATTATTGTATATATAATATTAGTTAAATTATATATAAAAAATTAATTAAATATATTAAATTATATATATGTCTTCCCCGTTATCCTAGTAGCTGTGCACTTCACAACCTTATGCCTGGGGAAGAAGTGTCCTAGGTTCGATCCCGTCGGAGATATGAGGAGCTGAAAGATCTTCTTCAGTCATAGCCAAGTTAGTCTGTCTTGACATGGACAGAAGGGTTTTCTCCCCAGTTTATCTGGGGATTTTTCATCCCGCAAAGCAGGCAAACCGGCTTTGAGAACTCAACACCACTGCGAACATAAGATACATCGGGCCATAGGGCTGACCACCTTATCCTGAGAACGGTTGAGGTTCGATAATTAATAAACCCTCGACACCGCAAAGTAAAAGGGGGGAAGGAAAATGAGATGAGAGATTATAGAGATTTTATATATATATATATATTTTTTTTTTTATTTTTTTTTTTTTATTTTAAGAATTGAATGACTAGAACCGAAATTTAAGTAAAAAGGTTTTAATATAAAAACGCGACTAGTTTCGGCTTGTAACAGTCTTCATCAGATGAAGGCCGTTACATCTTAAAGCTGTTCTTTCGTTTGCTGTATTGTTGGGAAAGTACGTGCTACTAGCATCTCATGAACGCCAGTACATGATTACAGCTGAATGACTATCTGGGAGGTTGCAGCTCAAGTTATTATTTAGATAAACTGGATTGATGGTGATTTCCCTAGATTCCACGATTTTTCTCTCTAGTTCATCATTACAACGGAAGATGTTAGTAGATTTTTCCCAGCAGACTTTGTGACTTTGGTTTTCATCATTAAGATTAGCCGAGAAAAGGATATGACTTGATAATGCACTGGCTGGCTGTTTCTTGTAATTCTTCTTCCATACGCAATTCGACAGATTTGTCTGTCTGCCCAAAATAAGGAATATCACAATCACACAATATTTTATAAACACCAGGGTATTTGAGATGATGATGACAAGGTTTTGGGTGGCTTTATTAAGAAACGGATCTTTGGAAGTGGAGTGAACAAGGTTCTGATATGGTATTTTCTTAGAACGTTTGTTAATTTATGTGAAACTGTACTTATGTACAGTTTCACATAAATTAGTCGTGGAATCTAGTGAAATCACCTTCGATCCTGTTCATCTAAATAATAACTTGAGCTATAACCTCCCAGATAGTCATTCAGCTGTAATGATGTACTGGCGTTCATGAGATGCTACTAGCGCGTACTTTTCCAATAATACTGCAATCGAAAGAATAGCTTTAAATACAACCGCAACGGTTTAATGTCAATTATGTATAGAGACTCTCTACGATGTTCATAGTTTATTTAAGCTTCAGTGTTTTAGTGTTTTTTCTTTATTCTTTATTTTATAATGTCATCTGATGAAGGCTGTTACAAGCCGAAACTAGTTGTGTTTTTATATTAAAATATTTTTACTTAAATCTCGGTTCTAGTCATTCAATTCTTTTTTTAAAAAAATATGTAAGTTAACCGAGTTAATGATCATTCTTTCACACACACACACACACACACACACACACACACACACACACACACACACACACACACACACACACACACACACACACACACACACACACACACACACACACACACACACACTAGTGTTCGTGGCATTTACAGGCAGAATTCTTCGATTGATAGAAATAAGTTACTGGTAGAGCACAAGTTATATGAATGAAGTTTTAATGAATGATGCACATTTTTCACAAGTTTCACAGAGCATTATGCTACTGTGCTTGTGATGAAGATTTAATGGTTACCATTTGTTATACCTAAATCAAAAAAAGTGAAAAAAACCGTACCTCCGTATGAGACTGACTAACTCACCTTTAGTTGAAGGAGACCAGATAAACATTCCTCACTTCACTGACAAGAATCGAACGCAGGTCTTTCCGACCAAGGGGCTTCGTCTATATCGAAGTCTATAAATTTCCATGTTACTCTTCTATATCGACTGAAGTTCAGTCGATATGGTCTCTTCAGTGGGAGCCAGACCCGGGAGAGATACGAAGATTGAAGAAATGCAGAAGTCATATATATATATCTCATATACAAGTAGATAAAAGGTGCTTGACCTTCTTAATAAAAATTTCTGGATGAGAGAAAGGTGTCGAAAGTTTTTTTACCTTGAGTGTAATATACGTTAAAGATACCAAGAAATTCTAGATCTTGGTTTTAATCCTTTCCCAAGTAAGCAAAACAAAGTTTTACGCGTTATTAAATATATTGACATCTGAGCTACTTGTATATAGTGGCTAATAATTTCATATATTTGCCTTAGTTTGAATCCAATAATGCAAAGCACACCCCCCTTTCGGACGTGTATGATGCAGTACATAATGGGAAGAGCCACTACCCATACTGGTTTCGACCTTTATTGAGATCTCTTCAGTGTGAGCCAGATTCGGGAGAGATACGAAGGTTGAAGTAATGCAGAAGTCACATATATCTCATATACAAGTAGACAAAAGTTACTTGACCTTCTTAATAAAAACTCTCAGCCTTGAGAGTTTTTATTAAAACTCTCAACTCAACTCTCAAACTCTGGCTAGTATTATACAGTGCTTCGCTTTCTTATCTTTATTTCAGTATTCTCTAAAGCACAACTGACATACTTGCTAGAAACTTTCAATATACTTTCTTCTTTAACTTCCTGTGTCCCCCATGGAGTTCTGATTTTTCTATCCTTATAGACAACCTCACCAAATGCCTCTCTGGCTGAAATAGTTAATGCTTTCTTCAGGTGACGGAATCTTGAAAGGTTGGGTCTTGTCTTCAAATTCTCATTTTTTCCTGAATAATATTTGTATATTCGAATCTGGAGGTCAGCTCTGAAAGCTGATTAACTTTAATTCCTTTTATAACTTTCTTACACACTCTTTTCAAAATGACATTGCAGTAGTTGGACTGTTTGAATGATGAGGAGTATTCGTGCTCTATTCTGCCAAAAGATATTTCCTGGTCAGGCCTGATTAGCGCTAATTTTTCTTTTTAGCTATTAGGATGTGGATGAGATGCCTTATTAAATGTAGGTTATCATGTGTTGACCTTCCTGGCACTGAATAAATTTGATACTGGCTAATAACATCAGGTAGTGTGGGTTTTAGACGATTTGCGATTGATTTAGTGATGATTTTGCAGTTTGTGTTAATCAGTGATATATGACGTCCATTTCTGTCTGTATAGAATGCCTTAGAAATCTGTGGATTTCTAAAACATTCTGGAATTACCTGGGAGTGCCCCCAGGTGATTCCAGAATGCCTATAAAATATCAGAAGTTAGTGTGTCTAGGCCAGGAGATTTGTTCTTTGGAGAAATTTAGATGCTATTTCCAGTTCTTCTGAAAGTGATGGGTTTCTGCTGCTTATTTTGCAGCGTAGAAGGGACTTTTCTTGTTCCTCTCGGTATTTCATTGGCAGCATTAGTAGAGATTTCTATACAAACATATGTTATTTTGTAGTATTTCACTATTTTGGATATAATTTTAGTTGGGTCTTCTGTAATATTGCCGTCCTGTAGTTTATTGACTGAGATTCAAGCTGATGACTGCATTTTTTTTTCTACACTGAAAAAGTACTTTGTGGGGGTATTATCTGTCAGATTTATATTTGTGTACCGAGATGTAATATGGGAAGCACTGGAAGACCGATGAAGGCGTGCTTGTACCGCTTGGTGGACTGATTAGTATCCTGGACTTTCTTCAAAGAAGATCTGAAGCTTCGTTTCAAGTTGTCTAATGCTGTTGTTCATCTGTTGATGTTTCTGAAGACTTTAAATATGTTCTGACTGTGGATACTAACTGATTATAGCTATTGACTGTAGATACGCTCTCAGTTGAGATTTCAGGTTAGGCCACCATATAGACTGATAGACAAATAGATATAAGGGCATAGGCAAATCTCGTTCCTATTTTTAAGTTGTGATCCAAATATGGTTGTTACAGACCGAGCAAAACTATACAGTTTAAGTTTTCTAACTTATTTTCTTTCATATGACAGCGAGATTCGATCCCCATATTTTTAGAGCAGAGATGCTATCCTCTCAGCCAAACAGACTGGTATATATTATTTATACAAACATTTCGAATCTTTTGGTGACATGAATATTTTTGGACTTTTCTAGGTAGTAGATTATTTTCCTTTCCCAACATGTAATTACCAACGCGTACTTGCTGGCTGAAGACATGGAATATTGCATGGGGGAGGGGAGAATCCATGTTTGATCTAAAGAACTGAGTTATTATTATTTAGACGGCCTTCTCCATGGAGTCAAAAGACTCATCGCGGAAGACTCAAACTAGCCATTATTTACACAATACCTAGCATACATCTTCTTAAACATATTCACTATTGGGATGCTAACAACGATCTCGGGCAATATATTCAATTTCCAAGTAAACAACATAGTCAGAACACCTTCACAGACTACATTGTTAGACAACTTCCAAGAGTGAACCCTTGTTTTCCCCTGTTCCTCATTTATTGAAAAATTTATTTCCTGTCAGTGTTACAGAATACCTTTAATAACTTATAAGTTTTTGTCATGTCCTCTCTTCTGTCTTTCAACCAAATTTTGCAACCTACACACTTTCAGTCTATCCTCATAGGGAGCAATCCACACCCTGTCACTATTTTGGCCAATCTTCTCTGAATCCTCTTCATCGCTTCATGATTCCCCCACCCAAGGATATCAGGAAGATTCTCATTAATTTGGTACTAGCAAGGTTTTTGGGCTAGATGGTATTCCTCCACTTGTGCTCCAGAATTGACACCTATGCTGTATTGCCTATATAAACTATCATATTTTACTGGCATCTACCCAACAGCATGAAAGTAAGCCTATATCCTGTACCCTAAAAAGGAGACGAAATTCAGCCATCTAGCTATCGACCTATTGCTCCCACATCAGTGCTTTCAAAAGTGATGGAATAAGGTTGTCAACAACCAGCTTCTTCATTACCTGGAGACTCAAATTAATTAGCGATCACAAATATGGATTCCGCCATTCTTGTTCTACATCTGTCCTTCTAATTTCACCCAACTTTGGACATACATCATGGAAAGATTTCGAGAAATTCATGTTATTACTCTCGCTATTTCAAAGGCATTTGATCCTGTCTGACACTGAGGCTTCCTGAACATGCTGCCTTCTTATGGCCCACCTCGTACACCTGTTGATTGGATTGCCAACTTCCTCTCTAGTCGTTCACTATGTTCCATGGTAGATAGCTTCCTCTCATCAGATTTCTCCATCAATGCTAGAGTACTCCGTGGTTATATGATCTCACACATGCTCTTTCTTCTTCACATCAGTAATTTTTCTCTGACTTCAAATCCTATTCACAGCTTTTCTGATGATAGTACTCTTCATTCACTTCCTCATTCAGAAACCCTGCAGTACTCCAATGTTAGATTCCTCAAGATTTTCCCAAATCACTCACTTAAAAACTAAGCTCCTCAACATCCTCAAAAGGTGGATGAACACAACTTAGTAAATTTAAATGCCAAAAAAAAAAAAAAATTCAAGCCTGCCTAATAAGGCAGGCTCTCCCCTTCTGCATGAATTAACTGTTCTTCGAACATTGCCAGGGTAGGTTCTATGAAGTGTGGGCGTACAGTATCTTACATTTCGGAAGATTAAATTGATAACCTTTGTCCTTTGCCCATATTACCGATTTATTGAGATCATCCTACTGGATATCTACATCAACTATTACTCTCCCTAGTTTTGCATAATCAGCAAACAACTGAATGTCTCCCTTTAAATCTTCTGCTATTTCACTAATATACAAATTTAAGAGTAGTGGTCCTAGTACAGAGCCCTGGGGCACTCCGCTAGTCACCATCATTTGCCTTCATGTCATTCCACCATACACCCCCCCCCCCGACGTATGTCTATCAACCATTCCCTTCTCCATGCTACCAGCTCATATCCATTCATAATTGCTCCAACTTGTATAATAAGTTTTCTATGTGGTATCCTGTGAAATGCCCTGGCAAAGTCCAGCAATATTGTGGGGTAGCCATTTACTTTATCCTTTCCACTGTCACCTTATTATGAAATGTGAATAAATTACTGAAGCAGGTAGCAACGAGGCAGATTACAAATCGGTGTTTCCCCTATAGAGTATCATATTCCTATTAAGCCATTTCAGAATTTTACTTTTAACCAACTTTTTAGTAGTTTAACCAGCACTCGAGATATACTGATTGATCTGTAATTTGCTACCATCTTGGAGCCACCTTTACGCAATGGGACTATCTTATCCTCTTTTAACTTCTTGAAACCTTGCCAGCGGGCAAGTCAGATTAAACATAGATCCACTGCTGTATTGACATTGACCTTTTTCAATATATTGAGTGCCTCCAATTCATCTATGTCAATTCTCACATTAGTCTGTCATATCAATAACTGCAATATCACAACAACCTGGATTATATATCCTTGCAAAATGAACGCTAAGTAACTGAACTATTTCTTATGTATAATGCATCTGTCACTTTCCTACAATCAGCAGTGATTAAAGTTATCTTTCTGTAATCATTCATTCTCTTATTTGCTACATAGCGAAAAAACACTCGAATTTGGATTTTTATGCAACTATTATTGTTTAAGATTAGGATGGATAATCAAAATTTCACATGCTTGTTTAAATTTTCGTTCATACCAGTTTTTTGTATGATATAAAGAACAAGAATCGGTTTGGTGTAGGGTGTTAAGAGTATGATCTGAGAGGACTGCTAGAACAAAATTGTTAAATTTAATGTTATTTGTGTTCTTTTTTATAGATAGGGATTGTACATATAGTTTCACCAATATAAGGTAAGTTGCAGGTTCAATAGATACAATAAACTCCAGGGTTAGCCAGTGAGAAAGGGATCCTTAGAGGAGTTGAATACGCTTTTTTTAAAAATTTTTAAAAATATTTTTAAAAGTGGCATTAAGATTATAATGGTGTAGAATTCTATTTTTTTTCCTGATAATCCTTTAATGCATGGAATAGTTATTGTTTTACTGTCATCATCATCATCATGATCATGCATATCAACGATTTAGGCCTAGCATGGCCTGTTCCATGCATATCAACGATGACTTCTAAGGCCTGTTCCCGGCCTTAGAAGTCATCGTTGAATCGTTTAAAACCACGCTACTGGCCAGGACGTATATATATATGTCCAAGTTACCATGGATGCGAAGTGCATATTAAAATTGCAATACCATTGACATTACATTGAAATATATGATGGATACGAAGCGTATGAGGATGCGTATGTGATCCATAATGGGCGGTAAGGTGGTAAAGAGGACGTCCTGGTTTTCTTTTTCCTAATGGCTTGTACTTTAAGGCTTGTTTAGGTAATCTTTCTGTTTTCATTCTTTGAATGTGTTCCATCCATTTATGTTTATATTTTTTAATTTTTTCAATTACTGGTTCTTGGTTTAATTCTTTCATAATTTCTTGTATTGTTTTACTGTAATCTATATAAAAAAAAAACCTGCTAAGACCTATTAGCAGGTTTTTTAAAAGTTTTAGCCCTATCTAACTTTTTAGAGACTGAGTGGACAGTTATCAGCAGCAGTTTCTTTAGTTGTCTTAAGCAAATGTGACAGAGGGAATTCAAGATCTCCACTGGTACCCAATCAGAGATATCTGGCCCAAAGTTATCACTAATTAAGCGGCATGCAGTGAAGAGAATGGCTCAACAAGTTCCGCCATCTCGTGGTACCTAACCCTAACACAATATATTTAATGTCTGAAATAGTGTGGGTTCTATGGTCGATTTTCTTGAGTTTACGGGACGAATAACCCGAGTTTCCGAGAGAGAGAAAACCCGCTTGCCCGTTCCAGGGATTGACTGACTCAGGAACCAGTCGAAAAAGGCTTAGAAAAATTTCCTCTAGCCACAGACTAGACTCGAAATCTAGTCTTCCTTTGTGCAGCCAAGCGCAGTGGTGTGCAAACGCCACATCCCCTGAGCTACACAGGCTTTCTCTAATCTAATCTATATTACGTGTAGCTTTTGATGAAGTTTTATGAAGAAATTTATTGATAGTATTTTTGCTATAGCCATTATTTATAAATGTACTGCTAATAATTTGTAATTCTTGTTTAAAAGCAATTTATTATAGCTCTGTTTTTGAGGGTGTTAATGACTCAAGTTTTTGAGAAGGGAGGTGATATGAGTTAGCATGTGTATATTGGCTGGTATGCGTGGGCTCGCGGTAAACAGTGAAAGATAGACTGCCTAAAGAGACGTGTGACCAGTAACCAGGAAAGGAAGCGAGTTCTGATTTTCAATTTCAGTAGTATGTTGTATCTGCTCATGTTGGTTGTTTTTATTTTGCTTTATATTGGACTGAAGTTTTGTTCAGATATGGTGGTTGTTTCCATGGTTTTTATGATGAATTTCAATATGTTATATTTTGAAGAAAGCTTATTTTGTACTTCTGAAGTAATCTGCTACAATTGTCCATTTGTATAGGTTGTTGAGCAGAGGTAGGGGTCTTCTACTAAATGGCATTTTGAAATCTCTCATTAATCAGAATGTTCAAATATATGTTTCATACCTTTATATATATTTTTTATATATAGAAATGTGAAAACTTGATTATAGGAAATATTAATTTTCCCCAGAATGGCTGCAGCTCTTAATTTATCTGTGAATTTATATCATCATCATCATCAAATTCCTGACATGTATCCTCAAGCGATGTACAGCATGTGATAGTAATACGTGATAAATTTACATCACCACTACCTTCCTATCTACAATTTATCTCCATATCAATCTGTTACCCATCAAGACTCCAACATTATCAGACCTTATATTTCTATCTTATAAGGAACTTTTTACTGTACCAATCCACCTATATTTGAATTTTTTCCCTGCCAACCTGGAAGAGAACGCTTATTTTGCTAATGTTTCCTCTCCCATTCTGTTTAAGTGACCATACCGAAATTAGCTTTGCTAGCACATTCCCAGATACCAACAACGTTAAATTCTTTCCTAATATCCTCGTTTTTAATATGATATTGCCATTGATACCTTCTGTTCACGCCTCTAACCTTTCTCAGGACTCTCATATCTGTGGTCTCTAGTTATTGGTCAAATGTTTTATTTCTGACCAAGCTCTCAGATCCATAAGTTAAAATTGGCTTGAACACTGTGTTGTATACAGCTAATTTAGTGTTTTGACTAATTTCTCTCTTATTCCATATAAGTTTGTTAAGTTGACTTCCTACCATACCAGCTTTCTTCTCTGTTGTCTATTTCCATATTTAATTTACTATCTTCACTAAAAATCGTGTTTTAGTAGCTGAAATGTTTCACTTGATCCATAGGCTCTCTATACGCAATGCAGTTGATGTATTCAGTGTTTCTGCCTATTTTCATTGTATTTGCCTTGTTATTGCTGACCTTCATACCTACTGCATATCTATTATTCAGTTTAGTCTGGGAATCTTGCAGACTTCCACCGGATTTAAACACCAAAATAACGTGATACTTTAAGACAACCCTCAAAACTTTAGTTTCGGAGACACACACACCATTTTTCTAAAAAATAGTAATGGATAATCCGCATAGGGTAAAAAGCTGAAATTAACATTTCCAATGTTGATATCAGGTTTAATACCACTTTCCGTCATAATGTGATCCATATACACTGCTAAAAAAATCGCATATATTTTAGTTTCTGCCAGATAATTAAAATTTCTGCAAAATTATAATTATTGGGTACTTTATACATGAATAAATATTTCTTACTTATGGACAGAGTGTAATTGATGAGATATTGTTTAAATAATCAATATTTATTACAAATTTAACAAATTATACGTTTTAGCGTGAAATAATTTTAACAAGAATTACAACAAGAATATCCCCTAATTGTTTTGAGCAGTATAGATAATGAATAACAGAGAGATAATGTACATCCTTGTCTGACACCAGATTTAACATTAAACCATCTTCCTGTATTCCTTCCATTCTAACTGCTGACTTACAATTCAAAGACTAAGTATTGCTTGATATAACGATCCACTGACACCATACAACTGTAGCGTTTTGAATAGCTTCTCTCTTGGCACCTTGTCATATGCTTTTTCTAGATCTACAAAACTTAAATACAGATCTTTGCTATATTCCCATGATTTCTCAACTGTTTATTGTAAAGTGAAATCTAATCCTGACAGCCTCTGTTTGGAAAGAATTCAGATTGTTCTTCACTAAGCGTCCCTTCCACAATATTTCTCAACTGTTTCTCAAGTATACTTGTATAAATCTTACGAGTTACACTGAGTAGGGAAATACCTCTGTAATTCTCACATTCTGTTTTATTTCCATTTTTATATATGGGTACTATGAGAGCTCTACTCCAGTCATCTGGAATTCGTCTCTCTGTCCAAGCCTTCTGGACTATGCAGTACAGCCACTATAAGACTTTTATACACCTCCATAGTTTAGCATTTCTAGTTGAATTATCTACTCCAGCTTCCTTTCCGCATTTCATGCTTTTGATGGCTTTTTCTACTTTAGGTATGGATATGTATTCCTGATTCATTATACAATAACGTAGTCAATGAGACTTTTCTTATTCCTTGCCTCTTCTCTCCATGTGAATTGTGCACATTTTTATGTTGGAACATTGTGTTAGTAATAACCAGTTCATTTCCTGAGCAGAAATCCAACAGGTGTTTGCGATCATTATTAGCTTTGCTCTTTTCTTCAAATTTTCCCAAAATATTTTTTATGTCCTGACAATTATTTCCTACTCTGCTATTTAGATCCCTAACAAGGACCAACTTTTCTTTTTTCATTGTGTTAGTTGCTTTCTTTAAAGCCTCAAAAAAGTTCATTCACTGCTAGCTTATTAATGCTTTCTGTGGGAATTTGAATTTACTTAACTTATTAATTGTTGGAGTAGGTGTGGTTTTAAAATTATAGTTTAAAATTTACGATTTAAATTTTCAGCAACCGTTGTACTATATGAATTTGTGAATTAGGCACTGTGTCGGATAAGAATCAAAATGTAGGTAGTTCCCTGCATTGGTTGTATATGATGTGTTTTCATATAAATATTAATTCCTGATCTAATACGTTTAAAAATGTATTTATTTATTTTTTCATGCTCAGTAGTGAAATGCAATCTATTATTGAAGTTATTGAGGGATGTCAATTAATCTAAAATGTTGTTAGATTAACTAAAATAATGATTTTCCTCAAAACACAGAACATCACCAACATAGTAACCATAAAAAGAAATGCGGTGTGGAAGATTAAGTTTCACTCGAAACGGGCCAAAATCAGCGAGTTGACCTGTAATATTTTATCCCATTGGGAATATAAAAATCTACATACAGGAATTGTCTTTAAATTTGAATTAGTTAACTGGGACTGTTAAATTTTATTAAATTTAGAATATCTAAAGTAGTTGCTTTTTGGCATGAAGTGAGATTTAATTTTTTTTTGTAATAAATTATAGATTATGTTCAATGTCTTGGTATTGTCAACATTATAAAGAAATAGTGTTAATAGATGTGAGAATATTGTTTAGGGGGAAGGTGAAGATTTTTCTCACTAAAAGTCATCTGAATTTTTGTTTGTGAACCATGACGTTATTAATGGTTTTAATAAGTTAGCAACAAATTTTGATGTAGGGGATATTGTGGCATTCTTATATGATATGATTGGATGTATGGACTAACATGTCTTCATTTATGTTAATTTGTACACTGATGGAAGGGGAACCTTTTGTTCGTGGTAAGATTTCTTTTTTTTAATCATGAATTTATCGATTTTACCATTATTTTTAATTAATTCAACAGCTGGCCTGAGTGGCCGAGTGGTCAGCGTATCTGCTCTCCAGCCAAAAGGCTGTGGGTTTGAATCCTACCATAGGCATGGATGTTTGTGATTGTCTGTGAAAATACTAGTGGTAGTGATATGCGTTAGATGCCGTAGGTGTGGTTCCTTGTGGTTGGTGTATTGAGCGATGTAGAGTAGGTGCCCTCCCTCGATGAGTCTTTGGACTCCCTGGAGGGTGTTACATAATAATAATCAGCTAAAATCAGCTAACGCCTTTTTTTTTATTCCCATATATAGGGAGTAGGCAAGGCCATTTTTAGTCCTATCTAACTTCTTTTGGAGACTAAATGGGCAGTTCAATCTCCACTGGTATCCAATCAGAGATAGCTGGCCCAAGCTATCACTAATTAAATGGCACGCAGTAAAGAGAGACAGCTCAACAAGTGCCGCCATCTCATGCCTAACCCTAACACTCGTATTTAATGTCTGAAATAATGCGTGTTCTACGGTCGATTTTTTTGAATTTACGGGATGAAAAACCCGAGTTTCAGGGAGAAAAATCCCGCTTGCCCGTGCTAGAGATCGAATAACTCGGGAACCGGTCAAAAAAATGCTTAGAAAAATTTCTTCTAGTCGCCGACTAGATTCGAAACAAAGCTCATCCTTCGTGTGGTCAAGCGCCGTGGTATGCAAACGCCACATCCACTGAGCTCCACATAATAATAATAATAATAATAATAATAATAATAATAATAATAATAATAATAATAATAATAATAATAATAATAATTTACTTTGACCTGCTTGGCTAATTTTCTCTGAAAATCTTTCCTTACCATACTGAATGGTTACCCTTCTTACTTGTATTCTATATTGCTGGTGAGCATGTTGATCATTTTTTTGTTTATATTCCTTCCACAAAGGCTTTTTTATTTTGCCGCTCGGTTTATATTGTTATTTATATACTTACTCTCTACTTGGTTATCCTCCTGACCATACGTATGCAGTCAGATACTACCTTGCTCAAAACAAACTGTGACTACTTCCCATGCACTAATGACATTTCTTTAATGTAACTTCTTATGCCATGGCACTGCTCCAAGTTACAACCTCAGATTCTCATAATTTTCAGCTCTGTATTTCCTTTCTTGACTGAAACTTCCACATATTTAGTAATCTCCCAGAAATATTCTGCATAGTCAGTTTTCCCGATCGGAGGCAGCGTTACTAATGCAGTTATAGGTAGATCTTCTCATGATATCACCAGATCCAGCACTAAAATCCCCCACCACCACCACCATTACATGCTGTTTTGGCCAATTATCCCTTAGTAACTGTATAAATTCCATTTCCACTTTGCCATGTGACCTCTCCAATCTATATACCCATAATTGAAATCTTCCATGATAATTGCTAGGCCTGAACTCATTGTGCTAATCTGCTGATACATGTCATCTACATCTTCTATTGGACCCCTCCCTCCAGGTCTATAGCAGCAGTAGCCAGAAATATATATTTTGTCCTATTTGCCTCTATCTCACACCAGATAGCCTCAAATGAACCAATGCCCTCATATATATAATTTTCCTTACATAAAAAATGAGCTAATGTCTTTTATTTTGTTATAGAGCATAGGCATGGCCTTTTAACTATTTCCAGCTTCTTTCTTTTTTTGAATCTGAGTGGTCAGTTCAATCTCCACCGGTTGCTAATTAGAAATAGCTGTACCAAGACTATTGCTAATTATAAGTTGCAGCAACCGATGAATAGATGCGCAAATAAATACTTACCTAACCCTAACAGGATATGTTACTGTCTGAAATGGTGTGGGTTTTACAGTTCTACGGTCAGATTCCTGGAGTAAAAAACCGGCCTGCCCGTGCCCAAAGATCGTCTACTTCGGAACTGGTCGAAGAAAGGCTTAGAAAAAGTTTCTCCAGTCAACGCCTAGACTTGATCAGCCTATCTTTGGGCATTCTATCTGAGAGGATGCAAGCACCACTTCCATTGAGCTTCATTAACTTTAATTTTATTGATTGAAGTTCTTTAGAAATCATTATTAATATCCCTTGTCCTACCATATATCTTCTATCTTCTCTGAAAATAGAATATCTGTTGCACTCTATCCTTGTAACTGCATCATTCTCTATTAACTAAGTCTCACTGATTGCAATAATGTTTGCCTGAGTCGAGCTCACCAATACCCAAAACTCCTCTCGTTTATTTGTGATACTGCAGGCATTTGTGTACATGCATTTAAACATCCGTTTAAACGAGAAGGGTATTGGATATTGGTGAGTTCGACTCGGGCAAAAATTATTGCTATCAGTGAGACCTGGTCATTCAGTTTTTAAACCTGAGAAACTGCACCCAGCTTCTCCAATCATTTCTGTACTTATATTCTATTCCGGGGGCGGATATTTCCACACAGTCATTTCTGAACTCACACTCATTTGTCTTAGGAGTGACTAGACACATGCTTGATTGCTTCACCCTGCCAATATCTCTAGTTTCCCTGATTTTACACTTACAAACACTCTCCGAAACACTTGCTCTATCATACACTTCATTTCATCCATCAATTCACTCCAAATATCTATAAACTGAACACCATTCCTTTTGCACAATCTTCTGATTGACACATTAGCAAGCATGGTCCTTCTTAGTTTTGTGCTATCGTTCTGAGGCAGCAGACTTACAATATTTACTCTCTTACTATACATGATAAAATTATGTAACTTGAGGCCATTTACAGTACTAATATGATGTGGATTTACAACCCTGTTGGATGGGACTATCATAAAAAAATAAATCAACAATAACAGGAAGAGGATTTCTGTTATTGATTATATGAATATATTAAAAGTTCGCCGGCCAACGATTGTATATGTATGTAAGAGTTCCCTACAGTGTGTTTTCTTCGAATAAATTGCAAGAACGGAGATCGTTTTAAATTCGGTCTGGTTGGCCAAGTGGTTAGCGTATCGGCTTTCCAGCCAAAACACTATATCACATAATGTTATACTGCCCCGACACCTCTCCAATATGGAACACTGTTCAGAAATTCATAAAACACAAAGAACCGGTCACAGAACACACACTATTCTGGCTAAAGGACGGAAACAAAACAATAACTGAAGCAACTATAATTATAACAACAATGTACTCCATCTGGACATACAGATGTGACAGAATTTATGGAAGAGATATAGGTCCAGATATAATGCAAATCTCAACAAACAACTAAATGAAATCTTAACAGACGCAATAATCAGAAAAAAGATAACAAAACACCAATGGCGGAAAACAGGCTTTATCTCTAATGAATATGAAGAAAACACAAATAAGTGAGCCTGTGTAGCTCAGTAGAAGTGGCGTTTGCACTCTACGGCGCTCGACTGCACGAAGAAAAGATTAGGTCAGGCGTCGCCAAACTTCTTTGACCGTCGACCACTTCAAGAGTTTCTTGACTTTTTATCGACCCCCTCTATTTTACTATTACGTAATTATAATAGGACAAGCAAAAAAGATGTTTATGTGAGTTTTTAGATTGTTTATTTTATAGTTACAGTGTTTATTGTATGTATAATATAGTATATACTATTATATTGGTTTAACATCAAAGGGATACGTCTTTGTTTTTGACGTCCTTCTTAACATTGCATATTTGATAGGAGGGATAAATAATATATAAAATATAAAATTTAATTTAGATAACAATAATACAATCTTCCTATAGGTATATATATAAGATGTACAAAACTACCAGTCCTGCTCAACTATTCAACATAGTGAAGTTTAGTTCGTGAATGAATACCGATGAATTATAATATGTATGTTGATGAATTTTAGAACATTAATGCTCACTTGTATGTCGATGCTCAAAAATGAGACTGGGATCGAATACGTGTAAGTATAAGTAACTAAGCAACCACGCACGTGTTGCAATCTGGCTCCCGCCGCGCGGGAACCACCCACATCCGTTTATTGGTAAATACGTCATTTTGGCCTACTTGATTGGCCTCCGTTACTATTTTCATGATCTTGCTCAATCTTACAGGTCCTACTCATGTCACTGCTTCCATGATTCACTCTTAATTGCGTTGTCAATCAGGATGGAGGTAATCCAAGTTAACCGAATTAAATATTACCCGTAAAATAATGTCTTATATTTTTCTATCTACCCCTTAGCCCAGATCGACCCCTAACAATGTTATATCTACCCCTGGAGGTCGATATCGACCACTTTGGCGACCACTGGATTAGGTGGTTCAAATCTAGTCGCAGATAAGAGGAAATTTTTCTAAGCCTTTTTTCGACCGGTTCCCGAGTTAGTCGATCTCTGGCACAGGCTAGCGGGTTTTTTCTCCCGGAAACTCGGGTTTTTCGTCCCGTAAACTCAAGAAAATCGACGGCCGAACCCACACTATTTTCAGACATTAAAAATATTGTGTTAGGGTTAGGGACCACGAGATGGCACTAGCTTGCCGCCTTCTTCACTGCGTGCCAATGAATGAGTGATAACCTTGGGCCAGCTATCTCTCTGATTGGCTACCAGTGGAGATTGAACTGCCCACTCAGCCTCCAAACCTTAGATAGGGTAAACGGCCCCGCCTACTCCCTATGCGGGAGCAAATAGGCGTTAGCTGATTTTTTTTTGACCATACAAATACTAATAATAAGAATTATTATTATTTTAACGGTGTCTTTATGGTGTCAAAAGACTCATCGCAGGAGACCCGACATTGACACACTAATCATTATTCACTCAATACCTGTCATAACTCTCCTTAAATTCATTCACAGTTGAAGCATTCACAACCACCTCTGGCAAAGCATTCCACGCATTCACAACCCTCAAAGTAAAAAATCTCGTCCTAACACCCTTGTTAACCACACTCTAACACAATCTCCAGGAATGGCCCCTCGTTCTCTCACATCCTGCACTGGTCTTAAAAATATCATCGGTATCAATCCTGTAAAATCCCTTTAACAATTTAAATACCTCTATCATATCTCCTCTCCTACGTCTATCAGCTAGTTTTTGGAGCCCACAGATCATCAGTCTATCCTCATAGGGAACATCCCACAAACCTGCAACAATCTTTGTAACCCGCCTCTGAATCCTCTCCACCACTTCCGCATCACCAAGAAAGAAATCCTGGCAACCAGATCTGTTCACAATAGTCCAAATGCGGCCTTATTAATGCCTTATAGAGTGGAACAATAACTTCCTTATCCCGGCTTGTTAGTGTGTTCCTCAACAACTATGTAATTTGATGTGATGTTTTGGCAATCTTTGTAATATGCCATTTAAACTTAAATTCTCTGTCCACAATAACTCCAAAGTCTCTTGTCTCATCAACTTCCTGAAGCTCAGTTCCATTAATATAGTAAACAGCACGCGATGTCATCCTCCCGAAGTGCATCACCTTACATTTAGCCATGTTGAACTGGAAGTCATTTACCTCAGTCCATACCATAAGCCTATTTAAGTCATCCTGTAAAATATTTACATCATTTGAATTGATTATCGGTCTTCCCAATTTTCCATCATCAGCAAACAAGTGGATATTTCCATTCAGGGTATTTCCAATATCATTAGAGGACCAAGCACTGAGCCCTGAGGTACACCACTAGTCACTTGCCTTTTCCTGGACTCAGCTCCTCCCTAAACCACTCTTTGATATCTGTCCAGCAGCCATCCTTTAATCCAAATCACCATCTTCGGATCCATACCCATTTGCTCTAATTTATATAACAGAATTCTATGTGGAATGCTGTCAAAAGCCTTTGCAAAGTCAAGTAGTATCACCGAGTAAGGATTTCCTTTATCCAACTCCACTGTTACTTTATTACAGAAAGTAAGCAAATCACTTAGGCAAGACCTACCCTTAACAAAACCATGTTGCCCCTTATAAAGTATCATATTGCTGTCCACCCAGTCCTGAATTCTAATTTTAACCAATTTCTCCAAAATATTAACCACCACTCCAGATATATTGATTTGTCTATAATATGCAACCTCAGTCTTAGAGCCTCCCTTGTGCAATGGAACTATTTTCCCCTCTTTCCACTTTACCAGAACTGAGGCTTAAATTAAACATCCTGGTTAGAGCAGTTGCTAATTCTCTTGCACATTCTCATAACACATGGGCCGATGGCAGTGTTAGCATTAAGGTTTTTTAATATATTAAGCACCTCAATTTTGTCTATCTCTATACTCTCATCAGTCAATGGCACATTTGACACTGCACTATCACTATGAAGATGGTACACTTTTGCAAAATGATCACTAAGCAACTCAACTATTTCATTAGCTTCAGTAATTTCCCTACCATCAACACTTTTTAAAGTAATCTTTCCATGTATATTCTTCCTTTTACTAGCCACATAGCAAAAGAACTCTTTAGAGTTTCTTTTGGATTCATCAGCTAGTTTCCTCTCATAATTAGCTTTGGCTTTCCTTACCATATAGGTTACTCTCTTTGCCTGTACCTTATATTGCTCATTGGAACGCTCATCACCTTTTTCTTTATACATTCTCCACAACCCTTTCTTCATCTGCAACTCCTGTTTAATAGTATTATTCATCCATTTTACTCCTACTTGATTTCTCCTTCTGACTCTGGGAATACAGTCTGATACACCTTTCTTCAAATACTCCTTGAGAATCTCAAACGCACCATCAACATCTCTCCCCTTGAATTTCTCATGCCAAAGTACAGGTGAAAGCTGACTTCTCAGCTTGTCATAATCACCAGCCTTATAATTCCACATATACCCATTCTTAATAGAATATTCAGCACATCTTATAATCTTCCAGGTCAAGACCACACGATCGCTTTCCCCAAGTGGAGACCGTGCAACTAAATTACTTATTGATATGTTCTCCGATGTTATGACCAGATCTAACACAATAGAATCTCTTGTCCCTTCCATCACATGCTGTCTCAGGTAATTATCTCTTAACAACTGTATAAACTCCATTTCCTTTGTTCCTTGTGACCATGCCTTCCCCAATCTATGTCCCCAAAGTTAAAATCCCCCATAATAATTACTTGACCTTTACTCATCGTGCTAATTTGCCAATACATGCTATCTACATTCTCCCTTATTCCCCTTGGATTATAGCAACAAGCAATTACACATTTCGCCTTGTTAATCTCTATCTCACACCAAACAGCCTCTAATGAACTGCCCTCTACATACCTATCACAGCGAGGTACTTCTATTTTTTTTGGCTTTAATGTTTCATCTATCATTAATAAAACCCCTCCCCACATTCTGTCATCTCTGTCCTGCCTGAAAATACTGTACCCCTTACATTCAATCCCAATAAGTATATCATTCTTGGTTAACCAAGTTTCGCTAATTCCTATAATTTGTGGCCATGTTGTACTAATTAATGACAAAAATTCTTCACACTTATTCCTAATACTTCAAGCATTAGTATACATAAACTACAATACTCCCTTCCTCCCATAATCTCTCTGTGTGCGAATTAGCCCACTCTGTATACTGTTAACATTCTGCAAACAATTAATCCCAAATTCACAGCGATTAATGACACCTTAGTACTATTTACAGCTGATTCTATCACCTGCCTCCCTAGCAAATCCCATTTCCCTGTTTATGACCCTTTACTCTGTCCTTTATCAATAAATGTTCTAAATGCCAAGCTAAAATCCATTTAAGTGCAAACTATCTCTCTTAAAATACTTCTTCCTTTTATCAAACTCATCTCAGACATTCACAAAATTAATATTCAGTTTCATTTCTTTGCAAAACTTTTTACACAATCTTTACACCATTCCATTTACTATAATTGCTCTTCTGTTCATTTCATCACTATCAAATCATGGTAGCACACTCATGATCTTTCCACTCTCACTCTTTGCATTCATTGCTATCATTAAATCCTTCAAATCCCATCTTACAGAAAATCTTTCGCTACCTAGATCATTCGTTCCTATAAATGCAATAATCTCACTCACTCTATCTTTCTGCAATTTCACAGCCCCAGTTGTATCCTTAATCTTTGACCCTGGATAACACGCTTTAATTACTCTACCATCCTTCACACCCTTAATTATAGAATTCCCATACAGCACAACATCTTTAATAGAAATAAAAGACCCACCATAAAGTAAAAACATGAAAACAAGCCAATACAATTCACTCTGAAAGGAAAAATAATGGAATAAAAAACTATACACATAAGGTAAATATGTATATATAAGTGTAGATTGTATAGTAATGAATATATCTATTTGCATAAGAAGTATATATCTTATAATTTTCAGATATGGTAAAAATATTGTAATATTTCAATGGATGTTAAATGGCAAAATAACTACCCAAAAAATTGTAAGGACTCTAGGTGAATATAGATATTGGGCATGTTATCATGTTGTAAATAAAAAATTAACTGAAATAAGCATGCCATGTACTTATTGCATATATGTTGTTGTACATTGTATTATTTTATTGTATATATTATTATGTTGTAAATGAAAATTGTTAAACGAAATAAGCATGCTATGTACTTATTGTATATATGTAAATAGTTCGCCGGAATTATTATTATTATTATTATTATTATTATTATTATTATTATTATTATTATTATTATTATTATTATTATTATTATTCCGGGCAACTCCAAGGAGTCGACAGACTCATCGAGGGAGGCCCTAACATCATATCAAGAACAACTATTCGACATTCACACAGTATCTATCATACCTTGTCTTGAACTCATTCATGGTCGTAGCACCCACCACTGACTCTGGCAGCTTATTCCACTCATTCACCACTCTCCAAGTAAAAAACCTAGCTCTAACACCCTTGTTAACCACATTCTTGCCCAGCTTCCATACATGGCCCCTAGTCCTCCCACCACCACCAGTCCTATTTTCAAAAATATCTTCTGGATTAATCTTATAGAAACCCGTCAGTAATTTGAATATCTCAATCATATCACCCCTTTTCCGCCTATCGACCAATTTTTGCAACCCACAAATCTTCAACCAATCCTATAGGGTTCATCCACAGATCTGCTATCATCTTGGTCACTCGTCTCTGGATTATCTCCACTTCCTCCCTATCACAAAGAAACCCTGGCGCCCATAACTGGGCACAGTAGTCCAGATGGGGTCTTATCAAGGCTCGATATAGAGGAACAATAACTTGTTTGTCTCTGCTCGTTAAAGTATTTTTCAGAAGCCAAGTGATTTGATGAGCTGATTTAGCCACTTTTGCCATGTGCCCCCTAAACTTCAACTTCTTATCCACCAACACTCCCTAATCCCTAGCCTCATCAATCTCCTGGAGTACGGTTCCACCAATGTGATATACTGCTGCTATTCTTCTCCAGTACTCCGAACTATCCAAATCATCCTGTAAAATTTTGACATCCTGTGCACTCACAATTGCTCTACCCAACTTTGCATCATCAGCAAACAAGTGAACACTTCCTCTCAGATCCTTTCCTATATCATTGATGAACAAATTGAAAAGTGGTGGTCAATGAACAGAGCCCTGCAGCACACCACTAGTCACAAGCCATCTTTTAGACTCAACTCCTGAATAAACCACTCTCTGGTATCTTTCCATCAACCACCCTCCTATCCATCTCACCAACCCTATATCCATCCCCATCTGCTCGAGTTTACTGATTAGGGTTCCATGTAGTATCCTGTCAATGGCCTTGGCAAAATACAGTAGAATCACTGTAAACCCATTACCCTTATCAAATTCAGCCGTCACTGTGTTATAAAACGTGAGCAAGTTACTGAGGCATGATCTACCCTTCACAAAACCATGTTGTCCCCTATACAATAACCCATTTTCATCTATCCAATCCTGTATTCTTTTCTTGACTAATTTCTCTAAGGCCTTGACAACGATTCCTGAAATGCTAATCGGTCGATAATTTACAACAGCAGTCTTGGAACCACCTTTAATGTACATAGATGCTTTTGAGAAAATAAAATATTCAGTGGTTAGAGTATCGGCTCTCCATTCAAAAGACTGCGGGTTCGAATCCCGTCGTAGGCATAGATGTTTGTGATTTCTGTGAAAATACTTGTGGTAGTAGCCAGTTGATGGTGTTAGTGTAGATGATGCTTTTCGCTGTAGTTGGTGGACACAGAAAGTTGTAGATGCCCTCCCTCGATTAATCTTTGGACTCCTTGGAGGTGTCATGTAATAATAACGAATTCCTTTTCATTTCATGGAAAGTGAAATAATTAAAGCCCATAGGATTTGACTTTGTAATTGTGACAGAAATAATTCTATTAATTAAGTATTAATCTTCGTTTATACTGAGTGGTATCTACTGTAATAAAATCCAAATATTACCAAAGTGTAGAGGGGGGGTTTTAGTTAACTTTGAAGCTTCAAGAATGTTAGCAATGAACTCTTCTGAATTTACTGAATATTCCTACCCAGTAATAGGCTTTCAGGCTTTATTAAAGCCTGTTGTAAGGAAAACTGACGAATATATATATATATATATATATATATATATATATATATATATTCATTCTATAGTGCCACAAAATAAAAACTTTGAAAAGTTATCAGTTCTAAATTGTGGGAATCTAAATTTGAAATTCAATTGATATCATGATGATATTATCTTGCCTCGCTTTCGGGACTGAGAGTCTAAACCAGAATGTTCATCTTGATTCTCACGTGCAAACCATGCTGTAAGGTACTCCAGCAGTAGCACATAATGTGGGATTTTCTTTCTTAGTTTGTTAACTAGTTTTTCACAGCTCTCCGAAAAGCCGGCTGAATGATATAGCCTAAGAAAGTAAGCTGATGTGTGTGAACAGTGGTAAAGAAGCAGGTGTATATATATATATAAGTGAAATATTTAATATTAAGTGTGATATGTAGGAGATTATGATGTCTTTTGTGAAGATAAAAATGCTGATATAATTGAAGTAGAGAGTGAACTGACCACTTATCGTAAAATGCACACGGTGATACATGTTATTTTATGATTTATGAATTAGCGTGTCGTTTACCGTATTTCAAGTTTATTACCTTCTTAAAATATATAGTTAAGGTCATTGTTAATCATTGCAGTTTGAGCGAAGGTATGTAAAATTCGACCTTTCTCAATAAATGCGATTGGACTATTCTGTTTATGTGTAAGTTTCTGTATTTTATTTTTCTTAAGTCACAGTAGTTCTCTTATATTATACGAGCATTGAAATAAGCACGTGTGCATATTTCAGTTTAGTACCTAATATTTTTAGTATAGTTTACATAAATTAATGGGTACAAGAAATATATTTATCAATTTGCTTTAGTTTTGGTTGGCTATAGAGCTAAAACGGCCTCGCCTACTCCCTAGAGCAGTGTTTCTCAACGTGGGGCAATTTGAAAATGTACATATATATATATATATTTATATTATACTTTTTCAGAACTTGGCTAACTATTATGCTTGGGGTGGGGAATCAAAATCTTTCTGACGTTGAGGTGCGGTATGATCCAAAAAACGTTGTGAAACACTGCCCTAGAGGGAACAAAACGTGTTAGAGCATTTATTTTATAGAGACGGAAAGAATCCACACATGAAATTCGGATGCTACTGAGAGTGGTAACAGTTACTTGAATATTGAGTTATATATTTAATGCATATTGAATTAATTTCAATTATTAATGGATTTATTATTTTTATTGTTAGCTGGTCATTTCCATGAAGTTAATTATTTAGTGGGTTCCATATTACCAATTCTAACAATGCTCATACCTCACAGTAAACTTATTTACTATTCCACAACTTCATCATTCTTCATGCATAAAAAAAGAAAGAAAAAAAGCTAAACATAACACCCTTTTAAAGTAAACTCTTGGAATTTTGGAATTCCTAATGCTATTATTACAGTTGCATTTCTATGGAGTAAAGACTCATTACAGGAGACCCACGCTAACCATAACCATTATTCACTTTTGTACCTATCATATCATTCCTTAAACTCATTCACCATCTGGGGCATTCACAACTACCTATGGTAGTTTATTCCATTCATTCAGCACTCTATAAGCTAAGAATCTTATATGTACATCCTTGCTAATCACTGTTATACAACTTCCAGGGTGACCTCTTGGCTTCTCCCTGTTTGTGACATATTGAAAAATTTTGTATTAATCGTATAGAATCACTTTAGCGACTCATAAATTTCTATCATGTGCCTTGTCTGCCTGTCAAGTAAACCCTGCAGTCCACAAAACTTCAGAGTGTCATCATTTGGAGCATTCTACAGACCTGTCACAAGTTTGGTCACTTGTTTTAGAATCCTCTCCACCACCACCACTACCTGATCTCCAAGAAACCCAGGTGACCTTATCTCTGCACATTAATCAAAATGCAGCTGAATCATAGCCTTATAAAGAAGTATATCATAACCTTCTTATCTTTATTTGTCAAAGTGTTCTTCAACATCTAAGTAATTCTTGGATCTATTTTGTTAACTTTTGCAATACGTCTTCTGTACTGCAGATCTCTATCCATCATCATCCTCAAATCAACAGTCTCATTAGTTTCCTGTAATCTAGTACAATCAGTATGATACGAAGTATGTAATCTTTTCATCCCACTTTGGGATGAAAAGATTATAACATTAAATCAACAACATCCTTTATCACAGCATATCTATATCACTTTTATCATCTGTTGCCCCTCCCTAGTTTTATATCATCAGCAAACAGTTGAATATCTCCCCTCCCCAAAATCTTTCCCTATATCAATACCGTGCAAATTAAAGAGTTGTGGCTCTAGTACAGAGCCCTGGGACACTCCTCTTCATCCTCATTCACCTAATTCCACTCCATCCTACACCACCCTCTGATGTTTGTCTCATCAGCCACCTCTTATCCATACCACCAGCCTCATAACCATTCCAATTTGCTCCAACTTATGTAATAGTTTCCCATGTGGTTTTATTATTTTATTTATATATAATAATTATTATTATTTTATTATTATTATTATTCAAATTAAGTGGATATTGAATCCAACATTATTTCAAAGCCGAATAGAGAAACTACAAGAGTTTCGTGCTGAATATAGAAACTAAAAGAGTTTCGGCAGATCCAAGCGTAAGCAAACCTTTCATGACAGGGGCAACTCATAGTAAAGGTGGAGTAAGCTCTGATCGCTATCCTTAGTATTTCCCATAATGTAAAACACATCTCCTAGCAGACATGTATGATGTTATACATTATGGGGGGGGGGTCACTACCCAGATGGGTCTCTACTTTTGTTGAGGTCTCGTCAGTGGGAACCAGACCCAGATTTAAAATACTCAGGTTGAAGTGATGCAGAACTTATACTTTACCATATGAGTTGCTAAAAAAGTGTCACATCACAAAAGGCACCAAGAATTACTGAAATAAAGAGCCAAAAGGCTTTACTTCGGCGATGCAAAATGATTCAAATTAAGTGGATATTGAATCTAACATTATTTCAAAGCCGAATAGAGAAACTACAAGAGTTTTGTGCTGAATATAGAAACTACAAGAGTTTTGGCAGATCCAAGTGTAAGCAAACCTTTCATGACAGGTTTGCTTTATTATTATTTATTTTTTTGCATTTTTATGAATTAAAAATTTCCTCTTCTTTTTTTTTAGAAACAACTTAAGTGGTTTTATATTGTTATCCTCTTTCTATCACCTGTGAACCAGTTTTTGTAACCCATAAACTCTTAGTCTAACTTGATATAAGGTTTAGCCACCACTCCTTGAATCCCTTTATCATTTCATTCCTAAGAAATCCTGACATCAAATCTGTGCACAGTTGGCCCAGATGTTATCATATCAAAGTCCTTTAAAGAGGGATGCTATCGTCTTTATTATTATTAACACTAGACTTCCATGGCATTAAGATTCCTTGTGGAAGGTACACACTGTTACGTACAAAGCTTATCAAACTGTATTTCACTCATTCAACATGCCGGTATTCACCACCATGCTGTAAGTCACTGCGTTCCAATCACCAACTACTCTCCATGCAAAACATCTGCTCTATTTATTATTTTGTGTTTTGACATCGAAGAGATTCATCATGCTATTTTTTCCCACTTTTGCAATATATCTGCTAAACTTCAACTCCCTGTGGTCCACTATCCCCCCAGATCACTAGTTTCATCATTAGCTTGAGTCCAGTTCTATCATTAGCTTGTAATCTTTGCAAGCTAAAATATATATTGGTTGGTATAAACAAAAAAAATTACCAGCAGATGGCCAGTAACTAACACAGTTGAATCGTTTATTACTGCAGAGTCTCAGGAAAGAAGTAACTGGACTGCCCTCTTCAGGAAAGGAAAAAGAATGAAAATAAACAACAATATCTGGAATGTTGCTACTTGGATTGTCAGGAGTATCCATCACAAATACCAAGATCTAGACAAAACTAATAGAAAGAAATATCAAATTAGCAGTAATAACAGAAACAAAGAAAAAAAAAAACAAAAATAAATAAAAATAAAAACTTCAGTTGTAACAGATTATTGCATCTATACCTACAGTGGAGTATCTACTTAAAAATTACAAATTATTGTTTTTCCAAGCATAAAGATTGCTATAAATTCACTTGGAAACAAGAAATTTAAAAACTGTAATATACTGTATAATAGCTAATAGGAAAACAACTAAAATGATACTAGTTAGCTGATTATTTAGAAGTGCACGAATAGAATCTAATCATTATCTCTTACAAGGAAAATTAAGAATACTCCAATGAGGGTTTAAAATTAACCAGATCAATGCTAAAAGAAATCTCCAGAACAGGCAAATGCCTAATCCTTGAAGAGAAGAAACAGTGGCATTTAAACTGGATTGTGGAACTATGCTTAATACCCTTTTTTGTTTGCAGATAATCATAGTAAGAAGTGAAGATTAAATCCAGAGATGTGTACTACTAAAACGCAATTGTTGAAAAATTTGGAATACAAAAATCATGGCTTTTGAAGGACCATCTTCAGTCAGAAATAATATCATGATTTGAAAATAAAATTTTAGAATGAATTAACTGCTTCAAATACCTTTAGATGTGTTGTATCATATACAAAAAAAAAAAAAAAAAGTTGACATTAAAATGTCCATAATTCACTTCCATACAGTAGAAAAGGTCTTGCCAAAATTTTATAAGCTTATTCTTGTATGTTTTTGTTTGACATTAAAATTTCAAACTTCCTAAAGATAAGGGATGATCCGTAATATATTCAAACCTAACCAAGTCCAAACAAAAGAATACAAGAATAAGAGTTTATAAAGATTTGGCAAGACCTTTTCTACTGTACAGAAGTGAATCATGGACCATAAAAACTGCAGGAGAAAAAATAACATTAACTGGAGAAATGAAATTCCAAAACAGGGATGATCTGTAATATATTCAAACCAAACCAAGTCCAAACAAAAGCATACAAGAATGAGTTTATAAAATTTTGACAAGACCTTTTCTACTGTACGGAAGTGAATTATGGACCATTAAAAACTGCAAAAGAAAAAAGAACATTAACTGACTAAATGAAATTCCAAAAAAGGACAGCAGGTGGGACAAAACAAGAAGCACATAAATATGTAAAGAACTAAAAATAGACTGAGTATTGGGCAAAGTATATGAAGCTGAAAGAAGTGGATTATACTACTGAAGAATGGC
Organism: Typopeltis vanoorti; assembly: GCF_054136105.1. Taxonomy (NCBI): domain Eukaryota; kingdom Metazoa; phylum Arthropoda; class Arachnida; order Uropygi; family Thelyphonidae; genus Typopeltis; species Typopeltis vanoorti. The sequence goes on along the minus strand of NC_143557.1, from coordinate 86,940,518 downwards.
CAATTCAAGACTACCCCAAAAAATACTCTGATGCTCCTCCAGTGGAGGACATAGAAGGTGGGGACAATCAAGGAAAGATGGAATGAGACCAGAAACTTGCCATTGGCCTAATCAGTTTTGCCAATCTGAACTGATAACCATTATTATTATTATTATTATTATTATTATTACCACGGGCTACTCCAGGAGTCCTTAGACTCATCGAGGGAGGCCCCAAACATCATGTTCACACAGCTGTTCAACATTCTCACGGTATCTATCATACCTTGCCTTGAACTCGCTCACTGTCATAGCACCCACAACAGACTCTGGCAGCTTATTCCACTCATTTACCACTCTAAAAGTAAAGAACCCAGCTCTAACACCCCTGCTAACCATGCTCTTGCCCAGCTTCCATGGGTGTCCCCTAGTTCTCCCACCACCAGTCCTGATCTCAAAAAATCATCTGAATTAATCCTATAGAATCCTTTTAGCAATTTGAATGTCTCAATCATATCGCCCCTTTTCCGCCTATCAACTAGTTTCTGCAACCCACAAATCTTCAACCTGTTCTCATATGGTTCATTCCATAGACCTGCTATCATCTTAGTCACTCGCCTCTGGATCCTCTCAACCTCCTCCCCATCAAGAAGGAACCGAGGTGACCAAATCTGGGCACAGTAGTCGAGATGAGGTCTTATCAGGGCTCGGTACAGAGGTACAATAACTTGTTTTTCTCTGCTCGTCAAGGTATTTTTCAACAACCGAGTGAGTTGATGAGCTGATTTAGCTACTTTCGCAATGTGCCCCCTAAACTTCATCTCCCTATCCACCAACACTCCCAAGTCCCTGGCCTCATCAATCTCTTGGAGTACAGTTCCACCAATGTGGTATACTGCTGCTAATCTTTTCACTCCGAAATGCATAACCTTACATTTTGTCACATTAAATTGACATCCATTCTCCTTAGTCCAGAACTCCAATTTATCTAAGTCATCTTGCAAGACTTTGACATCTTCTGCATTCACTATCGCCCTACCCAACTTTGCATCATCAGCGAACAAATGAACTGGCCCACTTAGACCCTTCCCTATATTGTTAATGAACAGATTAAACAGCAGTGGTCCAAGAACAGAACCCTGTGGCACACCACTAGTCACAGGCCGTTTTTTGGACTCTACTCCTGAATAAACTACTCTTTGATATCTCTCCATCAACCACCCAGCTATCCATCTCACCAACCCTATATCCATTCCCATATGTTGTAGTTTACGGATTAGAATTCCATGTGGTATCCTGTCAAACGCCTTTGCCAGGTCCAGCAGTATCACTGTAAACCCATTTCCCTTATCCAGTTCAGCCGTCACCTTGTTATAAAACTTGAGCAAGTTACTGAAGCATGATCTACCCTTCACAAAGCCATGCTGTCCTCTGTACATTCTCTGTACACACTCTGTACTTATCCTTTTCCCATGGTGTCAGTTTATTAAGTATTCATGTCTGGATTTGTCCTTGTTGCCGGTTAATACAGATCGTATCCAGTATCATCAACGAATAAAATGAACAGTAATGCACCAAAACCTTGAAACACACCATTAGTAACTTTCCTTTGCCATGATTCTGTACCAGCATATCCATGCTCCTTTGCTCAACTTAACTGCAATATCTTGTTATATTATTATTATATTTCAGGCCTCCATAGAATCACATGATTCATCATGGGAGGCCCACCCTAGAAAACGCACTTTATCATTCCACTCCTTGAACCCATTGACCATTCATCTCTCACTACTCTATCAGGCAGTGCATTCTACAGCTCAACCAACCTCCATGCAAAGTAACCACTCGTCACCCTCTTGCTCACAACTTGATTTTGTGACTTCCATGGATGGCTCTTTGTCCTCACTCCTTTTCTCTGTTCCATCAAATGAAAAAACTTTTGCAGTCTCAACTCTGTAACTACCTCTCAACAGTTTAAATGTCTCAATCCTATTACCTCTCCTTTATTTACCAAACTCTGCAGTCTACATTCCCTCAGCTTGTCTTCATAACTAACATTGTACAGTCTTGATACCATCTTTGTTATCTGCCTGTGCACCCTTTCCACAGTTAATTTATCTCCTTCAAATCATGGGGGACAAATTTGAGGATAGTAAGTGTGGTCTGATCATGGCTTTATACAATAGAATGACAACTTTTATCTCTGCTAGTCAGCATCCTTCTCAGTATTGCAGTCCTTTATAACTTTTGCAATATGTTCCCTGAATTTCAGGCTTCTATCAATTATCACCCCAGATCCCTTGCCTCTCCCACTTCCTCCAGTACAGTTCCTCCAACAGAGTCGGAGGAACTGTACTGGAGGAACCGTATGCAGCCTCGCATCGATGTATCCCCAAACTTCAAGACTTTACATTTAGCTGAACTAAACATATTCCCATTCATTTGCTCATCTGTGCAGTTTAATCAAATCCTCTTGCAGGGCTACCACACTGCAGTATTACTAATAATCCTTCCCAGCTTAACAATATCTGCAAACAACTGAATATCCCCTTGCAATCCATTGAAAATGTCATTGATGTAAAGGTTAAACAATGCAGGTTCCAGTACTGAGCCCTGTGGGACTGAACTTGTAACTTTCTGTTTCTTTGATAGAGCTCTCTGATACCTATCAGATGGCCAATCCTAAATCCAATTCACTAACCTGACATCTAAACTGATGTGCTTCAACTTAAATATCAGCTTATCATGTGGTGCTATGTCAAATGCCTTTTGTATAATCCAAAAAAAATGGCAGAATATGCCTTTCCCTCATCAGCTGCTCTTGTCACTTTATTATAGAAGGCAGTCATATTACTAAAACAAGAGAGCCCCGTAACATATCCATGCTGACTCTCACAGATAAAACATTATCCTCATCTGTCCAACGCTGTAAATGATCCCTCACTAATTTCTCAAAAATCTTATCAACTACTGATGAAATACAAACTGGTCTATAGTTTCACTCTTCTGGTCTGCTACTACTACTCTTATGCAATGGCACTATCTTATCCTCCTTTCATTCCTTGGGCCCTTGGCCAGGCTTTCACTGTAAAGCCATGTCAATGGAGCTGTCAGTTCTTTGGCATATTCTCCCAAAACCTATGACTAAATCCTATCCAATCCTTGCTACGCAGTATTTGAAACGCGCGCACACACACACACACACACACACACACACACACACACACACACACACACACTCATTTTGTACTTCTAAACCTCGAACCTGCTCTGGCCCTCTAGTATTGAAACCTACTTCTCCAGGATGAAATAAGCTGGTAAAGTGTTAATTGAACAACTCCATTATATTCTTTGCATCAATCACTCTATTCCCATTTTTATATCAGCAATGTTATTCTTCCACAATCATTTCTCTTTCTACTGACCACATAATGAAAATTCCTTAGGATTTTCTTTGGATCTCAAGGCCAATCTCTTTTCATATCACTCTCATTAGTGAAACATGGCTGACTGAAGATGATATAGCTAGTGGGATTGAATGTGAGGGGTATAGTGTGTTCAGGAATGATAGGGAGAATAAAATGGGGGGAGGAGTATTATTGATGATAGCTGATGAGCTGCAGCCAAGGAGAATAGAAGTTGAATTTCAGGATAGAGAAAAGAGCACATTTGAGGCCATTTGGTGTGAGATTGAGGCTAGCAGAACAAAATATACAATTGGGTGCTGCTATAGACCAGGTGATGGAAAAGATGACGGAGATAGTATGCATAAGCAAATAGAAGAAAATGAGTGGAAGGAGGGTAATTATTATGGGAGATTTCAACTATGGTAGCATTGATTAGGGGTAGGAGAGAACACACGGAAGGAAGGAATTGGGTTTTATGCAGTTATTAAGGGATAACTATCTGCGACTGTATGGCCTCACAACAGAGACTCCTTACCTTCCTTTTTAAGCAGTATCAATTCCTTACATCCTCATATAAAGTTTACCATGGAGATTGAAAAAGACAAGTTATCTTTTTTAGACTTCCTTCTCATCCGTTCACCTTATGGTATTCTTACAACAACAGTTTACAGAAAACCAACTTTCACAGGTCATTATATTCTCAAAGAATCTGCTCATCATCCTTGTCAAAAAACAGGAATCAAAATGCTTAATCCGACGAGCCAAAACTGACTGTTCAACTTCTCATTTATTACAGGAAGAACTCTCTGCTATCAAACATCGCATGAAACTAAATGGCTTCTCCGAAAAGAGTACACAACATCTTTTTGATTCTTACAATCCAACACAGAACAGCAAAGATTCAATACACTGAATTCCAATTCCTTACATTTCCGGGATTTCAGAACCAATTTCAAGAATTCTGAAGAAATATGATTTAACAGCCACTTATACTCCTATTAACAAATTATCCACTTATTTTCCTTCATCTAAAGATAAACGCTCAACCTTGTCTCTACTGGTGTGTATCAGGTTCCTTATAATTGTAATCTTTCCTACTTTGGACAAACTGGGCGTGCTATAGAAAAAAGAATTCAAGAGCATCAGTCATCAATTCAACACAACAAAACTGAGAAATCTGGATTAGCTCAGCATGGATTAGAAACAAGCCACAACATCCTTTGGTCTAAGACTCTCCTCCTACACAGATGTCGCTACAAATTTCAATGTTTATTTAAAGAAAGTGTGGAGGCCTTACTTCAACGTCCTAACTTGAATCGTAATGACTGTATATCTATATCAAAAATTTGGGAAAGTTTAATCAGGATAACACATTCGTTTTTTTAATTAATTTATTTATTTAATTTTATTATTTTTTTTTGTAAATTTTCTATATTAGTCTAATGTTATTTAAGATTATTATATGAATTTCTGAATTAATATCTTTAATTATGACTTTAAAAATGTTTACTCTTCTAATACTTAGAATGAGCTGCATGATGTCATATCACTATGTGTGAATGATTAATTGTTCGTATTCCACTTTGTTTTTTAAAACTATTCCTATGTAGTCACTGAAGATGGTCTGTAATATTCAGACCGAAATATTTGGCAAATTAAACATTATTCTTGTGTTAACGTGTATATATTTCTAATAACTTCTATCTTTACTTGTTAGCATGTTTTTCAACATCCAAGTAATGCTTTGAGTTATTTCACCAACTTTTGCAATATGCCCTCTGAACTTCAACTCTGTCCATCATTATCCCCAACTCCCTAGCCTCATCAATTCTCTGCAGTCCAGTACCATCAATGTGATACATAGTGTGTGTGACCTTTTCAACCTAAGTTTTCCATGTAGTATTCTCTTAAATGCCATTACGCAGTCATGCAGTATCATGGTATAGCCATTTCATTTATCCATTTCCACTGTCACTTTATTATAAAATGTGAATAAATTACTTAAACAGGATCTACACTTTACAAAACCATGCTGTTCACTATAGAGTATCGTTTCCCTGTGCGCTGATTGTTGGATTTTACTTAACCAATTTTTCCAATACTTTAACAATACTCTTGATGTATTATTGGTCTGTAGTTTGCCACTTCTGTCTTGGAGCCACCTTCATTTCCTTATATATTCATTTCCTGCTCTACAATGGCAACTTCATTTACTTGTTAACTGATTGGTTTGCAACCTCTGCCAGGTCTAACTCCTAGCAATTCTTTTTCTTCAAAACAACTAATCATTTGTTGCTGAGTACATGGAGATAGTGGACCTTGTTGACATTTGTTCAGGCAATGAACTTCGTGGAGTGCAGCAACAGCATTGCAATTGTTTAGGTGGTACAGCTTCATGAGCAAAACATATTGGGCCAAGGTTAGTGCCATTACTGTAGACAGCATTAACAACAGAATGAAGGGAAATATCCCGTGTCAATCTTTTTAAACCCTCCCGGCACCTGGTGAGTTGTGTGATATTCAAATTCCATGCCTTTTGGTGTTTACAATGCCTCTGGTGGTGAATTTTGGAACTACCCAATCAGATATTGGTTCCACATGACACACAATCTGTTCCTCCAAAGTTTTGCAACATTTGGATCACTGGATAGTGCTTCACAAAGCTTTAAACAGGAATTCTTTAATTTTGATCATCCTATAGTTGTAGTGTGGTGTAGTGGGCATAATTTCTGTGTTCATCTATTATAATGACTGTACTTCCAGTTGTAACAAAATGTCGGTTTGTGGGAGTAAGGAATAATGTAAATGTCACAGTGACCTGTAATAGAGGTATCATTTAGTGAATGGATGAATGAAAGTTGCTAATTTTTTGTAAGGTTTAAAGAAAAATCTGAATATTATATCTTTTAAGAAAACATGAATTTTTTTTTCTGAAGTGCCCTAGATGTAAGGGATTCATTGAATTTTTTGTGATCTGGGTTTTGAGGAAGATTTGGGAGAAGAATGTAATTTTTTAGGTGGAATTTGGCTAAAAATAGTGTCATGGTGTATCACTGACAGCTCATAATGAATGTGTACAAATTCCAAGTCAGAGCAAACAGAGATGTTTTTGTGAAAAGAAAGTTTTTTTTGTGATGCTGACATTGTTAGGGAAGTTGTTTTACATAAGCAGGGAATCATCACTGGAAGCTTTATGAAGGTTTTGAATGCAGAAAAGAATGAAGAAAGGTTGAGGGCACTATGCAGTTACTAAGGAATAATTACCTGAGGCAGCATGCAGTGGAATGTACTAGGGGGTTTGAGAGTTCTAGATCTTTTAATTACATCAGAGAATTTGTTCATAACCCATATGACCACATTGCTACCAAGTGGTGGCAATCCTAGCTCCTGCTGGACTACGGTCTCTAATATGACATTTGGAGGAAACTGGAAGTTTGTTAGATCACCATCACACGGTAGACCAGTGTTATCCAAAGCCCCTACCAGCACCGTGGTATTATTGCAAATGAATGCCCTAGCTGCGGAATCAATAAGCAGTGTATGGGAAGCTGCAAGAATGTATCCATACAAGCTGCAATCTCTTCATCAGCTGTTACCAAGTGATACCACTAAGCGGGAGGAATTCTCAATGTTCGCTTTGACAGAAAGTTGCAGAAGACACAATGGCTGGACATCTTTTGGACAGACAAAGCGTATTTTTCATTAAATGGGACAGTTAATACTCATAACTGTTGAGTTTGGGCACAGGAAAATCCACACATGACTACACACACAGGAGCCGTTGCATTCACCATAACTTACTGTTTGGTGCAGCTTCATTGTATCCATCATTGTGGTTCTCTTTTTCTTTGAAGTGCCATGTGCAACAGGGGGTTAGAAGACGTGCTCATTAAATGCACAGTGCTATTTGCAACTGCTGTGCGAAAACGTGGTATCATATTTGCAGGAAAAATGTTCTTCACACAGTCGCATTCATGCAGGATGGCTGCACCATCTCATATCACAGCTCCCACGAAGCAGTTTCTCATCAGCACATTTGGCTAAGAATGATTATCAGCTTTAATTAAAACTCCACATGGCCCCTCAATCCTCAGACTTGACACCAGTAGATTTTTGGTTGTGGGACTATTTAAAGTCCCGAATGTACCCAAGCAGCCTATCTTCCTTAGCGGATTTAAAAGATGCCATTTGCTGTAGAGTTGCTTGCATGTACCTGGATATCTCCATGCTTCTGTAAATGGCATTCTCACCCGCTTACAGCATGTAGTTGTTTGTGCCAGCAGACACATTGAACAATTACTGTAGTGTGTAATGGATTTCCTGTATATGAATAAATAAGTTTTCAATGCCATTCTGATAGTCATCACCAGGATCACCATCTGTTGGTAAAATTTTGAACTGAAATTTTTTCCCCACCAAAAAAATCCTCCTTGCGATTCACTTTCATGTAAACTCCACCCTAATGTATCAGTTCATCGATTTTGATGAATTATTGAAATATTTACAAATTTATGGGACATCCTGTATACCATTTTGCAAGCACAATGCATCGAAGAGACAGATTGAGTTATGGGTGAACTTTTGTTTTTGAGTGCTTTAAATTTCTGATGTGTGTGCAGGTACACTTTATTCACTGATGCATTTACTTTAGATGATACGAAGGTTTCTAGTAAGTGGGATCAGTGCCGTAACTAGGGCGTGGCAGAAGAGGCACCCTCCACGGCCACAACTAGGTTTGGGGCGCAAAACATATAACATTTTTGGGTTGGGGGGGGGCAAGTTAGACACTTGCCACAGGCGCTTCATACCCTCGAACACACTATACCTAGAATTGACAGGTATAGCGTGTTCAGGAAGAATAGAGGGAAAAGAATGGGGGGATAACCAATTGATGATAACCAATGAACTGCAACCAAAGAGAGAAGTTTAACTTCAGGCTAGTGAAAATAGCACATTTGAGGCCATCTGGTGTGAGATAGTAGCCACAGAACAAAATATACACTTGGATGGCTCTATAGACCAGGGTATGCAATGGATGATGGAAATAGCATTCATTGGCAAATAAGCTCAATGAGTGGAGGGTGGGTAATTAGGGACTATGTAAAATTTTGAACTTTTACGTAGTCCCTAATTAAATATTAGGGAACATAGACTGGAAGGAGGAGAGGGCACTATGCAGTTACTAAGGAATAATTACCTGAGGCAGCATGCAGTGGAATGTACTAGGGGGTTTGAGAGTTCTAGATCTTTTAATTACATCAGAGAATTTGTTCATAACCCATATGACCACATTGCTACCAAGTGGTGAGAGTGATCATATGGTCTTGACCTGGGTTAATCCCAAGGAGATAGAAAGAGGGGAAAATAGTTTCATTGCATAAAGGGCACTCCAAGATGGTTGTAGCAAATTACTAAAAAAATTACAATCAGCATATTAGGAGTTGTAGTCAAAGTATTGGAGAAGTTAATCAAGAGCAAAATAAGGAATGGATAGACAGAAATGGGAAAAACATGGTTTTATGAAAGGTAGATCATGCCTCAATAACGTGCTCATGTTTTATAATACAGTGATGGCTGAGTTGGATAAAAGTAATGGTTTTACATTGATGCTTCCTGGACTTTGCAAAAGCTTTTGACAGGGTACCACATGGAATTCTAATCAATAAATTGCAGCACATGGGGATGGATATAAAGTTGGTGAACTGGATAAGTGGGTGATTAATGGAGAGATATCAGAAAGTAATTTATTTGGGAGTCTAGTCCAATAGACCTGTAACTAGTGGCATGCCACAGGACTCTGTTCTTGAGTTGCTACTATTTAATTTGTTCATTAATGATATAGGAAAGGATCTCAGAGGAACTAGTCAGTTTTTTTGCAAAATTGGTAGAGCAATAGTTTATAGGGAAAACACTGGAACAGGTAGATAACTTCATCTACCTGTGATCAGCACACAAGGAGCAACCAAACAGAACATACAAAATAGAATCCAGAAAGCACAGATTGCATTCAATATGATGAAAAAATTTTGGGGATCCAAAGAAATAAAATTAAAAACCAAAATTAAGCTCTTCAACACTAATGTTAAACCAGTTTTACTAAATGGAGCTGAGACATGGTCACTAACAAAGGAAAACATAAATAAAATACAGGTCTACATAAACAAAATACAGGTCTACATAAACAAATGCTTGAGGAAGATACTAGGAATATACTGGCCAAATAAAATAACAAACATTGAACTTTGGGAGAGAATAGGTCAAACCAGCATCAGAAATGAAATCACTAAAAGAAAATGGAACTGGATAGGTCACACAATCAGGAACCCAGATAAAGAAATAGCAAATATTGCACTAGAATGGAATCCCCAAGGCAAGAGAAAAAGAGGCAGACCCAGGATAACATGGAGAAGAGAACTAGAAATAGAGGCAAGGCGGCTGGGACGTTCCTGGAAACAGATCAAAAAAGAACCATTGAATAGAGTCAGATGGATGTCAGTGGTTGAGGCCTTATTCTCCACAGGGAGCGAAAAGGATAGGTAAGGTAATAGTTTATACAGATAATGTTAAACTTTTGCAGGATGATTTCGGTAGATTGGCAGGCTGGGCAAAGGAGAATGGATTGCAATTTAATGTAGCAGAGCATAAGTCAGTTACTGCTAAGAGGTATCACAATATGATAGACAACTTTGTTGTGCCACAGCTACAGCAGCACCTGTGAATGGATTCAGCAATTTTCATGCAGGATGGGACTCTCCACACAATTGGTCAATTTGTACAGGAGGTTCTTTAAGGACATTTTGCAGAAGCCAGAGTGATCAGCTGTGCATTTCCTACTGCATGGCAAACTTGTATACGAAAGCACTAAAAGACAGCATAATGCAGCATGTGTGTGATATCAGTCCTAACAGTTGCATTCTGTCGTTGAACACGCTGTGTTCAATGACTATTTGTGGCATACTGGGAAGGGTGGCACACCCATGGATACATAATAGAAGTAAATAAAAATGCTTTATTTATGTTTGTGTCACTTTTCTCCTTCTTATACACACAGAAAAATTACTACTTCTATATTGGGTACTTCATGCATCCTTATGCATCATGGGTACAAAATTCATCCTGGTGCTGAATTTTGGAACAACTTTTTTTTCCCTCAGATATTGCTTCTGCATGAGACACAATGTATTCTTGCAAAGTTTTGCTGCATTTGGATCACTGGGTGGTGCTCCAGAAGGCCTTAAACAGGGATGATTTAATTTTATTTAATTTTGATCACCCTGTATGCACACACATACAAACTCTGCATCCAGTTTATTTAGAGTAAAAGCTGACAAAATACAGAAGGTAGAACTATGCAGTGAGTCATACTTTTTTGACGCTTGCATCAGACCATTCAAAATTCCTTAAAGATATCAAGAGCAACTGTTGAGTTTTTCCCAATTTTTTTCCCAGTGCATTCATCTAAAGACAAGCAATATATTCAAAAGGTCAATTCTCTGTTGATTAATACTGTTAAAATTCATGCTAGTGATTGTAAGTTGAGCAAGAGATTTCCAGGTAGTGTGTAGGAGTTGGCTGTTAATGATTTTCCTCTAAAGAATTGAAATGAGAAGAATGGGATGCTAATTTGAGGGTAAGGACTCTGCCTTCTTAGGAATATGTTCGTTATGGATTTATTTTTCGATCTGTAATGTGCAAATTCTGTAATAAGCGCTTAAAGCAGTATCACAAAGGAAGTTAACTGTCAAACACAAATTCTCAAAGTAGATTGAGAGATATAATCACATCTAGAAGAATTTTCTTGATATCCAGTTTGGCTGATATTCTTCTGATCTCTTCCTGATCAAAAAAAATCGAAGAATGCATGGAATACAATGAGTTAGGTATGGTAGGAGGAACATTTACCGATTCTACTGATGTAAAATTAGTGGAAAAGCAAAACATGAAAAGATTAACTTTTTATGCAACCCATCTAAATGCAGAAGTGGCTGAACAGACATGCCCAGCCACTTCTGCACTTAGATGGTTTGCATCTATATTTGGCATAGTATCAGAAAGTGTAACTGCCAGTTTGGATCCAGTACAAGTTTCTGACATATGATCCTTTCAAAATCAGTTTTAGATGTGCTCACAATTTTCTTTGAGTTATTTTGAGCTTGAGTATAGGCAGAAGAGCAGAAGTTCATTAGAAACATTTGCAGTATTATTATTATTATTCCTGATACCTCCAAGGAGTCCGAAGACTCATCGCGGGAGGACACAACTGTCTCAACCACTACACTGAACCTCTACTACGAATCATCTCCATCTATGCCATCTACTGCCCACCACCACAACTAGTATTTTTTGTCTGTAAATTGCGTGTGTTCTGAAGGGCCGATTTGTCTCGGGATGAAAAACCAGAGTTTCTGGGAGAAAAACCATGCTACCTCCTTATGAGATTGGCTAACTCACCTTCGATTGAAATCTTCCAGATAAAGATTCCTCCCGTCGCGACGAGAATCAAACTTAGGCCTATTCTAATCGAAGGGCGCAATATACCGTCGTTCTTCCAATTGCGCTACGGAGGCTATATAAAGTATGACTCATTCGTTTCTTGAACAGCTTTGGCATACATGTTTGGGGTTGAGCATCCAGAGTGGGAGAAAAACACTTCTAGTAATGCATTCAATTCAAATGCTTGGATCAAAAAAAATAAAAAATAAAAATAGAAACGAGAATCCAGTCAAGGCAATAAGAGCACAGAAATCACAAAGATCATCCAACTTAGCATTCTTATAACATCAAACAATACATGCATGAGATTGTGTGCATGTGCATGCTCCATGAGAGAATAAATCGTCACTAGGTTGTGTTCTGAACTGCCTAAAAACAAAAAAAAAATCCACAGTATGCTTAGGATTATTTATCAGGAAAATATCAAAAGTATTTGGAAAGTTCAGCTCTACATATTGAATCAGTGCAGTTGGAAAATAAAAGCCATTTGGAGTAGTGAATACTAAATCTCTGAAGCCATTGCTATTAGAATAATTGGGTCAAAGAAAATCAAGATTTAAGAAATGTAAGATTGCATTTTTTTTTAACATAATAATTTTTTTTTTTTTTTTTCCAGAAAATTCATAAACAGTAAGTTGAACACTCTAATATATCAGAGTGAATGTATGCACAGTCAACAAATGCAAACTTTAAGATGAAAAGAGGTTTAAGTGTGATTAGAAAATTAGTTAATAATGATAGAAGCTGTTAGTTGAGTTTTAATGTTTAAAAAAAAAAAGAAAAAAATTAGGTGTACTTTCTGCGTGGTTTGCCTTAGCTTGTGGCAGCAAAATTTCAGTTAGAACACGAAATATGTAGTAATGGATTCTTTACTGAGCTATACCAGTGAAAAGTTTCACCTCTGCAAATTGTGTCCTCAGTAGTGTCCTCCCCCCCACAGCTTTGTTATCCAAGGTATTCGTAGTAGAATTCTATCCCACCCACAGTCCACAGTACTGGTGCACTATCAGTGGGATTTACATTAAAAATAAAGTGACAGAAAGATTGTGCTGCCTGACTTGAAACGATGATCACTCTCTGTAATGAAGTTGACAGTAGCAAACTATTCTATCCACTGTTGCAAACTTGTGGTCCCATAGTTTGCTGTGGTGAGAATTAGCTGCAATTGTGTGACACTGACAGACAGCTTATTATTATTATTATCATCATCATCAACATTTGACCTCTATGGAGTCCGAGACTCATCGTGGGAGGTACTCGCTATTGCATATAATGCTCATCCAACTGCATCTTAAAATGATTTAATGTATCAACAACATGCTCAGGCAATGCATTCCACTTACCAACCACCCTCCATGCAAAGAACCTGCTTCTCACTCCTTTGCTCACATTAACCTTATACAGTTTCCAGCAATGGCCTCTTGTTCTACTCCCCTCTCCCATTCTATGAAAAATCTCTTCCATGTCTACCTGATAACCTCTGACCAGCTTATGTCTCAATCATACCCCCCCCCCTCTTCCTCCTATTCACAAGACTCTGAAACTTACATTCTCTCAATCTGTCCTTGTACTCCACATTCCAAAGACCACTGACTACTTTTTGTGAATCTTCTCTGTACCCTTTCCAACATATCGTCGTCACCATGGAAACCTGGCGACCAAATCTGTGCACAACAATCCATATGAGGCCTGATCAAGGCCTTATACAATGGAATCATAAACTCTCGATTTCTGCATGTCGGGGTTCTCCGCATCATTGCCATTATGTGATATCTTCACAATTTGTGCAGTGTGGTCCCCTGAATTTCAGGTCCTTGTCCACAATCATTCCTAGATCTCTCATCTCCTCTACTTTTGTTAAAGTTTCCCACCAAGTGTATACTTTACATCCCATCGTTGCTTACCAAATCTCAAAACCTCACACTTGGCAACATTGAACTAACAGTTCCACTTACCTGCCCATTCATGCAATCTCTTCAAGTCCTCTTGTATGGCATTAACATCAGCCTGACTGTGAATTGCTCTCCCCAGTTTTCCATCATCTGCAAACAGCTGGATATCACTAGTTAAACCCTATCCATCATTAACATACAAATTGAACAAGAATGGGCCCCCAAAACTGGTGACTTTTGTCTTTTGAGATTCTGCACCCCCATATACAACTTTCTGATAGCTATCTGACAGCCAGTCACTGATCCAACACAGAAGTCTGTTATCCAATCCCATCTGTTTCAATTTCTTTAAGAGCTTGTCATGTGGCAGTCTATCAAAAGTCTTTGCAAAATCCAAGTAAACCACTGTATGTGCATCTCCTCTGTCCAAGGTATTTGGCACCTTGTTATAGTACATAAGTAAGTTAGTGAAACATGATCTTCCCTTAACAAACCTATGCAGGTAACCAGGGAATACTGCTGTTATCAACCCATTTCTGTATCCTACTTCTCGCCAATCTCTCCAGGACCTTCACCACAACTCCAGATGTACAGACTGGCCTATAATTTGAAGCTACAGCCTTATACAGTGGAACAGTTTTACCCTCTTTCCACTTCCTTGGAACCTGTGCTGTTGCTAAACTCTTATTAAACAGGCATGCCAATGCTACTGCCAGTTCCTTAGAACATTCCCTTAAGATGCATGGTGATATGTCATTAAATCCTATCACCTTATTAATATCAAGGTTATTTATTTCCTCAAACACCTCCTACTCACTCACAATTAAGCTATCCTCCCCTCTGTTCTCTACATTTAAGTTCCTCATGATTCCAACCTGATCAGGATGAAACACATTTATAAATTATATATATAAACACAATTATAAGCCATTCCACAAGAACTTTTAAATTGATCACTGAATTACCTCGACAATGTCTTCTGCAGCAGTTGCCATTCATTCCTTAACTTAATCTTTCCATGATCATTCTTCCTTCTACTTGCCACATATCTTAAAAAAAAAAAAAAAAAAAAAAAAAACACTAGGGTTTTTCTTAGCTTGATTTGTCAATTTTTTCTCATACTCTACTTTTGTTTTCCTTACTAACTGACAGTGGCAAATTCTCTATGCTTGCTCTGCAAGCTCATTAATTGAGAAAGAAGTAATATTTATTTGTTAATAAATGCATGCATTTATAAGCATTCCATTTAGGCTTTCATTTTTGTAGACAGAAGACATTTAAAGCTTGCGCAGCAATAATTGCGCTTTACATTGTGTACCAAAGGCCGACACTAGTCAAGCTAACTTGGCTTGCTCGGTTGTGGGAGCAACACACGCACTTGTAAAGGCTGGCTGAGCTTCAGCCAGCCTTTACAAGTGTGTGTGTGTGTGTGTTTCTTGGGAAAAGTAAGCTACAACCAACTTTTTATGACTATGTTATTGACAAGTTCATAAAGAAGAACTGTAGGGTAGAATTTGTATTCAAGTAGCTGAATTGAAAAAGATAGAATATCATTTGTAAAATAAATGTTGTATTTGTATGATTAAATGTACATAAATTTCTAAATACAGGTAGCCCTTGTATAACGCGGTCTAAAATTGTAGTAACCCTTGTTGAACGCGGTACTTATACAACACGGTTCCAATAAAAACACGGTCTACAAATCGTAGTAACCCTTTATATTTTCATATGTTTTTCACTGCGCCACTTAAAAATCAAATTTTATCTTCATTAAATTTGTGTCTGCCTGTATCCCACATGTAATTATAAGTAGTGAATTTATATTAGGGGAAATACTCTTTAGCACGCATGTACCTCAATTGTTTACCGCATAAAACATTTATTGTTGAAAATTGTCCTCGTTTCTGCCAAGAAAGTGCATTAAAAATCATAAATGTGTTCATCTCAAGCTGAGCACTTTATTTTCTGGTAAGTTACATACAATATATAATGCTTAGTCTTTTGTGTAACAAATTATTTTTATAGTAATGCCACAAACTGCAACGAAAGGGAAAAACCAACATTGAAAACGAAATTAATTTCTCTCAAAGAAAAATATTCAAAATCTTGGATCGATTGAAAAATGGAGAAAAACTAGGAGTTTTTGCAGAGATTTTGAATTTAAATGAATCAACAATTCGAACAATTGTTGATTGTTCATGAACATAAAATCCGAGAAAGTGTTTATTGCTGGGTCAACGATAAGTGCAAAGCGCGTTGCTCGTGTACGCAATATTCTAATGGAAAATTGGAGAAATATCTCGAATGATTTCAATAGAAGATTGCACCTCAAAAGAAAATTCCTATGGATGGAAATTTTATTAAACAAAAAAACTCTCAAAGTTTATAAACATTTATGGTGCAGACCATGTGTTCAATGCAGATGAATCTGGATTATATTGGGAAAAAGTGCAAAAACACACCTATATTTCTAAAAATGAAAGATCAGCTCCTGGATTCAAAGATAGAATTACTCTACTGTTTTGTAGTAATGCATCAGGTGATTACATGACAAAATCAGTGTTTATTTAACCAATCCTCAAATCCTCCTGCTATGAAATATTAAAATATGCACTATTTTATTTTGCCTAAAACATTTATGCATTATGTGCAATGAAGTTTAAGTACAATTTGTAATTTTTATACTTTTATACTATGTATTTGCTTTATAGTTTATATATTTTCTTAACTTACATGAATTACCTGAATTAAATAAAAATATATTTTTTTGTTGGATATGTCATTGTTGTTTATATAATTTAAAAAAAAAAAAAAAAAAAACGATTTCGGAACATAACCCTACTTTTCTGTGTGAGCCGAGACTCTCATAATGTGATTTATATAACGCGGCATTTCTGTGGAACCTAACATCTGCATTATACGAGGGTTACCTGTACATAGTTTTAAATGGTCAGTATTATTCCACTAATCAGACTTTTCGCATCTCTCATTCCCTGAATGATAACAAGAGCAAGTGTGAATTTCAAGACCAGCAATCGCCCCTGCTAACTGAGTCACTCTCCTGGCTTGTTCTTTATATTCTTCATGTGACTGATTGCCATTATTCATCTTGTACTTCCTCCAAAGTACTTTCTTTTTCCAGATTTCATGCTTAAGCTCCACATTCATCCATTTTACACCTACCTTATTCAGCCTTTTGGCATTTGGGATTCATTCATACATTGATGCTGTTATGTATTTCTTTGTAAGTTCCCATGCAACATTTATTACCTTACCGCTCAACTCCTCGTTCCATGTTATAGCTCGAAGTTGTCTCCTAAGCTTGTCAAATTAGGTGTGACAGTTTGATCGTTATCTTCTTAAAGAAGCCCTTACTTTTGTCATAATGACAATATGGACAGCTTGTGATGTAAATGTGTTAAGATTTTGTTATCCTCTTTAGAGATATCAACATGACCAATCTACAGTGTTATTTCATCTTCTGCAGCTGTGGCCCATTTGCTTTGTACTTGTCTTTGCATGCTAACCTTATTATTATTATTATTATTATTATTATTATTACCCCCAAGAAGTCATATTCATCTGGGAATTCCTTTTATCACACACACAGCTCATCATACCGTGTCTTAAACACACTCAAACTCCTTGCAGACACCACACTCTCAGGCAAGGCATTCCAGTCATTCACAAATCTGCACAAAAAAAATCTGCCTCACACCCTCTTTATACAGTTTCCAGGGATGACCTCTGGTTCTTCCCCGAAAATAGTGGGAGATAGAGGATGACCTCTGGTTCTTCCACTGTTTTCTGTAGAACTTCTCCAGCATTGATCCTATAACAACCTCTTACCAACTTGTAGTTTTCTATCATATCTCTTCTCTTCCTCCTGTCCACCAGATTCTGCAAATTACATCTTCTCAATCTTTCCTTATACTCGACATTCCAGAGGTCAGAAATTACCTTAGTCAGTTGCATTTGGACCCTTTCCAACATCTCTTCATCCGTCTGAAGACCAGGTGACCAAATCTGGGCACAATAGTCCATGTGTGGCCTAATCAAAGCCTTGTACAACAGAATAAGAATCTTCCTACTTCTACACGTCAGTGTCCTCCGCATCATTCCCAGAAACCTTTGTGTTGTCTTCACAATTTTGGCTATGTCTCCCCTAAATTTCAGATCCTTATCCATTATCGCCCCCAGATCTCTTATTTCTTCCACCTCCAACAATATATCCTCACCAAGCATAAATTCTGCATCCCATCTTTGTTTTTGAAATTTTAAAACCTTACATTTTGCAACATTGAACTCGCATCCCCATTTCCATGCCCAATCACTCAATTTATTCAAGTCTTCTTGTAAGGCCACAACATCTTCTCTACTCTTCATGGTTCGACCCAACTTTGCATCATCTGTAAACAACTGAATATCTCCATCCAAATCTTCACCAATAACATTAATATACAAGTTAAACAGCAATGGCCCTAAAACAGTCCCCTGAGGCACACTACTAATAACTTTCCTTTTCCTGGATATCGCTTCCCCATACACAACTTGTTAATACCTATCAGATAGCCAGTCTCCAATGCAATGCACTAATCTAATATCCAACCCCATCTGCTCTAGTTTGACTGTTAACTTATCATGAGGTACTCTGTCAAAAGCCTTTGTAAAATCCAAGTATATTATTCTGTATCCTTCTCCTCTGTCCAAGGAAGCAGTCACTTTATTGTAATAAGTAAGTAGATTACTAAAACATGACCTCCCTTTAGCAAATCGATGCTGTCCATCAAAGATAATATCATTATTGTCAACTCAACCCAACTCTGGATCCTAGTTCTCACAAGCTTCTCCAACAACTTAATCACAACACCTGACACAAAGATAGGCCTATAGTTATAGATGCTTGAGTTCGATCACCTCCTTTATGAAGTGGCAATCTTGCTCTCCTTCCACTCCTTAGGGACTTGACCAAATGCAAGACTCATATTAAAAAAAATGTCAAAGCAGGTGTCAACTCCCTGGCACATTCCTTCAGAATACTGAAGGAATTGTGGCTGTGGGACTTGATATATTATCAAGTCTCACAGCCTTATTAACATCTAGTTTACTCAACTCCCCATACACCTTGCTCACTAACATTCAGTCTCTCCTCCCCCATCACCAGCTGCTCTCACTCTCTTCATGAAGTCGCATTCACAAGATTGAAAGACCTTTATGAACTGCTCATTAAGTATCTCCACCACACATTCCGCAACAGCTGTCTTTATACCATTTTCTCCAATCACTGTCATCCTTCCATAATCATTCTTTCTTTTGCTGGCTACATATCAAAAGAACTCTTTAGGATTCTTTTTGGCTTCATTAGCTAACTGCTGTTCATACCTCTCTTTAGCCACCCTCTTTGCCTGGTCTTTGTTTTGTAGACTTCATGGAATAGGTTATTTCCACTTCTCTTATGCTGCCTCCACAATGCCCTCTTTCTCTGTATTGCATGCTTAATCTCTTTATTCATCCATCTCACACCTACCTTATTTAACCTTCTCACCTTTGGAATATACTTAGACATTGCATCTACTAGATAGTTTTTGAAAATCCCCCAAGCTGCATTGATCTCTTTTCCAGCTAATTCCTCATTCCATGCTACACCTGCAAACTGTCTCCTGAGCTCTTCATAATCATCCCCCTTGTAGTTCCACATATATCCTTTTTTCACAGAGGTCCTCACACTGCTGGCAACAACCCAGGTAATCACCTCATGGTCACTCTCACCAATTGGTGGATGATTAGATATCCCATTTATAATTACATCCCCAGATGAGATGACCAAATCCAAGACCCTCAGTCCTCGTGTGCCCTCTGTTACATACTGTCTGAAGTAGTTATCCCTCAAAAACTCAAGAAACTCATTTTCTTTACTTCCAGTTGCTATCTCATCATTCCAGTCTATATTGCCATAATTAAAATCGCCCATAATGATGACCCTTTTTTTATTTGCTTGACTAATTTGATTATACATTTCATTATCACCACCATCCACACCTAGTCTATAACAACATCCAACCAAGTATTTGATTCCATTCACCTCTATCTCACACCATACTGCCTCAAAACCACTGGCACTATTTCCCTCTTGCATCTCTACTTTGTATGGACATAACTCTTTCTAAGCAAACTCCCCCCCCCCCTTTCTCTAAGTTCAGTAATCCAATAATCACATCTTGACACCAGTGTGAAGTCCTTATTTCCATTTCATATTCCCATGTGCAAATTCAAGTACAGGTGATGCTAGTTAATTACCTTTCCTTACCTATCCTCTTCGCTCCCTGCGGAGCATAGGGCCTCAACCTGACTTCCATCTGACTCTATTCAATGCGTCTTTTTTGATCTCTTTCCAGGAACGTCCCAACTGCCTTGCCTCTGTTTCTAGTTCTCTTCTCCATGTTATCCTGGGTCTACCTCTTTTCCTCTTGCCTTGGGGATTCCATTCTAGTGCAATTTTTGCTATTTCTTTATCTGGGTTCCTGATTGCATGACCTATCCAGTTCCATTTTCTTCTGATTTCATTTCTGATGCTGGTTTGACCTGTTCTCTCCCAAAGTTCTATGTTTATTTTATTTGGTCAGTATATTCCTAGCATCTTCCATAAGCATTTGTTTATCTAGACCTGTATTTTATTTATGTTTTCCTTTAGGGACTATGTCTCAGCTACGTATAATAAAACTGGTTTAACATTAGTGTTGAAGAGCCTAATTTTGGTTTTTAATTTTATTTCTTTGGACCCCCAAATTCTCTTCGTCATACTGAATGCAATCTGTGCTTTCTGGATTCTATTTTGTATGTTCTGTTCGGTTCCTCCTTGTGTGCTGATCACTGGTCCCAGGTAGACAAAGTTATCTACCTGTTCCAGTGTTTACCCTAGTATTTCAAAGACATCCTTGCTTGGGGTTTATCTTCATTACTTTAGTCTTGTTATGGTTTATTTTCAATCCACATTTATTTGGTTCTTGGTTTAAATTATCTATTTTCTTTTGGTGGGGTTGTTGTTTTTGTGTCAAAAGGCTTATATCGTCTGCAAAATCCAGGTCACTGGTTTTATTTGACCATCCCCATTGAATACCAATTCTTTCTTCAGATGTTTTCCTCATCACCCAATCGATAACAATCAGAAAGATGGTCTGGGAGAGTATACATCCTAGTCTTACTCCTGTGTTTGTTGCAAATGGTTCTGATAGCTTGCCATTATTTATTACTTGGATTTTGTATTTTTCATGAGTTTTCTTTGTTATATTTATGATTTTCTGAGGAAAATATTCCATAGCGCTTCATTAACTTCCATGTAGTCTTTCTGATTTTAAGAGGAAGACGTTTATCTGAGAGATTTATCTGGACTTTTATCTTATGTAAAAAACCATTTATCTTAATAGATTAAATTTGTTATTTTCTATTATTTCCTAGCACGCAGTAACAATTGTATTTTAATAGGTGATCCACCGAACGTTTTGCTTGTATTCAATTCCTATTACTGTAACAGACACCGAAGATGTACTATTAATTTTAGTACAAAATATTTGTCCTTTTACTAATTAAAGATATCACCGTGATTTTTACGTGTTTCTTTATTATTTAATATAGTCTTTCTGTCTATGCTATGAAATGCACGTTCAAAATCGATGAATCCCAAATATAGGCTACTCTGCCAATTGACTGTTCAACAACTATTCTTAATGTTATTATATGATCAATACAAGATCTGTTTGGCCTGAACCAAACATGTTCTTTCCTCAGTTTAGTTTCAATTTCTTGTTTCATTCTTTCTAGCAAAATTCTAGTTAATACTTTACTTACAACATTTAGAAGTGAAATCCATCTCCAATTTTTACAAAGTGTTATATCTCCCTTTTTCACGAGGAGTCCTGTATTCCAGTCTTATGGCCATTCTTCCTTTTCCCATATTTGATTAAATAGCAGGTGTATCATTTCAACAGTAGTGTTTCATCTGCTTTAAGTAATTCATCCTGTATATTGTCACTCCTAGCTACTTAATTGTTTTTTGTTTTCTTTACTGCTTGAGTTATTTCTAGTATAGTTATAGTTCCTGTATTTATTTTAAGTATTTCTTCTTCTGGTGTTCCTGGTATTTCTTGTTCTAGGTTTTCTATTTCTCCATTTAAAATTTTTTGGAAATGTTCTACCCGTCTTTTTTCTGTCTGCTTCATTTGTGAGTAACGTTCCTTGTTTATTTTTTACAGGCCCTTCTCTTTTAAAACTCTTTTCAAACAACCTCTTTGGGTCAAATTTACTTGCTGCTTTTTCACTTCTTCAGCCTCTTTACATATTTCCTCCAGGAAAACTCTTCTATCTTTCCTTGCACTTTTTTTACCTGTCCGTTTTTAAGCCTGTGTCTTTCATTTATCCTATTTCTTTTGTTTTCTTCTTGTTTATTTTTTACAGGCCCTTCTCTTTTAAAACTCTTTTCAAACAACCTCTTTGGGTCAAATTTACTTGCTGCTTTTTCACTTCTTCAGCCTCTTTACATATTTCCTCCAGGAAAACTCTTCTATCTTTCCTTGCACTTTTTTTACCTGTCCGTTTTTAAGCCTGTGTCTTTCATTTATCCTATTTCTTTTGTTTTCTTCTGTACTTTGCATTAGTGTATTCCATAAAGCTTTCCTTTCTTCACATGATTTGATGGTTTTTTCAGAAATCCATTGTTTGTGATTCCTACTCTGCCTTCCCAGAACTTCTTCGGTGGTACTATTAAATATATTCTTTATTTTTTCCCATTTCTCTTCAATGTCTATTTCCTTATGTTGTTCTACAAGGCAGGCTTCCATATTTATTCCTTAATGTTACTTTATATTTGTCTTTTGTATCCTTGTTTCTCAGTTTGGATATATTGGATTTAATTCTTTGGTTCTTGCCTTTAAATATTTTTCTTAGTTTCATTTTTATTTTTGCAATCAATGATAACTGGTCTGTAAAGGCATCTACGCCTCTCCAAACTCTTACATCCATCAAAGAGATTCTCCAAGGTCTGTTTATTAAAATATGGTCTATTTGGTTTTTGGATTTCTTATCAGGTGATATCCAAATCTGTTTATGGATGTCTTTATGCTTAAATATGGTTCCTCCTATGATCATATCATTGAAAGTGCAAAAGTCTTTTAGGATTTCCCCATTTTTGTTACAGTTTCCTAAACCTTCTTTTCCCATTATTCGTTCATATCCCACATTACTCTCTGCCACTTTTGCATTCATGTCACCTATAATTAAAAGCATATCTTTTACTTTTTACTTCATCTACTTCTTTTTGCAGCATGTCATAGAAGTCTTATTACTCTTCTGTTTTTGTATTGTTTGTTGGTCCATATATGTTTATTATAGTCACATTTCTGTATTTAGTTTTAAATCTAGCTTTGATTCTTTCAGAAACTGGTTTCCATTCAATTAGTGCTCTTCTAGCATCAGTTGTTAGCATGAAAGCTACACCTTTTCTATATGTGTCATCTTCATTCTGGTTTCCAGAATATAAAATGTATTTGTTTGTTGTTAGTTGGATTTCTCCGCTACCATTCCATCTTGTCTCGTTTAGACCTAGTATTTCTATTTTGTATCTGTTCATTTCTCTGGTTAGTAAGTTAGCTTTTCCACTTTCATACAAAGTCCTAATATTCCAGCATCCAATTTTGGTTAAAAGTTTTGGGCTAAAGAGGCTTTTTCTTGGAGCTTTCTGCCTGTCAGCTTCCCCAATGGAGCTTTGGAGTATGTCAGGAACTAGTAAACTAGAGAGTATTCAACCTTTTTCCAATAACTAACAAAAGCTGTCAGTTATTGGAAAAAGGGCCAGGCCTCAATGCTTTAAAGGAATTGGAATTGAGAGTTTACCAGTTTAGTATCATGCCAACAAAAATGTGTTGATGGCATCTCATTTTTTTAAGAATTAGGTTATGAGTTAAGTCACTACCACAGGAATTAAGAAAAATTTTACTGGTTTGTGACAGTTGCTTAGGAGGTAAGCACAAAAGTTAATCTTTTACAAGCAATAGTTTATGGTCGATAGTTGGTGAGAAATAAGCAACAAGAGCAATCAGAACTTTTTCTTACTCATGGTAGTTTTAAGAATTCAGTCATGGATATGCCAGATATGGCTGATAGTGAAAGTTACGTCCCATGACATGAACCACATCAGAACTATCGGGCGTTTGCATTTATTCATGCAATATGTATCTATGCCAGCCTTGTTGACCGAGTGGTTAGTGTATCTTCTCTCCAGTCAAAAGGCTTCAGGTTTGAATCCCACCGTGGGCATGAATATTTGTGATTATCTGTCGAAATACTGTTGGTGGTAATGGGCAGTTAATGCAGTCGGTGTAGTTGCGGTTAGTTGTATTTGGTAGATTTAAGTGGTGGAGACGGAGAGTTGTAGAGTAGGTGCCCTCCCTCGATGAGTCTTTTGGACTCCCTGGAGGTATCACGTAATAATAATAATAATTGATAGTTGTCTTCAATATTATATTAAAAATCAAGTTTTTGAGGTGGAAATTGAAGCAAGACATTAGAAGAAGAAGAAAGTGATGAGGATTAAAGCTTGAATGGGTTAGTTTTTGTATGATGATACAACAGGCATGAGTCCCTTTTACTGGGAAGTACGGCACCATCTCAACCCCACCCCCCAATTTTATCTGGACTTGGGACCAGCATAGCCGATGAATCAGTCCTATGGCTGGGTTTTAAGTATTCCTGACTGTAATCCGTGTGTGTGTGTGTGTGTGTGTTCTGAAATCCGTGCGAGTTATGAAACCCATTTTTTGGGTTTCATAACTCACTACGAGGTGGGGTCGTTATCCCCATGCTCAACCATGTGTAATTGTCTGTGAAGCGTTGTTCTTAAGACTGGTTTGCCTGCTTGCAGAAGGAAAAACCCCAGATAAACTGGAGAGAAAAACCCTGCTGTCCATGCCCAAGACTGGCTGACTTGGCTATGTCTGAGAAGGATCCTTAAGCTCCTCACATCAGTGACAAGAATCAAACCTAGGACACTCCTTTCCCAGGCATATGGTTTCGAAACGCATAGCCACTCGGCTAACCATGCGGGCTTGAATGGGTGACAACCTGAGATGCTAGAAATTACTGGATTATTACCCTATTTCATGCAGGAAGGCAGTATTATTTCTCCACTAAATACCTGTGCTGATTTTGTTTAATTGCAATCAGTCAATCAAAAAAAAAAAAAGTATGCTCAGTCAATTCCTATGTGATTAACTGCTAAGAATGGCATTTATAAAGAAATTATTTTTGTGGCAAATTTTTTTTTTAAGTAAAGTTAATTGTTTAAGTTTATAAGTCAGTAAATTTACTATGTAATAAATGAAAAACTTGTCTAAACTTGTATTTTACCTTATGTATATACATCTTTTAAACTCTTGGCATGCAACTTCATTTAATTTGGGTAACTACTTAATTTGGCCAAATTATGCTATCCCTGATTGTAGCCCAATTAACCAAATTTCTGTGTGTGTGTTGTTTCTGGAAAATGGAATTGCAATTGAACTTCCAAGTTTTTTTGGAAATCTTGGTGTCTTTCATGTGGTATCTTGTTTTTGTCTATTTTTCTTGGAATTGATCAAGTTTTGTATTCATCTGTGAAATGTGGTCTTTCCCATTCCAGTCATTTCCGTGGTTGCCATTTTAAAATAGAAGAATTTAGCATTTCATTGTTTTATGAGCATTTTTTAATAAGAATAGCAATGCAATGTCCAATAATGGACATTCTTATGTCATTAGAAGTATTTTATTTTATAAGAGGAGGGGAAACACATATTTGCGTTTTCACACACGGATCATATGTTGCAAGTAGAAAAAAAATGTATATGGCAGAATGATTTTAAAGAATGCTGATGGTAGGGAGGTAACTGAATCAGTTGATATAGTTGAATTACTGAGCGAGCACTTTGCAAGAGTATATCATCCAGGTGGTGACATTGCAGAAATGAATGAACCAAAAGTTTATACGGGAATTGTGGTGAATGAGGTGGAGGTGAGTAGTCTATTACAAAACCTCAATGTCAATACATCTGCGGGATTGGATGTTATACCAGCTCGTTGTACGTGAAGTGGCTAAAGAATTGTCAGTACCCTTGACCATTCTGTTTAACCTGAGTTTGGGGTCTGGGTTAGTCTTGAGGGGGTGGAAAGAGGGGAAAATAGTTCCACTGCATAAAGGAGGTTCCAAGACTGCTGTTGTAAGTTAATGACCGATTAGCATATCACGTATCATTGTCAAGGTCTTGGAGAAACTAGTCAAGAGAAGAATACAGGATTGGATAGATGAAAATGGGATACTGTATGGGAGACAGCATGGTTTTATGAAGGGTAGATCATGCCTC
Source organism: Typopeltis vanoorti (assembly GCF_054136105.1). Classification (NCBI taxonomy): domain Eukaryota; kingdom Metazoa; phylum Arthropoda; class Arachnida; order Uropygi; family Thelyphonidae; genus Typopeltis; species Typopeltis vanoorti. Next base: position 86,914,361 of record NC_143557.1, on the reverse strand, counting down.
AGTAATTTGCTCACGTTTATCATCCTGCAAAATTTTGACATCCTGTGCACTCACAATTGCTGTACCCAACTTTGCATCATCAGCAAACAAGTGAACACTTCCTCTCAGATCCTTTCCTATATCGTTAATGAACAAATTGAAAAGTAGTGGTCCAAGAACAAACCTTGCGGCACATCACTAGTCACAAGCCGTCTTTTGGACTCCATTCTTGAATAAACCACTCTCTGGTATCTCTCCATCAACCACCCTTCTATCCATCTCACCAACCCTATATCCATCCCCATCTGCTCCAGTTTACTGATTAGAGTTCCATGTGGTATTCTACTGGATCTTGCCAAGGCCTTTGATAGGATACCACATGGAACTCTAATCAGTGAACTGGAGCAGATGGGGATAGATATAGGGTTGGTGAGATGGATAGGAGGGTGGTTGATAGAGAGATACCAGAGAGTGGTTTATTCAAGAGTGGAGTCCAAAAGACGGCTTGTGACTAGTGATGTGCCGCAAGGTTTGTTCTTGGACCACTACTTTTCAATTTGTTCGTTAACGATATAGGAAAGGATCTGAGAGGAAGTGTTCTCTTGTTTGCTGATGATGCAAAGTTGGGTAGAGCAATTGTGAGTGCACAGGATGTCAAAATTTTGCAGGATGATTTGGATAGTTTGGAAGACTGGGCTAAGGAAAATGGATGTCAATTTAATGTGGCAAAGTGTAAGGTTATGCATTTTGAAGTGAAAAGATTAGCAGCAGTATATCACATTGGTGGAACTGTGCTCCAGGAGATTGAGGCCAGGGATTTGGGAGTGTTGGTGGATAGGGAGTTGAAGTTTAGGGGACACATTGCAAAAGTGGCTAAAACAGCTCATCAAATCACTTGGTTACTGAAAAATACTTTAACGAGCAGAGACAAACAAGTTATTGTTCCTCTATATCGAGCCCTGATAAGATCCCATCTGGACTACTGTGCCCAGATATGGGCGCCAGGGTTTCTTCTTGATTGGGCGGAGGTGGAGAGGATCCATAGACGAGTGACCAAGATAGTGGCAGGTCTGTGGAATGAACCTTATGAGAACAGATTGAAGATTTGTGGGTTGCAAAAATTGGTTGATAGGTGGAAAAGGGGTGATATGATTGGGACATTCAAATTACTGAAGGGTTTCTATAAGATTAATCCAGAAGATATTTTTGAGAATAGGGCTGGTGGTTGGAGGACTAGGGGCCATACATGGAAGCTGGGCAAAAATGTGGTTAACAGGGGTGTTAGAGCTAGGTTCTTTACTTGGAGAGTGGTAAATGAGTGGAATAAGCTGCCAGAGTCTGTTGTGGGTGCTATGACCATGAACAAGTTTAAGGCAAGGTATGATAGATACTGTGTGAAAGACGAATAGGTCTTGACATGATGTTAGGGCCTCCTAATGAGTCTGTCAACTCCTTGGAGTTGCCCGTAATAATAATAATATGTTTATTAGTCTGGAATTCATTATTGCAGCTACATAATCAGTGTTATGTAGCTACTTGATAAGATTTAATTTTTATTTTATTTTACTTATTTATTTATTTTGTTTTTGTTTTTGCTATTTAACAATACTTGTCTAAAATCGTTTTGAGAACGTAAACATGTTTTGCACATATACTGTATTATTGTTGTACATGAAATTTATTTATCTTTCTTTTTTCCAGAATGGCTCATGTAACACTACAGTTCAATAGTAGTTTAACTTCTTCCGATCCTCAGCAACATCCAGTTTTAATAATTGGACAACCAAAACATTTGTCTAAACTTGCATATAGCGATGTAAAAGCTAAACTGGAGCCAAGAGTTTCCGAAGAAGTAAGTTGAATGTTGTCATAAAAGCTGTTGAAATATCTTGTATTAAAAAGGTGTTGTGTGTGTGTTCATTTCCAACAGTCTTTGAATTTGGATGTTATGTATATTGTGTGTATATATATAATGAATTAATTAATTTGTTATTGTATTTTAAGTTTATCATATCAGGTATTCTAGGTATTCAACTGACAAAATATATAGCTAATTGCATGTAAAAATTGCAAAGTGCATGTGTATGCATGTAAATATGAATTAGTTTCTGTTTTGAACATATGAAACTATTGTTGTTTAAAATGTGCATTTATGGTAAACTTCAGCAGTACAACTTTATTAACCATGTTTCAATCATAACATTGGGTTAATAGTAAATAAAATAAACTTAAAAAAAAAGTCTTCCATATTGACTTCATCACATTAGGTGATTTGGTCAATTAAAGTAAAACATAACCCCATTTAGCAGCTGCCACAACACTGTCCAACTATACAATTCCTTTCTCCATAAGGTATCATCAGTGCTTTTTACATTAATAGTTTGTGCTCGGACATTCCATGTTAAAGAACCCTTCTGGCCAAAAATTTTTTGTTCCTGATCATCATATTTGTTGTTTGCTGTTCTCCATATTCTGTAAATCGCTTAACTTTTCAGCTTTCCATTTGTGAAGCTTCATTTTCTTTACAACTCATTTGCATCTCAGATAGTAGGATATCTTCCATAATGACTTGAGTGTCCACCCATGCTAACTGGCTTTCCTTTTCCAGTTCTACAGACCTAGCTGGAAAAGATGTTGAAGTATTTCTTGCATTACAGTGATTTAATATGAATGCTTTATTTATCCATTGGAATTCTGGAATTCTCCAAGTATATGTAGACGTTAATCATCTTTTAAGTATCAGATCCATAATGTAGTACAACTTTCCTCTCCTGCAAGTTATTATTCAGGCCTCCACGGAGTCAAAAGACTCATCGTGGGAGGTCGTTCCTAAGAACATAAAGTCTGTCAAGACTCATTGAGGGAGGTCCCCCCCCCCTAAGAAACACAAAGTCTATCATACCACTCCTTAAACTCATTGACCATTCTCGCTCTCACCACTCCATCAGGCAATGCATTCCACAGCTCAACCACCCTCCATGCAAAGAAACCACTCCTCACCCTCTTGCTCACAGTTTCCTTTTGTAACTTCCAGGGATGGCCTCTTGTCATCACTCCTTCCTGCTGTTCAACCAAGAGAAAGAACTCCCCAGTGTCAATTTTGTAACCACCTCTCAACAGTTTAAAAGTCTCAATCATATCACCTCTCCTTCTATCCACCAAACTCTGCAGTCCACATTCCCTCAGCCGATCCTCATAACCAAAATTGTACAGTCTTGAAACCATCTTTGTCATCTGTCTTTGTACCCTTTCCTCAGTTAATTTATCCCCTTCAAATCCTGGGGACCAAATCTGAGAACAGTAGTCTAAGTATGGTCTGATCATAGACTTATACAACGGAATGATAACCCTTTTATCTCTGCAGGTCAGTGTCCTTCTCATAATTGCAGCAATCCTCTGTGTTACCTTCACCACCTTTGCAATATGTGTCTTGAATTTCAGGTTTCTATCAATCATCAACCCTAGATCTCTTGTCTCCCCTACTTCCTCCAGTATATCTCCTCCATTAGAATATGCAGCGTCCCATTGATGTGTCCCAAACCTCAAGACCTTAGATTTTGCTGCATTAAATCGATACCCCCATTCATTTGCCCATCTATCTAGCTTATTCAAATCCTCTTGCAGGGCTACCACATCTGCACTATTACTAATAATCCTTCCCAGCTTCACATCATCCGCAAACAACTGAATATCCCCTTGCAATCCACTGGCAATGTCATTGATATAAAGGTTAAACAATATAGGTCCTAGTACTGGTCCCTGTGGGACCCCACATGTAACCCTCTGTCTCCTTGTAGCCACTTATGTTCTTTAGTAAAGAAACAGGTAATAGTAATTATGATTAAATAAGCTGAATATATAATATATATTGTTATTTCACTTCATATATCATGAAGTATCATCAGTGTTGGTATAGCATTGAAGATAATATACTTTTGTATATTATCTTCATTCATTTGCTGTTAAAATATTCATTGTTTCTTTGCAAGTGTGTGTGTGTGAAGAATCCAATCATCAAGCCAAAAAAGGAAAAAAGTCTTAAGAGCTGAACAACATAATGACAACCATGATAATGCAAAATTGTGACATATTGCATATGTGCATGACAAGAATCTCCATTTGTTAAAGAAACCTAGGATACACCTTAAAAGTATTGAGTTAATGCACCTGAAGGGCTGAAACTGTAACTGTAATCTGAAGGATTACAGTTACAGCTTCTAAATCTGGCATTTATCTTGCATTAAAGACAGCTCCATCTTGGAGTTGATCATGTTTGCTTCTGTCACTTGTCATATTTTGATTAGTTTCCTTTGGTCTGATAAGTCAACATTTCATCACCATTAGGTAGGTAGTCACAAAATATATTGGTATTAAACTAAACTATTGTGTAGAAGTAATCTTAAAATTGAATAAAAAATGTGCATATTATTTCTTCTATAAAATCAGCATGCATTCGATTTGAATTTTAAAGCATATCACATTCTCTTAAAATATATGACAAAAATCTCATCTTTATCCCCTATTGATTCTGAGCACTCAATATTCCATACACATCCAGAATTAGTGATACATTGAATTCCTTTGGACCAGGATAAGAAATTTCCAGAATCACTAAAGACTTTTCCATTAATCTTGTCTCTTCCAGAGTTTGGTAAGCCTTGATTGATTCATAATACAATTTTGAATTCTAATGTTTCATCATATAATGGTAGCAGCAACTGGAAACGATATCGTAATTACACACACACACACACACAACTTGGGCTATTAGTGTAACTTACTGTCATCAGTATTATTCCAAATTTGTTGGTTCTTCGTGATATATGAAATGAATTATTGGCTGTTTAGCATTAAACTTAGTTTATAAAAATGTGCATATTATTGCTTCTATAAAATCAGCATGCATTCGATATTTGAATTTCAAAGCATATCACATTCTCTTAAAATATGTGACAAAAATCTCATCTCTACCCCTATTGATTCTGAGCACTCAATATTCCATACACATCCAAAATTAGTGATACATTGAATTCCTTTGGACAAAAAGAGTTTAAGACAGTGTGGTATGGTGCTTAATAATCATGGATGCATTTGATGGTGGATGGAGGGACGATGAGCTAGTGTACTTAATAGGATTAGGGAAAACAAAGTATTATTAATGCGAGATTTTAATATATGAAAGTTACTGAGTGTAAGGATGAAATAGCTGATTATACTGTTTAGAGATTGTCTATTTACTGATCTGATCTGATTTTTCCTTTTAGTCGTTTCCAACCATAGGTGACTTTGTAGGCATTGCCCATAAAGTATTCCTGGTGAGATTTTTACAGGGTAGTTCACCATTGCTTCCCCTTCCCATTATCCAGGCGTGGAAACTGGCATATGGCTGGGACGTATTCATGACTGTAATCCGTGTGTTCACGGGGCTGGTTTGCCTGTTCTGGGGGACAAAAAAAAAACTCAAGTTTCTGGGTGACCCCCCCCACCTCTGTATGAGACTGGCTAACTCACCTTTAGTCGAAAGAGACCAGATAAAGGTTCCTCACGCCACTGACGGGAATCGAACCCAGCTCTTTCTGACCAGAGGGCTTTGTCTATATTGACTGCACTGTGAAGGCTCATTATTATTTACACAAGGGTTCAATTCTGATTGGTGCAATGACTTTTAACTGTATCTTTTAGAATCCAGAAAATCACTGACTCTAGGCGGATACAAAAAATTTACACTTTTAATAAAACTAAAACAATGTATACATTAAAATAAAATTACATAAATAACTACAAACTACTGGATCTAAGGCCTTCTAAAATAAATCTACGCTTTAGAGATTTTCTTATCCAAAAATATTAAAATCATCCATTCTCTGACTCATTCTATTACTGGATGTTTAACATATACTTAATCACATCTACCAAACACCTTGTTTTCACAATAACAAAATGTTCATAGTCAATTTCTTTGTTAGGGCCTTTTCTGAAAATATCAACATTTCCTTCTTCTTTTCCATGGGATCCCTTCTTATCACCCTTATATAGTATACAATATTATTCCTCCTGTCTCACTGAAGTATAAATACTCTTACCTCTTGCAGTTCAATTTGACATACAATTTACTAATTTTTGTACCAGAGAAAAAAAAGTTTCTTCTACTACTTTATAAACAACATATCTAAATTGAGCTAATTCCATCACCTTTTCCAGTAGAAATAACAAATAGATCCAGCATCCTTAAGACAGATGAAACTTTCTAATCAAAGTTTCCTCGAACATTCAGTTAGAACATCAACCTTCTTTTATTTATTAAATACTTGTTAAGTCTCAACTTCTCCAGTTTAAAGACTTAGAGTTCTACAATTCCTTTTTGAAATCTTCTTCCGACTGTCATGTGAAACCTACAAATTTTGTTCCTAAGAACAAAATTTCTCCTGTCTGTGTTCTTAAACTTCCATTAGCTCTCCCTTGTTTTTCTCCATTATCCTGATACCGAATGCTCTCTCTATCAGTTGTCAATTACGCATCAAACTCCTCGGCGAATATGCACACTCTTTGTAGGCAAGTGAGAAGTTATGTATAATGGCTGACACATTGTCTCTGTTAGTGTAACAAGAATGTCTTTTCAAAACACAACACTTTATAATTTTAAATTACAATAACAGGATTGAAAGTAACACAGTTATCAGAATCTAGTAAGTATATCAATTTCAAATGGTTTAAATTTCATTTTGACAATAATAATAATAATATCAATAACGGGTACATCGCAAGTGCTGATATACGCTTCATGAAACCAAAACTAATAATATACTAACAGAGAAATAATTTTAAAAAGATTCATAATTATAAATTATGATTATTTTTACAATACAATGGATAATAAATTTTTGGAGCAGTTTCATACATATTTGAAACATCTATGTGAACTCACTAGAAGGCATAGGATCATACTTTGGACTTCTTAGAGGAAATAAGACTATCAGAAGTAACTTTGAAGGTATTATAAAAAAGTACTACTTAGCGGAAGACATTGTTTAATATAATAATAATAATGCAAAATAGGTAATACTAAAGTACATCTTGTATAATTTAACATCAGAAAGTTTCATCTGTCTTAAGGACGCTGGATCTATTCGTTATTTCTACTGGAAAAGGTGACGGAATTAGCTCAACTTAGTTATGTTGTTTATAAAGTAGTAGAAGAAACTTTTTTCTCTGCATTATTCCTGTACAGAAATTTAAATTTCCAGGATCATAAAAATGAACTAAATGGCCCCTCCAAATTGATTCTAAATGATCCATCTGTGGTTTTGGAGTAATTAAGTATTTTAAAAGAAGAAATACTGCTTGAGAGAGAAGAATTTTGCAAGCATCCATGAGATAAGACTAAGAAAAGTTGTGGAAGAGAAACATGAGTAAGAACCAGCTGGACTGAATAGAGGTTCTCATAACCAGGGTTTTATTTCAAGACAAATCATGGGAATTCTATTTTAATTTTTGTAGAGCTATTAAAGGCTTAAAATGTACAGAGAGAATAAGTGTTCGGAACACTATAGTTATATGGTGTGAGACATTATACAGAGCAGTGTACACTGCTTGGAAAGAAGTCAACAGATACAATAATGTGAGGAACAAACTGCCATAGCACCTTCCTTAATAAGATGTGGAGACCTTTTGCTGCAACGAATGCAGCAATTCTACGGGTATTCTTTCCACAAGCATTCGATATCAATCAATGGGAATTTTGGACCATTCTTTTTGAAGCTATATAATGTGATCTTGACTGTTGTCAGACAGACATCTCCTGACCTCGTCCAACGTTCCAGTTCAGTCCATGAACTGGATGAACAGATGTTCATTATGTCTGTGATCAGGGCTCTGTGGAGGCCAGTCAAGTATGGTGATGTTCACAAGCCATGCAGTTACAGCAGCAGCAGCCTTATGACAGTGCATTGGCACAGCCATGAAAAACACTGCCACTTCTGAATTTCATAGTTGTAGGCAGATGTCTGTTGGTAAAAGAGACCAACAGACATCTGCCATGCCCATCCATCTGCTCGGGAGAGGGTGTAGCTTGATTCAGCACTCCATAACACAGCTTTCCCAGCTTCCATGTCCCACTGGACACTCTCTTTGCACCACTGAAGATGATGCTGCATGTTAGTTCAGGTAATGTGGGTCTTGCATATTGCAGTTCTACCATGGAAATTCAAGTTGTGAGCCTCAGTTCTGAATTTTTGTGCAGATTTGAGTGAGTTCCAGTCGATGCCTAAAACTCTGCATTTAATATGTTAGTTGACAAATGATGGTTTTTACATATTATCCTTCAGAGCACCCTACAGTCACATTCGGTGAGTATGGTGGGTAGCACTTGTAGTTGACTCCCTATGCTTCCATCTCAGTATGGTATCACTGATTGTTGATCTGGGATGGCCCAATTTGTCAACAATTTGCTGAACAGATAAGCCTGCAACAAGGCACCCTATCACAATGCCTCTTTCAAACTCCATCAGTTCCATTCTCACAGCCATTTCACCCAGACACAGTTGCACTGCCTTTGGAGCATCATATTCCTCCAATTTTTACTGGCTATAAATAACTCGTTACATGGCATGATGCACCTTGGTGTCTCACTTCTTTCCAAGCAGTATGTATATATATCCTATACAGCAAAATGGTTTAATGTAAAATCAAGTGTAAGACAAGGATACATCGGCCTCTACTGTTATTCATCACCAATATGAATCATATTATAAAGGAGAGTGACATTAAAACTTGATACAGTAGATGCTTGCTATAGCCAAACCCCTAAGGACTAGAGACATCATTTATTATTGGACAAAGTTTTCTATAGTGAATTTAAAGAGGGAAAAACAGATTTACATTTTATTCCATTTCCATGAAACAAAAAAAGTGGCTGTAAACCATACGCTGATAACAACATTTGTGTATGATAGGTACCATACAAATGCAGGGAAATGTTTACATTAACAACAGAACAAAGTATTGGCAGGAACTATATGTTAAGCACACAAAATTATATGAAAAATAAAAATGCAAACAATAATCGGAAATATATAAAGAAATTATTTTGTGTAAAATAATCTGATATTGCTAAATATCAGATATCCTACATATTCCCCAACACAGGTTCTAATCCTATTGACTGTGTCATTTGTAGGTCTGTCTCATTGTCATATACCAGAGTACTTTGTACCCGAGTGGTTCGTTAACTTTTTAGTTAATATCGCAGATTTGGATCTGGGATATTATTATGATGATAAACAAAGAAAATTCAAAAACAATCTATTTACAAACAATATTAGTATAAATATTGCTTTAACAGTGTGTATAAAATGTTTCGCAAATGCTATATACAAATTTGCATAAAAAAACTTTTCTCCTAAAGAAAAAAGGGCCCATTAACTTATCAGACTTAAAGAACACAAAATTTCTTGTGTTCTTTAAGTCTCTTCAAGATCATAGGATTTGATGAGAATACACACCAAAAGCAGTTAACTTCAAACTTTTAAAGTACAGTTTCTTCTGTTCTCAGTAATATCCATTAAAATATAATTACTTAGCTGATACTGTACACCCACAGATGTGATACACTTCTGCACGTCAGAAGGAGAATCCATTCCGATAATAGGGTAATCACTCCGTATTATGGGATGAGTTGTTTATTATTACACGTCAGAAAATTAACTTCTCTTTTATGAATATTATAGTTGACAGTTGGAAAATTTTACATATAAAGCACATGATTTCTCGTGTTGGTGACCAATTCATACATCGTCTTATTTCTTTATCCCTTTCAACATGAATTGACTCTTCTTGGCACCAAGCCAACTGAGGTTTTCTCTCATCTGTGGTCAGACAGCACCTGTTTTTCTTCTAAAACAAGAAAATAATTTGTGCACAGCCTTTCTTGAGTAAAATGAAATTTTGCTTTCATATCAATAGCAGAATCATATTGAAAATGAAGGTATTAGGAAAGGAATTTGACATTGTTGGCATTCAGGAATGTGTGAACATAGCTAATCTCATGTGGTATGGTCACTTAAACAAAAATGAGAGGAAAGATTAGCAAAGCATTATTAGCAATGCTAACATGGCATTAAACACACCCTGAGGAAGACCAAGATTTAGGTTAATGTTCCTTTGAAATTTCTAAGGACCACTTGCATGCTGTGGCAGTATGTGAAAGGTTCACTGACATTTGCAATTGCATGCAAAAAATTCAACATCACAAATAAGCTATGCACTAGAATTTTTGATTAACTTAAAGAAAAAAAAAAGAAAAAAAAAGATAAATCATATTTCTGAGCTACTGTTTTCTTTGTAACAACACTGTGCTTCAAAAAAGCATTATTTTTACCCAAATTAAAAATAATACAGCTAAACATCACAACACAATTCATTAATCCGTCGATTAATGCGTGCTAAATGAAATTGTGTTAAGCGAATACAATAAACAATAGGAATAATTATAATTCATCCGTCAGTTAGTGTAAATTGGGGGGGGGGAATATATATATATATATAGTATAAGCTATGTTAGAGGATAAAATCATAAAAGTTAATAAAAATCAATTGTTTAAATTTTTATTTAATGTCTAAACATTTGATTGAGCTACTTTTTTACAAAAAATTAAGTAAAGATGTTTGAATCATGCTCAAATTTTTCATCTTGTCATGCAATTTGTGATAGCTGCCAATCGCCTTATCAAGATTTCGGTGTACTTCGAAGCTTCGTTCCATATCAGGATCAGCATCAAACAAAATTTCCTTAGCATGTTCTATGTGATTGAAAACTACCTCAAGTTCCTTTTGCAGTTAGCTTCTTAGTCATAACATTCTCTTCTTGTTCGCACTCCTTAACTTCTTCTTCATATGCATGCTGTTCTTTTAGTTGAAGATCATTCTCGCTTAAACTGTTCTGAATGGGAATCGAGTAAGTTTCTTACATCTTCATTATCCAGTTCATCAAATCCAAGTTCTTTTCCAGTTGTGCTGATTTCTTCAGTGATGTTAAATCTTGGATTTTGTGCATGATAAACTAACATGGGCTTGAGTTTAAAGTTGCCTTCGGCATTGCCTCTTAATAAAAGCATAAGATGATCTTTAGATACTTTGTATTCTGTTTGAGATACTTCAGTTTTAGCTAGGAAAGTTTTTGTTGGCATATGCTTCTAAAAGGGACCAGTTTTGTTGATGTTGAATATTTGCTCCTGAATTATCCTTAGCAATTCTTCAGGAAACTTGGCTGCAGAAACTTTATCTGCACTAGCAGATTCCCCAGTTATTCTTATGTTATGAACTCTATTTTTAAAAGGGTCAAATCATCCTTAATTTGCAGTAAAGCTTTCACATTCCTCATGAAATTTGGTCACTTTTAATGAGATAAAAATATTGACAGCTTTTGCCTGAATGTACCGGGTGCGAAATTTAAGGATGTAAGTGAGAGTATTGGAGTGCAAAAATAGAGGATGAAAGAATTAATAATTGTGGCGGGTATGAATGAATTGAAAGGTGGTAAATTTTTTATGAGAGAGGACTTGAAAGTATTATTAAAGGTAGCGAAAGAAAAGAGTGACAGAGTTAGAATGGTGAGTCTGTTGCCGCGGTATGACAGAGAGGAGTTTAGAAGGAGGGCCATAATCGCAAATGACATTATGCACAGGTTATGCAAATTGTGTGGTGTGGAATTTGTGGACGTGTGGAATGAGTTTGATGGACGAAAGGACTTATACAAGATGGATGGCCTGCATTTGAATGGGCTTGGTGTGCGAAGATTGGAAAAAGTGTTGCTGAATGAAGTGAAAATGGATGTGCAGAACCAGGGAAACTAGAACTACCAAGGATGGGGGGGGAAGTGGATATGCAGACATCAGTGAGACAGTTGAGTGTAAAAATGTATATAATGTACCTGAGCCAGCACTAAGGACAAAAAATGGGAATGTGACATTTAGAATAACGCATCAAGATAGGGGTGGAACAAAGGGATCACTGCATTTCATGTATACTAATGCCAGGAGCATTAGGAACAAGAAGGAAGAATTTTTGGCCTTGATTGGCTCTTCCTGGCCACAGGTTATTGGCATTAGTGAAACATGGCTGACGAAAGATGATATAGTTAGTGGGATAGAATGTGTAGGTTATAGTGTGTTTAGGAGGGACAGAGAGAATAAAATGGGGGGAGGGGTGTTATTAATGATAGCTGATGAACTGCAACCAAGGAGAATTGAAGTTGTATTGCAGAATAGTGAAAGGAACTCATTTGAGGCTATTTGGTGTGAGATTGAGACTGGGAATAAAATATACAGTTGGGTGCTGCTATAGACCAGGTGATGGAATAGATGGTGGAGATAGTATGCATAAACAAATTGATGAAATGAGTGGAAGGAGGGTAATTATTATGGGGGATTTCAACTATGGTAACATTGATTGGAAGGAGGAGAGGACACCTGTGAGGAAGGAAAAGGATTTTATTCAATTATTAAGGGATAACTATCTGAGACAGCATGTAATTGAAAATACTAGGGGTGTGAGAGTGCTTGACCTGGAAATAACATCTGAGAATTTGACTGTAATGAATATGACCATGTTGCCACCTATTGGTGAGAGTGATCATAAGGGCTTGATCTGGGAGGTGGCTAAAGGTGTGGAATTTTTGATTAAGACAGGGTATATGTGGAATTACCATGCTGCAAGTATGACAAGCTTAGGAGATTGCTTGGATCAGAGCCATTGCATGTACAACTGCAAGGGCTGGAAGTCGATAGAGCATGGGAAGTGGTCAAGGAGCATTTACAGGAGGTTATGGCTGATTGTATACCTAGGGTGCGAATAGTAAAACAAGTAGGGTTAAATGGATGAATAACATCGTTAAGCTTGAGCTGCAAAAAAAGAAACAACTGTGGAGGGAATTTAAAGAAAGGGGTGACCTGCAGGCACATGAACAGTTTAAAGTGCAGGCCAGAAGGGTAACGAGTGTGGTAAAAACAGCAAAAGCCGATTATGAAAGGAAACTAGCTATGCAAGCAAAAGAGAATCCCAAACAGTTCTTTCAATATGCTGCAAGCAAGGAAAAAACTGTACATGGCAAAATGATTTTAAGGAATGACGATGGTAAGGAGGTCACTGAACCAGTCGATACAGTGGAGTTACTGAGCACGCACTTTGCAAAAGTATATCATCCAGGTGGAGACATTGAAAAAATGAAGGAGCCATTAGTTTATATGGGAATTGTGATGAATGAAGTGGAGGTGACTAGTCTATTACAGAACCTTAATGTGAATACATCTGTGGGATTGGATGGTATACCGGCACGGGTCTTGCATGAAGCAGCTAAGGAATTATCAGTGCCCTTGACCATGTTGTTTAATCTGAGTCTCGGGTCTGGTTTAGTCCTGATGGCGTGGAAAGAGGGGAAAATTGTTTCACTGCATAAAGGAGGATCCAAGACTATGGTTGCAAATTACCGAGCGATCAGCATATCAGGAGTTGTTGTCAAGGTCTTGGAGAAAGTAGTCAAGAGAAAAAGACAGTAATGGATTGATGAAAATGAGATACTGTACAGGGGATAGCATGGCTTTGTAAAGGGTAGATCATGCCTGAGTAACTTGCTCAAGTTTTATAACAAGGTGACGGCTGAACTGGATAAGGGAAATGGGTTTACAGTGATACTGCTGGATCTGGCAACGGTGTTTGACAGGATACCACATAGAATTCTAATCCGTAAACTATAACATATGGGAATGGATATAGGGTTGGTGAGATGGATAGGTGGGTGGTTGATGGAGAGATATTAAAGAGTGGTTTATTCAGGAGTGGAGTCCAAAAGATGGCCTGTGACTAGTGGGGTGCTGCAGGGTTCTGTTCTTGGACCACTGTTGTTTAATCTGTTCATTAACGATATAGGGAAGGATCTAAGTGGAACAGTTCATTTGTTCGCTGATGATGCAAAGTTGGGGAAGGCGATAGTGAATGCAGAAGATGTCAAAATCTTGCAGGATGACTTAGATAGATTGGAGTTCTGGGCTAAGGAGAATGGATGTCAAACCAAATGTAAGGTTATGCATTTTGGGGTGAAAAGATTAGCAGCAGTATACCACATGGGTGGAACTGTACTCCAAGAGGTTGATGAGGCCAGGGACTTGGGAGTGTTGGTGGATAGGGAGATGAAGTTTAGGGGGCACATTACGAAAGTAGCTAAATCAGCTCATCAACTCACTTGGTTGTTGAAAAATACCTTGATGAGCAAAGACAAGCAAGTTATTGTACCTCTGTACCGAGCCCTGATAAGACCTCATCTCGACTACTGTGCCCAGATTTGGTCACCTCGGTTCCTTCTTGATGTGGAGAGGATCCAGAGGCGAGTGACTTAGATGATAGCAGGTCTATGGAATGAACCATATGAGAACAGGTTGAAGATTTGTGGGTTGCAGAAGCTGGTTGATAGGCAGAAAAGGGGAGATATGATTGAGACATTCAAATTGCTAAAAGGATTCTATAAGATTAATTCAGAGGATATTTTTGAGATCAGGACTGGTGGTGGGAGAACTAGGGGACACCTATGGAAGCTGGACAAGACTGTGGTTAGCAGTGGTGTTAGAGCTGGGTTCTTTACTTTTAGAGTGTTAAATGAGTGGAATAAGCTGCCAGAATCTGTTGTGGGTGCTATGACAGTGAGCCAGTTAAAGGCAAGTTATGATAGATACTGTGAAAATGTCGTATAGTTGTGTGAACATGATGTTTAGGGCCTCCCTCGATGAGTCTAAGGACTAACTGGAGTAGCCCAAAAATAATAATAATGTACTAAGAGGTATTCTTTTTTGGTTACAATCCTCAATCCAGAGTGACAAGATGCTTCATCTCGATCATTAAATGGCTTCTATTTTGGATGATCTGAATGCTTAACGAAGCAGTAGCAACTTTTCCTTGTTCTTTGTATTCTTTGCTCTTATTTAATATAGTCCAAAGTGTAGACTCTCTCTATATCCCAGGTTTTGCACCATCATTATATTACTAGTACCACTTTTATGTCTCTTAGTGAATTCTAGCTTTTCTGCTCACTGCAGACTGGTGACAAAAACGCATAATGTAAAAAAATTGCGTTAACTGATTAATCACTCACTTAAAGTGGGAAATGGTATCATTTCACTCAGTTGCACTAACTGATTATCGTGCATATTGAATTTGTATTAAGCAAGGTTTTCCTGTGCTATCGAACACCTGATTTGATTGGTTCTGAAAAACTTTCTCAGATATATGTAAAATCAATTTATCTAACTGCAGAATTAGTGATGTAAGTGTTAATAAGTTATTTAATATATATTTACTCATTTAGTATTCAAATTGTATATGTATGTTTAAACCTTTTGAAGTTTCATATCTTTAATTTTTCTCATTATTTGAACTTTTGTGTAGGTTTTCCGATTAGCTGTCGAAAACCTTCATCCATCTCCAACTGATACGTGTTCTCTGTATCTTAATTTGGCAACTGTTGGAGCATTACCAACAAAATGTTCACGACACAATACACCCTCTCGAGCACACTCTATTACAAAATTGGTAAAAAACTATACTGTTGGAGTAGATGAATATGTTGTGGTAAGTTAGTTTTGATATCTTATTGACATATGTTTTATGCATTTTTTCAAAGGGTTTGTTGAAAATTCAATGAACTGTGCTTTACAACTCAATGAATTATAAATCTTCCCACTATTGTGAATTGATTAATTTAATCTTTTTTTTTTTTGTTTGATATCAAATAAATAAAATTTATTAGCACCTTATTTTTATGGAATGGTTATTGAAATTTTAAAGAATATGAACATCTATAGTGTTTGGACAAAATTATGTTAACTATATTACTTGTAAAGTATGTATTCCAAATTTTTATTCTTTTTTAATAATATATATTATTATAAATTATAAGAAATTATAAAATTGATTCTAATTAATATAAATTATAAAATATATAATTTTTAAAGGTATCAAGTTTTACAGAATGCCATTGAAAATTCAACAAAATTAATGTTCATTGAAATGGATTTTGTGCATCGGAATGCATTTTCTTTTATATTGTTTTCTTATTTATTTAGGATTTAAGTGTTATTCCACTTTGTTAGTCCAACTCTATCTTGCTTTTCGTATCCGTCTTCTGTCCTTTGCTATGGACACTTGTTTTGCTCCAATATTTGACCTACTATTTTGAGTAAATGATTTATCTGCATGTAAACTCTTCTTATGCACACAATTTCTTGATTGGAACTATAAACTTCCTTTCATTAAAAAGTTGAGTTAGGTCCTGATGCAAGGATTTATTATTCGTTTTATTACAGAAATTTACTACTGTTTTTTTTCATGTAATGAAAGTTCAAACCAATCCTCCATTTTTTGAATAAACAACAAAAATGTAAAATTCTTTATCCCAAAGCATATACAGTCAACTGTTGCGATAGTGAACTGATAGAAACTACAATAATAGTAGCAAAAAAACAATAGCAAAGCTTATTAGGTAATGGAGCTGCTCCATATCTACAACCCAGAGGTTAAGTTAAATGACTAATATAAAATTTTAATTTATACTAAAAGAGTAATTAAATGACCTGTCTGGTTGTGTATTTTTAGAAGATAGGGATGATAAAATATGTGGAGTCAAACTTGACTGGGCTGAGAACATGCAATAAGAGAATGGTGTTGATAATAAAACATAATTAAAAGCAGTAAACAAGGAAAATGATAAATCAAATGGACTATAGATTTTGAAAATTAAAATTTTTAAGACCAAAAAGAAACAAACTAGTGAAATATATACAGGACCAGCAATGTGATAGTAATGCTAGCTGTTTCTTAAGAATCATTGTCAGATGATAAACAGCACAAAACTGACTATAAGCTACTACATGGTTTAAGATTATGTATTAAGAGGAGTTTGGATGCTTTGAAATTAATAGGGAATAATTTATTTTGTCTAATTGCCAAGAGGGTGAAATTAAATAGTGTGTTTTATAGCATCCTGATTGGTTTTTATCCCTAGAGATTCAGAGTAACATATTATGATGGTTTCATTATCTTGAAAATCAATAATAACTTCATTGATTTCAGGGGTGTGTTTAGCTTGTATTGAATGCCATGATATTTTCATTAGTATTTTTTTTTAGGTTTCTTTTAGTAGTATTTTTGTTTGTGTTTCTTTTTATTGGTGGAATTTAGGTGTTCTGTATAAGGATATTGCATACTTGTTTTGTGATTATTCAGTAATGTTCCATTAAACAAAACTTTGGTAGATTTATGGTATATCTAAGTGCTAATATAATGGTCAGATCTGGTCAGAGTCAAATTTAGAAAGTTTCTAGATTTATTTTTTTCATATTCCATAGAGAATTTAGTCTATGGCTAAAGGTGTTTAAAGAAACAGTTTTTGTATAGCATTACTGTTGTTAATACATAGATCATCATTTAAGTATCTGCCAAAGTATGAAATGCCAAGAGAAAGGAATGGTGGTAAAAATTAGTTTTCCATTTCGGCAAGGAAAAGTTCAAGTCGGCCACTAATGTTCTGGTTCATGGGAAGACCAAAAATCTGTTCAATCAACATTGGCATTATTTATTAAAGAGATTAGCTGAAATTATAACCTTAATCAGTGAAAGCATATCAGAAGGAGATATGATATGGTATCATAGACTGTGGTCATGTATAAGGCTGTACCATATCATCCTTTCACTGATTAAGGTTATCATTTTATTTGATTCATCATTTTCCTTGTTTACTGATTTTATATATGCTTCATTATGAACACCATTCTCTTACTGGATGTTCTCAGCTCAATCAAGTTTGGCTCTAAATATTTTATCATTGCTACCTAAAAATTATACAACGAGGTATGTTTTAATTACTCTTTTAGTATAAAATAAAATTTTATATTATTAAATTTCCTTTAGCACAGGAGTTCTCAATCTTTTCCAGTGGCGTACCACTATATTTAATTCAGGATATTAGATGTACCAGTAAGCAAATTGATTCTTGAGAAGTGTGATTTGTTGGTCTCAGGGGAAAAATAAGCATTTATCTACAACACTAGTGATTTATTAAGTTATTTATTATTTTATTCAGATATTTATTGGAGAAACAGATGCTCTTTGAATCTATTCAATGGATTGTTCTTTAAATGTAATTTTTAAAAATTAAAATAATAATGAGTGAATACATAAACAAATTTTGACAAACACATATTCCTGATAATGGTACTCTAGTTCTCAAATAAACTTGCAATCAGTACAAGCCATAAAGGTAACATATTTTTAATTACAGAACTCACATTCTTGTTTCAGTGTGAAGGTTGTGCTTGTTTAGCTAAACACAGCTTCTTAATATCTACTTTCAATTGACTTAATGTGAGTCTTAAATTGGGTTCAACATTCAACTTATTCCTGTACTTGTTTTTGATATAAATGAGAGAAGAAAACCCACATTCACAAAGGTAAGTAGTTGCAAACACCAGAAATTTTACACCTTTTTCTGAGATCATTGGATATTTATTTCTTCTTGCCAACCAGAAGTCTGTTAAATCCATCCTCTTGATCGTTTGCCTCAGATTTCCATCACAGGAGAGCTTGATCAGTTTATCTTTCTTGGAAGGAGTTAACGTTTCTAGTAAGGTGTCATCAATAGAAAACGGCTGTCTAATCCAAAATTCTGAAGCCAGGATTTCAGGGGAAGTATTCCTTGAAATCTGTGATTAGACTCCCAAGATGCTTCTAATGGAGCATGTGCAATGATTGGGAAACACTGTGGCGTTGTTGCAAAAATTAAAGAAGTAGCTCCTCAAGTGAAATTAAAAATATATTCACTGCCAGTTCACTATGAAGAAGAATTTCATTCTCTGGTAAGAAAGCATCCAACGATGGAAAGGAACACGAGTTTCCAGTATCGATTTCTTTAATGATGAAGCCAAGTTTTTTCCTAAGAGCCACAGTTTTATCCTGTACCAAGAATAAGGAAGTACGCACACCCTGCAAGCTTGTGTTCAGCTGGTTGAGGTGGCAAAATAAATCTGCAATTAAGCCAACCTGGCAAGCCACAGTTCATCAGTGAAATAATTCTTCAAGTCTGAGGATTTGTCAGAGAGAAAAATCTGCAATTCTGAACAAAGTTCAAATAGGCAGCTCAATACATTTCCCATTGATAGCCACCTAACTTCGGTGTGAAGTAAAAGAGAATCACGTTCAGCACCCATTTCATTTCATTGCACAAAATGGAAAATAGTCGTGAAATCATAGCTCTGGACTTAATGAAGTTAACAATTCTCGCACTTTCATTCAAAACTGTCTTCAGAACAACAGGCATCTTTCTTGCTGCTAAAGCCTTCCGATGAATGCTACAATGTACAAATTTTGCTTGTGGGGCTACTTCTTTAATTTTTGCAACAACGCCACTGTGTTTCTCAACCATTGCACGTGCTCCATCAGAACAAATACCAACATATTTATTCCATTCTATATCATTCATTTTCATAAATTGGTCTAATTTTGAAAATATTTCATTTTATTATTATTATTATTACTATAAAAACCTCCATGGAGTCAAAGACTCATCGTGGGAGGTCCACTGTTATACATACAGTTTATCATACTGTGCCTTAAATATATTCACTGTCTCTGCACACACACCACACTCTCGGGCAAAGCATTCCAATCGCTCACCACTCTCCATGCAAAAAAACCTGCTCCTCACTCACTTGCTCACACCCTCCTTATACAGCTCCCAGGAATGACCTCTTGTTCTCCTGCTATCCTCACCCATTCTGTGCAAAACCTCCCCGACGTTAATCTGGTAATAACCACTCAACAGCTTATATGTCTGAATCATATCCCCCCCCTCCTCCTTCTATCCACCAATTTCTGCAAATTGCGTTTTGTCAATCTGTCTTCATACTCTACATTCCAGAGACCAGAAACCACCTTAGTCAATCGCCTCTGAACTTTTTCCAACGCAATTTCATCTTTTTGAAAACCAGGTGACCAGATCTGTGCACAGTAATCCATATGTGGCCTGATCAAAGCCTTATACAAAGGAACCATAACATCCTTACTTCTACAAGTCAATGTCCTCCACATCATTCCCATTATCCGCTGTGTTGTCTTCACTATTTTAGTAACATGTCCCCGAAATTTTAGGTCCTTGTCTACAATCACTCCCAGATCTCTCATTTCCTCTACCTCTTCCAAGATATTCGCACCAATTGTGTACTTTACATCCCATCTCTGCTTCCCAAATTTCAAAACCTTGCACTTTGAGACATTGAATTGACATCCCCACTTATTTACCCATTCAGACAGTGTATTCAAGTCCTCTTGCAAAGCTACAGCATCCACACTACTCCTGATAGCTCTGCCCAACTTTGCATCATCTGCAAACAACTGCACATCACCATTCAGACCTCTCCAGATATCATTTACATACAAATTAAACAGCAATGGACCCAAAACAGACCCTTGAGGTACACCACTAGTAACTTTCCTCTTCTGGGATATCGCTCCTCCATAGACAACTCGCTGATACCTATCAGACAACCAATCTCCAATCCAGTGAACCAATCTACTGTTCAGTCCCATCTGTTCCAATTTAATTACCAGCTTGTCATGTGGCAATTTATCAAACGCCTTTGCAAAATCTAAATATACCACTGTATATGCAATACCCTTATCCAACGCATTTGTCACTTTATTATAAAAAGTAAGCAGGTTGCTAAAGCATGATTTTCCTTTAGTAAATCCATGCTACCAAAAGAGTATTTTTCTGTTGTCAACCCAATTCTGAACTTTATTCCTAACTAACTTCTCTAATACCTTGACCACAACTCCAGACACACAGACTGGTCTATAATTCAAAACCTTACTCTTATCACCTCCCTTACGAATTGGAACAATTTTACCCTCTTTCCACTCTTTTGGAACTTGACCCAGTGAGAGACTCATGTTGAAAAGATATACAAAAGCCGTTAACTCTCTGGTACATTCCCTCAAGACACGTGGTGAAATAGCATCAAGTCCCACAGCCTTATTCACATCAAGTCTATTCATTTCCTCATATTCCTGTTCACTTACTCACAGTTCCTCCTCCTCTTCTCCCACTACTTTCAAGTTCTGCATGATGTCACATTCGCAAGAATGAAATACCTTTAGAAATTGCTCATTAAATATCTCAACTATATTCTCCGCATCTGGAGAGGTCTGAATGGTGATGTGCAGTTGTTTGCAGATGATGCAAAGTTGGGCAGAGCTATCAGGTGTAGTGTGGATGCTGTAGCTTTGCAAGAGGACTTGAATACACTGTCTGAATGGGTAAATAAGTGGGGATGTCAATTCAATGTCTCAAAGTGTAAGGTTTTGAAATTTGGGAAGCAGAGATGGGATGTAAAGTACACAATCGGTGCGAATATCTTGGAAGAGGTAGAGGAAATGAGAGATCTGGGAGTGATTGTAGACAAGGACCTAAAATTTCGGGGACATGTTACTAAAATAGTGAAGACAACACAGCGGATAATGGGAATGATGCGGAGGACATTGACTTGTAGAAGTAAGGATGTTAGTTCACAAAGTGGTTCACAAAACAAGAACTCTTCCTTCACTGTTTTCCCATCTATAAATCTTGTATACGTAAGAAGATGGGCCATGCTGGTAATGTCAGTAGTTTCATCCAATTGTATGGAAAAATATTTACTAGCCGCCTGAACTTTTTCTATTAACTGCTCCTTAACATTTGAAGACAAATCTGAAAATCTTCGTGATACGGTGTCATTGGATAATGGAATTGTTTAAAGTTGTTTTGCTGCCTTTTTCCCTCAAAATTATTCTAACCATATCTGTAGCTGCTGATAATATTAATGGCTCTCTGATCGTGTGAGGTTTCCCTGCCTTAGCTATTCTTAAACTGACTTCATACGATGCCCCCAGCGCCTTTGTGTTAAATCCTGAAAACGAGGATATTTGTTTTTTCCTTGCTGACAAATCGGACAGTTTTCTCTAGAAATATTCCAAAAGTTTGTGTTTTAAGTCAGCATGCTTGGTTTCAAAATGACGTTTAAGAAGGGAAGGTCTCATCGAATGTTTTGATAGCGTTTCATAACAAATCACGCACAGGGGAACAGGTGCAGTTTCTTCTCCAATATATATATATATATGAAACCATATGATAAATAACTAAGATTATATTTATGTTGTGCTGTACGGGGCGTTTTGTTGCATTCTTGTACAATGATGTCCTCCGTCGGGAAGTAGTGTCTTCTGACAGAGAAGAATTGTTTCCCCCACTTACGCTCATTTCTCCCTTCGATCTTTTTTTGGAGACCCACTTGTTAACCACTTATTCATGTTCCGGTTTCTATCCTTTAGCACAAACTACATATAAATATGACAATTTCACAAATAAAATCTCGCATTCAAAGATAATAATCTAACACCACTACTTTCTTAACTGTAATTGCGACTCGCGGCTAAACAAATGACAATGGACAAACTGTTTCCCATTGTTGTCTGATCAAATATATTTGAGTTACTTTCTGTCATTGTCATTTGATTAATACTTTATTAAATTCAAATTGAGCTTCCGTATTATTTTTATATATTATTATACAAAAGTTTTTAATGATAATGTAAAATCTAATTGTTTTTTCATTTAGTTGCATGAAATATTTTAAGTAGAACTGTTAAATATTTGTGCATACATTTTTTAATTTTTAACTCGTGTTGCGAGTAAAAAAAAAAATGTTAATTTACCCTTTTATTTTATACTCTGTTTTCGTACTACCCGGCAGTGGCTCACATACTACCAGTGGCACGCGTGCCATAGGTTGAGAATCCCTGCTTTAGCATATAACATGGCATTGTGTTTATGGTGGTACCTTTTTCATTAGTTTGTTATAGTGAGTAATTTTGTTTTAATGGTGATTACTGTAGTTAGACTGTAGATATATTTATGCATATGACTGTCCAATGCAAGGTTGGTAAAGAGACTGTGTTTGCTGCTAATAATTTATTGCAGCTTTTGGAAAATTTGAAACAGAGAAGTTCAGTTTTGAGTAGAAAGCTAAATTTAAAGTAGATTTAAATATTGACAGTGCTGCAAATTCATTGCTTTTTTTTTGTTTGTTTGAACAAATATGATTACTATTACAGAGAAGAATAATAAATAGTCATTTTGTTATTTAAATGAGGATATTAAATCCCACATTGTTTTAAAACCGAATAAGAAACTCAAAGATCGGAATCAAAGAGTTTCATGCCGAATATAGTAACTATAAAAGTATTGGTGACTACTAGCGTATAAGCTAAAATACATAGTACAAACTAGGGCAACTCGTAGCAAAGGTGGAGAAAGTTCTGATCGCTATTCTTAGTATTTTCAATAATGTAAAACCAATCTCCTAGGAGATGTATAATGTTATAGATTATGGTGGGAGGTCACTACCCAGACCGGTTTCGATCTTTATTGAGATCTCATCAGTGAGTAGCTAGACCAAAATAATACTGGGTATAGCAAAAAGAACTTATATTCTGCTATCAGAGTTGTCAAAAAAGGTGCGCCCATAAATTATTTAAAATAAATAAAGAGCCAATAGGCTTCATTTCGGCGATGTAAACATTATTTAAATTAAGGGGATATTAAATCCCACGTTGTTTTAAAACCATATAGCAGAGTATATAAGTTCTTTTCGCTATACCCTTACTATTATTTTGGGCTAGTTACTCACTGATGAGATCTCAATAAAGATCGAAACCGGTCTGGGTAGTGACCTCCCACCATAATGTATAACATCACCCATCTCCTAGGAGATGGGTTTTACATTATGGAAAATACTAAGAATAGTGATCAGAACTTTCTCTATCTTTGCTATGAGTTTCCCTAGTTTGTACTACGTACTTGGACTGCATGCTTTAGCTTACGCTAGTAGGCGTTGATACGTTTATAGTTACTATATTCGGCATGAAACTCCCTTTGATTCCGATCTTTGAGTTTCTTATTCAGTTATAAAACGATGCTGGATTTAATATCCCCTTAATTTAAATAATGTTTACATCGCCGAAATGAAGCCTATTGGCTCTTTATTTATTTTAAATAGTCATTTTGTTATTTTATAACTAAGTAAGTAAAGTTTGCCATCAAAAGTATAAACATCTTAAAAGTTTAATAAGTTTTGGTATGAGTAGCTTTAGTATTGCAAAGACTTGAACTCTGCCTGAGGCCTACATACAGTTGCACTTTGAGTCAATCACAGCTGATTTCCATAAAAAATCATCAGGAACAATATTTATTTTCAAACAAAGTAGGAATCTTTTTAGGGCAAAGGTAGAAAAAAATAAGGAATCCACATTTTTAAAGATAGAGATTTTGACTGACTTTGCTACTGTAAGCTTTTTTTTTTTTTTTTTGAACTGAAAGGAGGGAGGTAAATAGTCCTTTCATTCAGCAATCACTGATTTCTGTATAAATCATCTTATATTTATTTATATCATTCATATCAACATAGTATTTCTTGCTGGTCCCATTTATTTTCCATTTATGCTTATGTTGATGGTATATCTATCTTGAATTTTGTTGCATTTGTGGTTGTTCTATGTAGCCAACTTTTCACTGTATGCTTTGGTTTCCTGACACAGACAACAGGTCTCTTTGTTTGTATAGGCAGTACGGCAGCTGCAATGACAAATTGCTATAATCAAATTGTAGGTTAAACCCAATACAAAATATAGTTTGGTTAGGTAGGTCTCATATTGTAGATATCTTCTAACAAGAAACACCACAGAAAGGTGGAGATTGGACATCGTCAGAAGCCTTGGTTGGGCCTCTGTATTTGTTACAGGTTATCTTAAAGATCTCCTTCCAGTTAAGTAGCTCTGATCTTCAAGTAACTCATAGAAAAAATACATTAAAAGCAAAACTTTTCTGTTAAGTTGACATTTTTAATAATGTTTAAACTACCGTATTTTTCGGAACCATAAAATACACCTTTTTATGTAGAGAAATCAACTTAGAATTGGGGTGCGTCTTATGGTTCAAAGGTAGGTGATACCAGATAAGTCTTTGATTCCCATGTTTTCAATGCGAGCCAAACACATGTCTCGCTGCATATGTGGGAATCCCTGATTTATATACAAAAACTTTACCAGTGTCAATAGTAGTTAGTGGGCGAGCGTATGCAGTTTTGAATGGTTCATTTGGATTATTTTTATAATTAAATAAAAAATGTGGCATAAGTAACATGGTGGATGGTACTGAAGATGGCTTAGTTTTTGAAGAGAGTGATAACAATATTTCAGACAATAATACGAAAAGTGACAGTGCCGAGACAAGTGAAAACGAATTGAATGCTGCTGGTACAAGTTATGGTAACAATAAATAAAATTTAAGGTTTGTGAATATTTTTATATAATGTTTTTTCTAAAAATCTCATAAAATTGGGGTGCGTCTTATCGTCCGAAAAATACAGTAATCCTCAGCATGCAAAATTGTAATGCTGAAGAAGAAATTGCTTGTGTGCAAAACTAGGAGTATCAATGTACTAGAAGAATAGGAAGTTATTTAAATTATATGGCTTAGTATTTTAACAGCTTAAATGTTTACACAGAAATTTATTAATTGCATTTTAATCCATGTTTTTAAAAGAAAGCCAAATAATTTACATCGAAAGATTGTTGAATGAATGTTTTTCTATATTATGGTATTGTGCAAAAAAAAAAAAAAAAAAAAAAAAAAAGCAGTACTGAACTTCAATACCCTCTTCAGTACATGTGCTGTGAGATATGCCATTCGACTGCATGCACATTAATAGAAGAGTGTGTGTGTGTGTGTGTGTGTGTGTGTGTGTGTGTGTGTGTGTGTGTGTGTGTAGAGTATGTCATTACATTAGCTATAGCAATGATGTTGTCATTGAAAGAAAAGATGTTTATTGCTGAGTAGTTTCGTTCATACAGAGTTAGTAGAGCAAATGGTCAGCCTATGATATTGTGCATAGGTATTCTAACAGGATGGAGCAACCTGTCACACATCACATGGCTATAGAGCCTATTTATCAGAACACTTCCCTGGGAGGCTCATTTCGAGATTCACAGAATTCCCATACCATTCACGTTCTGATTTCACATCACTTCATGCCTTTTGCTTGGGGTATTCTGCCATAACTCTCCTTCAAACCTAGATGAACTAAGGGATAAAATTACACAATATGTCCCAACCCTTGTTCTCCAAGACCTTCATGTGCTATGAAACCTGTCTTGAAAGACAAGGTGCCCATTTTGAGCATGTAATCTACTGTTGTTAATGTTTATTCGACCAAGATTCCACCAGTAGTTGTGGATGTATATAGTGTAAACGTATATTTCTTTGTTAATAAACTCATTTACTCCATAACATATATTGTAGTAGTTATTCAGTACTGTTTTTTTGTGTGTGTGCCATACTGTATAAAGCAAAAAGAAAAAAAAGTTTCAGTACTTTTGCACTTTTTCTTCATGACCCGTGATGATACTGTGAATGTTTAGTAAATAGCATTTACAAAATAATATTCATTGGTCAGAAACAGTAGTTAACTAGTATTGTTTTTATGGTACCACATGTGAAAAATTTTGAACTCATTTTTTAAAGAGGTTTAGATTTCAAAGACATTATTTTTCTCTTTATGTCTTAGGTCAGATCTTTAAATTTTAATTTAGTTTTTCTTTTCCAGCTTCCATTAATAATGGCTGGCTATTACTGCATTTGTGTTCCTTTTTATTTTTATGATTCATTTAGCTTACTTCTCTTGAATGTTCGTCAGATATCTTTTGACTATTTCTTTTCCCCGACATGTACATATGCATTTTGGATTTATGCATGTTTTATATTTAATTGCTTTCCCATTATTTTTTCTCATTTAATTTTTCCTTCACAACTTCAGGATCATATTATAGAATTATTATGTCCATACTATTAAAAGTGGGAATATATTCTCTCCAAATGATATTGCTAAATAGTTAGTCAACATAACAAATGTATTATAAATATTACTACACTCTTTTTAAAAAAAATCTCTTCTCTGTTTGGGTATTGCTCTAACATTCATGTTAATGTTTTATCAATTTATGTTTCAGTATTGAAGTTTTAATAGAATACCAACTTCATTTACAACTTACTGCAAACATAATATTTATGACATCATGCCACTCTGTTTTAAAACCTCATGAACTGAATTGTACATAGCTGAATATATGATAAGAAAAGCTTTTTTTTTTCAGAAGTTGTGTAATTATGCCAATTAAATCTCAAAAACAGGTAACAGAGTTTTATACAGAACCCTGTTATATATACAGAATCGGTGGACTCTAGTCTTTGATCAAGTGTTTTATATCTAACCCAGCTTTCAGATCCATAAGTTAAAATT
This sequence comes from Typopeltis vanoorti, assembly GCF_054136105.1. Taxonomy (NCBI): domain Eukaryota; kingdom Metazoa; phylum Arthropoda; class Arachnida; order Uropygi; family Thelyphonidae; genus Typopeltis; species Typopeltis vanoorti. Next base: position 86,886,957 of record NC_143557.1, on the reverse strand, counting down.
GATTTGAACACTCTTCTGTACAGCTAGTTTTGTGTTTTGATTAATTTCTCTCTTATTCCATATAAATTTATTCAGTTGACTACATTACCAGCTTTGCTATTTCCATATTTAATTTTCCATCTTCACTAAAAATTGTGCATTCTTATTCTTCTTTTAGTGCCATCTCCTATTGGAGGTTGGTAACTACCTTGGCAAATTTTGAGTGATCTTCACTGATTATGAAGTATGACCAAGATATGCAGTTTTTCTTCTTTTTATAGTATCTAAAAGTTCATGTGATTTCTCCATTTGTTCCAGTATTTCTTGATTGGACGTTTTTTGCTGTCCATGGGATTTTTAATATTTGGCTCTTCATATTTTTTATCGATGTTGTCTTCAAGGTCCAAGTCTGCATCATTTCTGCATCATATACAGCTGTACAGACCATACATAGCATTTAACCATGCATACTTGAAACTCTAAATTTAAATTTCAGTTACATGGTATTGATTTAATCAGGAGAAAATGTTTTTCCTTGCCATTTCAATTCTAATTTTTATTTCCATTTCTGGTTGCATTTTTCATTTAACCAGCATTTGAGATATTTAAATTTTGTCACTCTTTCTATTTGTTTCCTGTTTAAAGAAAGTACTGAATTAAGAATTGGTTTCTTGCTTATGACAATGAATTTAGTTTTGGTGATATTTATTCTTAATCCTATTTTTTCACTCTCTTCATTCACTAGTTCGAGAAGATTTTGAAGATCCTGAATATTGTCAGCCAGGAGAGCTGTCATAAGCATTTTGGATGTTATTGATGATTTCACCATTTACACTAATCCCTTTGTCTCTTCCTTTTCAGATTTTTTTGAAATATGGTTCTGAGTATATGTTTAAAAGGAGAGGCAACAGCACACATCCTTGTCATACTTGTCTTTTGATGTTAGTGGAGTCTGTAATAATGTCATCAACTTGAAGATGCCTTTTTGTTCTAATATTTTTTCTATGATCCTGATATCTTTACCATCTAATCCAATTAATTGTGTTGTACTTTGTCAAATGCTTTCTCAAAGTCAATGAAGCAGATGAATACTTTCTTGTTTTTGGTCACATTTTGGAATAAGATTAAGAACAGAAAAAAAAGCCTCTCTTGTTCCCAAATCACTTCTAAAGCTGAATTGGGTGTCACTGCTGGTGTCCTCACATTTTCTCTACATTCTTTTTGGAATTATTTTCAGAACATAACTCATTACACTGATCATTCTATAGTCATAAGTTTGGGCATTTGCTTTTTTGGATAGCATGATGAAGGTCGACTGTAACCAATCTTGAGGGATTATGCCTATATAATAGATCTCATTAAATAGCTTTACTAATATAGTAATGTTGTTGTCTTCTAATAACTTTACTATTTCTGCTGGCATTCTATCAGGGACCTAAAACTTTACCATTTTTAGCTAAGTTTAGTGCATATTCTACCTCTGATCTTAAAATGCATGGACCTTCCATCTGTTCATATGTATTTTCTGGGTTTTGTCTGTTATGAGTAAAGAGTTCATCTACATATTTCATCCATTCTTGTATTTTATCATCCTTTTCAGATATAATTTCTCCCTTTTTTGTTTTGAAGGATACATAGTTGTTTTTTCTTAAATATAATATATCTGATGTCTCTTTCAGATTTTTGTGTAGATTAAAACTGTCATGCTTTTCCTATAGAATTACATTTTTTATTCATCTAGATTTCTTCTGCTTCTTTGAGCTTGTCTTTAATAAGTTTTGGAACCTCTTAATATTTTGCCAGTTTTTTTCTTATCTCTGGGTTTTTTTAACTTTCCTAGATCAAATCTTTTTTGTTGATTTTTCTTAAGTATAGCTTTCAGTCTAAGTTTTAACTCTGTCATCAGTAGATTATAATCAGAAGCAATATTCACACTAGGATAGGTTTTGTGCTCTTTATGGAATTTCGAAATCATTGATTTTTTAGCAAGTAATCAATTTGTTTTCTGACTATATTTGTATTATTATCATGTGGTATCAAGTATATAGCCTTTGGGGTGGTAGCTTAAACCATGTGTTTGTGATTATTAGTTCCTCTTCTTTGCAGAATTGAATAAGACCATCTCCTTTCTCATTTCTTGTTCCAAGACCATGTTTGCCAACTATATCTCCACTTCTACCTTTCCCAACTTTAGCATTGAAGTGACCAATGACAATGTTAATATCATGTTTCTTTGTATTTTTCATTCTTTTAATTGATCAAAATTCTTTGATCTCGGTATCATTCTTGTCAGCAGTAGGAGCATAGACCTGTATAAGATTGATATCTAATGGTTGACCTTTCAGTTATAATATCATCCTATCTGAGTAGGGGATGAAGGTCAATAGTGACTTAATGGCATCTTTGTTTAGTATTATTCCAACTCTGTTTTGATGATTGTTTTCACATCTTCTAGAGTGGTACATTATCATGTCATCAACTTGAGTTTTGCCCATCCCTGGCACCTAACTTTGCTCATTTCTACAATCTCAATTCCAAGTCTTTTCATTTCTTAGATGGCTTATCTGCTTCATACAGGGTTCTGACATTCCAACTTTCCTAGTTTTAGTGGACACACCATTTTGAGCTCAGAGATTCTTCACACCATTGTCGCATTTAAAGGATGCCAGGAACTTGGGGCCATTTGTGTAGATTTGCTTGCCATGGTGGTAAAGTCTGGAAAGAATAGAGCAGTAGGTTCGCCATTTGCCTTCTGCTTCACAGTATTACAGATGTAATACAATAAGCTGTATTACGATTTGCAATTTTCTAATCACAAGCTTTACCATCATCATGAGACTTCAACGTTGTGTTAGTACTGCCAAAGCTGCTTCCCTTTATCAGAGGATTGAATCTTAATTTTCCTTTGTAACCTTAAGTAGAGACCCTGACCAGGTACTGACATCTGGAGCAAGCTGAGCCCAGGTTGTTTATAGAAGTTGCTCCTCTGAAAATTCTTCCACTCATTTCACCTTTGGGATGTGAATCCTCTTCTGCTGATTTGTTCATTGTTCTTTACAGAAGGTTCCAGGGAATGTGGACTTGCCTTACTTCCCAAATCTCTTGCATGTGCCTAAATAGCTGGAATGTTTTTATTATTATTCTATAGGTTTTCCATTCAGGATGTAGTTGATGTTTTCAGTGTTTTTATCTATTTTCATTTTATTGTTTATATTTGTACCAACTTTATTATAGCAATTAATTGTCATAGTCAGGGAATCCTGCAGACTTGAACTGGATTATTATTATTATTATTTGACACCTCCAGAGAGTCCATAGACTCATTGAGGGAGGGCACCTGCTCTACAACTCTCTCTCTCCACCACTCAATCCACCAGCTATAACTAACCGCAACTACACCAACGCCATCTACCACCACCACCACCACCACCACTAGTTTTTCCACAGACAATCACAAACATCCATGCCCATGGCGGGATTCAAACCCGCAGCCTTTTGGCTGGAGAGGGGATATGCTAACCACTCGGCCAGCCAGGCCATTTATTTTAAAGAACATCTTCATAAAGTAATGAGCTGTGATTAACTTCTGCAATTTTGATATTAGGTTTAATACCACTTTCCTTCATAATGTGATCCATGTAGATGATGAATAACAGTGAAGATAATGTACAACCTTGTCTCACACCTGATCAAACATCAAACTATCTTCCCATACCTTCTTCAATTCTAACAGCTCACATACAACTCAAATATAGACTAAATATGGCTTGATATAATGTCTCATTTATTCCTTATAATTGTAATATTTTGAACAGATTTTCTCTTGGCAGTTTGTTGTATGCCTTTTCCAGATTTTCAAAGCATAAATATGTTATATTCCTGTGATTTCTCAATTATTTGTCTTAAAGTGAAAATCTGATCTTGCCAACCTCTATTTGGCCTGAATCCAGCTTGTTCTTCACCAACCTTCCCTTTCACAATTTTTCTTTGCCCAATCTTCACCTGGATACTGAATGAATAAGGATGGGCTGGCAATTTGGGATTTAGCCAACCTAATTGTATTCTTATTGGCTTAAACCATAATAACCATAATATACATACATATACACTGCTTGGAAAGCAGTAAATAGACATCATAGTGTGAGAAATGAACAGCCATGGTACCCACCTGCAGCACTACTACAGGGCATACTTTTCACAAGCATGTGATAACAGTCAATGGGAATTTTGGACCATTTTTCCTGTAAGCATGTAATGAGGTACTGGACTGTTGTGGAGCAGATGTCCCTTAGCCTCACCCGACGCTCCAGTTCATCCTACAGATGGTCAATACAGTTGAGATCAGGGCTCTGTGGAGGCCAGTCAAGTGTGATGTTCATGTCCACAAATTATGCAGTTACAGCAGCAGCTTTATGACAAAATGCATTGTCTTTCTGAAAGAGACAATGGTCAGTTCCATAGAAATGCCACAAAGTAGGAAGCATTGCATTGTCCAGAATGTTCAGATATCTCATATGTTTCAGAATTCAGTTTAGAGACCACAAACAGAGGTCTGAGGCCAAACCAAGACCATACCATCACCTCTGAATTTCATAGTTGGGATTACACATTCTGGTAAGACATTCACTGTCATCCATTACATCCACACCCATTCATCTGCACAGTAGAGGGTGTAGTGCGATTCGTCGTGCCATAACACAGCTTTCCAAGCTTCTATGTCCTACTGAAGACAAATGCTGCATGTTGGCTCAGGTAATATGGAACTTGCATATTGAGGTCTTACCATGGAAATCCATGTTGTGAGTCTTGATTCTGAATATTTTTGTGTAGATTTGTGTAATTCTGCATTCAATGTGGTGGTTGACGAATGATAGTTTTTATATAATATCCTTCATAGCACCCTACAGTTACATTCAGTGAGTGCAGTGGTTCATCCACTGTGGGTAGCACTTGCAGCTGACTCCTTATGCTTCTGTTTCAGTATGACATCATTGATTATTGACCTGGGATGGTTCTATTTGTCAACAATTTGTTGAATAGATAGGCTTTCAACATGATATCCTATTACAATGCCTCTTTCAAACTCCATCATTTCCCTTCTCACAGCCATTTCACCCAGACACAGTGGCACTGATTTGGGAGCATCTTCTTCTTCGTCTATGATCTCTTATGCTTTTAAGCGTCGAGATTTTGCCAAAGAGATTTCCATGCCGTCCTGTCCAAGGTTTGTTGTTTTGCTTCTTTCCAATTAATTCCCTTCTTTTCCAATTTTTCTTTAATTTCCTTTTGCCAACCTTTCCTGGGTCTGCATATGTTTCTTTTTCCTATTTTCTGGCTTTCGTAGACAGTTTTTGCTATTCTTCCTTCTTCCATTCGATTGAGATGTCCAAACCATCTCATTTGGGCTTGTGTTATGAATTGATTCAGAGGTGCAACTTGAAGGTTGTCTCTTATGGTTTGATTTCTTATTCGGTCTAGTCTTGTTTTTTGTGCCCACTTTCCTGAGATATTTCATTTCAATTGTTTGTAGTTTATGGACTTGGTGTGCGGAGACTGGAAAGAGTGTTGCTGAATGAAGTGAAAATGGATGTGCAAAACCAGGGAAACTAGAACTACCAAGGAGGGGGGGGGAATGGATATGCAGACATCAGTGAGACAGATGAGTGTAAGAATGTATATAATGTACCCGAGCCAGCACTAAGGACAAAAAATGGGAATGGGTCATTTAGAATAACGTATCAATATAGGGCTGGGACTAAGGGATCACTGCATTTCATGTATACTAATGCCAGGAGTATTAGGAACAAGAAGGAAGAATTTTTGGCCTTGATTGGCTCTTCCTGGCCACAGGTTATTGGCATTAGTGAAACATGGCTGACGGAAGAAGATATAGTTAGTGGGATAGAATGTGTAGGTTATAGTGTGTTTAGGAGGGACAGAGAGAATAAAATGGGAGCAGGGGTATTATTAACGATAGCTGATGAACTGCAGCCAAGGAGAATTGAAGTTATATTGCAGGATAGTGAAAGGAGCTCATTTGAGACTATTTGGTGTGAGATTGAGACTGGCAGAATAAAATATACAGTTGGGTGCTGCTATAAATGAGGTGATGGAATAGATGGTGGAGATAGTATGCATAGGGAAATTGATGAAATGAGTGGAAGGAGGGTAATTATTATGGGGGATTTCAACTATGGTAACATTGATTGGAAGGAGGAGAGGACACATGTGAGGAAGGAAAAGGATTTTATTCAATTATTAAGGGATAACTATCTGAGACAGCATGTAATTGAAAATACTAGGGGTGTGAGAGTGCTTGACCTGGAAATAACATCTGAGAATTTGACTGTAATGAATATGACCATGTTGCCACCTATTGGTGAGAGTGATCATAAGGGCTTGACCTGGGAGGTGGCTAAAGGTGTGGAATTTTTGATTAAGACAGGGTATATGTGGAATTACCGTGCTGGCAAGTATGACAAACTTAGGAGATTGCTTGGATCAGTGCCATGGCATGCACAACTGCAAGGGCTGGACGTCGATAGAGCATGGGAAGTGGTCAAGGAGCATTTTCAGGAGGTTATGGCTGATTGTATACCTAGGGTCTGAATAGTAAAACAAGTATGGGTTAAATGGATGAATGACACCATTAAGCTTGAGCTGCAAAAAAAGAAACAACTGTGGAGGGAATTTAAAGAAAGGGGTGACCTGCAGGCACACAAACGGTATAAAGTGCAGGCCAGAAAGGTAACGAGTGTGGTAAAAACAGCAAAAGCGGATTATGAAAGGAAACTAGCTTTGCAAGCAAAAGAGAATCCAAAACAGTTATTTCAATATGCTGTAAGCAAGAAAAAAACTGAACACGGTAAAATGATTTTAAGGAATGATGATGGTAAGGAGGTCACTGAATCAGTCGATATAGTGGAGTTACTGAGCACGCACTTTACAAAAGCATATCATCCAGGTGGTGACATTGAAAAAATGAAGGAACCATTAGTTTATACGGGAATAGTGATGAATGAAGTGGAGGTGACTAGTCTATTACAGAACCTTAATGTGAATACATCTGTGGGATTGGATGGTATACCGGCACGGGTCTTGCGTAAAGCAGCTAAGGAATTATCAGTGCCCTTGACCATGTTGATCTGAGTCTCAGGTCTGGCTTAGTCCCGAAGGCTGGGAAAGAGGGGAAAATAGTTTCACTGCATAAAGGAGGATCCAAGACTACGGTTGCAAATTACCGACCGATCAGCATATCAGGAGTCGTTGTCAAGGTCTTAGAGAAAGTAGTCAAGGGAAAAATACAGGAATGGATTGATGAAAACGAGATACTGTACAGGGGACAGCATGGCTTTGTGAAGGGTAGATCATGCTTCAGTAACTTGCTCAAGTTTTATAACAAGGTGACGGCTGAACTGGATAAGGGAAATGAGTTTACAGTGATACTGCTGGACCTGGCAAAGGCGTTTGACAGGATACCACATGGAATACTAATCCGTAAACTACAACATATGGGAATGGATATAGGGTTGGTGAGGTGGATAGGTGGTTGGTTGATGGAGAGATATCAAAGAGTAGTTTATTCAGGAGTAGAGTCCAAAAGACGGCATGTGACTAGTGGTGTGCCGCAGGGTTCTGTTCTTCGACCACTGCTGTTTAATCTGTTCATTACGATATAGGGAAGGATCTAAGTGGAACGATTCATTTGTTCGCTGATGATGCAAAGTTGGGTAGGGCAACAGTGAATGCAGAAGATGTCACTCTTGCAGGATGACTTAGATAGATTGGAGTTCTGGGCTAAGGAGAATGGATGTCAATTTAATGTGACCAAATGTAAGGTTATGCATTTTGGGGTGAAAAGATTAGCAGCAGTATACCACATTGGTGGAACTGTACTCCAAGAGATTGATGAGGCCAGGGACTTGGGAGTGTTGGTGGATAGGGAGATGAAGTTTAGGGGGCACACTGCAAAATTAGCTAAATCAGCTCATCAACTCACTTGGTTGTTGAAAAATACCTTGACGAGCAGAGACAAGCAAGTTATTGTACCTCTGTATTGAGCCTTGATAAGACCTCATCTCGACTACTGTGCCCAGATTTGGTCACCTCGGTTCCTTCTTGATGGGGAGGAGGTGGAGAGGATCCAGAGGCAAGTGACTAAGATGATAACAGGTCTATGGAATGAACCATATGAGAACAGGTTGAAGATTTGTGGGTTGCAGAAACTAGTTGATAGGCAGAGGAGGGAAGATATGATTGAGACATTCAAATTGCTAAAGGGATTCTATAGGATTAATTCAGAGGATATTTTTGAGATCAGGACTGGTGGTGGGAGAACTAGGGGACACCTATGGAAGCTGGGCAAGAGTGTGGTTAGCAGGGGTGTTAGAGCTTGGTTCTTTACTTTTAGAGTGGTAAATGAGTGGAATAAGCTGCCAGAGTCTGTTGTGGGTGCTATGACGGTGAACGAGTTCAAGACAAGGTATGATAGATAATGTGAGAATGTAATCGCATAGTTGTGTGGACATGATGTTTAAGGCCTCCCTCGATGAGTCTAAGGACTCCTGGAGTCGCCCGAAATAATAATAATTTATTTGTGTTTCCTGTTGTTAAACACCAAGACTCACAACTTCATGTTAATGTTGGTAGAAACACTGAACGGTACACTGCCATTTTGGTATTTTGGGTGACTTCTTTCTTATTTAGGAGTGGGCCTTTCATTGCATAGAATAGCTTTGTTTCCCCTCTTATCCTGTTGTTAATTTCTGTGTCTAGTCTACCATCTTCTTGTATATATGATCCCAAGTATTTAAAGGAGTGGACTTGTTCCAGTTGGTGATTCTCTATTTTTATTGTGTGTTTTTGTTGTTTTCTAGATATGATCATTGTTTTATTTATATTTATGGTCATATTCCTTTTCTTTGTTTCTTCATGCCAAATGTTGATATTGTACTGCAGATCTTCAGCTGTATTTGCTAGAATCACTACATCATCTGCAAAAGCCATATGTGAAATCCTAGTTTCTTTCAGTTTCCTGTATCCTAAGTGGAACTTTTTTGTTTTTGTTTGGCATGCCTTTAAAATTTCATCCATTACTACGATGAAGAGAAGAGGGCTGAGGATACAGCCTTGCCTCACTCCTACATTTGTTTCAAATTCTTTTGATCTATTATTACAGGTTCTTACATAATTTCTATTACTTTTGTAGAGGCTTTGTATGGCTGCTATTAAGTTATCTTGTATCTTGTTTTTCTTTAATGTTTGCCATATTAAGTGTCTGGGAACTCGGTCAAAGGCCTTTTCAAAATCTATAAAACATGAATGTAGTTCTTTTCCATATTCCAATGTTTTCTCTGATATTTGTCTAAGACTGAAGATAAGATCTTGTGTGCTTCTGTTTTTTCGAAAGCCATATTGCATTTCGTCCAGCGTGTCCTCTATTTGATTCCTAAGCCTTGCTTCTAAAATGCGGGTATATAATTTTCCTGGAACGCTTAAAAGCGAAATTCCTCTATGGTTTTCACATTTGCGGTTGTCTCCTTTCTTAAATATGGGGATTATTATAGCTACTTCCCAGTCTTTGGGAATAATTTTCTTTTTCCATACAACATTGAATAGGTGTAAAAGAAATTTTATGGCTTTCGTTCCTAAATTCTTTACCATTTCTGGTGTTATTTGGTCATGTCCTGCTGATTTGCCCAGTTTTATTTTATTTATTGCTGCTAACAGTTCATTTGCATGAATTTTTTCACTCTGATCTTCTATTTTGCTTGTGTGTCTTGCTCTTGGGTTCTATTTTTCCCATGTCCTGCATCTTCCAATAATTCTTGAAAGTACTGTTTCCATATTTCCATGATGTCTTCGGAATTTGTAACTTTCCATCCTTATTTTTGATAAACTTTATGGGGCATTCTTTCTCTGACCTCATTCTTCTTAAAACATTATAGAAGAGTTTTTGGTTTCCTTTAAAATTTTGTTCTAAAGTATGTCCGAAGTCTTCCCAGCATTTTCTTTTCTCTGCTTTCACTAAGGTTTTAACTTTATTTCTTTGGTTGTTGTATAGTTCTCTATCAACCTGCAACTTTGATGTTATATATCTCTTCCATAATTGCTTTTTCTTTTTAATTTCTTCTTTTAGTTCTTCAGTCCACCAGGGTGTTTTATGTTTCTTCTGTTTATTATTTAATGATACACCACAAATTTCTTTGCTTGTTTCTAGAAGAAGTGTTTTGAACCTGTACCATAGGTTTTCTACATCTTGGTCTTCATATATCTCTTTTTCTACTTCTTTCATCTTCTCTTCTATTTTACTTTTATACTCAATGGCTGTTTCTTCTTTCTTTAGTTTGTAGTTCTTTATCTTAACATTTATTTCCTTGCTACTTTTCTACATTTTTCAACTTTTATTTTATGGATTGTTTCCAATACGAATAAGTAGTGGTCACCGCCTATTTCAGGACCTCTGTAGACTTGCATTTTTTGTATACTTCCAGTACGATCTGCTTATGATGGCATAGTCGATTATAGATTTTTCATTTCTATTGGGCTCTTCCCTGGTAAACTTATGGATTTCTTTATGCTTGAACATAGTATTCGCTATCACTAAATTATTTGTAAGGCAAAGATTTATTATTCTTTCTCCATTATTATTCTGGGTTATTTCTCCTTGTGATACCAACACTTGTTTCTTTTCTTCATCTACTTGATTCCCTACCCGGCCATTAAGGTCTCCTAGTAGTATGATATGCCCTTGAACTTCTTCAATTGTTTTTTGAAAGAGTTTGAAGAATTCTTCTTTAATTTCTTTATTGGCATTATCGTTTGGGCCATATGCAACAATTAGTGAATACTTGGTTGTCTGATTTAAAATCTATAGTGATTGTCAACAACCATTTGTTTATTAGTTGCCATTTAGTAATATATTCTTTGAGATCTGGTTTAATTATGCAAGCTACCCCTTGTTTACCCCATTCTTTTGGGTTTACCCCTGAATAGAAAAGTATATACCCATCTTTCATTTTCTGGCAACCCTGACCTTTCTTTTTTGTTTCTGTGACTGCTAGCAAATCCAATCTTGATTTTTTAAATTCATCAATTAATTCGTTTTCTTTTCCATGTAGACTTTTAATGTTCCATGTTCCATATCTCATGTGCCTTTTTCCTCACTTTGTCGTTAACCATTTAGGCAGTTCGGCTATCTCTTTGTTATTTCTTTTAATGAGTGAAATTTTAAGGTGTGCAGGGGATTAGCCTTCAGCACCCGAGTCTGGTGGTGGGGCTGCCACCTTCGAGGCCCCCAGACCGGCCTATGAGGGAAGTGCTATCCTGTTGGTCCGCGGGAGGTATTTTATTTCTCTCCTACCCTTCATAGTAACCTATGACGAGCATTCCCCGATCCGCCACCAGGGGACGCGCCCGATGGGGGTTACAGGTGTCCCCACACGGGTTGGGAGCATCATATTCCTCCAATTTATACCAGCTACAAACACATGACTCGTTACGTAGCAAGATGCACCTTTCCCATGGGTGATAGCCATTGACTTCTGTCTAAGCAGTGTATATTTACATCATTGTCACAACACAACAGTGGCAAAACCTATAACAGTGTTCACGTTACACTTTAATGGAATAATAACAGCAGAAAGTAAAATAATTAAACAACAGGTTTAATTGCTTCAATTGTCTTGGTCACAGAGATGTCTTCAAGAATACAATGTTAAAATTGTAATAACACCCACAAGAAGCAATTATTGGAAGAAATGAGATTAGGATAAATGAAGACTAAAGTGCTATGAGAGGCTCTCTTTCCTTTTAGTGTTGCACGGTGATCAGCATTCATTTTAGAAATTATGGACTTTACAATCGTGTTATAAATAAGTAAGCTAGAGAAACAATGATTTGTTCACAAGTTATTCTACTGGCATGACCTCTATTGGAAAAAAAAATCGCATATTAATTATTTAGAAACTACATTAAGCTAAATTTTATTTATGATAACATGAGCAAATATTCTTTCTTATAGATAGTTTTCTTTCAGTAACAATGATGTCCTATTTTTAGCATTACAGTTGTTCAAAAGACATATTTCAGTGATTACACCACAATTTTTATTATTCACTTATATAAGGATCCTGGATTATCTACAGTCCTGTTTATAGTTACTCTTAGAGAGGAAGGTTCTATGGGTCGAATATGTCCCTTCCATATATATGTTTGGGATTTTTAGACCATTATTGTTCAGAGATTGGGTTGATAATAATCTCACATGCTTCCTTAAATTTGCCTTCATACCATGTTTTGGTGTGATGTAAACAACTAGTGCTTTTCCAGTCAATTCTACGTAAGAGCATGACGTAGTTAACCTGTCCAACCACGCTTTAAACAAAGATGAATTCTCGGTACTTAACAAAGGTCTAAATTTTGCCATAGCACCCAGATCGATAAATAAACTGGATTTTATTTGTAATATTGAAAGAGACTTAAGATTCATCCCAAATAACATAGCAGACAAAATACGTTTAGAAACCGCCAACATTTTAAATATAAATCATAAAACAATAACAAGCAACTTAACGAAACACGAATTAACAGCGGTGAAAGCATTAAAAGTAAATCTTGAACATTGTAATAACTACAGCTGATAAAGGAAGTTCCACGGTTATTTTAAACCGAAACCAATTATTTAGAAAAAATGAATCTGCTAGTCTCGGGCAATAATACATACCAACTCGTTAACTACAACCCAATCAATAGAATAAAAAAGAAAACGGAGAAACTACTTAAATCAATTACCACATGGCCCGAAGATAATTCTGTTTCTAGATACACTTGTCACACGTCTTCCTTTTGGCAATCTTTCCTTTACTGTTTACGTGGAAACCGACATATGCTAGCCAATATTTACATATAAACTCCTACCACCACCATCACTATTAACAAAATTCTCTACAAGACCAATAAAAAAAAAAAAAAAAAAAAAAAAAAAAAACAGACTACAATGAAACTATAACCATTCCTTACATTAAAGGGACATCAGATAAAATAAACAGAAATCTACAAAAATACAACCTCAAAGCCACCTTTAAATCTCCTGCAAAATGAAAAAGCCTTACTAAACTCATCCAAAGACCCACTTCCTCCGCTGGCCCACCCTGGCATATTACCATATTTATTGCACCTGTAACATACCATATATATAGGGGGAAACAGAATGCACAATTCCTATCAGACAAAAAGAACATAAACAATACATTAAATATAATAACTATGGTGAAGCTGTCCTTTCTGATCATGCCCTTGAACACCTTACATAAAATTGACTGGAAAAGCACTAGTTGTTTACATCACATCAAAACATGGTATGAATGCAAATTTAAGGAAGCCTGTGAGATTATTATCAACCACCCCTCCGAACAATAATGATGGTCTAAATATCCCAAACATATGGAAGGCACATATTTGACCCACGGAACCTTCCTCTCTAAGAGTAACTATAAACAGGACTGTAGATAATCCAGGATCCTAAATCAAAAATAACAATTATAATGCTAAAAATAGAACATCATTGTTACTGAAAGAAAACTATCTATAAGAAAGAATGTTTGCTCATGTTATCATAAATAAAATTTAGCTTGATGTAGTTTATAAATAATTAATTTGTAATTTTTTTTTTTTTCACTAGAGTTTATGCCAGTAGAATAACCTGTGATCAAATCATTGTTTCTCTAGCTTACTGTATGTAATGTAACTCAGCTTGTCCTGTATATTTGTATATGTTCCAAATGATGATGATCTCAATATGAAGATCAAAACATCGGGAAATTAAAAGAGTTATTTATGACACGGTTGTAAAGTCCATAATTTCTAAAATGAATGAAGGGGACTCTCTTTCTGTGGGTGCTGTTGGCTTGCCATAGGTGTTGGGTGGGAGGCATAAGAATTAAAGTTAACCAAATGCTCATTTACTAATTATGCATGGAGATGATATAGCATGCAAAGCTAAACAGTACATAAGTGGAAGCTACATTTATCCCGGGAACTTAATCAGCTGTCCTTCCTTAAAGGGTGCAGGGACAGTGGAATTATATCTACCTGCATTAAGTTTAAAGTAAAATTTCACCCCTCCTAAAGCTCTCTGCATCTACAGGTGCTCCTACTTTGTTAACTATCGTCAAAAAGACTCGACAAAACAGCCATTAATGTGCTTAAGCATGGTCACAACTTTGCAGTAGTTACTAGTTTAGAAATTGTGGCATTTAGTGCATGGCATGCGTAACTTACCTCCTAATGTTACCAACGTCAGACTTGACATAGCTAACAACTTATCACAAATGTTGCTGCCAAAAAGAGATCTCTCCAACATTATGTAAAAAAAAAAAAAAAATTACAAATTATCTATCTCTTCCACCTCCTCATATCTCTCTTAATATAAAGACTATAATAATGCAATTACTATTCCCTATATCTGGGATCTTCAGCAAAAAATAGCCAGAACTTTAAAGAGATATAATCTCTGCACTGCTTTCAAGCATCATTTGAAGCTCTCTTCTCTCTCTCTCTCCTAAGGATCCACTTCCTCCCCTCTCTATTCCAGGTGTTTACAAGGTTTCCTATTCTTGCAATTTGTCATATTATGGTGAGACTGGTAGATATACTAACATCTGCCTGGAAGAACACAGAAAATACATCCACCGCCACGATTATAATCAGTCAGGTCTAATAGATCATGCCATGCATAGAGTCAGATGGGGGGAAAAAAAAACTACCATGCTCCATTTCAACAAATAGAAACTTGAAAGACTCTTTAGAATCAGTAGCACCTAATCTTGATAAATATGGTTATATTAAACTTCCCAAAATTTGGGAAACTTCAATTCTTATGCCTCCCACATCTAAGGCTAGCTGACTGCACTCATAGGACTTTAATCTTCATTTATTCTAATCTCATTACTTCCACTTATTGCTTCTTGTGTGTTTTTATGTGTGCTATTACAATTTTAACATCGAAGATGTCTCTGTGACTGAGACAAAATATTGAAATGATTTAGCCTGTTGTTTAATTATTTCTCTTTGTTGCTGTAATTATTCCATTAAAGTGTAACATAAATGTAAATCAACATCTAAGCCTAAATACTCGTCTATAACATTGTGTGTGGTGTGGGGGGGTCAGGTAATGGTTATTATGAAACAAAGATCCTGTTGATGTGTGTTTCTTGAAAAGCTGGAAAGTATAGACTTTGGGAAAACACTCTGAAAAAGGTTGTTCCAAAGAAAATAAGCAGATGGAAAGAAAGAGGATGATAAGAAAATGGTTTGGTAATTTTGAATCTGAACTCTGTTGACCAGCAGCAGCTGTTTATGCCTTTACAGACTTAAAGGAAAGTGGAGGAATGATGGGGGCTATTCACCAGAACAGTGACCATGAAAATGCCTCTTAAAAAGTATAAGATAGAAAAGCAGAACATCTGTGTGTGTGTGTGTGTGTGCGCGTGCGTGCATGTGAGGGAGTGATTTTAATGTGAATCCCATCACCAGAAATTGTAAGTCTGTAAACAACAAAATTACACAATACATCATCAGTGTAGAAACAAGCATATCAAAGTACAGGGTACATACAACAATTGGTTTACCAATTAAAAATGGTTGCTGTGAGCTAGAAATTAATATTAATAAATAATATTAAAACTATTTTTGATGTTTACATAAAATGAGAATCTCCCAAAGTTTTTTTTTTTGGGGGGGGGGAGAATCATTCTGATTCAGGTCAGGCCAATGTAAAGATTTGAAGATTAAAGGTTGTATGTCTGTAATACATTAGTGTACTAATACCATTCAGATTAAGGTTGGAATCCAGAAATCCTGCTTCAGAGACCAAACACAGAACTTCTTTAAGCAGGGTTGGGAGGTCTCACACTAGGTAGCAAGAATGAAAAACTTGGTTAGAAAATTGAATTACAAAAAAAGTGTAATGACTGCAGTATTTTCACTAGTAAAAAAATATGAATACCTGATTAAAGTGATTATTGAATTTACAATTCACATTAATCCCAAGTTCTCAAACTTGCCACCTTTGGCTTCAATCCACAGCAGCTCCTTTTATGTGTGATGCATAGTTTACATTAGCTCATTAAGACTGTTCTTTATATGAGCTGAAGCATCCAAAATGTGAATGAGCAAAGCATGTTGTGTTTCCACTTTTGTTTGGGACATCAGCTCTTGTTTGGCTTTTTGAGTTTGTTGCATTTAGCAATTTTAGCAATCTGTATATTGAAGAGGGGAAACTAAAAGGTTTGGATTTTTTAATTACTTCAAGTGGCCAAGGTGACATTTTTAGAAACTTTTCTTAATATTTTTTTTACCTGAAAAATCCAGCAGTTTATAAGTAGCGTGATCTGTAAGCAACACATTCATTTTCTGATTATAATCACTCGCATCAAGAACCACAGTAGCATTATCCTTATTGGCTGTAGTAATTATTATGTTACTGTCTGTATAATTTATGGAGAACATAGAACAGTCGGAAAGATTTCTTTTAGGTGGTGTTTCTTGCCAAAAGATGTTAGCTATGTTGAACCTAATGTTGGCAATGTGTGGAAACTATTTGTGGATGTTGTGCTCTATATACAATATGAGATCTATAGATGCAACTTGACAGGGTACTTGTGCAAAGTTATCGTTGAGGCTAAGGATACTTATGTCTGTTTCATTAAGTCTTTTTGATGAAAGGTTCACAATAACTTGAAGAGGCCAACTCTGCAGCTGAGAAAAATATCTCCAAGATTGTGATTTTTTTATATGTTTATCCTTCATTTTTTGAAACTTTTTATGGAAATTTTTTATCAGAAATATCCAAAACAATACTCCCAAGTTAAGATTGAGAATAGACAAGAGTTAGTTTGGTGAGAGCTAATTGCTGCATTAATAGCAGTTACTATGAGTGGTGGCAATCTGTTTTCAAAGCTATAGGTTTGAAGCGCTTTGGATGAGTGCAATTTTATTTTAAACTTAACATAGGTGAGTATAATTCCAGTGTCCCTGCATCTTTTTATAAAGGTAGCTGGCTGGTTTACACTCTTAATTAGGTTCAATGGAATGAATACAGCACTGAGAAATAATTAAACACAATTTTAATAGTTTCTATGTTTTTATGTGGTGTCAAAACTCTGGTTATACTAAGCTGTCAGCATTGACTTCCCTAAGCATCCATTGTGAGAAATGTAATGGGAAAGGCAAGAGATTTAGATGCAGATTAGATGCCTGACAGATGGGTCACTCGATCTCCAAAATTGTCAATAAACTTGGATTTTCTTGTACAGTTTCAAGATTGTTCTGGGGAATATTAAAATTGTAGCAAAAAAACAAGCACTTGGACAAACTGCAAAGAGCAACCAGCCTTGAATGATTGTTGGGCTTTGCCATCTAGCTTTCATCGTTTGGATCAATAGGGGCCAGACATTATCTCATATCACCTCCCAGCTGAACGAGTGTTCCAGCCAGAAAGTTGGTGCAAGGACCATGCAATATTCACTTTACTGTCTCTGCTTCAGGAGCCACTGACCTATTAGAGTCCCACTTCTAATGGCATGACACTAGGCTGAATGACTTACCTGGGCTAAAGAACATTGAAACTGGACAATTGAAAATTGGAGCCTGAAGTGATGAATCACGATTTAAACTTCACAGTGCCGATGGGAGAGTGAAGATATGGTGCCAACCCCGAAATCATGGATCCTGCATGTCAGGTCGGAACTGTACAAGTTTATGGTGGGTCAGCGATGGCCTGGTATGTCTTCAGTTGGAGGTCTTTGGGACCTAATGGTACATGTACCATTAGGTCCATGTACTAGGGTGCTTAAGGGTCAAAGCTGTATAACTGAGAGGAGACCTCCACATAGCCTTTAAAGGAATGCGGAGAACCGACCAGGGCTTCTGACCTAATGTCCAATCCTCACCTTCTCGTGGTGCACCCTGTTGGGTATCTACTTGGATACTGAACGAATGAGGATGGGCTGGCAATTTGGGATTTAGCCGACCAAATTGTATTCTTATTGGTTAAACCAAAATAAAAAATGATGGTACAACATGACAAAATTTCATGCCGGCTGGGGAGTCGCCCGGTTAAACAAGGCCCCCGTTGTTTTTGCCAGGGAACCAGGGCGAACAGCGATAAGTCAGCTACTGGAACAAATCTGAAAACCAACCCCAACTCAACATCACCAGAGTTAAAGATCGGTACTATCAACGTAAGAAGCCTGAATGGCAAAGAAATGGAGCTAGCTGAGGAATTAGATAAGTACCAGATCGACATAATAGGGGTGACTGAAACAAAAAAGACCAAAACTGGTGAGATTTTTCTGAGCAATAAATACAAATTGTTATATTCAGGCAATGACAATCAAGGAAAAGAAGGAGTAGCCATAGTATTCAACACAAAATACGAGGCTAATCTTCTTGAATGGCAGTCAGTCTCAAGTAGAGTAATGTGGGCAAATATGAGAATGGGGAACTGGACAATGAGACTTATTTGTGCCTATGGTCCCACAGAAGGTTCTACTAAGGTAGAAGTGGAGGAATTTTTTGAGGCTTTAGAAAAAGCAACTGACACAATGAAAAACGAAAAGTTGGTCCTTGTTGGGGATCTAAATAGCAGAGTAGGAAATGATTGTGAGACATACAAAAATATTTTGGGAAAATTTGGAGAAAAGAGCAAAGCTAATAATAATGGCAAATATCTGTTGGATTTCTGCTCAGGACATGGACTGGTTATTACTAACACCATGTTCCAACATAAAAATGTGCACAAATTCACATGGAGAGAAGCGGCTAGGAATAAGAAAAGTCTCGTTGACTATGTTATTGTTGATAGTGATGTTTTCTCCCTGGTGCAGGACACCAGAGTGTACAGAGGATTTGAAATTGGAAGTGATCACTATTTAGTCTTGAGCAGGATAAAATTGAATTTCATATTGAAAAGAATAACATGTAAGAAAGTTTTAAAGCGAATAAAAGTTGAGCAGCTCTCAGATGTGAACTGTAGACTAAAGACAAAGATTATTGAAGAAAAAATGAAAGAGTTTGAGAACAGGAATCAAACATTGGAGATTCAGTGGCAAACTCTGAAGAAAACATTGATTGATTCTGCCAGAGAGGCATGTGGTGAGGTTGTGTGCAAGGATAAAAAAAGTCAGAACTCCCTGGTGGACACAGGAAGCTAAAGAGGCAGTGAAGGAAAAGAAGAAAGCATATCAAATGTTCCTGTCAAATAAGTCAGCTTGTGCTCTAAGAGAATATAGAGACAGATGCAAGAATGCTAAACACTGTGTAAAACTAGCTAAACAAAAGTGATGGGAGGACTTTGGCAAGAATATAGAAAATAAATATCAAGAAGGTGGCAAAATATTCTGGAGGTTGTTGAAGAAGCTTAGGAATGGAGGAAAGAGTGCTGTAAAAGGAGTTAGAGATGATAAAGGTGACATGAAAACTGCAGAAAAAGATATCCTTCAAGTATGGAGTAATTACTTTGAAAAACTGCTAAATGAAACAAGCAGTGATGATAGCCCAGTGGTAAAAAACACTGACCAGGCATGCAGTCAGGAATACATATCCCTACTTGAAGTAGAAAAAGCCATCAAAGGCTTGAAATGTGGAAAGGCAGCTGGAGTAGATTAGATGATATTCGACCAGAAATGCTGAAGTATAGTGGTATAAGCGTCTTACAGTGGCAGCACTGCATAGTTCAGAAAGCCTGGACAGAGGGACGAATTACCGATGATTGGAGTAGAGCTCTCATAGTACCCATATATAAAAAGAGAAATAAAACTGAATGTGAGAATTACAGAGGTATTTCCCTACTGAGTGTTCCTGGCAAGATCTATGCAAGTATATTTGAGAAACGATTGAGAAGAATTGTGGAAAAAAAGCTTGGTGAAGAACAAGCTGGATTCAGGCCAAATAGAGGCTGTGAGGATCAGATCTTCACTTTACGACAAATAGTCGAGAAAGCATGGGAATATAACAAAGATCTGTATTTAAGTTTTGTCGATTTGGAAAAGGCATGTGATATGGGACATTATATCAAGCAATACTTAGTCTTTATATGAGTTGTAAGTCAGCAGTTAGAATTGAAGGAAGTACAGGAAGATTGTTTAATGTTAAATCTGGTATGAGACAAGGATGTACGTTATCCCCTCTGTTATTCATTATCTATATGGATCACATTATGAAGGAAAGTGGTATTAAACATGATGTCAGAATTGGAGATGTTAATGTCAGCTCTTTGCTTTATGCGGATGATGTTATACTTCTAAATAAATCCACTACAAGTCTGCAAGATTCTCTGACTAAATTGAATAGTTGTAATAGATATGGTATGAAGGTCAGCAATAAAAAGACAAAGACAATGAAAATAATTAGAATCATTGAAAATGTCAACTGTCTTGTGAATTGAGAACCCGTGGAACAAGTAAAACATTTCAGCTACTTAGGCACGATTTTTACTGAAGATGGTAAATTAAATATAGAAATAGACAACAGAATCAGCAAAGCTGGTATGGTGGGAAATCAATTGAATAAATTCATATGGAATAAGAGAGAAATTAGTCGGAACACTAAATTAGCTGTATACAAGACAGTGTTCAAACCAGTTTTAACTTATGGATCTGAGAGCTGGGTCGGAAGTAAAACACTTGACCAAAGACTAGAGACTGCAGATATGAGAGTCCTGAGAAAGATTATAGGCGTGAACAGATGGCATCAGTGGCAATATCATATTAAAAACGAGGATATTAGGAAAGAACTTGATATTGTTAGCATCCAGGAATGTGTTAGCAGAGCTAATCTCAGGTGGTATGGTCACCTAAACAGAATGGGCGAGGAAAGATTAGCAAAACAAGTGTTCTCTGCCAGGTTGGCAGCAAAACGACCCAGAGGAAGACCAAGATATAGGTGGATTGATACGGTACAAAGTGCCTTAGATGATAGAAATATAAGATCTGATAATGTTGGAGTCTTGACAAGTAACAGACTGATTTGGAGGAAAATGGTAGATAGGAAGTTAGTAATGATATAATTTTTCATGTAGTACTATCATATCCTGTACACCCCTTGAGGGTACATGGCAGGAATTTGATGATGATGATGGTACATGTACCAACAACCCATGGTACGTGAAACTCATGGATAACAATTTACACCCATTTATGTCCATCATGCATCCCAATGGAGATGGTGTGTACCAGTAAGACAACTGTTCATCTCACAGGTCTAGGCAGACTATTGTTTGGTTCCAGGAGCATTCTGTTGACTTTGAAATAATGAAGTGGCCACCTGTGGTAGCCCTGATTTGAATCCCATCAAAAATCTTCGGGATAAGATCGAGCAGAGTGTTTAAGCCTTTGTCCAATCAATGCCAAACTTGAGTGAATTGTTTCGCCATGCCTGTGAAACATTTTCACAAGTTCGTGGAATCCTTGCTTTGTTGTGTATTATCAGGACTAGGGGCAAGGGGGGTGCCAAAATATTACTAGTCAACTATTCCTAATTCGATGGCACTTCAGTGTGTGTATACGTGTGCGCACAGTGCTGGCTCTAGGGGTCCTAACGCCCATGTGCAATTTTAAGTGGAGCACCCCCTTTTTTTTAAAATGTAGTTAAAATTAAGGATTAAAACCTCAAAACACATTTTTGTGTAAAATGGTGTACTTTGAAAAATACATATATTAATTGCAAAATTGTATGTTTTGCAAAAATTGCAAAACATGTAAAAATATATACATAGTTTTATATATTTTATACATTTTATACTAGAATTACAGATACATAAGTTGCCAATTACTGGCTATGAGCTATCATAGCTAGAGATGTACAAACTAGAAAAATTGCACAGTGACAATAATCATTTAATTTTTAATGGAGAAAGAAATGTATGAAAAAATTAAATGATTTAAACGTTTACTTTTCTTGATTTTATTGAAGCAAATTCATCCAAAATTTGACTTGTTTCTAGTTTCTCGCAGATACCACCTTCTGTTGTGATCATTGACAGTCCAACCAGTCTTTCCTCTGAAACACTAGATCGTAAAATTTTTAAATTAGTTTGAGTCTTGAAAATGATCATTTGCCACTTGCTGCTGAAACTAGAAGTGTCAAAACATTCGAAGACAAATTGTTAATTTAATAAAGACTCTTACTAAATATTTGCATATATATATTTCACTATTTTCAGTGAGTCTAAAGCTGTCGCTATCCTGTATGATGTCCTTTAGAATTTGTATATTTCATTATATAATTCCATAGCACAAATATCCTCTTCTTCACCTTCACTCAGTGCAACCTGTAAATCATCACAGTGTTTTCTTAGTGTCCTTATCCATATTAGAAATTTCCTTGAAAGTGGATAAAAACTGAAATATATTGAAGCTACTTGTTAAGAGATCAAACCTTTCAGCCAAAGAATTAATAATAGTGTCCACAACTGGAAAAAAAAAAGTAACTTTAAATCAATTAGGGCTTTGTCCGAACGTTCATAACATATCTCTTTTTTGTGTCTGCGTAATGTACTGCTTTTGAACCTGGGAGAAATTTCTAAATCTAATGCTAACACTTGTCGATTGAAGTATGGCATTAAAATTTTCATACGATCTAAACTTTTTAATATAGCCTTATATCATTTAACATGTTTATAGATTCATTTAAATTTGTGTTTGGATTCTGAAGCATTTTACTCACAACATTGATCCTGACAAAATTCACACTAGATTATAAGTGAATACAAAAATCCATAATCTTCAATTTTCAATGCTACTAATGTTATTGCTTCATATTTTGTACTATTGTCAACTTGAATATTATCATAAATGTCCACAAAAGGATCTCTAAAACTTCTCCAATATTATATCTAATGAACTAAGCAATCCTCACTTCCCATCTAGTATCTGATAAAGTTTTAAGTGCAATTTTGGTGTACTTTTTCAGTACATCCTATCGTTTAGTCAAACCACTAAAGAAATTATAAATTTCTTGTATAGTGCTAAAAAAAACTCACCGTTTCAGTATTAATTTTAGCAGCATCAGTGATCACCAAATTTAATGTCTCTTTGAATGCCACTGTGTTTCACTTGCAAATTTGGTCCGTTATCATATCCTTGTCCCTGCAAAATTTAAATCTTTTAATTTATCTAAGACTAGGCTGGCCAACCTATGGCGATTGCACCAAATGTGGCACATTGGACCCAAATGATAATAATGAAAAAAGGTAACCTATTCATGCAAAAAGTATTAACCAAAAACTGATTTGTAGAAAACAAGCTAAAACTTAGGAATTATATTTAGTGATTTTATTATTTCATGCACATCTTTTGCACATTCACTGTTTTGATCCTGAGGTGCCAAGTGTTAGCAACAGTGGTGTGTTGCAGGTTTTTGTCAGTCAGTTTACAACAGATGCTTGTGTGCTATGTAGTTGTACTTTCTTCAACTTTTTGTGAACATTTGCAGTTTTGTACTTGAATTATATGGTACATGAAACGTAAAAAGGCTGGCCTCCTCTGATCTAAGAGGTACGTGGATAAACTTCCAGACTTTTTCAGAAATTTAATTAGCCGTCCTTTATGTTTCTATTTTTTGAGTTCTTTTGCTGCTTTCCTTTTTTTATTTGCAGGTCCACATAATTTTTTTTTTGTCTCCGTTATGCCCAGATTTATTCTGAAGTAAAAAATCTATTGAACAAAAAATTCAGTAAGACAAAAAATAAATGTAAATAAAAAAATGAAAATAAATACATATTTATTTTCATAATAAATGAAAATTAAAGAAATGCATGCATTTTTCATTGATTTGTAAAGGCTTAGGTTAAATTTTGAATATACTTATCTCAGTGTGAATTAGCTACACATTCACTGTATGTTTAGCAATCAACACTTTGATTTACAAACAGTGCATGAGATCTGTTCCACAAAACATGCCCAAATATCACTTCATAATAGAGATTAATCCAGATACACATGCGCGCCTCACGTCCTAACTGTCAAATGTGCACTACATGTAAAAAAGAAAGTTTGTAGTGCAAGCCCCCCCCCCCCTTCCATAATACGGCGTTTCAGGGAAATGCCCAGCTCTATACCACACATTGCAAAGAACCTGCAGTTTTTGCTAAATGTTATTAAAAGTTGCAGTATTTATTACAATATATTTAGTGAATATCCACATTTAATAAATGCTAATATTAAAATGTGTTTTTATTTTTGTTTTTACTCACTTCAGCACCCCTTGAAGAAGGCACCCTGATGCGATGCATCGCCTGCTTACTGTGTTAAGCCAGCCCTGTGTGTGTGTGTGTGTGTGTGTGTGTGTGTGTGTGTGTGTGTGTGTGTGTGTGTGTGTGTGTGTGTGTGTGTGATATAACTGATTTACTTTGCTGAGGGACATATTTTTTGAAATAGATTAAATGACTATAAGCCAAGAGATAAAAAAAAAAAAAAAAAAATAGAAACACTATTTTAATTTAAAAAAATGCATAAGCATAACATGAGGGAACTATCAACAAACATTGCAAAAGGAAAAGAAAAAATTTATACGTTAAAGTGCTAACGTATCAACGTTTGATACGTTAGCGTATCAACGTTTGAAGCTGTTCTGTGTATCTCTTCATTGTTGGGCATGCACACGCATTCATGGTCTCATAAATGCCAAAGTTGGATAGCAGTGTAATGACAGTCTGAGAGATTATAGCTGAGGTTAATGTTGAGATGAACTGAATGAAGGACAATTTCTTAAATTCTACAATTCTTTCCAGTTCATAGCATCAAAAGATATTTTCCAATATGCTCCATATGACTAGATGAATGCCGTTACCATCAGCAGAATTCAGGATGTGGTTTGACAGAGCACTTGCTCTGGTTCTACCTTTTGTGATGTCTCTTTTAATTTCCTTTAGATATAATTCGATGGATTTTTCCATCTGGCCAAAATAAGGCATGTTGAATTATGTTGGAGGTTTAATGGATTTTTTACAACACTCAAAAAGAATTAAAATAGAATTTAATACTTCCTATATTTCGTACTAGTCACTAGGACATTTACGGGGATTACAATGACAATTAATGTAACATGCACACAAAAACTTACAATACTAAGCCCAACCACGTGGGTGACAAAGTCCTATCTAGGTGGAGCGCCCTCTAAGGGCAGTAGTAGGTGGCCTGGAATGTAAGGTGGGACCTCTGGTGATGACTGTTTCCCAAATCTTCGGAAGCTTAATGCAACCGTATTTGTTAAGATTTGGTTGGTTTCTGAGAGCTGCTGCTGCTTCTAAGAAAAGTCTCTCTTTCTTGAATTTGCTGTGGTGGAGCATGGTGGTTTTCTTCCATGATACTCTGTGGGTGGTGTCCAAAACATGGTCAGCCAAGCCTGAATGGCCATAGTTGTGTTTAACGATGTACGACTTGTGTTCCTCCAGGCGGATGGATGCTGATCTGCCTGTCTGTCCAAAGTATGCAAGCTTACAGGAACAGGGTACTTTGTAAACCCCAGGCAGAGAGAGAGGAAGGAGCTGATCTTTCGTAGAACGGATAAGGGTAGCCAGTTTGCGGTAGGGTTTATATGCTGTGTGTAGGTTATACTTTTTTAGTATCTTGGCTATTTTTTCCGAAGTGCCACAGATGTAGGGTATGGTGATGGCATTTTTAAATTCTTGTTGATGAGAGGGATGGGGACTGTGGGAGGAATTGATTATTTTTTTGATGCTGTGTTTGCTGTAGCCATTGGAGAGGAAAGTTCTGTGTATGTGGTTAAGCTCAGTAGTGAGGGCGGTTCCACTGGAACAAAGATTGTGGGCTCTTTTGGTAAGGGTTTTAATTATGCCATATTGTTGTGAAGGGTGGTGGTGGGAGAGTTTGTGAATGTATCTGCCTGTGTGTGTGGGTTTTCTGTATACAGTGAAGGCAAGTGTATCGTTAGGCAGGCGCGTGACTAAGGTGTCTAGGAAGGGTAAACAATTGTTCTTTTCCTTTTCCATAGTAAACTGAATTCTTGGATGTAGGCTATTGAGATGACCGAGGAAGGAGTCTAACGTGTCTGGGCCATGAGGCCAAATAGAGAACACATCATCTACATATCTTAGCCAGGTAGAAGGTTTGAGTGGGGCTGAGTCTATGGCTCGTTTTTCGAAATCTTCCATATAGAAATTGGCAAGGGGGGTGAGAGGGGGGAGCCCATGGCGGTTCCCTCTATCTGCTTGTAGATTTTGTTATTCTAAGCGAAATACCGAGAGTTGATGGCGAAGGAAAAGAGATCTAAGATGTCAGAGAGAAAAACGTTTTCTAAGAGAGATAAAGTGTCAGTTAAGGGAATATTGGTAAACAATGAGGAGATATCAAAGCTTACTAATATGTCTGTATTATTCAAGGTTAAATTTTCTGTGAGGGCTTTAAAGTGGGTCGAGTTTTTTATATAGGAAGCTGAATTTCCAGTGAGGGGGGACAGAGAGTTGGCCAGCTGTTTAGACAGTCTGTAACAAGGTGCATTGGTGGCATCTACTATAGGCCTGAGTGGGGAATTAGGTTTGTGGATTTTTGGTAAACCGTATATTCGGGGGGGACGGGAGCGGAAAGGTTTAAGTTTTTTAATGACGTCGGGGGGCCAGGAGGTTACTTTTTTAAGTAAGATTTTTAATTTCTTAACTTGCGTTTTTGTGGGGTCGTGTTCTAGCGGGATGTAGGTAGCGCGATCGCGGAGGATAATGTTCATTTTACGATTGTATTCGCTGGTATTAAGGACAACTGTGGCATTACCTTTATCCGCTCTGGTGATGACGATACTTTTTTCTTTGCGTAGTTTCTATAGAGCCATGCGTTGGGAATAAGATAAGTTACTTTTTGGAGGCAAAGAGTGA
This sequence comes from Typopeltis vanoorti, assembly GCF_054136105.1. Lineage (NCBI taxonomy): Eukaryota > Metazoa > Arthropoda > Arachnida > Uropygi > Thelyphonidae > Typopeltis > Typopeltis vanoorti. The sequence goes on along the minus strand of NC_143557.1, from coordinate 86,860,091 downwards.
ACGAGGATGTTGGCGACGTCGAGTCTGATCTTGTTGGCTACCTCCGACGGTAAGCTACCAATCCCCCGTTCGACGTTAACCATTACATCGAGCACCGGCACTTCTTTCGGGGCGACGGCAAAATTACGGCCGAGGCAAAGGGCGCTGACGGCATCGTTGTTGAGCCTCTTGGACGAGAGGTTTATTACTGTCTGGAGCGGTTGAATTTGTGGTTGTGGTTTGTCTTTAACCAGGTTGTTGTATTTCTTGACGTGTTTGTTTTTTTATTTTCTGAAATTCTCTCTGTGCGGAAGTTTCCGAAATGTCAGAGAGAATCGACCAAAATTCAGGGATAAGAACGGTGGAGAGCTCCGCATGTAAGGAGCCAATGGCGACGTTCGTCACTGTGAGGGCGGCACGAGTAGAGGCGATTTGCTCGCGTAGTAATGCTAAGCTGGCACGTTTTGTGTGCTCTCCCACCACCCTCTCACTCTCCCACCACCACCCCTCACAACAATATGGCATCATTAAAACCCTTACCAAAAGAGCCCACAATCTTTGTTCCAGTGGAACCGCCCTCACTACTGAGCTTAACCACATACACAGAACTTTCCTCTCCAATGGCTACAGCAAACACAGCATCAAAAAAAATAATCAATTCCTCCCCCAGTCCCCATCCCTCTCATCAACAAGAATTTAAAAATGCCATCACCATACCCTACATCCGTGGCACTTCGGAAAAAATAGCCAAGATACTAAAAAAGTATAACCTACACTCAGTATATAAGCCCTACCGCAAACTGGCTACCCTTATCCGTTCTACGAAAGATCAGCTCCTTCCTCTCTCTCTGCCTGGAGTTTACAAAGTACCCTGTTCCATTCCTGTAAGCTTGCGTACTTTGGACAGACAGGCAGATCAGCATCCATACGCATAGAGGAACACAAGTCGTACATCGTTAAACACAACTATGGCCATTCAGGCTTGGCTGACCATGTTTTGGACACCACCCACAGAGTATCATGGAAGAAAACCACCATGCTCCACCACAGCAAATTCAAGAAAGAGAGACTTTTCTTAGAAGCAGCAGCAGCAGCTCTCAGAAACCAACGAAATCTTAACAAATACGGTTGCATTAAGCTTCCGAAGATTTGGGAAACAGTCATCACCAGAGGTCCCACCTTACATTCCAGGTCACCTACTACTGCCCTTAGAGGGCGCTCCACCTAGATAGGACTTTATTGTCACCCACGTGGTTGGGCTTAGTATTGTAAGTTTTTGTGTGCATGTTACATTAATTGTCTTTGTAATCCCCGTAGATGTCCTAGTGACTAGGACGAAATATAGGAAGTATTAAATTCTATTTCAATTCTTTTTGAGTGTTGTAAAAAATCCATTAAACCTCCAACATAATGTCCTCACAGCACTTAAGCCTCTAGACAAGAAGGCATGTTGAAGTTGCACCAAATACGGGTAAATGCTGTGATATTTCAGGTTATGTTTTTGCTTGGGCATACTGAGGAAGGAACGAAGATGAAGTAGAGGGGTGAAAGAAGTCCGAATGTTATAGTTTTTAAGAACTTTAGCGAAAGAACTGATATATATGGTAGGGATGTATAGTCTTTTTCACTATTTCTATCTTCAGTATGGTGAGGAGGTGAATGAAATAGTAGCTTATTAACTGCTTGTTTCAAATAACTATTTTGCTGAAAGATTGTAAGAAGAAATTGAAGTTCTTTGTTAATATCTTCTTCACAGAGGAGGGAGGGAGGGAGCACGTTTGCCTAGTATAGCAATAATTGGTGTCAGTGGTTAAAATTAAAAATCTCTATTTCAGGTTTCCTGAAATAGAGATTTTTAATTTCTCATATACTCGAGTGAGTTTGACATCTAGGAATGGAAGGGAGCCATCAATCTCTAATTCTGCAGTAAATTGGATTTTTGGATGTTGATTGTTGAGGTGGTCTAGGAAATTCCTTAAAGAACTCAGATCCATGACTCCATATTAAGAAGATGTCATCTAAATATCTTTTCCACAAAAAAACTATATATTTTTTGTGAAAAAGATATATAGCAGAACTCCCTTGGAACCTGCCAGAGATGAGATGTAGATTGAACATCAGATGCAATGCCAATAGTCTTGCACATTTATATAGTACACAAGCTGATATGCAATCTAGTCCATTGCTGTCTTCACATTCATATTTTTAATAGGCTGAACACCTCCTGTTCATTTACCTCAATGTTGATATGCATATCTGTAACATTAGCAACTGTAAAATTATCACCTGGATGATACACCTTTGCAAAACGATCACTCAGGAACTCAACTATTTCTTTTGGTTCAGTCACCTTCGATCATTGTTTAAAGTCATTGTAGCTATATCTTCCTCTTAGTTATTTTTCCTTTTACTTTGCTACATAACAAAAAACTCTATTGGGCTTACTTTTGCCTGTTTGGCTAATTCTCTCTCATAGTCCGATTTGACCTTCCTTACCATACTAGTCACCCTTCTTGCTTGCACTTTGTACTGCTCATGAGTATGCCGATCACTTTTTTTCTTTATATCCAGCAAATTGACAAAGCCAGAGATATGGGAGTATTGGTGTATAGGGAGTTGAAGTTTAGGGGGCACATAGCAAAAGTGGATAAATCAACTCATCAGATCACTTAGTTACTAAAGAATACTTTGACGAGCAGAGACAAGCAGGTTCCTCTTTATTGAGCCTTGATAAGACCCCATCATGACTACTATGCCCAGATCTGGGCACCAGGGTTTCTGCTTGATGGGGAGGAGGTAGAGAGGATCCAGAGGCGAGTGACCAAGATGATAGCTGGTCTATGGAATGAACCTTAGAGAACAGGTTGAAGATCTGTGGGTTATAGAAATTGGTTGATAGGCAGAAAAAGGGTGATATGATTGAGACATTCAAATTACTGATGGGTTTTTACAAGATTAATTCAGAGGAAATTTTTCAGAACGTGGTGGTGGGAGAACTAGGAGCCATCATTGGAAACTGAGAAAGAGTATAGTTAGCAAGGGTGTTAGAACTAGGTTTTTTACTTGGAGAGTGGTGAATGAGTGGGATAAGCTGCCAAAGTAATTGTATAAATCCCATTTCCATCTACCATCCAATGATATTACAAACCATTCACTTTCGGCAATGAATACATCAAGCATACAATGCATTGAACTAAGTCCCACATGTTGATATTGGACCAGATCTGTTGTGGATGTCATGACTGTGAATGAGTTCAAAGCAAAGTATGATAGATACTCTGTGTTCTTGACATGATGTTTAGGGCCTTGCTCGATGAGTCTAAGGACTCCTTGGAGTTGCCCATAATAATAATATTTCTTCCACAATGTTTTTTTTTCAGCTCTTACTTTATATCCCTACTCATCCACTTAATTTCAACTTGGTTTATCCTCCTGACCTTGGGTATGCAGTCTGATACTGCTACCTTCAAGCAATCTCTGACCACTTGCCATGCAGTACTGACATTCTTTCCTTGTAGCTTCTCAAGTCATGGTACTGTTCCAAGATGATTCACGAGTCTCTCATAATCACCAGCCTTATAATTGAACATAAATCCCTTCTTGACAGGGAACTCCACATGTTTGGCAACTTCCCAAAACAAGACTGCATGGTCACTCTTCCCAATTGGAGGCAGAGTGTCTACCTTGGTTATGGATACATCTTCTGATGCTGTTATCAGATCCAACACTCTCAAACCCTTTGTCCCTTCTATAACTTGTTGTTTCATGTAATTATCCTCAGTAATTGTATAAATCTCATTTCCATCTACCATCCAATGGTACCACAAACCATTCACTCTCAGCAATTAATACATCAAACATACAATGCATTGAACTAAGTCCCACATGTTGATATTGGCCAACACAGATTTCTCTTGGTTGCCATTTTTCTCGTGCATATTGGTGCCATAACGAAAAACAATTTTGAAAAGAATATCACTTAATAATAGAGGACTTGAAACATGACTTAACTACACAGTTGAAATAAATAAAATTCCACCAAATGTATATAATAATTTAGCTAATATCTACTAAAAAATAACTTAGCTGAGCAACACGTATACTGCATCCGCTACTTAAGATGGCCAGCAGTTGCTCACGTTTTTAAATGCTTAGAGAAAAGTGGAGGAATTATTGTGTTGGCCAGTTCAGTGGAGCATGTGCAAATACCTATAGAAAAGGCAGAAACAAAACTCTATGTAAAACAGGATCGGAATGAGTCTCTTGGAGATGGATTTCCCTTCTGGATATTGCATCAAGCAACTTTAGGGAGGCTTTTGGTGCACCATGTTAAATCTTGAATGAAGAGATTTCGTTGTGAAATGTCTCATTCAGGATTTTACAAGCATCAAGACACTGAGAGAAATACTTGTATTTAAGTAGAGATGTTAATTGCTTGAAAAATTTTTAAATAAACACTTTTAATATTGGACTGTTCTATGTAAGATAACATTACCTGTTCTTGTAAATTAAACGATGGAAGAAAAATTGATTAGAATTATGTAAGTATGTAAAAGTTAGTTCAAAGTTCGCAAACGAGACATTCGGATTAGTAACATGCCCCATGGCAGTCACATATGCATGGAGTAAGTTGTGCTCAGGAGTTTCCCGGGAGACGTGAGGAGAAGGACCGGAACCACGTGCAAAGGAGTAGTGCCAAGCGGAAAGGTATAAATGCTGTAGGAGTGCCACTCAAGGTACGATACAAAAGGCTTGACACCGCTAGCCTGCTCTCTCTCATAGGCGCTTATTCTCAGCGCTCTTCTGTTTCGTTGATTCTCTCTCAACTTTGGCGCAGGTCATTTGAGGGTCCCAGCTCGCGTTATTCCCTGAGATGAATACGTGAGAGCGGTCAACAGAACGATGTCTAGACGCAGTTATGCAGCTGAGTAGCGAGCCAAGGGCAGGCATTTCGTCAGAAAAGCGGGAAGAATCAAACCAAGCTGACCGTCATGCTAGACCAAGTGGACCAACTTAAGCAGAGCTGTTCTCGTCTACATCAGAGAGGATAATTCATGATTGTGAGTTCCAGGTTGGCCCATCAGAAAGACAACTGTGAAGAAGAAGACAGAATGAGCTGTGGAAAGAATTGTAAGGATCGAGAGACAGACCTGACGAAGTCCGAAGGTCCCGGTAACGTACGAATCTTTTAGTTTCCCCTGTGTGTATAAAAGAACGTTGTGTGTAGTAATGTGCAAAATTATTCATTAGTGGAACCTATATAAGATATATGAAACAGGACTTTAGGGTTTAGTCTGATGCTTTATCTCTGAGTGAATTTTGATATATTGTGGTGCCATCAAAGGCTTGAAATGTGGAAAGGCAGCAGGAGTAGATGATATTCGACCAGAAATGCTGAAGTATGGTGTTATAAAAGTCTTACAGTGGCTGCACTGCATAGTTCAGAAAGCCTGGACAGAGGGATGAATTCCCGATGATTGGAGTAGCGCTCTCATCGTACCCATATATAAAAAGGGAAATAAAACTGAATGTGAGAATTACAGAGGTATTTCCCTACTGAGTGTTCCTGGCAAGATCTATGCAAGTATACTTGAGAAACAGTTGAGAAGAATTGTGGAAGAAAAGCTTGGTGAAGAACAAGCTGGATTCAGGCCAAATAGAGGCTGTCAGGATCAGATCTTCACTTTACGACAAATAGTCGAGAAAGCATGGGAATATAACAAAGATCTGTATTTAAGTTTTGTCGATTTGGCAAGGTGACAAGAGAGAAACTATTCAATATGCTGCAGTTATATGGTGTCAATGGGGCATTATATCAAGCAATACTTAGTCTTTATTTGAGTTGTAAGTCAGCAGTTAGAATTGAAGGAAGTACAGGAAGATGGTTTAATGTTAAATCTGGTGTGAGACAAGGATGTACATTATCCCCTCTGTTATTCATCATCTATATGGATCACATTATGAAGGAAAGTGGTATTAAACCTGATATCAAAATTGGAGATGTTGATGTCAGCTCTTTGCTTTATGTAGATGATGTTATACTTCTAAATAAATCAGCTACAAGTCTGCAAGATTCTCTGACTAAATTGAATAACTGTTGTAATAGATATGGTATGAGGGTCAGCAATAAAAAGACAAAGACAATGAAAATAGGCAGAATCATTGAAAATGTCAACTGTGTTGTGAATGGACAACCTGTGGAACAAGTAAAACAACTACTGCTACTTAGGCTACTTAGGCACGATTTTTACTGAAGATGGTAAATTAAATATAAAAATAGACAACAGAATCAGCAAAGCTGGTATATGGTGGGAAGTCAATTGAATAAATTCATATGGAATAAAAGAGAAATTAGTCGGAACACTAAATTAGCTTAAATTAAGGGGATATTAAATCCCACATAGTTTTAAAACCGAATAAGAAACTCAAAGATTGGAATCAGAGAGTTTCTTGCCGAATATAGTAAACTATAAAGTATCGGCGACACTAGCGTTAGCCAATGCAAGTGATCCTAGTATGTAGTACAATACCAGGGCAGCTCGTTGCAAAGGTGGGGAAGTTCAGATCGCTATTCTTAGGTATTTTCCATAATGTAAAAACACATTTCCTAGGAAATGTATGCTGCTATTACATTATGGAGGGGGGGGGGTCACTACCCAAACCGGTTTCAGCCTTTTTTGAGGCTTCATCAGTGAGTAGCTAGACCTAATACCAAAATGTATAGCGAAAAGAACTTATGTACTCTGCGAACGAGTTTTCCAAACAGGTGCAACCGTTAAGTTACTTAAGTATAAAGAGCTAATAAGCTTCATTTCGGCAATGAAAACATTACTTAAATTAAGGGGATATTAAATCCCACATAGTTTTAAAACCGAATAAGAAACTCAAAGATTGGAATCAGAGAGTTTCTTGCCGAATATAGTAAACTATAAAGTATTGGCGACACTAGCGTTAGCCAATGCAAGTGATCCTAGTACATAGTACAATACCAGGGCAGCTCGTTGCAAAGGTGGGGACGTTCAGATCACTATTCTTAGGTATTTTCCATAATGTAAAAACACATTTCCTAGGAAATGTATGCTGTTATTACATTATGGCGGGAGGTCATTACCCAGACCGGTTTCAGCCTTTTTTGAGGCTTCATCAGTGAGTAGCTAGACCAAAGTGTATAGCGAAAAGAACTTAAGTACTCTGCGAACGAGTTTTCCAAACAGGTGCAACCGTTAAGTTACTTAAGTATAAAGAGCTAATAAGCTTCATTTCGGCAATGAAAACATTACTTAAATTAAGGGGATATTAAATCCCACATAGTTTTAAAACCGAATAAGAAACTCAAAGATTGGAATCAGAGAGTTTCTTGCCGAATATAGTAAACTGTAAAGTATCGGCGACACTAGCGTTAGCCAATGCAAGTGATCCTAGTACGTAGTACAATACCAGGGCAGCTCGTTGATTCCAAACTCTCTGATTCCAATCTTTGAGTTTCTTATTCGGTTTTAAAACTATGTGGGATTTAATAACCCCTTAATTTAAATAATGTTTTCATTGCCGAAATGAAGCTTATTAGCTCTTTATACTTAAGTAACTTAACGGTTGCACCTGTTTGGAAAACTCGTTCGCAGAGTACATACATAAGTTCTTTTCACTATACACTTTGGTCTAGCTACTCACTGATGAAGCCTCAAAAAAGGCTGAAACCGGTCTGAGTAGTGACCTCCCGCCATAATGTAATAACAGCATACATTTCCTAGGAAATGTGTTTTTACATTATGGAAAATACCTAAGAATAGCGATCTGAACTTCCCCACCTTTGCAACGAGCTGCCCTGGTATTGTACTATGTACTAGGATCACTTGCATTGGCTAACACTAGTGTCGCCGATACTTTATAGTTTACTATATTCGGCAAGAAACTCTCTGATTCCAATCTTTGAGTTTCTTATTCGGTTTTAAAACTATGTGGGATTTAATAACCCCTTAATTTAAATAATGTTTTCATTGCCGAAATGAAGCTTATTAGCTCTTTTTACTTAAGTAACTTAACGGTTGCACCTGTTTGGAAAACTCGTTCGCAGAGTACATACATAAGTTCTTTTCGCTATACACTTTGGTCTAGCTACTCACTGATGAAGCCTCAAAAAAGGCTGAAACCGGTCTGAGTAGTGACCTCCTGCCATAATGTAATAACAGCATACATTTCCTAGGAAATGTGTTTTTACATTATGGAAAATACCTAAGAATAGCGATCTGAACTTCCCCACCTTTGCAACGAGCTGCCCTGGTATTGTACTATGTACTAGGATCACTTGCATTGGCTAACACTAGTGTCGCTGATACTTTATAGTTTACTATATTCAGCAAGAAACTCTCTGATTCCAATCTTTGAGTTTCTTATTCGGTTTTAAAACTATGTGGGATTTAATATCCCCTTAATTTAAGTAATGTTTTCATTGCCGAAATGAAGCTTATTAGCTCTTTATACTTAAGTATCTAAATTAACTGTATACAAGACAGTGTTCAAACCAGTTTAACTTATGGATCTGAGAGCTGGGTCAGAAGTAAAACACTTGACCAAAGACTAGAGATCGCAGATATGAAAGTCCTGAGAAAGATTATAGGCTTGAACGGATGGCATCAATGGCAATATCATATTAAAAATGAGGATATTAGGAAAGAACTTGACATTGTCAGCATCCAGGAATGCGTTAACAGAGCTAATCTCAGGTGGTATGGTCACTTAAATAGAATGGGAGAGGAAAGATTAGCAAAACAAGTGTTCTCTGCAAGGTTGGCAGGAAAACAACCCAGAGGAAGACCAAGATATAGGTGGATTGATACGGTACAAAGTTCCTTAGACGATAGAAATATAAGATCTAAAAATGTTGGAGTCTTGACAAGTAACAGACTGATTTGGAGGAAAATTGTAGATAGGAAGTTAGTAATGATGTAATTTTTTCATGTAGTACTGTCATATCCTGTACACCCCTTGAGGGTACATGGCAGGAATTTGATGATGATGATGATGGTGATAATTTGTATATAGTATGTTATAGTTTAGTAATGCTTAAAGTTTGATAAGTTAAACATTGAAATTGTAGATCTGATTGTTAAAAATCAGTGAACTGATTCAGAATTAATATTGTCTCGTGGTAGAATTCAACTAGGAATACTGAAGTATTGTATAGTTAAGTCTGTTAACTTATGAGAAAGATTTACTTTAGTCATATGACAAGTCTTGTAAATTTGTATTGTGATAGTTTGATGAACAAACCTTTTTCTTTTACCTAACAAATTGCCTGATGAATGAATATAATGCACTACTCATTAAGTAGAACCTGAACGGAACTAATTAATTTGGGAAGACCACCACTGCAATGAGAGTTTGAAATAAGGGATTTAGCTAACTTAGAAACTGTTATTATATAAATTGTATAACCATGTGTCATTCTGAGAGTTCTCTCCTTGATTAAGAAGCTTCTTCTGGATGGCGCAGCATTAACAAACAAATTTTCCAGAACCCAACGAGGAGACAACTCCAGATTTTCAATAAAGGAATTGGCTCTATCCAGGGGCAGTTGCTTTGTTTATCGAATTCGCACACGTGAACTGTCTAAGTGACGGCTGCAGAATTGATAGGTAGTTTGAGTATCGATAGGGCATCTAAAGGGGAACCAGAGAGTAATGTCCCCTACCTAAATAATGCCATCTTAAATCATAATAAATAATAAACCAAGAAAACAACATTTATAACAACCACTCCAATACAAGAACATTTTAATTTAAGGTTGGAAGAATTTTGAATTTTTAGGAGTTTCAGAGGTAAAAATTAGTGTCTTAAATAGGTTAAGAGGGTGATCTTTTTGAAAGCCTTTAGGAAGCTATGAATGTGTCATATGTTTTTACTGAGAAAGACAGAGTTGTAAATCAGCCCATGTCAGATGAAAATTTACAATATATTGTCTGGTCCAGTACATGTAAAAAATGGTGTTCAAGAAGAGGACATGCCCTAGCCTGCTTATTCAACTTTGCACTTGAAAAAACATTGTAGATCAGGGGTATATTCAGTGAATGTTAGGTGTGTGATACATCCATGGAATAGCATTATCACCTATATTATATTTCTGCATTTATTCCTGTTAAAGACTCCTTTAATTGTTTCCTGGCTTTGCATGATTCCTAAATTAAACACAATATACTAATGCTTCGTGAAGAAGACACTTTTTGACATTAAACATCATATCACATTCACGTTAATGGCCTGGGTGTGCTGTCACAAATACAGACACCTTTGAAAAGATGGTACAGCGGTTTCAAATTCTTAGTGTTCCAGTGGTTTTAAACCACACAGAAGATGAGGCAGGGCATGTGCTGAGACAATAGCACTCAGAAATCAGTGACTGTGATTAGTTATTGTGTCAACCAATCCAGTTGAACATTGTCATTTGTCATGAGTTGCTGTTTTTGTTTTCTGAGTTTCATCTGTTTTGTATGCATGCATGAAGTGTGAACTGATGTGTTTAGAACACCGATATGGACAAGTTTTTAATATATAATTTTTCTATAAATAATTTAAAACTTTTTTTGCCCATATTTAGAATGGAAAACAGTGTTGTCGATCTATTGAATGTCCTGTTTTCTGCGAGAGTTTTCACAGATTGTATGATTATAGTCAAAAGAAGTTGGAACTTGTGTATAAATAAAACAAGTAAAACAAATTTTTTCTGATTTCTGTGTGTATTATATGGCTGTATTAAAAAAATTGTATGAAAATTCAAATTATCCTCATCTCACTTTAGTATTTGCCAATGATAATCTAATCTCACCATGGAGGCATAAACCCTTTGTGCTTCTCACTTAAATGGTATGCACATGAATCATAGCTATTGTTCATTTGACTTTTATGCTTTCCATATTTAAAATTATATTAATTGATAAATTAAGGTATTCAAAGCTATCCTACAATCAATTGCATTGGACCAGTTAAGATAACCACTGATGTACTTTGCATTCTTAAAACTTTCATACATTGATAAAAATGCATATACGGTCAAATTGACATGTGTTTTGTAGTGTAGGTTGCATAAACCACATGACAGCTTACCCAACCAAAATGAACATGCGACACCACTGTTGTAGATACTTGTATTAACATAAGGGAGAACTGTCATCTACAAGTCAATACAAATTCTGGCATAGAATGATGAAATTGATAAAGAGCGATGAAAGAAACCCTATTCAGTTTAGAAAAGGCAGTAAAGAAGATGCATCTGCTGATTAATCAAGAAAAAATATGCCATTAACTAAGAAAATCTGTGCTGTTGATTCTTCTCAAATAAAAATCGGTTCCTGTAAATTTGAAATTATACATAGGTTATATACTTGTGATTCAGAGGTTAGCTACAAAAATGACAAGAGGGTACAAAATGATGTACAAAAAATATTTGTAAAATCAGTATTAACATATGCCTCTAAAACCTATGTATTATCAAACAGAGAAATGAAAGATTGTTAAATTCGTTTGAAAGAAGGATTCTCAGATATTTTTGGAGCAGTATAGGAGAATTGTGTGTTAAGGAAAGGAGATATATATATATATATATATATATATATATATATCCATCAACTATACGGGTTATTAAATGAACCAAATATGTATATTAAATTATATTAAATTAATGTATATTAAAATCAATAATATATTTATAATTATTGATATATAATAATATATCAATAATTATATTAATGTATATTAAAATCAACACATATTAGGTTGAACCGGACATATTATATGTATGCATAATAACAGGACAACTAGACCAGAAGGAAAATTGGAAGACTTAAATGAGATGGAAAAGATGGATTGCTCCAAAATAAAGGTCCAGGAGTGAAAAAACTTAAGGCTTTTAGCAGTGAACAAAGAAGATTACTAAGGTTTCTGAAAAAGACTGGTTCGCACAGGGCTGTCAAGTCAAAGACGATATGTCATCCCAAGAAGAGAAATCTGAACTCGACTGGGGATATCAGTATTAAAGGTTGAAAGGAAGTAAAACAAGATCTTTATAAGAAAGATCTGTGTTTTCTAGATTGCCCTTAAATGTTTAGAGCTTAAGAAACAACAAGAAAACTTTATTTTCTTTAGGGAAAACAATAGCCTTTATACATAAAATTAGTTTTATGTATTCAAGGGGGGAAAAAATGAAGTACAAAAAATATTTGTAAAACAGTATTAACATATGCCTCTAAAACCTATATATTGTTGGAATGACTTCTTGGTTTTGAATCCGCCATCTTGATGTAAAGTTGTTCTTAATAAAATCAATTAATTGCTAGTTGATTACTATTCAAAATATAGGGAAATTTATGTTTATACTGTGCCACCCTATATTTAGAATAGCCTATGCAGAATAGTAAAATCAATCTTGAATTAATTTAGCAGTCTCATTAATCATATAGGCTGAATTTAATATTTTACACTTAAGGCTCCCGCAAGATCCGAACTTTTTATGAATGGCGCAATGAAAAAGAATCGGGCACATACAATATTGAAATCAATAAAACATTTAATACAAGGACAAGTACATAAAATTATAACTCCCAAAATAAGATAATACAAATGACTTAGTTCTTCAGGTCAAAACATTCACATAGAATCAAACATCATGTCTTCAGACACTAAATTCATAGTTCTCCTAAAAATAAAAACTGTTCGTACATTTCAAAACTTCAGAATTTCTTAGTAAACCAATTTACTAGTATTACTTAGCTGCACTCTATAATTTAACACTCAGTCAGCAAGCACTTATTAAATTATTAATGGCGGCAGCTATTACTTCAAGGGGAAATATTTTCAAGTTTCAGACTTCAACTAAACTCAGCGAAATGCCACTGTAAATGTTAGGATATTAGAGACGGAGCTATCACTTAAATCTTCGCACTGAAATAGAATAAAGTAGGACTTTCCTTACCAGGATTAATCCTTAGCACATCAGATTCATTGCGAGCACATATCAAAACTATATGCACTTATTACTCCGATGCATCACTATTTAAAAGAATTCTTCATGGAGATAACTGAATTAATATTTATCGTGCTACTCAAATCTTGAACTTGCTATAAGGCAGAATAATTGTTCCATGTTTACTACTGCATAACAAATTGAGCTTTGCATAATCCTTCTTCAAAGCGATATAGAAATACATAGTAATTCTAGAACTTAATGAAATTATTCTGGATATCCTATTAATCTTCCGGTCTTTTGTTAATCCTATCAAGGCACTAAAATTCCTATTACTGCCACCGCTGACCTCTCTCTCAGCTGCCTATAAGTTTTCTCCTCGTCTCCATAGCGTTCTGAATGTCCTGCCTTTGAGTCCCCTTGTTTACTTTCACCTTCCCTTTTATATACCTTCTTCCCGCCTAAACTTGTTCACTCCTCCAACTCATATTAATTCCATACTTCCAATTACCGCAGCTCATGCCCTAAACTCATGCATTCTATTTTATTTCTGTCTCCATGGCAATGATCAAAACATAAACATAAGCATTATATAAGATTATACCTTTACACTCAGTAATGAAAAGTAATAACGAAAAATATTAGTTTAATTTTTTTTTCACTTTCATTTACAAATATAATAAATAAAACATATGGTATTTTCTACAGAGTCCTTTCATTAACATGACATATATTAAAATTATATAATTAAATAATAACTGATAAAATTCAAAGAAAATACATGAATAATAAATCTTAAGCAAGAGACTAACAAATAATATATAAACATGTCTTGCTTAGGATATGGCAGATTATGTTAAATGTGAATGAAGAATAAAACATACAAAACAATTTCATTCACAGTTTAATATTATCAAAGAGAGATGAAAGATCGCTAAATTCATTTATTTGTTCACTGGACATCTGACTTTGCAAAATTGCACTTTCCGCACAGTTTTTGGATCTTTGCCATCATTTGAAGTGAGGGGTTCCCATATTTTTTGAACCGCCTCATATGCCTGGATAAAATAGGGGAAAGGTTACACCACTCAACAGGTATCATATGATGATATCTTCTTCGCTTAAATGACACCTGGTGGCAAAAATTCACTGTGCATGACATTGCATTGCAGAGCAGAAATATTGACACCATATTGATGTTTTTCCTGTCATAATGTCAAAGATATAGATATCACAGTCTAACACTATATGACAGATTACAAGGCCATACTTCTTTTTTTACAAAACTTTTTTTTTTCTGTTTAGAAAAAAGCTTATGGCAATGCAAGTTAAATTGCTGCGTAGAAAGAAGACAACCATGTCCAAATTATCACATTAGTAAGAAGAAATAAATTGGCAGTGGTGGAACTTGTTTTAATGAACTTGACTGTATCTGTCTAATCTGCCTTCTTAACAAATTGCATATACTTTTCATATGATTCTTTATGAATTGGATGACTGTTGCCAAATCATTTATATCGGTAATTTCTTCATTTGGTATTATGTTATTAGCATATTATGCCTTTGTTCACATTAAAATTTAAACTTCAGTTCCCACACTTCCATTCTTTATAGATTATCCTCTAAAGAGCTCAAGTTATACAGAGACTGTTGATTATTTTATCAAAGTTCAGTTATTGGTTTAGAGGGAAATTTTACTCTTGATTTTTGAATGTAAATAATTTATGAATATATTTAAACTAGGACTTTAATGGTGAAACCTGGGATACCCAGTATGTATCAATCCAAAGCTTAGAAAACTCCACTGAAATCCAAATAAATTATATCATAGCTGTTACCATAGTCTAGTTCCTTTGTGATCTCTTTATTGTTATAATCAGCCTTTCCTTAACAAAACTGTTATATCCTGCTCAACAGTTGATTCCTATCAAAGATATGATTCTCCACTTTATACAGTGGAACATCCTGTATGTATTGGATGACTGTTGCCAAATCATTTATATCAGTAATTTCCTCATTCGGTGTTATGTCATGAGGTAAATCTTACTCTCAAGCAGTATTGATGTTTACATATGTACGTGCAAAACTAATTAAATTCAAGTGGTGGTGCTGTGACGTGTGGCTGGTGGTTGATTTAGCAGTATAAAGTTGTTTACACGTTTTAGTGAAATTTTTGTTGAGGAGTATTTCTTTTAAAATTATGATGTTTAGGTTGAGCACATTGCATATAGGTTTATGTAAATTGTCTATTGGTTTTTAGTGAGTATACTGCATGAAACTGTAGTGGTAGAGAATGTGCAAGCAACTAAACCTAATTTGAGTAGAAGCTTATTATAGTACTCTGTTGTATGCAACTGCTTAAGAATTTCTGTCGCAGAAATTCTTAAGCAGTTATTTTTGTTCTGTCCTATGCTGCTCAATTTAGTTAAGGAATCCTAATATAATCGGAGGGGCCAACCACCTCTCCTGTAAAAACCCTATTGGTTACGAAACAAGCACCACAGAAGCCTCGAAATTTCGGACACCTTTGCGACTATGAGAAGGAGCTCTTTTTAATGTGATGAATGTATTACGACAGTATAAAATTGGACTTTGTGCTGTACAAGAAGCGCGTTGGCCGGGACAAGGCTTGACCCACAATCAGGGGTACGCGCTATACTATAGTGGTGACGACAGAGGATGAAGAGTCCTCAGAACTGTGTTTTTAGTTAGTGATAACTTTTTGTGTAATATTTTAAATTTTAAACCTGTGAACAATCGGCTGTGTACTATACTATTGGAGTTAAGGGACGTTTTCAAAATGTGTCTATTGTGAACTGCTATGCACCTAAAGATTGTTTCTACGAAGTGCTTGAGCGTACTTGTAATAATCTACCGTCCTATGACGTAAAGCTAGTGGTGGGAGATTTCAATGTGAAGTTGGGGAGAGAGCATGTGTGCCACCCTTTCGTGGGTAGTGAGAGCCTACATGAGGAGTGCAATGATAATGGGATATACATGCAAGTTTTTCTGCCGCTACGGGATGCTTTGTAAAGAGCACTGTTTGTGCATAAAGACGTCCACAAACAGACCTGGAGATCGCCGGACGGTAGAACAGCTAACCAAATAGACCATGTACTAATGTATCGACATCACCACAGCCCTATCTCGGATGTGAGAAGTTTCAGAGGAGCAGATGGAGATAGTGACCACTATCTGGTAGCCTACGATTTCAGGCATAGAATTGCAGTTCAGAAGCCCGCGTGTCCTACCATACGATCGGCATGGGACCTGGATAAGTTGAAAACAGCGAAAGGCAAGCGGGCTTTCCAGTTAGAGTTGCAGAATCGTTTTAGGGAGTTACAGGAGGAAGAGGATGATCCGGATGGGATGTGGAACACCATCAAAAATGCGGGCACGTTAGTTGCCTCGATAACTGTGGGAAAGAGAAAGAGGAGGAGAAAAGCATGGTTTAATAGACAGTGTGAAGAAGCTATAGCGAAACAAAGGGAAGCACTATTGAACTACCTAGCGGATAGCAGGAAGAAAGCTGCATATGAGAGGGTGAGAAGAGTGGTGTCTACGCAAGGAAAAGCGGAAGTATCTTAATGAGAATAGAGAGAAATAGGGTGACGAATAATGGATGGGAGATGTACCGGACGATCAAAGCCATGCGAGGTGCCCAGACACAAGCGGCAACAATAAGAGATGAGAGTGGAAATATATTAACAAACTCAAAAGATGCTCTCGCTCCGTGGTGTAGATATTTTGCGAACTTGCTGGAACGTCAATATCGGAGGATTATACTCCTTATCAAACTGCTGAACCATTTATTGAAGAGCCGACATTTAGTGAGATTACTCGTGCTATTCGCATGCTGAAAAATAAGGCTCCAGAAGTGGACTGCATACTGGTGGAACTCCTGAAGAATGGTAGGGACGTCCTGCTGGAGCAGCTGCATCTTGATGATCTGGTGAGAAGAACGGCTGCCGGATGAGTTTGAGTCGCTGATCACCCCAGTATATAAGAAAGGTGATAAGACTCAATGTGACAACTGTAGGGGCATCTCACTGCTGTCGACTGGCTACAAGGTGCTGTCTAACATCATGCT
Organism: Typopeltis vanoorti; assembly: GCF_054136105.1. NCBI lineage: Eukaryota > Metazoa > Arthropoda > Arachnida > Uropygi > Thelyphonidae > Typopeltis > Typopeltis vanoorti. The sequence goes on along the minus strand of NC_143557.1, from coordinate 86,843,067 downwards.
AATGTGCCTCGCACCATATGCAGAAGAGTGCCTTGGGCTTCAGGAGGAACCGTTCTACAATAGACCAACTCTTCACACTGCGCCAAGTTTTTGAAAAGTGCTGGGAATATAACTGGGAAGTTCATAATATTTTCATAGACTTTTCTAAAGCCTGTGACTCAATGATACGCCCAAAAATATGGCAGGTGTTAGAAGAGCTGGGAATTCCTCGAAAACTGCGAAAAATGGCGCAGGTGTGCGTAGCTGGTTCGAGAGCAAGAGCGAAAGCAGAAGATGACCTTTCGGACCCATTTCAAGTACATACCGGTGTGAAGCAGGGTGATGGGCTTTCTCCGATTCTCTTCAATTTAGTGTTGGAAAAAGTAATTAGAAACACACAGCAAGTGGTAGGTGGAGTCGACATGGGGGTGCAAGTTAGGATTCTTGGCTATGCTGACGACCTGAATGTTATGGCGCATCAACGGGATGACGCAGTGGCATTGATTACTGCTATTGAAGAAGCTGCAGAAGAAGTTGGCCTGAAAATAAATGCCGAGAAGACAAAATACCTTTTCATGAGTCTCCATGCTGCTCAAGATCCAGAGAGAGCTGCACAGTTTGAGAGGGTGAAGGTATTTAGGTACTTGGGTTCTTTCGTGACTGAAGACAACAAAGTTGAGGCTGATGTCCAGAGTCAGGTAAATGCTGCGAATGTGGCCTATTATCAGGTGCGTCCCCTTTTCACCTCGTGCTTGCTGTCTTGGACTACAAAGGTGGGACTATACAAGACTTTGATCAGGCCTGTTCTCCTCTACAGTGCTGAAGCATGGACTCTCATGGCGAGACAAAGTCGATCACCTGAGAGTATTCGAGAACAAGATGCTACTGACGTATCTATGGAGGGGTCATGGCAAACGGAGTCTGGAGGAGGCAGTCCAATGCTGCCATACACACTTTATACAATTCGTCAGACGTCTTGATGGAGCTGCGAGCCCGGTGTCTTCAGTGGCTGTGGCACCTGTACCGTATGGATCCTGAAAGGACTGCGAGACAAGCGTGGGAGGCCCGACCCCGATCAGGGAGGCCGCCAGGGAGACCGAGAAAGAGATGGGCGGATCAGGAGAAGGAAGACCTGCAGGATGTTGGGCTGGAGACCGGAACGTGCCCAGTGCCGACATGTGGTGCTTGAGGCCAAAAGTCCTCCCCCCCCCCCCCCGGGGCTGATAGCACCTGGCTAATGTAATGTATATGTACTTGCAAAAATAATTAAATTCATTTACAACAGCTGGATCAGTCAATATAGCAAATTGATGTATTATTCTTACTTTTTTTTTTACATATCTGTAAAAGTTTTTTGAATTAATTTCTTCTGAAATTCAAAATCTCTGTTAGAGTGTGTAATTAATAGTTTCAAAATACTGCCCATAATAAGAATTCAGGAATTATTATTACGGGTATCTCCATGGAGTCAGTAGACTCATCGTGGGAGACCCACGATGAGTCTACTGTGATGAGTCTAATTCATTTACAGACGAAGAGCTCACAACTAAGTCAGGCAATGAATTCCACTCATTCACCACCCTTCAGGCAAAAAAACCTTGTTCTGATACCTTTGTTAACCACACTCTTCTTTAATTTCCAGGGATGATCTCTTGTTCTTCCATCACTATCACACAGCTGAAACATTTCCCCTGCATCAATCCTATAAAAACCTTTCAGTAATTTAAATGTTTCTATCATATCATATCCCCTCTTCTTTGCCTATCAACCAATCTCTGCAATCCACAAGCTCTCAATCTATCAATGTAGGGAGCGTTTTTTACATCACTCACGAACTTGGTCACTCTTCTCTGAACCCTCTCCTCATCTCCAAGGAATCCAGGTGACCAGACCTGAGCACAGTAATCCAAATGTGGAATATCAACGCTTTATAAAGGGGAATAATAACCTCTTTATCTCTGGATGTCAGTGTGTTCTTCAACAACCAAGTAATCCTATGTGCAATCTTGGACACCTTAGCAATGTGTCCTCTGAACTTCATCTCCCTATCTACCAACACCCCTAGGTCCCTAGCCTCATCAATCTCTTGGAGTACCTTTCCATCAATGTAGTACACAGCTGGTAATCTTTTAATCCCAAAATGCATGACTTTACACTTTTCCACATTGAACTGACATCCATTATCTTTTGCCCATTTTACCAGCTTATTTAAATCATCCTGCAAACTTTCAACATCAGCTTGATTTTTTTATTGCGCTACCCAACTTTGCATCATCAGCAAACAACTGTCTCCCTTTAAGCCATTTCCAATATCATTTATATATACAAATTAAACAACAATGGCCCAAGCACAGAGCCCTGAGGCACACCACTGGTCACCTGCCTCATTCTGGACTCAGCTCCTCCATACACCACCTTATGGTATCTCTCCCTGAGCCATTCTCCTATCCATATCCCCAATTTAGTATCCATTCCCATCTGCTCCAATTTGCGTAACAGTGTTCTATGGGGTATCCTGTCAAAAGCCTTAGCAAAATCCAGAAGTACCACTGTGTAGCCAGTTCTTTGTCCAACTCAGATGTCATTCTATTATGAAAAGTTAATAGATTGTTAAAGCAGGATCTACCTTTAACAAAACCATGTTGGCCTCTATAGAGTATCATATCCTGATCCACCCATTCTTGAATTTTGTCTTTAACCAACTTTTCCAATACTTTTACCACTATTCCTGAGATGGTGATTGGTCTGTAATTAACTACCGCAGTTTTAGAGCCACTCTTATGCAAATTAACCACTTTGCCTTACTTCCACTCCCTAGGGACCATACCAGAGTTCAAACTTAAATTAAATATCCAAGTAAGAGTGGTTGACAATTCATTTGCACATTCACGCAACACCCAAGCTGATATTCCATCTAAGCCTACAGCAGTGTTTGCATTTAAATTTTGCAATATATTAAATACCTCTGATTCTTTAGCTTCAATTCTCACATTAGGTATTGCTTGGGTGATAGACTTTTGAAAAGTGATCACTCAGTAAATCGACTATTACATCTGATTTTGTCACCTCAATACCATCAGCACCCACTAAAGTTATCCTTCCAAAGTCATTCTTCCTCTTACTTCCTATATAGTGGAAGAACTCTTTGGAATTACCCTTGATCTCTTTGGCTAAGGTCTTCTCATAATCTGATTTAGCTTTTCTTACTATGCTGGTAATCTTCCTAGCTTGAGCCTTGTACTGCTCATGGGTGTACTGATTGCCTTTCCCCTTGTAAATTCTCCATAACATTTTCTTTTTTTTGGAGATCAAGCTTGATACTACTGCTCATCCATCTAACACCTGCCTTGTTTGACCTCCTGACCATGGAGACACAATCTGATATCGCTTTCCTCAGATACCTCTGATTTTATCCCATGCACTGCTAACATCTTTCCCCTGCAATATGTTCTGCCATGGAATGGCTGCAAGCTCACTCCGAAGCTTGTTATAATTACCTAACCTGTAGTTCCATATATACCCCTTCTTAACAGAAAAATCCACAGATTTTGCAACCTCCCTAGTCAATACCACATGATCGCTTTCACCAATTGGAGGTAATTCAGTATTTGTTTTCCTTATTCACTCTATTCTGAGAGCATTATTCACTCGGATAGCAAGAACATCCTTAAGCCATGACTTGCGAGATGTTTACTAATATTAATATGTTAATAAGGAGATTAGTATAGGGCTTGTTGTACTTGTTGATGCCAGCCAGGTTGACTGAGTGATTAATGCATTTGCTCTCTAAAATTGAGACAAATGATTTAACTTGATATGTTAATGATGTTTTGTTTATGGTTTGTCGCACAAAGCCAGCAAAGGTTACAGCAGTACACAGGTATTAATGAAATGGAAGGTAGTAGTTGAATTTCATCATCTGGTGTGAGACAACTACCCTTATTATTTTGAGGCCTGAAACAGCTTAAAAAAAAAGTACCAATATTTGGTCTCTGATAGCAAAGTTTATAGATTATCTAATCATTAATCTACCTACAGTGCTAATATGGATGTTATTATAAGCTAACAGCCTTTTGGTAGGGTGGGCTTTCAGAAAAAAAAACAACAAAAAACTGTCATTTATCTGACTGTGGATTACTAACTGATAAACATAGACATTATACACTCAATAGACACAACATTAGAGATAGGGATGATGAGAAATTCACACTGGCATCCCCTGCATAAAGTAAAATGTGCCTAAACTAAACACAGATAGTAAAAAGGCAGACATTGGGGGCATCACAATGTTCCACAATTGACAAACGGGTAAATGCGCAATCTCAGTTGTGACTTTGATTGTGTACGTATTATTGGCGCAAGACAGATGGGTCATTCTATCACCCAAGTGGTAAGAACCTAGGGTTCTCAAAGGCAACTGCATCAAGGGCCTACTGTGGTATACCATCAACAGATATACCAGTGCCCAGCGAGCAAGTAGCGAATTGACCACACTCCATTGATGACTGGGATCATCATCCAGTCTCATGCAGACTAAACATAGTGCAACAGTGGCACAAATCGCATCCACTTTCAATGTCGGAGGTCCCGGCAGCAAGTGAACCTTGTATGGTATGCAGGATACACGGTACATGATAACAGTTATTCTTAAAAATCATCAAATCATTAAAAAAAATCTAACATAATATATATATCATCATCATGCATATCAAGGATTTAGCCCTAGCATGGCCTATTCCGGCCTTAGAAGTCATCGTTGAATTGTTTAAGAGGACGTCTTGGTTTTCTTTTTTCCTAATGGCTTGTTTTTGGTAATCTTTCTGTTTTCATTCTTTGAACGTGTTCCATTCATTTATGTTTATATTTTTTAATTTTTTCTATTACTGGTTCTTGGTTTAATTCTTTCATAATTTCTTAATTTCTTTTGTGATCAAATAGGGTATACTTTGCAGTTTTTCTCATAAACTTCATTTCTGCTGTTGTTAATCTTTGTTTGTCTTTTTGTTTTATTGTCCAGATTTCACTTCCATATATTAAGACTGGTAGGGCTAATGTATTGTATACTTTTAGTCTGGTTTGCTTTTGAACTAGGTTTGGTTTAAATATAGAGTTAATTACACCTGTTATTTTTAAATATTTTGCAATTTTTACGTTTATATCTTTTTCATTTTCATATGTGATCATACATCCTAGGTAGTTAAATGAATTCACCTGTTCTAAGATCTCATTATCTATTACTATTTTAGTTCTTGCAAGATCTTGTCCTTTAAAGGCCATAGTTTTTGATTTTTCTGTTGATATTATCATACCATAATCTTTGGATATCTCATTTAAATTTAAAATAGCTTTCTGTAAGTTATCTTCAGAATTTGTAATTATTATTTGGTCGTGCAAAGAGGAGAGTGTTTAAGTTTACTGTAGGAGAAAGTTTAATTCCTTGATATAAATTTTTATTCCATTTTATTATTATTTCATTTAAGTAGATATTAAAAAGAGTTGCTGAGAGGGGGACATCCCTGTCGGACCCCTTGGTTTATCTCTCTCGTATATGATAGCTTGTGATTTAATCTTATTTGTATTTGATTATTTTCATATATACTTGTGATAGCTTATGATATTATTTGGTATTTGTCTTTCTTTTAATGTGTTAAATATGTTTCTTTTAACTTTGTCAAATGCTTTTTCAAAGTCAATAAATGCAATATGTGTTTCTAAATTGTATTCTCTTCTTTTCTCTATTATTAATTTTAGGCAAAAGGCCGGGTCTATACATGATCGTCCTTTTCTAAATCCATTCTGTACTTCTAAAATAAAGTTTTCGGAGTATTTCATTAGTTTGCTATTTAAGATTCTGCTATATATTTTGTAACAGGAATTTAGTATACTGATACCTCTATAGTTTTTAGGGTCATGTCTATTACCTTTTTTAAAGATAGGAATCACAAGTGCTTTTTTCCATTCTATTGGGGGATACCAGTTGAGTAAATTTTATTTAAAAATAATAAGAATCTTTCTTTGAATCTTGTTCCTGCATATTTATATAGTTCTGAACCTAGCTTATCTTCTTCTGGTGATTTTCCGTTTCTTGTTTCTTTCAGGCTGATTTCTAATTCTTCTTTAGTTATTTCCTTTTCATTTTCGTGAATTGTTTGCCAGTTGTCTTTTTTTAAATATTTGTCTATCCACAGTTCTCTGTAGTAATTTAGAAATTCTTCTAATTTCAATTCAGTGTTTAATTTTATGTTTTCTTTGGTATCTGCATTTAAGTGTTTCAAAATCTTATATACATTGGGTCTTATTTTATATAAATCATGTTCCAAATTAGAAACAAATTTGTTCCATGATTCTGTCTTTTTCTGACTTCTCTTTTAGCTATGGCTCTTACTCTTTTATATTCTATTTCATCTTCTAATCTTTTACTGCTTAACCATTTGTGATAGGCTTCCTTTTTCTTTTTGATTATTTCTTTGATTGTATCATCCCAAATCTTCAGTTTTTTCCTTTTATTGAATTTTTTGGTCTTTCCTAAGCTTTCATTTGCTGCTGTATTTAGTATCATTTTTATATTAAGGCCATTCTATTTCTTCATTTTGTTTTATTTTGTCTAGATATTGGTTAATTCTTTGTTCATATAGTCATTGTACATTTGTGTCATTCAATAGTCTAGTTTTATAAACAAATGTTTCAATTTTTCTTTCTGTTTCTTGTTACTTGTAACCATTTAGGTGGTTTTATTTTTATTTTAACAAGGAAGTGGTCACTGCTTATTTCATATTCTCTGTGAACTCTAACATCTAGTGAAAATTTTGATGTCTTTTCAATTAATATGAAGTAATCTAATATTGATTTCCATCCTCTTGCTGCCCAAGTATATTTATGTATGTCTTTATGTTTATAGAAGGAATTCATTATTTTTAGGTTATTATAAACTACAAAGTCGATCAATTTTTTACCATTTCTGTTTAGAGTATGTTCTCCATGTATTCCTATATTATTATTAATTTTCGTGTTTCCAATTCTTGCATTTAAGTCTCTTGTTAAAATTAAGTAATCATTTTTATTTATTTTATTATATATGTTTTGTAGCTGATTATAAAAATCAATATTATCCTGTTCTCTTCCTTCTTCTGGGGCATATAAACCAATTATTGTTAAATAGCCTCTATCTACTTTTATTCTAGCTTCTATTATTCTTTCATTCAATAATTTATAATGTTTTAACTGTTTTGAAAGGGAGTTATGAATCCACATCATGACTTCTGCTTGTGCTCTTTGGTCTATGTCGACTTCACTGTATATCACATTAAAATTTTCGGTTCTCATAGTTCCTTTTAATTTCTTTTTTGTTTCAGTGATTACTGCTATTTTAAAATTTCTTTCATTTAATAATTGGTCTAATTCTATTTCTTTATATCCTATTCCTCTTACATTCCAGTTTACTACGTATATTATATTTTGTCATTTCCATTTTTGTTTTACCTTTTCCATTCCAGGGTCGTTTCCCATAGATTCAATCTGATTATCTTTTTCTGTCAGCTTACAAGTAGAATTATGTTCTCCATGTCGGGGACAAGCCTGATGGTGGAATATGTGGCGGTTGTTTTCTTGTTTAATCCTTTACCCAAGTATAAGAAAACAAAGTTTGTGCATGAAGTATCTTCACAAGTAGGATGCTCGATGACTTCGCATCAGTTGCCATGGTATCCTGCAGTGCAAAACATACTTCCTTTGAGATATGTATATTGTGTAAAGGATGGTTAACTACCCAGACTGGTTTTGACCTTTCAATCTCTGATCTAGAGTATTTTCATAATAATTTGATGCACCACTTTACTATTTGTATATAGGAAATATAAGACTTCCATATTAATTTAACCATGGTATCTACTTGGGTCTGGCTCCCACTGATGTGACCTCAATGAGGGTCAAAAACGGTCTCATCAGTGGGAGCCAAAAACTCCTCCCTTAATGTATAGCAGTATGCACTACATGTCAAAAGGAAGTTTACTTTTGCAGCATGGGATACTGAAGCAATTGATGTAAAGTCAACTGCTTCTATATAGTATTTTATTTATCTATTTTTTTTTTTTATATGTGGTTCCAGTCCACAAAAGTTTATTATAAAGCTATAGTGCATTTTGTACCTTGGGTGGGCTAAGGATTTTTTTTCACTATTTTTTATAATTTTTATATATATTTTGTAATTTTTAATATTTATTTTTACATAGTTCCAAAAACCCAATCTAGAGGCCAAACATGGAACTTTTCAAGCCATTTCAGGCCTCCAGTAAGTGGGGCAGTGGTCTTACACCAGGTGATGAAATTCATATCTCACTCAAAGACAATCACAAATTTCCATACCTACAGCAGGATTTGAACCTACAACCTGTTGGTTGGAGAGCATGTACTCTAATCACTTGGCCACCAGGCTGACAACGAATCACGCTACACCCTCTACTGGTAGGATGGATGTGGGTGTGGCAGAAGCCTAGTTGTGAAGATACTTCACATGCAGCCTTTGTTGACTTATGTTTGGGCAAAGGATTAAACTAGAATATAATTTACTGATTTTAATTTGTTAATTAGTTATTTCATTAAACAAATAATTACTAATTGAACTGATTATTGAAATCATTTGATTACACTCATCACTAATATTAGCATTAGCTTAAAGCAGGTATATGCCTCAGTCTGTTGGCCAAAGCCAGTTAGTGGACACTTTAAACCAGCCTACCAATTTATGTTGAAATTCAGAATTTTTGTAGTAAATTTTAAATATATTTTTACAAACAAAATCAGTATGAAGTATTATAGCTAAACAAAAGTCATGGAAAGACTTTGGTAAGAGTATGGAAAATCAAGCAGGTTGCAAAATGTTTGGAGGCTATTGAAGGAGCCTATAAATGGAGGAAAGAGTCTGTAAATGGAATCAAAGGTGATAAAGGTGACATAAAAATTGCAGATAAGGATATCCTAGATGTCTGGAGTAATTACTTTGAAAGACTGTTAAACGAACCAAGCAGTGATGGAACTGTACTAGAGAATTTTCAAGAGAAGTGCAAAGAGGAGTACATATGAAAGGTAGGAAAAAAGCCATCAAAAACTTGAAATGTGCAATGGCAGCTGGAGGTAAATGATATTCAATCAGAAATGATTAAGTATGGATGTATAAAAGCTTTGCAGTGATAACACTACATAATTCAGATGGCCTGGTCAGAAGGTCGAATTACTGATCATTTGAGTAGAGCTTTCTTAGTATCCATCTGTAAAAAAAAAAAAAAAAAAAAAAAAAAAAAAAGCTGAATGTGTGGATTGCAGAGGAATTTTCTACTAAGCATTCCAGTTCAAAAGAGGTGCAGAAAGATTGTTGAAGAGACACTTGGAGAAGAACGAGCTGGCTCAGGCCAAATAGAGGTTGTCAAGATCAGATTTTCACTTTAAGACAAATAGTTGAGAAGTCATGGGAATATAACAAAGATCTGTATCTAAGTTTTGTAGATATGGAAAAGGCATACAACATGGTACCCAGAGAAAAGCTTTTCAAAACATTACAATTATATGGGATGAATAGAACATATGCCGAGCAATGCAGAGTCTATATTTCTCAGTTAGCAGTTAGAATTGAAGGAAATACAGGAAGATAGTTTGATGTAAAATCACAGGTAAGACAAGGATGCACATTACCTCCACTCTTATTCATTACCTATAGGATCACATTATGGAAGAAAGTGGCATTAGACCTAATATTAGAATTGGAAATGTCAAACTTAGCTCTTTGCTTTATGCAGATGATGTTTGTACTCCTAAACATATCTACTGCAATTCTCTAACTAAACTGAATAACAGCTGTAACAAATTTGACATGAAAATCAACAGTAAAAACACCAAAAACTATGAAAATAGGCAGGAACGTAGAAAACTTTAGCTGAATTCTGAATGGAGAGCCTATTGAACAGTAAAATATTTCAGCTATTTAGGCATAGTAGTAATGCCTAAGATGGCAGGTTAAATCTGGAAATAGACAGCAGAATAAGCAAAGTTGGTATGGTGGGTAGCCAGTTGAATAAATTTATATGGAATAAGACAGAAATTAGTCAAAACACCAAACTAGCAGTATACAAGACCGTGTTCAAACCAGTTTTAAGTTATGAATCTAAGAGTTGCATTAGAAGTAAAGCACTTAATCAAATGAGTGACCACAGATATGAGACCTTTGAGAAAGATTAGAGAAGTGAGCAGAGAGCATCAATCACAGAATCATATTAAAAATAATGACCTCAGGAAGGAACTTGACATTATTAGCATTCAAGAATGTGTCAGCATAGCTAATCTTAAGGTGGTATGGCCATTTAAATAAAATGGGTGAAGAATGGTTAGCAAAACAGGTGTTTGATGCCAAGATTGCAGGAAAGAGACCCAGAGGAAGACCAAGGTCTAACTGGATTGATTCAGTCAGAAGTGCAAAATGTTAGATATGACAATATTAAAGTGCTCGCAAGTAATAGATTGATTTGAAGGAAAATTGTTGATATGTGAAACTTAATCATCTAGTGCTGTCATAGTAACCTGAATACACCTTCGGTGGGGGATACATATCAGGAAATTGATCACGATGAGTATTGAGGATTGGTGGATGAAAAAAAAATATAGCATAATTTTTAACAAGTAATGCAAAAATGAGTGAATTTGATAGAATATGATCACACATTTTCTCTCCTTGAATCATGGACATGTATCCCATCCCTGCTCACCTGCCAGCATTTTATAAAATGTGTTTCTCTGTTGCCCACAAATCAGTTAACTTATGCACACTGTACCTTTCAGTTAATTCTATGGACAGTGTTTGTTTGATATCACTTGGAGCAAGGGAAAAGTGTTTATGGAAAATGTTTAATCATATTTTTAAAACTGAAAGTTTTTACCTATATTCCAAAAATTTTCAAAAACTACATGTAAAAAATACAAGCTCAACTGCCTGTCAATGTTTTCATTATCTAAATATCATAATAAATGTTATGATTAAATTTCTTATTCACTTTATATTATAATTATTGTAATATATATGAATTATTATACTTTTTAATCATGTTGGAGGCTTAATGGATTTTTTACAACACTCAAAAAGAATTAAAATAGACTTTAATACTTCCTATATTTCGTCCTAGTCACTAGGACATCTACGGGGATTACAAAAAAATTAATGTAACATATGCACAAATCACAAACAATACTAAGCCCAACCACGTGGGTGACACTAAAGTCCTATCTAGGTAGAGCGCCCTCTAAGGGCAGTAGTAGGTGGCCTGGAATGTAAGGTGGGAACTCTGGTGATGAGTGTTTCCCAAATCTCCGGAAGCTTAATGCACCCATATTTATTGAGATTTGGTTGGTTTTTGAGAGCTGCTGCTGCTTCTAAGAAAAGTCTCTCTTTCTTGAATTTGCTGTGGTGGAGCATGGTGGTTTTCTTCCATGATACTCTGTGGGTGGTGTCCAAAACATGGTCAGCCAAGCCTGAATGGCCATAGTTTTGTTTGAAGATGTAAGACTTGTGTTCCTCTAGACGGATGGATGCTGATCTGCCTGTCTGTCCAAAGTACGCCAGCTTACTGGAACAGGGTACTTTGTAAACTCCAGGCAGAGAGAGAGGAGGGAGCTGATCTTTCGTAGAACGGATAAGGGTAGCCAGTTTGCGGTGGGGCTTGTATGCTGTGTGTAGATTGTATTGTTTTAGAATCTTGACTATTTTTTCAGATGTGCCACGGATGTAGGGTATGGTGATGGCATTTTTAAAATCTTGTTGACGAGAAGGAAGGGGAATGGGGGAGGAGTTGATTATTTTTTTGATACTGTGATCGCTGTAGCCATTGGAGAGGAAAGTGCTGTGTATGTGGTTAAGCTCATTAGTGAGGGCGGTTCCACTGGAACAAAGATTGTGGGCTCTCTTGGTAAGAGTTTTAATAATGCCATATTGTTGAGAGGGGTGGTGGTGGGAGAGTTTGTGAATGTATCTGCCTGTGTGTGTGGGTTTTCTGTATACGGTGAAGGTAAGTGTATCATTAGGCAGGCGTGTGACTAAGGTGTCTAGAAAGGGTAAACAATTGTTCTTTTCCTTTTCCATAGTGAACTGGATTCTTGGATGTAGACTATTGAGATGACCGAGGAAGGAGTCTAACGTGTCTGGGCCATGAGGCCAAACAGAGAACACATCATCTACATATCTTAGCCAGATAGAAGGTTTGAGTGGGGCTGAGTCTATGGCTCGTTTTTTGAAATCTTCCATATAGAAATTGGCAAGGGGGGGTGAGAGGGGGGAACCCATGGCAGTTCCCTCTATCTGCTTGTAGATTTTGTTGTTCCAAGAGAAATATCCAGAGTTAATGGCAAAGGAAAAGAGATCTAAGATGTATGCCCAACGCACGGCTCTCCTGAAACTACGTAAAGAAAAAAGTATCGTCATCACCAGAGCGGATAAGGGTAATGCCACAGTCGTTCTTAATACCAGCGAATATAAGCGTAAAATGAACATTATCCTCCGCGATCGCGCTACCTACATCCCGCTAGAACACGACCCCACAAAAACATAAGTTAAGAAACTTAAAATTTTACTCAAAAAAGTATCTTCCTGGCCCTCAGATGTCACGAAAAAACTTAAACCTTTCCGCTCCCGTCCCCCCCGAATATACGGTTTACCAAAAATCCACAAACCCAACTCCCCACTCAGGCCTATAGTAGATGCTACCAATGCACCTTGCTATAGACTATCTAAAGAGCTGGCCAACTCTCTGATCCCCCTCACCGGAAGGTCCCCTTCCTATATAAAAAACTCTACCCACTTTAAAGTCCTCACAGAAAATTTAACCTTGAAGAAGACAGATATATTGGTAAGCTTTGATATCTCCTCTTTGTTTACCAATATTCCCTTAATTGACACCTTATCTCTCTTAGAAAAGGTTTTTCCCTCTGACATCTTAGATCTCTTTTCCTTTGCCATTAACTCTGGATATTTCTCTTGGAACAACAAAATCTACAAGCAGATAGAGGGAACTGTCATGGGTTCCCCCCTCTCACCCCCCCCTTGCCAATTTCTATATGGAAGATTTCGAAAAACGAGCCATAGACTCAGCCCCACTCAAACCTTCTATCTGGCTAAGATATGTAGATGATGTGTTCTCTGTTTGGCCTCATGGCCCAGACACGTTAGACTCCTTCCTCAGTCATCTCAATAGTCTACATCCAAGAATCCAGTTCACTATGGAAAAGGAAAAGAACAATTGTTTACCCTTCCTAGACACCTTAGTCACACGCCTGCCTAATGATACACTTACCTTCACCGTATACAGAAAACCCACACACACAGGCAGATACATTCACAAACTCTCCCACCACCACCCCTCTCAACAATATGGCATTATTAAAACTCTTACCAAGAGAGCCCACAATCTTTGTTCCAGTGGAACCGCCCTCACTAATGAGCTTAACCATATACACAGCACTTTCCTCTCCAATGGCTACAGCGATCACAGTATCAAAAAAATAATCAACTCCTCCCCCATTCCCCTTCCTTCTCGTCAACAAGATTTTAAAAATGCCATCACCGTACCCTACATCCGTGGCACATCTGAAAAAATAGCCAAGATTCTAAAACAATACAATCTACACACAGCATACAAGCCCCACCGCAAACTGGCTACCCTTATCCGTTCTACGAAAGATCAGCTCCCTCCTCTCTCTCTGCCTGGAGTTTACAAAGTACCCTGTTCCAGTAAGCTGGCGTACTTTGGACAGACAGGCAGATCAGCATCCATCCGTCTAGAGGAACACAAGTCTTACATCTTCAAACACAACTATGGCCATTCAGGCTTGGCTGACCATGTTTTGGACACCACCCACAGAGTATCATGGAAGAAAACCACCATGCTCCACCACAGCAAATTCAAGAAAGAGAGACTTTTCTTAGAAGCAGCAGCAGCTCTCAAAAACCAACCAAATCTCAATAAATATGGGTGCATTAAGCTTCCGAAGATTTGGGAAACACTCATCACCAGAGTTCCCACCTTACATTCCAGGCCACCTACTACTGCCCTTAGAGGGCGCTCTACCTAGATAGGACTTTAGTGTCACCCACGTGGTTGGGCTTAGTATTGTTTGTGATTTGTGCATATGTTACATTAATTTTTTTTGTAATCCCCATAGATGTCCTAGTGACTAGGACGAAATATAGGAAGTATTAAAGTCTATTTTAATTCTTTTTGAGTGTTGTAAAAAATCCATTAAGCCTCCAACATGATGTCCTCACAGCACTTAAGCCTCTACACACGTATACTTTTTAATGTTCACACACACACACACACACACACACACACACACACACACACACACATTATATAAGGTGATGCTCAGTGCCATCACATGCCCATTTAGGTTGGGTGTGCTGTTGTCTTATGCAAACCGTGCTACAAAAAGCATGGCAGTTTGCCTGCATAATTGTATTTTATCGATGTATGAAAGTTTTAAGAGTGCATAGTGCATCAAAAAAAAGAGAATGGTTAAAAATTGTTTTGTGACTAAAACTCATAAAGAGTTGTAGAAGAAGTGCATCAGCACTCATCTTAATTGGTCCAATGCAATTAATTGTAACATAACTTTGAATACTTTATCAATTAATATAATTATAAATATGGAAAGTATAATGGTCAAATGAATAATAGCTATACTTGACGTGCACCATTTATGTGAGAAGCACAAAGAGTATGTTTCATGATGAGATTAGATTATCATTGGCAAATACTAGAGTGAGACATAGATAATTTGAATTTTCATACAATTTTTAAATACATCCATATAATATGCACAGAAATCAGAAAAAGTTACCACTTTGTAAATGATTATATTTTTGGATTGAACCAAAGAAAGGCTGAAATAACTTGTTTTACTAATTTATACACAAGTTCCAGCCTCCTTTGATTATAATCAGTCATACAATCCCAGAAAGCTCCGGCAGAAAACAGGACATTCAGTACATCACCAACACTGTTTCCCATTGTAAATATGGGCAAAAAAGGTTATAAATTATTTATAGAAAATTACTTGTTTATATCGGTGTCTAAACACATTAGTTCACGTTCACACATGCAAAACAGATTAAACTCAGAAGACAAAAACAGCAACTGACAATGTTCAGTTTGATTGGTTGACACAATAGCCAATCACAGCCACTGATTTCTGGGTGCTATTTGTCTTAGTGCACACCTAGCCTCACCTTCTAGGTGGTTTAAAACCACTGGAACACTAAAAATTTGAACTGCTACACCATCTGTATGTCTGTTCCAGGGTACACAAATACGGATACTCAGAGGTATCCGTATTTGTGTCCACACACTCGGGCTATTAACGCGAATGTGATGCAATGTTTATGTGCTAAAAAGTGTCCTCTTCATGAAGCATTAGTATATTGTGTTTCATTTTATGAATCGCATGAAGCCAGGAAATAGTTAGCGGAGTCTTTAACAGAAATAAATGCAAAAAATATAATATCGGTGATATTGGGTGTGCACTGCACACCCTGAATATGCCCCTGGTGTTTATCTTTTTTTATAACTGTATGATATTGACAAGGAATTTATAGAAGCGTGGTGGTGGTGTCTTTGCAGGAGATAGGTTTTTTCACCTTATTAATTTAATGGCCCAGAAATACCTTCATTTTAGAAATAAAATATCAAGCCGAATTAGTGTCGCCATGTGCATTAGCTTGACCCAGAGACTGCAACCACTTTGTACCAAATGTCAAAGTGCAAAGAATCGTTTAGACTCAGAGAAATTATAGAGGTCACTTAAACCAAATCTAGCAAATTGAAATGCTAAGTTGTATTATTGTCTAATACACTGTACTGCTTACCCATAGAGGATCTAATACCATCAAGATTATTATCTGCCATTCTGTTTTCAAAAACTGGTGTCCTGGTATTAAACGCTTCTAAAGTGCAACCACCCTAATCTACTATCCTAGCTTTAGTTAACTTTCTCTAAAGCAGTATTTTCCAAACTTTCAGCACCTGCATACCCCTTTAAAAATTTTAGTATCACTGGTGTACACCCACCCCCCCATCTCAGGATAAAAGGCAGTTTCAGAGAAGCTATAATAATTTGCTGATTTGCATTATAATAAATTACAAACGTGAAAGTTTTTTAATTTTTAAATACATTTTTAGTTATATGAATCCAGTATAGTATAGCAGAAACAAAAATTATGAAGTTAAATTTTTCAGTTAAAAAAAAAGTAATTAGATGAAAGAAATTTAGAGGAGCGTGCCGACAGCATAGTTCAAACTATTTGAATTGAAAACTTTAATTCAAACAGTTTGAACCACTGTTGGAACACAATCTTGCTGCCAACCAGCCCTCAGTCTCAGCCCTAACTGAGGTTTAAATTGATATGCTAAGAGATATGTTTTGTTTTAAACCTCCTTTAGATTGTTTAGTTATTGAAAAATTAATTATAGAATAAACCTGCACTTATCTGCAACAATACAGCAACAAAAATATATAGTAATTTTTTTTTTTTTTTTAAAGTGCCTCATACCCCCATAAAGACCTTTTGCATATCGCTGGGAATATGCATATCACACTTCGGGAAACACTGTTCTGAATAATTTCATTCCAAACTTTCTCCTAATCCTTATTTTTCCCAAAATTTGCATTGTTTAGCTTTTCTGTTCCCTTTTCTTTCACATCTTCCCTTCAGTAGAAACCAAGCTTTGACTTAATGTCCTATAGCTGAGGCCCTCCCCCCCCTTCATTATTCATCACTTTTTACATTAAATTAATTCTTAACTTACATTAAACAGTGTTGCTTAGGCAAGCTATTCCAGTGTCATACACCTTAGGATATTGGAGTACATTTTAGGCTTTCTTTCATGTTAATATTAACAATGATGAAAAGAACTGAAGTTCAAAAGATTTCTATGTTTTAATATTCTGATTTTTTTTTTTTTTTTTTTAAATAGGTGGTTTGTGAGTGGAATGATGTGTTTGCCTCTGCTTGTGCTGTTGCTCGTGCCTTTCCACAGTACACACGCAAATCTAATGCTAACTCTGTACAACATACTGTTACAGTTGAATTTTTATTAGTAAATTGTGGTAGTGAAGGCACTACTACCCTGTCATCTAGCGAGCTTCTATGCCTGACTACAGCAGCTGAAGGTGTTCAACTGGCTGCTAGAATTGTTGATGCCCCATGTAATGAGATGAACACAAATATGTTTTTGCAGGTAAATAAATGAGTAGGTAATTTTGGAAGTTGAATAATTTAACAGTTAAAAGTTTAGCATGAAAAGAATTTTTATATTCTCAGTATCTAAGTGATAGACTTTAAGTCTTTCACACTAATTAAAATTAGTGTGAAAGACTTTTGAGAACTGAAATGATGAGATATTTTTGTGTCCTTCATTGGCAAATTAAATAACTGTCAGATATTAGGTTAGAATTTTTAAATCAGTATCTGACATGATTTTTTATGCCACTTCAAAGTATAAGATGCTAACTTTGTTTATTACACACAGCTTCCGATTCTCATTCATGTTCTATCTGTTATCTAGGAGGTTGTCTACCATGATTTGACTATGGGTGTAAAGACGTGGTTAGGACCCTATCTCTTCCACATATTGTCATACGTATTCATGGCTGTAAATCCTTGTGCATTCACGGGGCCGGCTTGTCTGTTCTGAGGTATGAAAAATAAGAGTTTTGGGGTGAAAAACTCTCTACCTCCGTATAGACTGGCTTACTTACTTTTAGTTGGAAGAGACCAGATAAAGGTTCTTCTCGTCAAGGATAGGAATCAAACCCAGGTCTTTCTGACCAAAGAGCTTTGTCTGTACCGACTGAGCTACAGAGGCTCTTACATACAACTTAAATATGTTTTAAAGTTTCCTATTGTAACCATTTAATATGATATTTTAAATATAATCAACTCCCAAGTATCATATTAATAAAATGCTAAGTCCAAAATATCATGATAGCAGTTGTGTTTCAAAGGAAATTCTCCAGTGGTAAACCATCTACTATAATAAAAATTAATAGTTTCAACTTTCATTAGAAGAAGGTTGAAAATTTCTTCAGTAGATAGTAAATAAGATCAGTTGGAGGGTTCCTGATCTTCTAGTGAATAATCCTGCTGCTGCTTACTCTGCCAGGTACCTAGAGGTAGTGCAGGTATAGTGGTGGGCAGAGGGGGGGGTACTGTCTAAGGCCACATTTGAACTGGAGTCAGGCACTCCCTATGTGGGAGTATGTGAACAAGCCCCTCACCTCATCTTCATTCTCCGCTCTTTAAATTTCTTACATCAACTCTGCCATGAAAGGTAGTCCTATAAATATTTATGTATGTGGATGTAAAAAAAATCTCCCATAAAAAATAACAAAAAAGCAAAATATGAAAAATTCATCCAAAAAATGTAAAAAATAAAAATATACCAAAACCCCACAGAATTTCCTCCAATTAAAAATGTTTCCACATTCATTTCACCAGCATCTAACACATTAGTACAAACATTAATGATGTACACATCAAACATGATCCACTATTCCTTAGCCCCTATATAGTTGGCATTCATGTCGACTATATAGTCCATCTCAACTATCCCAACTACATCTTTCAGGTAGCATTCTGCAAAAAAGTGAGGCACATGTGCTTTTGCCAAATCTGATATTCCTTGCCAAATGCTGTCCAACTCTGAATCCCTGTTTTTTGATCTGCTCTAGCTCAAGATTTCACCTCACTTTATAGCCGTTATTATTTGCTGCCTTTACCACTCTCCTAATTCTGACAACCGTGTTCTTGACAACACTAAATTGATTTCCTACAATGTAATTGCCCAAATTGTGAGATTGTCTTTCTAAAATGGCTTTAACATCCATAACACACAAACTGGCTTTCCTTCTCTAACTTTACAGATCAAGCTGGAAGGGATGTCAAATCATTTGCCATTAGTCATGATCTATCACAAATATTCAACCTACCAATCAAAATACCAGATAATCCTTATCATTCTTCCAATATTCTTGACCTTTTCTTAACTTTTGGCAACTCTGACCATAATGTTATCTCTAAGTCCTTTCTACAGATTGTTTTCCTTCTCCCAGCCAACCTGTCTCATATTCTATGGCACTACAATGGTGTCAACTGGGATGACTCTGAATTTTTACACCTCTATTCCATGGTATATTACTGTTTTTTTTTTCTCTCTCTCTCTCTCCCCTGATCCAAACATCTGCATTTGAACAAATAACTGAAATACATGGTGTATCAAATTTAAAGCATCCCTATATAGAGCAATCTGTAGAGAGAGAGAGAGAGAACCAGTAGACTAAATGCCTTCTGACTTGGTAGGTACCTTAACCAGATCATGGGGAAGAGATTTTGATAATAATGAAAAAATAGTTCAAGAAATGATCAATAGGGAAATATGGTGTTGTGAACAAGATAGTGAATTTTGTATACCACACGAGCTATAAGGTGGTATAAATGAAGGAATGAGACTGTAGAGTCCTTTTCCTTGTGCAATGGGGTCTCACTTTTCCTGAACATGCCTTGCATGTGAAGTATTTCTATAGGAATGGGGGGAAAGCACTGCAGCAGCACTTCGCAAATACAGATGCCAAAAGACTTGGCAAAAAAGCCAAATGAATGAACCAAATCAGGCGATAGGCAGTTTGACAGTCCAACTAGGGAGAGTGCATAAATCTGAAGTTCCACAACTGACTGAAGATGTTGCAACTGCAGTTTTTAAGCAGTCAAATGGAGATGCTGTAGGTTTACGTGCCATAGCAAGACAATTATATTTGCCATACACAACAGTACATAGAACTGTGTGTAAAGTGTTGCAATGCTACCTGTATAAACTCATTCATAGATGAGTTGCAAATGGGAGATGCTATTGCCTAAGAAACGTTTGGAGGAAACAATCAAAACTGCCTCCTCTGAGCTACAGAGAATCTCTGTGCATTTCAACAAGTTCCCTTACATTTACTCAAGGTCGCAGTATGGATAGAATTTATGGCCAAGTTCATTCTTGAGCTGGTTTTCTTTGAAGAAATCCATCGAACTAGATCTGTGACCTGCACAATCACAGCTGTGCATTATCAGGACATATCAGGACAGTTTCTCATTTTGCAACTGCAGTAGAGAGGATGCCTGGACATAACCAGGTGAACACAGTGGCCATTTCATAGACAATAAGCAACTCATTACTCTATCCTCTGTGAAATGTTGATGCAATAATTGTTAAACTTCACATCCTATGTGGATAGGCATTGTCTACATTCCGCTGTAGACAATGCTGTATGGTAGTATCACCTATTGGTCCTGCACATAGGCCAACACATTTAACATCACCTTCATTGATCATCTGGATCTCCTTTTGTTTTTTGTATCAGATTATTTTATGAAATGAGCAAAATAAACATCGAATAACTTCATAAATCATTGACTCTGAATCATTTCACAATCACACACCATCCAGTTCACATTAATGTAATTTTCCCCTACTCTCATCCCCATGCTTCCTATCAGTCAATTTTTTTTATTGTCAACATCTCTTCTCCATGATCTGGTTAGGGTACTTACCATGTTGGAAAGTATTTCATATACTGGTTCTCTCTACAGATTGCTTTGAATAAAGATAATTTTATTTGAAACACCCTGTGATGCTGACATGGATGAGGACCTTCATTCCCTACTCTGTTGCAAACTCCTGATCCTTATCCCAGCCCTGGCTCTAAAAAAATGTGTGCATGCAGTCCATGACAAAAGTGCAGCATATGAATAATGCCTTAAATGAAATCTTCAGCTTACACTAGAGCCCAAAACAGGTGTAAAAAATTATCAACAAATCCAAAGCAGACTTCATAAGAATGAAATGCATTCTGCCATTCTCATTCTACATAGACTGCCTCACTAACCTTATCCACTATGGAACACAAGCCATGAAAAGATTTGGAAAAACCAATGTTGCTCTTGATATTTCAAAGACTTTTGTCTTCTTCTGGTACCAAGGCCTTCTGATCAAGCCACCATCTTATGGTTTCCCTCCTGCTCTTTGTGATTGGATTTCCAGTTCCATTCTGGTTGTTTGTTGCATGTCATGGTGGATGGCTTCCTCATTAGATTTCCCTATCAATGCTGGATTACCCCAGGGTTCTCTACTCTCACCTACGCTCTTCCTCCTTTGCATCAATGACCTTCTCTTTCTTACTTGAAATCCTATTCATAGCTTTGCTGAAGACAGTACTCTCCATTCCTCTTCTTCATTCAAGAAATTCCATGGTACTCAAATAATCAAATCCTCATGATCTTCCATAACTAATGATTTAAATACTGATCTCCTCACCATTCTCAAGTGGGGTGAAGACAACTTAGCAAACTTTAATGCTGTTAAAACTCATTCCTATCTTATTACCTGCAAGAAAGATCCTACTTCACTCCCACTTGCTTTTGATAATGTTTGTTATCCTTTCAAGGTCAGTTTTGCCTGTAAGTCAGACAACTGTGAAATATTTTCCTCATTTGGGGTGGTGCACTGAAAACTTAAGAATTTGTGATGATATACAGAAGAGGAAAATCTGCTGAATAGGCAACTCCTCTCAAAGACTCCATTCAGTCATTTCCCCATAGGCACTCTGCTTCTGCATTTTACTTTCATGGTGCATTTTACCTAGGTACTTTCATGGATACTTATCACTGAACTGGCCGCTACCATTCCTTCACTCTCTTCTAATCATGTAAGAACTACAACAGCCATGGGCCAACACCAACATGGTGTCAAACTTCAAACATCCTGAACGAATTTCTCATAATTTTCCTTCATTCTATCCACTTTTGTTCTTTGTGTGTGTGTGGGGGGGGGGGAGATTGTTCCACACTTTTTTTTTTCCATGGAATACGATCTCTAACTTTTTAAGAAACATATCAGTAGATTACTTCTTTCTCATTAACTGCTTGCCCACACATGGCATTCTTGCAATCTTTCATATGTGGGATCACTAAAAAAAAAAAAAATCACATTAAACAGATTACTTTAATTTCACATCTGGTATTTTATCAGTTTTAATGGAGAACATTAAAATAGAGAACAAAAGAAATCACGAGAAACAGTAAGTAAACTTTGAGAATAAAACAAAAGGAATTGCAGGAAATGTCACTAAAGAAATCATACATTAGAACACTGATTGGCAGGGACTATACATATTATTAATATATTGGGTATCTCCATTGAGTCAAAAGACTCATCATGGGAAATCCACACTAACTATTATTTACACAGTACCCATCATATTTCTCTATAAACTTATTCATTATCAGGGAACTCAACTACTTTCCAAGCAAAGACTAGTCCAAAACCACACTCTTACACAACTTCCAGGGAGTGACCCCTTGTTCTCTCCTCCCCACTCATGTTTTTAAAAATTTTTGTGCCAATCTTATACAGTCCCTTTAGTAATTTATAAGCTTCTATCATGCTTCTCTCTCCTTCATGTGTCAATTAAACTCTGTAACTCGCACACTTTCAATCTATCTTCATAGGGAGTATTCCACAGACCTATCAGCAGCTTGAGCACTTGTTTCTGAATCTTGTCTACCACCTTTTGAGCTCCAAGAAATCCAGGTCATCGACTCTGTATGCACAGTATTCAAGATGTGGCCAAATCATAGCCTTATAAAAAGGGATAATAACATCCCTCTCTTTACTTGCCAGTGTACTCGTCAACATTCATGTAATCCTTTGAGCTATTTTGCCAACTTTTGCAATATGTCCTCTGTACTTCAAATCTCTGTCCACTATCATCCTCAAATCCTAGCCTCATTGATTTCCAGTAATCCAGTATCATCAATATGATACAAAGTATGTAATCTTTTCATCCTGAAGTGCATTACCTTATATTTTGTAACATTAAATTGATAACTATTGTCCTTTGCTCATTCTAACAATTTAATTAAATCACCCTGCATGATATCTATATCTCCTTTATCGACTGTTGCCCTTCCCAGTTGTGCATCATCAGCAAACAACTGAATACTCCCCTCCTCCCCATTAACTCTTTCCCTATATCACTAATATACAAATTGAAGATTAGTGGCCCTAGTTTTGAGCCCTAGGGCACTCCACTATGCACGACCCACTGATGTCTGTTTGTTTGTCTGTCACTCCCCTAATCCATACCACCAGTCTCATATTCATTCCCATTTGCTCCAACTTATGTAATAGTTTTTAGTTTTCAATGCAGTATTCTATCACATGCCTTTGCAAAGTTCAGCAGTATCATTGTGTAACAATTTCCTTTATCCAGTTCTGCTGTCACTTCATTTTGAAAAATGTGAATAAATTACTAAGGCAGAACCTACATTATACAAAGCCATATTGACTTTGTATAATGTAGGTTCTGCTCATATTCCTATCCATCCATTCCTGAATTTTACCTGAAATCAACTTTTCCAATACTTTAACCACTGCTCCAAATTTTCTTGCTTGGAAAGACCTTATGAAATAATGGAACCAGGGCTGTGAGTCAGTACATAAAATTTAACTCCAATTCCAACTCCTCAGTTTATAGTACCTTTTGACTCCAACTCCTTTATTTGTATATCAATATAGGAAATAATCTTCTTCTTTCACTATGCCTTATCCCATGTTAAACGGGGTCAGCGCACCAATCTTTAACCTTCCTCTTCCAAGTTTTCCGCTCCAGGGCATCCTTCGGACTCCATCCTTTCTCCCTAAGATCCTTTGTCACCTTATCCCTCCACCTGAGCTTGGGCCTGCCTCTTTTCCTCCTTCCCTCCAACTCCATATACTCCACTCGTTTACTCCTCACCCTTTCTCTCTACATGTCCAAACCACCTCAGCCTACTTTCTTGTATCTTCTTGCCAATTGGTCCCACCTCAACTGTCCCTCTGATGTAGTCATTCCTTATCCTGTCCTTCTTTATCACACCACTCATCCATCTCAACATCTGCATCTCTGCTACCTCCATCTTCCTCTCCTGTGCCTTTGTTATAGGCCACGTCTCCGCACCATAAAGCATCGCCGGCCTCACCACCACCATCTTATACAGCTTTCCTTTCCTCTTACAACTCGCTCTCTTGTCGCACAGGACCCCGCTCATCTTCCTCCAGTTCATCCAGCCGCATGTTATTTGGTGCTGTATTTCCTCATCCAGGTCACCATTCCTCTCAACGACCGACCCAAGGTACTTGAATTTTTTCCCTGAAATTAGCCTTTCACCCTGAAGTCGTATGATCATATCCTCGTCACTCCCCGTTGACATATATTCAGTCTTCTCCTGGTTAATTTTCATACCTCTCTCCTCCAATACCTTTCTCTACTCTTCCAGGGTATTTTCAAGCTTCTCTTGGGATGATTCGCATAGAACAATGTCGTCGGCAAACAGCATACTCCATGGTGCCTCCTTCTTGACATCCTCCACTAGTACATCCATGACCAGGTCAAAGAGGTAGGGGCTCAGAACTGACCCTTGGTGTAGCTCTACGACAATGGGAAACCCTTCTATCATGCCGACACTAGACCTGACCTGACTCAGGTCTGGAAATAATATTAGGAAATAAGTATACTAATTATTTATTTCCTGCATCGATTGAAACTCATCACTGCTAACCTGAATCATCAGGCTACTTTTTTGGAACTCTAACCTGTCAAAATTTATGTTTAAAAGATATAGCTCTGCCATTGTGGCTTTTTAATTCTATTTATTAAAGAAATTATAAACATTCAGTAACCTGAAATTTTAAACAAAAGACATAACTTATAAAATGAAGATACCAGTCAATCGAGGCAATAAATAATAAAGTAATAGGAATATAGGATATAAAACAAAGAAACTATAAAAGAAAATAAGGGACATCTTTCTCTACCAGTACCTTTCCTTTTTGACATTAAAGTATTTTTGGATATAAAATTTAAGTGAATGGACATGTAACATTACATTAAATAAAATAAAAATTCTATTGTAGAAGATTGAAAAATTGATCCCTGCAAAAGTTTTAAAGAAACTTAACATCTAGCTGAAGAGTAAGGATTAAATCAAAAATAAAATCCAAAATTTACTAACATATTGTTCTTAGAAACTGAATTTCTTCTTCCAGATCCTCCCTCATGGACGCTCTTAAATCGGATTTGACAATTTTCAGTGCTGAAAACAGTCTTTTAACACCGACTTGGGTGGGCAGCATTGCTGTTAGTTCTAGCTACATCACTAATAACCTCCAGATAAACCAGGATGACTTCTTCTATAGCTTTTTAGATTGCTATCTTTCTCATTTACAGTTTCTAACACTTTAGGATGAAAATGCTGCAAGTGTCTTTAAATTTGATGCTATTGTAGATGCATTTTTATCAGAACCACAAAAAAAATACTCATTTTTGCTTCACATGCTTTTTCACAATCATCATCTTCTAATAATACATTGGCACACACATTTCCCATCTGTTGTTATTGTAAAGTGTTCAGAAACGGCAGACATTTTTTTGCCATTGTGAATTTTTTCATGGAGTGCCACTTTCACTAATATAATATATAAATTATCGTAAAATATGTTTTATTTTGAAATTTGCAAAGAACTTGAAATTAAAATATAACCTGAAAAAAAAAAAATCACATTATCTGTGAAATAGGAACGTAATATTTATATTACAATTTAAATTCATTAGGAGTTGGAGTCGGTACATTTTTACCTATTCTGACTACAGTAAACCAAGAATTGCTTCTGACTCCACAACTTTGAATGGAACTATCTTAACCTTTTTCCACTCCCCTGAAACATTGCCAGAACTGACACAGATTAAACAACTTCATCGTTCTCTTTCACATTCTCGTATCACACAAGCTGACATGCTGACCTAGTGAGAATACAACCATTATTTATTTTGTGTGTGTTGCTATCCACTCCCACTGCACTATTCACATTGATATTGTTCAGTATGCTGAGTACCTTCATTTCCTCTATCTCACTTCTCACATTAGTAGTTCAAAGTTTCCACCTGTATGATACACCTTTACAAAGTCATTTAGTAGCTCAACTACTACTTCTGTCACTTTCCTACTACCAGCACTGAGTAAAATTATCCTTTGTTCTTTTTCCTGCTTATCTAATTTCATGATCTGATTTAGCCTTCCTTACCATATTAGTCACCTTTATATATTGCTCATGAGCTTCTTCTGCAGCAGCTTATTCCACTTAAGTAGGGTCACTGCTTTTAATGAGTCTCCTCCACATCCACCTGTCTTGGACTGTAACCACATCCAAGTTCTTCATTCTCAAGTCCTCCTCCACCAGTTCTCTCCATCTCTTCTTTGGCCACCCATATTTCCTCCTCCCCTGCACATCCATCTGTATGACCTTTCTTCCCACATATACATCCTCCCTCCTTGTCACATGAGCATGCTTCACTTTTTTTTGTTTTTATTCTTTCCATAGTGCTTTCTTTTTTTGCAACTCCTGCTTTATTATTTCTGCTCATCCACTTACTCCTTGTCAGTTTATCCTCATGACCTTGGGTATGCAGTCTGATACTGCCTGTCTAAAAAAAAGTCCCTCTTCTCATGTACTACTGATATTCATTCCTTGAGCAACCTCCCAGCAAGGCTGCACATGGTCACTTTCCCCAGTCAGAGTAGAGTTGCTACTGTAGTTATGGATAGATTTTTTGATGTTATTACCCAATACTCTCAAACTCCTCATCCCACCAATCACATGTAGTTTCATGTAATTATCCCTTAGTAATAATTGTATAAATTCCATTTCCATCTTGCCACGCCCTTTCCTCCTTCCAGTCTATATCTCCCAAGATAATTGCTTGCTACCACTGTGTTGTTGCTGCTTGTTTCATTTAGCATTCTTTCAAGGTGATATATTTATTTTCAGGAGTATTCTCATGACTTGTTTAGCTAGTTTTACACAGTTCCTCGCTTTCTTACATTTTTCTCTTGCCACTTGCTAGGAACTTTGTCTTTTTCTTTTCCTTGATTGCCTGTTTAACTTCCTGAGTCCACCATGGAGTTCTGATTTTTTTCTATCCTTGCTGACAACCTCACAACATGCCTCTCTGGCTGAATCAATAATTTTTTTTCTTTCAGTGGTTGCCACTGAATCTTCAACCTTTGGTTGTTGTTTTCAAATAGTTGAAGTCCTCCATAATAATTACTCAGCCTGAAAAAATCATGCTAATTTGCCAATTCATAGTAGCCATATCTTTCCTTGCATCCTCTGGTCTACAGCAGCAACCAACTGCATACTTTGTCCTATTAGCCTCTTTCCCACATCAGATTGCTTCAAATGCACTGTCTTCCTAGTGACCTCCGTTCTTTTTTTTTTTTTTTTTTTTTTTTTTTTTTTTTTTTTTTTTTTTTTTTTTTTTTTGCTGCAGCTCCTTTGCTATTGCCAGAAGTATCCTTTTCCCCTATCTTATTGTTACTATGCTTACTGACAATACTGTAATTCTACCCCTGCAAAACTCACTCTCAACAAGTATCAGTAATGCTTATAACTTATGCTTAACTAACTAGTGAGGTTGCACCAACCTATGCCAGAAACTCCTCCCTCTGATTTCTGATGATTCTGCCATTAGTATATGTAAAATGCAGTATCCTCTTAAGCCCACAACTACTTTTACACCTTATATTGATTATCCTGTATTCTTTTTCTTATTACTTTTTTTTTGGTCATTTTTACTCTCACTAACTCTTGAACGTGCACGCACGCACGCTCGTGCAGTCTTCATAGCTCAGTCACATTCAGTGAAGCCCTTCAGTTGAAAAGACTTAACTTGAATTTCATATAGGTCATGAAAAATGTTGAAAGTTTATTTTTCACTTAGTTAGACTATAATAAATTTAGTTTAATCCTTTATCCAAGTGTGAGCAAACAAAGTTTGCATCTGAAAGTATCTTCAAGACTGGGGTAAGACAGTACAACACTGGGCAACTCGTTGCAAAGGTGGAGCAAGCTAACATCACTTCTATCTCAGTATCTCCCATAATGCAAAACACACCTCCTTGCAGATATGTATAATGTTATGCATTAAGGGAAGGGCCACTACCTGGACTACTTTCAACCTTTATTGAGGTTTCCTTAGTGGGAGCCAGGCCCAAGTGGAGCTACCTGGCAGAAGTATTAGCAAGGTCATCTGTACCTATAGGAGTTGCCAAACGGTGTGCCACCTTTTTTATTAAATTACTCTGGATTTAGAGAAAGATCTTGAATGTTTATTTTTCACTTAGTTAGACTATAATAAATTTAGTTTAATCCTTTATCCAAGTGTGAGCAAACAAAGTTTGCCCCTGAAAGTATCTTCAGGACTGAGGTAAGGCAGTACAACACGCTCCCACTGAGGAGACCTCAATAAAGGTTGAAACTAGTCTGGGTAGTGGCCCTTCCCTTAATGCATAACATTATACATATCCACAAGGAGATGTGTTTTGCATTATGGGAGATACTGAGATAGGATTGATGCTAGCTTGCTCCACCTTTGCAATGAGTTGCCCAGTGTTGTAATCCTCACCTTCTCGTGGTGCACCCTGTTGGGTATCTACCTGGATACTGAATGAATGAGGATGTCCTGGCAATTTGGGATTTAGCTGAACAAATTGTATTCCTATTGGTTAAACCCAAATACAAAATGATGGTACAACATGACAAAATTCATGCCAGCTGGGGTGTTGTGCGGTTAAACAAGGCCCCCGTTGTTTTCGCCAGGGAACCAGGGCGAACAGCGAAAAGTCAGCTACTGGAACAAATCTGAAAATACACCCCAACTCAACATCACCAGAGTTAAAGATCGGTACTATCAACATAAGCCTGAATGGCAAAGAAATGGAGCTAGCGGAGGAATTAGATGAGTACCAGATCGACATAATAGGGGTGACTGAAACAAAAAAGACCAAAACTGGTGAGATCTTTCTGAGCAATAAATACAAAATGTTATACTCAGGCAATGACAATCGAGGAAAAGAAGGAGTAGCCCTAGTATTCAACACAAAATATGAGACTCATCTTCTTGAATGGCAGGCAGTGTCAAGTAGAGTGATATGGGCAGATATCAGAATGGGGAACTGGACAATGAGACTTATTTGTGCCTATGGTCCCACAGAAGGTTCTACTAAGGTAGAAGTGGAGGAATCCTTTTAGGCTCTAGAGAAAGCTACTGACACAATGAAAAAGGAAAAGTTGGTCCTTGTTGGGGATCTAAATAGCAGAGTAGGAAGTGATTGTCAGACATACAAAAATGTTTTGGGAAAATTTGGAGAAAAGAGCAAAGGTAATAATAATGGCAAATATCTGTTGGATTTCTGCTCAGGACATGGACTGGTTATTACTAACACCATGTTCCAACATAAAAATGTGCACAAATTTACATGGAGAGAAGAGGCAAGGAATAGGAAGTCTCATTGAGTATGTTATTGTTGATAGTGATGTTTTCTTCCTGGTGCAGGACACCAGAGTGTACAGAGGATTTGATATTGGAAGTGATCACTATTTAGTCTTGAGCAGGATAAAATTGAATTTTATATTGAAAAGATTAACATGTAAGAAAGTTTTAAAGCGAATGAAAGTTGAGCAGCTCTCAGATGTTAACTGTAGACTAAAATACACAAAGATTATTGAAGAAAAATGAAAGAGTTTGAGAACAGGAACCAAACCTTGGAGATTCAGTGGCAAGCCTTGAAGAAAACCCTGATTGATTCAGCTAGAGAGGCATGTGGTGAAGTTGTCTGCAAGGATAGAAAAATTAGAACTCTATGGTGGACACAGGAAGTTAAAGAGGCAGTGAAGGAAAGGAAAAAAGCATATCAGAAATTCCTGGCAAATAAGTTAGCTTGTGCTCTTAGAGAATACAGAGACAAATGTAAGAAAGCTAAACACTGTGTAAAACTTGCTAAACAAAAGTCTTGGGAGGACTTTGGCAAGAACATAGAAAAGAAATATCAAGAAGATGGCAAAATATTCTGGAAGTTGTTCAAGAAGCTTAGGAATGGAGGAAAGAGTGCTGTAAAAGGAGTTAGAGATGATAAAGGTGAAATGAAAACGAGAGAAAAAGATATCCTTGAAGTATGGAGTAATTGCTTTGAAAATTTGCTAAATGAAACAAGCAGTGATGACAGCACAGTGATAAAAAAAAAAAAAAAAAAAAAAAAAAAAAAAAAAAAAAAAAAAAACACTGACCAGGCATGCAGTCAGGAACACATATCCATACTTGAAGTAGAAAAAGCCATCAAAGGCTTCAAATGTGAAAAGGCAGCAGGAGTAGGTGATATTCGACCAGAAATGCTGAAGTATGGTGGTATAAAAGTCTTACAGTGGCTGCACTGCATAGTTCAGAATACCTGGACAGAGGGACGAATTCCCAATGATTGGAGTAGAGCTCTCATAGTACCTATATATAAAAAGGGAAATAAAAGTGAATATGAGAATTACAGAGGTATATCCCTACTGAGTGTTCCTGGTAAGATCTATGCAAGTATACTTGAGAAACGGTTGAGAAGAATTGTGGAATAAAAGCTTGGTGAAGAACAAGCTGGATTCAGACCAAATAGAGGCTGTCAGGATCAGATCTTCACTTTATGACAAATAGTTGAGAAATCATGGGAATATAACAAAGATCTGTATTTAAGTTTTGTCGATTTGGAAGAGGTATATGACAAGGTGCCAAGAGAGAAGCTATTCAATATGCTACAGTTATATGGTATCAATGGAACATTATATCAAGCAATACTTAGTCTTTATTTGAGTTGTAAGTCAGCAGTTAGAATTGAAGGAAGTACAGGAAGATGGTTTAATGTTAAATCTGGTGGGAGACAAGGATGTACATTATCCCCTCTGTTATTCATTATCTATATGGATCACATTATGAAGGAACGTGGTATTAAACATGATATCAAAATTGGAGATTTTAATGTTAGCTCTTTGCTTTATGCGGACGATGTTATACTTCTAAATAAATCTACAAGTCTGCAAGATTCTCTGACTGAATTAAATAACTGTTGTAATAGATATGGTATGAAGGTCAGCAATAAAAAGACAAAGACAATGAAAATAGGCAGAATCATTGAAAATGTCGACTGTGTTGTGAATGGAGAACCTGTGGAAGAAGTAAAACATTTCAGCTTCTTAGGTACAGTTTTTAGTGAAGATGGTAAATTAAATATAGAAACAGACAACAGAATCAGCAAAGCTGGAATGGTGGGAAGTCAATTGAATAAATTCATATGGAATAAGAGAGAAATTAGTTGGAACACTAAATTAGCTGTATACAAGACAGTGTTCAAACCAGTTTTAACTTATGGATCTGAGAGCCGGGTCAGAAGTAAAACACTTGACCAAAGACTAGAGACTGCAGATATGAGAGTCCTGAGAAAGATTAGAGGCGTGAACAGATGGCATCAATTGCAATATCATATTAAAAACGAGAATATTAGGAAAGAACTTGACATTGTCAGCATTCCGGAATGCATTAGCAGAGCTAATCTCAGGTGGTATGGTCACTTAAACAGAATGGGCGAGGAAAGATTAGTATAAACAAGTGTTCTCTGCCAAGTTGGCAGGAAAATGACCCAGAGAAAGACTAAGATATAGGTGGATTGATACGGTACAAAATGCCTTAGACGATAGAAATATGAGATATGGTAATGTTGCAGTCTTGACAAGTAACAGACTGATTTGTAGGAAAATTGTAGATAGGAAGTTCGTAATGATGTAAATTTTTCATGTAGTATTATCATATCCTATACACCCCATGGAAGGAATTTGATGACGATGCATATCTTTCCTAGTTGAACTAAAATTCAGTTAGAATTCTGGGTGTTAATTGTCCACTGAAACATCACCACTTGCTTTCTTGAGGACCCAAAGTGGCTACTGCCATGTTTGGTTCTCAGAACAAAGTTCTGTCCCCCCCCCCCCCTGCTCCCATCATATGTAGTGTGGATGAGAGCCTCAGGAGTATGCCAAATGGACTACAAACCCCTCCCATTCAGGAGTACAGCATCAAAAGAGTCCAGAAGCCAGTTACTGGATAGTACATGAGACTGAACCTAGTGATATCACATCATCTGGGTACTCTGCATATGAGAGGTGTGGCTGCAGGGCTATCATTTATCCAAAAAAAATATCTCTGAGGTCAAAAATTCCCCTCAAAAAAACTACCCTTTCTAAACCCAACCCAAAAATCCAAACAAAAAAATATTATAAACAACAATAGCCTACCCCCCCCCCCAAAAAAAAAAAAAAAAAAAATCTATATACACTTCAACATTTCTGCCCATCAATTTACATGATGTACTTCACCATGTGTGGGCATTATATATTTGTCTCTTAGCCTTAGTTGCTTTGGGTAACCTACAAAGATCTGATGTATGAAACCTGATCTGTTTTTCTTAAGGGAACCATAATGAGTTTCAACCACTACCATTCACCTCAACTTCCCAAATTACACTTTGCATGATTCTTCAGTCTTGCAGGGAGGAATCATGCACATTGTGTGACCCACATTGTGATGGCTTGAACGTCAGTTACATCAGCATTTTAGATAGATTGAAAATTATGTGCATTAGTCTTGGCTGTCTGATAAAGAATATGTAAAATCATTCTTTTATGTTCATGATGGCAAAAGCACTTGTGAGTTTGTTTAAGTTGATGACAGCACATTTGGCACCTTTCTCTCATTTGGTACCATCTCATTTATACTATTCTAAATTCTCATTTGGTACCATCTCATTTATACTATTCTAAATTCTTATTACTGCTAATCATTATTGCTAAAATACTCTGGATTTAGAGATAGATGTTGAAAATTTTTTCACTTGATTATACTGTAAATTAAAGATGCCAAGAAATTATTTTCTTGGTTTCATCCGTTATCCAAGTGTAAGCAGACAAAGTTTGCATGTGA
Source organism: Typopeltis vanoorti (assembly GCF_054136105.1). Lineage (NCBI taxonomy): Eukaryota > Metazoa > Arthropoda > Arachnida > Uropygi > Thelyphonidae > Typopeltis > Typopeltis vanoorti. Next base: position 86,810,130 of record NC_143557.1, on the reverse strand, counting down.
AGTAATTTCATTACTGGGCTGCTTTTATGTGGAGGCTAATGACTTCACATCAATTACCTTAGTAATTCAGAGTATTTTAGTAATAAGGTGTTATACCTTTTGACTACTTATATATGGAAATATGACTTCTGCATTACTTCAACCTTGGTATCACTTCTGGTTCTGGCTCCCACTGATGAGACCTCAGTAAAGGTTGAAACCAGTCTGGGTAGTGGCCCTTCCCATAATGCAGAGCATTGCATTATGGGACACTAAAGTAATTGATGTGAAGTCATTAGTCTCTATATAAAGTAGCCCAGTTGTGAAATTACTTCATGCGCAAACTTTGTTTGCTTACACTTGGATAAAGGATGAAACCAAGAATATAATTTCTTGTCATCTTTAATTTACAGTATAACCAAGTGAAAAAAACTTTCAGCAGCATGCCAGCATTGTTACTCCATAAGAATTGTGTTTATTACATGAGCTCTGGATCATGCTTTATATAGAAATTGCTGTTAAAATACCTCAAATCATTTATTTTATTTAATTTTTTCAGGTATTAAGTTTATTAACAACAATAGCAACGCAGTAGTGAGTAAAATTTTAGCATTATAAAACATGACTTATTGTAAAAACTAAAAACAGAATTCTTTATTTTTAAAGGAGGTGCAACAGGTTGGTGATGCCCTTGGAATAAAGCCTTTTATTGTGCAGGGTGAAGATTTAGCAAAAAAAGGATTTGGTGGTAAGCTATAAAAGCATTCAACTTGCTGTTTGTAAAGTGATATATTTATGGTTGTGAGGAAAGAGAAGGCGTTTTTATTTTAATTGTGTGTATTTAGTAAAGCAGAATAAATGTCTGTGTATAAATAGAAACGTAGTAGATATGAAGAAAATGATTGACATATATAAACTAATGTAGAAAAAAATAATTATTTAATATCACAGGATTTTCACCCATGTTTTATAGGCATTTTCAGTAAGAACTGGGAACATAAGCATAGCATAAGCATAAACATAACATATGCATAACAATAAAATAAAATAAATGTTGTACCAAATAAGGAGATTCATTAAGGCAGCAGTGGTTAGATGATGTAAATGTCTTCTTAAGTATAAATTAAAAAAACAACAACCTATAATGAGCAAATCAAATAGCACTATTTCTCATTTTAAAGTGGATGAATATAAACTCGAGCTATTAAGATTTGACTGATTTAACAGTATCTCTCAGCTCTCTTTATATAATCTTTCCATAAGGAATTTACTCTTGTGCAAGATGTTTCTTATTTCCCAAAGAATGCCGGTCTCAGATATGAGTCTAGCCTCTTTGGATTCTTGTTACTTATTTTTTATGATTAATAGCTGCAGATATTCCAGACTGGCATAAAGAGGATAAATCATTTGAACTAAGAATCTTGTGAATACCTGGGCAGATCAATGGGGAAAACTTGACTTTTTCTGAAACAAAATGAAGAAATCATATGTATCGAAAAACTTATGGTATACTTGCATACCACAAGACCTAAATTCTTAGAAAGAAAATATTTTCTTCATCTTCTCTTATCAATCATAGGATGGATTATCATTCTAGTTATAATACGAAATTGGATAAGAGCAGGTGAACGATGACTTAAGAGGTTGTAAAATTTTTTGAAAAAATTAAATGGTATGCAGGAATGAAATTCACATTTACAAGAGCTTTGCAAAGTATGATGCAGTAAAATTCGATGAATTTAGCATTTCCTTTTTCTGATATGATGAAATTAATTTCATTAGTTGCTTTGCTTTAAAAATTTACTGGCTTACATACATGTTAAGAAAATATTGTTGAATAAGCAGTTAACCAAATGGAATTTAGTCACAACTTACTCTTTAGCAATATATTTATTCCCAGCATTAGGTTTTGAAGTTGAATATGAAATGAATTTTTACAAGCATTGACTGTTGTTTCATACTTACACTTTTACACTCCCTTTTTTTTTATTTATTTAATCCTCATTTTTTACTTTGCCTTGTTTTTAAAATAAGTATTCCTGTTATGATAGAGGCAGAAATTAAAAATAATTTTTTAAGAAATCCTTCAAATTGCTTACAGCATTAACTTGAACTGTTAATTTCACTGTAAACATCAATTGCTTAAAATTGTCATACATCATAAATAAGTTACAATATCATAAAATTATTTTTGTTTCATTATATAAGTAAGTTTCCTAGTTATGATAAATGCTGTTATTTTATACACTGGTTTTCATAAATTATGGAACAAAGAGTAAAATCACGATAACTCAAAAACTGCAGGATGAATTTTTAGGCAATTCAGTGAAAAGCAGTATGATATGAGATGTGAAAGAAACATCCACAAAAATTGTAAGTAAATAGTTTAATTCAGTAACAAATGGCTACATGAAGACAATGGTCAAAAACAAGAGGTCAAAATGACATTGTCAAAGTGCCTCAACAAGGAATGTGTTACTCCTCACAGCAATACGACACTCTCAACAATGTTTTATACTGTTTATAATGGTGTCCATGAGCTCAGTTGGTAATAACAACCTTTGCTCCTGCTAAGCTATCCTAAGCCCCTCAAGGTTTTCAGTATGTATGATAGTCTTTTCTTGAAAGATATTGGATCATGAGCTTTGCACAATGAGGACAAGTTGTCTTGTAGCATAAATGTCTCCCTTATGGCACCTGCATATGAATGAACATGGGGATCCAAAACCACGTCATGCATGTGCTAGGAAGCACATGCAGGTCAGTACCATCCACCCAGTGAGATGCCTTTTCAAACAGTTGCACTACTTCCATGATGAGTTTTCCTTTCATGGATCTTAGTGGAATGATAACATGTCCCTGGTTCTCTCCAGATTAGAGCACCTAGTATCGTTTAGAGCAAATTGGGACTTGTCTATAAATAATACAGATCCCATTTTGTCTTGGGTCCAGTTGATGTGGTGCTTGGCCCATTTTCAGATGTTCTCTCCTGTGCTATGAGAATAGGAGCATACAGTGACCATCTTCATGCAAAGCCATCTGCACACAGTGGAGGCAGATACCAGTGTTCCTGTAACTGACATAAGGTCAGCTCATAGCTGATTCAGGGTAGCACTTCTGTTTCAGCAAGCAGATAATTGGAAATATTGGTCATTTACTGCTGTTATAGCTTCTATCCTTCCTTCCTTCACTCTGTCTCTTCAGGATGCTATTTTATAGCTGTTGGTTATACAATCTGTGACCATGGAATGACTCAAATGAAACTATCTGGCTACCCTCTTCCTCACTTTGGCTGTCCTCTAGTCTTATGAAGGTGCACTAACTGAATTCACTAGTTAAATGATGTTTTATTCATATCTAAGAATTTTGTATCATGAAATGTCTTGTTCTCACCCTTGTTCAGACATGAAATGGAAAACCACTTTAAACTACCTGCTTTTGTGTCTTGGCTCATTTGCATATACTGCTGACAGTGCCACTCATTTGTGCATAATAACCAAACTCAGCATCACACTTTTTTATTTTTCACCCTGAGTTATCACAGTTTTTCTCTTTGTTCCTTAATTTATGGAAACTAGTGTATTATTCTAATGCAGTTTCAGTATTAAAGAAAAACATAAACAAGGTAGATAAAATGAAGTTTTATTTACCTTATATATCCTTGTAAGTGAAACTAGCATGTAACATATGAGAGGATAACAAACATAAGCATTAGTATCCAGGAGTGCATAAGGTGCAGATTCTTTTCAATAAAAAAAAATAATGAGGACTTTCATTGTGTACATCTGCTTACAGTTGAAGAAGGGAACTTACTCTTGCAATTCAATTCTTTAGTTTTTCTAAAGGTGTTCATAGTGAGGAATTTGTGTTATTTAGGATCTCGCTGTAGATAATCTTCTGTTTCAGATACTGAAGACAAAATTAAGTTAGATAATAGCAACTTATCTTTTTAAGGGAAAAATGTAAGAAATTTCATTCTGATAATGAAAGGAAGAGAGGAATGTAGATTATTTAGCAACAAGAGAAACTTCATTGAATAGCAAGTTCACTATTTTAGTTTTGACATCATTGACTTTATGTTACATTTAACTGAAGCAGGTGTTTATTGTTCTATATTGAGGATTAGAAATTTTGTTCTCTTAACTTATCAGTGCGCTTTTTTTATTGTTGTTGTTGTTTTGGCAGTTTAATGCTTTATACTGGCTCAGAGTAGAGACCAAAAAGGATACTAGAAACATATTGAGCACACACTGCATATAATTTCAAAATTATTTTTATTTTTCAACATAATCTCCCTTAAGATGAATACGTGTATTCCAGCGATGCGCCAGCGCCATTATCCCATCCCTGTAGTCAGTAAGATGTACAAAATACCCCTCTACAGCTGCAATCACCTCTTGATTCGAAGAAAACACTGACAGGAAGAGTTTTAGTTTTGGGAAGAAATAGAAGTCAGAGGGAGCCAAATCTGGGGAATAAGGTGGATTTTCCAACGATTCATAGTGCAGATCCCTTAATTTTCCCATTGCCAAAACACCTTTGTGGGCAGGTGCGTTGTCTTGATGAAAGATGATTTTTTTCTTCTGTAAAACAGGTTCTTTCTTTTCTTAAGAATTTTTTTGTCTGGTCTGGTTAAAAGATCGGAATAATATTCCCCGGTTATTGTTTTACCCTTTTCAAGATAATTAATAAACAAAATGCCTCTAGCATCCCAAAACACCAATGCAATACCCTTTCCTTCTGATGGAACTGACTTTGTCTTCTTTGGTGCTGAACAACTGGCTTCTGTCCACTGTTTTGACTGCTGTTTACAGTGTGTAATGGTGAATCCAAGTCTCATCATAATAATAAATCGACGTACAAAGTTTTATTCTTGTTAAAGCGCTCCAAGCACTGTTCAGAGATTTTCATGTGAGTGCGTTTTTGATCTGCTGTGAGCAAGTGTGGCACCCATCTTGCGCAAAGCTTTTTCATTTGCAATTCTTCATGCAAAATATGTCCTATACATTCTTTTGAAATGCCTATAGTCTCAGCAATTTCACGCACTTTGACTTGCCGGTCATCCAATGCCATATCATGCACTTGATCAATGATTTCTGGTGGTGTTACACTTTTAGAATGTCCTTCACGTGGATCATCTTCAGGCTGGTACAGTCATGTTGAAACTTGGCAGCCCATTTTTTAATTGTCGAAAATGAAGGAGAAGAGTGCTCATAAACTTTTATGAACTTCGAATGAATTTCTTTTGGCGTTAAACCTTCTTTTACAAAGAATTTTATAATTGCACGTTACTCAATTTCATCCATTTCAAGGGATACAGACAACACTTTTACTTCAGACAGCTGTATAAAACAAACTACTTGATAGAATGACTTGCAATTTCACATAGATTCTTATGATAAATATACCAACTACTCAGGGGGAAAAAATCTTGCTGATAGTAGTGCCATCTATGGTCGAGGCCAAGAACTTTTCAGACAACCCTCGTATTTATTTAATAGTATAACATCATCTGCATAAAGCAAAGAGTAGATGGAATAATGTACATCCTTGTCTGACACCAGATTTACCATCAAACCATTTTCTTATACTTCCTTCAGTTCTAACTGACTTGCAACTCAAATAAACACTTAAGTATTGCTTGATATAATACAATTGACATCATACAACTGTAGCATTTTGAATAGCTTTTCTCTTGGCACCCTTGTCATATTCCTTTTCCTGATCTACAAAATTTTAAATACAGGAGGTATTTAAAATTTTGTTATGAAGGTCCGCATTAAAAAGACAAAGACAATGAAAATAGGTAGAATCATTGAAAATGTCAACTGTGTTGTGAATGGAGAACCTGTGGAACAAGTAAAACATTTCAGCTACTTAGGCACGGTTTTTAGTGAAGATGGTAAATTCAATATGGAAATAGACAACAGAATCAGCAAAGCTGGTATGGTGGGAAATCAATTGAATAAATTTATATGGAATAAGAGAGAAATTAGTCGGAACACTAAATTAGCTTTATACAAGACAGCGTTCAAACCAGTTTTAACTTATGGATCTGAGAGCTGGGTCAGAAGTGAAACACTTGACCAAAAACTAGAGACCGCAGATATGAGAGTCCTGAGAAAGATTATAGGTGTGAACAGATAGCATCAATGGCAAAATCATATTAAAAACGAAGATGTTAGGAAAGAACGTGACATTGTTGGCATCCAGGAATGTGTTAGCAAAGCTAATCTCAGGTGGTATGGTCACTTAAACAGAATGAGCAAGGAAAGATTAGCAAAACAAGTGTTCTCTGCCAGGTTGGCAGGAAAATGACCCAGAGGAAGACCAAAATATAGGTGGATTGATATGGTACAAAGTGCCTTAGACAATAGAAATATAAGATATCGTAATGTTGGAGTCTTGACAAGTAACAGACTGATTTGGAGGAAAATTGTAGATAGGAAGTTAGTAATGATGTAAATTTTTCATGTAGTACTATCATATCCTGTACACCCCTTGAGGATACGTGTCAGGAATTGATGATGATGGTGTTACATACAGGGGGGCTCCTGTTTAATACAGTCGATACATTCATTAAGTGAAATCTGCATTACTGGATGTATTATTACATGTATCTCAAAGAAGTAGGATACTACTTCTCATATGTAAAAGATATTCAAAGACATCCAAGAGTAATTATAACGCAGAAAATAAGTCTAAGAATGAACCTTTTGGGTTGAATATATAGGTGGGCCCGTGGCTATTGGACTGAAAGGGTTATTCCAAATATAGAGTTATGCTTCTTTGCAATGATTATTTCCCTTATCTTAACAAGTGTAAGTAAACCACATCCTCAAAGAATGGGAGAAACTTATTCTAAGATAACTTTATACCCAGTGACTATAACGCTACCTATATGCTTTGACTGGTTCCTTGATTATAGTCCTTGTAAGTTTATTTCCTTATATGGCACTGTGAATTAATAGCATTAAAAACATATAATGAATGAATGTTAGGGTGATGATGGAAGAACATAAAGTGGGACTAGGCTTTCCCTTGTTTTTTGGACGATACAAGTAATCTTGTCAGTCTTGGGTAGCTTAATTCACTGATGACAGAATTAGTATTTTGATTTAAAAATTTATTTCAAACACATTCTTTATGAATTTATTTTATTATTATTTTTATCTATATCAGGTATATATTCAGTTGGAAAAGCAGCAGTTCATCCACCAGCACTAGCTGTATTAAGTTACACTCCACCAGAAGCAAAAGGAACTATTGCCTGGGTAGGAAAAGGAATTGTGTATGATACTGGTGGACTCTGCATTAAAGCAAAGGTTAGTATAAAGTGATGAAAGAATATGACTTATACGCTGGTCATAATTCATTATAGAGCTATTTATATCAAACACAGTATAGGTTGCTGCTAATAATCAGATTAATTATGACTATCTGTCATAATCTTCAGTGTATACCAATGCAGAGGCAATAATGAAATTTGCAGTGACTTCTTGGCATTGTTTGCAGTATATTGTGGTTTTGCTGAAATTATGTTTTTATGTTTACTTTTCTATGAGTGATTTTGTGTTAATATTTTTTTATCATTCCCACAAACCAGAAGCCACAAGGCCTATATACAAATAAATGTTATGTGTGGGCTAGG